>NC_072007.2:11828546-13159796 GCF_028885655.2 Pongo abelii
AATGGAATCGACTGGAATGTAGAATGGAATGGGATGGAACTTGGAATGCAATGTGGAATGCAATGTGAAATGGAACGTGGAATGGAAAGTAGAGTGAAATGGAATGGAATGTGGAATGGAATGGAATGTGGAATGGAATGGAATGGAATGTGGAATGGAATGGAATGGAATGTGGAATGGAATGGAATGGAATGGGGTATGGAATGGAATGGAATGTTTAATGGAAAGGAATGGAACGTGAAATGTGTCGTGGAATGGAACAAGGAGTGCATCGTGGAATTGAACGTGGAGTGGAATGTGCAATGCAATGGAATGGAATGTGGAATCTAATGGAATGGAATATGGAATGGAATTGAATGGAGTGGAAAGTGGATTGGAATCGAATAGAATGGAATGGAAGGCAGAATGCGATGGAATGGAATGTGGAAACGAATGGAATGGAATGGAATGTGCAATTGAATGGAATGGAATGAGGAATGGAATGGATTAGAATGTGGAATGCAATGGAATGGAACTTGGAATGGAATGTGGAATGGAATGGGGAATGGATTGCGCAATGGAATGGAATGGAATCTGGAATAGAATGGAGTGTAATGGAATGTGGAATGGAATTTGTAAAGAAATGCGGAATGGAATGGAATGGAAGGTGGAATGAAATGGAATGGAATGTGTAATGGAATGTAATGGTAAGTGAAATAGAATGTGGAACGGAATGAGTAATGGAATGTGGAATGGAACGTGGATCAGAATGAAAAGAAACGTCGAATGGAATGGTATGGAACGTGGAATGGAATGGAATGGAATGTGGAATGGAAGGTGGAGTGGAACATGGAATGGAAAGTGGAATGGAATGTGGAATACAATGGAATGGAATGTGGTATGAAATGTGAAATGGAATGGAATGGAATGTGGAAAGGAATGTGGAATGTAATGCAATGGAATGAGAATGGAATGCGGAATGGTATGGAATGGAATGTTTAATGGAATGTGGTATGGAATGGATTGGAATGTGGAATGGAATGTGGAATGGAATGCGAAATGGTAGGGAATGGAATGTGGAATGGAATGTGGAATGGAATGTTTAATGAAACTTGGAATGGAACGTGGATGTTAATGGAATGAAACTTGGATTAGAATGTGGAATGGAATGGAAGGGAATGTGGAATGAAATGTGGAGCGTAATAGAAAGGAATGTGTAACGGAATGGAATGGAATATTGAATGGAATGTGGAATGAAACAGAATGGAATGTGGAATGGAATGTGCAATGCAATGTGGAATTGAAAGTTTAATGCAATGGAATGGAATGTGGAATTGAACATGGAATGGAATCGAACGGAACGTGGAATGGAATGTGGAATGGAATGTGGAATGGAATGTGGCAGGAAATTTAATGGAATGTGTAATGGAAAGTGGATTGCAATGTAGAATGGGTTGTGGAATGGAACGTGGAATGGAATAGAATGGAAAGTGGAATGGAACGTGGAATGGAATTGAATGGAAAGTGGAATGGTATGTCGAATGGAACTTGGAATGGAATGGAATGGAAAGTGAAATGCAATGGAATTGCTCGTGGAATATAACGTCTAATGGAACGTGGAATGGAATGTGGAATTGAACATAGGATAGAATGTGGAATCAAGTGTTGAATGGAACGGAATGGAATATGGAAAGGAATGTGGAATTGAGTGTGGAATGGAAGTTGGAATGGAATGGAATGGAATGTGGAATGGATAGTGGAATTGAATGGAAAGGAATGGAATGGAATGTGGAATGGAATGTGGAATGGAATGTGGAATGGAATATGGAATGGAATGTGCAATGGAATGGAATGAAACGTTTATTGGAATGGAATGCAATGTGGAATGGAATGGAATGGATTGTGGAAAGGAATGTAAAGGACATTGGAATGGAACGTGGAATGGAATGTGGAATGGAATTTGGAATGGAATTTAAAGGAATGTGGAATGGCATGTGAATTGGAATGCAACAGATTGTGGAATAGAATGTGAAATGAAATGCAATGGAATGAGAATGGAACATGGAATGGAATGTGGAAGGGAATGTAGAACGGACTGAGGAATGGAATGTGGAATTGAATGGAATGTGGAAGAGAATGTGGAATGGAATGTGGAATTAAATGGAATGGAAAGTGGAAAAGAATGAAATGGAATGTGGAAAGGAACCAGGAATGGAATGCAACGGAATGTGGAATGGAACGGAATGGAATGTGGAATGGAATGTGGAATGGAATATGGAATGGAATGGAATGGTATGTGGAATGGAAGGTGGAATGCAGTGCGGAATGGAATGTGAAATGGAACAGAATGGAATTTGCAATTGAATGTGGAATCAAAAGTGGAATGGAATGGAATGGACGGTGGAATGGAATGGTATGGAATGGTATGGAATGTGGAATGGAATGGAATGGAATGTGGAATAGAACGTGGAATGGAATGTGGAATGCAACGTGAAATAGAATGGAACGGAAAGTGGAATGGAATGTGGGATGGAATGGAATGGACCGTGGAATGGACTGTGGAATGGAATGTGGAATGGAACGGAATGGAATGTGCCAGAAAATGTGGAATGGAATGTGGAATGCAATGGAAGGAATGTCGAATGGAATGTGAAATGGAATGGAATGGAATATCAATTGGAATGTGGAAAGGAATCTGGAATGGACAGTGGAATCGAATGAGAAATGGAATGTTGAATGTATCGTGAAATGGAAAGTGGAATAGAATGGAATGCAACGTGTAACGGAATGTGGAACGGAATGGAGTGCAATGCGGAATGGAATGTTTAATGGAATGTGGAATGGAATGGAATGGAATGTGGAATGTAATGTAGAATGGAATGTGGAATGGAACGGAATGGAATGTGGAATGGAGTGTGTAATGAAATGTAATGCAATGTGGAATGGAACGGAACAGAATGTCGAATGTAATGTGGAATGGAATGTGGAATGGAAAGTAATATAACATGGAATGGAATGTGGAAACTAAAGTGGAATGGAATGCAATGGTATGTGGAATGTAACGTAGATTGGAATGGAATGGAAAGTGGAATTGAACGCGTATTGTAAACTGGAATGGAATGGAATGGAATGTGGAATGGAATGGAATGGAATGTGGAATGGAATGGAATGGAATGTGGAATGTAATGTGATGGAATATGGAATAGATTTGAGTGGAATGGAATGTAGAATGGAATATGGAATGGAATGTGGAATATAATGGAATGGAATGTGGAATGGAATGGAATGGAATGTGGAATGGAATGGAATGGAGTGTAATAGAAAGGAATGTGGAACGGAATGGAAAGGAATATGGAATGGAATGCGGAATGGAACAGAATGAAATGTGGAATGGAATGTGCAATGGAATGTGGAATGGAATATTTAATGGAATGGAATGGAATGTGGAATCGAACATGGAATGAAATTGAATGGAACATGGAATGGAAAGTGGAATGGAATGTGGAATGGAATGTGGAATGGAATGGAATTGAATGGGCAATGGAATGTGGAACGGAGTGTGGAATGGAATGGGATGGAATGTGGAATGGAATGAGGCAAGGAATTTAAAGGAATGTGGAATGCAAAGTGGATTGCAATGTAGGATGGGTTGTGGAATGGAATGTGGAATAGCACGGAATAGAATGTGGAACGGAATGTGGAATGGAGTGTGGAATAGAACTTGGAATGGAATGCAATGGAATATGGAATGGAACGTGGAATGGAATGGAATGGAAAGTGGAACGGTATGTGGAATGGAACTTATAATGGAATGGAATGGAATGTGGAATGGAAAGTGAAATGCAATGGAATTGAACGTGGAACATAACGTCTAATGGAAAGTGGAATGGAATGTGGAAATGAACATAGGATATACTGTGGAATCAAGTGTGGAATGGAACGGAATGGAATATGGAAAGGAATGTGGAATTAAGTGTGGAATGGAACGTGGAATGGAATGGAATGGAATGTGGAATGGAACGTGGAATTGAATGGAATGGAAAGGAATGGAATGTGGAATTGGATGGAATGGAATATGCAATGGAATGTGGAATGGAATGTGCAATGGAATGGAATGAAATGTGGAATGAAATGTGGATTGGAATGGAATGGAATGTGGAATGGAATGGAGTGGAATGTGGAATGGAATTTAACGGACACTGGAATGGAACGTGGTATGGAATGTGGAATGGAATGTGGAAAGGAATGTGGAAAGGAATGTGGAATGAAATGTGGAATGGAACGGAATTAAACGTGGAATGGAATGTGGAATGGAATGTGGAATGGAACGTGGAATGCAACGGAATGGAATGTGGAATGGTATGGATTGGAATGTGGAATGGAACGCGGAATGGAATGTGGAAGGGAATTTGGAATGGAACGTGGAATGGAACGTGGAATGGAATGGAATGTAATGTGTAACGGAATGGAAAGGAATGTGGAATGGAATGTGGAATGGAATGTGGAATGGAATGGACTGGAATTTGGAATGGTGTGGAATGGAATGTTGATTGGAATGTGGAAGGCAATGTGCAATGTAACGTGTAATGGAAAGGAATGCAATGTGGAATGGAATGGAGTGGAATGTGGAATGGAATGTAATGTAAAGTGGAATGGAATGTGGAATGGAATGGAATGAAATGTGGAATAAAATTTTTAATGGAATGGATTGGAATGCGAAATGAAATGGAATGCAATGCGAAACGGAACGTGGAATGGAACGTGGAATGGAACGTGGAATGGAACTTGGAATGGAATGTGGAATGGAATGGAAAAGAATGAGAATGGAAAAGATTGGAATGTGGAATAGAATGTGGTATGGAATGGAATGGAATGTTGAATGGTATAGAATGGAATGGTATGGAAACTGGAATGGAATGGATAGGATTGTGGAATGGATCGTGGAATGGAATGGAATGGAACGTGGAATGGAATGCATAATGGAATGAGGAATAGAACGTTGAATGGAACGTGGAATGGAATGCAATGTAATGTGGAATGGAATGTGGAATGGGACGTGGAATAGAATGTGCAATGTAATTTGGAATGGAAAGGAATGGAATGTGGAAAGGAAAGGAATGGAAGGTGGAATGGAATGCAATGGAATGTGGAATGGAATGTGGAATAGAATGGAATGGAAGGCAGAATAGAAGGCGGAATAGAATGGATAGGAATCCGGAATGGAATGGAAAGGAATGGTATATAATGTGGAATGGAACGTGGAATTGAAACTGGAATGGAATGTGGAATTGAACGTGGAATGGAATGGAATATGCAATGGAATATGGAATGGAATGTGGAATACAACGTGGAATGGAATGTGGAATTGAAGGTGGAATGGAAGGTGGAATGGAATGGAATGGAATGTGGAATGGAATGTGGAGTGGAATGAAATGGAATGTGGAATGGAATGGAATGGAATGTGGAATGGAAAGGAATGGAACGAGGAATGGAACATGGAATGGAATGTGGAAAGCAATTCGGAATGGAACGTGGAATGTAATGTGAAATGGAATGGAATGGAATGGGGAATAGAATGGAACGGAATGTGGAATGGAATGAAATGAAGTGGAATGTGAAATGGAATGTAATGGAATGGAATGGAATGCGGAATCCAACGGAATGAAATGCGGAATGGAATGGAATGGAATGGAATTGAAAGAGGCATGTAATGGAATGGAATCTAATGGAATTTGGAAGAGAATGGAATGGAATGTGGAATGGAATGGAATGCAATGTGGAATGGAATGTGGAATAGAATGTGGAATGGAAAGTGCAAAGGAAAGTAGAATGGAATGAAATGGAAAGTGAAATGGAAAGTGGAATTGAATCGAATGGAAAGTGGAATGGAAAGTAGAATGGAATGGAGTGGAACATGGTATCAAACGTGGAATGGAACGTCGAATGGAATGGTCAATGGAACGTGGAATTGAACGTGGAATGGAATGAAATGGAAAGTGGAATGGGACGTGAAATGTACTGTAATAGAATGGAATGGAATGTGGAATGGATTGTGGAATGGACTGTGGAATGGAATGTGGAATGGATCGGAAGTGAATGTGGAATGGAATGTGGAAAGGAAAGTGGAATGGTATGGAATGGGTTGTGGAATGGAACGTGGAATTTAATGGAATGGAACGAGCAATGTAATGAAGAATGGAATGTGGAATGGAATGTGGAATGGAACGGAAAGGAATGGGGAATGGAATGTGCAATGGAATGTGGAATGGAAAGTGGAATGTAATGCATTGGAAAGTCGAATGGAACTTAGAATGGAATGGAATGGATTTTGGAATGGAATCTGGAATGGAATGTGGAATGGAATCTGGAATGGAACGTGGAAAGGAACGGAATGGATTGTGGAATGGAATGTGGAATGGAATTGAATGGGATGTAGAATGAAATGTGGAATGGAATGTGTAATGGAATGGAATGGAATGTGGAATGGGATATGGAATGGAATGGAATGCAATGTCGAATGGAATGTGGAATGGAATGGAATACAAAGTGGAATGGAATGTGGAATGGAATGGAATGGAATGTGGAATGGAATGTAACGGAATGTAGAATGGAATGTGGAATGGAATGTGGAATGGATCGGAATGGAATGAGGAATGGTATGTGGAATAGAATGTGGAATGGAAAGTGGATTTGAATGGAATGGAATGTCGAATGGAACGTGGAATGTAATGGAATGGAATGTGGAATGGAATGTGGAAGGGAATGTGGAATGGAAAGTGGAATGGAATGGAATGGAATGTCGAATAGATCGTGGAATGAAATGGATTGGAACGTGGAATGAAACTTGCAGTGGAAGGTGGAATGGAACGTGGAATGGAATGTGGAATGGAGCATGGAATGGAATGTGGAATGGAATGTGGAATGGAACCTTGGATGGAATGGAATGGAAGGTGAAATGAAACGTGGAATGGAATGCAATGGAATGTGGAACAGAATGTGGAATTTAATCAGGAATGAAATGTGTAATGGAGCGTGGAATGGAAGGGAATGGAGCGTGGAACCGAATGTGGCATAAAATGTGGAATGGAAAGGAATGGAATGTGGAATAGAATGTGGATTGGAATAGAATGAAATCCGGAATGGAATTGAAGGGAATGGAGTGGAATATGGAAGGGAATGGAATGGAACGTGGAATGGAACGTGGAATGGAACATGAAATGGAAGGTGAAATGGAATGTGAAATGGAAAGGAATGGAATGGAATATGGAAAGCAATGGAATGGAATGTGTAATGGAATGTGTAATGGAAAGTGGAGTGTAATGGAATGTGTAATGGAAAGTGGAATGTAATGGAACGGAATGGAACAGAAAGGAATGTGGAATGAAATAGAATGGAATGTGGAATCGAAAGGAATGGAATGCGGAATGGAATGCAATTTTATGGAATGTGAAATGGAACGTAATGGATTGGAATGGAAGGTGGAACGGAATGTAATGGAATGCAATGGAATGTCAAAAGGAATGAAATGGAATGGAATGGAATGCGGAATTGAATCGATTGGGAAGTGGAATATAATGGAATGGAATATGGAATGCAATGGAATGGAATAGAATGGAAGGTGGAATGGAATATGAAATGGAATGAGGAATGGAACGGGGAATTGTATGAAATGGATCTTGGAATGGAGTGGAATGGAACGTGGAATGGAATGTAATGGAACGTTGAAAGGAAAGTAGAATGGAACGTGTTAAGGAAAGTGGAATGGATAGTATAATGGAATGTAATAGAATGTGGAATGGAATGGAATGGAAAGTGTAAAGGAATGGAATGGAATGTGAAATGGAATGGAATGGAATATGGAATGGAACGTGGAATGGAATGAAACGGAAAGTGCAATGGAACGACTAATGGAAAGTGGAATGCAACTTGGAATGGAATGGAATGGAACGTGGTATGGAATGTGGAATGGAATGTGGAATGGAATGGAATAGAAGGTGGAATGGAATTGAATGGAATAGAATGGAATGTGAAATGGAATGTGGAATGGAAAGTGGAATGGAATGGAATGGAACGTGGAATGGAATGGAATGGAATGGAACGTGGAATGTAACGTGGAATGGAATGGAATGGAATGTGGAGTGGAATGTGGAATGAAATGCGGAATGGAACGTGGAATAGAAAGTGGAATGGAATGCAATGGAATGTGGAATAGAATGTGGAATTGAATGTGGAACGGAATGTGGAATTCAATTTAATGGAATGTGGCATGGAATGTGGAGTGGAACGCAGAATGGAATGGAGTGGAATGTGGAATGGAATGCGGAATGGAATGATATGGAATGTGGGATGGAATGTGGAATGAAATGTGGAATGGAATGGAATGTGGAATGAAATGTGGAATGGAATGGAATGTGCAATGGAGTGTGGAATGGAAAAGAATGGAATGTGGAATGGAATGCTGAATGGAATGTGGAATAGAATGTGTCGGAATGTGGAAAGGATTGTGTAATGGAACGTTGAATAGAAAGGAATGGAATGTGGAATGGAATGTGGAATGGAATGTAGAATGGAAAGTGGAATGGAATGGAATGAAACGTGGAATGGAACGTGGAATGGAATGTGGAAAGGAACGTGGAATGGAAGGTGGAATGGAATGGAATCGAATGTGGAATGGAGTGGGGAATGGAATGGAATGGAATGTGCAATTCAATTTGCAAAGGAATGGAAAGGAACGTGGAATGGAATGGAACGTGGAATGGAATGTGGAATGCAACGGAATGGAATGTGGAATGAAATGTGGAATGCAATGAAATGCAATTTGGAATGGAATGTGGAGTTGAATGGAATGCAATGAAGAATGGAATGTGCAAAGGAATGTGGAATGGAGCGTGGAATGGAAGATGGAATGGAATGGAATGGAATGTGGAATGGAATGTGGAATGGAATGGAATGGAATGTGGAACGGAATGGAATGTGGAACGGAATGGAATATTTAAATGGAATGGAATGGAATGTGGAATGGAATGTGTACTGGAGTGGAACACTATGTGGAATGGAATGTGGAATGGAATGGAATGGAATTGAATGTGGAATGGAATGTTCAATGGAATGTGGAATGGAATGGGGAATGGAATGTAATGGAATGTGGAATGGAATGTGGAATGGAATGTGGAATGGAAGGTGGAATGGAATGGAATGGATTGCGGAATTGAATATGGAATGGAAAGTGGAATGGAAAGTGGAATGTAACGTGGAATGGAACGTGGAATGGAATGTGGAATGGAATGTAATGGTATGTGGAATGGAACGTGGAATGGAACATGGAATGGAATGGAATGGAACGGAACGCTTAATGAAATGTGGAATGGAATGGAATGGAACGCTTAATGAAATGTGGAATGGAATGGAATGGGCTGTGTAATGGAATGGAATGGAATGTGCAATGGAAAGGAATGAAGTGCGGAATGGAACATGGAATAGAACGTGGAATGCAACGTGGAATGGAGTGTGGAATGGAATGTGAAATGGAACAGAATTAAATGTGGAATTGAATGGTATGGAATGTGCAATGGTATGGAATGGTTTGGAATGTGGAATGGAATGGAATGGAATGTCGAATGGAATGGAATGCAGTGGAATTTTGAATGGAATGGAATGGAATGCAAAATATAATGGAATGGAATGTGGAATGGAATGGAATGGAATGGAAAGTGGAATAGAAATGCATGGAATGGAATGTGGAAAGGAATGTCGAATTGAATGTGGAATTGAATGGAAAGGAATGTGGAATGGAATGGAATGGAACGTAGGGTGGTTTGGAATGGAAAGTGGAATGGAATGTGGAAAGAAACGTGGAATGGAGTGGAATGGAACTTGGAATGGAACGTGGCATGGAATGCAAAGGAATGTGGAATGGAATGCAATGGAATGTGGAATGGAACATGGAATGGAATGTGGAATGGAAAGTGGAATTGAACGTGGAATGTAAATGCATTCTACATTCCATTCCACATTCCATTCCATTCCATTGCACAATCCTTTCCATTACATTCCACATTATATTCCACATTCCATTCAAAATACCGTTCCATTCCATTGCAGTTCACATTCCATTCCATTCTATTCCACATTATATTCCACATTCCATTCAAAATACCGTTCCATTCCATTGCAGTTCACATTCCATTCCATTCCATTCCACATTCCACTCCTTTCCATTCCACATTCCGTTCCATTCCGTATTCCATTCCATTCCATTGCATTCCAAATTTCATTCCATTCCACGTTCCATTCCAAATTCCATCCCATTCCATTACATTCCACAGTACATTCCAAGCCATTCAATTCCAGTCCACATTCCAATGCATTCCATTCGATTCCACATTCCATTCCACATTCCATTCCATTCCATTTCACATTCCATTCCACATTCTATTCCATTCCATTCCACATTCCATTCCGTTCCGTTGCATTCCACATTCCATTCCATTCCATTCCACATTCCTTTCCACTTTACATTCCTTTGCATTCCAGATTCAATTCCATTCCCTTCCACATTCCATTCCATTCCATTCTACATTCCATTCCACATTCCTTTCCACATTCCTTTCAAAGTTCCATTCCACGTTCCATTCCACATTCCATTCCACGTTCCACTCCACGTTCCATTCCATTCCATTCCACGTTCCATTACACATTCCATTCCTTTCCATCCCACATTCCATTCCACATTACAATCCAAATTACATTCCGCGTTTCATTCCTCCTTCCATTAGACGTTCCATTCCACGTTCCATTCCACATTTCATTCCATTGCATTTCATATACCATTCCACGTTCCATTCCATTCCATTCCACATTCAATTCCACGTTCCATTCCATTCCTTTCCACATTCCTTCCCATTCCATTTCAAATTCCATTCCTTTCCATTTCACATTCCATTCCATTCCATTGAATTCCACATTCCATTCTATTCCATTCCACAATCCATTCAATTACATTTCATTCCATTCTATTCCATTCCACAATCCATTCAATTACATTTCATTCCATTCCATATTCCATTCCACTTTCCATTCCATATTCCATTCCACTTTCCATTCCACTTTACATTACATTCCTTTTCAAATTCAATTCCATTCCATTCCATTTCACAGTCCATTCCATTGAATTCCACATTCCATTCCACATTCCATTCAAAATTGCAATCCACAATCCATTGCATTCCAATCCATTCAATTCCACATTCCATTCCCCATTCCACTCCATTCCATTCCAAATTCCATACCATTCCACTCCTCCTTCCATTCCATTGCATTCCACATTGCATTCCATTCTGTTCCTCATTTCATTCCAATTCTTTCCATTGCATGCCACATTCCTTTCCATTCCATTCAATTCCATATTCCATTCCATTCCATTCCACATTCCATTCCATTCCATTCCAAATTCCATTCCATTCCATTACACATTCCATTCCACATTCCTTTCCACTTCTTTTGATATTCCATTACATTATTTTCCCTTCGACATTACATTCCATTCCACGTTGCAATCCATTCTTTTCCACATTCCATTAACTTCCATTGCACATTCCATTCCATTCCACATTCCATTCCATTCCATTCCACATTCCATTCCATTCCATTCCACATTACTTTCCAAATTTCATTACGTTCCTTTCCACATTCCATTCCATTCCATTCCACATTCCTTTCCACATTCCTTTCCATTCCATTCCACATTGCATACAATTCCATTCCACATTCCATTCTATTCCAATCTATTCCACTCCACATTGTATTCCATTCCATTCCATTCCATTTCACATTCCATTCCATTCAATTCCTTTCCTCTTTCTATTCCATTCCTCATTGCATTCCATTCCATTCCACATTAAATTCACTTCCATTCCACATTCCATTCCTTTCCATTCCATTCCACATTCCACTCCATACTATTCCACGTTCCATTCCTAATTCCATTACACATTCCTTTCCATTCCATTCCACGTGTCATTACATTACGTTCCACGTTCTATTCCACTTACCATTCCATTCATTTCCACATTCCATTCCATATTCCATTCCGTTCCATTCCACATATCATTCCATTCCATTCTCTTCCATTACACATTTCATTCAATTCCATTCCACATTCCATTCACTTCCATTCCCTTCCATTCCACATTCCATTCCATTCCATTCCACATTCCATTCCATTCCATTCCATTCCATTCCAAATTGGATTCCATTCCATTCCACATTCCATTCCATTCCATTCCACATTGCATTCCATTCCATTCCATTCCATTCCATTTCATTCCATTCCACATTGCGTTCCTTTCCATTCCATTCCATTCCACATTGCATTCCATTCCATTCCATTCCACATTCCATTCAAATTTCCATTCTATTCCATTCCACCTTCTATTCCATTCCATTCCGCATACCATTCCACATACCATTCCATTGCATTCCACATTCCATTCCACATTCCATTCCAAACCATTCCACATTCCATACCATTCCATTCCACATTCCATTCTGCATTCCATTACATTCCATTTCACGTTTCATTACACAATCCATTCCATCTCATTCCACATTCCATTCCACTTTCCATTACATTGCACTCCACATTCCATTTCACATTCCATTCCAGATTCCATTCCATTCCATTCCACATTCTATACCAAGCATTAGACATTCCGTTCCACATTCCATTTCATTCCATTCCACATTCCATTTCATTCCATTCCACATTCCATTACACATTCCATTCCAATGAATTCAACATTCCATTAAATTAGATCAATATTCCATTCCATTTCATTCCACATTCCATTCCACATTCCACTCCATTCCATTCCATATTCCATGACATTCCATTCAACATTCTATTCCATTGAATTCCACATTCCATTCCATGACATTCCACATTCAATTCCATTCCATTCCATTCCACGTTCCGTTCCATTGCATTCCAAGTTCCATTCCATTTCACCTTTCATTCCATTCCATTACATGTTCCATTGCATTCCATTCCAAGTTCCATTCCACATTCCATTCAATTCCGTTAAACATTCCATTCCATTCCATTCCACTTTCTATTACATTCCATTACACATCCCATTATATTCCATTCCACTTTGAATTCCACATACCATTCCACATTCCATTCCATTCCATTCCACATTCCATTGCACATTCCATTCCATTTCATTCCACATTCCATTCTGCAATCCATTCCATTCCATTCCACATTCCATTGAAAATTACGTTCCATCCCATTCCACATTCAATTCCATCCCATTCCACGTTCCATTCCAGTTTCCATTAAATTGCATTCCACTTTGCATTACCATTACATTCCATTCCATTCCACATTCCATTCCAAGCATTCCACATTCCATTCCACATACCATTCCCTTCCGTTCCACATTCGATTCCACATTCCATTGCATTCCATTCCACATTCCATTTCATTGCATTCCACATTCCTTTCCTGTCCATTCCATATTCAATTCCACATTCCATTTCTTTCCAGTCCACATTCCATTCCATATTCCTTTCCATTTCATTCCACGTTCCATTCCACATTCCATTCCATGCCATTCCACATTACTTTCCATTCCATCCACATTCCATTCAATTCCATTCACATTCCATTCCACATTCCATTCCATTCCACAATCCTTTACATTCAATTGCACATTCCATTCCATTCCACAATCCTTTACATTCCATTGCACATTCCATTCCAAATTGCATTACATTCCTTTCCACATTCCATTCCATTGCAGTTCACATTCCATTCCATTCCATTCCATTCCATTCCACATTCCATTCCATTCCATTCCACATTCCATTCCATTGCATTCCACATTCCATACCATTCCGTATTTCATTCCATTCCATTCCATTCCACATTCAGTTCCAATCCACGTTCCGTTACACATTCCATTCTATTCCATTCCACATTGCATTCCATTCCACATTCCTTTCCATTCCATTCCACATTCCATTGCATTCCATTTCAAATTTCATTCCATTCCATTCCATTCTATTCCATTCCATTCCATTCCACATTTCATTCCACGTTCCATTCCTTTCCATTCCGCATTCCATTGCACGTTCCATTTCACGTTCCATTCCACTTTATATTGCACATTCCATTCCAAGTTCCATTCCATTCCATTCAACATTCCATTCCATTCCATTCCATTGCATTCCACATTAGATTCCACATTCCTTTCCACTCCATTCCACATTCAATTCCTTTCCATTCCGCCTTGCATGTCAGTCCATTCCACATTCCATTCCACATTCCATTCCCTTCCATTCTATTCCATATTCCATTCCCTTGCATTCCTCTTTCAATTCCATCACATTCCACTTTCCGTTCCATTCCATTCCATGTTCCGTTCCATTCCATTCCAATTTCCATTCCATTGCGTTTCATGTTCCATTGCTTTCCATTCCACATTCCATTCCATTCCATTCCACATTCCATTCCACAATCCATTCCATTCCATTCCACGTTCACTTCCATTCCATTCCACATTCCATTCCATTCCTTTCAGTTCCTTTCCATATTCCATTACGTTGCATTCTATTCCAATTTACATTCCATTGCCTTGCAACCCACATTCCATTCCGATCCTTTCCATTCCACGTTTCATTCCACATTCCATTCCACATTCCACATTCCATTCCATTCCATTGCATTCCACATTCCATTCCATTCCATTCCATTCCATTCCACATTCCATTCACCGTTCCATTCCACGTTCCTTTGCACGTTCCATTCCACATTCCATTCCATTCCATTCCACATTCCTTTCCACATTCCATTCCTTTCCATTCCGCATTGCTTTCCACATTCCATTCCATTCCAATCCACATTTCATTCAATGTTCCATTCCATTCCATTCCACATTCCATTCCACTTTACATTCCATTGCATTTCATATACCATTCCACATTCCATTCCATTCAATTCCTTACCTCATTCCATTCCATTCCTCATTGCCTTCCATTCCATTCCACATTAAATTCACTTCCATTCCACATTCCATTCCTTTCCATTCCATTCCACATTCCACTCCATACTATTCCACGTTCCATTCCTAATTCCATTACACATTCCTTTCCATTCCATTCCACGTGTCATTACATTACGTTCCACGTTCTATTCCACTTACCATTCCATTCATTTCCACATTCCATTCCATATTCCATTCCGTTCCATTCCACATATCATTCCATTCCATTCTCTTCCATTACACATTTCATTCAATTCCATTCCACATTCCATTCACTTCCATTCCCTTCCATTCCACATTCCATTCCATTCCATTCCACATTCCATTCCATTCCACGTTCCATTCCATTCCATTCCACATTGGATTCCATTCCATTCCACATTCCATTCCATTCCATTCCACATTGCATTCCATTCCATTCCATTCCATTCCATTCCATTCCATTCCATTCCATTCCACATTGCATTCCTTTCCATTCCATTCCATTCCACATTGCATTCCATTCCATTCCATTCCACATTCCATTCAAATTTCCATTCTATTCCATTCCACCTTCTATTCCATTCCATTCCGCATACCATTCCACATACCATTGCATTGCATTCCACATTCCATTCCACATTCCATTCCAAACCATTCCACATTCCATACCATTCCATTCCACATTCCATTCTGCATTCCATTACATTCCATTTCACGTTTCATTACACAATCCATTCCATCTCATTCCACATTCCATTCCACTTTCCATTACATTGCACTCCACATTCCATTTCACATTCCATTTCAGATTCCATTCCATTCCATTCCACATTCCATTCCAGCATTAGACATTCCGTTCCACATTCCATTTCATTCCATTCCACATTCCATTTCATTCCATTCCACATTCCATTACACATTCCATTCCAATTAATTCCACATTCCATTAAATTAGATCAATATTCCATTCCATTTCATTCCACATTCCATTCCACATTCCACTCCATTCCATTCCATATTCCATGTCATTCCATTCCACATTCTATTCCATTGAATTCCACATTCCATTCCATGACATTCCACATTCAATTCCATTCCATTCCATTCCACGTTCCGTTCCATTGCATTCCAAGTTCCATTCCATTTCACCTTTCATTCCATTCCATTACATGTTCCATTGCATTCCATTCCAAGTTCCATTCCACATTCCATTCAATTCCATTAAACATTCCATTCCATTCCATTCCACTTTCCATTACATTCCATTACACATCCCATTATATTCCATTCCACTTTGAATTCCACATACTATTCCACATTCCATTCCATTCCATTCCTCATTCCATTCTCTTCCTTTTCTTTCCATTTCATTCCATTCCATTTCATACTCCATTCCACATTACCTTCCATTCCACTCCATGTTCCATTCCACATTCCATTCCATTCCATTCCATATTCCATTCCATTCCATTTCAAATTCTATTCCATTCCAATCCACATTCCAATCCATTCGATTCCACATACCATTCCATTCCATTCCATTCCATTCCATTAAACGTTTTATTCTACATTCCATTCCATTCCACATTCCATTCGTCAATCCATTCCATTCCACATTGTATTCCATATTCCTTTCCATTCCAATCCCTATTGCATTCCATTCCGTTACATATTCTCTTCCACTTTCCATTCCATTCCATTCCACATTACATTCCACAATCCTCTCCATTACATTGCACATTATATTCCATTCCATTCAATTGCATTCCGTTCCCTTCAATTACACATTCCATTCCTCATTCCATTCCATTCCATTCCAGATTCCATTCCATATTTCATTCCATTCCATTGAACATTCCATTCCACTTTCCATTCACTTTCATTCCACTCCACTTTCCTTTCCATTCCTTTCCTTCATTCTACTTTCCAATCCATTCCATTCCATTCCTCCTTTGTACCTTCCAATCCATTCCATTTCACATTCGTTTGCGTTGCATTCCACATTCCATTCCATTCCTTTCCACATTCCATTGCAAATTCCATTCCATTCCATTCCATTCCACATTTCATTGCGAACTCCATTCCATTCCATTCCAGATTGCATTCCAATTTGCATTCCATTCCATTCCACGTTCCATTCCACGTTCCATTCCACTTTCCTTTCTGCGTTCCATTCCACGTTCCATTCCACGTTCCATTACACATTTCTTTTACTGTCCATTCCATGTTCCATTCTAAATTTCATTCCATTCCATTACATATTCCATTCCACTTTCCATTCCAGTCCATTCCATGTTCCATTCCACATTCGATTCCATTCCACATTGCATTTAACTTCATTTCGCATTCCATTCCATTACATTCCATTCCATTCTACATTCCATTCCATTCCATTCCACATTCCATTCCATTGCATTGCATTCCACATTCCATTCCACACTCCATTCAACTTTCCATTCCATGTTCCATCCCATTCCATTATACATTCCATTCCACCTTCCATTCCATTCCATTCTACCTTCCATTCCATTCCTTTCCACTTTCCATTCCACATTCCATTACGGATCATTCCAAATTGCATTAAATATTCCATTCCACATTCCATTCCATTCCATTCCACATTCCATTCCATTCATTTCCACATTCCATTCCACATTCCATTCCATTCCATTCATTTCCACATTCCATTCCACATTCCATTCCATTCCATTCTTCATTCAATTGCATTCCATTCTTCATTCCATTGCATATTCCATCCCATTACATTCCACATTCCATTCAATTCTTTTCCATTCCATTCCTGATTCCATTTCACATTCCATTCCTTTCCATTCCACGTTCCTTTCCATTCCGTTCCACGTTCCATTCCACATTTCATTCCATTTAATTCCACATTCCATTCCATTCCATTCCATTCCTTTCCACATTCCGTTCCATACCATTGCATTCCACAATCCATTCCAATTTATTTCACATTTCATTCCTTTCCATTCCATTCCACAGTCCATTCCATTCCATTCCACATTCCATTCCACATTGCATTCCACTTTCCACTCCATTGCATTCCATATTCCAATCCTTTCTGTTCCAATCCTTTCCATTCCCCATTCCATTTCATTTGATTCTACATTCCATTCCACTCCTTTTCACAATACATTCGATTCTATTCCACATTCCATTCCATTCCATTCCACTCCACTTTCCATTCCATATTCCATTCCACGTTCCATTCCAATTTCCATTACACGTTCCACTCCACGTTTCATTCCACATTCCACTCCATGTTCCATTCCATTCCATTCCATGTTCCATTCCTCATACCATTTCACATTCCATTCCATTCCATTCCACATTCCATTGCACATTCCATTCCACGTTCCATTCCCTTCCATTTAACATTCCATTCCATTCCATTCCACATTCCATTCCATTCCATTCCACATTTCATTACACCTTTAATTCTATTACATTAAACATTACATTCCATTCTATTCCATTACATTCCTTATTCCATTTCACTTTCCATTCCATTCCATTCCACGTTCCATTCCACATTCCATTCCACGTTCCACTACACATTTCATTCCGTTTCATTCTACATTCCATTCCATTCCATTCCACTTTCCATTACACATTCCATTGCATTCCATTTCACATTCCATTCCATTGCATTCCACATTAAATTCCATTCAATTAGACATTCCGTTCCAATCAATTCCAATCCACTCCTTTCCATTCCACATTCCATTCCATAGCATTTCACAGTCCTTTCCACATTCCCTTCCATTCCATTCGACATTCCATTCTTTTCCCTTCTGTTCCATTCCACATTCCATTCCATTCCATTTCATTCCACTTTCGATTCCATTCCGTTCCATTCCTTTCCACATTCCATTCATTTCCTTTCCTTTCCTCATTGCATTCCAATCCATTTTATTCCGCATTCCATTCCATTCAATTCCTCATTCTATTTCACATTCCATTCCATTACATTCCACGTTCCATTCTGCATTCAATTCCGTTCAATTGCACATTCCATTCCATTGCATTCCATTCCAGTCCTCATTCCATTCCATTCCTTTCCATTACGCATTCGATTCCATTGCTTTGCACATTCCATTCCACATTCCATTAAATTACATTCCTCGTTCCATTTCACATTCCATTCCATTCCATTCCACGTTCCATTCCACATGCCATTCCACTTTCCATTCCACATTCCATTCCACATACCATTCCACTTTTCATTACACATTCTACTCCATTAGATTCCACATTCCATTCCATTCCATTCAAATTTCCATTTCACGTTACATTCCACTCCATTCAACGATCCATTCCATTCCACCTTCCATTCCATTCCATTTCACTTACCATTGCATTCCATTCCACATTCCATTCCATTCCGCGTTCCATTCAATTCCATTCCACGTTCCATTCCACATTCCATTCCATTACATTCCACATTCTATTCCATGTTCCGTTCCTTTCCATTCCACAATCCACTCTGCCTTCCATTCCAGTACAATCCACATTCAATTCCAGTACAATCCACATTCCATTCCATTCCATTCCATTCCTCATTCGATTTCACATTACATTCCATTGTATTTCATGTTCGATTCCATTATATTCCACATTCCATTCCATTCTTATCCATTGCATTCCGCATTCCATTTCACATTCCATTCCATTCCATTCCACTTTCCATTCCATTCCATTCAACGTTCCATTCGTCTTTCCATTCCATTCAATTCCATTCCACATTCCATTCCATATTACATTGCATTCCATTCCACATTCTATTCCATTCCATTCCCTTCCATTCCACATTCCCTTCCATTGCTTTCCACATTCCAATGCATTCCATTCCCTTCCATTCCACATTCCATTCCATTCCATTTCACATTCTATACCATTCCAATGCTTTCCAAATTCCATTCCATTCCATTCCACATTAAATTCCATTCCAAATTCCATACCATTCCATTCGACATTCCATTCCATTCCATTCCATTCCACTGTATTCCACATTCCATTCCATTCCACTTTCCATTCCATTCCATTCCACTTTCCAGTCCATTCCATTCCACTTTCCATTCCATTCACCTTCCATTCATTTCCATTTCATTGACATTCCATTCCTTTCCATTCCAGATTCGATCGCATTCCATTCCACATTAAATTTCACTCCATTCCTTTCAACTTCCATTCCTTTCCATTTCATTCGCATTCCATTCCTTTCCATTCCACATTCAATTCAATTCCATTCCACATTAAATTCCATTCCATTCCACATTCCATTCCATTCCATTCCACATTCCACTCCATTCCATTCCCCATTCCATTCCACATTCCACTCCATTCCATTTATTTCCATTCCTCATTGCATTCCATGCCATTCCATTCCATTCCATTTCACATTCCTTTTACTTCCAATCCATTCCACAGTCCATTCCATTCCATTTCACATTCCTTTCCGTTCCCTTGCATTCCACAGTGCATTCCATTCCATTCCATTCGATTCCACATTCCATTCTGTATTCCAGTCCGTTCCAAGTTCCATTCCACTATCCATTCCATTCCATTCCACATTGCATTGCATTCAATTCCACATTCCATTGCATTCCATTCCACAATCTGTTCCATTTCGTTACACATTGCATTCAACAGCATTCCATTCCACTTTCCATTCCAAATTCCATTCCACATTCCATTATATTCCATTCCATTCCACGTTCCATTCCACTTTCTATTCCACATTCCATTCTGTTCCATTCTATTGCATTCCATGTTCCATTTCACATTCCATTCCACATTCCATTAAATTCAATTCGACATCCCATTCAAATCCATTATATGTACCATTCTATTCAACATTTTATTTCACATTCCATTCCATTCCATTCGACGTTCCATTCCACATTCAATTCAATTCCATTCCACACTTCATTCCATACCATTCCACATTCCCTTCTATTTCCATTTCTCGTTCCATTCTATTACATTCCACATTCCATTGCATTCCATTCCACATTCCATTCCATTTAATTCCATTCTACTCCAGTTTCCACTACACATTCTTTGCATTCTGTTACACATTCCATTCCATTCCATTCCAATTTGCATTCCATTCCATTCCACTTTCCATTCCGTTCCATTCCACACTCCATTCCATTTCATTCCATTCCTCATGCCATTCCAATCCATTCAGCATTGCATACCACATTCCATTAAATTCGTTTCCACTTTCCATTCCACATTCCATGGCACATTCCATTGTCTTCCATTCCATTCCACTCCACGTTCCATTCCACATTTCATTCCCCATTCAATTCCATTCCATTCCGCGTTCCATTCCATTTCATTCCATTCCATTGCATTCCATCTTCCATTCCATTTCATTCCATTCCACATTCCTTTCCATTCCATTCCACTTTCCATTCCATTCCTTTCCACATTCCGTTGCACATTTCATTCCATTCCATTCCACTTTCAATTTCACATTCCATACAATTCCATTACATTCCATTCCGTTGCATTCCATTTTCCATTCCCTTCCATTCCATTAAACATTCCATTCCATTCCACTGCATATTCCATTCCATTCCATTCCACATTCCATTCCACATTCCATTCCATTCCATTCCACATTCCATTCCATTCCATTCCACGATCCATTCCATTTTCCTTTCCATTTCATTCCAGATTCCATTCCAATTCATACCACATTCCATTCCACATTCCTTTCCATTCCATTCCACGTTCCATTCCACATTCCATTCTTTTCCACTCCATTCCATTCCATTCCACGTTCCATTCCACATTACGTTCCACATTCCATTCCACATTCCATTCCATTACATTTCACGATCCATTCGATTTTCCATTCCATTTCATTCCACATTCAATTCCACTCCATTCAACGTTCAATTCCGTTCCATTCCTTTCCACTCCACATTCCATTCCATTCCATCCCATTCCACGTTCCATTCCACATCACCTTCCATTCCATTGCACATTGCATTCCCCATTCCATTCTATTCCTTTCCACATTCCATTCCACTTTCCATTCCACATTCCATTCCTCTCCATTCCAATCCATTCCACTTTCCATTCCACATTCCATTCCACATTCCGTTCCATTACATTCCAATACAATATATTCCATTGCACATTCTACCCCATTCCACATTCCATTCCATTAATTTCCACATTGCATTCCATTCCTTTCCACATTCCATTTGACTGCATTCCATTCTATTCCATTCTATTGCACCTTTCATTCCAGTTTCCATTCCACATTCCAGTCCACATTCATTTCCATCCCATTCCATTTCACATTCCATTCCACATTCCAACGCATTCTATTCCAAATTACTTTCCATTCCGTTCCACACTCCATTCCACATTCCATTCCACTACATTCCAAATTCCATTCCACATTCCACTTCATTCCATTCCACAGTCCATTCTTTTCAATTCCACTTTCCATTCCACATTCCATTCCATTCCTCATTCCATTCCATATTCCATTCCATTACTTTGCATTCCACATTCCATTGTCTTCCAAATTCCACTCCATTCAATTACACATTCCATTCCACATAAACTTCCATTCTATTCCACGTTGTGTTACACATTCCTTTCCACATTCCATTCCATTCCAGTCCATTGCACATTCAATTCCATTCCATTCTTTTTCAATCCACTTTCTATTGCATTCTATTCCACATTCCATTGCATTGAATTCCACATACCATTCCATTCCATTCCACATTCCATTCCATTCCATTCCACATTCGATTCCATTCCACGTTCGTTTCCACATTCCATCCCACATTCCTTTCCACGTTCCATTCCACTTTCCATTCCATTCCATTAAACATTCCATTCCACATTCTATTCCATTCCATTCCATTCCATTCCATTGAACATTCCAATCCATTCCACATTCCATTCCATTCCATTCCACATACCATTCCATTCCATTCTATTCCACATTCCATTCCACATTCTGTTCCACATTCCATTCCATTGCATTCCGCATTCCAGGCCATTCCGTTCCACGTCCCAATCAATTCATTTCCACATTCCATTCCATTCCATTCCACTTTCCATTCCATGTTCCATTCCACGTTCCATTCCATTCCATTCCACGTTCCTTTCCTCATTCCATTCCACATTCCACTCCATTCAATTCCACATTCCATAACTCATTCCATTCCACGTTCCATTCCATTTCATTCCACGTTCCATTCCACTTTCCAGTCCACGTTCCATTCAATTCCATTCCACGTTCCTTCCATTCAATTCCACGTTCCATTCCATATACCATTCCATTCCTTTCCACAATCCATTCCATATTCCATTACATTCCATTCCACATTCCATTCCATTCCATTCCATTCCATTCCATTCCATTGCATTGCACATTGCTTTCCAGTCCATTCCATTTGACATTACATTCCATTCCATTCCACATTCCATTCCATTCCTTTACACATTCCATGTTCCATTTTACTTTCCATTACATTCCATTCCACATTCAATTCCACTCCAATCCATATTCCATTCCATTCCATTCCATTGCATTGCACATTCCATTCCAGTCCATTCCATTTGACATTACATTCCGTTCCATTCCACATTCCATTCCATTGCTTTACACATTCCATTTTCCATTTTACTTTCCATTACATTCCATTCCACATTCAATTCCATTCCAATCCATATTCCATTCCATTCCATTCCACATTCCATTCCATTCTATTCCACATTCCATTCCATTCCGTTGCACATTCCATTCCAGTGCATTTCACATTCCATTTCATTCCATTCCATTTCACATTCCATTCCATTCCATTCCTTTCCACATTGCATTCCATTCTATTCCTTTAAACATTCCATTCCAGATTTCATTCGAAATCTTTCCACATCCCATTCCACATTCCATTCCACTCTATTCCACATTCCATTCCACATTCCATTCCATTCTATTGCACATTCCATTCCATTCCATTCCACAGTCCATTCCATTCCAGTCCATTCCATTCCACTTTCCATTCCATTCCATTCCATTCCACATTCCACTCCATTCCATTCCACATTCCATTGCATTCCATTTGACGATCTATTCCATTCCACATTCCATTCCACCTTCCATTCCACGTTGCATTCTCTTCCATTCCGTTACACATTCCATTCCACATTTCATTCCCCATTACATTCCACATTCCATTTCACCTTCCATTCCACGTTGCATTCTCTTCCATTCCATTACACATTCCATTCCAGATTCCATTCCCAATTTCTTTCCACATTCCATTCCATTTCATTCCATTGCTTTCCACATTGCATTCCACATTCCATTCCATTCCGTTCCGTTCAATTCCATTTCAGTCCACATTCCATTCCATTGCACATTCCATTCCATTCCATTACACATTCCATTCTATTTCCATTTCACATTCCATTCTATTTCCATTTTACATTGCATTCCATTCCACATTCCATTCCACATTCCATTCCATTACATTCCACATTCCATTCCAAATTCAATTCCTTTACTTTCCACTTTCCATTCCATTCCACTTTGCATTCCATTACGTTCTATTACATTCCACATTCCATTCCACATTCCATCCCACTCCATTCCACTTTCCAAACTCTTCCACTCCACGTTCCATTCCACTCCATTCCACGTTCCACTCCATTCCATTCCACGTTCCATTCCATTCCGCTTGCCTTTCCATTCCCTTCCACGTTCCATTCCTCGATCTATTCCATGATCCATTCCATTCCATTAAACATTGTATTCCTCGTTCTATTCCATGATCCATTCCATTCCATTCAACGTTCCATTCCTCATTCCATTCCATTCCATTCCACATTCCATTCCACTTTCCAGTCCACGCCGTTCAACATTCCATTACATTCCACGTTCCATTCCTCACCATTCCACGTTCCGTTAGAATCCACTTTCCATTCCATTCCATTCCACGTTCCATTCAATTCCATTCCAAGTTCCATTCTATTCCATTCCACGATACATTCCACGTTCCATTCCACTTTGCATTCCACTTTCCATTTCACGTTCCATTCCATTCCATTCCACTTTCCATTTCTTAGTCCATTCCACATTCCATTCCATTCCATTCCACATTTCAGTAAACATTCCATTCCACATTCCATTCAATCCCATTCCACATTGCATTCCATTTCGTTCCACATTCCATTCCATTCTATACCATTCCATTCCTCATTCTATTACACATAACATTCCATTCCATTCCACATTCCATTCCATTCTATACCTTTCCATTACTCATTCTATTAAACATTGCATTCCATTCCATTCCACTTTCCATTCCACTCCATTCCTTGTTCCATTCCACATACCACTCCATTCCTTTCGACGTTAGATTCCATATTCCATTCCATTCAATTCCCTTCTATTCCACATTCCATTCCATTAGATTCCACATTCCATTCCATTCCATTCCCCTCCATTCCACTTTCCATCCCATTAAAATTCCCTTCCATTCCACATTCCATTCCATTCCATTCCACATTCCATTCTCTTCCATTCCACATTATATTCCATTCCATTCGATTCCATATTTCTTTCCATGCCATTCCACCTTCCATTCCATTCCAATCCATTCCACATTCCATTCCACATTCCATTCCATTCCATTCCACGTGAAATTCCATTCCATTCCACATTCCGTTCCATTCCATTCGCCATTCCATTCCATTCCATTCCACATTCCATTCCATTCCATTCCACATTACATTCCCTACCATTCCACATTCCATTCCATTCCATTGCATTCCACATTCCTTTCCATTCCAATCCAAATTATATTCCTTTCCATTGCATTCCACATTCCATTCAATTCCATTCCACATTCCATTCGATTCCATTCCATATTCCATTCCACATTCAATTCCATTCCATTCCATTCCACATTTCATTCCATTCCATTCCATTCCATTCAACGTTACATTCCACATTCCATTGCACATTCCATTCTGTTCCATTCCATTCCATTCCACCTTCCATCCCACATTCCATTCCACATTCCATTCCATTCCATTTCACATTCTATTCCACATCCCTTTCCATTCCATTGCACATTACATTCCACATTCCATTCCATTCAAAATTCCACTCCACTCCATTCCATTGCGTTCCATATTGCATTCCATTCCGTTCCATTCCACATTGCATTCCATTACATTCCACATTCCATTCTGTTCTACATTCTTTTTCACATTCCATTCCATTCCATTCCACGTTCCATTCCACATTCAATTTCGTTTCATTCCACATTAAGTTCCATACCATTCCACATTAAATTCTATTTCCATTTCACTTTCCATTCAACTCCATTCCACATTATATTGCATTCCACTCCACATTCCATTGCATTCCATTCCGCATTGCATTCCATTCTGTTCCACATTTCATTCCATTCCATTGCATTGCATTACATATTCCATTCCATTCAATTCCACATGCCATTCCCATCCTTTCCACATTGCATTTCACATTCCATTCCATTCCATTCTTCTTCGCATTCCAGGTTCCATTGGACATTCCCTTCCATTCTACGTTGCAGTCCACATTCCATTCCCCATTCCATTCCATTCCATTCCACATTCCATTACATTCCATTCAACGTTCCATTCCACATTCCATTCCATTCCATTCCATTTCATTCCATATTCCATTCCATTTAATTCCATTCCACATTTCATTCCATTTCAAACTGCTTTCCATTCCTT
This sequence comes from Pongo abelii, assembly GCF_028885655.2. NCBI lineage: Eukaryota > Metazoa > Chordata > Mammalia > Primates > Hominidae > Pongo > Pongo abelii. Next base: position 11,855,348 of record NC_072007.2, read on the forward strand.
TCCTTTCTATATTCCATTCCTCATTCCATTCCATTCCAGTCCACGTTCCATTCCACTTTCCTTTCCATTGCATTCCACATTCCGTTCCAATCCATTCCACATTCCATTTCACATTCAATTCCATTCCATTCCACATTCCATTCTACAATTAATTCCACATTCTATTCTACATTCCATTCAATTCCATTCCCCATTCCATACCACATTCCATTCCATTCCACATTCCATTACACATGCCATTCCCTTCCATTCCACATTCCATTCCATTCCATTCCATATACTATGACACATTCCATTCCATTCCATTCCACATTGCATTCCACAATCCATTTCAAATTTCATTCCATTCCATTCCATATTCCATTCCAAGTTCCGTTACATTCCATTGAACATTCCATTCCATTCCATTCCACATTCAATTCCACATTCCATTCCTCTCCATTCCATTCCACATTCCATTCCATTTCATTCGGCATTCCACTCCGCTTCTTTCCACATTCCATTCGACATTCCATTCCATTCCATTCTATTCCACATTCCATTCCATTCCATTCCACATTCCATTCCATTCCATTCTGCATTCCATTCCTTTCCATTCCACATTCAATTCCAATCCATTCAACATTCTATTCCATTCCATTCCATTACACAGTCCATTCCACATTCCATTCCACATTCCATTCCCTTCTACTTTTCATTCCACATTCCATTCCACATTCCATTCCATTCCGCATTCCAATCCACTTTCCATTCCACGTTCAAATCCACATTCCATCTCATTCCTTTCAACTTTCGATTGCACATTGTATTCCATTCCATTCCACGTTCCATTGCAAATTCCTTTTCAGTCCATTCTGCGTTGATTTCCAGATTCCATTCCACAATCCATTCCGCATTCAATTGCATTCCACGTTCCATTACAGATTCCATTCCCCATTCCATTCCATTCCCTGTTCCATTCCACATTACATTCCACGTTCCATTACACATTCCATTCTATTCCATTCCATTCCGTTCCACATTCCTTTCCACATTGCATTCCATTCCATTCCACATTCCATTCCGTTCCACTTTCCATTCCATTCCATTCCACATTACATTCCACTCCATTCCACATTCCATTCCACATTCCATTTCAAATTTCCACATTCCATATTCCTTTCCACATTCCTTTCCATTCCATTCAATATTCCATTCCAAATTGCATTCCATTCCATTCCATTCAATTCCACATTGCATTCCATTCTATACCATATCACATTTCATTCCGTTCCTTTCCACGTTCCATTCCACATTCTGTTCCATTCCATTCCATTCCATGTTCCATTCCACATTCCATCCCATTCCACATTCCATTCCACTTTCTATTCCATTCCATTCCACATTACATTCCACTCCATTCCACATTCCATTCCAGATTCCATTTCAAATTTCACTCCATTCCATTCTACTCCATTCTACTCCGTTTCTTTCCACTTTACTCCAATCCACTCAACTCCACTCCATTACACCCCACTCCATTCCATTCCACTCAATTAGATTCTACTCCAGTCCACTCCATTCCATTCCATTCAACTCCATTCCATTCCATTCCATTTCAGTTCATTCAATTCCATTCCCCACCGTTCCCGTACATTGCACTCCATTCCACTTAACTCCACTCAATTATATTCCACTCCATTCCACTGCATTCCCCTCCACAGTATTCCACTCGACTCCATTCCATTTCGTTCCAATCCACACCACTCCAATCCATTCTACTGCACTCCATTCTGTTTCATTCCATTCAATTCCACTCCACTCAGATTCATTCCACTCCACTAAACTCCAATCGAGTCCATTCTATTCCATTCTGTTCCATTCCACTCCATTCCTCTGCATTAAATTCCATTCCACTGCATTCCTGTCCGCAACACTCCTTTCCACTCTACTCCACTCCACTCCACCCCACTTCACTCCATTCCATGTCATTGCATTCCACTCTACTCCATTCTATTCCATTCCCCTTCATTCCAATCCGTTCCATTCTACTTCACTCAAATCCCCTCCATTCCATTCCATTCCATTGCTTTCCACTCCACTCCATTCCATTCCATTCCACTCTTCTCTATTCTACTCCAGTCAAATCCATTCCACTACATTCCATTTCTTTCCTTTCAACTCCATTCCTCTCCACTCCACTCAGTTCAACTCCAGTCGCCACCATTCCATTCCATTCTTTTCCACTCCACTCCATTCTACTGGACTCCCCTCCATTCAACTCCAATCCATTCCATTACATTCGATTCCATTCCACTCCACTCCATTCCATTCCACTCCACTCCATTTCACTCCATTCCACTCCACTCCTCTCCACTCAACTCCATTCCATTCCATTCCACTCCAATCCATTCCATTACACTTCATTCCATTCCACTCCACTCCACTCCATTCCATTCCCTTCCATTTCATTCCACTCCATTCCTGTCCACTCCACTCCACTCCACTACTGTCCACTCCACTCCATTAGATTCAATCACAATCCATTCCACTCCACTCCACTCTACTCCACTCCATTGAATTCTATTCAATGTCGTTCCATTCCACTGCATTCCACTCCAAACCTCTACACTCTAATCCACTCCACTCCACTCCATTCCATTCCACTCCATTCCATTCCATTCAAATTTATTCCACCCCATACTTTTATTTTGACAGGATATCACTTAGTCAAACAGTCCAGAGTGCAGTGACACAATCTCAGTTCCCATTTCATTTCACCATTCCTTTCCATTCCATTCAATTTCATTCCATTCCATCCCACTGCATTAAAATCAACCCAACTCCAATCCACCTCAATGCATTCCATTCCATTCCACTCCACTCGAGTCCACTCAACTCCAATACACTCCTTACCATCCCATTTCATTCCACCCTACTCTACTCCATTCAACTCCACTCCATTCCACTCGATTCCACTCAATTCAATTCCACTCCACACAATTCCATTCCACTCCACTTCATTTCATTCCACTCCACTCCATTCCACTTCACTCCACTCAATTCCATTTCTTTCCACTCCACTCCATTACATTCCACTCCATTCCACTGGACTGCACTCCACTCCACTCCATTCTACTCCATTCCACTCCACTCCATTCCATTCCATTCCTCTTCACTCTACTCTACTCCATTTTATTGCACTCCATTCAAATCCACTCCATTCCATTCCATTCCATTCCATTCCACTCCATTCCATTCCATTCCTCTCCATTCTGCTCCATTCCATTCTACTTCAATTGACCAATTGACTCCACTCCTATCCACTCCACTGCACCACACTCCATTCCATTCCGCTCTACTCCATTCCACTCCATTCAACTCCACTCCACTGCACTACAATCCTCTCCATTCCGCTCCACCTCATTTGTCTCCACTCCACTCCATTCCACTCAATTCCATTCCATTCCTTTCCAATCCACTCCACTCCATTGCCCTCCACTGCATTCCAGTCCAGTCCATTCTACTCTGCTCCATTCCACTGCACTCCATTACACTCCACTCCGTTCCACTCCTTTCCACTTCATTCCATTCTACTACACTCCAATCCATTCTTTTCCATTCCATTCCATTCCCCTGCATTCCGTTCCACTCCTCTCCATTCCAGTCTACTCCACTTCATTACACTCCACTCCACTCAACTTCTTTCCATTCCATTCCATTCCATTCCATTCCATTCCACTCAATTCCACTACACCCCATTCCACTCCACCCCACTCCACTCAACTTCTTTCCATTCCATTCCATTCCATTCCACTACATTCCACTACACCCCATTCCACTCCATTCCACTACATTCCACTCTATTCCTGTCCACTCCACTCCACTTCACTCCAAGAACTTCCTTTCTGCTCCACTTTACTCCATTCCATTCCAATCCTTTCCAATCCACTGCATTCCATTCCACTCCACTCCACTCCGTTCCAGTCCACTCCACTGAACTCCACTAAACTCTACTGCATTCCATTCCCTTCCATTCCACTGCACTCTACTCCCTTCCACTCCATTTCAATCCATTCCATTCCAGTCCATTCCACCTCATTCCATTCCATTGCTCTCTAAACCATTCCTTGTCGTTCCATTCCATTCCAGTCCATTTCACTCAACTCCCTTTCACTCCACTCAATTCCAGTCCCTTTCCTTCTATTCCAATCAAATGAATGACACTCCACTGAAGCCCACTCCACTCCACTCGAATCCATTTCATTCCACTTCTCTCCTATCCACTCCACTCCACTCCATTCCACTCCACTACATTCCATTCCATTATATTCCACTTCACTTCACTCCATTCCGTTCCCTTCCACTCCTTCCAATTCCATTCCTTTCAACTCCATTCCAATCCATACCATCCATTCCAGTCCATTCCACTCCACTCCTGTCCACTCCATTCCACTCCATTACATTCCATTCAATTCCACTCCACTCCATTCATTTCTACTCCATTCCATTCCACTCATTTCCAGTCCACTCCTGTCCATTTAATTCCACTGCATTCCACTCTATTCCATTCCACTCCTTTCCACTCCACTCCATTCCATTCCACTCCACTCCAATCCATTCCTCTCTACTCCAATCCTTTCCATTCCACTCCACTCCATTCCATTTCATTCTGCTCCATTGTTTTCCCTTCCATTCTACTCCACTCCTCCAGATTCTACTCTACTCCACTCCATTCCATTCCATTCCTGTCCACTCCAATCCCTCGGTTTCACTGCACTCCACTCCACTGCATTCCACTCCATTGCACTCCACTTCAGTCCATTCCTTTCCATTCCATTCCATTCCACTCCACACCATTGCATTCCACTGCAGACCTTTCCACTACACTCCGTTCCATTCCATTCCACACCACTCCATTATACTCCACTCCAATCCATTCTATTACATAAAATTCTTTTTTACTCCATTCCATTCATTCCAATATATGCCGATCCACTATACTCCATTCCATTGCACTCCACTCCACTCCACTCCAATCCCCTCCACTCCACTCCATTCCATGCCATTGCATTTCACTCCAATCCATTCAATTCCATTCTACTGCATTCCATTCCACTCCACTCCAATCCAGTACTCTCAACTCCACCCAATTCCACTCCTTTCCTTTCCTCTCCACTCCATTCCATTCCATTCAACTCCATTCCACTCCATTCCAGTCCATTCCATTACAATCCACTCCACTGCATTCCATTCCATTCTACTCCACTCCACTCCATTCCACTCCACTCCATTCCACTCCAGTCTACTCCATTCCATTCCATTCCTCTCCAGTCCACTCCATTCCATTCCATTCCACTGCATTCCACTCCACTCCTCTCCATTCTATTCAATTCCATTCCACTCCATTCCACTTTGTTCCGTTCCACTGCATTCCACTCTATTCCAATGCATTCGAGGCCACTCATCTCCTCTGCACTCCACTCCATTCCTTTCCATTCCATTCCATTCCACTCCATTTCCCTCCATTCCATTCCATGCCATTCCACTACATTCCAGTGCATTCCAGTCCACTCCACTCCACTCCAATCCATTCCATTCCATTGCACTGCACTCCACAACAAACCATTTAATTCCACTCCATTCCATTCCAATCCATTCCGCTCCAATCCACTCCTTTCCACTCCACTCCATTCCATTGCATTCCACTCCACTCCTCTCTATTCCGTTCCATTCAACTCCACTCCATTCCAATACACTCCACTCCTTTTCTTACACTTCATTCCATTCCTCTTCATTCCACTGTATTCCACTCCTTTCCACTTTAACCCAATACATTCCATTCCATTTCTTTCCACTCCAATCCCCTCGACTCCATTCCATTCCATTCCCCCACCCTGCACTCCACTAGACTCCATTCCACACCACTCCATTCCACTTCACTGCATTCTATTCCATTCCATTCCATTGAACTACATTATACTCCACTCCGTTCCCCTCCATTCCAGTACACTCAACTCCATTCCAGTCCACTCAACTCTCCTCCACTCCATTCCATTCCATTCGACTGGACTCCACTCCATTCGATTCCAATCCATTCCACTCCACTTCATTCCGTTTGACTCAACTCCACTCCACTCAACTACATTCCATTTAATTCGACTTCATTTCATTCCACTATATTCCATTCCTATCCGCTCCATTCCTCTCCACTGCATTCCCTTCCAGTCCATTCCACTCCACTCCATTCCATTCCACTCCATTACACTCTACTCCACTCCACTTCATTCCATTCCATTCCACTCCACTCCACTCTATTCCAATCCATTCCACTCCATTCTACTCCAAGATGCTCCATTCCATTCCATTCAATTACTTACCACTCTACTCCACACCATTCCATTCCACTCCACTCCATTCTTTTACATTCCAATCCATTTCACTCCATTCCATTCCACTCCACTAGATCACAGTCCACTCCACTCCATTCCACTCCACACCACTCGAATATATTCCATTTATCACCACTCCATTCCACTGTACTTAACTCCATTCCATTTCATTCCATTCCTCTGCACTCCACCCCTTCCACTCCAATCCACTCTATTCCAATCCATTGCACTGCATTCCACTCCACTCCACTCCATACCACTCAACTCCACTCCACTCCAGTCCACTCCACTCCCTTGTATTACACTCCATTCCATTTCTCTACATTCCACTGCACTCCTATCCATTCCATTCTATCCCATTCCTTTCCATTCCATTTCTTTCCACTCCAATCCCCTTGACTCCATTCCATTCCATTCCGCCACCCTGCACTCCCCTACACTCCATTCCACACCACTCCATTCGACTCCACTCCATTCCATTCCATTCCATTGCACTCCATTACATTCCACTCCTTTCCCCTCCATACCAGTCCTTTCAACTACATTCTAGTCCACTCAGCTCCCCTCCACTACATTCCATTCCATTCGATTGCACTCCACTCCATTCGATTCCAATACATTCCCCTCCACTTCATTCCGTTCGACTCAACTCCACTCCACTCAACTCCATTCCATTTAATTCATCTTCATTTCATTCCACTCTATTCCACTCCTCTCCACTCCATTCCACTCCACTGCATTCCATTCCAGTCCATTTCACTCCACTCCATTCCATTCCACTCCATTCCACTCCACTCCACTTCATTTCGTTCCATTCCATTCCACTCCACTGCACTCCATTCAAATCCATTCCACTGCATTATACTCCATGAAACTCCATTCCATTCCATTCTATTCCATTCCATTCCCTATCACTCTACTCCACACCATTCCATTACTTTCCACTCCATTCTATTACATTCCACTGCATTTCACTCCATTCCTTTCCACTCCATTCCATTGCAGTCCACTCCACTCCATTCTACACCACTCCACAAGAAAGCATTCCATTTCACACCACTCCATTCCACTGTACTTAACTGCATTCCATTTCATTCAATTCGAATGCAATCCTACCCTTCCACTTCACTTCACTCCATTCCATTCCACTCCACTCCATTCCATTCCATTCTACACCGCTCCACTGCATTCCACTTCACTCCATTCCACTCCACTCCTCTCCATTCCGTTCCATTCCATTCCTCTCCACTCCATTCCATTCCATTCCACTCTACTTCGTTAAACTCCACTTCGATCCGATCCATTCCATTCCTCTCCACTTCTCTCCATTCCAATCCATTCCACTCCATTCCACTCCACTCCACCGCATTCCATTCCATTCCCTTCCATTACACTCCATTCCGTTCCATTCCACACTATTCCATTCCACTCTACTCCATTCCACTCCACTCCATTCTTTTCCTTTCCATTCCACTCCATTCCATTCCACTCCACTCCATTCCAGTTTACTCCACTCCATTCCACTCCTCTGCACTGCAATCAACTTCTTTCCATTCCATTCCATTCTATTCCAATCCACTCCACTCCTCCCCATTCCACACTATTCCACTCCATTCCATTCCATTCTGGTCCACTCCACTCCACTCCACCCCATTCCCATCCATTCTGTTGCACTCCACTCCATTACATTCCAATCCATTCCAATCCACTGCATTCCATTCCACTCCACTGCACTCCATTCCAGTCCACTCCACTGAACTCCACTCCACTCAACTCCAATCCATTGCTTTCCAACCCACTGCACTCCACTCCACACCACTCCATTACACTCCATTCCTTCCACTCCATTCCATTCCGCTCCATCCCATGCCATTCCTTCCCACTCCATTCCGTTCCACTCTACACCATTCTATTGCATTCCATTCCACTCCAGTCAATTTCACTCCACTCCATTCCACTCCGCTTATTTCCACTCCCCTTCATTCTATTCCAATGCATTCCATGACATTCCACTAAACTCCACTCCACTCCACTCCATTTCATTCCACTTCACTCCAATCCACTCCACTAAATTCCATTCCACTCCACTACATTCCATTTCACTCAATTACATTCCACTTCACTCCACTCCATTCTATTCACTTGTGCTACGTTCCATTCCATTCCATTCCACTCCATTCCATTCCATTCCACTCCATTTCTTTCCACTCCACTCCAGCCCAGTCCATTCCACTTCATGGCACTCCACTCCAGTCGACTTGATTCCACTGCATTCCACTCCATTCCACTCCACTCCACTCCACTCCACTCCATTCCATTCGATTCCACTCTGTTCCATTCCATTCCACTCTACTCCAATCCATTGCACTCCACTCCACTACATTCCATTCCATTCCGCTCCATTGCATTCCCTTCCATTCTACTCCACTCCACCACATTCTACGCCACTGCATTCCATTCTATTCCATTCTATTCCATTCCTTTCCAGTCCAGTCCACTCCACTACCCTCCATTTCACTGCACTCCAATCCACTCTATTCCACACCATTCTACTACACTTCATTCCATTCCATTCCACTCCATTCCACTCTTCTCCATTGCATTCCACTCCACACAATTCCATTCCACTCCTTTCCATTCCATTCCACTCCACTCCATTCTCATGTACTCTAATCCATTCTATTACTTTACATTACATTTTACTCCATTCCTTTCCATTCCAAACCATTGCAATCCCCTACACTCCATTCCACTTCACTCCACTCCACTCCAGTCCAATCCCCTCCACTCCAATCCATTCCATGCCATTGCATTCCCCTCCATCCATTCCATTCCATTCCATTCCATTTCATTCCATTCCTTTCCAATTCTTCCACTCCCCTGTACTCCATTCCATTACACTCCACTCCTTTCCATTCCATTCCATTCCATTGCACTCCATTCCATTCCACTGAAATCCATTCAACTCTACTCCCCTCCATTCCACTCCACTCTACTACATTCCATTCCACTCCACTCCTTTCCATTCCATTCCATTCCATTCCACATCTCTCCACTTCATCCACTCCACTCCATTCCATTCCACTCCATTCCATTCCATTACATTCTACTCTAATCCACTCCACTGCATTCCACTCCACTCTACTCCATTCCATTCCATTCAAGTCCAGTCAACTCCTTTCCAGTCCATTCCAATCCTTTGCTCTTCACTCCACTATTTTCCATTTCATTCCATTCCTTTCTACTCTATTCCATTCCATTCAATTCTACTCCATTCAACTCAACTCCATGCCTCTCCATTCCCCTGCATTCCATTTTATTCCACACCATTCCATTCCACTCCACTCCATTTCAGTCCACTCCACTCCATTCGACTCCACTCCACTCGACTCCACTGAACTCCATTCCATTCCATTCCACTCCATTCCATTCCACTCCACTCCATTCCATTCCACTTCATTCCAGTGCGCTAGACTCCATTCCACTCCAGTCCTTTCCAGTCCATTCCATCGCACTCCATTCCAATCCATTCCACTCCATTTCATTCCACTCAATTCCAATCCACTCCTTTCCATTGCACTCCATTCCACTCCATTCCATTCCTTTCAACTCCATTCCTTTCCATTCCACTCCACTGCACTCCATTCCATTCCACTGCACTCCACTCCATTCCATTACACTCCATTCCATTGCATTCCATTGCATTCCATTTCATTCCATTCAGTTCCATTCCATTCCACTCCACTCTACTACATTCCATTCCACTCCAATCCACTCCTTTCCATTCCACTCCTATCCACTCCACTCCACCACACTCCATTCCATTCCATTCCATTCCACTCCACTCCTTTCCACTCCATTCCACTCCATTCCACTGCAGTCCACTCCACTCCATTCCATTCCACTCCATTTGTCTCTGTTCCACTCCATTCCACTCCACTCCATTCCATTCCACTCCATTTGTCTCTCCTCCACTGCATTCCACTCCACTCCTTTCTATTCCACTCCAAACCTCTCCATTCAATTCCACTGCATTCCACTCCACTCTTCTTCATTCCATTCCATTACTTTCAAATCCACTACACTCCATTCCAATCCATTCCACTCCATTACACTCCTTTCCATTCCACTCCATTCCATTCCACTCCACTCCTTTCCAGTCTACTCCACTCCATTGCACTCCACGCCCCTCCACTCAACTTCTTTCCATTCCATTCCATTCCACACTATTCCTCTCCACTCCATTCCACTCCTTTCCACTGCATTCCAGTCCACTCCACTCCACTCCATTCCATTCCATTCAAGTGCACTCCTCTCCATTCCATTCGAATCCATTTCACTCCACTCCATTCCCTTCCACTCTAATCCAATCCATTCCTCTCCACTACATGACAGTCCTGGGCTCTCCATTCCACTCCACTCTACTCCCTTATTTTTCATTCTATTCCACTCCATTCCACTTCATTCCATTCTGCTCTTACTCCACTCCCCTCCATTCCATTCGAATTCACTGCCCTCCACAACATTACATTCCAAACCATTCCACTCCACTCCATTCCATTCCTCTCCAGTCCACTAAACTCCACACCATTTAATTCCCCTCCATTCCATTCCATTCTACTCCAATCCACTCCAGTCCACTCCATTCCACTCCACTCCTTTCCATTCATTTCCTTCCTCTCCTTTCTAAGCCACTCCTCTACATTCCACTCCATCCCACTCCATTCCGTTACATTTCTTTCAATTCCGGTCCTCTACATTCTGTTCCCTTCCACTCTATTCCATTCCACTCCATTCCATTCCATTGCACTCGATTTTAGTCCATTCCATTCCATTCCTTTCCATTCCATTCCACTCCATTCCATTGCATTTTACTCCATTCCATTCCATTCCATTGCAGTCCATTCCACTGCACTCCACTCCTCTACACTTCAATTCCCTCCACTCCACTCCATTCCATGACATAGCATTTCACGCAAATACATTTCATTCAGTTCCACTGCATTCCATTCCATTCCATTCCATTCCACTCCACTATGCTACACTACACTCAAATCCGCTCAATTCCACTCCATTCCTTTCCATTCCATTCCACTCCAATCCACTCCACTCCACTTCAATCCACTACTCTCCATTCCATTCCACTCCAATCCAATCCATTCCACTCCACTCCATTTCCTTCCTTTCCATTCAATTCCTCTCCTTTCCACTACAGTCCTCTCCATTCTACTCCAATCCACTCTACACCATTCCCTGCCCTTCCATTCTACTCCAGTCCATTTCACTCCACTCCTTTCCACTCCACTCGATTCCACTCCCATTCATTCTATTCTAATCGATTCCATGTCACTGTACTAAACTCCACTGTACTCCACTCTATTTCATTCCACTTCACTCCTATCCACTCCACGCAACTCCATTCCACTACACTACATATCATTCCACTTCATTCCATTCAACTTCGCTCAACTCCATTCTGTTACCTTCCACTTCATTCCATTCAGTGCCATTCCATTCCGCTTCATTCCAGTCCATTCCACTCCATTCTACTTCCATCTAGTCCACTCCATTCCAATTCCTTTCCACTCCATTCGAGTCCATTCTACTCCATTCCACTCCACTCCAGTCCACTCCATTCCACGCCATTCCACTCCATTCCATTCCACTCCATTGCACTCCATTCCACTCAATTCCATTCCACTCCATTCCACTCCACTCCATTTCATTCCTCTCTACTCCAATCCAGTCCACTCCACTCCACTGCATTCCATTCCATTCCCCTCCATTGCATTCCCTTCCATTCTACTCCACTCCCTTCCATTCCATTCAATTCCATTCCATTCCACTCCACTGTTGTCCACTCCATTCCACTGCACTCCACTCCACTCCATTCTTCTCCATTATACTCCAGTCCATTCCGTTCCATTCCATTCCTCTCCACTCCATTCCGTTTCACTCCACACCATTCCACAGCACTCCATTGCATTCAGCGCTGCAACACTCCATTCTACTCACTCCAATGCATTCTATTGTATTCCATTCCATTTTACTCCATTGCATTCCATTCCTTTGCATTCCAGTCCACTAAACTCAATTCCACAGCACTGAACTCCACTCCACTTCATTTCTTTCCACTCCACTCCATTCCGTGCCATTGCAGTCCACTCCACTCCACTCAATTCCACTGCATTCCATTCCAGTCCATTCCACTCAACTCCATTCCATTCCATTCCACTCCATTCCACTCCATTCCACTCCATTCCACTCCACTCCACTCCCTTCCACTCCACTCCACTCCCTTCCATTCCATTCCATTCCATTCCATTCCATTCCATTCCATTCCATTCCATTCCACTCCTTTGTATTCCAGTTCGCTCCAATCCACTCCATTCCTAGCCATTCCATTCCATTCCACTCCATTCCAATCCATTCCTTTCCATTCCACTGCATTAAACTCCATTCCATTCCATTTCCCTCCATTCCACTCCACTGCAGTCCTCTCTGCTCCATTCCATTCTATTCCACTGCATTCCATTCCTCTCTATTCCATTCCACTCCCCTCCATTCCACTCCCCTCCAGTCCACTCCACTCCATTCCATTCCATTTTATTCCACTCCAGTACCGTCCACTCCACTCCACTGCATTCCTTTCCATTCCACACCTGTCCACTCCGCTCCTTTCCACACCAGTACGTTCCACTCCTCTCCACTCCAATCCTCTCCACTCCACTCCTCTCCACTCCATTCCATTCCATTCCGTTCCATTACACTCCACTCCACTCCTCTCCACTCCACTCCATTTCATTCCATTCCATTCCACTCTACTCCATTCCAGTCCTCTCCACTCCATTCTACTCCACTCCTGTCCACTGCATTCCATTCAAATCCAATCCATTCCATTGCACTTAACTCCATTCCATTCCATTTCTTTCCATTGCTCTCCACTCCTTCTACTCCACTCCACTGCATTCCACTCCATTCCATTCCACTCCATTTCACTTCACTCCATTCCATTCCATTCCATTTCACTTCACTCCATTCCATTCCATTCCATTCCACTCCACAGAATTCCATTCCTCTATTCCTCTCCACTCTGCTCCATTCCATTCCTCACGACTCCATTCCATTTCTTCCACTCTACTCCATTCCACTCCACTCCACTCTGATCCGTTCCATTCCTCTCCACTCCACTCCATTCGTTTCCATTCCATTCCACTCCATTCCATTCCACTCTACTCATTTCCTCTCCAATACATTCCACTTCACTCTATTCCATTCCACTCCACTCCATTTCAGTCTACTCCACTCCATTCCACTCCACACCTCTCCACTCAACTTCTTTCCATTCCATTCTTTTCCACTCCATTCCACTCCAACCCATTCCACACCATTCCACTCCATTCCACTCCATTTCAGTCCACTCCATTCCACTCCACTCCTTTCCCTTCCATTCTGCTGCACTCCACTGCATTCCATTCCAATTAATTCTAATGCACTCCATTCCATTCCACTCTACACCACTCAATTTCAGTCCACTCCACTCAACTCCACTCCACTCAACTCCATTCCATTCCATTCCATTCCACGGAACTCCACTCCACTCCACTCCAATCCACTCCATTCTAGTCCGTTCCATTCCTCTCCACTCCATTGCATTCCATTCCACCCCACTGCATTCCATTCCACTCTGCACCATTCCATGCTATTCCATTCCACTCTAGCCCATTTCACTACACTCTATTCCACTCCACTCAATTCCACTCCCCTTCATTCTTTTCCAATCCATTCCGTGACACTCCACTAAACTCCACTCCACAACACTCCATTTCATTCCACTTCAGTCCAATCCACTCCACTCAACTCCATTCCCCTCCACTACATTTCATTCCACTCCATTCCATTCCACTTCACTCCAATGTATTCTGTTCCTTTCCACTCCTTTCTATTCCATTACGTTGCTCTCCATTCCAGTCCATTCTACGCCATTCCAGTCCATTCCACTCCATTCCATTCAATTTTACTCCATTTCATTCCATTCCAATCCATTCCCGTCCACTGCACTCCATTCCACTGCACTCCACTTCCCTCCACTCCACTTCTTTCCTTGCCATTGCGTTCCAATCAACTACATTCCATTCAATTCCACTGCATTCCATTCCATTCCATTCCACTCCACTCCACTCAGCTTGACTCAATTCCACTCCATTGCATTCCATTTCATTCCATTCCTTTCCACTGCACTCCATTTCATTCCATTCCACTCCTTTCCACTCCATTCCACTGCAATGCACTCATTTCCATTCCATTCCATTCCATTCCTTTGCACTCCAATCCATTCCATTCTACTCCAATCCACTCTATTCTACTCCAATCCACTCTACACCATTCCAAGCCTTTCTGTTCCACTCCAGTACATTTAGTCCATTTCACTCCACTCTATTCCACTCCATTCAATTCCACTCCCCTTCATTCTTTTCCAATCCATTCAATGACACTCCACTAAACTCCTCTACACTCCACTCCATTTCATTCCACTTCAGTCCAATCCACTCCACTCAACTCCTTTCCACTCCACTACATTTCGTTCCAATCCATTCTATTCCTCTTCACTCCATTCCATTCCCTTCCACTCCATTTCATTCCATTCCATTCCACTCCATTCCATTCCATTCCATTCCACTCCATTCCAGTCCATTCCACTCCATTACACTTCCATCCAGTCCACTGCATTCCACTCCATTCCACTCCATTCCATTCCATTCCATTCCATTCCTTTCCACTCCATTCAATTCCGTTCCACTCCATTCCACTCCACTCCAGTCCACGCAATTCAATTCCAATCCACTCCATTCCATTCCACTCCTTTCGAATCCACTGCATTCCATTCCATTCTACTCCACTCCATTCCATTCCACTCCACTCCATTCCATTCCAATCTACTCCAATCCATTCCACTCCACTCCCCTCCATTCCATTCTATTCCATTCCATTGCATTCCATTCTGTTCTACTCCACTCCACTCCATTCTACTCCATTCCATTCAATTCCATTCAAATCCATTCCATACCCATTCACTCCACTCCACTCCACGCCATTCAACTGCACTCCACTCCACTCCATTCCACTCCATCCTACTCCACTCCATTCCATTCCATTCCACTCCAATCCATTCCATTTAACTCCACACAATTCCACTCCACTCCATTCTACCCCACAACACTCCATTCCACTCAACTCAAATCCATTCTGTTATATTCCATTACATTTTACACCATTCCATTCCATTCCAATCCATTACAGTCCACTGCACTGCATTAAACTGCACTAAACTCCACTATACTTCACTTCCCTTCACTCCACTCCATTCCATGCCTTTGCATTCCACTGCAGTCCACTCCATTCCATTCCACTGCATCACATTCCATTCCATTGCACTCCACTCCACTACACTACACTCTTCTCCACTGCAGTCCACTGCATTCCCATCCATTCCATTCCACTCCATTACATTCCCTTTCACTCCATTCCACTCCATTCCACACCACTCCCTTCCATTCCATTCCCTTCCACTACTTCCCAATCCAATCCACTCAATTCTACTCCATTCCACTCCATTCCATTCCATTCCACTCCATTCCATTCCATTCCATTCCATTCCACTCCATTCCATTCCATTCCATTCCATTCCACTCCATTCCATTCCATTCCATTCCATTCCATTCCATTCCTTTCCATTCCGTTCCATTCTTTTCCATTCCATTCCACTCCATTCCCCTCCCCTCCAATTCACTCCACTACATTCCACTGCACTACACTCCATTCCCCTGTATTTCCCTCCATTCCACTCCACTCCAGTCCACGCCACTCCACTCCATTCCATCCCACTCCATTCCGTTCTTCTCTATTCCACTCCACTCCACTCCATTCCACTCCACTCCATCCCATTCCATTATATTTTAATGCAATCCACTCCAGTACACTCCAATCCACTCCACTGCATCCCATTCCCTTCCAAGCCAGTCCACTGCATTCCACCCAACTACATTCCACTCCACTCCACGCCACTCCTCTCCACTCCTCTCCTCTACACTCCATTGCATTCCATGACATTCCACTAAACAGCACTCCATTCCATTCCACTCCAAACCATTCCACACCACTCCATTCCATTCAACTCCACAACACTGCATTCTACTCTACTCCAATCTATTCAATAACATTACTTTCCATTTTACTCCATTCCATTCCATTCCAATACATTACAGTCCACTACACTCCAATCCACTGCGCTACACTCCACTCCACATCCCTCAACTCCACTCCATTCCATGCCATTGCATACCACTCGACTCCATTCCATTTCATTCCACTGCATTCCATTCCATTCCATTCCACTTCACTCTACTCCACTCCACTCAACACCACTCAATTCCACTCCTTTCCATTCCATTCCATTCCATTCCACTCCATTCCATTCCATTCCATTCCACCCCACTCCATCTCCATTCCATTTCACCCCACTCCACTCCATTCCACCCCACTCCACTCCCTTCCATTCCCTTCCATGCCATTCCATTCCACTCCATTCCACCTCATTCTACTCCAATCCACGCCATTCTCTGCCATTCCATTCCATTCCACTCCATAACAATCCGTTCCATTCCATTCCATTCCACTCCATTGCAATCCATTCCATTGCAGTCCATTCCATTCCTTTCCAATCCATTACACTCCATTCCAATTAATTCCACTACATTCCACTGCGCTACACTCCATTCCACTCCATTTCCCTCCATTTTACTCCACTCTAGTCCACTCCACTCAACTCCTTTCTATTCCAGTGCATTCCACCCCTCTCCATTCCACTCCACTCCATTTAACTCCATTCCATTCCATTCCAATCCATTTTATTCCACTCCACTCCAATCCTCTCCAATCCACTCCAATCCATTCCATTCTATTCTACACCAGTCCATTCCACTCCATTATACTCGACTACATTCCACTTCTCTCCATTCCACTCCTCTCCACTCCATTCCATTCCATTCCACTCCATTCCATTCCATTACGCTCTACTACATTCTACTCCACTTCATTCCAATCCACTCCATTCCATTCCATTCCATTCCATTCCACTCCCTTCCTCTCCACTCCGCTCCATTGAACTCCACTCCACTACAGTCCATGCCATTACATTCCATTCCTCTCCATTCATTTCCATTCCACTCCATTCCAGTCCATTCCACTACAGTCCCCTCCATTCCATTCCATTCCACGAAATTCTAGTCCGTTCGACTCCATTCCATTCCTCTCCACTCCATTCCTCTCCATTACCTTCCATTCCTCTACATTCCATTCCACTCCATTCCATTCCTCTCCATTCCATTCCATTACACTGCAATCCACACCACCCGATTCCATTCCACTCCATCCCACTCTGCTTCATTGCGTTCCACTCCACTCGAGTACAATCCACTCCACTCCTTTCCATTCCACTCCATTCCGTTCCTTTCCATTCCTCTCCACTGTACTCTATTCCACTACACTCCATTGCATTCCATTCCATTTCATTCCACTCCACTCCACTCGAGTCCACTCAAGTACATTCCACTCCTCTCCACTGCACACCACTCCACTCCATTCCACTTCACTGCATTGGAATGCACTCCACTCCATTCCACTACACTCCACTCCATGCCACTCCACTCCGTTCCATTACATTACATTCAATTCCATTCTATTCCATTCCATTTCATTCCACCCTTCTAAATTCCACCCCACTCCATTCCACTCCACTCCATTCCACTTCATTCCATTCAACTCCATTCCACTCCACTCCCTCCATTTCACTCCTCTCCATTCCATTCCACTCCATTTAACTCTACTCCACTAATTTCCAATCCATTTCGTTCCTCTCTACTCCACTCCATTCCATTCAATTCCACTCCATTGCATTCCATTAGAATCCATTCCATTCCATTCAATTCCATTCCATTCCTTTCCCCTCCTTTTATTCCACTCTACTCCAGTCCATTCCATTGCACTCCATTAAACTCTACTCCACTCCATTCCACTCCATTCCTTTCCATTATATTCGACTCTATTGTATTCCATTCCACTTAATCACATTCTATTCCATTTCACTCTACTCCAGTCCATTCCACTTCTCTCCATTCCACTCCACTCCACTCCATTCTATTCCACTCTACTCCACTTCATTCCCTTCCGTTCCACTCCATTCCATTCCATTCAATTCCAGTCCACTCCACTCCATTCCATTCCATTCCACTCCATTCCACTCCAATCCACTCCATTCCATTCCATTGATTCCATTACATTACACTCCACTCCAGTCCATTCCACTATTTTCTACTCCACTACAATCCGTTGCAATCCCATGCCTACCAGTGTAGCCCTTTCCGTTCCACTCCTTTCCACTCCATACCATTCCACAGCATTCCAATCCATTCCACTGCATTGCACTATACTCCACTGCATTCCGTTTCTTTCCGTTACACTCCACTCCATTCCATTCCATTCCACTCTACTCCATTCAACTCCACTCAATTCCACTCTTCTGCATTCCATTCCACTGCACTCCACTCCAATCCATGCCACTCCATTCCATTCCAATCTATTAAATTCCTCTCATATCCACTCCACTCCACTCCACTCCCTTCCACTCCACTCCATTCTATACCATTCCACTTCATTCCACTCCAATCCACTCTACGCCACTCCATTCCACTCCATACAATTTCATTCCACTCTACCCCATTACCCTCCACTACACTTCATTCCATTCCTTTCCATCCCAATCCACTCCATTCCACTCCAGTCTACTCCATTCCATTCCACTACACTCCATTACTTTACATTCCATTCCATTCCCCTTCATTCCAGTCCACTCAACTCCACTCCACTCCATTATACTACACTCCATTCCACTCCACTCCATTCCATTCCACTGCATTTCTTTCCTTTCCATTCAACTGCATTTCATTCAATTCCACTCAACTCCACACCATTTCATTCCAATCCACTCCACTCCACTCAATTCCACTTCACTCCACTCCACTCCATTCCACTCCATTCCATTCCACTCTACTCCATTCCATTCCATTCCACTCTATTCAAATCCACTACATTCCACTCCATTCCATTCAACTCTTTTCCACTCCACTCCACTCCATTCCACTCCTCTGCATTCCAGTCCACTCCACTCCATTCCAATACACTCCATTACTTTACACTCCTCTCCGTTCCATTTCACTCCACTCTATTCGATTCCACAACACTCTTTTCCAGTACAATCCATTTCTCTCCACTCTATTCCATTACACTCCATTCCTTTCCACTCCATTGCATTCAACAGCACTCCACTCCACTCTGCTGCACACCTTTCCACTCCATTCCTTTCCACTCCATTCCACTCCACTCCACTCCACTCCATTCCACTCCATTCCAATCCACTCCACTCCACTACACTCCATTCCATTCCATTCCGTTACATTCCATTCCATTCCACTCATTTCATCTCCACTCCTCTCCACTGCACTCCATTCCATTCCATTCCACTCAATTCATCTCCACTCCCCTCCACTGCACTCCATTCCATTCCATTATACTCCACTACACTCTACGAAATTCCATTAAATTCCAATCCACTGCACTCCATTCTATTTCAATCCTTCCATACCTTTCCATTCCAGTCCACTCCATTCCATTTGAGTCCATTTCATTCCACTCCACACCTTACCACTGCAATCCACTCCACTCCAGTCCATTCAATTCCACTCCACTACACTCCACTCTACTCATTCCACTCTCATCCATTCCACGCCACTCCATTCAATTCCTCTCTATCCCATTCCACTCCACTCCTTTCCACTCCACTCCACTCCTTTCCACTCCACTCCACTCTGTTCCACTCCATTCCACTCCAATCCACTCCATTCCACTTCTATCCACTCCAATCCTTTCATTCGAAACCACTCCATACCATTCCAGTCCATTCCATTCCATTCCACTCCACTGCATTCCACTCCACTCCATTCCACTCCACACCTTTCCATTCCATTCCTTTCAACTCCATCAGCTCTATTCCACTCCTTGCCACTGCACTGCACTCCATTCCATTCTATTCAACTCCACTCAACTCCATTTCCCTCCATTCTACTCCATTCCTCTCCACCACGCTCCATTTCTTTACATTCCATTCCATTCCACTCCATTGCATTCCACTCCACTCCACTACATTCCATTCCATTGCAGTCCATTCCACTCCAATGCCTTCCATTCCACTGCATTCTTTTCCGTTCCGTTCGACCCCATTCCATTCCATACCACTCAACCCCACTCCAATATACTCTACCCAAATCCATTCCATATCACACTACTCCATTCCCTTCCATTCCATTCCCCTTCATTCCAATCCTCTGCATTCCTTTCTTTACACTCCAGTGCAATCCATTCCAGTCCACTCTACTCCATTGCACTCCATTCCACACCATTCCACTGCACTGCACTCCATTCCATTCCAATCCATTCCACTCCACTCCATTCCATTCCAGTCCAGTCTACTCCATTCCATTTAATTCCACGCCATTCCATTCCACTCCATTCCACTCCACTAAACTTCAAGCCCTACGCTCCATTCCATTCCACTCCACTCCATTCCACTCCACTCCACTCCACTCCACTTCATTCCATTCTTTCTATTCCCCTCCACTCTATGCCTCTCCACTCTACTCCATTCCACTCCACTCCATTCCACTCCACTCCACTCCATTCTTTTACATTGCGTTCCATTCCCCTCCACTCCACTCCACTCCACTCCATTATATTACACTGCATTCCACTACACTCCATTCCATTGCACTCCTTTTCTTTCCTTTCCATTCGCCTCTATTCCATTCCCTTCAACTCAACTCCACTCTATTCCATTTAATTCCACTCCATTCCATTCGTCTCCATTCCACTCCACTAATCTCCATGCCCCTCCAGTCCATTCCATTCCATTCCATTCCACTCCACTCCACTACATTCCACTCCATTCCATTACTTTTCATTCCACTCCACTCCACAGCATTCCTTTCCACTCCATTTCATTCCTCTCCTTTCCACTCCACTCCACTCCATTGCATTCCATTCCACTCTACTCCATTCCACTCCTGTCCATTCCACTCCACTCCATTCCACTCCATTGCATTCCATTCCACTCTACTCCATTCCACTCCAGTCCATTCCACTCCACTCCATTCTATTCCATTCATTCAGCTGTATTCCACCACACTCCACTCCGTTCTTCTCCATTCCACTCTGTTCCATTCCATTCCATTTGACTCCACTCCATTCCACTACACTCCATTCATTCCACTCCACTCCACTCCGTTCCATTCCATTCCATTTCACTCCACTCCCTTCCACTATACTCCACTTCATTTCACTCCACTCCACTCCGTTCCATTCCATTCTATTCCACTTCATTCATTCCAATCCACTCCATTCCAGTCCTCTACACTGCACTCCATACCACTCCACTATATTCCACTCCTTTCCATTCCGTTCCATTCTACTACCCTCCATTCTATGAGATTCCACTCCACTCCATTCCACTCAACTCCATTATTTTCCACTATGCTCCATTCCATTCCACTCTACTCCACTCCATTCCACTTCATCCCACTCCATTCCATTCAATTTCATTCCACTTCACTCCACTCCACCCGATTGCATTCCATTCCACTCCCATGCACACAAGTTCACTGTGTTCCACTCTAGTCCATTCCCCTGAGCTCAATTCCACTTCATTCCTTTCCATTGCATTCCACTCCTCTCCTCTCCACTCCACTCCGTGCCCCTTCACTGAACTCCATACCATTTCATTCCATTCCATTCCACTGCATTCTATTTCATTCCACTCTACTCCATTCCACACCACTTCCTTCCACTCCGCTCCACTCCATTCCATTCCATTCAGATCTAATCCACTCCACTCCACTCCATTCTATTCCATTCCATTCCACTGCATTCTATTTCTTTCCACTCTACTCCATTCCACTCCACTTCATTCTACTCCACTCCATTCCATTCCATTCCATTCCATTCCATTCCATTCCATTCCATTCCATTCCATTCCATTCCAATCCATTCCATTCCATTCAGCTCTATTCCACTCCAATCCACTCAATTCCACTCTACTCCACTCCATAAAATTCAATTCTGTTCCATTCCACTCAATTCCTTCGAATCCACTCCATTCCCTTCCACTCCACTGCACCCCACTACACTCAACTCAATTCCACTCCATTCAATTCCACTCCATTCCACTCACCTCCATTCCGTTCGATTCCACTCCACTCCTCTCCATTTCATTCTACTCCACTCCACTCCCCTATATTGCACTCCATTCCATTCCACTCTACTCCACTCCATTCCTTTCCAATCCTTTCCATTCCTCTCCATTCCACTCCACTTCATTCAACTCTATCCCACTCCATTCTAATACATTTTATTCCACTCCACTCCACTCCACCCCACTCCGTTAAATTCCATTCCACTCCCCTGCACTCCACTTCATTCTATTCCACTCCAATCCGCTCCTTTCCATTCCATTCCATTCCACTCTTCTCCATTCCATTTCATTCCAGTCCTTTCCACATCATTCCATTCCACTCCAATCCCTTCCATTCCATTCCATTGCACTCCATTCTACTCCAATCTACTGCATTCCGTGCCATTCCATTCCATTCCACTCCACTCCGAACCATTCCATTCCATTCCATTCCATGCCATTCCCTTCCATTCCATTCCGCTCTATTCCACTACATTCCAAACCATTCCTCTACATTCCCCTGCACTACACTCCATTCCACTCCATTTCCCTCCCTTCCACTCCACTCCAGTCCACTCCACTCTACTCCATACCTTTCCACTCCATTCCATTCCTCTCCATTCCACTCCACTGCACTCCATTTAACACCACTCCATTCAATTCCATTCTATTTTGTTCCACTCCACTCCAGTCCACTCCAATCCTCTCCATTCCATTCTGTTCAATTCCACACCAGTCCACTCCACTCCAAACCAGTCCACTACATTCCACTCTTCTCCACTCCATTCCACTCTTCTCCACTCCATTCCTCGCCACTCCACTGCTCTCCAGTACATTCCATTCCATTCCACTCCATTCCAGTCCATTACACTCTACTACATTCCAATCCACTGCATTCCATTCCAGTTCATTCCAGTCCTTTCCCCTCCACTCCGCTCCATTCAACTCCACTCCACTCACTTCTATGCAAATCCATTCCATTCCATTCCTCTACATTCCATTCCATTCCACTCCATTCCAGTACATTACACTCCACTACACCACATTCCATTCCATTCCATTTCACCCCATTCAAGTCCATTCCACTCCATTCCATTCCACTCCACTCCATTCCACTCCATTCCCGTCCTTTCACTACATTCCTTTCCAGTCCATTCCACTCCACCCCCTTCCATTCCATTACACTACAATCCACTCCACCAGATTCCATTCCACTCCATCCCACTGTGCTTCATTCCATTCCATTCCAGTCGACTCCACTCTACTCCACTCCATTTCCTTCCGCTCCATTACTTTCCTCTCCATTCTACTCCACTCCACTCCATTCCACTCCACTCCATTGCATTCCATTCCATTTCATTCCACTCCACTCCACTCCAGTCCACTGAAGTCCATTCGATTCCTCTCCACTGCATGCCACTCCACTACCTTCAACTTCACTGCATTCGAATCCATTCTATTCCATTCCACTACATACCTCTCCATACCACTCCACACCCCTCCATACCACTCCATTCCACTAACTTCCATTCCATTACATTCAATTCCATTCTATTCCATTCCACTCCATTCCATTTCATTCCATTCTACTCTATTCCACCCCACTGCATTCCACTCCACTCAATTCCATTTCATTCCATTCATCTCCATTCCACTCCATTCCACTCCATTTCACTCTTCTCCACTCCATTCCCTTCCCTTCCACTCCACTCCATTCAACTGTACTCCTCTAATTTCCACTCCAATTCGTTCCACTCCACTCCACTCCACTCCATTCCATTTCATACCGTTCCATTCCATTCCACTGGTTTCTATTCCACTCCACTCCACTCCATTACATTGCACTCCACTCCACTCTACTCCATTTTTTTATTCGACTCCATTCCATTCCACTCCATTCCACTCCTCTACAATCCATTCCATTCCATTGCATTCCAGTTGATTCCACTCCAATCAACTCCATTCCACTCCACTGCATTCCACTCCACTCCATTCCCTTCCATTCAATTCCACTCCACTCCACTCCAATTCATTCCAATCCATTCCACTCCATTCCACTCCAAATCCACTCCATTCCATTCCATTGCATTCCATACCATTACACTCCATTCCAGTCCATTCCAGTATTTTCCAATCTACTACACTCCATTCCGCTCCCATTCCACTCCATTCCGTTCCACTCCATTTCACTCCATTCCATTCCACTCCATTCCAGTACATTCCACTCGATTGCACTCCACTCCGCTGCATTCCATTTCATTCATTTACATTCCACTCCATTCCATTCCATTCCACTCTACTCCATTCAACTGCACTCCATTCCACTCTTCTCCATTCCATACCACTACACTCCATTCCAATCCACGCCACTCCGTTACATTCCACTCTATTAAATTCCTTTCCTTTCCACTCCACACCACTGCATTTCACTGCTCTCCATTCTATACCTTTACATTTCATTCCACTCCACTCCAATGTACTCCACTCCATTCCACTCTATTCCGTTCCATTCCACTCTAATCAATTCTACTCCACTACACCCCATTCCATTCCTTCCCATTCCACTCCACTCCATTCCACTCCACTCTACTCCATTCCACTCCACTGCACTACATTCCTTTACATTGCATTCCATTCACCTCCAATCAATTCCAGTCCACCTCACTCCATTATATTGCACTCCATTCCACTAAACTCCATTCCATTCCACTCCATTCCTTTCCTTTCCTTTCGACTCCATTCCATTCCATTCCGCTGAACTCCACACCATTTCATTCCACTCCAGTAAACTCCACTCCATTCCACTTTTTCCACTCCTCTCCACTCCTGGAATCCAGTCTACTCCATTCCATTCCATTCCATTCCACTCCATTCCACTCCACTCCATTCCACAGCTTTACATTCAACTCCATTCCTCTCCACTGCACTCCGTTACACTCCTCTCCATTGCCGTCCACTCCAATCCATTCCAATACACTCTACTACTGTACAGTCCACTCCATTCCATTCCACTCCACTCCATTCCATTACACAACACTCCTTTCCACTACATTCCATTCCTTTCCACTCTATTCCATTCCACTACATTCCATTCCATTCCACTCTATTCCATTCCACTCCACTCCTTTCCACTCCAATCCATTCTACAGCACTCCACTCGTTTCCGCTACACACCATTCCTTCTCCATTCCATTTCACTCCATTCCCCTCCATTCCATTCCACTCCACTCCACTCCATTCCACCCCACTCCATTCCACTCCTCTCCACTCCATTCCATTCTATTCCGTTCCATTGCACTCATTTCCACTACACTCCACTCCATTGCACTCCACTGCACTCCATACCATTCCATTATACTCCAATCCACTCCACGACATTCCATTAAACTCCATCCCACTCCACTCCATTCTGTTTCGCTCCTTCCTTTTCTCTCCATTCCAATTCCCTCCACTCCAATCCAAACCACTCCCATCCATTCCATTCCATTTCATTCCACTCCACTGCTCACCACTCCATTCAACTCCACTCCAGTCCATTCCATTCCACTCCACTGCACACCACTCCACTCGACTCCATTCCACTCCATTCCATTCCACTCCACTCCATTCCATTCCTCTCTACCCCATTCCACACCACTCCATTCCACTACACTCCACTCCATTCAACTCCACTCCACTCCGTACCACTCCATTCCACTCCAATCCTCTGTATTCCACTTCAATTCACTCCACTCCATTCATTCCAACCACTCCATACCATTCCACTCCATTCCATTCCATTTCACTCTTTTCCATTCCACTCCACTCCAATCCACTCCACTCCTTACCATCCCATTCCATTCAACTCCATTCCACTCCATTCCACTCGTTTCCACTTCACTCCACTGCATTCCATTTTATTCCTTTCCGCTCCACTCCATTCCCCACCATTCTACTCCATTCCTCTGCACCACACTCCATTTCTTTACATTCCATTCCATTCCACTCCATTGCATTCCTCTCCACTCCACTCCACTCCTTTCCATTGCACTCCATTTCACTCCACTGCATTATGTTCCACTGTATTCCTTTCCTTTCCATTCGACACATTCCTTTCCATTCCACTCAACGCCAATCCAATCCACTCCACTGCATTCCATTCCATTGCACTCTAATCCATTACTTTCCATTCCATTTCCCTCGATTGCACTCCACTCCTTTACACTCCATTGAAATCAAAAGCAGTCGACTCCACTCCACCCCACTCCATTCCACTCCATTCCACTGCACTCCACTCCATTCCCTTCCAATCCATTCCACTCCACTCCATTCCATTCCAGTCCACAACATTCCACTCCATTGGGTTTTATTCCACTCCATTCCATTATCTACATTCCACTCCACTAAACTCCATACACCTCTGCTCCATTCCATTCCATTCCATCCCACTGCATTCCACTCCACTCTTCTATTCCATTCCTTTCCATACCACTCCACTCCACTCAACTCCTCTCCACTCCACTCCACTACATTCCATTCCAGTGATTTCCATTCCTCTCCATTCCAGTCCATTCCACTGTATTCCATTCCACTGCATTCCAATCCATGGCATTCCATTCCATTCCACTGTACTCCATTCCACTCAAATCCATTCTACTCCACTCCATTCTATTCTATTCATTCAACTCTATTCCAATACACTCCTCTCAGTTCCACTCCACTCCACTGTGTTCCATTACATTCCATTTGACTCCACTCCATTCCACTACACTCCATTCATTCCACTCCACTCCACTCCTTTCCATTCCATTCCATTTCAGTCCACTGCCTTCCACTACACTCCACTTCATTCCACTCCACTCCACTCTGTTCCATTCCATTCCATTCCACTCCATTCATTCCTTTCCACTCCATTCCATTCCACTCCACTCAACTCCATACCACTACACTCCATTCCACTACTTTCCATTCCATTCCATTCCATTCCAGTACACTCGATTCTGTGAGATTCCACTCCACTCCACTCCACTCCATTAATTTCCACTATGCTCCATTCCCTTCCACTCCACTCCACTCCATTCCACTCCATCCCACTGCATTCCATTCCATTTCATTCCACTCCACTCCACTCCACCCCATTCCATTCCATTCCACTCCCATGCATACAACATCACTCCATTCCACTCCAGTCCAATCCACTGAACTCAATTCCATTTCATTCCTTTCCATTGCATTCCACTACTATCCTTTCCACTCCACTCCACTCCGTGCCTTTTCTCTCAAATCCGTACCATTGCATTGCATTCCATTCCATTCCATTCCATTCCATTCCACTGCATTCTTTTTCATTGCACTCTACTCCATTCCTCTCCAGTTCATTCCACTCCACTGCCTTCCATTCCATTCCATTCAGCTCTATTCCACTCCATTCCACACCGCTCTACTCCATTGCATTACATTCCCTTCCATTCCACTCAAATCCTTCCACTCCACTCCATTCCAGTCCACTCCACTCCACTCCAGTCCACTCAACTCCATTCCACTCCATTCCATTCCTCTCCATTCCACTCCACTCCATTCCATTCGATTCCACTGCACACCATTCCATTCCATTTCATTCTACTCCACTCTACTCCACTATGTTCGACTCCATTCCATTCCACTCCACTCTACTCCACTCCACTCCATTCCTTTCCATTCCCTTCCATTTCATTCCACTCCACTCCACTCCATCCCATTCCATTATATTCCATTTCATTCCACTCCACTCCACTCCAATCCATTAAATTCCATTACACTCCCCTACACTCCACTCCATTCCCCTCCAATCCAATCCACTCCACTCCACTCCATGAAATTCCATTCCAGTACACGTCACTCCAATCCACTCCATTCCCCTCCACTGCATTCTCCTCCACCCATTCTATTCCATTCCTTTCCATTCCATTACAATCTTCTCCATTCCACTCAACTCCACTTCATTCCACTCCCCTCCAATCCACTCCATTGCTTTCCATTCCATTCCACTCCATTCCTTTCCATTGCATTCCATTCCATTCCACTCTACTCCATTCCACTCCACTAGTCTCCACTCCACTCCATTCCATTCCACTCCATTCATCTCTATTCCAGTCCGCTCCACTCTGTTCCACTTGTCTCCTCTCCATTCCATTCCATTTCATTTCACTCCACTCCATTAAACTCAACTCCACTCCATTCCACTCCACCTGACTACATTTCAGTCCACTTCACTCCACTCCACTACACCCCATTCCACTCCATTCCATTCCACTCCATTCCACACCACTCCATCCATTTGATTCCACTCCACTTCACTCCATTCCCCTCTACTCCATTCCACTCCACTCCACTGCATTCCATTGCATTCCACTCTACTCATTTCCAATCCATTCCACTCCATGCCACTTCACCCAACTACATTCTATTCCATTCTATTCCATTCCACTCCATTGCACTCCATTCCATTCCACTCCAACCCAGTCCATTGCACTCCGTTCTTGTTCACTCCACTCCACTCTATACCATTCCTATCCACTGCACTCCACTCCATTCAATTCCAAACCATTTTACTCCCCTCCATTCCATTCTACTCCACTCCACTCCATTCAAAATAATTCCACTCCATTCCATTCCACTTCATTCCTACCATTCCACTTCATTCCACTCCACTCCACTCCATTCCACTCCACTCCTCTCCAGTCCATTCCATTTGATTCCACTCCTCTCCACTCTTTTCCAATGCATTCAACTCCTTTGCACTCCAATCCACTATATTCCATCCCATTCCATTCCATTCCATTCCAACCCATTCCACTCTAGTCCACTCCAATCCACTCCACTCCACTCGAATCCACTCCATTCCATTCCATTACATACCTTTCCATTCCACTCCACGCCATTCAAGTCCACTCCACTCTATTCCACTCCACTCCACTTCACTACATTCCTTGCCACTCCACTCCATTCCACCCCACTCCATTCCACCCCACTCCATTCCACTCGACTCCACTGCATTTCAGTCCACTGCACTCCACTCCACTCCATTTCTCTCCTCTCCATTCCACTCCATTACAGTCCATTGCGATCCATTCCAGTCCACTCCACTCCTCCCCACTCCATTCCACTCCATTCCAATGCACTCCACTCCATTCCATTCCAGTCCACTCCACTCCATTCCCCTTCATCACACTCCATTCCATTCCATTTCATTCCACTCCACTCTACCGCATTCCATTCCATTCCACTCCATTGCACACCACATCACTGCATTCCACTCCAGTCCATTCCACTGAACTCTATTCCATTTCATTCCTTTCCATTGCGTTCCAATCCTCACCTTTCCACTACACTCCACTCTGTACCCCTTTGAACAACTCCATACCATTCCATTCCATTCATTCTATTTCATTCCACTCTACTCCATTCCATTGCACTTCATTGCACTCCACATCATTCCATACCATTCCATTCAGCTCTGTTCCACTGCTCTCCACTCCATACCACTCTACTCCACTCCTTTCCATTACATTCCGTTCCATTCCACTCAATTCCTTCCACTCCACTCTATTCCAGTCCACTCCACTCCACTCCAGTCCACTCAACTCCATTCCACTCCATTGCATTCCACTCCATTCCACTCCACTCCATTCCATTCGATTCCACTCGACTCCATTCCATTTCATTCTACTCCACTCCACTCCACTACATTTGACTCCATCCCATTCCACTCCACTCCACTCCACTCCATTCCTTTCCACTAAATTCCATTCCTATACATTCCACTCCACTCCATTCCACACCATCCCATTCCATTTTATTTCATTTCATTCCACTCCACTCCACTCCTATCCATTAAATTCCATTCTACTCCCCTGAACTCCACTCCATTTCCCACCACTTCAGTCCACTCCACTCCACTCCATTAAATTCCGTTCCACTCCTCGTCACTCCAATCAACTCCATTCCCTTCCACTCCATTCTACTCCACTCCTTTCCTTTCCATTCCTTTCAATTCCATTCCACTCTTCTCCATTCCACTCAACTCCACTTCATGCCACTTCCCTCCAATCCATTCCATTCCATTCAATTCCATTCCATTCCATTCCTTTCCATTGCATTCCATTCCATTCCACTCTACTCCATTCCACTGCACTTCTCTCCCTTCCACTTCATTCCATTCCACTCCATTCAACTCCATTCCAATCCACTCCACTCGATTCCACTCCACTTCTCTCCGTTCTATTCCATTCCATTTCACTCCACTCCATTAAACTCCACTCCACTCCATTCCACTCCATTTGACTACATTTCATTCCACTGCACTCCACTGCACTCCACCCCATTCCACTCCATTCCATTCCACTCCTTTCCACACCACTCCATCCGTTCGATTCCACTCCAGTTCATTCCATTCCCCTCCACTCCATTCCACTCCCCTCCACTCCATTCCATTCCATTCCACTCTACTCATTTCCAGTCCATTCTACTCCATGCCACTACACCCAAATCCATTCTATTCCATACTGTTCCATTCCACTGCATTCCACTGCATTCCATTCCACTCCATTCCAGCCCATTCCACTACATTCTTGTTCACTGCACTCCATTCTATTCCACTCCAATCCACTGCACTGAACTCCATTCAATTCCAAACCATTTTACTCCCCTCCATTACATTCCAATCCACTCCACTCCACTCCATTCCATTCCAATCCACTCCACTCCACTCCATTCCATTTAATTCCACTCAAGTCCATTCCACTTCATTCCATTCGACTTCATTCCACTCCACTTCATTCCACTCCACTCAACTCCTTTCCACTCCACTCCAATTTATTCCATTCGATTCCACTACTCTCCACTCTTTTCCAATCCATTCCACTCCTTTTCACTCCAATCCAATAAATTCCATTCAATTCCATTCCATACCATTCCATTCCATTCCACTCCATTTCAATCCTTTGCACTCCACTCCACTGCAATCCACTCCACTCTGCTCGATTCCATTATATTCCATTCCATTCAAGACTTTTCCATTCCACTCCGTGCAATTCAAGTCCACTCCACTCCATTCCACTCCACTCCACGACAGTACATTCCATACCAATCCATTCCATTCCACCACACTCCATTCCACTGCACTCCACTCCATTTCAGTGCACTGCACTCCAATACACTCCATTCCACTCCACTCCATTTCAGTGCACTGCACTCCAATACACTCCATTCCACTCCACTCCATTCCAATCCATTTGACTCCTCTCCATTCGATTCCACTCCACATCTCTCCATTCCCCGCCACTCCATTCCACTCCATTCCACTCCTTTCCATTCCATTCCATTCCACTTTACTCATTTCCGATCCATTCCACTCCATCCCACTTCACTCCACTCCATTCTATTAGATTCCATTCCATTCTATTCCATTCCACTCCACTCCTTTGCACTCCACACAATTCCAATGAACTCCATTCCATTCCATTCCTATGTATTCCATTCCACTCCTCTCCTTTTCAACCCACTCAACTCCATGAACCTTCACTCCACTCCGTACCACTCCATTCCTTTCCTTTCCATTCCATTTTATTCCACTGCATTCCATTTCTTTCCACTCTACTACATTCCACTCCACTCTATTGCACTCCACTTCATTCCATTCCATTCCATTCAACTCTATTCCACTCCATTTCACTCCATTCCACTCAACTCCACTCTGTTCCATTCCATTCCATTTCACTCCACTCCATGCAACTCAGCTCCACTCCATTCCACTACACCCCACTCCATTACATTACATTGCATTCCTTTCCAGTCCATTCCTTCCACTCAACTCCATTCCAGTCCACTGCACTCCACTCCACTCCACTCCTTTCCTCTCCATTTCATTCCTCTCCATTCCACTCCAATCTATTCCATTCGATTCCACTCCAATCCACGCCACTCCATTCCCGTCTATTTCATTCTTTTCCACTGCACTCCACTCCTTTCCATTCCATTGCATTACATTCCACTCCACTCCATTCCATTCCACTCTATTCCACTCAACCTCACTCCATTAAATTCCATTTGATTCCACTCTACTCCTTTCCACTCCACTCCATTCAATTCCATTTCATTCAACTCCATTCTAATCTACTCCACTCCATTCCATTCCACTGTGTTCCAGGCCACTCCACTCCATTCCAATACTCTGCCCTCCTCTACACTCCACTCCATTCCATTTCACTCCATTCCATTCCGTTCCACTATGCTTCATTCCATTCCAGTCCATTCCATTCCATTCCACTCCATTCCATTCCATTCCACTCTACTCCATTAAACTACATCCCATTCCATTCCATTCCATTTCTTCCCACTCCACTCCACTAAACCCCAATCCATTCCATTCCTCTCCCCTGCACTCCACTCCACTCCATTCCACTCCATCTCATTCCATTCCACTCCATTCAACTGTACTCCTCTCCACCCCTCTCCAATCCACTTCATTCCATTCTGTTCCATGTCATTCCTTTCCTCTCAATTCCACTCCACTCCACTTCAGTCCACTACACTGCAGTCCACTACAATCCATTCCATTCCACTCCACTTCATTCTCTCCAATCCACTCCACTTCTTTCCACTCCACACAATTCCACTATATTCCAATCCATTCCACACCACTCCATTGCAGTCCACTCCAATCTATTCCAATCCCTTGCACTCCATTCCATTCCATTCCATTCCATTCCATTCCACTCCATTCCAATCCACTCCATTCCGTTCCACTCCACTCCACTCCTCTCCATTCCATTCCATTCCATTCCACTCCTTTCCTTTCCTTTCCCCTCCATTCCAGTCCATTCCACTCCACTCCATTCCACTCCCTTCTACTCCATTCCACTGCATTTCGCTACATTCCAGTCTACTCCATTCCACCTCACTCCATTCCATTCCATTCAACTCCACTCCATTGCCCTCCATTCCATTCCACTCCATTCCACTCCATTCCGTTGCATTGCAGTCTATTCCACTCCACTCCATTCTAATCCTCTCTATCCTATTCTGTCCCATTCTGTTCCTCCGCACTCCACTCCACTCCACATCTCTCCACTCCTCTCCATTCCGTTACATTCCATTCCATTCCATTCCATTACTCTCCACTCTACTCCATTCCATTCCATTCCAATCCTTACCATTCCATTCAACACCATTTCAATCCACCCCACTCCACTAAATTCCATTACATCTGATACCCTTCCACAGCATAGCACTCCTCTCTACTCCACTGCAATCCACTCCACTCCATTCCACTCCATCTCATTCCATTCCACTCCATTCAAATGTACACCTCTCCACCCATCTCAAATCCAATGCATTCCATTCCATTCCATGCCATTCCTTTCCTCTCAATTCCGCTCCACTCCACTTTAGTCCACTACACTGCACTCCACTCCAATCCATTCTATTCCATTCCATTCCATTCCACTGCATTACATTCTATACTTTTCTTTCGAGAGTATCTAAGTCTGTCACTCCGCCTGGAGCACAGTGGCACAATCTCAGATTCCTTTACATTCCTTTCCATTACACTCCATTCCATTCCACTCTACTCCACTCCATTCCAATCCACTGAACTCCACTCCACTACTTTCCATTCTATTCCATTCCACTCCACTCCATTCCTTTCCCCTCCATTCCACTCCATTCCACTCCACTCCACACCACTCCATTCCATTCCACTCCATTCTACTCAATTCCACTCCAGTCAACTCCATTCCATTCCACTCCACTCCACTCCATTCCACTCCAATCCAATCCATTACATTCCTTTCAGCTCCATTCCATTCCATTCCCCTCCTTTCTATTCCATTCCACTCAAATCCACTCCTTTCCATTCCACTCCACTCCACTCCGTTTCTCTTCTCTCCACTCCACTCCAATCCACTACGCTCCATTACATTCCGTTCAATTCCATTCTATTCCACTCATTTCCATGCCACTCCATTGCACTCCATTCCAGTCCATTCCGTCCTAATCCACTCCATACCATTCTTTCTACGCCACTCCTCTCAACTACCTTCCATTCCGTCCTAATCCACTCCATACCATTCTTTCTATGCCACTCCTCTCCACTACCTTCCATTCCATTCCAGTCCACTCCATTCCATTCCACTCCACTCTACCTCATTCCATTCCATTCCATTCCACTCCATTCCTCTCCACTCCACTCCAATCCATTCCACTCCACTCTATTCCATTCCAGTCCACTCTATTCCATTCTATTCCACTCTATTGCCGTCCTTTCCAATCCATTCCACTCCACTCCACTCCACTCCATTCCTCTCCATTCCACTGTCTTCCATTCCACTCCATTCCAATCCACACCATTACAACCCACTACACTCTATTCCACCACACTCCATTGCATTCCATTCCATTCCACTCCACTCCACTCCTCGCCATTCCATTCCACCCCACTGCACTCCACTCACCTCCTTTCGACTCCACTCAATTACCTTCCATTCCATACCACTCCACTCCAAGCCACTCCCCTTTTCTGTGTTCAATTCCACTCCACTGCACTCCACTCCACTCCTTTCCACTCCATTCCATTCCATTCCATTCCATTCTCACCAACTCCAGTCCTTTCAATTGCTTTCCTTTCCATTCCATTCCACTTCATTCCATTTCATTCGACTCCATTCCAGTCCACTCCACTCCACCCCACTCCATTCCTTTCCATTCCATTCCACTCCATTCCACTGCATTCCACTCCATTCCATGACATTTCATTCCACTCCCCTCCATTGCACTCAACTACATTCCACTCCACTCCATTCCACTCCACTCCATTCTATTCCAATCCATTCCATGCCACTCAAGTAAATTCCACTCCACTCCACTCTTTTCAACCCTAATCCATTGAATTACACTCCTTTCCATTCCAGTCAACTGCACTCCATTCCATTCCTTTCCTCTCTGTTTTATTCCATTCCATTCTTATACATTCCATTCCAATACATTTCAGTCCATTCCACTCCATTAGACTTCACTCCACTCCACTCAATTCCAGTCCATTCCACTCCATTCCATACTACTACATTCCATTCTACTCCATCCATTCCAATACTTTGTGGTACACTCCACTCCATTCTATTCCACTGCACTCCATTACATGCAATTCCTCTCCATTCCCTTCCATTCCATTCCACTTCATTCCATTCCTGTCCACTCACATCCAATCTATTCCATGCCACTCCACTCCACTCCATTCCGCTACACTCCACTCACTCCATTCCATTCCCTTCCATTCCATTCCATTCCTTTCCATTCCACTCCTTTCCATCCCACTCCATTCCAGTCCATTACCGTCCACTCCATTCCAATACACTCTATTCCTTCCTATTCCACTCCAATCCCCTCCACTACATTCCCTTCCATTCCACTCCACTCCACTCCATTCCACTCTATTCCCCTCCATTCCATTCCATGCCATCACACTCCGTTACACTCCACTCCATTCCATTCCATTAAACTCCACTCCATTCCACTCCATTCCATTCCACCCCATGCCTCTCTACTGAATTCCACTCCACTCCACTCCATTCCATTCCACTCCATTCCAGTCTTCTCCATTCCAATCCACTCCATTCCACTCAACTCCATTCTATTCCATTCGATTTAGTTCCACTCCATGACACTCCACTTAAGCCTACTCCATTCTATTCATCGCCACTGCACTGCACTCCTCTCCATTCCACTCCACTCCATTCCACTCCACTCCATTCCATTCCATTCCACTCTTGTCCAATCCATTCCACTACACTGCACTCGATTCCAATCCACTCCTCTCCACTCCATCCCATTCCGTTCTATTCCATTCCAATCTTCTCCTTTCCTTTCCATTCCATTCCACTCTACTTCATTCCACTCCACACCAGTCCACTCCACTCATTCCATTCCACTCCATTCTATTCCACTCCACTCCATTCCAGTCCACTCCAATCCATTCCACTCCACTCCACTCAACTCCTTTCCATTCCACTCCACTCAACTTCGCTCCATTCCAATCCACTCCACTCATTCCATTCCATTCCATTCCATTCCTTTCCACTCCATTCCATTCTCTTCCAATCCATTCCATTCCCCTCCATTCCTGTCCATTCCACAACATTCCCATCCACTGCACTCCACTCCATTCCCCTCCATTCCAGTCCATCCCATGCCACTCCAATGTACTCCACACCAGTCCATTCCATGCCACTCCATACCCTTCCACACCAGTCCATTCCATCCCACTCCACTCCACTCCTCTCCATTCCATTCCACTCCACTCCACTCCTCTCCATTCCATTCCACTCCATTCCTTTCGATTCCATTCTATTCCACTCCACTCCACCCGTTCCATTCTCTTCCATTCCATTACACTTCGTAGCACTCCGCTCCACTCCAATCTGTTCCATTCCGTTCCCAAAATTCCACTACATTCGATTCCTTTCCATTTCATTCCATTCCAATCTATTCCATTCCATTCAAGTCAATTCCACTCCATTCCACTCCACTCCACTCCTCTCCATTCCATTCCACTCCACTCCACTCCATTCCATTGCATTCCACTCCAGTCCACTCCATTTCATTTCATTCCATTCCATTCCACTCCACTACCCTCCATTCCATTCCATTCCGTTCCATTACACTCCATACCACTCTACTTCACTCCAATCCATTCCATTCCATTCCCCAAAATTCCACTACATTTGATTCCATTCCATTCCATTCCACTCTATTCCATTCCCTTCCACTCCATTCCAGTCAATTTCACTCTATTCCACTCCAATCCACTCCACTCCATTCCACTCCTATCTTCCCCATTCCGCTCCATTCCATTCCAGTACATTCCACTCAACTCCCCTACAATACATTCCACTTCATTCCACTCCACTCCATTCCACTCCAATCTATTCTTCTCCACTCCATTCCATTCAATTCCAACCCACTTCACTCCCGTTCTTTCTACTCCTTTCCCCTGAATTCCACTCCTCTCCATACCATTCCATTCCACTCCATTCCTCTCCAATCTTCTGAACTCCTTTCACCTCTACTCCATTCCATTCCATTTAAGTCCAATCCATTCCACTCCATTCCACTACACTCCATTCCTCTCCAATCCATTCCATTCCGTCCTACTCCACTCCCCTCCAGTCCTTTCCATCTCATCACATTCCCTCCAACTCTATTCCACTCCACTCCTCTCCACTCCACTCCAAGCCTCCCCATCCCATTCCATCCAATTATATTCCTCCGCACTCCATTCCACTCCTCTCCTCCTTTCCTCTCCTCTCCATTCCATTCCATTCCATTCCATCCCATTCCATTCCATTCCATTCCACTGCATTCCATTCCATTCCATTCTATTCAAATACATTCCATTTCATCTAACTCCCTTTCACTCCACTCCATACCACTACATTCCAGTACATCTGATTTCATTCCACTCCACTTCACTGCTCTCCGCTCTACTGCATTCCACTCCACTACATTGCACTCACTCTCATTCCATTCCGCTCCATTCCACTGTAATCCTCTCCACCCTACTCCTTTCCACTTCATTCCATTCCATTCCACGCTCTTCCATTCCTCTCAATTCCATTCCACTTCACTTCAGTGCACTCCAATCCAGTTCACTCCACTCCATTCCATTCGATTCCAATCCACTCCACTCCCCTTCATTCCACTCCATTCCACTCCACTCCATTCCATTCCATTTAAGTCCACTCCACTCCATTCCATTCCACTCCACTCCATTCCACTCCACTCCATTCCACTCCACTCTATTCCATTCCATTAAACTCCTCTCCACTCCCCTCCATTCTACTCCAGTCCACTCTATAACACTCCTCACTTTCCATTCCATTCCACTCCATTCTATTCCAATCAACTCCCCTTTTTCCACACTGCTCTATTCCATTCCATTCCATTGCACTCCACTCCATTCCACTGCCCTCAATTCCACTCCACTCCACTCAATTCCTCTCCACTGTACTCCATTGCATTCCATTCCATTGCATTCCATTCCATTCCATTGCATTCCTTTAAATTCCACTCCATTCCACTCCACTCCACTCCGTTACACTCCACTCCACTCCTCTGCATTCCATTCCATTCCATTCCACTCCATTCCCTTCAATTCCACTCCATTTCAGTCGATTGCACTCCACTCCATTCCAGTCCATTCCTCTCCATTATGCTACATTCCACTCCGCTACTTTCCATCTCATTCCATTCCATTTAATTGCACTCCACTCAACTAACCTCCATTCCATTCCACTCCATTCTACTCAATTGCATTCCATTCAATTCTACTCCACTCCACTCCAGTCCACTCCACTCCACTCCATTCCATCTCATCCCATTCCATTCAACTCTATTCCACATCACTCCACTCCACTCCACTCCTCTCCAATTCTCTCCATCCCTCTCCTTCCAATTCTATTCCTCCACATTCCACTCCACTCCTCTCCTCTCCTCTCCAATCGTCTCCATTCCATTTCATTCCATCCCATTCCATCCCATTACACTGCAGTCCACTACATTCCACTCCATTCCACTCCACTGCACTCCATTCAATTCCATTCCTTTCCATTTCATTACAATCCAATCCATTCCATTCCACTCCTTTCCCGTCCACTCCACTCCACTCCGTTCCACTCCATTCCATTCTATTGCATTCCACTCCAATCCATGCCATTGCATTCCATGCCACTCGATTCCACTCCATTCCCTTTCCACTCCACACCCTTCCACTTCACTCCATTCTATTCCAATCCATTCCATGACACTTCACTAAATTCCACTCCACGCCACTCCATTCCACTCCACTCCACGCCATTATTTTCCATTCCACTCTGTTTTGTTCCATTCCATTCCACTCCATTCCATTCTATTCTATTCCTCTCCGTTCCATTCCATTCCCCTCCATTCTATTCCACTCCACTCATCTCCACTGCATTGTACTCCACTGCACTCCACTCCACTCCACTCCAGTCCATTCCACTCCATTCCACTCCAAACCATTCCCTTCCATTCCACACTACTCCAATACATTCCATTCCATTCCATTCCAATCCACTCCATTCCATTCCACTCCATTCCAATCCACTCGACTCCACTCCACACCACTCCATTCCATTCCACTCCATTCCAATCCACTCGACTCCACTCCACACCACTCCATTCCATTCCACTCCATCCATTCCCATACATTGTGGTCCACTCCACTCCACTCCATTACAATTATTCTCCATTCCATTCCATTCCTTTCCACTTCACTCCATTCCATTCTACTCCTCTCCACCCCCTACACTCCACTGCCTTCCATTCCATTCCACTCTACTCCATTCCACTCCACTCCTCTCCATTACCCTCCACTTCAATCCACTCCACCTCATTCCTTCCCATTCCATTAAACTCCATTTCTCTCCACTGCACTTCATGCAAATCTGCTCCACTCCATTCCATTCCATTCCATTCCACTCCACTCCATTCCACTCCACTCCACTCCACTCGATTCCACTCCACTCCATTCCATTCCATTCCACTCCATTCTATTCCATTTCATTCCATTCCATTCCATTCCCTTGTACAGTGGCACAATCTCAACTCACATTTCTTTTCAACATTCCATTGCATTCCATTCCATCCCAATCTTTTCTATAAAATTTCACTCCACCCCACTGCACTTCACTTTATTCCATTCCTCTCCATTGCTTGCCATTCCATTCCATTCCCCTCCAATTCACTCCATTACATTTCATTCTATTCCATTTCACTCCATTCCATTTAGTTCCACTCCATTCCAGTACATTACACTGGATTCCACTCTACTCCACTCCACTCCATTACACTCCATTCTACACCATTCCATTCTTCTCCATTTAATTCCACACCATTCCTCCCCACTCCACTCCATCCCACTACACTCCAATCCCTTGCATTCCATTACATTCCACTCAACTCTACTCCACCCCACTCCACTCCTATCCGTTCCATTCCAATCCACAGCAATCCACTCTACCTCACTCCTTTCCACTCCAGTCCATTTCATTCAATTCCATTCCATTCCACTCCATTCCGCTGCATTCCATTCCATTCCACTCCACTCCACTCCATTCAATTCCATTCCTTTTGATATCATTAAACTCCATTCCTTTCCATTCTACTCCATTCCAATCCACTCCACTCCACTCCATTCCATTCCATTCAACTCCAATCCATTCCATTGCATTCCACTCCACTTCATGCCATTGAATTTCACTCCACTCCATTCCACTCCATTCCTTTCCTCTCCACACCATTCCACTTCCCTCCATTATTTTCCAATTCCATGCCACTCCACTAAATTCCACTCCACGCCACTCCATTCCACTCAAATCCACGCCATTCTTTTCCATTCCACTCTATTTTGTTCCATTGCATTCCACTCCATTCCATTCCATTCCATTCCACTCAATTCCATTCCATTCCACTCAATTCCATTCCATTCCACTCCATTCCATTCCATTGTACTCCATTCTATTCCACCGCACTCCACTCTACTCCATTGTACTCCACACCACTCCACTTTACTCCACTCCACTCCCCTCCACTCCACTCCATTCCAACCCACTCTACTCCATACCATTCCATTCCATTCCGTTCCATTTCTTTCCCTTCCATTCCACTACTTTCCATTCCATTCCACTGTTCTCCATTGCCCCCCAGTGCATTACGCTCCACTCCATTCCATTCAGTTGCATT
The DNA here is from genome assembly GCF_028885655.2 of Pongo abelii. Taxonomy (NCBI): domain Eukaryota; kingdom Metazoa; phylum Chordata; class Mammalia; order Primates; family Hominidae; genus Pongo; species Pongo abelii. The sequence continues at coordinate 11,896,829 of NC_072007.2, forward strand.
CAACTCCATTACACTGCACTCCCCTCCATTCCACTCAACTGCACTCCATTCCATTCCATTCCATTCCAGTCTTCTCCACTCCACTCCATTCAATTCCACTCCACTCCATTCCAATCCTTTCCATTCCATTCCACTCCACTCCACTCAGTTCCCCTACACTCCACTTCCAACCATTCAATTCCCTTACATTCCACAACTTTCCATTCCATTCCACTCCTTTGCAGTCCACTGCACTCCATTCCACTCGACTCCACTCCACACCACTACACTGCACTCCATTCCATGTCTTTCCATTCCACTCCACTCCATTAAATTGCATTCCACTGCAATACATTCCATTCCATTCCATTCCACTCCAGTCCACTAAATTCCACTAAATTCCATTCCATTCCATTCCTTTGCACTCCACTCCATTCCATTCCACTCGACTCCACTCCTCTCCCCTCCACTCCTTTCCATTCCATTCCACTCCACTCCAATCTTCTCCACTTCATTCCATTCCAACCAATTAAACTCTATTCCTCTCCACTGCAGCCCATTCAAGTCTACTCCACTCCATCCCATTCCATTCTATTCCACGGCACTCCATTCTACTCCACTCCACTCCATTCCACTGCACTCATCTCCATTCCATTCCATTCCACTGCATTCCATTCCACCCCAATCCATTCCTGTCCACTCCAGTGCATTCTATTCCATTCCACTCCACTACACTCAACTCCATTCCATTCCATTCCATTCCACTCCACTCCATTCCACTCCATTCCATTTCATTCCATTCCCTTCCATTCCAATGCATTACACTGCACTCTACTCCACTCCACTCCATTCCACTCCATTCCATTCCACTCCATTCCACTCCATTCCACTCCACTGCACTCCATTCCACTCCAATCCATGAAATTCCATTCCACTCTACTCCACTCCACTCCATTCCATTACACTCCATTCCACTCCACTACATTCCATTCCACTCCATTCCTGTCCATTCCATTCCATTCCTTTCCATTCCATTCCATTCCACTCCATTCCATTCCACTCCATTCCACTCCACTTCACGCTATTACACTCCACTCCACTCCTTTATACTCCTTTCAACTTCATTCCATTCCATTCTCCTCCTTTCCAATCCACTCCACTACACTCCAGTCAATTCCACTCCTCTGCATTCCGTTTCATTTCATTGCATTCCATTCCATTCCATTCCACTGCACTCCACGCTATTCCAATCCATTCCTTTCCACTCCACCCCACTCCACACCACTGCACTACACTACACTTCACTCCATTCCATTCCACTACTTTCCATTTCATTCCTTTATTTTCACAGGTTCTCACTCTGTCACAAAGGCTGGAGTGCATTGGCACAATCACAAGTCACATTTCTTTTCACCATTCCTTTGCATTCCATTCCGTTCCATTGCATTCCATTCTATTTCACTCCATTCCCATTCCATTCCATTCCTTCTCATTCCATTCACCTCCAATCCACTCCACTCCACTCTCCTCACCTCCACTTCACTCCACTCCATTCCATTCCATTACATGCCATTTCACTCCATTGCATTCCATTCCTTTCATTCAACAGGATATCACTGTGTCACCCATGCTGGAGTGCAGTGGCACCATCTCAGCTCACTTTACTTCTTAACTTTCCATTTCATAGCATTGTATTCCATTGCTTTCCATTGCCTTCCATTCCACTCCATTCCATTCAATTCCATTCCATTCAACTCAGTTCCACTGCCCTCCACTCCACTCCACTCCACTAAATTCCATTACATCCGATTCCATTCCACTCCATTCCACTTCACTCCAGTCCACTTCAGTCGACTCCACTCCATACTCCTCCATCCCATTCCTTTCCCCTCCATTCCACTCCAATCCACTCCACTCCACTCCGGTAAATTCCATTTCATTCCATTCCATTTCACTCCATTGCATTCCATTCCTTTCTTTTGACAGGATATCACAGTGCCACCCAGCCTGGAGTGCAGTGGCAGAATCTCAGCTCACATTTCATTTCACCATTCCATTCCATACCTTTCCATTCCATTCCACTCCATTCCAATCCATTGCACTCCAGTCAACTGCATTCCATTCTAGTCCACTCCACTCCTTTCCATTCCATCCCCTTCCATTCCACTCTTTTCCACTCCACTCCACTCCATTCCATTCCATTCCACTACATTCCATTCCTCTCCATTCCATTCCACTCCATTCCATTCCATTCCACTCCGTTCCACTCCATTCCACTCCACTCTATTCAACTCCACTCCACTCTATTCCACTCCACTCCACTCCTGTCTACTCCACACCATTCCATTCTACTCCACTCCATTCCTGTCCACTCCACTCGACTCCATACCACTCCTATCCTCTCCATTCCATTCCACTCCACTCCAAACTATTCCTCTCCACTGCATTCCATTCCACTCCACTTCATTCCATTCCTCTCAAATCCATTCCATTCCATACCATTACATTCCTGTCTTTTGCGCTCCATTCCGTACCGTTCCACTCGACTCCATTCCACCTCACTGAATTCCACTCCACTCTATTCCACTACCCTCCACTCCTCTCTTCTCCACTCCAGTCCTTTCCATTCCATTCCATTCCATTGAACTCCACTCCATTCCACTCCAATCCATTCCACTCCACTCCACTCCATTCCAGTCCACTTCACTGCTTTTCATTCCATCCCATTCCATTTCACTCTTTTCCACTGCAATCCACTCCACTCCTCTCCACTCGAATCCATTCCATTCCATGCCACTCCATTCCATTCTATTCCTTTATTTTAACAGGTTCTCTCTGTCACCCAAGTTAGTGTGCAGTGGCAAGATCTCAGCTCATATTTCTTTTCACCATTCCATTCAATTTCATTCTATTCCATTCCATTCCATTCCATTTCATTCCACTGCACTCAATTCGATTCCTCTCACGTCCACTCCATTCCATTCCATTCCATTCCAGTGCATTCCATTCCATTCATTGCTTTTGAGAGTATCTCACTCTGTCATCCAATCTGGAGCACTGTGCCAGAGTCTCACCTTCCATTCCATTCCATTCCATTCCATTCCATTAAATTCCATTCCACTCCATTAGATTGCATTCCACTCCTCTCCGTTCCATTCCACTCCACTCCTTTCCACTCTACCCCATTCCATTCCATTACCCTCCACTCCATTCCACTCTACTCCATTCCTCTCCAATCCACGTCATTCCGCATCACTCCACTCCCTTCCATTCCACTCCATTCCATTCCAATCCATTCCTTTCCACTCCATTCCTTTCTATTCCACTCCACTGCACTTTACTCCATTCCATTCCACTCCATTACACTCCACTCCACCCTATAGTACTCTATTCTATTACATTCCTTTCACTGAATTCCATTCCATTCCACTCCACTCCATTCCATTTCACTCCACTCTACGACACCCCACTCCACTCCTTTATATTCTATTCCATTTCATTCCATGCCATTCCTTTCCATTACTTTACACTCCGTTCCTTTACAATCCACTCCATTCTATTCCATTCCTTTGCACTCCATTCCACTCCACTCCATTCCACTGCATTCCACTGCACTCCACTCCATTCCATTCCTCTCCACTCCACTCCATTACATTCCACTCCATTCTGCTCCAGTTCATTCCATTCCACTCCACTCCAATCCACTCCACTACATTCCACTCCACTCCATTTCACTCCACTCATTCCATTCCATTCCATTCCACTTTGATCCACTCCAATCCACGCCACTCCATTCCAATCCACTCCATTCCATTCCATTGCATTCCATTCCATTCCATTCCATTCCATTCCTTTCCACTCGAATCCACTCCATTCCATTCCACTCCAGTACATTCGACTCCAATCAACTACATTCCATTTCACTCCATTCCACTCTACTCCAGTCTATTCCACACCACTCCACTCCATTCCGTTCGACTGCACACCATTCCATTCCATTCCATTACACTCCATACCATTCCATTCAGCTCCATTCCACTGCACTCCACTCCACTCATCTCCACTGCATTCCTTTCCACTCCATTCCACTCCACTCCAATCCATTCCACTCTGCTCCACTCCTCTCCACTCCATTCCACTCCACTACATTCGAGTTGAATCCACCACATTCCATTTCACTCCATTTCAATCCACTCCATTACACTCTATTTCACTCCAATCCACTCCATTCCACCCGACTGCACTCCATTTCATTCCATTCCACTCCATACCATTCCATTCCACTCCATTCCACTCCACTCCACTCCTTTCCACTCTTCTCCGTTCCACTCCATTAGACTCCACTCCAATTCATTCCACTCCACTCCACTCCACTCCACTCCACTTCACTCCACTCCTTTCCACTACTTTCCATTCCATTCCTTTCTTTCCACACGATCTCACTCTTTCACAAAGGCTAGAGTGCAGTGGCGAAATCACAACTCACATTTCTTTTCACCATTCTATTGCATTCCATTCCATCCCATTCCATTCCATTCTGTTTCACTCCACTCCACTCCGCTACATTCTATTTCACTCCATCCCATTCCATTAGAATCCATTCCACTCCACTCCATTCCAGTCCTCTCCACTGCACTGCACTCCATTCCACTCCATTCCATTCCATTTCAGTCCATTGCATTCCATTCCTTTCATTCGACAGGTTATCACTGTGTCACCCACCCTGGAATGCAGTGGCACAATCTCAGCTCACATTACTTGTCAACTTTCCATTGCATTGTAGTCTACTCCATTGCATTCCATTCCATTCCATTCCATTCCACTGAGTTCCACTGCACTCCACTCCCCTCCACTCCGCTAAATTCCATTACATTCTGTTCCATTCCAATCCATTCCACACCAATCCACTCCACTGCCCTCCACTCCACTCCATTCAACTACATACCATTCCTTTCCCCTGCATTCCACTTCACTCCTCTCCACTCCCGTCCATACCATTCCATTCCATTCCAGTTCAATCCATTGCATTCCATTCCTTTCTTTCAACAGGATATCACAATATCACCCAGCCTGGATTGCAGTGGCACAATCTCAGCTCACATTTCATTTCACCATTCCATTCCATTCCTTTCCATTCCATTCCACTCCACTCCACTCCACTCAAATGCATTCCACTCCACTCCTCTCCAGTCCATTCCACTATACTCCATTCCATTCCTGTCCACTCCACTCCTTTCCATTCCATCCCATTCCTTTCCACTCCTTTCCACCTCACTCGACTCCATTCCACTGCACTCCACTCCATTCCATTCCATTCCATTTCATTCCATTCCATTGCTTTCTTTTGAAAGGATCTCACTCTATCACCCACGCTGGTGTGCAGTGGCACAATCTCAGCTCACATTTCATTTCAACGTTCCATTCCATTCCATTCCATTCCATTCCATTCCTTTCCATTCCATTCCATTCCATTCCATTCCTTTCCATTCCATTCCATTCCATTCTACTGCACTCCACACCACTCAATTCCACTCCACTCTACTCCAATTCTTTCTATTCCATTTCATTCCAATCCCTTCCATTCCACTCCTTTCTTTCTACCGGATCTCTCTCTGTCACACAGGCTGTAGCGCAGTGGCACAATCTCAGCGCACATTTCTTCATTCCATTCCATTCCATTCCATTCCACTCCACTCCATTCAACTCCACTCCACTCCACTCAACTGAACTCCACTCCATTTCACTCCACTCCTTTCCATTTCACTCCATTCCATTCCACTCCATTCCTCTCCACTCCTCTCCACTCCCCACCGTTCCACTACACTCCTTTCCACTCCACTCCACTGCATTCCATTCCATTCCACTCCATTCCTTTCCATTCCTTTCTTTCCACAGGATCTCACTCTGTCACAAAGGCTGGAGTGCAGTGGCACCATCTCATCTCACATTTCTTTTCACCATTCCTCTGAATTGCATTCCATCCCATTCCATTCCATTCTATTTCATTGCACTCCATTTTACCCCCCTCCATTCCACTCCACTCCATCCTATTCTATTCGACTCCCTTCCACTCTACTCCACTCCACTCCTCTCTACTGCACTCCATTCCATTCCATTCCATTCCATTCCATTACATTTCACCCTATTGCACTCTAATCCTTTGTTTCTACAGGATATCATTGTGTCACCCTGGCTGGAGTTCAGTGGTACAATCTTAGCTCACATTACATATGAACTTTCCATTGCATTGCATTTTAATACATTGCATTCCAATGAATTAGATTCCATTCTTTTCGATTCCATTCCACTCCATTCCACTCCAATATTTTCCACTCCACTTCACTACATTTCATTACATCCGATTCCACTCCACTCCATTCCACTCCTCTCCACTCCTCTGCAATCGACTCCACTCCATTCCACTCCATCCCATTCTATTCCACACCATTCCACTGCATTCTACAGCACCCCACTTCACTCCACTTCATTCCATTCCATTCCATCCCATTCCATTCCTCTCCATTCAATTCCACTCCTCTTCACTCCATTCCACTCCATCCTCTCCACTCCATTGCATTCCATTGTACTCCACTTCATTCCATCTCATTCCTTTCTTTCAAGAGTATCTCACTCTGCCACCCAGCCTGTGGCGTAGTGGCACAATCTCAGCTCCCGGTCCATTCCATTGTGTCCCACTCCGCTCCCTTCTGTTCCATTCCGTTCCATTCCACTCCACTCCACTCCAATATGTTCCATTATATCAGATTCCATTCCACTCCTGTACACTCCACTGCACTCCACTTCACTCTATTTCACTCGATCCCATTCCATTCCACTCCATTCCACTGCACTCCACTCCAACCCTCTAAACTCCACTTCATACCATTCCATTCCATCCTATTCCTTTCCTCTCCATTCAACTCCGGTTCACTTCACTCCCCTCCTCTCCTCTCCACTCCAATCCATTCCATTCCATTCCATTCCATTGCACTGCATTCCATTGCATTCCTTTCTTTCGAGGGTATCTCACTCTATCACCCAGCCTGGAATGTAGTGGTACTATCTCAGCTTCCATTCCATTCCATTCCATTCCATTCCTTTGCATTCCATTCCATTGCATTCCATTCCATTCCATTCCATTCCATTCCGTTCCATTCCATTTCACTCCACTTCTCTCCACTCCATTACCCTCCACTCCATTCCATTCCTTTCCATTCCATTCCACTCCATTCCCTTCCACTTCATTAAACGCCATTCCATTCCATTCCATTCGACTCCTTTCCACCCCATTCCATTCCATTCCATTCTACTCTACTCCATTCCATTCCATTCCACTCCATTCCAGTCCACTCCATTCCACTCCACTCTACAACACTCCATTCTATTCCACTCTATTCCATTCCATTCCATTCCATTCCATTCCATTCCACTCCAATCCATTCCACTCCAATACATTCCATTCCATTGCATTCCATTACACTCCACACCAATTCAGTCCACTAAGCTCCATCCCATTGCATTCCACTCAACTCCCCTCAACTCCACTACACTCCATCCCATTCCACTCCACTCCAATCCACTCCAATCCATTCCATTCCACTCCATTCCATTCCATTACGTTCCAATCCATTACATTCCCTTCCACTCAATTCTACTCCATTCCACTCCACTCCAGTCCATTCCACTAAACTCCTCTAAATTCTATTCCACTCCTGTAAATTATATTCCACTTCATTCCACTCCACTCCTCTCCATTCTATTCCATTCCATTCCAGTCCACTCCATTCCATTCCATTCCACTCCATTCCAGTCCAATCCACAGCACTCCACTCGACTCCCTTCTACTCCACTCCCCTCCATTTGACTCCACTCCATTCCATTCCACTCTAGTCCATTCCATTCCACTCTACTCCATTCCATTCCACTCCATTCCTCTCCACACCTTTCCACTCCACTTCACCACACTACACTACATTCCACTCCACTCCACTCCAGTCCATTCCATTCCACTACTTTCCATTCCATTCTTTCTTTTGACACGATCTCACTCTTTCACAAATGTTGGAGTGCAGTGGCTAAATCACAACTCACATTTCTTTTCACCGTTCCATTGCATTCCATTCCATCCCATTCCATTCCATTCTGTTTCACTCCACTCCACTCCACTCCATTCCATTCCAATCCATGCCATTCCATTCGAATCCATTCCACTCCACTCCACTCGTCTCCACTCCATTCCACTCCACTCCATTCCATTCCATTTCACTCCATTGAATTCCATTCCTTTCTTTCGACATGATATCACTGTGTCACCCATGCTGGAGTGCAGTGGCACAATCTCAGCTCCCATTACATGTCAACTTTCCTTTGTATTGTCTTCTATTCCATTTTCTTCCATTGCATTCCATATCATTCCTGTCCATTCCTTTCAATACCATTCCATTCCACTTAGTTCCACTGCACTCCATTCCATTCCAATAAATTCCATTACATCCGATTCCATTCCATTCCATTCCATTCCACTCCACTGCCCTCCACTCCAGTCCATTCCACTCCTTCCTATTCCATTTCGCTCCATTCCACTACACTGCACTCCACCCCATTCCACTCCACTTCATTCCATTAGATTCCATCCCATTCCGGTTCTCTCCATTCCACTCCATTCCACTTCACTCCTCTAAAGTCTATTCCATTCCACTCCATTTCATTCCATTCCATTCTATTCCAGTGCATTCCATTCCATTCCTTTATTTGGAGAGTATGTCACTCCATCACCCACACTGGAGCACAGTGGTACAAACTCAGCTCAAATTCCAGTCCCTTCTATTCCATTCCATTCTGTTCCCTTCCATTGCACTCCGCTCCAATCCGCTCCATTCCATTCCATTCCATTCCATTCCATTCCATTCCATTCCATTTCATTCCATTCCAATCCATTCCATTCCATTCCCTTCCATTCCATTTCATTCCATTCCAATCCATTCCATTCCATTCCATTCCCTTCCATTCCACTCAATTCCACTTTGCTCCACTCCAATCCATTCTATTCCATTCCTTTCTTTTGGAAGGATCTCCCCCGTCACACAGGCTGCAGCACAGTAGCACAGTCTCATCACATATTTCTCCATTCCATTCCGTTCCGTTCCTTTCCGTTCAGCTCTGTTCCGTTCCGTTCCGTTCCACTCCACTCCACTCCCCTCCATTCCATTACATCTGATTCCATTCCACTCCATTCCACTTCTCTCTACTCCACTGCACTCCAATCCAATCCATTTCACTCAATCCCATTCAATTCTTCTCCATTCCAATGCACTCCACTCCAATCCATTCCGCTCCACTTCATTCCATTCCAATCCATCACATTCCATTCCTCTCCATTCCAGTTCAATCCACTCCACTCCACTTCTTACCATTCCAATAAATCCCTTTCCATTCCTCTCCATTACACTCCACTCGCCTTCACTCCACTCCACTCCAGTCAACTCCATTCCATTCCATTCTATTCCAAAGCATACATTCCATGCCTTTCTTTCTAGAGTATCTCATTCTGTCACTCAGTGTGGAGCGCAGTGGCACAATCTCAGGTAACATTTCCTTTCACCTTTCCATTCCATTCCACTCCACTCCACTCCACTCCAATCCATTACAGTCCACTCCATTCCACTCAAATCTATTCCACTTCACTGCACTCCACTCCACTCCAGTCAACTCCACTCATTTCCATTCCATCTCATTACATTCCACTCCTTCTCACTCCACCACAGTGCACTCCAATCCTCTCCATCCCATTACATTCCACTCCATTCCATTTCATTCCTTTCCACTACTTTCCATTCCATTCCATTCTTCCGAGAGGATCACACTCTGTCAACCATCCTGGAGTGCAGTGGCACAATCTCGGCTCACATTTAATTATTCCAGTCAGTTCCATTCCATTCCATTGCATTCCATTCCATTCCATTCCATTCCATTACGTTCCATTCCACTCCACTCCACTCCATTCCATTCTATTCCATTCCGTTCCATTCCACTCCACTCCTTTCCACTCCATTCCATTCCATTCCAGTCCACTCCATTCCACCCCACTCTCTTCCATTCCATTCCACACCACTCCACTCCACTCCATTCCATTTCACTCCACTCCATTCCACTGCACTGCACGCCACTCACTTCCAATCAACTCCACTCCAATCCACTCCATTCCATTCCATTCCGCTCCACTCAATTCCATTCCACTCCACTATATTCCATTCCATTCCATTCCATTCCCTTCCATTACACTCTAGTCCATTCCAGTCCACTCCACTCCATTCTATTCCACTCCACTCCATTCTATTCCATTATGTTCCACTTCAATCCTTTCCGTTCCATCCCATTCCATTCCACTCCACTCCACTCCATTCCTTTCCACTCCATTCCACTCCATTTCATTCCACTCCACTCCACTCCACTCCATTCCACTCCACTCAATTCCACTCCATTCCATTCCACTCCACTCCAATGAATCTACTCCACTCCACTCAACTCCATTCCACTCCACTCCAATCCATTCCACTCCACTCCATTCCGTTCCATTCCGCTCCATTCCGTTCCATTCCACTCCATTCCATTCTATTCCATTCCATTCCATTCAATTCCACTCCATTCCATTCAATTCCACTCCACTCCATTCCACTCCACTCCATTCCATTCCACTCCACTCCACTCCACTGCATTCCATTCCATTCCTCTCCTTTCCATTCCATTCCTGTCTTTCCACAGGATCTCACTCTGTCACACATACTAGATTGCTGTGGCACAATCTCAGCTCTCACTTTTTCACCATTCCATTACATTCCTTTTCGTCCCAATCCATTCCATTCTATTTCATTCTAATCCACTCCACTCCACTCCATTCCATTCCTATCCATCCCATTCCATTACACTCCACTTCAAGCCACTCCAGTCTATTCCATTCAATTCCATTCCATTTCACTCCATTGCATTCCACTCCTTTCTTTTGAGAGAATATCACAGTGTCGCCCAGGCTGGGGTGCAGTGGCACAATCTCAGCTCACATTATATGTCAACTTTGCATTGCATTGCATTCTATTCCATTGCATTCCATTCTCGTCCATTCATTCAATTCCATTGCATTCCATTCCGTTCCATTCCACTCTGCTCCACTCCACTGCATTCCATTACATCTGATTCCACTCAACTCCATTCCACTCATCTCCACTCCACTGCACTCCACTCCACTCCATTCCACTCGATCCCATTCCATTCCACTCCATTCCACTGAACTGCCCTCCACCGCACTCCACTAGACCTCATTCTATTCCATTCCATCTCATTACATTCCTTCCCATTCCACTCCATTCCACTTCACTCCACTCCACTGCACTCCACTCAACTCCATTCCATTCCATTCTATTGCATTCCACAGCATTCCTCTTTTTTGGGAGTATCTCACTCTGTCACCCAGCCTGTAGCGCAGTGGCACAATCTCAGCTCACATTCCATTCCGTTCCATTCCATTCTGTTGCATTCCATTCCATACCATTCCGTTCCACTCCAATCCAATTCGCTCCATTCCATTCCATTCCATTCCATTCTATTCCACTCCATTCCATTCCATTGCATTCCATTCCACTCCACTCCATTCCATTCCACTCCATTCCATTCCACTCCACTCTACTCCACTCCATTCCACTCCATTCCACTCCATTCCACTTCACTCCACTCCACTCCACTCCATTCCACTCCATTCCATTCCATTCCAGTCAACTCCATTAAATTCCATTTCACTCCATTCCACTCCATTCCATTCCACTCCACTTCACTCTACTCCATTCCACTCCAGGTCATTCCACTCCACTCCTCACCTCTCGTCTCCAATCCACTCTATTCCATTCCACTCCACTCAATTCCTTTCCACTCCTTTCCATTCCATTTCATTCCATTCCACTCCTCTCCATTCCATTCCACTCCACTCAATTCCTTTCCACTCCTTTCCATTCCATTTCATTCCATTCCACTCCTCTCCATTCCATTCCACACCACTCAATTCCATTCCACTCCACTCAATTCCTTTCCACTCCTTTCCATTCCATTTCATTCCATTCCACTCCTCTCCATTCCATTCCACTCCACTCAATTCCATTCCACTCCTTTCCATTCCATTCCATTCCATTACATTCCACTCCTCTTCATTCCATTCCACTCCACTCCCTTCCATTCCATTTCATTCCACTCTGCTGCATTCCCTTCCATTCCATTGCATTCCACTCTGCTGCATTCCATTCCACTCCACTCCATTCCACTCCATTGCATTCCACTCGTATCCATTCCACTGCACTCAATTCCATTCCACTTCAATCCACTCCACTCCATTGCACTCCTCTCCACTCCATTCCACTCCCCGCCATTTCATTCCACTCCTCTCCATTCCACTCCACTACACTCTTTTCCACTCCCCTCGACTCCATTCCACTCCACTCCATTCCATTTCTCTCCACTGCATTCCATTCCACTCCAAACCACTCCACTCCATTCCACTCCCCTAGACTCCATTCAACTCCAATCCATTCCATTCCTCTCCGCTACATTCCATTCCACTCCCCTCAACTCCTCTCCACTCCACTCCATTGCATTCATCTCCACTACATTCCATTCCACTCCATTCCACTTCCCTCGGCTGCATTCCACTCCCCTTGACTCCATTCTACTCCACTCCATTCCATTCCTCTTCATTACATTCCATTCCACTCCACTCGACTATATTCCACTCCACTCCATTCCATTCCAATCCACTCCACTCCATTCCATTCCACTCCACTCCACTCCATTTAATTCCACTCCAATGCACTCCATTCCACTCCATTCATTTCCATTCCACTCCACTCCATTGCATTCCATTCCACTCCATTCCATTCCATTCCACTCCTGTCCATCCCGTTCCACTCCACTCCATTCCACTCCATTCCATTTCACTCCCGTCCATTCCACTCCACTCCACTCCATTCCATTCCATTCCACTCCTTTCTTTCCACGGGATCTCACTCTGTCTCAAAGCCTGGAGTGCAGTGGCAAAATCTCAGTTCACATTTCTTTTCACCATTCCATTGCATTCCATTCCATGCCATTCCATTCCGTTCTATTTCCCTCCACTGCCCGCCACTCCACTGCATTCCATTCCACTCCATCCCATTCCATTCAACTCTATTCCACTCCACTCCACTCCACTCCATTCCATGCCATTCCATTCCATTTCACTCCATTGCTTTCCATTCCTTTCTTTTGACAGGATATCACTGTGTCTCCCAAGTTGGAGTGCAGTTGCACAATCTCTGCTCACATTACTTGTCAACTTTCCATTGCATTGCATTCTATTCCATTGCATTCCATAGCATTCCATTCCATTCCATTCCATTCCATTCCATTCCTTTCCATTCTATTCCACTCAATTCCACTCTGCTCCACTGCAATCCATTCCATTCCATTACATTACATTCCACACTATTCTTTCGACAGGATATCCCTCTGTCACACAGGTTGTAGCGCAAAGCCACAATCTCAGCGCAAATTTCTCCATTCTGTTCCGTTCCATTCAATTCCATTCTGTTCCATTCCATTCCATTACATTCCACTCCTTTCCACTCCACTCCACTCCACGCCACTCCTCTCCATTCCATTCCATTTCACGCTATTCCATTCATTTCTTTCGACAGGATCTCACTCTGTCACCCTGGCTGGTGTGCAGTGGCACAATCTCAGCTCACATTGCATTTCACCATTGCATTCCATTCCATTCCATTCCGTTCCACTGCACTCCACTCCATTCAATTCCACTGCAATCCATTCCATTCCATTCTATTCCAATATCTTCCTTTCCACTCTTTTCTTTTGACAGGATTTCTCTCTGTCACACAGGCTGTAGCACAGTGGCACAATCCCAGCACACATTTCTTTTCTCCATTTCAATCCATTACATTCTATTCGATTCCATTCCATGGCACGTCACGCCATGCCACGTCATGTCACTCCACTCCACTCTGTTCCACTCCACTCCACTCCACTCCACTCCATTCCATTCCACTCCACTCCACTCCACTTCATTCCACTCCACTCCATTCCATTCCACTCCACTCCACTCCATTCCATTCCACTTTACTCCATTTTACTCCAATCCACTCCATTCCGTGGCATTCCATTCCTCTCCACTCCACTCCATTCCATTTCACTCCACTCCATTCCACTGCATTCCACTGCACTCCAATGCACTCCACTCAGCTCCACTCCACTCCACTCCATTCCATTCCATTCCATTCCATTCTACAGCTTTCCACTCCACTCCACTCCACTCCATTCCATTCTGACCCATTCCATTCCACACCATTCCACTCCACTCCTCTCCATGCCATTCCACTCCACTTCATTCTTTTCCATTCCCTAACAATCCAAACCACTCCATACCACTCCAGTCCACTCCACTCCACGCCACTCCACTCCACTCCACTCCATTCCATTCCATTCCATTCTAAATCCATTCCATTCCACTCCTTTGTTTTGACAGGATCTCACTCTGTCACCCAGACTGTAGTGCAGTGCACAGTCTCAGCTCATATTTCATTTCAACTTTCCATTCCATTGCATTCCATGCCACTCCACTCCACTCCACTCCACTCCACTCCATTCAATTCCATTCCTTCCCATTCCGTTCCACTCCACTCCGTTCCACTCCACTCAACTCTGCTCCATTCAATTCCATTCCACCCCATTCCATTCCACTCTATTCCACTCCACTCCACTTCACCACATTCCATTTCATTCCATTCTGTTCCATTCCATTATGTTCCTTCCTTTCGACAGGATCTGACCCTGTCACACAGCCTGGAGTGCAGTGGCACAATCTAAGTTCACATTTCATTTCACGATTCAATTCCATCCTATTCCATACCATTACATTCGATTCCATTCCATTCCTTTCCATTATATTCCATTCTATTCCACTCCAATTGACTCCACTCCACTCCATTCCATTGTATTATATTCCACTCCTCTCCACTCCACTCCACTCGTCCTCATTCCATTCCATCCCATTCCATTCCACTCCTTTCCACTGCATTCCACTCCTCTCCAATCCACTCCACTGCACTCCATTCCAAGCCAATCCCGTTCATTCCATTCTGTTCTATTCCATTCCACACCATTTATTTCCATGCTTTTCTTTCGACAGGATCTCACTCTGTAAACCATGCTGGAGTGCAGTGGCACAATCTCAGCTCACATTTCTTTTCACCATTACATTCTATTGCATTCCATTGGATTCTTATCCATTGCCTTACATTCCATTGTATTCCATTTCATTCTTGCTATTCCATTCCATTCCATTCCACTCCTCTCCACTCTACTCCCCTCCACTCCACTCCATTCCATTCTATTCAATTCCATTCGGTTAAATTCCATTCCATTCCATTCCATTGCATTCCATTCCACTCCACTCCACTCCTCTCCACTCCACTCCATCCCAGTCCATTCCACTCTATTCCACTCCACGCCACTCCACTCCACTCCACTCCACTCTATTCCATTCCATTCCATTCCTCTCCATTCCACACACATCAGAAAGTTATTTCTCAGAATGCTTCTGTTTAGTTTTTATGAGAGGATATTTCCTTATCCACAGGAGGCTGCAATGCGCTCCAAGCATCCCTCTTTAGATTCTATAAAAAAGACAATTTCCAAACTGCTCAATCAAAAGAAAGTTTCTACCCTGTTAGATGAATGCACACATCACAAATAAATTTCTCAGAATGTTTCTATCTGGTTATTATGTGAAGATACTTCCTTTTCCAAAATAAGACTCAAAGAGCTCCAAACATCTACTTGCAGATTCTACAAAAAGAGTGTTTCAAAGCTGTTTAATCAAAACAACGGTTCAGCTCTGGGAGTTGAATGCACACATCACAAATTAGTTTCTCAGAATGCTTCTTTCTTGTTTTTATTTGAAGATATTTCCTTTTCCACAATAGGCCTCAAAGTGCTCCAAATGTCCACCTGCAGATTCTACACAAAGAGTGTTTCCAAGCTACTCAATCAAAAAAGAGGTTCAACTCTGTGAGATGAATGCACACATCACAACGATGTTTCTCAGAATGCTTCTGTGTAGTTTTCATGTGAAGATATTTCCTTTTCCACCATAGGCCTCAAAGCACTCCAAATGTCCATTTGCAGATAGTACAAAAAGAGTGCTTCAAAACTTCTCAATCAAAAGTAAGGTTCAACTTCGTGATATACATGCACATAACACAAAACATTTTCTCAGAATGATTCCTTTTATTTTTTAGTGAAGGTGTCTCCTCTTCCACCAATGGGTGTTAGGTGCTCCAAACGTACACTTGCAGATTCTACAAACAGAGTATTTCAAAACTGTTCTATCGAAAGAAAGGTTCAACTCTATGAGATGCATGCACCCATCACAAAGAATTTTCTCAGAATGATTCTGTCGAATTTTTATGTGAAGATATTTCCTTTTCCAACAAAGTCGGCAAAGCCCTTGAAATGTCCAATTGCAGATTCTAAAAAAGAGGGTTTCAAAACACCTCAATCAAAAGAAAGTTTCAATTATGTGAGATGAATGCACACATCACAAAAAAGTTTCTCGGAATTCTTCTGTCTAATCCTTAAGTGAAGATATTTCCTTTTCCACCATAGGTCTCCCAGTGCTTCCAATGTCCACTTGCAGATTCCACTAAAAATGTGTTTCAAAGCTGATCAACCAAAAGAAAGGTTCAACTCTGTGACATGAATACACATATCAAAAAGGAGTTTGTCAGAATGCTTCTGTCTAATTTTTATTTGAAGATATTGCGTTTTCCATCAAAGGCCTCAAACTACTCAAAATTTCCATATTCAGATAGTACAAAAAGGGTGTTTCAAAACTGCTCAATCAAATGTAAGGTCCAACTCTGTGAGATGAATGCATATATCACAAAAAAGTTCATCAGAATTCTTCTGTCTAGATTTTATGTGAAGATATTTCCTTTTCAACCATAGGCCTCAAAGTGCTCCAAATATCCACTTGCAGATTCCACAAAAAGAGTGTTTCAAAACTGCTCACTCAAAAGAAAGTTTCAAGTCTGTGAGATGAATGCACAAATCACAAAGAATTTTCTCAGAATCATTTTGACTAGTTTTTATGTGAAGATATTTCCTTTTCCACCATTGGTCTCAAAGTGCTCCAAATGTACATTTGCAGATTCTACAAAAAGAGTGTTTGAAAACTGCTCAATGAAAAGAAATGTTCAACTCTGTGAGATGAATGCAAACATCACAAAGAAGTATTTCAGAATGTTTTTGTATAGTTTTTATGTGAATATATTTCCTTTTCCACCATAGGTAGCAAAGCCCTCCAAATGTCCCATCGCAGATTCTACAAAAAGAGTATTTTAAAACTGCTAAAGCAAAATAAATGTTCAACTCTGTGAAATGAATGCACACATCAGTAAGAAGGTAATCAGAATGCTTCTGTCTACTTCTGAAGTGAAGATATTTCCTTTTCCCCAATAGTCCTCAAATCGCTCCAAATGTCCACTGGCAGATTCTACAAAAAGAGAGTTTCGAAACTCCTCATTCAAAAGAAAGGTTCATCTCTGTGAGATGAATGCACACATCACATAGTAATTTGTCAGAATGCTTCTGTCTAGATTTTATGTGAAGATATTTCCTTTTCCACCATAGGCTTCAAAGCCCTCCAAATTTCACAGAGTTCAAACTTTCTTTTGATTGAGCAGCTTTGAAACACTCTTTTTGTAGAATCTGTAAGTGGACATTTGGACTGCTTTGAGGCATGTGGTGGAAAAGGAAGTATCTTCACATAAAATCTAGACAGAAGCATTAGTACAAGCTTCTTTGAGTTGTATACGTTCATCTCACACAGTTGAAATTTTCTTTTGATAGAGCAGCTTTGAAACACTCCTTTTGCAGCATCTGCAAATGGACATTTGGAGTGCTTTGAGGCCTATTGGGGAAAAGGAAATATATTCACATAAAAACTAGACAGAATCATTCTGACAAACTTCCTTGTGATGTGTGCATTCATCTCTCAGAGTTGAAACTCACTTTTCATTGAGCAGTTTTGAAACACTCTTTTTGTAGAATCTGCAAGAGGACATTTGGAGCGCTTTGAGGCCTGTCTTCAAAAAGGAAGTATCTTCACATAAAAACTAGACAGAGGCATCCTGACAAACTTCTTTGTGATGTGTGCATTCATCTCACAGCTTTGAAACTTACTTTTCATTGAGTACCTTTGAAATACTCTTTTTGTAGAATCTGCAAGTGGACATTTGGAGTGCTTTGATGCTTATGGTGGAAAAGGCAATATCTTCACCTAAAAACTAGACAGAACCATTCTGACAAAGTTCTTTGTGATGTGTGCATTCATCTCACAGACTTGAAACTTTCTTTTGATTGAGCAGCTATGAAACACTCTTTTTGAAGAATCTGCAAGTGGAATTTGGAGCGCTTTGAGGCTACGGTGGAAAAAGAAGTATCTTCACATAAAAATTAGACAGAAGCCTTCTGACAAACTCCTTTATGATGTGTGCATTCATCTAACAGAGTTGAACCTCATTATTCATAGGGGAAAAGGAAAGGTCTTCACATAAAAATTAGAGAGAAGCATTCTTATAAACTTCTTTATGATGTGTGCTTTCATCTCAAAGAGTTGAAACTTATTTCATTGAGCAGTTTTGAAACACTCTTTTTGTAGAATCTGAAAGTGGACATTTGGAGTGCTTTGTGGCCTATGGTGGAAAAGGAAATATCTTCATATGAAAACTAGACAGAAGCATTCTGACACACATCTTTTTGATGGGTGCATTCATCTCACAGAGCTGAACATTTCTTTTGATTGAGCAGTTTTGAAACACTCTTTTTGTAGAATCTGTAAGTGGACATTTGGAGTGCTTTAAGGCCTATGGTGGAAAAGGAAATATCTTCGTATAAAAACTAGAGAGAAGCATTCTGACAAACTTCTTTGTGATGCATGCATTCATCTCACAGAGTTGAAACTCACTATTCATTGAGCAGTTTTGAAACACTCTTTTTGAAGAATCTGCAAGAGGACATTTGGAGTGCTTTGATGACTATGGTGGAAAAGGAAATATCTTCACATAAAAACTAGACAGAACCATTCTGGCAACCTTCTTTGTGATGTGTGCATTCATCTCACAGACTTGAAACTTTCTTTTGATTGAGCAGCTTTGAAACACTCTTCTTGAAGAATCTGCAAGTGGAAGTTTGGAGCTCCTTGAGGCCTATGGTGGAAAAGGAAATATCTTCACATAAAAATTAGACAGAAGCATTCTGACAAACTTCCTTGTGATGAGTGAATTCATCTCACAGAGTTGAAACATTCTTTTGTTTTGGTTGAACATGCAAATGTACATTTGGAGCACATTGAGGCCTAGGGTGGAAAAGGAAATATCTTCACATAAAATCTAGACAGAAGCAATCTGATAAACTTCCTTGTGATGTGTGCATTCATCTCACAGAGTTAAATCTATCTTTTGATAGGGCAGTTTTGAAACTCTCTTCTTGTAGAATCTGCAAGTGGACATTTGGAGTGCTTTGAGGCCTATGGTGTAAAAGGTAATATCTCCCATAAAAGCTAGACAGAACAATTCTGAGAAACTACTTTTTGATATGTGCCTTCATCGCACAGAGTTGAACCTTTGATTTGATTGAGCAGTTTGGAAGCACACTATTTGTAAAATCTGTAAGTGGAGATTTGGATCGCTTTGTGGCCTATGGTATAAAAGGAAGTATGTTCACATAAAATCTAGACAGAAGCAA
The DNA here is from genome assembly GCF_028885655.2 of Pongo abelii. Classification (NCBI taxonomy): domain Eukaryota; kingdom Metazoa; phylum Chordata; class Mammalia; order Primates; family Hominidae; genus Pongo; species Pongo abelii. The sequence goes on from NC_072007.2 coordinate 11,916,647, forward strand.
TCTGAGAAACTTCTTTGTGATGTGTGCATTCATCTCACAGAGATAAATCTTTTGATATAGCAGTTTTGGAACTCTCTTTTGGTAGAATCTGCAAGCGGACATTGGATGCGCTTCGAGGCCTATGGTGGAAAAGAAAATATTTTCACATGAAAACAAGACAGAAGAATTCTGAGAAACTTCTTTCTGATGTTTGCTTTCATCTCACCGAGTTGAACCTTTATTTTTCTTGAGCAGTTTGGAAACACTGTTTTTGAAGAATCTACAAGTGGTCATTTTGATAGCTTTGTGATCTTTGGTGGAAAAGGAAATATCTTCACAAAACAACTATACAGAAGAATTCTGGGAAACTTCTTTGTGATCTGTGCGTTAATCTCACAGAGTTGAACCTTTCTTTTGATTGTGCAGTTTGGAAACACTCTTTTTGCAGAATCTTCAATTGGGTATTTGGAGCGCTTTTATGCCTGTGGGAGAAAAGGAAATAACTTCACACAAAAACTACACAGAAACATTCTGACAACCTTCATTGTGACATGTACATTCATCTCATGTTGTTGAACCTTACTTTTTATTGAGCAGTTTTGAAACATCCTTTTTGCACTATCTGCAAGAAGACATTTTGAGTGCTTTGAGACCTAAGGTGGTAATGGAAATATCTTCATAAAAACTAGACAGAAGCATTCTGACAAACTCCTTTTTAATGTGTGCATTCATCTCATGGAGTTGAACCTTTCTTTGAATTGAGCAGCTTTGAGACACTCTTTTTCTTGAATCTGCAAGAAGACATTTGGAGTGTTGTGAGGCCTATGGTGGGAAAGGGAATATCTTCATATAAAAACTAGACAGCAGCATTCTGACCCACTTCTTTTTGATGTGTGCATTCATCTTACAAAGTTGAACCTCACTTTTCCTTGAGCAGTTTTGAACCACTCTTTGTAGACTCTGCAAGTGGACATTAGGAGTGTTTTAAGGCTATGGTGGAAAAAGAAATAACTTCACATAAAAAGTAGACAGATGCATTCTCAGGAACTTCTTTGTGATGTGTGCATTCATCTCACTGAGATGAATATTTCTTTTGATTGAACAGTTTGGAAACACTCTCTTTGTAGAATCTGCAAGTGGACATTTGGAGCGCTTTTAGGCCCATGGTGGAAAAGGAAATATTTTCACATAAGAACTAGATAGTAGCATTCTGACAAACTTCTTAGTGACGTGTGCATTCATCTCACATAGTTGAAACTTACTTTCCATTGAGCAGTTTTGAAACACTCTTTTTATAGAATCTGCCAGTGGACATTTGGAGCACTTTGAGACCTATGGTGGAATTGGAAATATCTTCACATAAAAACTAGACAGAAGCATTCTGACAAACGTCTTTGTGATGTGTGCATTCATCTTACAGAGTTGAACCTTTCTTTTGATTGAACAGATTTGAAACACTCTTTTTGTAGTATCCGCATGTGGACATTTGGAAAGCTTTGAGGCCTATGGTGGAAAAGGAAATATCTTCGTATAAAAACTAGACGGCAGCGTTCTGACCCACTTCTTTCTGATGTGTGCATTCATCTCACAGCATTGAACCTTAGTTTTCATTGAGCAGTTTTGAAACACCCTTTTTCTAGTATCTGCAAGGGGACATTGGGAGTGCTTTGTGGCCTATGGTGTAAAAGGAAATATCTTCACATGAGAACTAGACAGAAACATTCTGAGAAAATTCTTTGAGATTGTGCATTCATCTCACAGAGATGAATCTTTCTTTAGTATGAAAAGACTGAATCACTCTTTTTGTAGAATCTGCAAGTTGACATTTGGAGCTCTTGAGGCCAATGGTGGATAATGAAATATCTTCCTATAATAACAAGACAGAAGCATTATGAGAAACTTCTTTGAGATGTGTGCATTCGTCTCACACAGAGTTGAAACCTTCTTTTGACTGACCAGCTTTGAAACACTCTTTTTGCAGAATCTGCAAGTGGACATTTGTAATGCTCTGAGGTCTATGGTGGAAAAGGAAATATCTTCACATAAAAACTAGAGAGAAGCATTCTGAAAAACTTCTCTGTGATGTGTGCATTCATCTCACAGAGTTGAACCTTACTTTCCATTCAACAGTTTTGAAACACACTCTTTGTAGAATCTGCAAGTGGACATTTTGAACGCTTTGAGGCCTATGGTGGAAAAGGAAATATCTTCACCTAATAACTATAGAGAAGCATTCTAAGAAACTTCTTTGTTATGTGTGCATTCTTCTCACTGTGTTGAACCTTTCTTTTCACTGAGCTGTTTTGAAACACTCTTTTTGTAGAATCTGCAACTGCACAATTAGAGTGCTTTGAGGCTTATGGTGGAAAAGGAAATATCTTCACATAAAAACTAGACAGAAGCATTCTGAGAAACTTCTTAGTGATGTGTGCATTCATCTCACAGAGTTGAATCTTACTTTCCATTGAGCGGTTTTGAAACACTCTTTTTGTAGAATCTGCAAGTGGACATTTGGAGTGCTTAGACGTCTATGTTGGATAAGGTAATATCTTCACGTAATAACTAGACAGAAGCGTTCTGATGAACTTCTCTGTGATATGTGCATTCATCTAAAATTGTTGAACATTTCTTTTGATTGAGAAGCATGGAAACACATTTTTTGTAGAATCTGCAAGTGGACATTTGGAGCACTTTGAAGCCTATGGCGGAAAAGGGAATATCTTCACTTAAAAAGTATACAGAAACAGTCCGTCAAATTCCTTTGTAATGTGTGCATTCATCTCACCGAGTAGAACCTTTCTTTCATTAAGAAGTTTTGAAACACACCTTTTGTAGGATCTGCAAGTGTATATTTGGAGTGTTTTGAGGTCTATTGTCGAAAGGGAAATATCTTCACATAAAAACTAGACGGAAGCATTCTGAAAAACTTGTTTGTGATATGTGCTTTCATATCATAGCATTGAATCTTTCTTTTGATTGAGTAGTTCTTAAGGACTCTTTTTGTAGAATCTGTAAGAGGATATTTTGAACGAATTGTGTCTATGCCGGTAAAGGAAATATCTTCACATAAAATCTAGACAGAAGCATTCTGAACAACTTCTTAATGATGTGTGTATTCAACTCATGGAGTTGAACCTTTCTTTTGACTGAGCAGTTTTGAAACACTCTTTTTGTAGAATGTGCAAGTGAATATTTGGAGCATTTGATGCCTATGCTGGAAAAGGAAATATCTTCACATAAAAAATATACAAAAGCATTATGAAAAACTTCTTTGTGATGTGTACATTTATCTCTCAGACTTCAACATTTCTTTTGATTGAGCAGCTTTGAAACACGCTTTTTGTAAAATCAGCAAGAGAATATATAAAGGGCTTTGTGGCCTATTGAGGAAAAGGAAATATCTTCACATAGAAACTACACAGAAGCATTCTGAGAAACTTCCTTGAGATGTGTGCATTCATCTCTCACAGTTGAAAGTTCCTTTTGATTCAGCAGTTTTAAAACAATCTTTTTGTAGAATCTGCAATTGGATATTTGGAGAGCTTCCTGGCCCATGGTGTAAAGAGAAATATCGTGATGTAAAAATTACTTAAAAGCATTCTGAAAAGCTTCTTTGATTAGTGCATTCAACTCACAGAGTGCAACCTTTCTTTTGATTGAGCAGTTTTGAAGCACTCCTTTTGTAGCATCTGCAAGTGGACATTTGTAGCACTTTGGGGCCTATGGTGGAAAAGGAAATATCTTCACATAAAAACTAGACAGAAGCATTCTCAGAAACCAGTTTGTGATGTGTGCATTCTTCTCAAAGTTTTGAACCTTTCTTCGGATTCGGCAGTTTTGAAACACTCTTTTTGTAGGATCTGCAAGAGGACATTTGTAGCACTTTGGGGCCTTTGGTGGAAAAAGAAATATTTTCACATAAAAACTAGACAGAAGCATTCTGAGAAATCTCTTTCTTATGTGTGCATTCATCTCACAGAGTTGAACCTTTTTTTGATTTAGCTGTTTTGAAACTCTCTTTTTGTAGATATTGCAAGTGGACATTTGGAACGCTTTGAAGCCTATGGTGGAAAAGGAAATATCTTCACATAAAAACTAGACAGAAGCATTCTGAGAAACTTTTGTGATGTGTGCATTAATTTCACAGAGTTTCTCATTTCTTTGGATGGATCTGTTTTGAAACACTCTTTTTGTAGAATCTGAAAGAGTATATTTGGAGCACTTTGCAGCATAAAATGTAAAAGGGAATATCGTCACATAAAAACTAGACAAAAGCATTCTGAGAAACTTCTTTGTTATGTGTGCATTCAACTAACATAGTTGAACCTTACTTTTGGTTGGGCAGTTTTTAAACACTCTTTTTGTCGCATCTGCAAGTGGATATTTGGAGAGTTTTGCGGCCTATAGTGGAAAAGGAAATATCTTCACGTAAAAATTGGACAAAAGCATTCCCAGGAACTAGTTTGTGATGTCTGCATTCTTCTCAAAGTGTTGAACCTTTCTTTGGATTCGGCAGTTTTGAAACACTCTTTTTGTAGAATCTGCAAGTGGACGTTCGTAGCACTTTGGGGCTTATGGTGGAAAAGGAAATAATGTCACATAAAATCTAGACAGAAGCATTCTCAGAAACTTCTTTGAGATATGTAGATTCATCTCAACGAGTTGAACCTTTCTTTTGATTAAGCAGTTTTGAAACTCTTTTTGTAGGATCTGAAAGTGGACAATTGGAGCACTTTGTGGCCTATGTTGGAAAAGGAAGTATGTTCAAGTGAAAACTAGACAGAAGCATTCTGAGAAACTTATTTGTGATGTGTGCATTCATCTGACTTAGTTGAACATTTGTTTTGATTGAGCAGTTTTGAAATACTCTTCTTTAAGGATCTGCAAGAGAACATTTGGAGCGCTTTACGGCCAATGAGGTTAAAGGAAATACCTTCACAGAAAAACTTGACAGAACCATTCTGATAATTTCCTTTCTGATGTGTGCATTCATCTCACAGAGTTGAAATTTTCTTTTGATTGAGAAGTTTTGTAAGACTCTTTTTGTAGGATCTGCAAGTGGACGATTGAGGCGATTTTTGGCCTACGGTGGAAAAGGAAATATCTTCACATAAAAACTAGACGGAAGCATGCTGAGAAACTACTTTGTTATGTGTGCACTCATCTCACAGAGTTGAACCTTTCTTTTGATTGAAGTGTTTTGAAACCCTCTTTTTGTAGAATCTGCAAGTGGACATTTGGAACGCTTTGAAGCCTATGTTGGAAAAGGAAATATCTTCACATAAAAACTAGACAAAAGCACTCTGAGAAACTTTTTTGTGATGTGTGCATTCATCTCACAGGGTTACTCGTTTCTTTGGATGGAGCTGTTTTGAAACCCTCTTTTTGTAGAATCTGCAAGTGGACATTTGGAACGCCTTGAAGCCTATGTTGGAAAAGGAAGTATCTTCACATAAAAACTAGACAGAAGCATTCTGAGAAACTTTTTTGTGATGTGTGCATTCATCTCACAGAGTTGCTCATTTCTTTGGATGGAGTTGTTTTGAAACACTCTTTTTGTAGAATCTGCAGGTGGATATTTGGAGTGCTATTATGCATATGCAGGAAAAGGAAATATCTTCACATAAAATTAAACAGAAGCATTCTGAGAAAACTCTTTGTTATCCGTGTGTTCACCTCACGGAGTTGAAACTTTGATTTGAATGAGCAGTTCGTAAACTGCCTATTTATAGAATCTGCAAAGGGATATTTGGATCCCTTTGCAGCCTCTTGTGGAAAACTAAATATCCTCTCACAATAATTAGACGGAAGCGTTCTGAGAAACTACTTTGTGACGTGTGCACTCTTCTCACAGAGTTGAACCTTCCTTCTTATTGAGTAGTTTTGAAACCCTCTTTTTGTAGAATCTGAAAGTGGACATTTGGAGTGCTTTGTTGCCTATGGTGGAAAAGGAAATATCTTCACATAAAAACTAGACAGAAGCATTCTGACAAACTTCTTTGTGATGTGTGCATTAGTCTCACAGAGTTGAACCTTTTTTCTGATTGGGCAGTTTTGAAACACTCTTTTTGTAGTATCTGCAAGTGGACATTTGGAGCCCTTTGAGGACTATGGTGGAAAAAGAAATATCTTCACATAAAAACTAGACAGAAGCATTCTTATAAAATACTCTGTGATGTTTGAATTCTTCTCACTGAGTTGAACCATTCTTTTGACTGAGCAGTTTTGAAGTACGCTTCTTGAAGAATCTGCAAGAGGATATTTGGATCGCTTTATGGCCTATGATGGAAAAGGAAATGCCTTCACAGGAAAACTTCACAAAACCAATGTGGGAGACTTCTTTGTGATGTGTGAATTCCTCTCACAGAGTTGAGCCTTTCTTTTGATTGAGCAGTTTGGAAACCCTCCTTTGTAGAATGCGCAAGTAGACGTTTGGAGCATTTTGGGGATTATGGTAGAAAGGGAATTATCTTTACATAAAAACTAGATGGAAGAATTCTGCCAAACCTCTTTGTTATGGGTGCATTCATCTCACAGAGTTGAACCTTTCTTTTGTTTGAGCAGTTTTGAAACTCTATTTTTGTAGAATCTGCAAGTGGACTATTGGACAGCTTTGAAGTCTATGGTGGAAAAGGAAATACCTTCACATAAAAACTAGACATAAGCATTCTGAGAAACTTGTCTGTGGTGTGTGCATTCATCTCACAGAGTTGAATCTTTCTTTGTATTGAGCTGTTTTGAAACACTCTTTATGTAGAATCTACAAGTGGACATTTGGAGCGTTTTGGGGTCTATGGTAGAAAAGGAAATATTTTCACAAAAAAACTAGACAGAAGCATTCTGAGAAATCTCTTTCTTATGTGTGTATTCATCTAATAGAGTTGAACCTTTCTTTTGATTGAGCAGTTTTGAAACACTCTTTTTGTAGGATCTGCAGGTGGACATTTGAAACACTTTGAGGCCTATAGTGGAAAAGGAAATATCTTTATATAAAAAGAAGACAGAAGCATTCTGAGAAACGTTTTTGTGATGAGTGAATTCATCTCAGAGAGTTGAACCTTCATTTTCATTGAGCAGTTTTGAAACAATCTTTTTATAGAATCTGCAATTGGATATTTAGAGCGCTTTGAGGCCTATCATGGAAAAGGAAATATCTTCACAGAAAATCTAGACAGAAGCATTCTCAGAAACTTCTTTGTTATATGTGCATTCATCTCACAGGGTTGAACTTTTATTTTGATTGAGCAGTTTTGAGACACTGTTTTTGTAGCATGTGCAAGTTGATATTTGGAGCACTTTCAGGCCTATGGTGGAAAAGGAAGTATCTTCATATAAAACATAGACTGAAGCATTAAGAGAAAATTCTTTTTGATGTGTGTATTAATCTCACTGATTTGAAACTTTCTATTGATTGACCAGTTTTGAAATATTCTTTTTGAAGAATCTGCAAGACTACATTTCATGAGCTTTACAACCTATGGAAGAAAAGGAAACATCTTCACATAAAAACTACACCGAAGCATTCTGAGAAAATTCTTTGTGTTGTGTGCACTCGTCTCACATAGATGAACCTTTCTTTTGATTGAGTAGGCCTGAAACACTCTTTTTCTTTTGCAACTGCATGTGGACATTTGGAGCGCTTAGAGTCGTATGTTGGAAAAAGTAATATATTGACATAAAAACTAGACAGAAGCATTAGGAGAAACTTCTTTGTGCTGTGTGCATTCATCTGACAGAGATGACCCTTTCTTTTGATTGAGCAGTTTGAAAACAATCTTTTTGTATTATCTGCAAGTGGACATTTGGAGCCCTTTGAGGCCTATTATGGAAAAAGAAATATCTTCATCTCCCACAGAATTGAAATTTCTTTTGATTGAACAGTTTTGAAACACTCTTTTTGTAGAATCTGCAAGTGGATATTTGGAGCTCTTTGAGGCCTATGTGGAAAGGGAAGAATCTTCACATAATAACCAGACAGAACCATTCTGAGAAACTTCTTTGCAATGTGTGCATTCATCCCACAAGGTTGAAAGTTTCATTCATTGAGTAGTTTGGAGATTGTCTGTTTATAGAATCTGCAGAGTGATCCATGGAGTGCATTGCGACCTCCTGTGGAAAATGAAATATCCTCTCATAAAAACTAAACAGAACCATGCTGAGAAACAACTTTGTGAGGTGTGTGGAATGGAATGGAATGGAATGGAGTGTAGTGTAGTGGAGTGGAGTGGTTTGGAGTGGAGTGGAATAGAGTGGAGGGGAATGGGATGGAAGGTAATGGCGTGGACTGGTGTGTATTGAAATGGAAAGGAAAGGAATGGAATGGAGTGGACTGTATGGTATTGAAATGGAATGGAAAGGAATGGAATGGAGTGGACTGCATTGGAGTGGAATGGAATGTAATAGAATGGAACAGAATAGAATCAAATGCAATGGAATGTAATGGAATGGAATTGAAAGCAATGGAATGCAGTGAAACGGAATGGTGAAAAGAAATATGAGCTGAGATTGTGCCCCTGCACTCCAGCCAGGGTGACAGAGCGAAATCCTGTTGAAAGCAAGGATTGGAATGGAATGTAGTGGAAAGGAATGGAATGGAATGGAATGGAATGGAATGGAATTGAATGGAATGGAATGGAATGGAATGGAATGGAATGGAATGGAATGGAATGGAGGGAAATGGAGTGGAGTGGAGTGGAGTGGAAAGGAGTGGAATGGAATGGGATGGAATGGAATGGAGGTGATTGGAGTGGTGTGGAGTGGAATGGAATGGAGTGCCGTGGAGTATAGTGGAGTGGAGTGGAGTGAAATGAAATGGAATGGAATGGAATAGAATGCAATTGAATAGTGAAATGAAATGTGAGCTGAGATTGTGCCACTGCACTCCAGCCTGGGTGACAGTGTGAGATCCTGTCGAAAGAAATGAATGCAATGGAATAGAGTGGATTGGAATGGCATGGAATGGAATGGAATGGAATGGAGTGAGGTGGAGTGCATTGGAGTGGATTGGAGTGGAATAGAGTGCAATGGAATGGCATGCAATGGAATGGAATGGAGAGGAGTGGAGTGGAGTGGAATAGAATGGGATGTAATGGAATGTAGCAGAGTGGACTGGAGTGGAATGGAGTGGAAAGGAATGGGATGGCATGGAATGGAGTTGAGTGTAATGTCGTGGAGTGGAATAGAATGGAATGGTGAAATGAAACGTGAGCTGAGTTTGGGCACTGCACTCCAGCCCAGGTAACTTAGAGAGATACTGTCGAAAGAAATGAATGGAATGAAATTGAGTGGAATGGAATGGAATGGAAACCAGTGGAGTTGAAAGGAGTGGAGGGGAGTGGAGTGGAGTGGAATGGAATGGAATGGAATGGTTAAATGAAAAGTGAGCTGAGATTATACCACTGTGCTCCAGGCTGCGTGACAGAGTGAGATACTGTCGAAAGAAATGAATGGAATGAAATTGAGTGGAATGGAATGGAATGGAAACGAGTGGAGTTGAAAGGAGTGGAGGGGAGTGGAGTGGAGTGGAATGGAATGGAAAGGAATGGTTAAATGAAAAGTGAGCTGAGATTGTGCCACTGCACTCCAGGCTGCGTGACAGAGTGAGATACTCTCGAAAGAAATGAATGGAATGAAATTGAGTGGAATGGAATGGAATGGAAACGAATGGAGTTGAATGGAGTGGAGTGGAGTGGAGTGGATTGGAGTGGAATGGAGTGGAATGGAAAGATACGAACGTAATGGAATGGAATGGAGTGGACTGGAGTGTAGTCGAGTTGAGTGGAGAGGAGTGGAGTGGAATGGAGTGGAATGGAAAGAGATGGAATGGAATGCAGTTGAGTGGAGTGGAGCAGAGTGGAGTGTAGTGGAATGGAGTGGAACGGAATGGAATGGAATAGAATGGAGTGGAGTGGAATGGCATGGAATGGAATGGAATGAAGTGGAATGGAAAGGAATGTTGAAATGCAATATGGGCTGCACTCCAGCCTGGGTGACAGAGTGAGATCCTTTTGAAAGAAAGGAATGGAATGGAATGGAGTGGAATGAAAAGGACTGGAGAAGAGTGTAGTGGAGTGGAATGGAGGGTAATGGAATGGAATGGAATGGAGTAGTATGGAATGGAATGGAATGGAATGGAGTAGTATGGAATAGAATGGAATGGAATGTAATGGAATGTTGAAAGGAAATATGGCTTGAGATTGTGCCACTGCACTCCAGCCTGGGTGATAGAGTGAAATCCTATTGAGAGAATCGAATGGAATGGAATGAAGTGGAATGGAAAATAATGGAATGGAATGGAGGGGAGTGGAGTGGAGTGGAATGGAGTGTAATGGAGTGTAGTGGAATGGAATGGAATGGAAAGGGGCAATGGAATGTGAGCTGTGATTGTGCCATTGCACTCCAGCCTGGATGACAGAGTGGTATCCTGTTGAAAGAAAGGAACGGAATGGAATGGATTGGAATGGAATAGAATTGAATAGTGTGGAGTGGAGTGCAGTGGAGTGGAGTGGAGTGGAGTTCAATGGAGTGGAGTGGAGTGGAGTGCAATAGAGTGGAAAGTAGTGGACTGGAATGGAATAGAATGATATTGAATAGAATGGAAAGAAGTCTAGTGTTGTGGACTGTAGTGGACTGGAACGGAGTGGAGAGGAGTGGAGTGGAGTGGAATGGCATGGAATAGAATGGAATGAAATGGAATGGAATGAAATGGAATGGGATGGTAAAATGAAATATGAGCTTGGATTGTGCCACTGCACTCCAGCATGTGTGACAGAGTGAGATCCTGTCAAAAGAAAGGAGTGGAACGGAATGGAATGTAGTGGAGCGGGGCAGAGGGGAGTAAGTGGAGAGGAACGGAATGGGATGGAGTGAAATGGAGTGGATTGGAGTGAAGTGGAATGGAACGGAATGGAACGAATGGAATGGAATACAATGGAATGGAATGCCATGGATTACATGGATTGGAATGCTGAAATTAAATGTGAACTGAGATTGTGCCACAGCACTCCAGCCTTGTTGACAGAGTGAGATCCTTTCAAACGAAAAAATGGCATGGAATAGTTTGCAATGGAATGGAATGGAGTGGATTGGAGTGGAGTGGAGTGGAATGGGCAGGAGTGGAGTGGAGAGAATTGGAGTGGAAGGGAGTGGAAAGGAAAGGAATGGAGTGTAATGGAATGGAGTGGAGTGGGATGGAGTGAAGTGGAGAGGAGAGGAGTGGAATGGAGTGGAATGGAATGCAATGAAATGGAGTGGAGTGGAATGGAGTGGAGTGGAGGAGAATGGAGTGGAATAGAATGGGATGGAATGGAATGGAATGGAATGGTATGAAATGGAATGGAATGGAACGGAATGGTGAAATCAAATGTGAGCTGATGTTGTGGCACTGCACTCCATCCTGGGTGACACAGTGATTTCCTGTCAGAAGAAAGAAATGGAATGGAATGCAGTAGAAAGGAATGGAATGGAATGCAATGGAATGGAATGGAGTGCAATGGAATGGAATGGAAAGGAGTGGAGTGGAGTGTAGTGGAGTGGAATGGAGTGGAAAGGAATAGAATGCAATGGAGTGGAGTGGGGTGGATTGGAGTGGAGTGGAGTGGAATGGGATGGGATGACATGCAATGGAGTGGAGTGGAAAGGAGAGGAGTGGAATGGAATGGAAGGGTGAAATGAAATGTGAGCTGAGGCTGTGCCACTGCACTCCAGCCGGGGTACAGAGTGAGATCCTATGGAAAGAAGAAATAGAATGGAATACAGTGGAATGGAAAGGAATGGACTGGAATGGAATGGAGTCCAGTGGAGTGGAATGCAGTGGAGTGGAGTCGTGTGGAGTGGAATTGAATGGAATGGAATGGGATGCAATGAAATGGAATGGATTTGACGGGATTGGTGTGGAGTGGATTGGAGTGGAAACGATTGGAATGGAATGGAGTGGCGTGGAGTGGAGTAGAGTGAATTGGAGTGTAGAGGAATGGAATGGAAATGCATGGAAAGGAATGGAAGGGAAAGGAATAGAATGGAATGGAATGGTGAAATGAAATCTGAGCTGAAATTGTGGCACTGCACTCCAGCCTGGGTGACAGAGTGAGATCATGTTGGAAGAAAGGAAGGGAATGGAATAGAGTGGAATGGAATGGAATGGAATGGAATGGAGTGGAGTGGAGTGGAGTGCGGTGGAGTGGAGTGTATTGGAATGGGACAGAATTGAATGGAGTGGAATGGAATGGAATGGAATGTAGTGCAATGGAATGGAATGGTGAAATGAAATGTGAGCTGAGATTTTGCCACGGCACTCCAGCCTGGGTGATAGAGTAAGATCCTGTCAAAAGAAAGGAATGTAATGGATTGGACTAGAATGCAACGGATGGACTGGAATGGAGTGGAGAGGAGTGGAATGGAATGGAATGGAATGGAATGGCTTGGAATGGAATGGAATGGAGTGGAGTGGAGTGGAGTGGTGTGGATTGGAATGAAGTGTAATGGAATGGGTTAGAATGGAGTGGAGTGGAGTGGAGTGGCATGGAGTGGAAAGGAAGGGAACGGAATGGAATGGTGAAATTTAATCATAGCTGAGATTGTGCCACTGAACTCCAACCTGGTTGACAGAGTGAGATCCTTCCAAAAGAAAGGAATGGAAAAGAATGTAGCTGAATGGAATGAAATGGAATGCAATGCATTGGAGTGGAGTGAAGTGGATTTGAGTGGAATAGATTGGAATGGTATGTGATGAAATGGAATGGAGTGGAGTGGGGTGGAGCTGAATGCTGTGGAATAAAATGGGATGGAATTGAATGCAATGGAGTGGAGTGGACGGAGTGGAGTGGAATGGAATTGATTGGAATGGAGTGGAGTGGTAAAATGAAATGCGATCAGGGATTGTGCCACTTCACTCCAGCCTAGATGACAGAGTGAGATCCTGTTGAAAGAAAAGAATGGAATGGAATGGAGAGGAGTGGAGTGGAATCGAGTGGAAAGGAGTGGAATGGAATTGGATAGAATGGAATGGAATGGAGTAGAGATGAGTGGAGTGGAGTGGATTGTAGTGGAGTGGAATGGAGAGGAATGGAATGGGATGGAATGGAGTGGAGTGGAGTCGAGTGGAGCGGATTGGAATGGAGTGGAATTGCATGGAATGGTATGGAATGTAATGTAATGCAATGGAATGGAATGGAAAGATGCAACTGAATGGAATGGTGAAATGAAATGTTAGCTGAGATTCTGCCACGGCACTCCAGCCTGGGTGACACACTGAGATCCTTTTGAAAGAAGGGAATGGATTAGAATGGAGTGGAATGGAATGGAATGGAGTGGATTGGAGTGGGGTGGTGTGGAGCGGAATGTAGAGGAATGGAATGGGATGGAGTGGAATGCAATGGAGTTGAGACACGTGGAGTGGAGTTGAGTGGAGTTGAGCGGAATGGAGATGTATGGAATGGGCTGGAATGGATTGCAGTGGAATGGAGTGGAGTGGAATGGACTGGAATGGAAAGGAATGGATTCGAGTTCAGTGGTGTGTAGTGTAGTGGAATGGAATTGACTAGAGTGTAGTGGAGTGCAATGGAGTAGAAAGGAATGCATTGGAATGGAATGGAGGGGCATGGAACGGAATGGAATGGAATGGAATGGAATGGAATGGAATGCTGAAATGAAATGTGAGCGGAGAGTGTTCCACTGCACACCAGCCTGTGTGACAGAGTGAGATCCTGTGGAAAGAAAGGAATGGATAGGAATGGTGTGGAACGGAATGGTGTGGAATGGAATGGAGTGGAATGAAATGGAGTGGAGTGGAGTGGAGTGGAATGGAGTGGAAAGGAATGGTTTGAAATGGAATGGAATGGAGTGGAGTGGAGAGGAGTGCAGCATAATGGAGTGGAATGGAGTGGAATAGAGTGGGATGGAATGGAATGGAGTGGAGTGGAGTGGAGTGCAGTGGAGTGGAGTGGATGGAATGGAATGGAATGGAATGGTGAAATGAAATGTGAGCTGGGATTATGTCACTTTACTACAGCCTGGGTGACAGAGTGAGATCTTGTCGAAAGAAAGGAATGGAATGGAATGGATTTGAATAGAATGGAATGGAATGGAGTGGAGTAGAGTGGAGTGGTGTGGATTGGAGTAGAATGGAGTGCAATGGCATGGGATGGAATGGAATGGAGGGGAGTGGAGGGGAGTGGAGTGGAATGTAGTGGAATGGTATTTGATGGAAGAGAATGGAGTGGTTTGGAGAGGAATGGAACAGAGTGGACTGAAATGCAATGGGTTGGAACTGAATGGAATGGAATGAAATGCAATTGAATGAAATGGAATGGAATGGAATGCAATTGAATGCAATGGAATGGCACGGTGAAATGAAATGTATGCTGAGACTGTGCCACTGCACTCCAGCCTGTGTGTCACAGTGACATCGTGTCAAAAGATATGAATGGAATTGAATGGACTGGCATGGAATGGAGTGTAGTGGAATTGATGGGTTGGAATGGAATGGAATGGAGTGGAGTGGAATGGAATGGAATGGTGAAATGAAATGTGACCTGAGATTGTGCCACTGCACACCAGCCTGGTTGGAGTAGAGTGGAGTGGGGTGGAATGGAGTGGAATGGAATGGGATGCAATGGAATGAAATGGAGTGCAGTGGATTGGAGGGTAGTGGAGAGGAGTGGAGTGGAAAGAAGTGGAATGGAATGGGTTGGAATGGAATGGAGTGAAGTGGAGTGGAGTGGAGTGGAGTGGAGTGAAATGGAATGGGAAGGAAGCGGTTGAAATGCACTGGAATGCAGAGGAGTGGAGTGGACTAGAGTGCAGTGGAGTGGAGTAGAATGGAATGGAATGTTATGGGATTCAGGGGAGTGGAGTGGAGTGGAGTGGAATGGAGACTGATGGAATGGAATCGAATGGGTTGGAATGGAAAGGAATGGAATGGAGTAGAGGTGAGTTTAGTGGAGTGGAGTGGAGTGCAGTGTAATGGAGTGTAAGGAATGGAGTGGAATGGAATCGTTTGGTGTGTAGTGGAATGGACGGTAATGGAATGGAAAGGAATGCCATGGAAGGGAAAGGAAGGAAATAGAATGGTGAAATGAAATGTGAGCTGAGATTGTGCCACTGCACTCCAGCCTGGGTGTCAGAGTCAGATCCTGTCAAAGAAAGGAATGGAATGGAATGGAGTGGAATGGAATGGAATGGAATGGAATGGAAAGGAGTGGAATGGAGAGGAGTGGAGTGCAGTGGAATGTAATGTAATGGCATGGAGTGGAACGGAGTGGAGTGGAGTGGACTGGAGTGAAGTGGAGTGGAATGGAATGGGTAGGAAAGGAGTGGAATGGAATGGAATGGATTGGAATGCAGTGGAATGGAGGGTGAAATGAAATATGAGCTGACATTGTGCCACTGGACTCCAGCATGTGTGACAGAGTGAGATCCTCTCAAAAGAAAGGAATGGAATGGAATGGAGTGTAACAGAATGGAATGGAATGGAATGAAATGGAATGGAATGGAATGGAGTGGAGTGGACTGGAGTGGAGTGGAGTGGAGTGGAGATAAATAGAATGGAAAGCAATGGGATGCAATCGAATGGAATTGAATGGAATGGATTGCAGTGGAGTAGAGAGGAGTGGACTGGAGTGAAGGGGAGTTGACTGCAGTGGAGTGGAGTGGAGAGAAATGGAGTGAAATAAAATGGGATTGAATGGAATAGAGTGGAGTGGAGTGGACTGGAAAGGTATGGAGTGGAATGGAATGGGATGGAATGGAAGGGAATGGAATGGAATGCAGTGGAATTTAATGGTGAAATGAAATGTCACCTGAGATTGTGCCACTGCACTCCAGCCTGTGTGACAGAGTGAAATCCGGTAAAAACAAAGGAATGGAATGGAATGGAGTGTTATGTAATAGAATGGAGTGGAATGGAATGGAGTGGAGTGGAGTGGACTGGAGTGGAGTATAGTGGAGTTGAGTGGAGTGGAATGGAGTGGAATGCAATGGGATGGAGTGTAATCGGGTTGAGTTGAGTACAGTGGAGTGGATTGGAGTGGAGTGGAATGGAGTGTAATAGAATGGAATGGAATGTAGTGGAGTGGAGTGGCATGGAATGGAGTGGAATGGAGTGGAATGGAATGGAGTGGAATGGAATGGAGTGGAGTTGAGTGGAGTGGAGTTGAGTGGAATGACGTGTAAAGGAGTAGAATGGGGTAGGATTTAATGGAGTGGAAAGGAGTGGACTGGTGTGGGGTGGAGAGGACTGAAGTGGAGTGGAATTGACTGAAATGCAATGGGATGGAATGTGATTGAGTGGAGTGGAGTGGAATGGAGTGTAGTGGAATGGAATGGAGTGGAGTGGAGTGCAGTGGAGTGGAGTGGAGTGCAGTGGAGTGGAGTGGAGTGCAGTAGAGTGGAGTGCAAAGGAATGCAGTTCAATGGAATGGAATGCAATGGAATGGAGTGGAACAGAATGGAATGGAATGGAATGGTGAAAAGAAATTTGAGCTGAGATTGTGCCACTGCACTCCAGCCTGTTTGACATAATGAGATACAGTTGAAAGAAAAAATTCGAATGGAATGGATTGGAATGCAATGGAATGGAATGGAATGGCGTGGAGTGGAGTCAAATAGGGTGGAATGTAATGGGATGGAATGTAATTGAACAGAGCAGAGTAGAGTGGAATGCCGTGGAGTGGAGTGGAATGGAGTGGAATGGAAAGGGATGGAAGAGGTTGAAGTGGAGTGGTGTGGAATGGAATGAAGTGTAATGGAATTGAATGGAATGGAGTTGAGTGGAGTGGAAAGGAGTAGAGTGGAGTGAAATGGAATGGAATTCAATGAAATGGAATAGAATGGAATGGTGAAATGAAATGTGAGGTGAGACTGTGCAACTGCACTCAAGCCTGGGTGAAAGAGTGAAATCATGTCAAAAGATTGGAATGGAAGGGAATGGATTGGAAAGGAATGGAAGGGAGTGGAATGGAATGCAGTGGAGTGGAATGGAGTGGAATGGAATGGCATGGGATGGAATGGAGTGTAGCCGAGCGGAGCGGAGTGGATCAGAGTGAAGCGGAATGGAATGGAAAGCAATGGAATGGAATGAAATGGAAAGCATGGATTGGAATATTGCAATTAAATGTGACCTGAGATTATGCCACAGCACTCCAGCCTGGGTGACAGAGTGAGATCCTGTTGAAAGAAAATATGGCATAGAATGGATTGGAATGGATTGGAAAGGAATGGAGTGGATTGGAGTAGAATGGAGTGGGCAGAAGTAGAGTGGAAGGGAGTGGAATGGAAAGGAATGGAGTGTAATAGAGTGGAGTGGGTTGGAATGGAGTGGAGAGGAGTGGAGTGGAATTGGGTGGAATGGAATGAAATGGAATGGAATGAAGTGGAGCAGAGTGGAGTGGAATGGAATGGAATGGAATGGAATGGTGAAATGAAATGTCAGCTGAGACGGTGTCACTGCACTCAAGCCTTGGTGACAAAGTGAGATTCTTTCAAAAGAAAGTAATGGAAAGGAATGGAGTGGAATGGAATGAAATAGAAAGGAATAGAGTGGAGAAGAGTGCAGTGCAGTGGATGGGAGTGGAGTGGAATTGACTGGAGTGGAGTGGAGTGGAATGGAGTGGAATGGAAAAGAATATAATTAAATGGAATCGAGTGGAGTGGAGGGGAGTGGAGAAGATTGGAGTGCAATGGAGTGGAATGGAATGGAGTGGAGTGGAGTGTAGTGGATTGGAGTGGAGTGGAATTTAGTGGAATGGAATGGAATGGTATTGAATGGAATGGAATGGTGAAATGAAATTTGAGTTGAGATTGTGCCACTGCATTCCAGCCAGGGTGACAGTGTGAGATCCTGTCCAAAGAAAGGAAAGGAATGAAATGAGGTGGAATGGAACGGAAAGGAATGCACTGGAATGGAATGGTGCTAAGTGGAGAAGATTGGAGAGGAGTGGAGTGGAGTGGAGCAGATGGATTGCAATGGAATGGGATTTAATGGATTAGAATGAAGTGGAGTGGAGTGGATGGGAATGGAGTGGAGTGGAGTGGAGTAGAGTGGAGTGGAATGGAATGGTACGGAATGGGATAGAGTGGAGTGGAGTGGAATGGACAGAGTGACATTCTGTAAAAAGAAAGGAATGGAATGGAATGGAGTGGAGTAGAATCAAGTGGAATTAAATGGATCCTGTTGGAAGAAAGGAATGGAATGGAATGAAGTGTAATGGAATGGAATGAGATGGTGTGGAATGGAATGGAGTGGAGTAGAGTGGAATGGAATGGAGTGGAATATAGTGGAATTGAATGGATTGGAATGGAATGGAATGGTTTAATGAAATGTGAGCTGAGATTGTGCCATTGCACTGCAGTCTGGGTGACAGAGTGAGATCCTATCTAAAAAATGGAATGGAATGGTGTCTAATTTAATGGAATGGAGTGGAGTTGTGTGGAGGAAGGGGAGTTTATTGGAGTGTAGTCGAGTGGAATGGAGTGGAATGGGAATGGAATGGAATGGAATGGATTGGAGTGGAGTGGATTAGACTGGAGTGGAATGGAGTAGAACGGAATGGGATGGAATGGAAAGGAATGGAGTGGTGTGAATTGGAGTGGAGCGGAGTGAAGTGGAATGGAGTTGAATGGAATGAGGTGGAATGGAATGGAGTGGAGTGGACTGCAGTGAAGCGGAGGCGAATGGAATGTAGTGGAGTGCAGTGGAGTGGAGTGAAATAGAATGGAAAGGAATGGAATGGAATGGGTTAAGGCAATGTGAGCTGATAATGTGCCACTGCACTCCAGCCTGGGTGACAATGTGAGATGCTATCAAAAGAAAGGAGTGGAATGGAAAGGAGTGGAATGGAACGGATTGAAATGGATTGGAATGGAGTGGAGAGGAGTGGAGATGAATAGAGTTGATAGAATGGATTGGAAAGGAATGGGATGGAATGGAATGGAATAGCCTGGAGTTCATTGGAGAGGAGTGGACTGCAGTGGAATGGAATGGCATGAAATGGAATGCAACGGAATGGTGAAATGAAATGTAATCGGAGATTTTGCCACTGTAATCCAGCCTGTGTGACAGAGTGATTTCCTGGTGAAAGAAAGGAGTGGAATGGAAAGGAAAGGAGTGTTGGAGCAGAGTGGAGTGGATTGGAGTGGAATATAGTCGAATGGAATGGGATAGAGTGGAATGAAATGGAGTGGATTGGATTGGAGTGGAGTGGAATGGAATGGCGTGGAATGGAATGGGATGCAATGGAATGGACTGGAGTGGAATGGAATGGAAAGAAGTGGATTGGAGTGCAGCGGAATGGAGTGGAGATCAATGGAGTGGAGTGGATTGGATTGGAATGTAGCGGAATCGAATGGGATGGAGTGTAATGGAATGGAGGGGAGTGGAATGGAGTGGAGTGGAGTGTAATTCAAAGGGATGGAATGGAAGGGAGTGGAGAGGAATGCAGTGCAATGAAGTGGAATGGAATGGAATGGAGTGGAGTGGAGTGGATTGGAATTCAATAGAATGGAAGGGAGTGGAGAGGAATGCAGTGCAATGAAGTGGAATGGAATGGAATGGAGTGGAGTGGAGTGGATTGGAATTCAATAGAATGGAATGGAGTGGAGTGGAGTGGAGTGGAATGGAGTAGAATGGAAAGGGATGGAATGGAGTGGAGTGGAGTGGAATGGAATGGAATGGAAAGGAATGTAGTAGAATGGAGTGTATTTGAGTGGAATCGAATGGAATGGAACGGAATGGAATGGACAGTAATGGAATGGAATGCAATGGAATGGAATGCAATGAAAGGCAATGGAATGGAATGGTGAATTGAAATGTGAGCTGTGATTGTGCCACTGCATTCCAGCCTGGGTAACAGAGTGAGATCCTGTCGAAAGAAAGGAATGGAATAGAATGGAATGGAGTGGAGTGGAGAGGAGTGGAGTGGAGTGGAGGGGTCTTTAATGGAGTGGAGTGGAATGGAATGGAGTGGAGTAGAGTGAAGTGGAGTTGAATGGAGTGTAATGGAAAGGGATGGAATGGAATGGAGTGTAGCAGAGCGGAAAGGAGCTGACTAGAATGGAATTGAATGGATTGGAGTAGAGTGGAGTGGAGTGGAGTGGAGTTTAGTGGAATGGATGTAACAGAATGGAAAGGACTGGAATGGAATGATGAAATGAAATCTGACCTGAGATTATGCCACTGTGCTGCAGCTGGTGTGACAGAGTGAGATCCTGTTGAAAGAATGGAAAGGAGTGGAATGGAATGGAACAGAGAGGAGTGGTGAGGAGTGGGGTGGAGCGGAATGGAGTGGACTGGAACGGGATAGAATGGAATGGAATGGAGTGTAATGGAGGAGAGTGAGGTGGAGTGGATTGGAATTGGTTGGGATGGAATGAAATGCAGTATAGTGGAGTGGAGTGGAATGGAAAGGAATGGAATAGAATGGTGAAATACAATGTGAGCTGAGATTATGCCACTCCACT
This sequence comes from Pongo abelii, assembly GCF_028885655.2. Lineage (NCBI taxonomy): Eukaryota > Metazoa > Chordata > Mammalia > Primates > Hominidae > Pongo > Pongo abelii. The sequence continues at coordinate 11,937,080 of NC_072007.2, forward strand.
TCAGCCTGGGTGACAGAGTTAAATCGTGTTGAAAGAAAGGAATGGAATGGAAAGAGATAGAATTTCATGGAGTGAAATGGAGAGGAGTGGATTGGAGTGGAGTGGAATGGAGTGGAATGGGGTGGAATGGAGTGCATTTTAGTATAGTGGAGTGGAGTGGAAAGGAATGGAATGGAATGGAGTGGAAAGCAATTGAGTGGAGTGGAATGTAGTGGAATGGCATGGAATGCAGTGGAGTGTAGGAGAGTAGAGTGGAGTGTAGCAGAGTGGAATGGAGTGGAAAGGAATGGGATTGAATGGAATAGAATGTAGTGGAATGGAATGGAGTTCAGTGGAGTGGGACGGCGTGGAGTGGAGTGGAGTGGAATGGGATAGGATGAGATGGAATGCAGTGGAGTGGAGAGGAGTGGAGTGGAATGGAATGGAATGGAATGGAATGGAATGGAATGGAATTGTGAAATGAAATGTGAGCTGAGGTTGTGCCACTGCACTCAAGCCTGGGTACAGAGTGAGATCCTGTGGAGAGAAGAAATGGAATGTAATGGAGTGGAATGTAATGGAAAGTTCTGGACTGCAATGGAGTTCAGTGGAATGGATTGCAGTTCAGTGGAGTCGTGTGGAATGGAATTGAGTGGAATGGAATGGGATGGAATGGAATGGAATGGATTTGACGGTAGTGGTATGGAGTGGATTGGAGTGGAAACGATTGGAATGGAATGGAGTGGCGTGGAGTGGAGTAGAGTGAATTGGAGTGTAGAGGAATGGAATGGAAAGGCATGGAAAGGAATGGAAGGGAAAGGAATAGAATGGAATGGAATGGTGAAATGAAATCTGAGCTGAAATTGTGGCACTGCACTCCAGCCTGGGTAACAGAGTGAGATCATGTCGGAAGAAAGGTAAGGAATGGAATAGAGTGGCATGGAAAGCAATAGAATGGAATGGAATGGAATGGAATGGAGTGGAATGGAGTGCAGTGGAGTGGTTTGGAGTGGAGTGGAGTGGAGTGGAGTGTAATGGAATGGGACGGAATTGAGTGGAGTGGCATGGAATGGAATGGAATGCAATGCAATGAAATTGAATGGAATGGTGAAATCAAATGTGAGCTGAGATTTTGCCACTGCACTCCAGCCTGGATGATAGAGTGAGATCCTGTGGAAAGAAAGGAATGTAATGGATTGGAGTGTAATGAAACGGAATGGAGTGGAATGGAGTGGAGAGTAGTGGAATGGAATGGAATTGAATAGAATGGAGTGGAGTGGAGTGGACTGGAGTGGTGTGGAGTGGAATGGAGTGGAATGGAATGATTTATAATGGAGAGGTATGGAGTGGAGTGACGTAGAGGGGATTAGAGTAGAGTGGAGTGGAATGGAGTGGCCGGGAATGGGATGGAATGGAATGAAGTGGAGTGGCATGAGGTGGAGTGGAGTGTAATAGAGAAGAATGGAATGGAGAGAAGTGGAGTGGAGTTGAATGTAGTGGAAAGGAAGGGAAGTGAATGAATGGTGATATTTAATCAGAGCTGAGATTGTGTCACTGAACTCCAACCTGGGTGACAGAGAGATCCTTCCGAAAGAAAGGAATGGAAAATAATGGAGTGGAACGGAATGAAACGGAATACAATGGATTGGAATGGAGCGAAGTGGAGTGGAGTGGAATAGATTGGAATGGTACATGATGGAATGGAATGGAGTGGAGTGGAGTGGAGCTGAATGGTGTGGAATAGAATGGGATGGAAATGAATGCAATGGAGTGGAGTGGAGTGGAATGGAATGGAATGGAATGGAATGGAATGGTAAAATGAAATGTGATCAGGGATTCTGCCACTTCACTTCAGCCTAGGTGACAGAGTGAGACCCTGTTGAAAGAAAAGAATGGAATGGAATGGAGAGGAGTGGAGTGGAGAGGAATTGAGTGGAAAGGAGTGGAATGCAATGGGATAGAATGGAATGGAATGGAGTGGAGCTGAGTGGAGTGGAGTGGATTGCAGTGGAGTGGAATGGAGAGGAATGGAATGGGATGGAATGGAGTGGAGTGGAGTGGATTGGAATGGAGTGGAATTGCATGGAATGGGATGGAATGGAGTGGATTGGAATGGAGCGGTGTGGAGTGGAATGTAGAGGAATGGAATGGGGTGGAATGGAATGCAATGGAGTTGAGACACGTGGAGTGGAGTTGAGTGGAGTTGAGTGGAATGGAGATGTATGGAATCAGATGGAATGGATTGCAGTGGAATGGAGTTTCATGGAATGGACTAGAATGGAATGGAGTGGATTGGAGTTGAGTGGTGTGTAGTGGAGTGGAATGGAATTGATTAGAGTGGAGTGGAATGCAATGGAGTAGAATGGAATGGATTGGAACGGAATGGAGTGGCATGGAACAGAATGGAATGAAGTGGAATGGAATGCAATGGAATGGAATGGAATGGAATGGAATGGAATGGAATGGAATGGAATGGAATGCTGAAATGAAATGTGAGCGGAGATTGTGTTACTGCACTCCAGCTCCATTCCATTCCATTCCATTCCATTCCATGAAACTCCATTCTATTCCACTCCACTCAATTCCAGTCCACTCCACTCCACCTGATTCATCTCCACTCCTCTGCATTTCACTCCACTCCATTGCATTCCATTCTGTTCCACAACATTCCATTACATTCCAATCCATTCAATAAGGTAAACTCCATTACACTCCACTCCACTCCACTCCTCTCCATTCCAATCCATTCCATGCCATTGCATTCCACTACAAACCGTTCTATTCCATTCCACTCCATTCCACTCCATTCCATTCCATTACACTCCTCTCTACTCCACTCAATACCAATCCATTCAATTCCAATCCATTCCACTCCACTCCATTCCATACCAGTCCACTCCACTCCATTCCACTCCACTCCATTGCACTCCACTCCATTCGATACCACCCTACTAAACTAGACTCCACTCCATTCCACTCCACTCCATTCCATTGCATTCCATTCCACATCATTCCATTCCATTCCAATCCATTCAATAAAGTACACTCCATTACACTCCACCCCACTCCACTCCACTCCTCTACACTCAAATCCATTCCATGCTATTGAATTCCACTCCAAAGCGTTCCATTCCATCCCACTGCATTCCATTCCATTCCATTACACTCCACTCAATTCCAATCCATTCAATTACAATTCATTCCAATCCACTCCATTCCATTCCACTCCACTCCACTCCATTCCATTCCACTCCACTGCATTCCACTCCATTCCATACCACTCTACTGAACTAGACTCCACTCCACTCCACTCCACTCCGCTCGATTGCATTTAATTCCATTCCACATTACTCCATTCCATTCCAATCCATTCCAGTAAACTACTCTCCATTACACTCCACTTCACTCAACTCCACTCTAATCCATTCTATGCCATTGCATTACACCCCAAACTATTCCTTTCCATTCCACTGCATTCTATTCCATTCCATTACACTCCATTCCACTCCACTCAATTTCAATCCATTCCACTCCACTCCATTCCATTACACTGCACTCCACTCCTTTCCATTCCACTCCATTACACTGCACTCCATTCCATTCCATTCCATTGCTTTTCACTCCATACCATTACACTCCACTCCTCTCCATTCTTCTCCACTCCACTCCACTCCTTTCAACTCCATTCCACCCTATTCCTCGTCATTCCATTATATTCCACTCCATTCCATTCCATTACACTCCTTTGCATTCCATTCCAATCAATTCCAGTCCGTTCCACTCCTCTCCACTCCATTCCATTCCATTCCATTCCATTCCATTCCTTTACACTCCATTCCAGTCCATTCCACTCAATCCCACTGCACTCTGCTCCATTCCACTCCATTTCCCTCCATTCTATTCCATTCCTTTCTAGTGCATTCCACTCCTTTCCAATCCATTCCGTTATACTCCACTCCACTCCATTCCATTCCATTCCATTCCATTCAATTACACTCCATTGTACTCCACTCCATTCCACTCCACTGCATTCCATTCCATTCCATTCCATTACCCTCCATTGTGCTCCACTCCATTGCACTCCCTTCCACTCCATTCCAGTATACACCAATCCAATATCTTTCATTCCATTCCACTGCACTCCAATCCATTCGATTCCTATCCCTTGCTGTCCACTCCATTCCATTCCACTCCACGCCATCCACTCCATTCCATTCCATCCCACTTCAATACATTCCATTCGATTCTAATCCCTTACACTCCACTCCATTCCATTCCACTCCACTCCACTCCATTCCATTTTCTTCCAATCCATTCCACTCCACTCCACTCCATTCCACTACTCTCCATTATATTCCATTCCACTCCTCTCCATTACATTCCATTCCACTCCACTCCTCTCTCCTCCACTTCACTCCATTGCACTCCACTCCACTCTAATCTATACCATTCCATTTCTGTCCACTCCACTCCATTCCAATCCATTCCACTCCATTCCAATCCACCCCACTCTATTGCATTCCATTGCATTCCATTCCATTCCACTCCATTCTAGTCCATACCACTATATGCCACTCCACTTCACTCCGTTCCTCTGCATTCCAATCCACTCCACACCACTACATTCCACTCCACTCCATTCCACTCCACTCCTCCCCACTCCATTCCATTAAACTCCAATCCAGTCCGCTCCATTCCATTACACTCCAATCCAGTCCACTCCATTCCATTCCAATCCATTCCAGTCTACTCCATTTCATTCCACTTCACTCACCTCCACTCCATGCCACTCCATTCCTTTCCACTCCATTCAATTCCTCTCCTTTCCCCTCCACTCCACCTCATTCCACTCCACTCCAATCCAATCCTTTCCATTCCATTCCACACCATTCCATTACATTCTGCTCTACTCCATTCCATTCCACTGAATTCTACTCCAATCCATTCCATTCCATTCCATTCAACTCCTTTCCACTGCACTCGACTGCATTGCACTCCACAATACTCTAATCCATTTCATTACATTCCACTCCATTCTATTCCACTCCACTCCACTCCACTCCATGCCACACCACTCCATTACATTACATTCCAATGCATTCCATTCCACTGCATTCAATTCCAGTACACTCCATTCCAGTCAACTCCACTCCATTTCAATGCACTCCACTCCTCTCCACTCCACTCCTTTCCATTCCACTAAACTCCATTCCATTCCACTCCACTGCATTCCATTCCAATCCATTGCACAGCACTCCACTCCACTCAACTTCAATCAAATCCATTCCATTCCATTCCATTCCACTCCATTCCACTCGAATCCGCTGCATTCCACTCCAATCCACTCCACTCCAATCCATTCAATTGCACTGCTTTCCGCTCCACTCCATTCTATTCCACTCCATTTCATTCCTTTCCTTTCCACTCCATTCCATTCCAATCCACTCCAGTCCGTATCATTTCACTTCACTCCATTCCATTCTTCTCCACTTCACTCCATTCCACTCCAATCCATTCCACTCTACTCCATTCCATTACATTCCTTTCCATTCCATTCCATTCCATTCCACTCCACTCCATTCCGTTCCACTCCATTGAATTCCACTCCGGTCCACTCCAATCTACCCCACTCCATTCCATTCCACTGCACTCCATTCTATTCCATTCCATTCCACTCTACTCTATTGCAATCCACTGCAATCCACGCCATTACACTCCGTTCCAATCTACTCAGCTCCACTCCTGTCAATCGCACTCCATTCCACTCTACTCCATTCTTTTCCACTCCATTCCTTTCCGTTCCATTCCACTACATTCCTTTCCATTTCACTCCACTCCCCTCCATTGCATTCCAATCCACTCGACTCCATTCCTCTCCCCTCTGCTCCATTCCATTCCACTCTACTCCATTCCGTTCCATTTCACTCCATTCTTCTCCATTCCATTCCACTCTACTCCATTCAGTTCCATTTCACTCCATTCTATTCCACTCCATTCCACTCCACTCCACTCTAGTCCACTCCACTACACTGCATTCCACTCCACTCCACTCCATTGGAATTCCATTCCATTCCACTTCACTCTACTCCATTCCACTCCCCTCCACTCCCTTCCAATAAATTTCATTACATCATATATTCCCCCATTCCATTCCACTCCATTCCACTCTATTTCACTCCACTCAACTCCACTGCACCACATTCCATTCCACTCCACTCCATTCTATTCCTCTACACTCCTTTGCATTCCTTTCCATTCCACTACACTCCCGTCCTTCCCCTCAACCTCACACAATTCCATCCCACTCCAATCCTATCCACTCCATGCCAATCCGTTACACCCAGTCCACTCCACTCCACTCCATTTAATTACATTCCATTGTATTCCACTCCATTCCATTCAACTCCACTCTACGCCATTCCTCTACACTCCAATCCACTCCACTCCATTCCATTCCATTCCACCCTACTCCATTCCATTCCATTCCAATACATTCCATAGACTCCACTCCACTACACTACACTGCACTCCACTCCATCCACTCCGTTCCATTCCACTACATTCCTCTCCACTCCATTCCATTCCACTTCATTCCATTCCTTTCCATTCCACTCCGTTTGTTTCCATTAAGCTCCACTCCACTCCGCTCCATCCACTCCGTTCCATTCCGCTACATTCCTCTCCACTCCATTCCATTCCACTTCATTCCATTCCTTTCCATTCCACTCCGTTTCTTTCAGTAAAACTCCACTCCACTTCGTTCCATTCCACTTTACACCACTTCTTTCCACTCCACTCTAGTCCACTCCACTCCACTCTAGTCCACTCCACTCCACACCACTCAATGCCATTTCACTCTACTCCATTCCATTGCATTCAATTCCATTCCACTCGACTCCATTCCGATCCATTATAGTCCATTACACTACATTCCACTCCATTCAAGTCCATTCAACCTCATTAGACTCCACTCCACTCCATTCCATTCCATTCTACTGCACTCCACTCCCCTCCAATCCACTGCATTCCATTCCACTCCACTCCTTTCCATTCCATTCCATTCCTTTCATTTCCATTCCACTGCATTCCATTCCACTCTAACTACTCCACTTCATTTCACTCCACTCCACTCCAGTCCACTTCGCTCCACTCCACTCTATTCCATTCCACTTCAATCGACTCCACTCCATTCCATTCCATTCCACTCCTTTCACCTCGATTCCACTCCATTACACTCCATTTCAATCCACTCCACTCCACTCCAGTGTTTTGCATTTCACTGCAATTCACTCCACTCTATTCCATTCCATCCAATCCATTCCACTCCACTCCGTTCCATTCCACTCCACCCTACTCCATTCCATTCCACTCCGTTCCACTCCACTCCGGTGTATTCCATTCCATTGCATGCCATTCCTTTACATTCCACGCCACTCCATTCCATTCCACTCCACTCCATTCCATTCATTTTTCTTCCACTGCACTCCACTCCACTCCACTGCGTTCCAATGCATGCCATTCCTCTCCATTCCACTCCACTCCATTCCATTCAATTCCACTTCACTCCACTCTATGTGACTCCTATCCTTTCTGCACCACTCAGCTCCATTACATTCCAATCCACTCCACTACATTCCAATCCATTCCACCCCATTCCACTGCACTCTGCTCTATTCCATTCCAATTCATTCCACTCCAATACACTCCACTCCACTTCATTCCACTCTATTCCACTCCATTCCACTCCATTGCAGTCCACTCCACTCCACTCCGTAACATTCCATTCCACTGCAACTGATTCCACTCGATTCCTATCCATTCCACTCCTCTCTGCTCCATTCCACACCACTCCACTACATTCCAATCCATTCCACTACATTACCCTCCTATCCACTCCATTCCATTGAATTCCATTCCATTCCATTCCATTCCACTCCTTTACACTCCGATCCACTCCATTCCACTCCACTCCACTCCATTCCATGCCATTCCATTCCATTCCAACTATTGCATTTTATTTCACTCCATTCCTTTCCATTCTACTCCATTCCAAGACTTTGAACTCCACTGCACTCCATTCCATTCCATTCCATTCCTCTTCATTCCAGTCCATTCTAATCTGTTCCACCTTTTTATTCCTGTCAATTCAACTCCATTCCAATCCATTACACTTAATTCCATTTCCTTGCACTCCTCTCCACTCAACTGCATTTCACTCCAATGCACTCCACTCCTCTCCATTCCAGTCAACTCCATTCCACTCCTGCACATTTCATTGTAGTACATTCCGCTCCAATCGATCCAGTCGGATCCAATCCATTCCACTACACTCCACTGCATTCCATTCCATTTCATTCTTCTCCATTCCAATCCATTCAACTCTACTCCATTCCACTCCATTCCAATCCACTCCTGTCCACTCCATTCCATTCCATTCCACTCAACTCCATTCCACTACACTCTACTTAATTCCACTCTACTCTACTCCATTTCATTACATTCTATTCCACTCCATTCCATTCCACTCCACTCCACTCCATTCCACTTCATTCCTCTCCACTCCACTCCATTCCTCTGCACTCCACTCGATTACATTTAATTCCATTCCATTACCTTCCATGCCATTACACTGCTCTCCATTCCAAACCACAACACTCCATTCCACTCCACTCCACTTCATTTCACTGCACTCCACTCCATTCCACTCCACTGTACTCCATTCTCTTCCATTCCATTGCACTGCACTCCATTCCACTCCTCTTCATTCCATTGCATTCCACTCCATTAAATGCCGTGGCATTCCACTCTAATCCATTCTACTCCACTCAATTCCACTGCTCTCCATTCTATTGGAATCCATTCCATGCTTATCCACTATATTCCAATCCACTCCACTTCGTTCCACTCCACTGCTTTCCATTCCACTCTATTCCATTCCACTCAACTCCACTCATTCCATTCCACTCCTTTCGATTCCACTCCACTCCTCTCCACTCTGTCCATTCCACTCCATTTTATTCGATTCGATTCCATTGCATTCCTTTCCATTCCAATCCATTCCACTCCATTCCACACCACTCCACTCCAATCCATTCCCCTATTTTCCACTCCATTCCATTCCTCTCCATTCCACTGCATTTCACTCCATTCCTTTCCATTCCATTCCATTCCATTCACCTCCACTCCACTCCATTCCACTGCAATCCCGTCCATTCCACTCCACGCCACTCCTTTCAATTTCATTCCATTCCACTCCATTCCATTCCATTCCACTCTGATACATTCCACTCCAATCCTTTCCACTCCACTCCATTAAACTTCATTCCACGTCAGTCCACTACATTCCACTCTGATGCACTCCAATCCATTCCATTCCATTCGACTGCACTCCATTCCACTACAATCTATTGCATTGCATTCCACTCCATTCCATGCCATTGTATTCTACTCCACTCCATTCCACTCCAATCTATTCCACTCCACTCCATCCTATTCCAATCTATTCCATGCCACTCCACCAAATTCCACTTCACTCCACTCCTGTTCCGGTCCACTACATTCCATTCCACTCCATTCAATTCCATTCCACTCCACTCCATTCCATTCCATTCCACTAAACTCCACTTCACTCCACTCCACTCCATTGCATTCCATTCCACTCCACTCGATTCCATTCCATGCCATTCTTTTCATACCATTCCACTCCATTCCATTCCATTCTACTCCACTCCAATTCATATAATTACACTCCACTCCACTCCATTCCACTGCACTCCACTCCATTCCATTCCATTCTACTCCATTTCATTCCATTCCATTCCACTCCATTCCTCTCCACTCTATTCCACTACATTCCACTCCATTCCACTCGATTCCAGTGCACTCACTCCACTCCACTTTATTCCATGGCATTCCACTGCACTCCGCTCCATTCCAATTCATTCTACTCAATTCCATTCCACTCAGCTCCACTCCAATCCACTCCATTCCATTTCATTGCACTCAATTCCATTCCACGCCATTCCACTTGACTCCTCTCCATTCCACTCCACTCCATTCCATTCTATTCCTCTGTGTTCCATTCCCCTCCATTCTACTCCACACCTTTCCATTCCATTCCACTCCACTCCACTCCACTACATTGCCCTCCATTAGACTCTACTCCATTCCATTGCAATCCATTCCTTTCCTTTCTATTCCACTCCATTCCATTCAATTCCTCTGCACTCCACTCCATTGCATTCTACTCCACTTCACTGCTTTCAACTCCACTGCAGTCCATTCCATTCGACACTACTCCATTCCATTCATTCCATTACACTCCATTCCACTCCACTCCAGTCCACTACTTTCCACTCCATTCCACTCCATTCCATTCCTCTCCACTGCACTCCACTCCAGTGCTTTCCATTCCAATGCACTTCACTTCATTGCACTCCAATCCAATTCACTACACTCCAGTACATACCCCTCCACTCCACTCTACTTCAATCCATTCCATTTAATTCCACTCCATTTAATTCCACTCCATTCCATTCCACACAACTCCATTCCACTCCACTCCGTTCCATTCCTTTCCACTCCAGTGTACTCCATTCCAATCTAGTCCATTCCACTGCAATCCACTCCAGTCCCTTCCATTCCTTTCCAAACCACTCCACTCCATTCTAATCCATTTCACTACATTCCACTGCACTCCGTACCATTCCATTCCTTTCCATTCCAGTCCCATCCACACCACTCCACTCCATTCCACTCCATTCTACTCCAATCCTTGCCATTCCATTCCATTCCAGTCCATTCATGACATTCCATTCCTTTCCGTTGCATTCCACTCCATTTCAGGCCATTCCACTCCAATCTATTAAATTCCATTGCATTCCACTCCATTCCATTCCATTGCATTCCATTCCATTCCATTCCATTCCAATCCATTCCATTCCACTCCATTCCTGTCCATTCCATTCCATTCCTCTCCTATCAAATCCTTTGCAGTCCGTTCCATTCTACTCCATTGCACTCCACTCCGTTCCATTCCATTACAATTCACTTCACTCTACTCCATTCCATTCCACTCCATTCTATTCTTCTGCATTCCATTACACTCCATTCCACTCCACTCTATTCCATTCTTTCCACTGCACTCCACTACATTCCATTACTATCCATCCCACTCCACTCCATTCCATTCCACTCCACACCACTGCATTCCACTCCACTTCACTCCAATAAATTCCAATAGACTCCATTCCATTACAGTCTACTCTTCCATTCCATTCCATTCCACTTGATTCCACTCCACTCCATTCCACTCCATTCCACTCATTTCGACTGCATTACCGTCCAATTCACTCCACTCCATTCCATTCCCTTCCACTCCATTCCACCCCATTCCATTCCGTTCCACTGCTTTCCACTCCACTCCACTCCATTCCACTCCATCCACTCCATTCCATAACATTTCATTCCATTCCAATCCATTCCATTTCATTCCACTCCAATCTATTCCATTCCTCTCCATTCCAGTCCACTACTCTCCACTCCGCTCCATTCTGTTCCATTCAATTCCATTTCAGTCCATTATAATCCATTCCTCTCCACTCTGCTCCAATCAACTCCATTTCCCTGCATTCCATTCCATTTCACTGCATTCCACTCCTCTCCCTTCCATTATATTACACTCCACTCCACTTCATTCCATTCAATTCCAATCCATTCCACTCTACTCCATTCCATTCCTCTCCACTCTATGCCATTCCACCTCATTCCATTTCTGTCTTTCCACCCCACTCTGCTCCATTGCACTGCACTCCTATCCACTCCATTCCATTGCATTCAATTCCATTCCATTGCATTCCATTCCATTCCATTCCATTCCTTTCCATTCCATTCCATTCCTTTCCATTCCATTCCATTCCATTCCACTCCACTCCACTGCATTCCATTCCACTCCCCTCAATTCCGCTTTATTCACTTCCACTCTACTCCATTCCATTCAATTCCTTTTCACTCTAATCCACTGCATTGCACTCCACTCCACTCCAATCTATACCATTGCATTCCACTGCATTCCACTCCAATCAATGTCATGGCATTCCACTCCACTCCATTCCATTACACTCCAATCCACTCCACTCCATTCTATTCCAATCTATTACATGCCACTCCACTGTTTTCCACTCCACTCCACTCCGTTCCACTCCACTCCCCTCAATTCCTCTCCATTGCATTCAACTCTACTCCACTAAATTCTATTCCATTCCACTCGATTTTATTCCTTTCCATTCCATTGCATTCCATTCCATTCCAATCCAATCCACTCCATTCTATTTCAATCCACTCCACTCCATTCTATTGCATTCCATTCCATTGCATTCTACTCCATTCCACTGCAATCCTTTCCGTTGCATTCCATGCCATTCAATTCCACTCCACTCCATTCCAATCCAATCCACTATGTTCCACTCTACTCCTTTCAATTCCATCCCATTCCACACCATTCCACTCTTCTCCATTCCACTCCATTCCATTCCATTCCACTCCATTCCATTCCACTCCATTCCATTCCATTCCATTCCATTCCATTCCACAACATTCCATTCCATTCCATTATACTCCGTTCCCCTCCACTCCACTACATTCCACTCTGATCCACTCCACTCCATTCCATTCCATTCCACTGTACTCCATTCCACTCCACTACATTGCTTTGCATTCCACTCCATTTCATGCCATTGCATTCCATTCCACTCCATTCAACTCCACTCATTTCCACTCCACTCCATTCTATTCCAATTCATTCCATGCCACTCCACCAAATTCCACCCCACTAAACTCCATTCCACTCCACTCCATTGCATTCCACTCCATTGCATTCCACTCCACTCCATTTCATTCTATTCCATTCCACTCCATTTTATTATATTCCATTCCATTCCATTCCATTCTATTCAATTCCATTCCATTCCATTCTATTCCATTCCAATCCATTCCAGTCCATTATACTCCTTTCAACTTCACTCCACTCCATTCAATTTCAATGCATTTCATACCATTCCATTTCATTGCACTCCACTCCATTCCATTCCACTCTACTCCATTCCATTCCATTACACTGCACTCCACTTCATCCACTCAACTCTACTCCACTCCACTCCATTCCCTTCAACTCGATTCCACTATGTTCCCCTCCACTCCACTCCATTCAATTCCATTCCACTCCACTCCACTCCACTCCATTCCACTCCACTCCACTCCCTTCCACTCCAATCCTCTCCATTCCCTGCCATACCATTCCACTCCACTCCATTCCTCTGTACTACACTCCATCCAATCCAGTCCACACCAATCCATTCCATTTCCTTCCACTCCACTCCTTTCCAATCCATTCCACCCCATTCCACTCCTCTACACCCATTCAATTCCATTCCATTCTTTTCCACTCCATTCCATTCCATTCCAATGTACTCCATTCCTCTCCACTTCATTCCACACCATTCCATTTTTTTCCTTTCCATCCCACTCAATTCCATTTTATTCCACCGCAGTCCACTCCACTGCTCTCCACTCTACTCCATTCCACTCCATTCCATTCACTCCATTTCACTCAACTCCATTCCACTCCAATCGGCCTCACTCCCCTCCACTCAAATCCATTCCACTCTACTCCATTCCAACCCTCTCTATTCTGCAACTCTGCATTCCATTTCTTTCCTTTCAACTCAATTCCACTCCACTCCAGTTCGTTCCATTCCACTCCAATCCATTACATTCCCCTCCACTGCTCTTTATTCCACTCCACTCCACTCCATTACACTCCACTCAATTCCACTCCACTCCACTCCATTCCATTCCATTCCATTCTGTTCCACTCCATTCCATTCCACTCCACTCCATTCCAGTCCACACCACTCCATTCCACTCCACTCTAATCCACTCCACTCAACTCAACTCCATTCATTTCCACTCCACTCCATTCCATTCCACTGTACTTCATTCCATTCCATTCCATTCCACTGCACGCCACTTCACTCCACTTCACTCCATTCCATTCCACTCCATTCCACTACACTCTATTCCATTGCATTCCTTTCCATTCAAATGCATTCCATTTCATTCCACTCTATTCCTTTCCTTTCCAATCCTTTCCATTCCACTGCATTCCATTGCACAACACTCCTCTCCTCTCCACTCCACTCCACTCCAATTCATGCCACTGCATTCCACTCCACACCATTCTTTTCCATTCGATTCCTCTCAAATCCATTCTACTCCACTCTGCTAGACTACACTCCAGTCCACTCATTTCCATTCCATCCCATTCCATTCGATTTCATTCGAGTCCACTCCACTTCATTCAACTGAAGTCCACTCCATTCCATTCCATTCTTCTCCATTCCATTCCACTGCATCCCATTCTATTCCACTTGACTTCGCTCCATTCCATTCTTCTGCACTCCACTCTATTCCACTCCACTCCACTTCTCTCAAATCCACTCCGCTCAACTCCATTCCATTCCATTTCATTCCTCTCCTCTCCATTCCTTTCCTTTCCTTTACACTCCACTAAAGTATATTGCATTTCATTCCTTTCCATTTCAATCCATTAAACTCCCCTGCATTCCATTTTTTCCACTCCACTCCACTCCACTTCATTGCATTCCATTCCACTCCACTTCATTCCGTTCCACTCCAATCCACACCACTAAATTCCATTCCATTCCACTCCACTCCATTCCATTCCATTCCACACCACTCCATTCCATTCCACGCCACTCCACTCCGTTCCACTCCACTCCACTCCCTTCAATTCCATTCCATTCAATTCTATTCCACTGAATTCCATTCCATTCCATTCCACTCCACTCTACTCCAATCAATTCCACTGGATTCCATTCCATTCCATTCCAATCCACTCCATTCCATTCCACTCCACTCCACTCCATTCCATTTCATTCCACTACACTCTACTCCACTCTTTTCCATTCCACTCCATTACACTCCACTCCACTCCATTCCATTCTATGCCACTCCATTTTATTTCACTCCACTCCATTCCATTCCTTTCCATTTCATTCCATTCTATTCCATTCGATTTGATTCCTTTCCATTCCATTCCACTTCATTCCATTCCATTTCTTTCAATTCCATTCCATTCCAACACGTTCCACTCCACTCCACTCCAATCCAAATCCATTCCATTCCACTCCACTTCAATCTATTCCATTCCATTCCACTCTATTGCATTCCACTCTACTCCATTAAACTCCACTCCATCCACTCTACTCCATTCCATTCCATTCCATTCCATTCCATTCCATTCCATTCCATTCCATTCCATTCCATTCCTTTCCACTCCCTTTCATTCCACTCAATTCCAATCCAGTACACTCCACTTCATACCACTCCACTCTCTCCAATCAACGCCAGTTCTCTCCAATCAACTCCATTCCATTCCACTCAAGTCCATTCCACTCCTGTCCATTCCATTCCACTCTATTCCACTCTATTCAATTCCATTGCACTCCTCCCTATTCCATTCAACACCATTCCATTCCTCTCCATTCCACTCCACTCCTTTCCATTCCATTGCACTGCACTCCACTGCACTCCACTCCACTCCATTCCATTCAACTCATCTCCACTCCAATAAACCCCATTCCACTGCATTACACTGCACTCCACTATATTCCACTCCACTGCACTCCATTCCACTCCACTCCACTCCACTCCATTGCATTCCATTCCATTCCATTCCACTCCATTCCATTCCAATGCATTCCCCTCTACTCCATTCTACCCCACACCATTCCACTCCACTCCTTTCCATTCCATTACATTCTACTCCATTCCACCTCACTCCATTGCATTCCACTCCATTCCACCTCACTCCATTGCATTCCACTACAATCAACTCCATTGCTTTTCATTATATTCCACTCCATTACATTCCACACCACTCCACCCAGTTCCACTCCACTCCTCTCCTTTTCATTCCACTCCACTTCATTCTATTCCATGCCTCTCCATTCCAGTCCACTTCACTCCATTCCACACCACTCCCCTCCATTCCACTCAACTCACTTCCATTCTATCCCATTCCACTCCACTTTATTCCATTCCACTCCACTGCATTCCATTCCATTCCATTCCATTCCATTCCATTGCATTCCGTTCCATTCCATTCCACGGCCCTCCACTGAACTCCACTCCCCTCCAATCTATTGCAATCCATTCCATTCCATTCCATTCAACTCCACTCCACTCCACTCGATTCCACTCCATTACATTCCAGTCCATTTCACTCCACTTCATTGTCCTCCACTCCACTCTTTTCCAATCCACTCCTCTCCATGACAATGCATTCCATTGCATTCCATTGCACTACATTCCTTTCCATTCCACTCAATTGCATTCCATTGCATTGCATTCCATTCCACTCCATTCCACCCCATTTCTTTCAACTACATTCCCTTCCACTCCATTCCATTCCATATCATTGAATTCCTTTCCTTTCCACACCGTTCCACTCCAAACCACTCTACTCCTCTCCATTCCATTCCACTGCATCACATTCCACTACGTTGCACTCCACTCCTATCTATTGCACTCCACTCCCTTCCATTACATTCCACTCCACTCCACTCCACTCAACTCTATTCCACTCCACAACACTCCATACCACTCCACTCCATCCCATTCCACTCCAATCTGCTCCCCTCCATTCTACTGCACTCCATTCCATTTCGTTCCATTCCAGTCCACTCGGCTCCATTCTACTCCTCTCCATTCCATTCCACTTCACTCGATTCCATTCCACTGCACTCCAATCCATTCCATTCCATTTTATTCCATTCCACTGCATTCTATGCCACTCCACTCTACTCAATTCCATTCCCTTCCATTCCATTCAAATCCATTCCATTTCATTCCATTCCATTCCACTCCATTCCACTCCATTCCACTCAAATCCACTCGACTCCATTACTCTCCTCTCCCCTCTTTTCCATTCTATTCCTATCCACTCCATTCCATTCCATTCCGTTCTACTCCATTACACTCCACTCCATTCCATTCCACTCCACTGCATTCCATTCCATTCCACTCCACTGCATTCCATTCCATTACTTTCAAATTCATTCCATTCAATTCCACTCTGCTCCATTCCATTCTTCTGCATTCCACTCGATTCCATTCCATTTCTTTCCATTCAACTCCATTCCACTCCACTCAACTGCATTCCATTCCAAGCCATTCCCTTCCAGTCCATTCCTCTCCACTGCACTCCATTCCACTCCACTCCACTGCATTCCAATCAGTTCCATTCCAGTTCTCTCCCTTCCACTCCATTCCTCTTCCCTCCACTGCAATCCACTCCATTCTGCTCCACTCCTTTCTATGCCATTCCAATCCAGTCCACTGCATTCCATTCCACTCAAGTCAACTCCAGTCCACTCCACTTCACTGAATTCCAATCGATTCCATTCCACTACAATCCATTCCTCTACACTCCAGTACACTCCACTCTACTCCATTGCATGTCATAGCGTTCCACTCCACAACTTTTCATTCCATTAATTTGCATTCCACTCCATTCAATTCCACTGCACTCTAATCCCCTCTACTTCAGTCAATTCCAATCCATTCCATTCCATTGAATTCCACCCCACTCCATTCCATAGCATTCCACTCCACTCAAAGAATTTCTATTCCATTCAACTTCATTGCACTTCTTTCCACTCCATTCCATTCCAGTGCATTCCATTAAATTTCATTCAAATCCATTCCCTTCCCCTCTGTTGCACTCCACTCCACTCCACTCCAATCCACTTCATTCCACTCCACTCAATTCCATTCCACTCCATTACATTCCTCTCCATTCCACTCCACTTCTCTCCATTACACTCCGCTAAATTTCATTCCATTCCACTCCGCTACATTTCATTCCATTCCATTCCAATCCACTAAACTCAGTTCCACTCCTCTCCAATCCACAGCACTCCTCGCCATTCCGTTACATTCCATTCCACTCCACTCCACTCCACGCCATTCCATTCCACTTTATTCTACTCCAGTCCATTCCATTCTATTCGATTCCCATAGACTTCTCTCCATTCTACTTCACTCCACTCTATTGCAATCCACTTCACTTCATTCTGTTAAATTACATACCATTCCATTCCACTCATTCCTATCCATTCCACTCTACTCCATTCCACTTCACTCCATTCCACTCAACTCCACTCTACTCCACTCCACACTACTCCATTCGGTTACATTCCATTCCATTAAACTCCATTCCATTGCACTCCACACCTTTCCAGTCCACTGCAATCCACTCCACTCCATTCCATGCCATTGCATTCCCTTCCACTTAATTCAATTCCATTCCACTGCATTCCATTCCATTCCAGTCCACTCCACTCCTTTCCGCTCCACTCCACTCCATTCCTCTCCTCTCCACTCCATATCATTCTATTCCATTCCAGTCGTGTCCAATCCACTCCAATCTACTACATTCCCCTCCACTCCAGTCCACTTCACTCCATTCCATTATATTCCATTGCATTCCACTCCACTCCATTCCACCACATTCCATTGCTCTCCATTGCACTGCACTCCACTCCATTCCACTCCACTGCATTCCAATCTACTCCATTCCGTTCCATGTCTTCCACTCCACTCCATTCCATTTCATTTCATTCCATTCCTTTCCACTCCATTCCATTCCATTCCACTCTACTCCATTCCACTCCCCTCCGTTCTGCAACTCTGCATTCCATTTCATTCCTTTCAACTCAATTTCACTCCAATCCTATCCGTTCCACTCCAATCCTTTCCACTCCACTCCAATCCATTCCATTCCACTCCACTCCTCTTTATTCCACTCCACTCCACTCCATTCCACTCCACTCAATTCCACTCCACTCCACTCCATTCCATTCCATTCCATTCCTTTCTGTTCCACTCCATTCCATTCCACTCCACTCCATTCCAGTCCACACCACTCCATTCCACTCCACTGCAATCCACTCCACTCAACTCAACTCCATTCATTTCCACTCCACTCCATTCCATTCCAGTATATTCCATTCCGTTCCATTCCATTCCACTGCACGCCACTCCACTGCACTCCACTTCACTCCATTCCATTTCACTCCATTCCACTACACTTCATTCCATTGCGTTCCATTCCATTCAAATGCATTCCATTTCATTCCAATCTATTCCATTCCTTTCCAATCCTTTCCATTCCACTACTTTCCATTGCACTACACTCCTCTCCTCTCCACTCCACTCCACTCCATTCCATGCCACTGCATTCCACTCCGCACCATTCCTTTCCATTGCATTCCTCTCAAATCGATTCGACTCCACTCTGCTCCACTCCACTCCTGTCCACTCATTTCCATTCCCCTCCATTTCATTCCAGTTCATTCCAGTCCACTCCACTTCATTCAACTGAACTCCACTTCATTCCATTCCACTCTTCTCCGTTCTATTTCACAGCATCCCATTCCATTCCACTTCACTCCGCTCCATTCCATTCTTCTGCACTCCACTCTATTCATCTCCACTCCACTCCTCTCAAATCCACTATGGTCAATTCCATTCCATTCCATTTCATTCCTCTCCTCTCCATTCCTTTCCTTTCCTTTACATTCCACTAAAGTACATTCCATTTCATTCCTTTCCATTTCAGTCCATTAAACTCCTCTCCATTCCATTTTTTTCCACTCCACTCCTCTCCACTACATTGCATTCCATTCCACTCTACTCCATTCCGTTCCACTCCAATCCACACCACTAAATTCCATTCCATTCCACTCCATTCCATTCCATTCCATTCCACTCCACTCCATTCCATTCCATTCCATTCCATTCCATTCCACTCCACTCCATTCCATTCCACGCCACTCCACTCCATTCTTCTCCACTCCACTCCCTTCAATTCCAATCCATTCAATTCCATTCCACTGAATTCCATTCCATTCCATTCCAATCCACTCTACTCCAATCAATTCCACTTGATTCCATTCCATTCCATTCCAATCCACTCCATTCCATTCCATTCCACTCCACTCCATTCCATTCCATTCCACTCCACTCCATTCCATTTCATTCCACTCTACTCCACTCCACTCCTTTCCGTTCCACTCCATTGTACTCCACTCCATTCCATTCCATTCTATGCCACTCCATTGTACTTCACTCTACTCCATTCCATTCCATTCCTTTCCATTCCATGCCATTCCATTCGATTTCTTTCCATTTCATTCCATTCCACTTCATTCCATTCCATTTCTTTCAATTCCATTCCATTCCAACCCATTGCACTCCACTCCACTCCAATCCACACCATTCCATTCCACTAGATTACATTACTCTCCTCTCCACTCCACTCCACTCGACTCTATTCCATTCCACTCTGATCTCTACAATTCCTTTCCGTTCCATTCCAATCAACTCACTTACTTTCTACTCCACTCCACTCTATTACTCTCCATTCCACTCCATTCCATTCCTTTCCATTCTATAGATATCCAATCCATTCCATTCCACTCTACTCCATTCCAATCCAATCCTTTCCACTCCGCAACATTCCATTCCATGCCATTCAAATCAATTCCACTCTACTCCACTCCATTCCACTCCACTCCATGCCATTGCATTCCATTCCACTCCACGCAATTCCTCTCCACAACACTCCTTTCCACTCCACTCTACTCCATTACATTACTTTCCATTCCATTAAATTCCATTCCATTCCACTCCACTCCATTCCAGTCCATTACACTCCATTCCATTCTATTTGATTCCATTCCAATCCAGTCCATTCCCTTCCACTCCACTCCACTCCGTTATACTCCACTATACTGCATTCTATTTGATTCCACTCCATTCCATTCCATTACATTCTACTCCATTCCACTCCACTCCATTACATTCCACACCATTCCACTTCACTCCATTCTATTGCAGTCCATTCCGTGCCACTCCACTAAATTCCACTCCACCCCACTCCATTCCACTGTAATCCATTCCACTCCACTCCATTACATTCACTACTTTCCATTTTAATGCTTTCCATTTCAATCCATTCCATTCCATTCCATTCCATTCCAATGCATTCCAGTACATTCCATTCCATTGCACTTCACTCCAGTCAACTTCATTCCACTCCATTCTGCTCCATTCCAATCCACTCCATTCCACTCCACTCCATTCCATTCCATTCCTCTCCACTCCACTCCAATACACTCAATTCCATTCCACTCCTTTTGATTCCCCTCCATTACATTGCATTACACTCCATTTCAGCCTACTACACTACACTTCACTCCATTCCATTCTATTACACTGCACTCCATTCCACCCTACTCCTTTCCATTGTACTGCATTCCACTTCATTCCATTCCCTTCCACTCATTTCCATACCATTGCATTCCTCTCCACTCCTGTCCACCCCAGTCCACTCCATTCCATTCCAATCCACTCTACTCCACTCCAAACCTCTCCATTCCTTTCAACTCCATTCCAATGCACACCACTCCACTCCATTCCAGTCCATTTCATTCCACTCTGCTCCATTCCGTTCCATTACATTCCACTCCACTCCACTGCATTTTATTTCATTCCACTGCATTCCACTCCACTCCATTCCATTCCAGCCCACTCCATTCCATTCCATTCCATTCCAGTGCACTATACTCAACTCCCATCCGTTCCACTGCATTCCATTGCTCTCCACTCCACTCTATTCAACTCCGTTCCATTCCACTCCTGTCCCCTGCATCCCACTCCACTCCATTCCATTCTGTTCCACTCCAGTCCATTTCACTCCAGTCCATTCTACTCCATTCCATTCCACTCCACTCCACTCCATTCTATTCCACTACTCTACACCCCAATCCAGTCCTTTCCATACAATTCCACTCCACTCTACTCCACTCCAATCAACTGCATTCCATTCCATTCCATTCCACTCCACTCCACTCCATTCCATTCCATTCCATTCCATTCCACTCCACTCTATTCCATTCCAGCCCACTCCATTCCATTCCATTCCATTCCAGTGCACTATACTCAACTCCCATCCGTTCCACTGCATTCCATTGCTCTCCACTCCACTCTATTCAACTCCGTTCCATTCCACTCCTGTCCCCTGCATCCCACTCCACTCCATTCCATTCTGTTCCACTCCAGTCCATTTCACTCCAGTCCATTCTACTCCATTCCATTCCACTCCACTCCACTCCATTCTATTCCACTACTCTGCACCCCAATCCAGTCCTTTCCATACAATTCCACTCCACTCTACTCCACTCCAATCAACTGCATTCCATTCCATTTCATTCCACTCCACTCCATTCCATTCCATTCCATTCCACTCCACTCCATTCCATTCCAGCCCACTCCATTCCATTCCATTCCATTCCAGTGCACTATACTCAACTCCCATTCGTTCCACTGCATTCCATTGCTCTCCACTCCACTCTATTCAACTCCGTTCCATTCCACTCCTGTCCCCTGCATCCCACTCCACTCCATTCCATTCTGTTCCACTCCAGTCCATTTCACTCCAGTCCATTCTACTCCATTCCATTCCACTCCACTCCACTCCATTCTATTCCACTACTCTGCACCCCAATCCAGTCCTTTCCATACAATTCCACTCCACTCTACTCCACTCCAATCAACTGCATTCCATTCCACTCCATTCCACTCCACTCGACTCCATTCCAGTCCATTCCAGTCCATTCCATTCCATTACATTCCTGTAAAATCCTTTCCATTCCATTCATCTCCACTCCACTCCACTCCATTCCACTCCACTCTATTCTTTTCCATTAAACTCCATTCCTAACCACTCCACTCCATTCCACTTCACTCCACTCTATTCCACTCCATGGAACTCCTTTCCATTCCATTCCATTCCAATACAATCAATTCCAATGCAATAACCTCAATGCCACTCCACCCCACTCCACTCTATTCCGTTCCATTAAATTCCTCTCCACTCCATTCCACTCCACTCCACTCCACTCCATGCCACTCCATTCCACTCAACTCCATTCAATTCCATTCCATTCCACTCTACTCTGCTCCATTCTATTACATTCCATTCTACTCCTCTCCTCTCCATTCGAATCCTTTCCACTCCATTCTCCTCCACTCCACTCAATTACTTTCCATTACATTCCTTTCTACTGTAATCCACTCCACTCTATTCCACTCCATTTCAATCCACTCCATTCCCCTTCTCTCCATTACATTCCACGTCACTCCACTCCATTCCATTCCACTTAACTCGATTCCATTCCACTACACTCCACTCCATTCCACTCCATTACACCCCACTCCACTCCATTCCATTTCACTCTACTCCATTCCCTTCTGTTCCATTCCACTCCATTCCCCTCCACTCCACTGTATTCCATTCTATCACACTCCACTCCACTCCGTTTTGTTGCACTGCATTCCTCTCCACTCCATTCCATTCCTCTCATTACCACTAAATTCCATTCCTCCCCTTTCCATTCAATTCGTCTCTGCTCCACTTTACTCATTCCACTCCATTTCATTCCACTCCACACTACTCCACTCCACCCCTCTCCGTTGCATTCCACTCCATTCCATTCAACTGCTGTCTACTCCACTCCACTCCATTCAACACCGCTCTGTTCCACTCCATTCCACTCCATTCCTCTCCATTCCATTTCATTCCATTCCACTCCAGTCCATTGCAATTCAATCCATTCCACTGCATTCCACTCCACTCCACTCCATTCCATTCCATTGCATTCCACTCCATTCCACTCCACTCCAAACCATTCCTCTCTACTTCACTCCACTCCACTTCACTGAATTCGATTCCATTTAATTGCCTTCCACTCCACTTCTTTCCATTGCAGTCCACTACATCCAATCTATTCCATTCCACCGCATTACAATCCATTCCACTTCATTCCACTCCATTCCTTAGCACTCCACTCTACTCCACTCCATTCCACTCCGTTCCACTTCAATCTTTTCCACTCCATTCCATTCCAATCCAATCCAGTCCATTCCACTTCATTTCACTCCATTCCTTTCCATTTAACTATTCTCCACTCCATTGCAATCCATTCCACACCATTCGACTCCACTCCACTCCACTTCAATCGACAGCATTCCATTTCACTTCATTCCATTCCACTCCATTCCTCTCGACTCCAATCCATTCCAGTCAACTCCATTCCATTCCGTTCCACTCCACCACACTCCATTCCGTTCCACTCTATGTCATTCTTTTCCATTACACCCCATTCTACACAACTCTGCTGCATTCCACTCCACTCCACACTATTCCACTCCACTTCACTACACTCCATTCCATTCCATTCAATTCCATTCCATTCTGTTCCACTCCTTTCAATTCCACCCCATTCCAGTCCTTTAACTCCACTCCAATCCATTCCACTTTACTAAACTCCATTCCACTAAATTTAACTCCATTCCATTCGACTCCTCTCCACTCCACTCCATTCCATTGCACTCTACTTCATTCCTCTCCACTCCATTCCACTCCAATCCACTCCATTCCACTCTATTCCATTCCACTCCACTGCATTCCACTCCACCCTACTACATTCCATTCCACACTACTCCCTTCCACTCCACTCCACTCCATTCCAATCCATTCTGCTCCATTCCATTCCACTCTACTTCATTCCATTCCACTCCTCTCCATTGCATTTTATTCTACTGCACTCCACTCCACTCCACTCCACTCCAGTACACTCAATTCCACTCCCTTCCATTCCACTCCATTTCACTCTATTCCATCCATTTCCTTTCCAAACGACTCCGCTCCGCTCCATTCCATTGCACTCCATTCCAGTCCAATCCATTCTATTCCACTACAATCCATTTCATTCCATTCCACTCCATTCCATTGCATTACTTTCCACTCCATTCCCTCCATTCCATTGCATTACTTTCCACTCCATTCCACTCCATTCAGTTGCATTACTTTCCACTTCATTCCACTCCTTTCCACTACACTCCAGTCAATTCCATTCCACTCTACTCTATTACATTCCACTGCACTTCACTCCATTCCACTCAACTCCATTCCATTCCACTCTACGCCATTCCTTTCCTTTCAATACCACTCAATTCTATTCCATTCCATTCCACTCCATTCCAGGACACTACACTACCCTATACTCCATTCCATTCCATTTCACTGCACTCCACTCCTCTCCACTCCACGCTATTCCATTACACTCCATTCCACTCCACTCCATTCCATTACACTCATTTCCACTCCGTTCCATTTCACTCCATTGCATTTCTTTGCACTCCACTCCTTTAGACTCCACTCCATTCCATTCCACTCCACTCTACTCCACTGTACCCCTCTCCATTCCATTGCACTCCATTCCATTACACTACAATCCACTCCACTCCAATCCATTCCACTCCATTCCACTCCATTTCGCTCCTTTCCATTCCATTAAACTCCACTGCATTCCAGTCCATTCCACTCCATTCCACTCCTGTCCGCTCCATTCTATTGCATGCCATTCCAGTCCACTCCAGTCCATTGATTCCATTCCACTGCATTCCATTCCATGCTATTCGATTCCATTCCATTCCATGCAATTCCACTCCACTCCATTCCTTTCCAGTTCACTCCTCTCCATTCCACACCACTCCACTTCACTCAACTCCATTCCATTCTATTCCACTTCTCTCCATTCCATTTCAATCCACGCCATTCTATTCCATTCCATTCCATTCCATTGCACTACACTCCAATACCCTCCATTCCACTCAATTCCATTGCACTCCACTCCACTCCATTTTATTCCACTACATTCCACGAAATTACATTCCATGCCATTCCACTCCACTCCATTCCAGTTCAGTTCATTCCACACCATTGCACTACACTCCACTCCATTTCTCTCCAATCCACTGCATAGCATTCCACTCCAATCCATGCGACTCCATGCCACTCCACTCGACTCCATTCCAGTCCTCTAAATTCCATTGCTTTCTATTCCACTCCACTGCATTCCACTCCACTCCATTCTTTTCCATTCTGCTCTATTCAACAACATTTCCATCCATTCCACTCCACTCCACTCCATTAAATTCCACTGCACTCCATTCCATCCCGTTGCATTCCAATCCACTCAATTCCAATGCATTCCAAACCATTCCACTCCACTTCACTCCATTCCATTCCATTCTATTCCATTCCACTCCATTCCATTCCATTCCAATCCACTCCACTCCTTTCCATTACACTCCATTCCATTCCTCTCCACTCTACTCCACTCCATTACACCCCACTCCATTCCTTTCCACTCCATTAGATTCCACTCCAGTCCACTCCATTCCATTCCATTCCACTCCATTCCATTCCATTCCATTTCACTTCATTCAATTCCATTCCACACCGTTCCCGTACATTCCACTCCATTCCACTTAACTCCACTGAATTATATTCCACTCCATTCCACTGCATCCCATTGCAACTTATTCCACTCGATTCCATTCCATTCCGTTTCAATCCACTCCACTACAATCCATTCCATTTCATTCTGCTCCACTCTGTTCAATGACATTCCTCTCCACGCCACTGCAATCCATTCCACTGCACTCCATTCCTTTTCATTCCATTCCATTCCACTCCACTCAGTTTCATTCCACTCCACTCCACTCCATTCCACTCCACTTCCATCCCTTCCATTCCATTCTATTCCATTCCACTACATTCCTCTGCATTAGATTCCATTTCACTACATTCCAGTCCGCAACACTCCTTTCCACTCTACTCCACTCCACTCCACTCCATTCCATGCCATTCCATTCCACTTCACTCCATTCTATTCCATTCCACTTCATTCCATTCCTTTCCATTCCACTTCACTCCACTCAAATCCACTCCATTCCATTCCATTCCTTTCCACTCCACTCCATTCCATTCCAATCCTTTCCACTCCACTCCACTCCACTCCACTGTATTCCACTCCGTCCCATTCCATTCTTTTCAACTCCATTCCATCCCATTCCACTCTTCTGCAATCTACTCCACTCAAATCCGTTCCACTACATTCCATTTCTTTCCATTCAATTCCGTTCCTCTCCACTCCACTCAATTAAACTCTAGTCCACTCCATTCCATTCCATTCAATTCCACTCCACTCCATTCTACTCGACTCCACTCCATTCAACTCCACTCCATTCCATTACATTCGATTCCATTCCATTCCACTCCACTCCATTCCATTCCACACCACTCCATTTCACTCCATTCCACTCCACCCCTCTCCACTCAACTCCATTCCATTCCATTCAACTCCAATCCATTCCAATCCAATCCATTCCATTGCACTCCATTCCAGTCCACTCCAATCCACTCCACTGCACTCCACTCCATTCTATTCCTTTCCACTCCACTCCATTCCATTGCATTCTGCTCCATTCCATGGCATTCCTTTCCACTCCATTCTATTCCACTCCACTCCATTCCACTCCACTCTATTACACTGAACTCCATTCCATCAAATCTATTCCATAACTACCCATCAATCTCCACTCCACTCTATTCCAATCCATTTCATTCCATTTCGCTCCAATCCACTGCACTCCATTCAAATCCACTCCACTCCATTCCATTCTGCTCCATTCTACTCCGTTTCTTTCCACTTGACTCCAATGCACTCAACTCCACTCCATTACACCCCACTCCATTCCATTCCACTCCATTAGATTCTACTCCAGTCCACTCCATTCCATTCCATTCCACTCCATTCCATTCCATTCCATTTCACTTCATTCAATTCCATTCCACACCGTTCCCTTACATTCCACTCCATTCCACTTAACTCCACTCAATTATATTGCACTCCATTCCACTGCATTCCATTCCACTCTATTCCACTCGACTCCATTCCATTCCTTTCCATTCCACTCCTCTCCAATCCATTCCATATAATTCTGCTCCATTCAGTTCGATGCCATTCCTCTCGACGCCACTGCAATCCATTCCACTGCACTCCATTCCCTTTCATTCCATTGCATTCCACTCTACTCAGTTTCGTTCCACTCCACTCCACTCCATTCCATCGTATTCCATTCCACTCCATTCCTCTTCATTAGATTCCATTCCACTACATTCCAGTCCGCAACACTCCTTACCACTCTAATCCACTCCACTCCACTCCACTCCACTGCATTCCATGCCATTCCATTCCACTCCACTCCATTCTAATCCATTCCCCTTCATTCCATTCTGTTCCATTCCACTTCACTCCATTCAAATCCACTCCATTCCATTCCATTCCAATCTTTTCCACTCCAATCCACTCCATTCCGCTCCATTCCATTCAACTACATTCCATTCCATTCCACTCTTCTACATTCTACTCTATTCAAATCCATTCCACTACATTCCATTTCTTTCCATTCAGCACCATTCCTCTCCACTCCACTCAATTCAACTCCAGTCTACTCCATTCCATTCCATTCTATTCCACTCCCCTCCATTCTACTCGACTCCAATCCATTCAACTCCACTCCATTCCATGACATTCGATTCCATTCCATTCCATTCCATTCCACTCCACTCCATTTCATTCCACTCCACTCCATTTCACTCCATTCCACTCTATTCCACCCATCTCCATTCCATTCCACTGCACTCCATTCCAATCCAATCCATTCCATTGCACTGCATTCCAGTCCACTCCACTCTATTCCACTCCACTGCACTCCACTCCTTTATATTCCTTTCCACTCCACTCCTCTCCACTCAATTCCATTCCTTTCCATTCCAATCCCCTCCATTCCACAGCAATCCATTCCATTGCACTCCATTCCAGTCCACTCCACTCCACTCCGCTCCACTGCACTCCACTCCATTCTATTCCTTTCCACTCCACTCCATTCCATTGCATTCTACTCCATTCCTTAACATTCCATTCCACTCCGCTCCATTCTATTCCTTTCCACTCCTCTCCATTCCATTGCATTCTACTCCATTCCATGACATTCATTTCCACTCCACTCCATTCCACTCCACTCTATTAAACTCAACTCCATTCCATCAAATCCATTCCATGACACCCCACCAATCTCCACTCCAATTCTTTCCAATCCTTTCATTCCGTTTCGCTCCAATCCACTGCACTCCACTCAAATCCATTCCTCTTCATTCCATTTTACTTCGTTTCTTTCCACTTTACTCCAATCCACTCCACTGCACTCCACTACACCCCACTCCATTCCATTCCACACCATTGGATTCCACTGCAGTCCACTCCATTCCACTCCATTCCACTCCAATCCAGTCCATTCCATTCCACTCCATTCTATTCCATTCCACTCCATTCCTCTGCATTAGATTCCATTCCACTACATTCCTGTCCACAACACTCCTTTCCACTCTACTCCATTCTACTCCACTCAGTTTCATTCCACTCCATTCCAGTCCATCCACTCCAATCCATTCCATTCCATTCCATTCTATTCCATTCCACTCCATTCCTCTGCATTAGATTCCATTCCACTACATTCCTGTCCACAACACTCCTTTCCACTCTACTCCGCTCTACTCCACTACACTCCACTACATTCCGTGCTATACCATTCCACTCCACTCCATTCTATTCCATTCCCCTTCATTCCATTCCGCTCCGTTCCACTTCACTCCACTCAAATCCAATCCATTCCATTCCATTCCTTTCCACCCAACTCCATTCCATTCTAATCCTTTCCATTCCACTCCACTCCATTCCACTCCATTCCATTCCATTCCATTCCACTCCATTCCATTCCATTCCACTCTTCTCCATTCTACTCCAGTCAAATCCATTCCACTACATTCCATTTCTTTCCATTCAACTCCATTCCTCTCCACTCCACTCAATTCAACTCCACTATACTCCATTCCATTCTATTCCACTCCACTCCATTCTAGTCGACTCCACTCCATTCAACTCCACTCCATTCCATTACATTCGATTCCATTCCACTCCATTCCATTACACTCCACTGTATACCATTCCACTGCAATCCATTTCACTCCATTCCACTCCAGTCCTCTCCACTCAACTCCATTCCATTCCATTCCACTCGGCTCCATTCCACTCCAGACCATTCCATTGCACTCCATTCCAGTCTGCTCCACTCCACTCGATTCCACTGCACTCCATTCCATTCTGTTCCTTTGCACTCCACTCCATTCCATTGCATTCTACTCCACTCCAAGACATTCCTTTCCACTCTACTCCATTCCACTCCACTCCATTTCACTCCACTCTATTACACTCAATTCCATTCCATCAAATCCATTCCACGACACCCCACCAATCTCCTCTCCACTCCATTCCAGTCCATTTCATTCCATTTCGCTCCAATCCACTGCAGTCCCCTCAAATCCACTTCACTCCATTCCATTCTACTCCATTCTACTTCGTTTCTTTCCACTTTACTCCAATCCACTCAACTGCACTCCATTACACCCCACTCCATTCCATTCCACTCCATTAGATTCCACTGCAGTCCACTCCATTCCATTCCATTCCACTCCATCCAATTCCGTTCCGTTTCACTCTATTCCTTTCCGTTCCATTTCACTTCAATCAATTCCATTCCACACTGTTCCCGTACATTCCACTCCATTCCACTTAACTCCACTCAATTATATTCCACTCCATTCCACTGCATTCCATTCTACCGTATTCCACTCGACTCCATTCCTTTCAATTCCAATCCACTCGACTCCAATCCACTCCATTTCATTCTGCTCCATTCAGTTTAATGCCATTTCTCTCCACATCACTCCAATCCATTCCACTGCACTCCATTCCCCTTCCATCCATTCCATTCCACTCCACTCAGTTTCACTCCACTCCACTCCACTCCATCCCACTCCACTCCACTCCATTCCATTCCATTCTCTTCCATTCCACTCCATTCCTCTGCATTATACTCCATTCCACTACATTCCAGTCTGCAACACTCCTTTCCACTCTACTCCACTCCACTCCACTCCATTCCATGCCATTCCATTCCACTCCACTCCATTCTATTCCTTTCCCCTTCATTCCATTCCGTTCCATTCCCCTTCACTCCACTCAAATCCACTCCATTCCATTCCATTCCTTTCCGTTCAACTCCATTCCATTCCAATCCTTTCCACTCCACTCCACTCCGTTCCACTCCATTCCATTCCATTCCACTCTTCTCCATTCTACTCCAGTCAAATCCATTCGACTACAGTCCATTTCTTTCCATTCAACTTCATTCCTGTCCACTCCACTCAATTCAACTCCAGTCCACTCGATTCCATTCCATCCTGTTCCACTCCACTCCATTCTACTCTGCTCCACTCCATTCAACTGCACTCCATTCCATTACATTCCATTCCATTCCATCCTATTCCATTACACTCCACTCCGTTACACTCCAATCCATTCCATTGCACTCCATTCCAGTCCAATCCACTCTACTCCACTGCACTGCACTCCACTCCATTCTATTTCTTTCCACTCCACTCCATTCCATTGCATTCTACTCCATTCCATTACTTTCCTTTTCCCTCCACTCCATTCCACTCCACTATATTACACTCAACTCCATTCCATCAAATCCATTCCATGACACACCACCAATCTCCACTGCACTCTATTCCAATCCATTTCATTCCATTTCGCTCCAATCCACTGCACTCCACTCAAATCCACTCCACTCCATTCCATTCTGCTCCATTCTACTCCGTTTCTTTCCACTTTACACCAATCCACTCAATTCCACTCCATTACACCCCACTCCTTTCCATTCCACTCCATTAGATTCCACTCTGGTCCACTACATTCCATTCCATTCCACTCCATTCCATTCCATTCCACTCCATTCCATTCCATTCCATTCCACTCCATTCCATTCCATACCATTCCATTTCACTTCATTCAATTCCATTCCACACCGTTCTCGTACATTCCACTCCATTCCACTTAACTCCACTCAATCATATTCCACTCCATTGCACTGCATTCCATTCCAATCTATTCCACTCGACTCCATTCCATTCTGTTCCAATCCACTCCACTCCAATCCATTCCATTTCATTCTGCTCCATTCAGTTCGATGCCATTCCTCTCCACACCACCCCAATC
The DNA here is from genome assembly GCF_028885655.2 of Pongo abelii. Taxonomy (NCBI): domain Eukaryota; kingdom Metazoa; phylum Chordata; class Mammalia; order Primates; family Hominidae; genus Pongo; species Pongo abelii. The sequence goes on from NC_072007.2 coordinate 11,969,236, forward strand.
CATTCCACTGCACTCCATTTCGTTTTATTCCATTCCATTCCACTCCAATCAGTTTCATTCCACTCGACTCCACTCCATTCCACTCCACTCCAGTCCATCCCATTCCATTCTATTCCATTCCACTACATTCCTCTGCATTAGATTCCATTCCACTACATTCCAGTCCGCAGCACTCCTTTCCACTCCACTCCACTCCACTCCACTCCACTGCATTCCATGCCATTCCATTCCTCTCCACTCCATTCTATTCCATTCCTCTTCATTCCATTCCATTCCATTACTCTCCAATCCACTGCATTCCACTCCACTCCACTCCATTCTACTCCAATCCACTCCATTTCACTCCACGACACTCCATCCCATTCCTTTCCATTCCACTCTGCTCCATTGCACTCCACTCCATTCGATTCCATTCCATAAAACTACATTCCACTTCACTCCATTCCATTCCACTCCACTCCACTCCATTCCATTCCACTCCCTACCATTACACACCAATCAAATACATTCCACTCCACTCTACTCCTTTGGATTACAGTCCAGACCATTCCACTCCATAACATTCCACTCTACTCCATTCCTGACCACTAAACTCCCTTCCACTCCACTCCACTTCACTATGCTCCACTAAACTCCATTCCATACTGTTCCACTCCTTATCATTCCATTCAATTCCACTGCAATCCACTCTGCTTCTCTCCTGTCCTCTCCACTCCACTGCCTTTCATTCTACTCCATTCCACCCCACTCAATTCCACTGCATTCCACTCCACTCTGCTACATTCCATGGTATTCCATTCCACTCCAATCCATTCCATTCTACTCCATTCATTTTCATTCCATTCCACTCTATTCCATTCCATTTCACTCCACTCCGCTCCGTTTCATTGCACTCCTCTCCACTAAATTCCACTCCACTCTACTTCAGTCCTTTCCTCTCAATGCCATTCCATTGCACAACACTCCATAAAATTCCTTCCATTCCTCTGCACTCTACTCAACTCCACTCCATTCCACCCCATTCCATTCCATTCCATTCCACTCCACTCCATTCCATTCCATTCCACACTACTCCAGTCCACTCCATTGCATTGCTCTCCAGTCCATTCCACTCCATTCCATTCCACTCCAATCCACTCCATTCCATTACATTCCACTCCAATCCAATCCATTTCATTCCACTCTACTCCATTCCATTTCATTTCATGTCTTTCCATTCCACTTCACTGCACTCCACTCAATTCCACTGCATTCCACTCCAGTCCATTACATTCCATTCCACTCCATTCCACTCCTCTCCACTCCAATCCACTCCACTCCATTCCATTCCACTCCACTCCTTTCCATTCCATTGCATTCCTTTCTATTCCACTCCATTCCACTCCACTCCACTCCATTACATTCCATTCCTTACAACTCCATCCACTACACTTCACTCCATTCCAGTCCAAACCACTCCACGCATCCTATTGCATTCCACTCCACTCCATTCCATTCCTGTCCACTCCACTCCATTCCATTCCATTCCACTCCATTCCTCTCCATTCCATTCCAAACCACTCCATTCCACTCCACTCCACTCCATTCCAGTCCACTCTACTTCATTCCACTAAATTCCACTCCACACCACTCCACTCCATTCCATTCCAATCTACTGCATTCTATTCTGTTCCATTTCTCTCTATTCCTCTCAATTCCACTCCATTCCACTCCTCTCCATTCCAGAATATTCCATTACATTCCGATCCACTCCACTCTACTCCATGCAACACCATTCCAATCCACTCCACACCACTCCACTCCACTCCATTCCATATTATTCCACTCTACTCCATTGCATTGCATTGCACTCCTTTCCTTGTCATTCCTTTCCACTCCTCTCTATTCAACTCCATTCCATTCCACTCCACTCCATTCTATTCCAAAACATTCCATGCAACTCTTCTAAACTCCACTCCACTCCATTGAATTTCATTTCACTTCACTCACACTCACTCGACTCCACTCCATTCTTCTCCATTTCATTCGACTACATTTCATCCGACTCCACTCCATTTCATCCGACTCCATTCCATTCCATTGCATTCCACTCCATTCCATTTCATTGCACTCCATTCCAGTCCATTCCACTTGATTCCACTGTACTCCACTACACTCCATTCCACTCCCTTACAGTCCATTTCATTCCACTGCATTCCTTTCCATTCCACTCCACTCCATTGCATTCCGTTCGAGTCCATTCCACTCCATTCTACTCTACTTCACTCCATTCCACTGCACTCCTTTCCATTCCATTCCATTCCGTTCCATTTGACTCCACTACAGTACACTACACTGCAGTCAATTCCACTCCACTCCACTCCATTCCTCTCCAATCCACTCTATTCCTTTCCATCCCATTACACTCTCCTCATTTACATTCCACTTCACTCGACTCCATTCCAATCCATTCCAGTTCATTCCATTCCTTTCCATTCCACAACATTCCATTCCATTCCACTCCGTTCCATTCCATTCCACTGCACTCCATTCCACTCCATTCCATTCAATTACATTCCTTTCCATTCTATTCCATTCCACTCCATTCCATTCCACTGCACTCAATTCCTGTCCACTCCACTCTATTCCACTCCACTCCACTCTACTCATCTCAACTCAAATCCACTCCACTCCTCTCAATTCTACTCCACTCCATTCCATTACACTCCACTCTATTCCACTCCTCTGCAATTCACCCTTCTCAACTCCATTCCATTCCATTCCATTTTACTCGACTCCATTCCATTCCACTGCACTCCATTCCTTCCCATTCCATTTCATTCCAGTGCACTCCACGCCACTCCACTCCTTTCCACTCCATTCCATTCCACTCCATTCCTCTCCACTCCATTCCATTCGCATCCACTACACTCCACTCCAATCCAGTCCATTCCATTCCATTCCAATCGACTCCATTCCATTCCAGTCTATTTCTTTCCGTTCAATTCCACTCCACTCCATTCCATGCCACTCCCCTCCACTCCATTCCAGTCAACTGCACTCCATTCCACTCCACTCTATTCCACTCCATTCCACTCTATTCCATTCCATTCCATTCGACTCCACTCCTTTCCATTCCACTTCGCTCCACTCCATTCCATACCACTCCAGTTCATTCCATTCCTGTCCATTCCACTCCATGTCATTCCATTCCACTCTACTCCATTCCACTCCACAGCATTCCACTCCTCTCCATTCCACTGCACTCCATTCCATTCCATTCCTTTCCTCTCCATTCTATTCCACTTCACTCCATTGTATTCCATTGTACTGTATTCCACTGCAATCCAATCCACTCCACTCCATTCCGTTCCACTCCTCTCCACTCCATTGCAGCCCATTCCACTGCATTCCACTCCATTCCATTCCACTCCATATCATTCCATTCCATTCCTTTCCACTTCATTCCATTCCACTCCACTCCCTTCCAGTCCACTCTACTCCATCCCACTGCACTCCATTCCACTCCACTACACAGCATTCCACTCCACTCCACTCCAATCCATTACATTACATTCCTTTCCAATCCATTCCATTCCACATCACTCCATTTCATTCAACTCCACTCCACTCCATTCCACTCCACTCCACTCCACTCCACTCAACTCCACTCGATTCCATCCCATTCCATTCCATTCCACTAAACTCCATTACACCCCACTACACTGCATTACACTGCAATCCACTGCATTCCACTCCACTCCACTCCAATCCAATCCACTAATTTCCATTCCATTCCTCTCCATTCCATTCCAATCCACTCCTTTCCAGTCCACTCACTCCATTCCATTCCACTCCACTCAACTCCACTCCACTAAATTCCATTTCACTGCATTCCACTCTACTCACTTCAATTCCACTTCCTTTCACTCGACTTCACTCCACTCCATTTCATTCCACTCCAATACTCTCCAATCCACTCCACTCCACTCCATTCCATTCCACTCCAATGCTCTCCACTCCACTCCACTAAAGTCCACTGCACTCTATTCCATTCCATTTCATTCCATTCCAATCATATCCATTCCACTGCATTTCACTCCACTCCTTTCCATTCCATACAACCCCATTCCTCCTCACTTAACTCCAATTCACTGCATTCCACTCCATTCCATCCCATTCCATTTCATTCCACAAAACTATTCCACTCCACTAAACTCCATTCTATTACTTTTCATTCCATTCCTCTCTTTTTCTTTCCACTCAACTCAATTCCTGTCCACTCCACTCCATTCCACTTCACTCATATCCGCTGAACTCCATTTCATTCACTTCCTCTCCAATCCATTCCATTCCATTCCACTCCAATCTACTCCCCTCCACTCCATTCCACTCCACTCCATTCCATTACATTGCATTCCAGTCCACTCCATTCTACTTTACTCCATTCCAACCTACTCCATTCCACTCCACTGCATTCTATTCCTTTCCATACCACTCCATTCCACTCCATTCCACTCCACTCCACTCCACTCCACTCCACTCCAGTAAACTCCATGCCACTCTATTCTATTCCAATCCATTCCATTCAACTCCATTCCATCCCACTCCACTCCATTCCACTCCACTCCATTCCATTCCATTCCATTCCATTCCACTCCTCTCCAGTTCACTCCACTCCACTCCACTCAATTGCAGTCCACTCGACTACACTCCAATCCATTTCACTCCTCTCCCTTAAATTCCATTGCATTCCATTCTACTCCACTCCACTCCATTCCACCCCATTCCATTCCATTCCACTCCAGTCCATTCCAATACCCTCCATACCACTCCACTCCACTCCATTCCATTCAGCTCCACAACCTTCCATTCCATTCCACCGCATTCCATCCCACTACATTACACTACACTGCATTCCACTTCACTCTTTTCCACTCCACTACATTCCATTACATTCCATGCCATTCAACTTCCCTCTTCTCCACTCCATTCCATTTCACTTCACTCCACTCCACTCCATTCCACTCCACTCCATTTATTTCCATTGCATTCCATTCCACTCCACTCCACTACATTCCACTCCACTTAACTCCATTCTATTCCACTTCTGTCCATTCCATTCCATTCCCTCCCTCTCCATTCTATTCCATTCCATTCCACTCCATTCCATTCCACTCCATTCCTGTCCATTCCTCTGCATTCCACTCCACTCCAATCCATTCCACTCCATTCCTTTCCATTCCATTCCTCTCCATTCCACTCCACTCCACTCCATTGCTCTCCACTCCATTCCAATCCTATCCATTCCATTCCATTCCATTCCACTCCACTCCATTCCCCACCCCTCCACTCCACTCCATTCCATTCCACTCCACTGCACTCCTGTCCAATCCACTCAACTCCATTTCATTCAATTCCATTTCACTCCACTCAACTCCATTCTGCTCCACACCACTCCATTCCACTCCATTCCCCTCCGTTCCACTCCATTCTACTCCATTCCTTTCCACTCCATTCTACTCCACTCCATTCCGTTACAATCCACTCCACTTCATTCCGCTTCACTCCATCCATTCCATTCCATTCCAATCAATTCCATTCCATTTCGCTCCATTCCACTTCACTCCTCTGCACTCCGCTATATTTCATTACATCTGATTCCATTCTAGTCCCTTCCACTTATCTCCATTCCTCTGCACTCCCCTCCACTCCATTCCACTCCATTCAAATCCATTCTTCTCCATTCCACTGCACTCCACTCCACCTAACTACACTCCACTTCAATCCATTCCTTTCTATTCCATTCCATTCCATTCCATTTTTCTCCATTCCACTCCACTCCACTCCACTCCACTCCTCTCCACTCCATTCCAAATCATTCAACTTCATTGCAATCCGTTCCTTTCTTTTTAGATTATCTCACTCTGTTACCCAGCCTGTAGCGCAGTAGCACAATCTCAGATGCCGTTCCGTTCCGTTGCGTTCCCTTCCGTTCTGCTACGCTCTGCTTATTTCTTTTCTGTTCCACTCCACTCCACTCCACTCCACTCCACTACTTTCCATTACATCTGATTCCACTCCACTCCATTCCACTCTTCACCACTCCACTCCACTGCATTCCAATTGATCTCATTCCAATCTGCTCCATTCCACTGCACTCCAATCCACCCCACTCTTCTCCACTTCATTTCATTCCATTCCATCCCATTACATTACTCTAAATACCACCCCACTCAACTCCACTTCACTCCACTCCTCTCCATTCCAGTCCATCCCATTCCGCTATATTTCATTCCACTGTATTCCATTCCATTTCCTTCTTTCGAGAGTATCTCACTCTGTCACCAAGCCTGGAGCACAGTGGCACAATCTCAGATTTGGTTCCATTCCATTCCATTCCATTGCATTCCATTCCACTCCAATCCACTCCATTCCACTCCACTCCACTCCATTCCATTTAAATCCATTCCATTCCATTCCAATCCATTCTATTCCATTAAACTCCACTCCATTCCATTTCACTACATTCCATTCCATTCAATTCCACTCCAATTCATTCCCTCCATTCCATGCCATTCAACTACATTCCATTCCACACCATTCAATTCCACTTCTTTCCACACAAATCCACTCCATACCATTGCACACCTCTCTACTCCACTCCATTCCACTCCTTTCTACTCCACTCCACTCCATTCCAATACATTTCACTCTAATCCACTGCATTCATTTTCACTCCATTCCCCTCCATTCCATTCCATTCCATTCCACTTCATTCCACTCAAATCCATTCCATTACACTCCATTCCATTCCAATCCATTCCATTCCATTACACACCATTCTCTCCACTCCACTCAGTTCCATTTCACTGCACTCCTCTCCATTCCACTCCCCTCCATGGCACTCCCCTTCCCTCGACTCCACTCCACCCCGTTCCATTCCATTCCATTCCATTCCATCCATTCCACTCCATTCTACTCCACTACACTCCATTCCATTACATTGCACTCCATTCCACTCCACTCCATTCCATTCCACTCCATTTGACTGCACTCCATTTCACTCCATTCCAGTCCTCTCCACTCCACTCCATTCCGTTTCACTCCACACTGCTCCATTCCACTCCTCTCCACTCCACTCTTCTCCACTCGACTCTACTCCACTCCATTCCTTTCCATTCCAGTACATTCCATTCCATCCATTGCACTCCATTCCATTCCACTGCACTACATTCCATTCCACCCCATTCCACTCCATTACAATCCTCTGCACTCCAATCCACACCACTCCATTCCACTGCACTCCATTCGATTCCATTCCTCTCCACTCCACTCCACTCTAATCAACTCCATCCACTCCACTCAACCCCATTCCATTCCACTCCATTCCACTTCACTTCACTCCATTCCTCTTCACTACGCTCCGTTCCACTCCAACCCAATCCACAACTTTCCATTCAATTCCCTTTAACTCTATTCCACTATATTCCACTCAATTATTGTTCACTCCACTGCATTCCATTCCATTCCATTCCATCCCATTCCATTCCATTCCATTCCACTCCATCCCATTTTATGCCACTAAATTCCATCCCCTTCCTCTCGATTCCTGTCCTTTCCACTGCATTCCACTCCATTCCACTACACTCCTTTCCACTCCATGCCATTTCATTCCATTCCATTCCATTGTATTCCATTCCATTCCATTGTATTCCATTCCATTCCATTCTATTCCATTCCATTCCATTCCATTCCAATGCACTCCTTTCCATTCCATTCCATTGCAAACCATTCCACTCCATTAAACTCCACTCCACTCCATTCCCCTACATTCTAGTACATTCCACTCCATTACACTCTACTGTTCTCCAATCCATTCCAATCCATTCCACTCCTTTCAAATCCATTCCTTTCCAATCCATTCAACTACACTCCTTTCCATTCCATTCAACTCCACTCCTCTCCATTTGACTCCACTCCACTCCATTCCACTCCACTCCACTCCATTCCATTCCATTCCACTCCATCCCATTTTATGCCGCTCAATTCCATTCCTTTCCTCTCGATTCCTGTCCATTCAACTACATTCCACTCCAGTCCACTCCACTCCATTCCACTCCGTTCCATTCCGTTGAATTCCACTCAATTCCACTCCATTCCTTTGAATTGCATTCCACTCCACTGGACTCCTCTCCATTTCATTTCACTACATTCCAATCCACAGCATTCCATTCCACTCCAATCCTCTCCAATCCACTTCATTCCATTCCACTCCATTCCATTCCCCTCCATTCCACTTCACTCCTTTCCATTGCAATCCACGTCATTCCACTCCACTCCACGGCAATCCACTCTTTTCCATTCCACTACACTCCACTCCATTCCACTCCATTCCTCTACACTCCATTCCACTCCACTCTACTCCATTCCATTCCATTCCATTCCACTCCATTCCATTCCATTCCACTCCACTCCATTCCATTCCATTCCATTCCACCCCATTCCATTCCATTCCATTTCTGTCCATTCCACTCCATTACACTCCACTCAACTCCATTCCACTCAATTCCAGTACATTCCACTCCATTACACTCCACTCAACTCCAATCCATTTCACTCCATTCCACTCCTTTCTACACCACTCCTTTCCAACCCATTCAACTACACTCCATTCCATTCCATTCCACTCCACTCCTCTCCATTCCACTACACTCCCATCCATTCCACCCCACTACATTCCATTCCATTCCACTCCATTCCACTACACTCCATTCCATTTCACTCCATTTCACTACACTCCATTTAAATTCCACTACATTCCATTCCATTCCATTCCATTCCATACCACTCCATTCCATTCCATGCCACTCCATTCCATTCCATGCCAATCCCCTCAATTACCTTCTACTACATTCCAGTCCACTCCACTTCTTTCCACTCCATTCCATTCCTTTCAACTACACTCCCCTGCACTGCACTCCAATCCATTCTACTCCACACTGATCCATTCCATTCCATTCCACTCCACTCCACTCCATTCCACTGCACTCCATGCCACTCCACTCCACTCCATTCTACTCAACTCCATTCCACTCCACTCCACTCCACTCTATTACACTCCACTTCACTCCATTCCACTCCATTCATTTCCACTTCACTCTATTCCATTCCATTCCACTCCACTCCTTTGCACTCCACTCCATATCAATCCATTCCTATGTGCTCCATTCCACTCCAATCCTTTCCACTCCATTCCACTCCATTTCAGCCCATTCCGTTTGACTCCACTCGATTCCATTCCTTTCCATTCCATTCCTTGCCATTCCATTCCACTCCAATCCTCTCCACTCCACTCCATTCCATTCCACTCCATTCCATTCCCCTCCATTATACTCCACTCCACTCCATTCCACTTTACTTAATTCCGTTCCCTTCCATTTAATTCCACTCCTCTCCACTCCACTCCACTCCATTCCATTCCACTCCACTCCATTCCACTCCACTCCATTCCACTCCATTCCACTACACTGCATTCCACTCCACTCCATTCCATTCCATTCCATTCCATTCCACTCCACTCCATTCCATTCCACTCTATGGTAGTCCATTCCACTCCACTCTATTCCACTACACTCCATTCCATTCCTATCCTCTCCATAACATTCCATTCTATTCCACCACATTGCATTCCATTCCATTCTATTACAGTCCACTCCACTCCAATACATTCCAATCCTCTCCTTTCTACTCCATTAATCAATATTCCTGTACATTCCACTCCTTTACAATCCACTACACTCCACCTCATTCCACTCCATTCCACTCCATTCAACTCCATTCCATTCCACTCCATTCCACTACACTCCATTCCCTTCCATTCTACTCCAGTCTACTTCATTTCATTCCACCATATTTCCCACCACTCCACTCCATTCCATTCCTTTCCATTCCACTCCATTCCAATCCAGAACACTCCATTTCATTCCATTTGTTTCCATTCCACTCCATCGGATTCCAATCCACTACACTCCATTTCATTCCATTTCCTTCCATTCCTCTCCATGCGATTCCAATCCACTCCACTAAATTCCACTCCACTCCATGCCACTCCACTCTACTCCATTCCATTCCAATCCATTGCAATCGATTCCATTCCGTTCCATTCCTCTCCATTCCACTCCACTATATTCCACTCAAATACAATCCACTCCACTCCATTCCATTCCATTCCATTCCACTCCAATCGACTCCACTCCTCTCCACTCCACTCCATTCCATTCCCCTCCACTCCACTCCACCTCACTCCACTCCATTCCACTCCATTCCATTCCACTCCATTCCATTCCATTCCATTCCATTCCATTCCATTCCACTCCAGTCCACTCTATTACACTCCATTCCACTCCATTCCACTGCACTCCATTCCACTCCACTCCATTCTACTCAACTCCATTCCATTCCACTCCACTTCACTCCGCTCCATTCCACTCCACTTCACTCCATTCCACTCCATTCCACTCCATTCCTTTCCACTTCCCTCTATTCCACTCCATTCCACTCCATTCCTTTCCACTTCACTCTATTCCATTCCATTCCACTCCACTACTTTGTACTCCACTCCATATCAATCCATTCCAATCCACTCCATTCCACTCCAACCCTTTCCACTCCATTCCACTGCATTCCACTCCATTCCAGCCCATTCCATTCCACTCCACTCGATTCCATTCCTTTCCATTCCATCCCTTTCCATTCCATTCCACTCCAATCCTCTCCACTCCACTCCATTCCATTCCCCTCCATTATACTCCACTCCACTCCATTTCACTTCACTTAATTCCATTCCATTGCATTTAATTCCACTCCTCTCCACTCCACTCCATTCCATTCCACTCCACTCCATTCCACTCCATTCCACTCTGCTCCATTCCCCTCCACTCCATTCCATTCCATTCCATTCCACTCCACTCCATTCCATTCCACTCCATGGTACTCCATTCCATTTCACTCTATTCCACTACACTCCATTCCATTCCATTCCATTCCTCTCCATAACATTCCATTCTGTTCCACCCCTTTGCATTCCATTCCATTCTATTACAGTCCACTCCACTACAATACACTCCAAACCTCTTCTTTCTACTCCATTAAATAACATTCTTGTACATTCAACTCCTTTACACTCCACTCCACTCCACCCCATTCCACTCCATGCCACTCCATTCAACTCCATTCCAATCCACTCCATTCCACTACACTCCATTCCCTTCCATTCTACTCCGGTCCAATTCATTTCATTCCACCCCATTTCACACCACTCCACTCCATTCCATTACATTTCACTCCATTCCAATCCACTCCACTCAATTTCATTCCATTTCTTTCCATTCCACTCCATACCATTACAATCCACTTCCCTCCATTCCACTCCACAACACGCCACTCCACTCTACTCCATTCCATTCCATTCCATTCCATTCCATAACAATCGAGTCCATTCCATTCCGTTCCACTCCATTCCACTCCACTATATTCCACTCAAATACAAATACAATCCACTCCACTCCATTCCATTACATTACCTTCCATTCCATTCTACTCTACTCTACTCCACTCCATTCCATTGCCCTCTACTCCTCTCCACCTCACTGCACTCCATTCCACTCCATTACATTCTACTCCATTCCATTCCATTCCACTCAAATCCACTCTAATACACTCCACTCCACTGCATTCCAATCCACTCCAATCCACTCTATTACACTCCACTCCACTGCATTCCAATACACTCCAATCCAGTCCATTACATTCCACTCCACTGCATTCCTCTCGACTCTAGTCCACTCCATTGCATTCCATTCCATTCCATTCCATTCAACTCCATTGCACTCCAATTCACTCCACTTCACCCCTTTCCATTCCACGCCAATCCATTCCACTCTACTCCATTCCACTACACTACATTCCACTCCAATCCATTCCATTACATTCCAATACATTACATTCAATTCCATTCCACCCCATTCTATTCCATTCCATTCTATTAAAGTCCATTGCACTCCATTACACTCCACTCTACTCCATTCCACTCCATTCCAGGACATTTCATTCCATTACACTCAGCTCCAAACCACTCCTTTCCACTCCTTTCAACTCCATTCCTTTCCACTCCATTCAACTACTCTCCATTCCATTTCATTCCACTCCACTCCACTCCATTCCTTTCCCCTCCATTCAACTACTCTCCATTCCATTTCATTCCACTCCACTCCACTCCATTCCACCTCGTTTCACTCCACTCCACTCCATTCAATTCCACTCCATACCACTCCACTCCATTCCATTGCACTACTTTCCACTCCACTCCATTCCATTCCACTCCATTCCATTCCAGGCCACTCTATTGCATTCCATGCCAATCCCCTCAATTCCATTCCACTCCATTCCACTCCACTCCACTCCATTCCACTCCATTTCATTCCATTCCAATACACTCCACTGCACTTCACTCCACTCCATTCGACTCCACTCTGCTCACTTGAATTCCATTCTACTCCACTCCATTATACTGCACTCCATTCCACTCCACTCCACTCCATTCCACTGAATTCCATTCCACTCAACTCCATTCCACTCCCCTCCACTCCATTCCACTCCACATCACTCCATTACACTCCATTCCACTCCATTCCACTCCATTCCTTTCCACTCCACTCCATTTCAATCCATTCCAATTCACTCCATTCCACTCCTCTCCATTCCACTCCATTATACTCCATTCTACTCCATTCCATTCAATTCCATTCCACTCCACTCCATTCCACTCCAATATGTTCCACGCTTCACAATTCAGTTCCACTCCAATCCTCTCCACTCCACTCTATTCCATTCCACTCCTTTCCACTGCACTTCATTCCATTCCACTCCTTTCAACTCCACTCCATTCTATTCCACTCCATTCCATTCCATGCCATTCCATTCCATTCCATTCCATGCCATTCCATTCCATTCTATTCCATTCCATTCCATGCCATTCCATTCCATTCTATTCCACTCCACTCCACTCCATTCCACTCCACTGCATTCCATTAAACTCCACTGCATTCCTTTCCATTCTATACCATTCCATTACACACCACTCCATTCCACTCTACTCCACTTTATTCCACGCCACACCACTCCATTCCTTTCCATTCCATTCCACTCCACTCCATTCCATTCCATTCCATTCCATTCCATTCTATATCATTGCTGTCCATTCCAGTCCATTGCATTCTATTCTATATCATTACAGTCTATTCCACTTCATTATACTCCACTCCACTACATTCCATTCCATTCCACTCCACTCCACTCCACTCCATTCCACTCCACACCATATGATTCAATTCCACTCCATTCCATTCCACTGTGTTACATTCCATTCTATTACCCTCCATTCCATTCCATTACATTACATTCCAGTCCACTCCATTCCACTCCATTCCTTTCCATTCCATTCCACTCCACTACATTCCATTCCTTTCCACTCCACTCCACTCCCCTCCAATCCATTACACGGCATTCCACTCCACACCATTCCATTCCATTCCACTCCAAAACACTCCACTCCATTCCATTCCATTCCATTCCATTCCGTTCCATTCCATTCCATTCCAAGCCATTCCATTCCATTCCATTCCATTCCAGTACAATCCACTTCATTCCACTCTACTTCACTCCATTACACTCCACTCCACTAAATTCCACTCCAGGCTATGGCATCTCATTCCATTCCATTCCACTCTGCTCCATTCCTCTCCATTCCATTCTATTCCATTCCATAAAACTCCATTCCAATCGACTCCGTTCCATTCCATTTCACTCCAGTCCATTCTTTTTCATTCCACTCCCTACCATTACACAACAATCCTCTCCACTCTACTCCATTTCATTACAGTCCAGTCCATTCAACTCCATTCCATTCCACTCTACTCTATTCCAGTTCGCTAAGCTCCATTCCACTTCACTCCACTCCACTTTACTCCACTCAACTCCATGTCATTCTGCTCCGCTCCTTACCAGTCCATTCAATTCCACTGCACTCCACTCCACTCCTCTCCAGTCCACTTCACTCCACTGACTTCCAATCAACTCCATTCCAATCTGCTCCATTCCGTTCCATTCCACTCCGCTCCTCTCTACTACATTTCATTTCACTCCATTCCACTTCAATTTCTTCCATTCCACTCCATTCATTTTCCTTCCATTCCACTCAATTCCGTTTCATTTCACTCCACTCCACTCCGTTTAATTCCACTCCTCTCCACTAAATTCCACTCCACTCTACCTCATTCCATTCCTCTCCTCTAAACTCCATTACATTCCACTACACTCCATAACATTCCTTCTATTACACTGCACTCCACTCCACTCCAATCCACTCCACTCCATTCCATTCCACTCCATTCCACTCCACTCCATTCCACTCCAATCCATTCCATTCCATTCCACTCCATTCCATTCCATTCCACTGTACTCCAATCCAATCCATTGCATTGCACTCCATTCCATTCCACTCCATTCCTTTCCTTTCCATTCCATTCTACTCCATTCCACTTCATTCCACTCCAATCCACTCCAATTCACTCCATTCCATTCCACTCTACTCCACTCCACTTCATTCCACTAAGCTCCAATAAACTCCACTCCATTGCATTCCACTCTACTCCATTCCATTCCCTTCCATTCCATTCCATTCCATGCCATTCCATTCCACTCCATTCCTCTCCACCCCACTCCACTCCATTCCACTGCATTCCACACCATTCCATTCCATTCCACTACATTCCACTCCACTCCACTCCATTCCATTCCACGCCACTCCATTCCATTCCATTGCATTCCATTCTATTCCACTCCATTCCACTCTTCTCCACTCCATTCCATTCCATTCCATACAAATCAATCCACTACACTTCAGTCCATTGCACACCACACCACTCCATTGCATCCCATTCCATTCCACTAAAATTCTTTCCACTCCACTCTACTCCATTCCAGTGCACTCCGTTCCATTCCATTCCACTCCACTTCATCCATTCCACTCCACTCCATTCCAGTCCACTCAATTTCATTCCACTAAATTCCACTCCACTCCACTCCACTCCTTTCCATTCCAATCTACTGCATTCCATTCCATTCCATTCCACTCCATTCCACTCCAGTACACTCCATTCCACTCCTCTCCATTCCATTATATTCCATTCCATTCCATTCCATTCCACTCCAGTCCCCTGCAAGTCACACCATTCCTATCCACTCCACACCACTCCACTCTTCTCCATTCCATATTAGTCCTCTCTAATCCAATGCATTGCATTGCACTCCATTCCTTGTCATTCCTTTCCACTCCTCTCCATTCCACTCCACTGCATTCCACTCCACTCCATTCCATTCCAATCCATTCCATGCCACTCCTCTAAACTCCACTCCACTCCATTGAATTTCGTTTCACTTCACTCCCACTCACTGCACTCCACTCCGTTCCCCTCCACTCCATTCCATCCCCCTCCATTCCATTCCATTGCATTCCACTCCATTCCATTCCATTGCACTCCATTCCAATCAATTCCACTCAATTACACGTCACTCCACTCCACTTCATTTCACTCCCTTCCACTGCATTTCATTCCACTCCATTCCTCTCCACTTCATTGCATTCCGTTCCCTTCCACTCCACTCCACACCATTCCAGTCCTTTGCATTCCATTGCATTCCATTCTACTCTACTCCATTCCGTTCAACTGAACTCCATTCCATTCCATTCCATTGCTTTCCATTCCATTCCACTCCATTCCACTCCACTACAGTCCACTCCACTCCATTCCATTCCACTCCACTCCACTCCATTCCTCTCCTCTCCACTCTATTCCATTCCATTCCATTCCAATACACTTATTCCCATTCCACTCCTCTCCACTCCATTCCAATCCATTCCAGTTCATTCCATTCCTTTCCATTACACTCCATTCCATTCCATTACACTCCATTCCATTCCATTCCACTGTACTCCATTCCACTACACTCCATTCTACTACATTCCATTTCATTCCATTCCACTCCATTCCATTCCACTGCACTCAATTCCTGTCTACTCCACCCTATTCCACTCCACTCCACTCCTTTCTACTCCTCTCTACTCAAATACACTCCACTCTTCTCAACTTCACTCCTCTCCATTCCATTCCACTCCACTCTATTCCACTCCTCTACAATCCACCCTCTTGAACTCCATTCCATTCCATTCCATTCCACTCGACTCCATTCCATTCCACTTCACTCCATTTCCTTCCCATTCCATTCCATTCCACTGCACTCCACTCCACTCCACTCCTTTCCACTCCATTCCTTTCCACTCCATTCCTCTCCACTCCGTTCCTTTCGCATCCACTCCACTCCACTACAATCCAGTCCATTCCATTCCATTCCACTCGACTGCATTCCATTGCCCTCTCTTTCTTTCCATTCAATTCCACTCCATTCCTTTCTATTCCACTCCAATCGACTCCAATCCACTCCACTCCACTGCATTCATTTCCATTCCACTCCACTGCATTCCATTCCATTCCATTCCATTCCTTTCCACTCAACTCCATTCCAGTCCACTCCACTCCACTCCATTGAACTCCACTGCACTCCACTCCATTCCAGTCCACTTCACTCTATTCCATTGCATTCCATTCAACTCCACTCCTTTCCATTCCACTTCGCTCCACTCCATTCCAAACCAATCCAGTTCATTCTATTCTGTCCATTCCACTCCACGTCATTTCATTCCACTCTACTCCATTCCACTCCACTGCATTCCACTCCACCCCATTCCACTCCTCTCCAGTCCATTCCGTTCAATTCCTTTCCACCCCATTCCATTCCACTCCACTCCATTCCATTCCACTCCTCTCCACTCCATTCCACTGCACTCCATTCCACTCCACTCCACTCCATTCCACTCCACTCCACTCCATTTTATAATACATTCCTTTCCAATCCAATCCATTCCAATCCACTCCATTCCATTACACTCCACTCCACTCCATTCCACTTCACTGCATTCCACTCCACTCCACTCCACTCCATTCCATCCCAATCCATTCCAATCCACTAAACTCCATAACACTCCTCTCCTCTCCATTCCACTCCACTCCACTCCATTCCATTAATTTCCATTCCATTCCACTCCTTTCCATTTCAATCCAGTCCATTACAGTTCACTGTCTCCATTCCACACCACTCCACTCCGCTCAACGTAACTCCATTCCATTCCACTCCACTCCATTGCAATCCAGTACATTCCATTGCACTCCACTAAACTCCACTCCATTCCTTCCATTCCACTGCATTCCACTCTACTCCATTCAATTCCACTTCACGCTACTTCAATTCACTCCACTCCATTACATTCCACTCTATTGCTCTCAACTCCACTCCACTCCATTCCATTCCACTCCAATGCTCTTCACTCTACTCTCACTCCAGTCCACTCCACTCTATTCCATTCCATTTCATTCCATTCCATTCCATTCCAATCATATCCATTCCACTATATTCCACTCCACTCCCTTCCTATCCATAAAACACCATTCCACCCCTCTTCCCTCCAATTCACTCCATTCCACTCCATTCCATCCCATTCCATGCCATTCCACTAAACTCCATTCCCCTCAACTCCACTCCATTTCACTCCACTCCATTCCATTCCACTAAACTCTATTCCTCTCCACTCCACTCCACTCCATTCCACTCCATTCCACTACACTGTACTCCATTCCATTACTTTCCATTCCATTCCACTCCATTCCATTCCATTCCAGTCCACTCTACTGCAGTCCACTCCTCTCCATTCCACTCCACTCCACTCATTTCCAGTGAACTTCATTCCATTCATCTCCACTGCATTCCAATCCATTCCATTCCACTGCACTTCACTCCTCTCCACTCCACTCCATTCCAATTAACTCCAATCCACTCCATTCAGTTGCACTATATTCCACTCCACTCCATTCCATTCAACTCCATTCCTTTCCATTCCACTCCAGTCCTTTTGATTCTATTCCATTCCACTCCACTCTATTCCATTCTACTCCAATCCTTTCCATTCCATTCCACTCCTTTCCTTTCTATTCCACTCCACTCGACTCCATTCCATTCCACTCCATCCTACTCCTCTGCATTCCACTCCATTCCACTCCACTGCTTTCCACTCAATTCCGCTCAGTTCCACTCCACTACATTCCACTCGATTCTCCTCCATTCCACTCCATTCCTGTCCACCGTATGCCACTCCACTCCGTTGCATTCCATTCCACTGAACTCCACTCCACTCCATTCCATTCCAATTCATTGCATTCCACTAAATTCTACTCCACTCCACTCCATTCCACACCTCTCCATTCCAATCCATTCCACTCCATTCCACTCTACTCCACTCCATTCCTTTCCATTCCCTTCAATTCCACTCCATTTCACTCCACTCCACTCCATTCCACTACACCCCACAGCATTCCAGGCCATTCCTTTGCATTCCACTCCATTCCATTCCGTTAAACTTCATTACATTGCATACCACTCCATTCCAATCCATTCCACTCCACTCTACTGTATTCCATTCCACTCCATTCCATTCCATTCCAATCCACTGTATTGCAGTCCAATCCACTCCATTCCGCTCTATTCCACTGCATTCCACTCCATTCCATTCCACTCCATTCAACTCGACTCTATTCCATTCCACTCCCTTCCACTCCATCCAATTCCACTCGATCGTACTCAACTGCTCTCCACTCCATTCCACTCCATCCCACTCCACTGCATTCCACTCCATTCCCCTCCATTTCACTCCATTCCAGTCCACTCTACGCCTCTCCACTTCATTCCATTCCGTTCCACTGCCCTCCACTCCACGTCATTTCATTCCAATCTTTTACATTCCAATAAATTCCACTCCATTCCACCCCATTGCACTCCACTCCATTCCAATCCGTTCCACTGCATTCCACTCCACTCCATTCCTTTCCATTCCCTTCTATTCCACTCCACCCCACACCGTTCCATGCCATTCCATTCCATTCCCCTCCATTCCATTTCGTTAAACTCCATTAAATTCCATTCCACTCCATTTCATTGCATTCCACTCCACTACACTCTATTCTATTCCATTCCATTCAATTACTTTCCAGTCCATTCCACTCCACTCCACTCCATTCCACTCCATTCCAGTCTATTCCACTGGATTCCACTCCATTCCAATCCACTCCATTCAATTCCACTCCATTCTATTCCATTACACTCCACTCCTCTCCACTGCATTTCAATCCACTACATTCGTCTCCACTCCATTCCATTCCACTTCATTTCACTCCTCTCCACTCCATTCCCCTCCTCTCCATTCTATTGCATTCCACTCCCCTCTAATCCTCTCCATTCCATTGCACGCCATTCCACTCCATTCCATTCCATTCCACTCCCTGCCACTCCACTAATCTCTATTCCACTCAATTCCGTTCCATTCCACTCCACCACTCTCAAAACCATTCCACTACACTCCAATCTTTTCCACTTCACTCCATTCCACTCCCTTCCACTCCACTCCATTCCACTGCACTCCATTCCACTCCATTGCAATCCACTCCACTCAAATCCAATCCATTACTTTCCATTCCACTGCAATCCAATCCACTCCATTCCATTCCAATCCATTCAACTCCACTCTGTTCCATTCCACTCCACTGCATTCCACTCCACTCCATTCCATTCCAATCCATTGCACGCCACTCTTCTCCATTGAATTCTACTCTATTCCATTCCATTCCTTTCCATTCCGTTCCACACGTCTCCATTACAATCCTGTTCACTCCTCTCCACTCCATTCTACTGCACTCCATTCTATTCCATGCCGTTCCATTGCATTCCTCTCCATTCCAATCCCTCAAACCCCATTGCATTCCATTCCACTCCATTCCATTCCATTTCACTCCACTGCACTCCTTTCCTTTCCATTCCATTCCATTCCATTCCATTCCATTCCATTCCATTCCATTCCATTCCATTCCATTCCATTCCATTCTTTTCAATTCCATTCCACTCCTTTCCACTGGATTCCACTCCTTTCCATTCTTTTCCATTTCACTCCACTCCAGTCCATTCCACTCGAATCCATTCCTCTGCATTCCACTGCACACCTCCCACTCCTGTGCTTTTCGTTCTATTCGATTTCATTCCACTGCACTCCACTCCATTTCACTCCACTCCACTATATTCCACTCCACTCCACTCCACTCCTTTCCATTCCATTCCACTCTACTCCATTCCACTCCACTAGATTCCATTCCACTCCATTCCATTCCATTCCATTCCACTCCACTCAACTCCATTTCATTCCACTCCACTGCATCCAACTCCACTCCAATCCTTTGCATTCCATTCCTGTGAATTCCACTCCATTCCTTTCCACTGCACACTTCTCCGTTCCACTCTGCTCCATTCCCTTCCATTCAACTCCATTCCACTCCACTACATACAATTACAATCCACTGCACTCCATTCCATTCCATTCCATTCCATTCCACTCCATTCCTCTCCACTCCACACTGTTCCAGTGAACTTAATTCCATTCAACTTGACTCCATTCCAATCCATTCCATTAAACTGCACTCCACTCCACTCCACTCCACTCCACTCCATTCCACTCCATTCCATTTCTCTCCATTCCACTCCACTCTATTCCGTTACACACCACTCCAATCCACTCCATTCCTTTGCAATCTATTTCACTCCACTCCATTCCATTCCACTCCATTCCTTCCCATTCCATTCTACTCCTTTCCATTCCATTCCACTCCATTCCATTCCGTTCCACTCCATTCCACTGAACTCCACTCCACTCCACTCCATTCCCCTCTACTCCATTCCACTCGATCTTACTCCACTGCATTCCACTCCATTCCACTCCACTTCATTCCACTCAATTCTCCTCCATTCCACTCCATTCCAGTCCACTCTATGCCAATCCACTCCGTTCCTTTCCATTCCACTGCACTCCACTACACTCCATTCCATTCCAACTCATTCCATTCCACTAAAATCCACTCCATTCCTCTCCATTCCACTAAATTCCACTCCACTCCTCTCCATTCCACTCCACTCCATTGCAATCAGTTCCACTCCATTTCACTGCATTCCACTCCATTCCTTTCCATTCCTTTCCATTCCACTCCTTTCTACTCCAATCCACACCATTCCACTCCACTCCACACCATTCCATGCCATTCCACACCATTCCACTCCACTCCACACCATTCCATGCCATTCCATTCCATTCACTCCATTCCATTACGTTAAACTCCATTACATTCCATTCCACTGCATTCCAATCCATTCCACTCCACTCCACTCTATTCCATACCGTTCTATTCCTTTCCATTCCATTCCACTCCATTCCACTCTTTTCCACTCCATTCCACTACATTCCGTTAAACTCCTCTCCTCTCCACTGTATTCCAATCAACCACATTCCTCTCCACTCCATTCTATTCCACTCAAGTCCCCTCATCTCCACTCCATTCCCCTCCACTCCATTCCATTCCATTTCACTCCCTTCCACTCCACTCCATTTCATTGCATGCCATTCCACTCCCTGCCACTCCACTACAATCTATTCCACTCCATTCCATTCCATTCCACTCCATCCCACTCCAATCCATTCCACTGCACACCACTCTATTCCACTTCACTCCACTCCACTCCACTTCTCTCCATTCCATTCCATTCTACTCCATTCCATTCCATTCCAACCCACTGCGTTCCAATCCACTCCATTCAACTACATTCCACTCCATTCCAATCCACTCCACTCCAATCCAATGCATTACTTTCCATTCCACTGCAATCCATTCCACTCCATTACATTCCATTTCATTCACTCCACTCTTTTCAATTCCAGTCCACTGCATTCCTCTCCACTCTATTCCATTCCAATCCATTCCATTCAATTCCGTTGCACTACAGTCTACTCCATTCCACTCTACTCCATTGCATTCCATTCCGTTCCTCTCCATTCTACGCAACTCCATTCCCATCCTGTTCACTCCACTCCAATCCATTCTTCTGCACTCCACTCCATTCCATGCCGTTCCATGCCAGTCCACCTCATTGCATTCCATCCAACTCCATTCCATTCCATTCCACTCCATTCCATTCCATTACACTCCCCTGCACTCCACTCCATTCCACTCCTTTCCATTCCTTTCCATTCCACTCCATTGCACTCCATTCCACTCCACTTCACTCCATTCCACTCTATTCCTCTCCATTCCACTCCATTCCATTCCACTCCATTCAACTCCACTCCATTCCATTACCCTCCACTCCTCTCCACTCCATTCCAATCCACTACATTACTCTCCACTCCATTCCATTCCACTCCATTCCACTCCTCTCCACTCCATTCCTCTCCATTACATTCCATTGCATTCCACTCCGCTCCACTCCACTCCATTCCATTGCACACCATTCCACTCCATTCCATTCCATTCCACTCATTGCCACTCCACTACACTCTATTCCACTCCATTCCATTCCATTCCACTCCACTCCACTCCAATCCATTCCACTACACTCCAATCTATTCCACTTCACTCCACTCCACTCCAATCCATTCCACTACACTCCAATCTATTCCACTTCACTCCACTCCACTCCTCTCCATTCCATTCCATTCTACTCCACTCCGTTCCACTCCACTACATTCCACTCCATTCCAATCCACTCCACTCCAATCCAATCCATTATTTTCCTTTCCATTGCAATCCACTCCACTCCATTCCATTCCAATCAATTCCACTACACTCTGTTCCATTCCACTGCACTGCATTCCACTCCTCTCCATGCCATTCCAATCCTTTCCATTCCCCTGGGTTGGATTCAACTCCACTGCATTCCGCTCTACTCTGTTCCATTGCATTGCTTTCCACTCCTTTCAACTCCACTCCATTCCATCCCGTTCATTCCATTCCACTCCCATCTTTTCCATCAAACTCCATTCCACTCCATTCCATTCCATTCCGTTGCATTTCACTCCAGTGCACTCCTTTTCATTCCATTCCATTCCATTCCATTCCATTCCACTCCATTGCATTCCATTCCACTCCACTCCACTCCGTTTCAATCCACTCCACCGCATTCCACTCCACTCCTATCCTTTCCATTCCATTCCAATGAATTCCACTCCATTCCATTCCATCACACACTTCTCCATTCCACTCCACTCCATTGCATACTATTGAACTCCATTCCACTCCACTCCATTCCATTCCAATCCACTGCACTCCATTCCATTCCATTCCATTCCATTCCATTCCATTCCTCTCCATTCCACTCCACTCCTCTACATTCCAATCCACTCCACCACATTCCTTTCGATTCGATTCCATTCTATTCCATTCCATTCCACTCCATAACATTCTATTCCACTCCACTCCACTCCACTCCATTCCATTCCACACCATTCCACTCCTCTCCTTTCCATTCCCGTCCATACTATTCCATTCAACTCTACTTCATTCTATGCCATTCCACTGCACTCCACTCCATTCCATTCCATTCCACTGCACCCCACTCCATTGCACTCCACTACACTCCACTACAATCCAATCCATTCTACTCCATTCCATTCCATTCCATTCAATTTCATTCCACTCCATTCTTGTCCAGTCCACTCCATTCCACTCTTCTCCATTCCATTATATTCCATACCATTCCATTCCACTCCACTCCACTCTACTCCATTCCATTCCATTCCACTGCATTCCATTCCATTGCATTGCGCATAATGGACGCCATTCCATTCCACTCCACTCCATTCCACTCCACTCCCTTCCACTCCACTGCATTCTGTTTCAAACCATAGCATGCCACTCCTCTAAAACCCATTCCACTCCACTCCTTTCCACTCCGTTTCATTTCACTTCACTGCAATTCACTCCACTCCACTCCATTCCACTGCACTCCACTCTACTCCTTTGCATTCCATTCCATTCCATTCCACTCCATTACATTCCATTCTGCTCCATTACTGTCCACTCCACTCCATTCCACTCCACTTCACCCTGCTTCACTGAACTCTATTCCATTCCACTCCTCTTCATCCCATTCCATTGCATTCCACTGCACTGCACTCCACTCCACTCCACTTCATTCCTCTCCATTCCATTCCACTCCATTCCCCTCCACTCCATTCCCTTCTACTCCACCCCACTCCACTTCATTCCATTGCACTCCAATCCTGTCCACTCCTTTCCATTCCACTCCATTCTTTCCAATCTATTCCACTCCATTCTATTCCATTCCACTCCACCCCAATCCATTCCCCTCTGCTCCACTCCACACGATTCGATTCCACTCTATTCCATTCCATTCCATTCCATTACTCTCTACTCCACTCCACTGTACTCCATTCCACTCCTTTTCAGTCCACTGCAAGGCACTCAACTGCATTCCATTCCATTCCACTGCACTCCACTCCATTTCATTGCAATACATTCCACTCCTCTCTGTTCTATTAAAATCCAATCCCCTCCATTCCATTCGAATCCATTACATTCCATAGCACACAATGCCACTCCATTCCACTCAACTCTATTCCAATCCATTCCACTCCATTCCACTGCACTCCACTCCATTCCTTTCCATTCCATTCCATTCCACTCCTTTAAACTCCGTTCCACTCCATTCCACTCCACTTCAGTCGTTCCATGAATTTCCATTGAATTCTACTCCATTCCATTCCATAAAACTCCGTTTCATTCCATTCTACTCCATTCCAGTCCATTCCACTCCACTCCACGCCATTCCGTTCCATTCCGTCCATTGCATTCCATTCCACTCTATTCTAGCCCATTTCACTTCTCTTCACTCCACTCCAATCCATTCCACTCCACTCCACTCCATTCCATTCCAGTTCATTCCACTGCACCCCACTCCACTCCTCTCCACTCCATTCCATTCAACTGAATTCCAGTCCACTCCACTCCATTCCACTCCATTCCATTCCATTCCATTCCACTCCATTCCATTCCAGTCCAGTCCACTCCTCTCCATTTCACTCCACTGCACTCCATTCCTCTCCACTCCACACCTTTCCATTTCATTCCACTCCTTTCCATTCCATTCCACTCTACTAAATTTCACTCCACTCCATTCAACTCCACTCCATTCCATTCCATTCTGCTCCACTCCACTCCAATCCACTCCAATCCATTCCGTTCCTTTGCACTCCACTCTACTCCACTTCATTCCACTCTTCTCAATTCCATTCCTTTCCATTCTATTCCACTCGATTCCATTCCATTCCACTCTATTCCACTCCATTCCATTCCATTCCACTCCACTCCATTCCACTCCACTCCAGTCCATTCCACCGCAATTCCCTCCATTCCATTCCATTCCATTCCACTCTGTTCCATTTATTTCCACTCCATTCCAGTCCACTCCACTCCACTGCATTCCACTCCACTCCATTCGACTCCACTCCACTCAACTCCAGTCTTTCCATTCCATTTCATTCCATTACGTTACATTCTATTCCATTCCACTCCACTCAACCCCACTCCACTCCACTCCACTACATTCCACTACATTGGATTCCATTCCACTCCATTACAATCCTGTCCACTCCACTGTACTCCACTACACTCCATTCCACTCCATCCCAATCCATTCCGTTCCATTCCTCTGCACTCCACTTCATCGCACCCTACTTCACTCCATTCCACTCCATTTCATCCGATTCCATTCCTCGGCATTCCATTCCACTCAACTTCAGTCCACCCAACTCCACTCTACTCCATTCCATTCCATTTTATTCCACTGCATTCGTTTAAATTCCTTTCTTTCGAGAGTATCTCAATCTGTCACCCAGTCTGGAGGGCGGTTTCACAGTGTCATCTCCCTTTCCGTTCTGATCCCTTCCGTGCCGTTCCGTTCCACTCTAATTCAATCGAATACATTATATTACATTCGATTCCAGTCCATTCCACTCCAGTCCATTCCATTCCTCTCCACTCCACTTCTGTTCACCCCACTCCTTTACACTCCATGCCACTCCATTTCACTCCATTCCACTGCACTCCACTCCACTCTACTTCATTCCATTCCATTACGTTCCATTCCATTCCTGCCCATTCCATTCCATTCCACTTCAATCTGCTCCACTCCACTCCAGTGCACTCCATTCCATTCCATTCCATTCCACCGCATTCCCTTCCATTCCCTTCTTTGGAGAGTATCTCACTCTGTCACACAGCCTGCGGCGCAGTGGCCCAATCTCAGCTTCCATTCTTTTACATTCGATTCTATTCCACTTCAGTCCACTCCCTTACACTCCAGTCCACTGCCCTCAAATCCATTCCACTCCACAAAATCCCACTCCATATAATTCCATTCAATTACTTTCCATTCCACTCAATTCTACTCAACTCCACTCCACTCCACTCCACAACATTCCACACCATTACATTACATTCAATTCCATTCCATTACAATCCACTCCACTCCTCTCAACTCCATTTCACTCCACTCCATTCCATTCCGTTCCATTCCATTCCTATCTATTCCATTCCACTCCACTCCACTCTACTCAATTCCACTCCATTCCATTCCACTCCACTTCTCTCCATTCTATTTCATTCGATTCCTCTCCATTCCATTGCATTCCACTCCATTCCAGTCCACATCCCTCCATTCCTCTCCACTCCACTCCACTCCATTCCATTCCTTCTCATTCCAGTCCACTCCACTACATTCCATTCCATTCCACTGCCTTCCATTCCATTCCATTCCACTCCACTACACTCCAGTCCATTCCATTCCACTACATTACACTCCACTCCACTCCATTCGATTGCATTCCATACCATTCCACGGCAATCAGTTCCATTCCGTTCCATTTCTTTCCATTCCACTCCATTCCACTCCACTGCCCACCACTCCACTACACTCCATTCCATTCCTTGCCATTGCAATGCACTCCACTCCATTCCATTCCACTGCATTCCATTCCATTCCATTCCACTCCAGTTCACTCCAGTCCATTCCATTCCACTGCATTACACTCCACTCCTCTCCATTCCATTCCATTCCATGCCCTTTAACTCCATTTCATTCCGTTCCATTCCATTCCATTCGTTTCCATTCTAGTCCGTTCTACTCCACTGCCCTCCCCTCAACCCCACTCCATTCCACTACACTCCACACCATTCTCTTCCAGTCCAGTCGACTCCACTCCACTGAATTCCATTCAATTACATTACATTCCACTGCACTCCACTCAAATCAATTCCAGCCCACTCCACTCTATTCCACTCCACTCCACTCCACTCCATTCCATTCCTTTTCATTCCACTCCATTCCATTTCATTCCACTCTACTCCATTCCACTCCATTCCATTCCGTTCCATTCCATTCAACTCCGTTTGACTCCAGCAAACCCTATTCTACTCCACTCCACTCTGTTCCATTCCATTCCACTTCACTCCATTCCTTTCCACTCCACTGCATTCCATTGCATTCCATTCCATTCCGCTCCACTCTATTCCACTACACTCCTCTCATTTCCAGTCTATTCCACTCCACTCCATTCCACTCTACTCCATTCCATTCCATTCCACTCCACTCAACTTCATTCCATCTCACTCCATTCCCCTCCACTCCACAACATTCCTCTCCATTCCATTCCATTCAATTCCATTCCATTCCACTGAACTCTACTCCACATCACTCCAGTCCACTACATTCCATTCCACTAAATTACATTTCAATCCAATCTACTCCACTCCTCTCCATTCGACTCCACTGCATTCCACTCCATTTCATTCCATTCCACTGCATTCCATTACACTCTACTCCATTCCACTCCACTCCATTCCATCCATTCCACTCCATTCTATTCCATTCCACTCCATTCTACTCCAGTCCACTCCATTCCACTCCATTCCACGCCATTCCATTTCATTCCGTTCCTCTCCACCCCATTCCACTCCACTACTCTCCTTTCCATTCTACTCCTCTGCATTCCATTCCTTTCCATTGAATTCCACTCTTCTCCATTCCATTCCTCACCACTGCATTCCATTCCATTCCATTCTATTCCATTCCCCTGAACTCCATTGATTCCATTCCAATCCATTCTACTCCATTTGTTTTCACTCCACTGCATTCCTTTCCATTACATTCCATTCCACTGCACTCCAATCCACTCCACTCAACTCTACTCCACTACACTCCATTCCACTCCATTCAACTCTTCTGCATTCCTCTCCATTCTATTCCGTTCCATTCTACACCTCTCCATTCCATTCCATCTCACTCCATTCCACTCCACTCCATTCCATTCAACTCCATACCACTCTACACCATTCCATTCCTATTCATTTCACTCCACTCCCCTCCAGTCCATTCTACTCCATTCCTTTCCTATCCATTCCACTTCCCTCCACTCCATTCCACTCCAATCCATTCCATTCTATTACATTTCACTCCACTCCACTCCATTCCAGTCCATTCTACTCCATTCCTTTCCTATCCATTCCACTTCCCTCCACTCCATTCCACTCCAATCCATTCCATTCTATTACATTTCATTCCATTCCACTCCACGCCACTCCACGGCTTTCCACTCCACTCCATTCCATTCCACTCCATTCCACTCAACTCTATTCCATTCCATTCCATTTCACTCAACTCTTCTCCATTCCACTGCAATCCACTGCATTCCATTCCACTCCATTCCATTCCATTCCATACCACTCTGTTCCACCTCACTTCATTCCATTCATTCCATTCCATTCCACTCCTCTCCATACCAGTCCACTCCACTCCATTCCATTCCACTCCTTTCCATTCCATTCCATTCCATTCCACTCCATTCCTCTCCACTCCACTCCAATCCATTCAATTCCATAAAACTCCATTCAACTTCAATTCACTCCATTGCACTCCACTCCACTCCATTCCATTCCATTGCATTCCACTCTACTCCATTCCACTCGACTCCAATTCATTCATCTCCAATCCACTCCATTCCATTACATTCCATTCCACTTCATTCCATTCCACTCTGCTCCATTCCAGAACTCTCCACTCAATTCTACTCCCGTCGTCTCCGCTCCGCTGAACTCTATTCCATTCCTTTCCAGTCCATTCCATTCCACTGCCCTCCACTCCACTCCACACCACTCTACTCCATTCCACTCCATTCCATTCCACTCCATTCCACTCCACTCCATTCCACTCCACTCCATTCCGTTCCATTCCACTGTACTCCATTCCCTCCATTCCATTCTACTCCATTCCATTACATTCCATTCCAATCCATTTCATTCCCTTCCACTCCACTTCACTCTATTCAATTTCACTCCACTTCACTTTATTACACTGCACTCCACTCTATTCCATTCCAATCCATTCCATTCCACTCTATTCCATTGCACTCCACTCTATTCCGTTGCACTCCACTCCATTCCACTCCACTCAGTTTCATTACAATCCATTCCATTCCATTCAATTCCACTCAAATCCACTCCATTCCACTTCCATTCATTCCAATCCATTCCTTTCCATTCCTGTCCACTCCACTCCATTCCTTTGCATTCAATTCCGTTCCCCTCTTTCCACTCCATTCCACTCCATTCCACTCCGATCC
Organism: Pongo abelii; assembly: GCF_028885655.2. NCBI lineage: Eukaryota > Metazoa > Chordata > Mammalia > Primates > Hominidae > Pongo > Pongo abelii. The sequence continues at coordinate 11,998,952 of NC_072007.2, forward strand.
GTGACATTCCATTACATTCCACTCCATTCCATCCATTCCACTCCATTCCATTCCATAAAACTCGGATACATTCCATACCACTCCATTCCAGTCCATTCCAATCCACTGCACTCCATTCCATTCCATTCCATTTCACTCCATTCTTGTCCATTCCACTCCCTTCCACTAACTCCAATCGATTCCACTCCTTTCCCTCCATTCTGCTCTGTTCCATTCCACTCCACTCCATTACATTCCATTGCACTTCACTACTCTCCACTCTTTCCAATCCACTCCATTCCTCCCCCCTCCATTGCACTCCACTCCATTCAACTTCACTCCTTTCCATTCCATTCCACTCCATTCCATTCCACTCCATTACAATCCATTCCACTCCATTCTATTCCAGTCTATTCCACTACACTACATTTCATTCCATTCCACTCCACCACACTCCGTTGCTTTCCACTCCACTCCTTTACATTCCATTACACTCCACAACTCTCCACTCCATTCCAATCCACTCCATTCCACCCCTCTACACTCCATTCCATTCCGTTCCTCTCCACCCCACTCCAGTTCATTCCACTCCACTGCAATCCACTCCACTCCACTTTACTCCACTCTATCCCATCCCACTCTACTGCATTCCATTCCATTCCTTTCCTTTCCATTACATTCCGTTCCACTGCATTCCACTTCTTTCCACTCCATTCCACACCATTCCAGTCCTTTCCACTCCAATCCAATCCATTCCATTGCATTCCACTGCACTCCACTCCACTCCATTACATTCCAATCCATTCCACTCCACTCTGATTCACTGCACCCCACTCCACTCCACTGAACTCCACTACACTCCATTACACCCCATCCTATTCAATTCCATTCCATTACACTGCAGTCAACTTCAACCCACTCCACCTCACTCCATTCCTCTCTATTCCATCCGATTCCTTTCCTCTGCGTTCCACTCCACTTCACTCCACTCCTGTTCACTCCACTCCATTTCATTCCGTTTCATTCTACTGCATTACTTTGCATTCGTTTCTTTCGAGAGTATCTCACTCTGTCAGCCATCCTGGAGCACGGTGGCAGTCTCAGTTGCCGTTCCGTTCCGTTCCATTCCATACCGTTCCTTCCCACTCCACTCCAATCGAATACATTCCATTACATTTGATTTCATTCCACTCCATTCCACTCCATTACACTCCTCTCCACTCCACTACAGTCCACTCCACTGCATTCCACTCCATCCCATTGCATTTCACTCCTTTCCACTGCACCCCACTCCAGTCCTGTAAACTCCGCTTCATTCCATTCCATTATGTCCTATTCCATTCCTCTCCATTCCATTCCATGCCACCTCACTGCACTCCACTCCACTCCAGTATACTCCATTCCCTGCAGTTCCATTCCACTCCACTCCAATCCTGTCCACTCCACTCCATTCCACTACACTCCGCTTCATTTCTTTCCATTCCACTCCAATCCACTCCATTCCACTGCACTCCATTCCAATCCACTCCACTCTATTCCACTCCAGTCCACTCCACTACACTCCTCTCCACTCCACTCCATTCCACTGAACTCCATTCACTCCACTCCACTCTTTCCACGCAACTCCACACCACATCTCTCCATTCGACTCCATTCCACTTCATTCCACTCCATTCCATTGAACTCCATCTCATTCCATTCGAATCCATTCCACTCCACTCCACTCCACTTCACTCCGCTCCACTCCACTCCATTGCATTCCAAACCATTCAATTTCACACACTTGCATTCCACTCCTTTCTTTCAACAAGATATCACTGTGTCCCCAGGCTGTAGTTCAGAGGCACAATCTCAGCTCACATTATATGTCAACTTTCCATTACACTGCATTCTGTTCCATTGCATTCCATTGCATTCCATTCCATTCCATTCCATTCCTTTCCAATAAATTTCTTTCCATGCCACTCTGTTCCACTCCACTCCACTCCACTCCATTCCCCTCCACTCCATTCCACTCCACTCCACTCAATTCCACTTCATTCCATTCCATTCCACTCCATTCCATTCCATTCCACTCCATTCCAATCCATTCCACTCCATTCCATTCCACTCCAATACGCTTCACTCCAATCCTTTCCATTCCACTCCATTCCACTTCACTCCATTCCCCTCCACTCCATTCCATTTAACTCCACTCCACTCCATTCCACTCCTTTCAACTCAACTAAATTCCACTGCACTGCACTCCACTCCACTCCCCTCCACTCCACTCCAATCGTTTCCATTCCAGTCTATTCCATTCCATTTCATTACACTCCATTCCATTACACTCCACTCGCCTCCACTCCATTCCCTTCCATTCCATTTCTTTCCACTCCACTCGACTCCACTCCACTCCACTCATCTAAACACCACGCCACTACACTCCATTCCCTGCCATTCCATCCCACTTCATTCATTTCCACTCCATTCCTTTCCATTCCTTTCCATTGCACTGCACTCCATTCCAGTCCACCCCACTCCAATCCATTCCACTCCATTCCACTCCTTTCCATTCCATTTCAGTCTTCTCCATTCCCCTCCACTCCATTCAATTCCATTCATTCCATTCCACTCCACTCTACTCCACTCCACTCGACTTTACTCCATTCCATTCCACTACACTCCACTCCACTCCACTGCACATCACTCCATGCAACTGTACACCATTCCTTTCCATTCCATTCCATTTCACTGCAGTCCACTCCATTTCACTCCACTAAACTCTATTCCCCTTCACTCCATTCCATTCCATTCCATTCCATTATATTCCATTCAACTCCATTCCACTCTAATGCACTCCACTCCACTCCCTTCCACTGCACTCCACTCCTTTCCATTCCATTCCACTCCATTCCCATCTATTCCTGTTCCCTCCACTCCACTCCACTCCAATCCATGGCGTTCCTTTCCATTCCATTCATTTCATCTCTAATCCACTCCCTTCCACTGCATTCCATTCCACTCCACTACACTCCACCGCATTCCATTCCATTTCACTCAATACCATTCCTTTCCTTGTTTTTGACAGGATATCACTTTGTCATCAAGGCTTGAGTGCTGTGGCGAAATCTCAGCTCACATTACATGTCAACTTTCCATTGCATTGCATTATATTCCATTGCATTCCATTGCTTTGAATTGCGTTCCATTCCATTCCATTCCATTCCAATCCTTTCCACTCCCCTCCAATCCACTCCACTACATTCCATTATATGCGATTCGACTCCACTACCTTCCACTCCACTCCACTCCATTCAATACCACTCGATTCCACTCCACTCTATTCCACTCTGCTCCACTTCATTCCACTTAACTACACTCCACTCCACTCCACTCCACTACTTTCCATTACATTATATTCCATTCCACTCCATTCCACTCCTCACCACTAAACTGCACTCCTCTCCACTCCGTTAAACTCAATCCCATTTGAATCAGCTCCATTCCACGGCACTCCACTCCACTCCACTCCATTACATTCCATTCTATTCCATCCCATTTCATTCCTCTCCATTCCACTCTACCCCATTATACTCCACTCATCTTCACTCCAGTCTGTTCCATTCCATTCCTTTCCACTGTATTCCATTCCATTCCTTTCTTTCTAGAGTATCTCACTCTGTCACCAAGCCTGGAGCACATTGGCACAATCTCAGATTCCATTCCATTCCATTCCATTTCATTCCATTCCATCCCACTACATTCCATTCCATCCCACTCCACTCCACTCCATTCCATACCAGTCCATTCTATTCCATTAAACTCCACTCCATTCCATTCCACTCTATTCCATTCAATTTCATTCCACTCCACTCCACTCCACTCCATTCCATTCCACTTCACTCCATTCCACTCCACTCCATTCCACTACACTCCATTACACTCCAAACCATTGGATTCCATTCCATTCCATTCCAATCCACTCCGCTTCATTCCACTCCACTCCTCTCCATTCCACTGCACTATATTCCACTCCTCTTCTTTCCTTTCCACTCCAATCCACTCTACTCCAATCCATTCCACTCCATTCCACACCATTCCATTCCATTCCATTCCACTACACTCCATTCCATTCCACTCCATTCCACTCCACTCCTTTCCATTCCACTGCTTTCCATTCCACTCCATGCCACTCCTTTCCATTCCACGCCAATCCCCTCCATTCCTTTCTGCTCCATTCCACTCCACTCCATTCCATTCCATTCCATTCCATTCCAATGCACTCCAGTCCACACCACTCCACTCCATTCCACTCCACTCCATTCCACTCCACTCCGCTCCACTACATTCCACTCCAATCCACTCCAATCCTCTCCATTCCACTCCATTCTATTCCATTCAACTCTATTCCATTCCACTCCACTCCATTCCATTGCACTCCACTCCATTCCATTCCTCTCCATTCCATTCTACTCCACTCCATTCCACTCCATTCCAGTACATTCTACTCCATTACCCTCCAATCCACTCCACTCCATTCCACTCCATTCCATTCCATTCAACCCCATTCCATTCCACTCCATTACACTGCACTCCATTCCATTCCTTTCCACTCCACTTCACTCTATTCCATTCCAACTCATTCCACTCCATTCCATTCAATCTCATTCCACTCCATTCCATTCCATCCCATTAAGATCCACTCAAATCGTTTATGCTAAACTCCACTCCATTCCACTCCACTCCACTCAATTCCATTCCATTTTTTTATTCCACTCGATTCCATTCCAATCCACTCCACTCCATTCCATTCCACTCCACTCCATGCCACTCCACTCCACTTCACTCCATTCCATTGAATTCCAATCCACACAATCCATTCCATTCCAATCTATTCCATTCCACTCCATTCCACTCCACTACAATCCAGTCCACTCCATTCTATTATATTCCGTTGCACTCCATTCCTATACACTCCATTCCACTCGATTACTTTCCATCCACTCCATTCTACTCCACTCCATTCCTCTACACTCCATTCCATTCCACTCCATACCATTCCATTCTATTATATTCCACTACATTCCACTCCAGTCAACTCCATTCCACTAAACTCCACTCCATTGCATTCCACTGTACTCCATACCATTGTATTCCATTCCATTCCACTCCATTCCATTCCACTCCACTCCATTCCTGTCTATTCCTCTCCATTCCACTCCACTCCACTCCACTCCATTCCATTCCATTCCACTGCACACCACTTCAATCCATTCCCTTCCAATCCATTCCACTCCAATCCATTCAATTCCACTCCACACCAGTCCACTTTCTCCATTCCTTTCCATTGCATTCCATTCCACTCCATTCCACTCCACACCACTCTGTTCCAGTCCACTGTATTCCATTCCATTCCATTCCATTCCACTCCACTCCATTCCCCTATATTCCATTCCACTCCACTCCGTTCCGTTCCATTTCATTCCACTCCAGTCCATTCCATTCCACTCCATTCCAATCCTTCCACTCCATTCCTCTCCTCTCCACTCCATTCCATTCCATTCCATTCTATTCCTCTCCTTTCCTATCCACTCCACTCCATTCCACTCAACCCCATTCCATTCAATGCCATTCCATTTCACTCCACTCATTTCCCTCACTACATTCCAGTACATCCCACTCCATTCCACTTCATTCCATTCCATTCAATTGCACTCCATTCCATTCATTTCCACATTATTCCACTCCACTCCACTCCATTCGACTCCGTTATCCTGTATTCCACTCCATTCTCTTATACTCCATTCCACTCCACTCCATTGCCTTCCATTACACTCCAGCTCCACTCCACTCCATTGCCTTACACTTCATTCTACTCTGCTCCATTGAATTTCACTACACTAAACTCCACTTCAGTCCACTCCACTCCACTCAATTTCAATCCACTCCACTGCCTTCCATTCCATTTTACTCAATTCCATTCCATTCTATTACACTCCATTCCACTCCACTCTATTCCTCTCCATTCCACTCCATTTCACTCCATTCTAGGCCACTCCAGTCCACTCCTTTCTATTCCATTCCACGGCACACCACTTCAATCTAATCGCTTCCAATCCATTCCACTCCAATGCATTCAATTCCGCTCCACTCCAGTCCACTCTCTCCTTTCCATTCCACTGCATTCCATTCCACTCCACTCCACTCCACTCCGTCCCACTCCACTCTATTCCATTCCATTCCACTCCACACCATTCCACTAAACTCCATTCCACTCCACTCCATATTGTTCCATTCCATTTCATTCCACTCCATTCCATTCCATTTCCCTCCATTCCAATCCTTTCCACTCCTTTCCTCTCCTCTCCACTCCATTCCATTTCATTCCATTCTATTCTTCTCATTTCCTATCCACTCCAGTCCATTCCACTCAACCACACTCCATTCAATGCCATTCCATTTCACTCCACACAGTTCCCTCACTACATTCCAGTACTTCCCACTCCACTCCACTTCATTGCATTCCATTCATTTCCACTCCATTCCAGACTATTCCAAGCCATTCCACTCCACTCCACTCCATTCCACTCCATTCTCCAGTATTCCACTCCATTCCATTCAACTCCATTCCACTCCACTCCATTCCCTGCCATTACACCCCAATTCCACTCCACTCAATTGCATTCCACTTAATTCCACTCTACTCCTTTCCATTTCACTGCACTCAACTCCAATTCAGTCCACTCCACTCCATTCCCTTCCATTACACTCCAATTACATTCCACTCCATTGCATTCCACTTAATTCCACTCTACTCCTTTCCATTTCACTACACTCAACTCCACTTCAGTCCACTCCACTCCACTCCATTTCATTCCACTCCATTCCATTCCTCTCCGTTCCACTCCATTACATTCCACTCCATGCATTCTATTTTATTGCACTCCACTCCACTTTACTCCTCTCCACTCCATTCCACTCCACTCCATACCACTGCACTCCATTCCTTTCTATTCCATTCCACTCCCCTCCACTACATTCCACTCCACTCCACTACATTCCACTACAATACACTTCTTTCCACTCCTCTCCACTCCATTCCATTCCACTCCTCTCCTCTGCATTCAATTCCATTCCATTCTACTCCATTCCATTCAATTCCTGTCTACTCCATTCCACTCCTCTCCATTCCTCTCCATTCCATTCCATTCCATTCCATTCCATTCCATTCCATTCCATTCTACTGCATTCCACTCCACCACACTTCATTCCACTCCACTACACTTCATTCCATTTCATTCCACTGCATTCCACTACATTCCATTCCATTCCACTCCTTTCCACTCCATCCCATTACATTCAGCTCCATTCCGCTGCACTCCACTCCACCCCACTTTACTCCACTCCCTTCCATTCCACTCTCCTCCATTCCATTCCATTATACTCCACTCCATTTGTCTCCACTTCATTCCACTCATTCCACTCCATTCCAGTCCTCTCCACTCCACTCCACTCCGTTCCATTCTATTCCATTCCACTCCACTCCACTCCATTCCATTCCATCCCACTCCATTCCGTTCCATCCCATTCCACTCCACTACAATCCATTCAATTACATTCCATGCCACTCCTCTGCACACCACTCCAATACACTCCACTCACTTCTACTCCAATACACTCCACTCACTTCTACTCCAATACACTCCATTCCTCTCCTCTCCATTCCTCTTTACTCCACTCCAGTCCAATCCATTCCATACCAGTCAACTCCACTCCATTCCTTTCCACTCTGTTCCATTCCATTCCACTCCATACCATTACTTTCGGCTACAGTAAACTCCACTACACCACACTTAAGTTCTCTCCACTCAAACCTATTCCACTCCACTCCACTCCTCTCCAATCCTTTCCATTCCATTTCATTCCACTGCCCTCCATTCAATTCCATTCCATCAATTCCATTCCATTAATTTCCTTGCTGTCCACAGGATCTCACTCTGTCACAAATGCTGGATTGCAGTGTCACCATCTCAGCTCATATTTCTCTTCAGCCTACCATTGCATTCAATTGCATCTTATTCCATTCCATTATGTTTCACTCCACTTCACTCCATTCCATTCCGTTCCACTCCAATCCATGTCATTCCATTCCCTTACACTGCACTCCACTCCATTCCACTCCATTCCATTCCATTCCATTCCATTCCACTCCATCCCATTCCATTCAGCTCCATTCCACTGCACTCAATTCCACCTCACTCCACTCCACTGAACTCCACTCCCTTCCATTCCACTCTACTCCATTCCATTCCTTTCCATTCCACTCCACTCCATTCCATTCCACACCATTGCACTCCACGCCATTCCTTTCAACTCCACTCCATTCCACTCCACTCCTTTCCATTCGACGCCATTACACTCCACTGCACTCCACTCCACTCCACTACAATCCATTTCATTCCATTCCATGCCACCCATCTGCACTCCAATACACTCCACTCCATTCCACTGCACTCCATTCCACTCCACTGCACTCCATTCCACTCCACTCCATTCCTCTTTACTCCACTCCACTAAACTCCATTCCATTCCACTCCACTCCACTCCATTTCATTCCACCCTATTCCATTCCATTCCATTCCATTCCATTACCTTCCACTCCTGCAAACTCCACTCCACCCCACTCCACTTCTCTCCACTCAACCCCTCTCCACTCTACAACAATCCTCTCCACTCCACTCCTTTCCACTCCTCTCCATTCCACTACATTCCATTCCATTCCATTCCATTCCATTCCATTCCATTCCATTCCTTTCCAGTCCATCCCATTCCAAACCTTTCCACTCCACTCTTCCATTTCACCCCACTCCATTCCATTCCATTTGTTTCCATTCCACTCCACTCCATTCTACTCCTCTTCTATCCATTCCATCCCATTCCATGCCACTCCTCTGCACTCCACTCCAGTACAATCCACTCCATTTCACTCCACTGCACTCCATTCCACTCCACTCCATTCCTCTTTACTCCACTCCACTCCACTCCATTACATTACATTCCACTCCACTCCACTCCATTCCATTCCACTCCTTTCAATTATTTTCGACACCAGTAAATTCCACTCCACCTCACTTAACATCTCTCCACTCAACCCCCTCCACTCCACTCCAATCCTCTCCACACCACTGCAATCCACTGCATTCGACTCCTCTCCACTCCATTCTACTCCTTTCCATTCCTCTCCACTCTAGTCCACTCCATTCCATTTCATTCAGTTCCATTCCACTCCTGTCCATTCCTATCCACTCCACTCCACTCCATTCCATTTCATTCAATTCCATTCCACTCCATTCCATTAGAATCCCCTCCAGTAAACTCCAATCCACCGTACTCCACTTCTCTCCACTTCAGTCCACTCCACTCCACTCCATTCCACTCCACTGCACTCCACTCCCCTCCATTCCACTCCATTCCATTCCACTCCATTCCACTGCACACCATTCCATACCATTCCACTCTACTCCATTCCTTTCCATTCCACTCAATTCAATTCCACTCCACTCCACTCCACTCCATTCCACTGCACTCCACTACATTCTTCTCCAGTCCACGCCATTCCATTCCATTCCATTCAATGCTATTCCTTTCCCTTCCACTCCACTCCATTCTATTCCATTCCAATCCATTCCATGCCACTCCACGAAACTCCACTCCACTCCACTCCATTTCATTCCACTTCTCTCCAATCCCCTCCACTCCACTCCATTACACTCCAACCCATTCCATGCCATTCCACTCCAATCCATTACACTCCACTCCACTCCATCCATTCCATTCTTTTCCATTCCATTCCATTCCACTCTATTCCATTCCATTCCATTCCATTCCATTCAGTTCCATTCCATTCCTCTCAATTCCATTCCATTACAGTCCATTCCACTAAATTCCACTCCACTCCACTCCATTCCAGTCTATTGCACTCCATTCCATTCCACTCCATTCCACTCCACTCCATTTGATTCCATTCGACTCCACTCCATTCCAATCCACTCCAATCCATTCTGCTTCATTCCCCTCCTCTGCATTCTATCACATTCCACTCCACTCTACTCCACTCCATTTCATTTCACTCCACTCCACTACATTCCACTCCATTCCATTCCATTCCACTCCATTCCATTCCATTCCATTCCACTCCATTCCATTCCTTTCCATTCCATTCCATTCCATTCCACTCTGGTCCACTGCATTCCACTCCACTCCTCTACATTCCATTACATCCAATTGCATTACACTCCATTCCAATCCTCTCCTCTCCACTGCACTCCACTCCACTCCATTCCACTCCTTTCCATTCCATTCTGCTCCATTCCACTGCAACACACTCCACCCCACTCCACTCCAATTCATTCAATTCCCTTCCATCCCATTCCATTCCTCTGCATTCCATTCCACTCCAGTTCACTGTATTCCTGTCCACTCCACTCCATTCCATTCCATTCTACTGCATTCCATTCCATTCCATTCTACTGCATTCCATTCCATTCCATTATTTCAAGAATATTTCACTCAGTCACCCAGTCTGGAGTGCAGTGGCGCCATCTCACCTCCCGTTCCGTTCCATTCCACTCTGCTCCGATCCTTTCCATTCCATTCTGTTCCACTCCACTCCACTCCACTACATTCAATTTCTTCCGATTCCATTCCAATCCATTGCACTTCTTTCCACTCCAGTGCACTCCACTCTACTCCATTCCCCCCCATCCGATTCGATTATGCTCCATTCCATTGCACTCAACTCCACCCCACTCCAGTCCACTTCATTCCATTCCATTCCGTCCCATTACATTCCTCTCCATTCCACTCCAATTCACTTCACTTCACTCCACTCCACTCCAGTGCACCTCATTCCATTCCATTCCATTCCATTCCATTCCATTCCATTCCATTACTTTCTTTCGAGAGTATCACTCTCTGTCACCCATCCTGGAGTGCAATGGCACAATCTCAGCTTCCATTGCAATCCATTTGATTCCATTCCATGCGAAACCTCTGCACTCCACTCCACTCTACTCCACTCCATTCCATTCCACTTCACTCATCGTCACTCCACTCCATCTCTTTCCAATCCACTCCACTCCATTGCATTCCACCGCACTGCACTCCATGCTGCTCCATTCCATTCCTCACCACTCCAATCGGCTTCACTCCACTCCATTCCACTCCATTCCATTCCGTTCAATTCCATTCCATTCCGAACTATTACTCTCCACTCCATTCCACTCCATTCCATTCCATTCAATTCCATTCCATTCCGAACTATTACTCTCCACTCCATTCCACTCAATTCCTGTCCATTCCCCTCCACTCCAATGCATTCCACTCCAGTACAGTCCATTCGATTCCACTCCACTCCACTCCACCCCTCTCAATTCCACGACATTCCATTCCATTCCATTCCATTCCACTCCCCTCCATTCCATTCATTTCCAAAACATTCCTGTCAACTCCATTCCATTCCAATTCACTCTAATCCACTCCAGTCCACTCCTTTCCCCTCCTTTCCATTCCTCTACATTCCACTCCACTCCACTGTCTTCCACTACTATCCAATCCATTCCATTCCTGATAATTCCACTCTCTTCCACTCTACTCCATCCACTGCATTCCAGTCCACTCCTTTCAACCCCATTCCACTCCACTCCATTCCACTCCACTCCACTCCACCCCATTCTACTCTACTTTTTTCCATTCCATTCCTTTCCTCTTCTTTCCAATCTACTACATGGCATTCCACTCCATTCCATTCCATTCCATTCTTTTCAGACCTTTCCACTCCACTCCACTCCATTTGCCTCTACTCTATTGCATTCCATTCCACTCTGTTCCATTCCATTCCTTTCTTTCCACAGGATCTCACTCTGTCACGAAAGCTGGTGTGCTGTGGCACAAACACACCTCACATTTCTTTTCACCATTCCATTGCATTCCATTCCATTCCATTCCATTCTATTTCACTCCACTCCACTCAACTCCTCTCCATTCCACTCCATCCCTTTCCATTTGACTTCATTCCACTCCACTCAACTCCTCTCCACTCCAATTTACTCCACTCCACTCCATTCCATTCAATTCCATTTCATTTCACTCCATTGCATTCCATTCCTTTCTTTCGACAGGATATCACTGTGTCACCTAGGCTGGAGTGCAGTGGCAAAATCTCTGCTCACATTACATGACAACATTCCATTGCATTACATTCTATTCCATTGCATTCCATTGCATTCCATTGCTTTCCATTCCATTCCATTCCATTCCATTCCATTCCATTCCATTCCACTCGGTTCCACTTCACTCCACTCCACTCGACTGCATTCCATTACATCCGATTCCTCTCCACTCCATTCCACTGCTCTGCACTGCACTGCAATCCACTTCACTCCATTCCACTCCATTCCATTCTATTCCTGTTCATTCAACTGCACTCTACTCCACCCCACTCCACTCCACTTCATTCAATTCCATTCCATCCCAGTCCATTCCTCACCATTACACTCCACTCCACATCACTCCACTCCACTCCACTCCACTGCATTCCATTCCATTCCATTCCATTCCACTGCATCCCACTGCATTCCATTCCTTCCTTTCTTTTGAGAGTATCTCACTCTGAAACCCAGCCTGGAACGCAGTAGCACAATCTCAGCTCCAATTCCATTTGTTCCATTCCGTCCCGTACCACTCCGATCTGCTCCGGTCCACTATGTTCTGCTCCGCTTCACTGCACTCCTCTCCATTGCGTTCCATTTCATTCCATTCCACTCGACTCCATTCCACAACATTCCATTACATCCGATTCCATTCCATTCCATTCTACTCCTCTCCACTCCACTGCACTTCACTACAGTCCATTCCACTCCACTCCATTCCACTGCACTCCACTCCACCCCACTTCACTCCACTTCATTCCATTCCATTTCATCCCATTCCATTTCATCCCATTCCATTCCTCTCCATTCCACTCCACTCGACTTTACTGCATTCCACTCCCCTCCAGTATACTCCATTCCATTGCATTCTATTCCATTCCATTCCACTGCATTCCATTCCATTCCTTTCTTTCAAGAGTATCTCATTCTGTCAACCAGCCTTGAGCTCAGTGGCACCATCTCTGCTCACATTTCATTTCACCACTCCATTCGAATCCATTCCATTCCACTCCTCTACACTCCACTCAACTCCACTCCAATTCATTGCACTCCCCTCCATTCCACTCCATTCCGTTCCACACCAATCTTTACATTCCAACCCATTCCATTCCACTCCTTTCCCCTCCACTCCACTCCACTCCATTCCATTCCATTCCACTCCATTCCATGCCATTTCTTTCTTTTGACAGGATCTCACTCTCTCACCCAGGCTGGTGTGCAGTTGTATGATCTCAGCTCACATTTCATTTCACCTTTCCATTCCATTCCATTCCATTCCACTGCCCTCCACTCCACTCCACTCAATACCACTCCACTCCACTCCAATCCATTGCATTCCATTCCATTCCAATCCCTTTCATTACAATCCTTTCTTTCGACAGGATCTCCCTCTGTCATACAGGGTATAGTGCAGTGGCACAATCTCGCCACACATTACTTTTCTGCATCCCATTCCCTTCCATTCCATTCCACTCCATTCTCTCGACAGGATCTCCCTATATCTCAAAGGCTGTAGCACAGTGGCACAATCGAAGCACACATTTCTTTTCTCCATTATATTCCAATCCAAACCACTCCACTTCACTCCATTCCACTCAACTCCTCTCCATTCCATTCCACTCCACTCAATTCCATTCCACTCCACTCCATTCCATTCCACCCCACTCCACTCCATTCCACTCCATTCCACTCCACTCCATTCCACTCCACTCCACTCCATTCCATTCCACTCCACTTCACTCCTCTCCAGTCCACTCCACTCCACTCCACTCCACTCCATTCCATTCCATTCCACTGCACTCCACTCCACTCCGCTCCACTCCACTCCAATCCATTCCATTTCATTCCACGCGATTCCATTCCATTCATGTCTTTCCACAGGATCTCATTCTGTCACAAATGCTGTAGTGCAGTGGCACAATCTCAGCTCACATTTCTTTTCAACATTCCATTGCATTAAATTCCATCACATTCCATTCCACTCTATTTCACTCCACTCCACTCCACTCCATTCCATTCCACTCCATCCCATTCCATTCGACTCCATTCCAATCCACTCAACTCTACTCCACTCCTCTCCACTCCACTGCATTCCATTCCATTGCATTCCATTTCACTACAGTACATTACATTCCTTTCTTTCGACAGGATGTCACTGTGTAACCCAGGCTGGAGTGCAGTGGAACAATCTCAGCTCACGTTATATGTCAACTTTCCATTGCATTCATTCTATTCTATTATATTCCATTGCATTCCCTTCCATTCCATTTCATTCCATTCAATTTCATTCCATTCAATTCCATTCCATTCAATTCCATTCCATTTCACTCCTTTCCACTCCAATCCACTCCATTCCAGTCCTCTCCATTCCATTCCATTCCACTCCATTCCATTCCATTCATTTCTTTTGACAGGATCTCACTCTGTCACCCAGGCTGGTGAGCAATGGCACAATCTCAGATCACATTTCATCTCACCATTCCATTCCATTCCATTCCATTCCATTCCATTCCATTCCATACCATTCCACTGCATTCCAATCCACTGAATTCCACTCCAATCCATTCCATTCCATTCTATTCCAATCCCTTCCATTCCACTCTTTTCTTTCGACAGGATTTCCCTCTGGCACACATTCCATAGTGCAGTGGCACAATCTGAGCACACATTTTTTTCTACATTCCATTCCATGCCAGTCCATTCTATTCCATTCCATGCCAGGCCATGCTACGGCACGCCATGCCACGCCAATACACTCCACTCCATTCCACTCCACTCCACGGCATTCCTCTCCACTCCACTCCATTCCATTCCACTCCAGTCCTCTCCTCTCTATTCGAGTCCATTCCACTCCACTCCGGTCCATTCCACTCTTCTCCATTCCATTCCACTGCACTCCATTCCACTCCATTCCATTCCAGTCCATTACATCCCCCTGCACTCCATTCCATTCCACTCCACTACCCTCCACTACACTCCATTCCACTCCATTCCACGCCATGCCATTCCATTCCACTCCACTCCATTCCAGTCCATTCCACGCCATGCCATTCCATTCCACTCCACTCCATTCCAGTCCATTCCACTCCATGCCATTCCATTCCACTGCACTACACTCAACTCCATTCCCCTCCACTCCATTCCACTCCTCTCCACTTCATTCCATTCCACTTCACTCCATTCCACTCCACTCCACTTCATTCCACTTCATTCCACTCCACTCACTGCACTTCACAGCATTCCGTTTCTTTCAATTCCATTGCATTGCATTCCATTCCATTCCGTTCCATTCCATTCCATTCCATTCCATTCTATTCCATTCTGTTCCTTCCTTTCAACAGGGTCTGACACTGTCACATAGGCTAGAGTGCTGTGGCACAATCTCAGTTCACATTTCATTTCACCATTCAATTTCATTCTATTCCATATCATTACATTCGATCCCGTTCCATTCCTTTCATTATATTCCATTCTATTCCACTCCAATTCACTGGACTCCAGTCCATTCCATTGCATTCCATGCCACTCCTCTCCTCTCCACTCCACTCCACTCGTCACCGTTCCATTCCATCCCATTCCATTCCACTCCATTCCACTACACACCACTCCAGTAAACTCCACTCTATTCCATTCGATTCCATTCCATTCAATTCCACTCCATTCCACACACATCACAAAGTTCTTTCTCAGAATGCTTCTGTTTACTTTTTATGAGAGGATATTTCTGTATCCACAGGAGACCGCAATGCAATCAAAGGATCCCTCTGAAGATTCTATAAAAGGACAATTTCCAAAGTGTTAAATCAAAAGAAATTTTCAACCCTGTTAGGTGAATGCACACATCACAAATAAGTTTCTCAGAATGCTTTTGTCTGGTTATTATGTGAAGATAATTCCTTTTCCACAGTAGGCCTCAAAGAGTTCCAAATATCCACTTGCATGTATTACAAAGGAGTGTTTCAAAACTGTTCAATGAAAAGAACGGTTCAGCTTTGTGTGATGAATGCACACATCACAAAGAAATTTCTCAGAATGCTTCTGTCTTGTTTTTATGTGAAAATATTTCCTTTTCCACGATAGGCCACAAAGTGCTCCAAATGTCCACTTGCAGATTCTACAAAAAGAGTGTTTCCAAGCTACTCAATCAAAAGAAAGGTTCAACTCTGTGAGATGAATGAACACATCACGAAGAAGTTTCTCAGGATGCATCTGTCTGTCTTGTTTTTATGTGAAGATATTTCCTTTTCCACCATAGGCCTCGAAGCCCTCCAAATGTCGAATTGCAGATTCTACAAAAAGAGTGTTTCCAAACTGCTCAAAAAAAAGAAAGGTTCAAGTTTGTGAGATGAATGTACACAGCAAAAGAGATTTCTCAGAATTCTTATGTTCGGTTTTTATGAGAAGATATTTCCTTTTCCACTGAAGTCCTCATAGCACTCCAAATGTCCACTTACAGGTTCTACAAAAAGTGTTTTCCTAAACACCACAAACAAAAGAAAGGTTCAAATTTGTGAGTTGACTGCACACATCACAAAGAAGCTTCTCAGAATGCTTCTGTCCGGTTCTTAAGTGAAAATATTTCTTTTTCCACCATAGGCTTCAAAGCGCTCCTTAAGTCCTCCTGCAGATTCTAGAAAAAGAGAGTTTCCAAACTACTCCAATGAAAAGAAAGGTTTAATTCAGTGGGAGGAATGCAAACATCTCAAAGAATTTTGTCAGAGTGATTCTGTGTAGTTTTTATATGAAGATATTTCCTTTTCCACCATAGGCCTCAAAGCACTCCAAATGTCCACTTGCAGATAGTACAAAAAGGGTGCTTCAAAACTGTTCAATCAAAACTAAGGTTCAACTCTGTGAGATGAATGCACATAACACAAAGCATTTTCTCAGAATGATTCCGTCTAGTTTTTTGTGAAGATATTTCCTTTTCCACCAATGGACAATAGGTGCTCCAAAGGTACACTTGCAAATTCTACAAAAAGACTGTTTCAAAACTGGTCTATCGAAAGAAAGGTTCAACTCTGTGAGATGCATGCACACATCACAAAGAAGTTTCTCAGAATCCTTCTGTCTAGTCCTTAAGTGAAGATATTTCCTTTTCCACCATAGGCCTCACAGTGCTTCAAATGTCCACCTGTAGATTCCACAAAAAATGTGTTTCAAAGCTGATCAATCAAAAGAAAGGCTCAACTCTGTGACATGAATACACATATCACAAAGAAGTTTTTCAGAATGCTTCTGTCTAGTTCTTATTTGAAGATATTTCCTTTTCCACCATAGGCCTCAAAGCACTCTAAATGTCCATATTCAGATAGTACAAAAAGGGTGTTTCAAAACTGCTCAATCAAACGTAAGGTCCAACTCTGTGAGATGAATGCACCTATCACAAAGAAGTTCGTCAGAATTCTTCTGTCTAGTTTTTATGTGAAGATATTTCCTTTTCCACGATAGGCCTCAAAGCGCTCCAAATGTCCACTTGCAGATTCTACAAAAAGAGTATTTCAAAACTGCTCAATCAAAAGAAAGTTTGAAGTGTGTGAGATGAATGCACACACCACAAAGAATTTTCTCAGAATCATTTTGTCTAGTTTTTATGTGAAGATATTTCCTTTTCCACCATAGGCCTCAAAGCTCTCAAAATTTCACAGAGTTCAAACTTTCTTTTGATTGAGCAGCTTTGAAAGACTCTTTTTGTAGAATCTGCAAGTGGACATTTGGAGCTCTTTGAGGCATATCTTCGAAAAGGATGTATCTTCACATAAAAACTAGACAGAAGCATTCTGACAAACTTCTTTGTGATGTGTGCATTCATCTCACAGCATTGAAACTTACTTTTCATTGAGCAGTTTTGAAACAATCTTTTTGTAGAATCTACAAGTGGACATTTGGAGAGCTTTGTGGTCTATGGTGGAAAAGGAAATATCTTCACATAAAAACTAGACAGAAGCATTCTGACAAACTACTTTATGATGTGTGCATTCAACTCGCAGAGTTGAACCTCACTTTTCATTGAGAAGTTTTGAAACACTCTTTTTGTAGAGTCTTCAATTGGATATTGGAGCTCTTTGAGGCCTGCGGTGGATAACAAAATATCTTCATATAATGACTAGACAGAAGCATTCTGACCAGCTTCATTGTGATGTGCTCATTCATTTCACAGAACTGAACCTTTCTTTTGATTGAGCAACTTTGAAAAACTCTTTGTAGAATCTTCAAGTGGACATTTGGAGTGCTTTGATGCCTATGGTGGAAAAGGAAATATCTTCACATAAAAACTAGACAGAACCATTCTGACAAACTTTTTGATTGCGCATTCATCTCACAGACTTCAAACTTTCTTTTGATCGAGGAGCTTTGAAACATTCTTTTTGAAGAAACTGCAAGTGGAGGTTTGGAGCGCTTTGAGGCCTATTGTGGAAAAGGAAATATCTTCACATAAAAATTGGACAGAAGCATTCTGACAGACTTCTTTGTGATGTGTGCATTCATCTCACAGAGTTGAACCTCACTATATATAGGGGAAAAGGAAAGATATTCACATAAAAATTAGACAGAAGCATTCTTACAAACTTCTTTGTGATGTGTGCATTTATCTCAAAGAGTTGAAAATTACTTTTCATTGAGCAGTTTTGAAACACTCTTTTTGTAGAATCTGAAAGTGGACATTTGGAGCTCTTTGTGGCCTATGGTGGAAAAGGAAATATCTTCATATGAAAACTAGACAGAAGCATTCTGACAAACTCCTTTGTGATGTGTGCATTCATCTTACAGAGCTGAAACTTTCTTTTGATTCACCAGCTTTGAAATGCTCTTTTTGTAGAATCCGTAAGTGGACATTTGGAGCACTTTAAAGCTTATGGTGGAAAAGGAAATATCTTCATATAAAAACTAGAGAGAAGCATTCTGACAAACTTATTTGTGATGTATGCATTCATCTCACAGAATTGAAACATTCTTTTGATTTAGCAGCTTTGAGAAACTCTTTTTGTAGAATCTGCAAGTGGACATTTGGAGAGCTTTGAGGCCTATGGTGGAAAATGAAATATCTTCACATAAAAACTAGACAGAAGCATTGTGATAAACTTCTTTGGAAGTTTGTATTCATCTCTTTGCTTTGAAACTTACATTTCATTCAGCAGTTTTGAAACACTCTTTTTGTAGAATCTGCAAATGGAATTTTGAAGTGCTTTGTGGCCTCTGGTGAAAAAGGAAATATCTTCACATAAAAACTATACAAAAGCATTCTGACAAACTTCTAAGTGATGCATGCATTCATCTCACACAGTTGAAACTTTCTTTTGATTGTGCAGCTTTGAAACATACTTTTTGTAGAATCTGCAAGTGGACATTTGGAGCGCTTTGGGGCCTATGGTGGATAACGAAATATCATCATACAATAACTAAACAGAAGCATTCTGACAAACTTCTTCCTGATGTATGCATTCATTTCACAGAGTTGAACCTTTCTTTTGATTGAGCAGCTTTGAAAAATTGTTTTTGTAATATCTTCAAGTGGACATTTGGAGCGCTTTGTGGTCTATGGTGGAAAAGGAACTATCTTCACATAAAAACTAGACAGAAGCATTCTGACAAACTACTTTGTGATGTGTGCATTCATGCCACAGAATTGAACCTTACTTTTCGTTGAGCAGTTTTGATACAGTCTTTTTGTAGAATCTGCAAGTGGACATTTGGAGCACTTTGTGGCCTATGGTGGAAAAGGAAATATCTTCAAATAACAACTAGACAGAAGCATTCTGACAAACTTCTTTGTGATGTGTGCATTCATTTCTTCGAATTGAACTTTACTTTTGATTGAGCAGTTTGAAACACCCTTTTTGTAGAATCTGCAAGTGGACATTTGTAGCACTTTGAGGCCTATGGTGGGAAAGGAAATAGCTTCACATAAAAACTAGACAGAAGCATTCTGACAAATTTCTTTGTGATGGGTGTAATCATCTCACAGAGTTGAACCTTTCTTTTGATTGACCAATTTTGAAACTCTCTTTGTGTAGAATCTGCAAGTGGACATTGGGAGCACCTCAAGATCTATGGTGGAAAAGGAAATATATTCACATAAAAACTAGACAGAGGCATTCTGACAAACTTCTTTATTACATGTGCATTAAATTCACAGAGTTGAACCTCACTTTTCATTGAGCAGTTTTGAAACACTTTTTTTGCAGAATCCGCAAGTGGACATTTGGAGCGCTTTGAGGCCTATGGTGGAAAAGGAAATGTCTTCACATAAAAACTAGACAGAAGCATTCTGACAAACTTCTTTATGATGTGTGTATTCATCTCACAGCGTTGAAACTTTTCATTGAGTAGTTTTGAAACACTCTTTTTGTGGAATCTGGAAGTGGACATTTGAAGCGCTTTGTGGCCTGTGATTGAAAAGGAAATATCTTCACATAAAAACTAGACAGAAGCATTCTGAGAAACCACTTTGTGATGTGTCCATTCATCTCGCAGATTTGAAACTTTCTTTTGATTGAGCAGCTTTGAAACACACTTTTTGTAGAATCTGCATGTGAACGTTTGGAGCACTTTGAGTCCTATGGTGGATAACGAAATATCTTCATATAATAACTAGACAGAAGCATTCTGACAAACTTCTTTGGATCTGTGCATTCATTTCACAGACTTGAACCTTTCTTTTGATTGAGCAGCTTTAAAAAACTTTTGTACAATCTGCAAGTGCACATTTGGAGCGCTTTGAGGCCTATGTTGGAAAAGGAAATATCTTCACATAAAAACTAGACAGAAGCATTCTGACAAACTTCTTTGTGATGTGTGCATTCACCACACAGAGTTGAAAGTCACTTTTCATTGAGCAGTTTGGAAACACTCTTTTTGTAGAATCTGCAAGTGGGCATTTGGAGCACTTTGCATCCTATGGTAGAAATGGAAATGTCTTCACATAAAATCTAGATAGAAGAAATCTGAGAAACTTTTTGTGATGTGTGCATTCATCTCACAGAGTTAAATTTTTCTTTCAATTGAGCAGTATTCAAACTCTCTTTTTGTAGGATCTGCAAGTGGACATTTGGAGTGCATTGAGGCCTATGAAGGAAAAGGAAGTATCTTTACATAAAAACTGCACAGAAGCAACCTGAGAAACTACTTTGTGATGTGTGAATTCATCTCACAGAGTTAAACCTTTCTTTTGATTCAGCAGTTTTGAAACTCTGCTTTTGTAGAATCTGCAAGTGGAAATTTGGAGGGTTTTGAGGCCTATGGTGGAAAAGAAAATGTCTTGACATAAAAACTAGATAGAAACATTCTAAGAAAATTCTTTGTGATGTGTGCATTCATCTCCCAGAGTTGAATCCTTCTTTTGAAGGACCAGTTTTGAAATAATCTTTTTGTAGAATCCACAAGTGGACATTTCAAGCACCTTGAGGCCTGTGGTGGAAAAGGAAATATCTTCACATAAAAACTAGACACAATAATTCTGAGAAACTTCTTTGTAATGTGTGCATTCACCTCACAGATATTAACCATTCTTTTGATTGAACAGTTTGGAAACACTCTTTTGGTAGAATCTGCAAGTGGACATTTGTATTGCTTAGCAGCCTATGGTAGAAATTGAAATATCTTCATGTAAAATCTAGACAGAAGCAATCTCAGAAATATCTATGTGATGTGTGCATTCATTGCACAGAATTAACCCTTTTTTTTGATTGAGCAGTTTTGAAACTCTTTTTTTGTAGAATCTGCAAGTGGACATTTTGAGCACTTTGAGGCCTATTGTGGTAAGGAAATATCTTCACATTAAAACTAGACAAAAGAATTCTGAGAAACTTCTTTGTGATGCGTGTGTTCATCTCAGAGATTTGAAACTTTCTTTTGATTGAGCAGTTTGGAAATACTCTTTCTGTAGAATCTACAAGGGGACATTTAGAGCATTTTGCAGCCTAAGGTAGAAAAGGATATATCTTCACATAAAATCTAGAAAGAAGCAATCTGAGAAACTTCTTTGTGATGTGTGCATCCATCTCACTGAGTTAAACATTTTTTTTTGATTGAGCAGTTTTGAAACTCTCTTTTGTAGAATTTGCAATTGGACATTTGGAGGGCATTCAAACCTATGGTGTAAAAGGAAATATCTTCACATAAAAACTATACAGAAGTATTCTGAGAATCTTCTTTGTGATGTGTGCATTCACCTCACAGGGTTGAAATATTTTTTTGATGGAGCAGTTTTGAAATTCTATATTTGTAGGATCTGCAAGTGGATATTTGGAGCGCTTTTAGACCTATGATGGAAAAGGAAATATCTTCACATAAAAATTACACAGAAGCATTCTGAGAAACTACTTTGTGATGTATGCATTCTTCTCACAGAGTTGAACCTATCTTTTGATTGAGCAGTTTGGAAACACTCTTTTTTTAGTGTCTGCGAGTTGGTATTTTGAGCGCATTGAGGCCTACTGTGGAAAATGATATATCTTAACATAAAAACTACACAGAAGCATTCTGATAAACTTCTTTGTGATGTGTGCATTCAACTCACAGAGTTGAACCCATCTTTTGAATGAGCAGTTTTAAACTCTCTTTTTGTAGAACCTACAAGTGGATATTTGGAGAACTTTGCAGCCTACTGTGGAAAAGGAAATATCTTCACATAAAAATTACACAGAAGCATTCTGAGAAGCATCTTTGGTTGTGTGCATTGAACTCACAGTGTTGAACCTATCTTTTGACAGAGCAGATTTGAAACTCTCTTTTTGCAGAATCTCCAATTGATATTTTGACCCTTTGTGGCCTATGGTGGAAAAGGAAATATCTACACATAAAAACTACACAGTAGCATACTGGAAAACTTTCTTGTGATGTGTGCATTCATCTCACAGAGTTGAAATATTCTTTTGATTGAGCAGTTTTGAAATTCCAATTTTGTAGAATCTGCAAGTGGATATTTGGAGTGCTTTGGGACCTAAGGAGGAAAAGGAAATATCTTCACATAAAAACTACTCAGAAGCATTCGGAGAAACTACTTTGTGATGTGTGCAATCATCTCACAGATTTGAGCCCTTCATTTGATTGGGCAGTTTTGAAACACTCTTTTTGTAGAATCTGCAAGTGGATATTTGGAGTGCTTTGAGGCCTACGGTGGAAAAGGAAATATATTCACATAAAAATTACACAGAAGCATTGTGTGAAAATTCTTTGAGATATGTGCATCCATCTCACATAGTTGAACTTTTCTTTTGACTGAGCAGTTTTGAAACACTCTTTTTGTAGAATCTGCAAGTGGATATTTGGAGAGATATGACGCCTATTGTGGAATAGGATATATCTTCACATAAAAACTGCAAAGAAGCATAGTGAGAAACTTCTTGTAGATATGTGCATTCATTTCATAGAGTTGAACCATTATTTTCCTTGAGCAGTTGTGAAACACTCATTTTTTAGAATCTGGAAGCTGATATTTGGAGTGCTTTGAGTCCTATTGTTGAAAAGGAAGTATCTTCATATACAAACTACACAGAATCATTCTGAGAAACTACTTTGTGATGTATGTATTTATCTCACAGAGTTGGACTTATCTTTTGAATGTGCACTTTTGCAACTCTCTTTTCGTAGAATCTGCAAATTGTTATTTGGAGCCATTTGAAGCGTATGGTGGAAAAGGAAATATCTTCATATAAAAACTACACAGAAGCATTCTGAGAAACTTGTTTTTGATGTGTGCATTCATCTCACAGAGTTGAAAATTTCTTTTGATTGAGCATTTTTGAAACACACTGTAGAATCTGCAAGTGGTTAGTTGGATCGCTATGAGGCCTATGGTGGAAAAGGAAATATCTTCATATAAAAACTACACAGAAGCATTCTGGGAAACTTCTTTGTGATGTGTGCATTCATCTCACAGAATTGAACCTTTCTTTTGATTGAGCAGTTTGCAAACACACTTTTTGTGGAATCTGCAAGTGGATATTTGGAACGGTTTGAGGCCTAAGATGGAAAAGGAAATATCTTCACATAAAAACTACACAGAAGTATTCTGAGAAACTTCTCTGTGTTGTGTGCATTCCACTCACACAGTTGAATTTATCTTTTGATAGAGTAGTTTTGAACCTCTATTTTTGTAGTATCTGCAACTGGATATTTGTAGCCCTTTGCTGCCTATATAGGAAAAAGAAATATCTTCATATGAAAACTACACAGAAGCATTTTGAGAAGCTTCTTTGTTATGTGTGCATTCATCTAACGGAGTTGAACTCTTGTTATGATTGAGCAGTTTGGAAACACTCTTTTTGCAGAATCTGTAAGTGGATATTTGGAGTCCTTTTGAGGCTAATTGGGGAATAGGAAATATCTTCACATACAAACTACAGAGAAGCAATCAGAGAAACACTTTTGTGATGTGTGCATTCATCTCACAGAGTTGAAACTTTCTTTTCATTGAGGAGTTTTGAAAAACTCTTTTTGTACAATCTGCCATGGATATTTAGAGTGCTTTGAGGCCTATGGTGGAAAAGGAAATATCTTCATAAAAAAACTTCACAGAAGCATTCTGAGAAACTTAATTGTGTTGTGTGCATTCATCACACAGAGTTGAAATTTTCTTTTGATTGAGCAGTTTGGAAACACTTTTTGTAGAATCTGAAAGTGGATATTTTGAGCACATTGAGGTCTATGGTGGAAAAGGAAATATCTTCACATAAAAAATAAATACAGAGGAGCATTCTGAGAAATTTCTTTGTGATGTGTGCATTCATCTCACAGAGTTGAAACTTTCTTTTGATTGAGCAGTTTGGAAACACTCTTTATGTGTAATCTGCAAGTAGATATTTTGAACTTTTTGATGCCTGTGGTGGAAAAGAAAATATCTTCACATAAAAACTGCCCAGAAGCATTCTGAGAAACATCTTTGTGATGTGTGCATTCATCTCACAGAATTTAACCTTTGTTTTGATTGAGCAGTTTGGAAACACTCTTTTTGTAAAATCTACAAGTGGATATTTGGAGCACTTTTAAGTCTATGGTGGAAAAGGATATATCTTCACATGAAAACTACACAGAATCATTCTGAGAAACTACTTTGTGAGTGTGCATTCAAATCACAGAGTTGAACCTATCTTTTGATAAAGCAGTTTTGAATATCTCTTTTTGTAGAAACTGCAAATGTTTTTTTGGAGCCCTTTGTGGCCTATGGTGGAAAAGCAAATGTATTCATATAAAAACTACACAGAATCATTCTGGTAAACTTCTTTGTGATGTATACATTCATCTCACAGACTTGAAACTTACATTTGACTGAGCAGTTTTTAAACACTCTTTTTGTGCAATTTGGCAATGGATATTTAGAGTGCTTTGAGGCCTATTGTGGAAAAGGAAATATCTTCACGTAAAAATTAGACAGAAGCATTAGGAGAAACTTCTTTGTGATGTGTGCGTTCATCTCACAGACTTGAAACTTTCTTTTGACTGAGCAGTTTGGAAACACTCTTTTTGTAGAATCTGCAAGTGGATATTGGAGCACTTTGAGGCCTTTGGTGGAAAAGGATATATATTTACATTAAAACTATACAGAAGGATTCTGAGAAACGTCTTTGTTATGTGTGCATTCAACTCACAGAGTTAAACGTTTATTTTGATTGAGCAGTTTGGAAACACTCTTTTTGTAGAATCTGCAAGTGGATATTTGGAGCGCTTTGTGGCCTATTGTGGAAAAGAAAATATCTTCACATAAAAACTACACAGAAGCATTCTGAAAAACTTCTCTGTGATGTGTACATTCATCACACAGAGTTGAACCTTTCCTTTGATAGAGAAGTTTTATAACATTCTGTCTATACAATCTGCAAGTGTATATTTTAAGCACTTTGAGGCCTATTGTGGAAAAGGAAATATCTTCACATAAAAACTACAGAGAACCATGCTCAGAAACTTCTTTGTGAAGTATGCATTCATCTCACGGAGTTGAACCTTTCTTTTGATTGAGCCTTTGGAAATACCCTTGTTGTAGAATCTGCAAGTTGATATTGGGAGCGCTTTGAGGCATATAGTGGAAAAGGAAATATCTTCACATAAAAACTACACAGAAGCATTCTGAGACACTTATTTGTGATGTGTGCATTAATCTCACAGAGTTGAACATTTATTTTGATTCAGCAGTTTTGCGTCTCTCTTTTTGCAGAATCTGCAAGTGGATATTTGCAGCCCTTTTCGGACTAATTTTAAAAAGAAATATCTTTTCATGGAAAGGACACTGAAACAGTCCCAGAAACTTCTCTGTGATGTGTGCATTCATCTCACAGAGTTGAACCTTTCTTTTGATTGAGAAGTTTGGAAAGACTCTTACTTGCAGAATCTGCAAGTAGATATTTGGAGCGCTTTGAGACATATGGTGGTATAGGAAATATCTTCACATAAAAACTACACAGAAGCATTCTGAGAAAGTTCTTTGTTATGTGTGCATTCCACTCACAGAGTTGAACCTATCTTTTGATAGAGCAGTTTTAAATCTCTCTTTTTGAATAATCTGCATGTGGACATTTGGAGCCCATTGCTGCCTATTTTGGAAAGGGAAATATCTTCATATAAAAACTACACAGAAGCATTCTGAGAAACTTCTTAGTGATGTGTGCATTCATCTCAAAGTGTTGAACCCTTCTTTTGATTGAGCACTTTTGAAACACACTTTTTGTGGAATCTGCAAGTGGATATTTGGAGCGCTTTGAGGCCTATGGTGGAAAAGGAAATATCTTCATATAAAAACTCGACAGAAGCATTCTGAGAAACTTCTTTTTGATGTGTGCATTCATCTCACAGAGTTGAACCTATTTTTTCATTGAGCAGTTTTCCATATCTCTTTTTGTAGAATCTGCAAGTGGATATTTGGAGCCCTTTGCGGCCTATTTTGGAAAAGGAAATAACTTCACGTAAAAACTACAAAGGAGCATTCTGAGAAACTTCTTCATAATATGTGCATTCATCTCACAGACTTCAAACTTTTTTTGATTGAGCAGTTTGGAAACATTCTTTTTGTAGAATCTGCAAGTGGATATTGGTGTTCTTTGAGGCCTTTGGTGGAAAAGGATATATCTTCACATAAAAAGTAGACAGAAGCATTCTGGGAAACTTCTTTTTGATGTGTGCATTCAACTCACAGAGTTGAAACTTTCTTATGATTGAGCAGTTTGGAAACACTCTTTTTGTAGAAACTGCAAGTGAATATTTGGAGCCCTTTGAGGCCTATGTTGGAAAACTAAATATGTTCACATAAAAACTAGACAGAAGCATTCTGAGAAACTTCTCTGTGATGTGTGCATCCAACTCACAGATTTGAACATATCTTTTGATTGAGCAGTTTTGAGTCTTTCTTTTTGTAGAATCTGCAAATGGATATTTGGAGCCCTTGGCGGCCTATTTTGGAAAGGGAAATATGTTCACATAAAAACTACACAGAAGCATTCTGAGAAATTCCTTTGTGATGTGTGCATTCATCTCAAAGAGTTGAAACTTTCTTTTGATTGAGCAGTTGAAAAACACCCTTTTTGTAGATTATGCAAGTGAATATTGGTAGCACTTTGAGGCCTATGTTGGAAAAGGAAATATCTTCACATTAAAACTACACAGAACCATTCTGAGAAAGTTCTTTGTGATGTGTGCATTCATCTCACACAGTTGAACCTTTCTTTTGATTAAGCAGTTTGGAAACACTCTTTTTTTAGTATCTGCAAGTGAATATTTGGAGTGCTTTGAGGCTTATTGTGGAAAAGAAAATATCTTCACATAAACACTACACAGAAGCATTTTGAAAAAGGTCTCTGTGATGTGTAAATTCATCACACAAGGGTGAAACTTTCCTTTGATTGAGCAGTTTTATAACACTCTTTTTATAGAATGTGCAATTGGATATTTGAAATACTTTGAGGCCTATTATGAAATGTGGCACATATACACCATGGAATACTACGCAGCCATAAAAAATGATGAGTTCACGTCCTTTGTAGGGACATGGATGAAACTGGAAATCATCATTCTCAGTAAACTATCGCAAGAACAAAAAACCAAACACCGCATATTCTCACTCATAGGTGGGAATTGAACAATGAGAACACATGGACACAGGAAGGGGAACATCACACTTCGGGGACTGTTGTGGGGTGGGGGGAGGGGGGAGGGATAGCATTGGGAGATATACCTAATGCTAGATGACAAGTTGGTGGGTGCAGCGCACCAGCATGGCACATGTATACATATGTAACTTACCTGCACATTGCACACATGTACCATAAAACCTAAAGTATAATAATGATAATAATAATAATAATAATAAAAGAAAGAAAGAAAAAAAAAAAGAAAAAGGAAATATCTTCACATAAAAACTACACAGAAGCATTCTCAGAAAATTCTTTGTGAAGTGTGCATTGATCTCACAGAGTTGAAACTTTCTTTTGATTGAGCTGTTTGGAAATACACTTTTTGTAGAATCTGCAAGTTGATATTGTGAGCGCTTTGAGGCCCATTGTGGAAAACGAAATATCTTCACATAAAAACTACACAGAAGCATTCTGAGACACATATTTGTGATGTGTGCATTAATCTCACAGAGTTGACCATTGTTTTGATTGAGCAGTTTTGCATATCTCTTTTTGTAGAATCTGAAAGCAGATATTTGCAGAACTTACAGGCCTAATTTTAAAAGGAAATATATTTTCATAAAAAGTACAGAGAAATATTCTGAGAAACTTCTTTGTTTTGTGTGCATTCATCTCACAGAGTTGGAACTTTCTTTTGATTGAGCAGTTTGGAAACACTTTTTTGCAGGATCTGCAAGTGGATATTTGGAGTGCTTTTGAGGTCTATGGTGGAAATGGAAATATCCTCACATAAAAACTTCAGAGAAGCATTCTGAGAAAATTCTTTGTGATGTGTGCATTGAACTCACAGTGTTAAACCTTTCTTTTCGTTGAGTAGCTTGGAAAGACCATTTTGTAGAATTTGCAGTCGGATATTTTGAGCACTTTGAGGCATATTCTGGAAAACGAAATATCTTCACATAAAAACAAGACAGAAGCATTCAGAGAAACTTCTTGGTTATGTGTGCATTCATCTCACAGAGTTAAACCTTTCTTTTGATTGACCAGTTTTGAAACAGTCTTTCTGTAGAATCTACAAGTGGATATTTGGAGCGCTTTGAGCCCTATGATGAAAGAGGAAGTGTCTTCACATAAAAATTAGACAGAAGCATTCTGAGAAAGTTCTTTGTGATGTGTTCATTCATCTCACAGAGTTAAAACTTTCTTTTGATTGAGCAGTTTTGAAATACTCTTTTTGTAGAATCTGCAAGTGGATATTTGGAGCTATTTGAGGCCTATGTTGGGAAAGGAAATATCTTCACATAAAAACTAGACAGAGGCATTCTGAGAAACATAATTGTGATGTGTGCATTCATCTCATCGATTTGAACCTTTCTTTTGATTGAGCAGTTTTGAAACACACTTTTTGTAGAATCTGCAAGTGGATATTTGGAGTGCTTTGAGGCCTATAGTGGAAATAGAAATATCTTCATATAAGAGCTAGACAGAAGTATTATGAGAAACTTCTTTGCGTTGTGTGCATTCATCTCACAGAGTTGAAATTTTCTTTTGATTGAGCAGTTTTGACACACTCTTTTTCTAGGATATGCATGTGGATATTTGGAGCACTTTGCAGCCTAGAGTGGAAAAGAAAATATCTTCAAATAAAAATTTGACAGATGCATTCTGAGAAACCACTTTTTTTTATTATTATACTTTAAGTTTTAGGGTACCTGTGTACAATATGCAGATTAGTTACATATGTATACATGTGCCATGCTGGTGTGCTGTACCCATTAACTCGTCATTTAGCATCAGCTATATCTTCTAATGCTATCTCTCCCCCCTCCCACCACCACACTACTGTTCCCAGAGTGTGATATTCCCCTTCCTGTGTCCATTTGTTCTCATTGTTAAATTCCCACCTATGAGTGAGAACATGCAGTGTTTGGTTTTTTGTCCTTGGGATAGTTTACTGAGAATGATGATTTCCAATTTCATCCATGTTCCTACAAAGGACATGAACTCATCATTTTTCATGGATGCATAGTATTTCATGGTGTATATGTGCCACATTTTCTTAATCCAGTCAATCATTGTTGGACATTTGGGTTGGTTCCAGGTCTTTGCTATTGTGAATAGTGTCGCAAGAAACACACATGTGCATGTGTCTTTATAGCAGCATGATTTATAATCCTTTGGGTTTATACCCAGTAATGGGATGGCTGGGTCAAATGGTATTTCTAGTTCTATATCCCTGAGGAATCGCCACATTGACTTCCACAATGGTTGAACTAGTTTAAAGTCCCACCAACAGTGTAAAAGTGTTCCTATTTCTCCACATCCTCTTATGTCTTGACTTTTTAATGATTGCCATTCTAACTGGTGTGAGATGGTATCTCATTGTGGTTTTCATTTGCATTTCTCTGATGACCAGTGATCATGAGCATTTACTCATGTGTTTTTTGGCTCCATAAATGTCTTCTTTTGAGACGTGTCTGTTCATGTCCTTATCCCACTTTTGAATGGGTTTTTGGTTTTTTCCTTGTAAATTTGTTTGAGTTCATTGTAGATTCTGGATATTAGCCATTTGTCAGATGAGCAGGGTGCGAAAATTTTCTCCCATTTTGTAGGATGCCTGTTCACTCTGATGATAGTTTCTTTTGCTGTGCAGAAGCTCTTTAGTTTAATTAGATCCCATTTGTCAATTTTGGCTTTTGTTGCTATTGCTTTTAGTGTTTTACACATGAAGTCCTTGCCCATGCATATGTCCTGAATGGTAAAGCCTAGGTTTTCTTTTAAGGTTTTTATGGTTTGGATTCACAGCCGAATTCTACCAGAGGTACAAGGAGGAACTGGTACCATTCTTTCTGAAACTATTCCAATCAATAGAAAAAGAAGAAATCCTCCCCAGCTCATTTTGTGACGCCAGCATAATCCTGATACCAAAGCTGGGCAGAGACACAATAAAAAAAGAGAATTTTAGACCAATATCCTTGATGAACAATGATGAAAAAATCCTTAATAAAATACTGGCAAACCAAATCCAGCAGCATATCAAAAAGCTTATCCACCATGATCAAGTGGGCTTCATCCCTGGGATGCAAGGCTGGTTCAATATATGCAAATCAGTAAATGTAATCCAGCATATAAACAGAAACACAGACAAAATCCCCATGATTATCTCAATAGAGGCAGAAAAGTCCTTTGACAAAATTCAACAATGCTTCATGCTAAAATCTCTCAATAAATTAGGTATTGATGGGACTTATCTCTAAATAATAAGAGCTATCTATGACCAATCCACAGCCAATATCATACTGAATAGGCAAAAACTGGAAGCATTCCCTTTGAAAACTGGCACAAGACAGGGATGCCCTCTCTCACCACTCCTATTCAACATAGTGTTAGAAGTTCTGGCCAAGGCAATTAAGAAGGAGAAGGAAATAAAGGGTATTCAATTAGGAAAAGAGGAATTCAAATTGTCCCTGTTTGCAGAATACATGATTCTATATCTAGAAAACCCCATTGCCTCAGCCCAAAATCTCCTTAAGCTGATAAGCAACTTCAGCAAAGTCTCAGGATACAAAATCAATGTACAAAAATAACAACCATTCTTATACACCAATAACAGAAAAACAGAGAGCTAAATCATGAGGGAACTCCCATTCACAATTGCTTCAAAGAGAATAAAATTCCTAGGAATCCAACCTGCAAGGGACGTGAAGGACCTCTTCAAGAAGAACTACAAACGACTGCTCAATGAAATAAAAGAGAAAACAAACAAATGGAAGAATATTCCATGCTCATGGGTAGGAAGAATCAATATCATGAAAATGGCCATACTGTCCAAGGTAATTTACAGATTCAATGCCATCCCCATCAAGCTACCAATGACTTTCTTCACAGCATTGGAAAAATCTACTTTAAAGTTCACATGGAACCAAAAAAGGGCATGCATCGCCAAGTCAATTTTAAGCCAAAAGAACAAAGCTGGAGACATTATGCTACCTGACTTCAAACTATACTACAACACTACAGTTACCAAAACAGCATGGTACTGGTACCAAAACAGAGATATAGATCAACGGAACGGAACAGAAACCTCAGAAATCACATCGCATATCTAAGAGTATCTGATCATTGACAAACCTGAGAAAAACAAGTAATGGGCTAAGAATTCCCTATTTAATAAATGGTGCTGGGAAACCTGGCTAGCCATTTGTAGAAAGCTGAAACAGGATCCCTTCCTTACACCTAATACAATAATTAATTCATGATGGATTAAGGACTTAAACGTTAGACCTAAAACCATATAAACTACTTTTTGATGTGTGCATTCAATTCACAGTGAGGAAACTTTCTTTTGATTTCGCAGTTTTGAAACACTCTTATTGTAGAATCTGCAAGTGGATATTTGGAGGGCTTTGCGGCCTAAGGTGGAAAAGGAAATATCTTCACATAAAAACCAGACAGAAGCATTCTGAGAAACTTCTTTGTGATGTCTACATTCATCTCACACAGTTGAACCTTTCCTTTGATTCAGCAGATTTGAAAAACTCCTTTTGTAGAATCTGCAAATGAATATTTGGAGTGCTGTGTGGCCTAGGGTGGAAAAGTAAATATCTTTGCATAAAAACTAGACAGAAGCATTCTGAGAAACTTCTTTAGGATGCGAGCATTCAACTCACAAGTTGAACTTTTCGTTTGATTGAGCAGTTGTGATACACTCTTTTTATAGCATCTGCAAGTGGCTATTTTGTGTGCTTTGTGGCCTATAGTGGAAAAGGAAATATCTTCGTATTAAAACTAGACAGAAGCATTCTGAGAAACTCCTTTCTGATGTGAGCATTCAACTCACAGAGTTATAACTTTCGTTTTATTGAGCAGTATGGAAACAGTCTTTTTGCAGTATATGCAAATCAATATTTGGAGTGCTTTGAGGCCTAAAGTGTAGAAGGAAATATCTTCACATAAAAACTAGACAGAAGCACTCTGAGAAACTTCTTTGTGATGGGAACATTCATCTTACAGAATTGAACCTTTCTATTGATTGAGCAGTTTTGAAAAACTATTTTTGTAGAATCTGCAGGTGATATTTGGAGAGCTTTGTGGCCTATATTGGAAAAGGAAATATCTTCATGTAGAAACTAGACAGAAGCATTCTGAGAAACTTCTTTGTGATGTGTGCATTCAACTCACAGAGGAGAACCTTTCTTTTGATTCAGGAGTTTGGAAACACTGCTTTTGTAGGTTCTGCAAGTGGATATTTGGAGTGCATTGTGGACTATGGTGGAAAAGGAAATATCTTCACATAAAAACTGGAAAGAAGCATACTGAGAAACTTCTTTGTGATGTGTGCATTCATCTCACAGAGATGAACCTTTCTTTGATGTAACAGTTTGGAAACACACTTTTTGTAGAATCTGCAAGTGGATATTAGGGGTGCTTTGCAGCCTATGGTGGAAAAGGTAATATCTTCACATAAAAACAAGACAGAAGCATTCTGAGAAACTACTTTGTGATGTGTGCTTTCATCTCACAGAGGTGAAGCTTTCTTTTGATTGAGAAGATTTGAAACCCTCTTTTTGTAGAATCTGCAAGTGGATATTTGGAGCGCTTTAAGGCCTATGGTGGAAAAGGAAATATATTCACATGATAACTAGACAGAAACATTCAGATAAACTTCTATGTGATGGGTGCGTTCATCGCACAGAGTTGAATGTTTCTTTTCGTTTAGTAGTTTTGAAACACTCTTTTTGTAGAATCTGCAATTGGATATTTGGAGTGCTTTGAGGCATGTGGTGGAAAAGGAAATATATTCCCAAAAAAATTAGACAGAAGCATTCTGAGAAACTTCTTTGTGATGTGTGCATACATGTTACAGTGTTGAACCTAACTTTTTATTGAGCAGTTTTGAAACACTTTTTTGTACATTCTGCAAGTGGATATTTGGAGCTCTTTGAGGCATACGGTGGAAAAATAATATCTTCACATAAAAATTAGACAGAAGTATTCTAAGAAACTTCTCTGTTATGTGTAGATTCATTTCACACAGTTGAAACTTTCTTTTGATTGAGAAGTTTTGCAACACTCTTTTTGTAAAATCTGCAGGTGGATATTTGGAGTGCTTTGAGGTGTACGGTGGAAAAGGAAACAACTTCACATAAAAACTATACAGAAGCATTCTGAGAAACTTCTTTGTGACGTGTGCATTCACCTCATGGAGTTGAAACTTTCTTTTGATTGAGCAGTTTTGAAACACTCTTTGTTTTAGAATCTGCATGTGGATATTTGGAGAGCTTTGTGGCCTATGGTGTAAAAGAAAATATCTTGACATAAAAACAAGACAGAAGAATTCTGAGGAACTTCTTTGTGATGTGTGCATTCATCTCACAGAGTTGGAACTTTCTTTTGATGGAGTAGTTTTGAAACACTCTTTTTGTAGAATCTGCAAGTGGATATTTGGAGAACTTTGTGGTCAATGTTGGAAAAGCAAATATCTTCCCATAAAAACTATACAGAAACATTCTGAGAAACCTCTTCATGATGTCTCCATTCATCTCACAGAGTTGAAGTTTTCTTTGTGGAGTTTTGAAACACTCTTTTTGCAGAATTTGCAAGTGGATATTTGGAGCGCTTTAAGGCCTAGGGTGGAAAAGGAAATATCTTTACATAAAAATTAGACAGAAGCATTCTGAGAAATTTCTTTGTGATGTGTGCATTCATCCCACAGACTTGAAACTTTATTTTGATTGAGCAGTTTTGAAACACTATTTTATAGCATATACAAGTGGATATTTGAGTGCTTACGGGCCTATGATGGAAAAGGAAATATCTTCACATAAAAACTAGACAGAAGCATTCTGAGAAACTTCTCTGTGACGTGTGCATTCAACTAAGAGAGTTGAACTTTTCTTTTGATTCAGCAGTTTTGAAACACACTTTTTGTAGAATCTGAAAGTGGATATTTGCAGTACTTTGCTGCTTATGGTGGAAAAGGAAATATCTTCACATACAAACTAGAGAGAAGCATTCTGAGAAATTCCTTGCTGATGTGGGCATACATCTGACAGAGTTGAAACTTTCTTTTGATTCAGCAGTTTTGAAACACTGTTTTTGTATAATCTGTAAAGGGAAATTTGGGGCGCTTTGAGGCCTATGGTGGTAAAGAAATATTTTCACATAAAGAGACAGTAGCATTCTGAGAAACTTCTTTGTGGTGTGTGCATTCATCTCACAGAGTGGAAACTTTCTTTTGATTGAGCAATTTTGAAACACTGTTTTCGTAGAATCAGCGAGTGGATATTTGGAGCGCTTTGTGGCCTATGGAGGAAAAGGAAAAATCTTCATGTAAAAATTAGACAGAAACATTCTGAGAAACGTCATTGCCATGTGTGCATTCAACTCACAGAGTTGAAACTTTCTTTTTGATTGAGAAGTTTCGAAACACTCTTTTTGTAGCATCTGCAAGAGGATATTTGGAGCGCTTTGTGGCCTATGATGGAAAAGGATATATCCTCACATAAAAACTAGACAGAAGAATTCTGAGAAATTTCTGGTTGATTTGTGCATAAATTTCACAGAGTTGAAACTTTCTTTTGATTGAGCAGTTTCAAAACACTCTTTTTGCAGAATCTGCAAGTGTATATTTGGGGTGCTATGAGACCTAAGGTGGAAAAGAAATATCTTCACATAAATACTAGAAATAAGCATTTTGACAAAACTATTTTTAGTGTGCATTCATCTCACAGAGTTGAACCTTTCTTTCGATTGAGCAGTTTTGAAACTCTTTTTGTAGAATCTGCAAGTGGATATTTGGAGTGCTTTGAGGCCTATCATGGAAAAGGAGTTATCTTCACATAAAAACTAGACAGAAGCATTCTAAGAAATGACTTTGTGATGTGTGTATTCAACTCACAGACTTGAACCTTTCTTTTGATTGAGCATTTTTGAAACGCTTTTTTCTAGAATCTGCTAGTGGATATTTGGTGTCCTTTGTGGCCTATGGTGGAAAAGGAAAAATCTTCACACAAAAACTAGACAGAAGCATTCTGAGAGACTTCTGACTGATGTATGCATTCATCTCACAGAGTTGAACCCTTCTTTTGTTTGAGCAGTTTTGAAACTCTTTTTGTAGAATCTGCAAGTGGACATTTGGAGTGCTTTTAGGCCTATGGTGGAAAAGTAAATATCTTCACACAAAAACTAGACAGAAGCATCCGAGAAACTTCTTTGTGATGTGTGCATTCATCTCACAGAGTTGAACTTGTCGTGATTGAGCAGTTTTGAAACGCTATTTTGTAGAATCTCCAAGTGTATATTTGGAGCTCTTTGTGGCCTATGGTGGAAAAGGAAATATCTTCACATAAAAACTATACAGAAGCATTCTGAGAAACTGCTTTGTGATGTGTGCATTCATCTAACAAAGGTGAAACTTTCTTTTGCTTGAGCAATTTTTAAACACTCTTTTTGTAGAATCTGCAAGTGGATATTTTGTGCGCTTTGTGGCCTATGGTGTAAAAAGAAATATCTTCACATAAAAAATAGACAGAAGCTTTATGAGGAACTTCTTTGGATATGTGCATTCATCTCACAGAGTTGAACCTTTATTTTTATTGAACAGCTTGAATACACTCTTTTTGTAGAATCTGCACGTCAGTATTTGGAGTGCTTTATGGCCTATTTTGGAAAAGGAAATATCTTCGCATAAAAACTAGACAGAAGCATTCTGAGAAACTTCTTTGTGATGTGTGCATTCATCTCACAGAGTTGAATCTTTCTTTTGATTGAGCAGTTTTGAAACACCCTTTTGTAGAATCTGCAAGTGGATACTTGGAGCACTTTGAGGCCTTTAGTGGAAAATTAAATATCTTCCCATAAAAAGTAGACAGACGCATTCTGAGAAACTTCTTTGTGTCGTTTGCATCCTTCAAAGCGAGTTGAAGCTTTCTTTTGATGTAGAAGTTTTGAAACACTCTTTTTTCAGAAATCTGCATGTGGATATTTGGAGCGTTTTGGGGCCTATGGTGGAAAAGGAAACATCTTCACATAGAAACTACACAGAAACGTTCTAAGAAACTTCTTTGTGGTGTGTGCATTAAGCACACAGAATTGAAGCTTTCTTTTGATTGAGTGGTTTTGGAATACTCTTTTTGTAGTATCTGCAATTGGATATGTGGAGCATTTTGGGGCCTATGGTGGAAAAGGAAATATCGTCACATAAAAACTGGAATGAAGCATTCTGGGAAACTTCTTTGTGATGTGTGCATTCAAATCACAGAGCTAAATCTTCATTTTGATTTAGCAGTTTCAAAACAATATTTTCGTATATTCTGAAAGAGTATATTTTGAGCGTTTTGTGGCCTATAGTGGAAAAGGAAATATCTTCACATAAAAACTCGACAGAAGCATTCTGAGAAACTTCTTTGTGATGTGTGCATTCATCTCACAGCGTTGAACTTCTTTATTGATTGAGCAGTTTGGATACACACTTGTTGCAGAATCTGAAAGTGGGGATTTGGAGCACTTTGTGTCCTATGGTGGAAAGGGAAATATCTTCACATAAAACTACACAGAAGTATTCTGAGAAACTTCTTTGTGATGTGTGCATTCACCTCACAGAGGTGAACCTTCCTTTTGATTGGGCAGTTTTGAAACACTCTTTTTGTTGAATCTGCAAATGGGCATTTGGAGCATTTTGCAGCCTGTGGTGGGTAAGGAAATATCTTCCCATCAAAACTGACAGAAGCAATCTGAGAAACTTTTCGTGATGTGTACATTCATCTCACAGAGTTCAACCTTTCCTTTCATTAAGCAGTTTTGAAACACTCTTTGTAGAATCTGCAAGTGGATATTTGGAGCGATATGGGGCCTATGGTGAAAAAGGAAATATCTTCACATGAAAACTAGATAGAAGTATTCTGAGAAACTTCTTTGTGATGTGTTCATTCATCTCACAGAGTTGAACCTTCCTTTTGATTGGGCAGTTTTGAAACACTCTTTTTGTAGAATCTGCCCATGAATATTTGGAGTGCTTTGAGGCCTGTTATGGAAAACTAAATATCTTCACATAAAAACAAGGCAGAAGCATTCTGAGAAAGTTCTTTCTGATGTGTGCATTCATCTCACAGAATTGAAACTTTCTTTTGATTGAGCAGTTTTGAAATACTCTTTTTGTAGAATCTGCAAGTGGATATTTGAAGTGCTTGGAGGCCTATGGTGGAAAATTAAATATCTTCACATAAAAATTAGGCAGAAGCATTCTGAGAAAGTTATTTGTGATGTGTGCATTGCTCTCTCTGAGTTGAGCCTTACTTTTGATTAAGCAGTTTTGAAACACTCTTTTTGTAGAAATCTGTATGTGGATGTTTGGAGCACTTTGGAGCCCATGGTCAAAAAGGAAATATCTTCAAATAAAAGCTAAACAGAAGCATTCTGAGAAAATTATTTGTGATGTGTGTCTATATCTCCCAGAGTTGAATCTTTCTTTTGAATGAGCACATTTGAAACACTCTTTTTGTAAAATCTGCAAGTGGATATTTAGAGTGCTTTGAGGCCAGAGTTGGAAAAGGAAATAACTTCACATAAAAACTAGACAGAAGCATTCTGAGGAACTTCTTTGTGATGTGAATTCATCTCACAGAGTTGAACATTTATTTTGATTGAGCAGCTTGAAAACACTCTTTGTCGAATCTGCAAGTGGATATTAGGAGCACTTTGCGTCCTGTGGTGGAAAAGGGAATATCTTCACATAAAAACTACACAGAAGCATTCTGAGAAACTTCGTTGTGATGTATACATTCATCTCACAGAGTTGAACTTTTCTTTTGATTGAGCAGTTTTGTAACACTCTTTTTTTGGAATCTGCAAATCGATATTTGGAGCATTTTGAGTCCCATGGAGGAAAAGGAAATACGTTCAAATAAAAACTAGACAAAAGCATTTTGAGAAAATTCATGATGTATGCGTTCTTCTCACAGAGTTGAAACTTTCTGTTGATTGAGGAGTTTTGAAACACTCTTTGTGTAGGATCTGCCTGTGGATATTTGGATTGGTTTGGGGCCAATGTTGGAAAAAGAAATATCTTCACATAAAAACTACACAGAAGCATTCTGAGAAACTTCTTTATGATGTGTGTATTAAAGTCACAGATTTGAACCTTTCTTTTGATTAAGCAATTTATAAACACTCTTTTTGTAGAATATGCAAATGGATATTTGGAGTGCTCTGTGGCATATGGTGGAAAAGGAAATATCTTCACATAAATACTAGACAGATGCCTTTTGACAAACCTCTTTGTGATGTGTGCATTTATCTCACAGAGTTGAACATTTCTTTGGAATAAGCAGTTTTGAAAAACTCTTTTTGTAGAATCTGCAAGTGTGTATTTGGAACAATTTGCGGCCTGTGGTGGAAAAGGAACTATCTTCATATAAAAACTAGGCAGAAGCATTCTGAGAAACCTCTTTGTGATGTGTGCATTCATCTCAAATAGTTCTACCTTTCTTTTCATTGAACAGTTTAGAAACACTCTTTTTGTGGAATCTGAAAGTGGATACTTGGAGTGGTTTGAGCGCTATGGTGGAAAAGAAACATCTTCATATAAAAACTTCACAGAAGAATTCTGAGAAACTTCTCTGCGATGTGTGAATTCATCTCGCAGAGTTGAACCTTTCTTTTGATTGAGCAGTATTGAAACATTCCATTTGTAGAGTCTGAAAGTGGAGATTTAGAGTTCTTTGAATCCTATCGTGGAAAAGGAAATATCTTCACATAAAAACTAGAAGAAGCATTTTGAGGAACTTCTTTGTGATGTGCACATTCATTTCACACTGTTGAACCTTTATTTTGATTGAGCAGTTTTGAACCACTCTTTTTGTAGAATCTGCAAATAGATATTTGGAGCACTTTGAGGCCTATGGTGGAAAAGGAAATATCTTCACTTAAAAACAAGACAGAAGCATTC
Source organism: Pongo abelii (assembly GCF_028885655.2). Lineage (NCBI taxonomy): Eukaryota > Metazoa > Chordata > Mammalia > Primates > Hominidae > Pongo > Pongo abelii. The sequence continues at coordinate 12,039,130 of NC_072007.2, forward strand.
TGACAAACTTCTTTCTGATGAGTGCATTCATTTCACAGAGTTGAAGCTTTCTTTTGTTTGAGAAGTTTTGAAACACTCTTTTTGTACAGTGTGCACGTGGATATTTAGAGTGCATTGAGGCCTACGGTGGAGAAGGAAATATCTTCACATAAAAATTAGACAGAAGAGGTCTGAGAAATTTCTTTGTGATGTGTGAATTTACTGCACAGAGTTGAACTTTTCTTTTGATTGAGCAGTTTTTAAACTATCTTTTTGTGGAATCTGCAAGTGGATATTTGGAGCCCTTTGAGGCCTATGGTGGAAAAGGAAATACCTTCAATTATTAACTAGACAGAAGCATTCTCAGAAACTTCTTTGTGATGTGTGCGTTTATCTCACACAGTTGAACCTTTCTTTTGTTTGAGCAATTTTGAAACACTCTTTTTGTAGTATCTGCAAGCAGATATTTGGAGCAGTTTGGGGCCTATGGTGGAAAAGGAAGTATCATCACATAAAAGCTAGACAGAAACATTCTGAGTAGCTTCTTTATGATGTGTGCATTCAGCTCACAGATTTGAACCTTTCTTTTGATTGAGCAGTTTTGAAACACACTTTTTGTGGAATCTGCATGTGGATATTTGGAGCTCTTTGTGGCCTATGGCGGAAAAGGAAATATCTTCACATAAATACTAGACAGAAGCATTCTGAGAAACTACATTGTTATGTATGCATTCATCTCACAGAGTTGAATCTTTCTTTTGATTGAACAGTTTTGAATCACTCCTTTTGTAGGATCTGCAAGTGGATATTTGAAGTGCTTTGTGGCCTATTGTGGGAAAGGAAATATCTTCTCATAAAAACTAGACAGAAATATTCTGAGAAACTTCTGTGTGATGTCTTCATTCAACTCACAGAGTTGAACATTTCTTTTGATTCAGCAGTTTTGAAACACTTTGTAGAATCTGCAAATGGATATTTGGAGCGCTTTGTGGCCTAAGTTGGAAAAAGAAATATATTCATATAATAACTAGACAGAAGCATTCTGAGAAACTTCTTTTTGATGTGTGCGTTCATCTCACTGAGTTGAAAATGTCTTTTGATTTAGCATTTCTGAAACACACTTTTTGTACAATCTGCAAGTGGATATTTGGAAAGCTTTGTGGCCTATGTTGAAAACGGAAATATCTTCACATAAAAACTAGACAGAAGTATTCGGACAAACATCTTTGCTATGTGTGCATTCATCTCACAGAGTTGAACCTTTCTTTTGATTGAGCAGTTTTTAAAAACGCTATTTGTAGAATCTGCAAGTGGATATTTGAAGCACTCTGAAGTCAATGGTGGAAAAGGAAATATCTTTATATAAAGATTAGACAGAAGCATTCTGAGAAACTCCTTAGTGACGTGTGCATTCATCTCACAGAGTTGAAGATTTCTTTTGATTGAGCAGTTTTGAAACACTCTTTATGTAGAATCTGAAGGTGAATATTTGGAGCGATTTGAGGCCAATGCTAGAAAAGGAAATACCTTCACATGAATATTAGACAGAAGCATTCTGAGAAACTTCTTTTTGATGTATGCATTCAACTGGAAGAGCTGAACCTTTCTATTGATTCAGCAGTTTTGAGACACTGTTTTTGCAGACTTTTCAAGTGGATATTTGGAGCGCATTGAGCCCTATGGTGGAAAAGGAAATATCGTCACATAAAAATTAGAGGGAACTATTCTGAGAAGGATCTTTGTGATGTTTGCTTTCATCTCACAGAGCTGAACCGTTCTTTTGATTGATCAGTTTTGAAACACTCTTTTTGTAGAATCTGCATGTGGATGTTTGGAGCGCTTTGGGGCCTATGGTGGAAAATGAAATATCTTCACATAAAAACTACACAGAAGTAATCTGAGAAATTTATTTGTGATGTGTGCATTCAACTCACAGAGTTGAAACTTTCTTTTGTTTGAGCAGTTTGGAACCACTTTTTTTGTATTATGTATAAATGGATACTTGGAGCAGATTGAGGCCTATGGTGGAAAAGGACATATATTCACATAAATGCTAGACAGAAACATTCTGAGAAACTTATTTGTGATGTGCGCATTCAACTCACAGAGTTGAAACTTTCTTTTGATTGAGCAGTTTTGAAACACTTTTCTTGTAGAATCTGCAAGTGGATACTTGGAGTGCATAGAGGCCTATGGTGGAAAAGGAAGTATCTTCACATTAAAACTTGACAGAAGGATTCTGAGAAAATTCTTTGTGATACATGCATTCATGTCACAGGGTTGAACCCTTCTTTTGATTGAGCAGTTTTGAAACAGTCCTTTTGTAGAATCTGCAAGTTTATGTTTGGAGCTCCCTGGGGCCTATGGTGGAAAAGGAAATATCTTCATATAAAAATTAAACAAGAGCATTCTAAGAAACTTCTTTGTGATGTTTGCATTCAACTCACAGTGTTGAACCTTTTTTTTTAATTGAGTGGTGTTGAAACACTCTTTTGTACAATCTGCAATAGGATAACTGGAGTACTTTGAGGCCTTTGGTGGAAAAGGAAATATCTTCACATAAATACTAGACAGAAACATTATGAGAACCTTCTTTGTGATGTGTGCATTCATTTCACAGACTTGAACCTTTGTATTGATTGAGAGGTTTGGAAACCGTCGTTTTGTAGACTCTGTAGAGGGATATTTGTCAGACCACTGAGGTCTCTGGGGAAATAGGAAATATCGTCAGATAATAACTAGACAGAAACATTCTGAGAAACTACCTTCTGATGTGTGCATTCATCTCACAGAGTTGAACCTTTGTTTTGATTGAGCAGTTTGGAAACAGTCTTTCTGTACTATCTGCAAATGGATATTTGGAGCGCTTTGAGACATACATTGAAAAAGGAAATATATTCACATAAAAACTTGACAGAAGCATTCTGGAGAACGACTTTTTTATGTGTGCATTCATTTCACAGAGTTGAACCTTTCCTTTGATTGAATAGTTTTGAAACACTCTTCTTGTAGTATCTGCAAGTGGATATTTGTAGCATTTTGTGGTCCATAGAGGAAAAGGATATATCTTCACATAAAAACTAGACAGAAGTATTCTGAGAAACTTCGTTGTGATGTATGCATTTCTCTCACAGAATTGAACCTTTCTTTTCATAGAGCAGTTTGGAAAACCTCTTTTTATAAGATCTGCACGTGTATATTTGGATCTCCTTGTGGCCTAGAGTGGAAAAGGAAATAACTTCACATAAAAACTAGACAGAAGCATTCTGAGTAACTTCTTGTTTCTTGTGTATTCATCTCACAGATTTGAATCTTTCCTTTGATTGAGCAGTTTGGAAACAGTCCTTTTGTAGAATCTGCAAGTGGATATTTAGAGTGATTTGTGGACTACAGTGGAAAGGGAAATATCTTCAAATTAAAACTAGACAGAAGCATTCTGAGAAACTTCTTTGTGATGTGTGCATTCATATCACAGAGATAAACCTTTCTTTTGATGGAGCAGTTTGGAAACAGTCGTTTTGCCCAATCTGCAAAGTGATATTTGTAAACCTGTTGCGGCCTCTGAGTCAGTAGGAAATATCTTCACATAAAAACTAGAAAGAAACTTTCTGAGAAACTTCTTTGTGATGTGTGTGTTAATCTCACAGAGTTAAAACTTTCTTTTGATTAAGAAGTTTTGAAACACTCTTTTTATAGAATCTGAAAGTGGATATTTGAAGTGCTTTGTGGCCTATAGTTGAAAAGGAAATATCTTCACGCAAAAACTAGACAGAAGCATTCTGAGAAACTTCTTCGTGATGTGTGCATTCATCTCACAGAGTTGAACCTTTCTTTAGATTGAACAGTTTTGAATCAGTCATTTTCTAGAATCTGCAAAGGGATATTTCAGAGCCCTTTGTGTTCTCTAGGGAAACTGAAAATAATTTCACATAAAAACTAGGCAGAAACTTTCTAAGAAATTTCCTTGTGATGTGCACCTTCTTCTTACAGAGCTGAAACTTACTTTTGATTGAGCAGTTTGGAAACAGTCTTTTTGTAGAATCCACAAATGGATATGTGGAGTGCCTTGTGGCCTCTGGTGGAAAAGGAAATATCTTTTCATAAAAACTAGAGAGAAGCATTCTGAAAAACTTCTTTGAGATGTGTGCATTGAACACAGAGAGTTGAACCTATCGTTTGATTGAGCAGTTTGGAAACTTTCTTTTTGTAGCATCTACAAATGTATATTTGGAGCATTTAGAGGCCTATATTTGAAAAGGAAATATCTACACATAAAAACTAGACAGAAGCATTCTGAGAAACTTCTTAGTGATATGTGCATTCATCTGGGAGAGTTGAACCACTCTTTTGATTGAGCAGTTTGGAAACAGTCTTTTTGTGGTATCTGCAAGTGGATATTTGGAGCTCTTTGCAGCCAACGGTGGAAAAGGAAATATCTTCACACAAAAACTAGACCGAAGCATTCTGAGAAACTTCTTTGTGATGTGTGCATTCATATCACAGAATTGAACCTTTCTTTTCATTGAACAGTTTTGAAACACTCTTTTTGTAGAATCTTCAAGTGGATATTTGGAGAGCTTTGCCGCCTAATGTGGAAAACGTAACATCTTCACATAAAACCTAGACAGAAGCATTGTGAGAAACTTTTTTGTGATGTGTGCATTCAACTCACAGAGTTAAACCTTTCTTTGGGTTGAGTAGTTTTGAAGCACACTTTTTGTAGAATCTGCAATGGATATTTGGCGTGCTTTGAGGCCTACATTTGAAAGGAAATATCTTCACATAAAAACTAGACAGAGCATTCTGAGAAACTTCATTGTGATGTATGCATTTCTCTCATAGAATTGAACCTGTCTTTTCATTGAGCAGTTTTGAAACACTCTTTTTATAGAATCTCCAAGTGGATATTTGGAACGCTTTGAGGCCTATGGTGGAAAAGGAAATACCTTAACATAAAAATTAGACAGAAACATTCCGAGGTACTTCTTTGTGATGTTTGCATACATCACACAGAGTTGAACCTTTATTTTGATTCAGCAGCTTCGAAACACTCTTTTTGTAGAATCTGCAATTGGATATTTGGAGTGATTGGCAGCCTACAATGGAAAAGGAAATATCTTCACGTAAAAACTAGACAGAATCATTCTGAGAAACTTCTTTTTGATGTGTGCATTCAACTCACAGAGTTGAACAGCTGTTTTGTTTGAGTATTTTAGAAATAGTCTTTTTGTAGTATCTGCAAATCGATATTTGGAGTGCTTTAAGGCCTACGGTAGAAAAGGAAATATCTTCACATAAAAATTAGACAGAAGCATTCTGAGAAACTTCTTTGTGATGTGTGCTTTACCTCACAGATTTGAACATTTCTTTTGATTGAGCAGTTTTGAAACACTCTTTTTGTAGTATCTGCAGGTGGATATTTGGAGTGCTTGGCAGCCTCTACTGGAAAAGGAAATATCTTCACATAAAAACTGGACAGAAGCATTCTGAGAAACTTCGTTGTGATGTGTGCATTCACCTCCCAGAGTTGAACCATTCTTTTGATTAAGCAGTTTTGAAACACACTTTTTGTAGAATCTGCAAGTGGATATTTAGTGTGCCTGGGACCTATGGTGTAAATGGGAATATCTTCACATAAAAACTAGATAGAAGCAATCTGAGAAACTTCTTTGTGCTGTGCGCATTAAACTCACAGAGTTGAACCTTTCTTTTGTTTGAACAGTTTTGAAACACTATTTTTGTAGGATCTGAAATTGGATATTTCGAGTGCTTTGCAGATTCCAGTGGAAAAGGAAATATCTTCACATAAAAACTTGACAGAAGCACTCTGAGAAACTGCTTTGTGATGTGTGCATTCATCTCACCGAGTTCAAACTTTCTTTTGAATGACCAGTTTTGAAACACTCTTTTTGTAGAATCTGCAATTGGATATTTGGAGTGATTGGCAGCCTACAATGGAAAAGGAAATATTTTCACATAAAAACTAGACAGAATCATTCTGAGAAACTTCTTTTTGATGTGTGCATTCAACTCACAGAGTTGAACAACTGTTTTGTTTGAGCATTTTAGAAATAGTCTTTTTGTAGTATCTGCAAGTTGATACTTGGAGCGCTTTAAGGCCTATGGTAGAAAAGGAAATATCTTCACATAAAAATTAGACAGAAGCACTCTGAGAAACTTCTTTGTGATGTGTGCTTTACCTCACAGATTTGAACATTTCTTTTGATTGAGCAGTTTTGAAACACTCTTTTTGTAGTATCTGCAAGTGGATATTTGGAGTGCTAGGCAGCCTCTACTGGAAAAGGAAATATCTTCACATAAAAACTAGACAGAAGCATTCTGAGAAACTTCGTTGTGATGTGTGCATTCATCTCCCAGAGTTGAACCATTCTTTTGATTGAGCAGTTTTGAAACACACTTTTTGTAGAATCTGCAAGTGGATATTTAGTGTGCCTGGGAATTATGGTGGAAATGGGAATATCTTCACATAAAAACTAGATAGAAGCAATCTGAGAAACTTCTTTGTGCTGTGTGCATTAAACTCACAGAGTTGAACGTTTCTTTTGTTTGAACAGTTTTGAAACACTCTTTTTGTAGGGTCTGAAATTGGGTATTTGGAGTGCTTTGCAGATTCCAGTGGAAAAGGAAATATCTTCACATAAAAACTCGACAGAAGCCTTCCGAGAAACTGCTTTGTGATGTGTGCATTCATCTCACTGAGTTCAAACTTTGTTTTGATTGACTAGTTTTGAAATACTCTTTTTGTAGAATATGTAAGTGGATATTTGTTGTGATTTGAGGCCTTTGTTGGAAAAGGAAATATCTTCATATAAAAACTAGACAGAAGCATTCTGAGGAACTTCTTAGTCATGTGTGTATTCATCTCAGAGAGTTGAACCACACTTTTGATTGAGCAGTTTGGAAATAGTCTTTTTGTAGTATCTGCATGTGGATATTTGGAGCACTTTAATGTCTATGGTGGAAAAGGAAATACCTTACATAAAAATTAGACAGAAGCATTCTGAGAAACTTCTTTGTATTGTTTGCATTCATCTCACAGAGTTGAACATTTCCTTTGATTGAGCAGTTTTGAAACACTCTTTTTGTAGAATCTGCAAGTGGATATTTGGAGCACTGTGAGGCCTATGTTTGAAAAGGACATATCTTCACTTAAGAACTGTAAAGCAGTTTTCCTAAAAACAGCCTTGTGATGTGTGCATTGAACTCACAGAGATAAGCGTTTCTTTTCTCTGATCAGTCCGGAAACTCTGTTCTTGTACAATCTGAAAAGGGGTATTTTTGAGCAATTTGAGGCCTGTGTTGGCAAAGGAAATACCTTCACTTACAAAGTATAAAGAAATTTTCTGAGATACTTCTTTGTGATATGTGCATTCATTTCACAGAGTTTAAACTCTCTTTTGATTCAGCAGTTTGGAAATGGTATTTTTGCAGAATCTGTAAACGAATATTTGTGAGCACTTTGAGGTCTATGCAGAAAAAGAAGCATCTTCACAGAAAACTATAAAGAAGGCTTCTGAGAAACTGTTTTGTGATATCTGCGCTCATCTCACAGAGGAAAACAATCCTTTTCTTTGATCAGTTGGGAAACTCTGTTGTTTTAGAATCTGCTAAGGGACATTTGTGAGTGCATAGAGCCCGATGGTGAAAAAGGAATTGTCTTCACATAAAAACTAGACAGAAGCATACTGAGAAACTTCTTCATGATATGTGCATTCATCTTAGAGAATTGAAACTTTCTTTTGATTGAGCAGTTTGGAAATATCTTTTTGTGTAATCTGTAAAGAGATATTTCTGAGCAATTTGAAGCCTATGGTGAAAGAGAAAATATCTTCACATAAAAACTAGACTAAAGAATTCTGAGAAACTGCTTTGTGATGTATGCATTCATCTCACAGAATTCAAAAATTCTTTTGATTGAGCAGGTGGGAAACCGTCTTTTTGTAGAACCTGCAAAGGTATATTTGTGAGCGCTTTGAGGTCTATGGTTAAAAGGAAATATCTTCACATAAAAACTATAAAGAAGGTTTGTGAACAACTTCTTCGTGATGTGTGCATTCATCTCAAAGAGTTGAACCATTCCTTTGACTCAGCAGTTTTGAAACAGTCTTTTTTTAGGATCTGCAAAGGGATACTTTTGAGCACTTTGAGGCTCATGGTGAAAAAGGAAACACACTCACATAAAAACAAGATAGAAGCTTTCTGAGAAACATCTGTTTGATATATGCATTCATCCCACAGAGGTGAACCTTTCTTTTGATGATCAGTTTGGAAACAGTATTTTGTAGAATTTCCAAATGTTTATTACTCAGCGCTTTGTGTCCTATGTTGAAAAAGGAATTATCTTTACATAAATACTAGACAGAATATTTCAGAGAAACTGTTTTGTGATGTGTGCTTTCTTCTCACAGAGGTAGCCATTTCTCTTCATTGAGCAGATTGGAAATTCTGTTCTTGTAACATCTGCAAAGGGATATTTGTCAGTGCTTTGAGGCATATGGTGAAAAAAGAATTATCTTCACGTAAAAACTAGACAGAATCTTTCTGTGAAACATCTTGGAGATGCGAGAATTCATTTCACAGAGTTGAAACATTCTTTTGATGGAGCAGTTTGTAAACAGTATTTTGGTAGAATCTGCAAAGGGATATTTGTGATGTGTTGAAGCCTATGGTGAAAAAGGAAGTATTTTCACATGAAAACAAGAGAGAAGCTTTCTGAGAAACCTCCATGGATGTGTGCATTCATCTCACAGATTTGAAACTTTCATTGGATTGAGTAATGTGGATACAGTATTTTGGTAGACCCTGTAAAGGCACATTTTTGAGAGCCTTGAGGCCTATGATGAAATAGGAAATATCTTCACATAAAAACTAGACAGAAGCTTTCCAAGAAACTTCTTTGTGATGTGTGCATTCGTCTCATAGAGTTCAGCCATTCTTTTGATTGAACAGTTTGGAAACAGTCTATTTGTAGAATCTGCAAAGGGATATTTATGAGTGCTTTGATGCCCATGGTGAAAAAGGAAATATATTCACATAAGTAGTATAAACAAGGTTTCTCAGGAACAGCTTTGTGATGTATGCATTCATATCACAGAGGTAAACGTTTCTTTTCTCTGGTCAGTCTGGAAACTGTTCTTGTAGAGTCTGCAAAGGGATATTTGTGAGTGATTTGAGCCCTATGGTGAAAAAGGAAATATCTTCACATAAAAATTAGAGAGAGGCTTTCTGAGAAACCTCTTTGTGATGTAGTCATTCATCTCACAAAGATGAAACTTACTTTTTATTGAGCAGTATGGAAACTGTCTGTTTGTGGAATCGGCAAAGGGATATTTATGAGCACTTTGAGGCCAATGGTGAAAAAGGAAATGTATTCATATAAAAGAATAAAGAAGGTTTCTTAGAAACAGCTTTGTGATGTGTTCATTGATCTCACAGAGGTAAACGTTTATTTTCTCTGATTAGTCTGGAAACTCTGTTATTGTACAATCTGCAAAGGGATATTTGTGAGTGCTTTGAGGCCTATGGTGAAAAAGGAAATATCTTCACATAAAAACTAGACAGAAGCTTTCTTAGTGGCTTCTCTGTGGTGTGTGCAATCATCTCACCGAGTTGAACCATTATTTTGATTGAGCAGTCTGGAAACCGTCTTTTTGTAGAATCTGCAAGGGATATTTGTCAGGACTTTGAGTGCTATGGTGAAGAAAGGAAATATCTTCACATAAAAAATGAACAGAATATTTATTAGAAGCCTCTTTGTGTTGTGTGCATCCATCTCAGAGAGTTCAAACATTTATTTGATTGAGCAGTTGGGAAGCCATCTTTTTGTAGAATCTGCAAAGGGATATTGCTAAGCACTTTGAGGCTTATGGTGAAAAAGGAAATATCTTCACATAAAAACTATAAAGAAGGTTTCTGATAAACTTCATTGTGATGTATGCATTCATCTCACGGAGTTGAATGATTTTTTTGATTGAGCAGTTTGGAAATAATCTTTCTAAAGAATCTGCAAATGGATATTTTTGAGCGCTTTGAGTCCTAGGGAGAAAATAAAATATCATCCCATAAAAAGTATAAAGAAGGTTTCTGAGAAACAGTTTTGTGATGTGTGCATTCACCTCACAGAGTAAAACGTTTGCTTTTTTGGATCAGTCTGGAAAGTCTGTTCTTGTACAATCTGCTAAGGGATATTTGTGAGCAGAAGGAGGCCTATTGTGAAAATGGGAATGTCTTCATATAAAAATTAGACAGAAGCCTCCTGTGAAACTTCTTAGTGATGTGTGCATTTATCTCACAGAGTTGAAACTTTCTTTTCATTGAGCCATTTGGAATCAGTCTTTTTGTAGAACCTGAAAATGGCTATTTGGAGCACTTTGAGGCCTATGGTGAAAAAGAAAATGTATTCACATAAAAACTAGACTGAAGGTTTCTGAGAAACTTCTTTGAGATGTGTGCATTCATCTCACAAAGTTCAATAATTCTTTTTATTGAGCAGTTTGGAAACAGTCTTTTTGTAGAATCTGCAAAAAGATATTTGTGAGGGCTTTGAGACCTACGGTGAAAAAGGAAATATCTTCACAGAAAAACAATAAAGAAAGTTTCTGAGAAAATTATTTGTGATGTGTACATTCATCTGACAAAGTTCAACCTTTCTTTTGATTGAGGAGTTTGGAAACAGTCTTTTTTAATATTCTTCAAGTGGATATTTGTGAGCACTTTGAGGCTCATGGTGAAAAAGGAAATATTCACATAAAAACTTAATAGAAGCTTTCTGAGAAACTTCTTTTTGACATGGGCATTCATCTCACAGAGATGAACCTTTCTTTTGATGAGCAGTGTGGTAACAGACTTTTTGTAGAATCTGAAAAGGGACAATTTTGAGCGCTTTGAGACCTATGGTGAAAAAGGAAATATACTCACATAAAAACTAGACTGAAGGTTTCTGAGAAACTTCTTTGAGATGTGTGCATCCATCTCACAGTGTTCAATAATTCTTTTTATTGAGTGGTTTGGAAACAGTCTTTTTGTAGAATCTGCAAAGGGATATTTGTGAGGGCTTTGAGGTGAGGCCTATGGTGAAAAAGGAAATATCTTCACAGAAAAACTATAAAGAAAGTTTCTGAGAAACTTCTTTGTGATGTGTGCATTCATCTCACCGAGTTGAAACATTCTTTGGATTGAGCAGTTTGGAAACAGTCTTTTTGTACAATCTGCAAAGGGATATTTAGGAGCACGTTGAGGCCTATGGTGAAAAAGGAAATATCTTCAAATAAAAACTAGAAAGAAGCATTCTGAGAAGCTGCTTTAAGATATGTGTATTCATCTCACAGAGGTAAACGTTTCTTTTCATTGAGCAGTTTGTAAACTCTGTTATTCTAGAATCTACAAAGGGATATTTTTGAGTGCTTTGAGACCCAGGTTGAAAAAGGAACTATCTTCACATAAAAACTAGTGAGAAGCTTGCTGAGAAACTACTTTCTGATGTATGCATTCATCTAACAGAGTTGAAACTTTCTTTTGATTGAACAGTTTGAAGACAGTCTTTTTGTATATTCTGCAGAGGTATATTTGGGAGTGCATTGAGGCCTATGTTCAAAAAGGGAATATCTTCACATAAAAATGAGAAAGAAGTGTTCTGAGAAACTTCTTTGTGATGTGCACATTCGTCTCACAGGGTTGAACCATTCTGTTTATTGAGCAGTTTGGAAACAGTCTTTTCATAGAATCTGCAAAGGGATATCTGGGAGCACGTTGAGGCATATGGTGAAAGAGGAAATATCTTCACATAAAAAGTAGAAAGAAATTTTCTGAGTAATGCCTTTGTGACATGTGCATTCATCACACAGAAGTAAATGTTTCTTCCCATTGAGCAGTTAGTTTTTATGTGAAGATATTTCCGTTTTCACCATAGACCTCAAACAGCCTACATATATCCCTTTGTAGATTCTACAAAAAGACTGTTTCCAAACGGCTCAAACAAAGCTTCCACTCTGTGAGATGAATGCACACATCATAGAGAAGTTTCTCAGAAAGTTTCTGTCTAGTTCTTATTTTTTGATACTCCCTTGTTGAACATAGGCCTCAAACCACTCATAAATAACCCTTTGCAGATTCTACAAAAAGACTGTTTCTAAACTACTCAATCAAAAGAAAGGTTCAACTCTGTGAGGTGAATGCACACATCACAAAGAAGTTTCTCAGAAAGCTTCTGTCTAGTTTTTATTTGAAGATGTTTCCTTTTTCAATAAAGGTCTCAAAGTGCTCAAAAATGTCCCTTTACAGATATTACAAAAAGACTGTTCCCAAACTACTGAACCAAAAAAAAGCTTCAACTCTTTGAGATGAATGCGCACATCACAAAGAAGTTTCTCAGAAAGTTTCTGTCCAGTTTTTATGTGAAGATATTTCCTTTTTCACCGTAAGTCTCAAAGCATTCAAATTATCACTTTGCAGATTCTACAAAAAGACATTTTCCAAGCTGCTCTATATAAAGAAAGGTTCAACACTGTGAGAAGAATTCACACATCAAAAGAAGTTTCACAGAATGCTTCTGTCTACTTTTTATGTGAAGACATTTCCTTTTTCACCATAAGCCAAAAAAGGATCGCAAATATCCTTTTGTACATTCCACAAAAGGACGTTCCCAAACTGCTCAATCCAAAGACAGGTTCAACTCTTTGGGATGAATGTACACATCACAACGAAGTTTCTCAGAAAGCTTCTGTCTAGTTTTTGTGTGAAGATATTTCTATTTTCACCGTAGGCTTCAAAGGGCTCACAAATATCACAAAGCAGAGTCTACAGAAAGACTCTATCCAAACTGGTCAATGAAAATAACACTTGAAATCTGTGAGATGAATGAGCACATCACAATGGATTTTCTCAGAAAGCTTCTGTCTAGTTTTTAATGTGAAGATATTTCCATTTTCACCATAGACCTGAAACTGCCTACATATATCCCTTTGTAGATACTACAAAAAGACTGTTTCCAAACTGCTCAATCAAAGAAAACTTTCTACTATGTGACGTGAATGCACACGTCACAGGAAAGTTTCTCAGAAAGTTTCTGTCTAGTTCTTATTTGTTGATACTCCCTTTTTCACCATAGGCCTCAAACCGCTGATAAATAACCCTTTGCAGATTCTACAAAAGGACTGTTTCCAAACTGGTAATTCAAACGAAAGTTCAGCTGTGTGAGATGAATGCACACATAAAAATAAGTTTCTCAGAACGTTTCTGTCTAGTTTTTATGTGAAGAAACTTCTTTTTCACCATAAGCCTCAAAGCGTTCACAAATTTTCCTTTGCAGATTCTACGAAAAGACTGTTTCCAAACTGCTCAATCAAAAGAAAAGTTCACCTCTGTGTGATGAATGCACACATTACCAAGAAGTTTGTCAGAAGGCTTCTGTCTAGATCTTATTTGTGGATATTTCCTTTTTCACAATAGGCCTCAAAAAACTCACAAATATCCCTTTGCATATTCTACAAAAAGATTCTTTCCAAACTACTCAATGAAAGAAAATTCAACTCTGTGAGATAAATGCAGAAATCACAAAGTGGTTTCTCAGAATGCTTCTGTCTACTTTTTATATGAAGATATTTCCTTTTTCACCACATGCCTCAAACCACTCAAAAATATTCCTTTGCAGATTCTCCAAAAAGACTGTTTCCAAATTGCTCAATCAAAAGAAAGACTCAACTCTTTGAGATGCATACACCCATCACAAAGAAGTTTCCCAGAAATATGAGTCTAGTTTTTATGTGAAGATATTTCCTTTTTCACCATAAGCCTCAAAGCTTTCAAAAATATCACTTTGCAGGTTCTATGAAAAGGCTGTTTCCAAACTGCTCAATCAAAAGAAAGTTTCAATCCTGTGGGATGAATGCACACATCACAAAGAAGTCTTTCAGAAAGTTTCTGTCTACATTTTATTTTTCAATATTTCCTTTTTCACCATAGGACTCAAACCACTGAAACATATCGCTTTGCAGATTCTACAAAAAGATGGTTTTCAAACTGCCCAATGAAAAGAAAGGTTCATCTCTCTGAGATGAATGCACACATCACAAAGAAGTTTCTCAGAATGCTTCTCTCTAGGTTTTATGTGAAGATATTTCCTTTTTCACTGCAGACCTCAAATCGCTCATAAATATCCCTTTGTGTACTCTACAAAAAGACTGTTTCCAATCTGATAAGTCAAAAGAAAATTTGAGCTCTGTGAGATGAATGCACACATCACAAGGAAGTTTCTCAGAAAGCTTCTGTCTAGTTTTTATGTGAAGATATTTCCTTTTTCACCATATGCCTCAAAATGCCTTCAAATATCCCTTTACAGATCCTACAAAAAGACTGTTTCCAAACTTCTCTATCAAAACAAAGGTTCAACTCTGTGAGATGAATGAACACATCTCAGAGAAGTATCTCAGAAAGCTTCTGTATAGTTTTTATGTAAAGATATTTCCTTTTTCACCATAGGCCTCAAAGAGCTCAAAAATGTCTCCTTACAGATTCTACAAAAAGACTTTTTTGAACTGGTGAATCAGAACAAATGTTCAACTCTGTGAGATGAATTCACACATCCTAAAGAAGTTTCTCAGAAAGTTTCTTTATAGGTTTAGGTGAAGATATTTCCTTTTTCACCATAAGTCTGAAAGCATTCGCAGATATCACTTTGCAGTTTGTACAAAAAGACTGTTTAAAAACTGCTCAATCAAAATAAAATTAAACTATGTGAGATGAATGCACACATCACAAAGAAGTTTCTCAGAAATCTTCTGTCTGTTTTTTATCTCAAGATAAATCTTATTTTGCCTTACGCCTCAATGGGATCACAAATATCCCTTTGCACATTCTACAAAAGTTCTGTTTCCAAACTGCTCAATCAAAAGAAAGGTTCAGCATTGTGAGATGAATGCACACACCACAAAGAAGTTTCTCAAAAAGTTTCTGTCCAGTTTTTATGTGGAGATAATTCCTTTTTCAACATAGGCCTCAATGGCCTCACAAATATCACTATGCATATTCTACAAAAAGACTGTTTCCAAACTACTCAATCAAAAGGAAGATTCAACTCTGTGAGATGAATGCACACATCACAAAGAAGTTTCTCAGAGAGCTTCTGTCTAGATATTATTTGTGGATAGTTCCTTTTTCACCATAGGCCTCAAAGGGCTCACAGATATCCCTTTGCAGATTCTACAAAAGCACTGTTTCCAAACTACTCAATCTAAATAGGTGCTCAACACTGTGAGCCAAATGCACACATCACAAAGAAGTTTCTCAGAATGCTTCTGTATAGTTTTTATGTGAAGATATTTCCTTTTTCACCATAGGCCTCTAATTGCTCACAAATGTCCCTGTGCAGATTCTACATAAAGACTGTTTCCAAACTGCTCAATGAAAAGAAAGATTCAACTCTGAGATTAAAGCACACAACATGAAGAAGTTTCTCAGAATGCTTCTGTCTAGTTTTTATATGAAGATGTTTCGTTTTTCACCATAGACCTACCTCAAAGGGTTCACAAATATCCCTATGAAGCTTGTACAAAAAGAATGCTTCCAAACTGATCAATCAATAGGAAGCTTCAACTATGTGAGATGAATGCAAACATCACAAAGATGTTTCTCAGAATGTTTGTCTAGTTTTTTTGTGTAGATGTTTCCTTTTTCACCATAAACCTCAAATTGTTCACAAATATCACTTTGCAGATTATACAAAAAGACAGCTCCCACACTGCTCAATCAAAACAAAGGTTCAACTCTGTGAGATAAATGCACACATCACAAAGAGGTTTCACAGAAAGCTTCTGTCTAGATTTTATTTGCGGATATTTCCTTTTTCACCTTAGGCCTAATACTCCTCACAAATATACCTTTGCAGATCCTCCAAAGAGACTGTTTCCAAACTGCTCAATCAAAAGACAGATTCAACTCTGTGAGATGAATGCACACATCACAAAAAAATTGTTAGAATGGTTCTGTCTTGTTTTTATGTGAATATATTTCCTTTTCCGCCATATGCCTCAAAACGCTCCAAATGTCCTCTTGCAGATTCTACAAAAAGAGTTTTTCAAAGGTGCTCAATCAAAAGAAAAGCTCAAATCTGTGAGATGAATGCACACATCACGAAGAAGTTTTTCAGAATGCTTCTGTCTAGTTAGTATATGAAGATATTTCCTTTTTCACCGTAGATCTCAAAGTGCTCCAAATGTACCCTTGAAGATTCTGCAAAAAGAGGATTTCAAAGATGCTGAATCAAAGGAAAGGTTGAACTCTGTAAGATGAATGCACAAATCACAGAAGTGTGTCAGAAGTTTCCATCAAGTTTTTATGTGAAGATATTTCCTTTTCAACCTAATCCCCAAAGTCCTCCAATTGTTCACTTGCAGATACCACAAAAAGAGTGTTTCAAAACTGTTCAATAAATAGTAGAGTTCAACTCTGTGAGATAAATGCACACATCACAGAGAAGTTTCTCATAATTCTTCTGTCTACTTATTATATGAAGATATTACTTTATCCACCATAGGCCTCAGAGTGCTCCAAATGTCCACTTGCAGATTCTACAAAAAGAGTGTTTCAAAAGTACTTAATCGAAAGTAAGGTTCAACTCTGTGAGATTAATGCACACATCAAAAAGAAAGTCCTCAGAATGCTTCTGTCCAGATCTTATGTGAAGATATTTCCTTTCCACCATAGGTCTCAAAGCAAACCAAATATCCACTTGCAGATAGTACAAAAAGGTTGTTTCAAAACTGCTCAATCAAAAGTAAGGTTCAAACCTGTGAGATGAATGCACATATCACAAAGAAGTTTGTCAGAATTCTTCTGTCTAGTTTTTATGTGAAGATATTTCCTTCTCCACCATCGGCCTCATAGCCCTCCAAATGTCCACTTGCTATTTATCCAAAAACAATGTTTCATAACTGCTCAATGGAAAGGAAATTTCAAATCTGTGAGATGGATGCACACATCACAAAGAAGTTTATAAGAATTTTTCTGTCTATTTTTTATGTGAAGATATCTACTTTTCCTCCATGGGCCTCAAAGCGCTCCCAATGTCCACTTGCAGATTCTACAAAAAGAGGATGTCAAAACTATTCAATTGAAAGTAAGGTTCAACTCTGTGGGACGAATGAACACATGACAAGCAAATTTGTCAGAATGCTTCTGTCTAGTTTTTAAGTGAAGATATTTCCTTTTCCATCATAGGCCCCAAAGAACTCCAAATATCCACTTGTGAACAGTACAAAAAGGGTATTTCAGAACTGCTCCATGAAAAGTAAGGTTCAACTCTATGAGATGAATGCACATATCACAAAGAAGGTTGTCAGAATTCTTCTGTCTGATTTTTAGGTGAAGATATTTCCTTTCACACCATAGGCCTCAAAGCACTCCAAATGTCCACTTTCAGGTGGCATAAAAAGAGATTTCCAAAACTGCTTAATCAAAACAAGTTTCAACTCTGTGAGATGAAAGCACACTTCACGTAGAAGTTTGTCAGAATGCTTCTGTCTAGTTTTTATGTGAAGATATTTTCTTTTCTACCATAGGCCTCAAAGCACTCCAAATCTCCACTCGCAGATACTATAAAAAGAGTGTTTCAAAACTGACCAATCAAAAGAAAGGTTCAACTCTTTGAGATGAATGCACACATCACAAAGAAGTTTGTCAGAATGCTTCTGTCTAGTTTTTCAGTGAAGATAAGTCCTTTTCCACTACAGGCCTCAAAGCACTACAAATGTCCACTTGCAGATTGTACAAAAAGAGTGTTTCAAAGCTGCTCAAACAAAAGAATGGTTCAACTCTGTGAGATGAATGCACACATCACAAAGAAGTTTGTCAGAATGCTTCTGTGAAGTTTTCATGTGAATATATGTCCTTTCCCATCGTAGGCCTCAAAGGTCTCCAAATGTCCACTGGCAGATTCTACAAAAAGAAAGGTTCTACTGCTTAACCAAAAGAAAGGTTCAACTCTATGAGATGAATGCTCTCATCAGAAAGAAGTTTGTCAGAATACTTCTCTCCAGTTTTTATGTGAAGACATTTCCTTTTCCACAATTGGCCTCACAGAGCTCCAATTATGCACTTGCAGATTCTACAAAAAGAGTGTTTCAAAACTGCTCAATGAAAAGTAAGGTTCAACTCTGTGAGACAAATGCACACATCATAAAGAAATTTGTCAGAATGCTTCTGTCTGGTTTTTATGTGAGCATATTTCATTTTCCACCATAGGTGTCAAAGCGCTCCAAATGTTCACTTGCTGATTCCACAAAAAGAGTGTTTCAAAGCTGCTGAATCAAAAGAAAAATTCAACTCAGTGTGAGATGAATACACACAACACAAAGAAATTTCTCATTATGCTTCTGTCTAGTTATTATATGAAGATATTTCGTTGTCCACCATAATCCTCAAAGTGCTCCAAATGTCCACCTGCAGATTCTACAAAAATAGAGTTTCAAAAGAGCTCATTCAAAAGAAAGGTTCAACACTGTAAGATGGATGAACGCATCACAAAGAAGTTTTCCAGAAGGCTTCTGTCTAGTTTTTATGTGAAGATGTTTCCTTTTCCACTGTAGGCCTCAAAGTGCTCCAATTTTCCACTTGCAGATTTTACAAAAAGAGGGTTTCAAAACTGCTCAAAAAAAGGAAGGTTCAACCCTGTGAGATGAATGCACACATCACAAAGAAGTTTCTCAGAATGCTTCTGTCTGGTTTTAATGTGAAGATATTTCCTTTTCCACCATAGGCCTCAAAGCGCTTCAAATGTCCACTTGCAGATTCTACAAAAAGAGTGTTTCAAAACTGCTCAATTGAAAGTAAGGTTTAACACTGTGAGATGAATGCACACATTACAAAGAAGTTTTTCAGTATGCTTCTGTCTAGTTTTTATGGGAAGATATTTCCTTTTCCACCATAGGCCTCAAAGCGCTCCAAATGTCCACTTTCAGATTCTACAAAAAGAGTTTTTCAAACCTGTTCAACCAAAAGAATGGCTCAACTCTGTGAGAAGAATGCAGACAACACAAAGAAGGTTCTCGTACTGTTTCTTTCTAGTTATAATACGAAGACATTCCATTATCCATCATAATCCTCAAAGCACTCCAATTGTTGACTTGCAGATTCTACAAAAAGGGTGTTTCAAAACTGCTCAATCAAAAGAAAGGTTCAACCCTCAAAGGTGAATGCACACATCACAAGGATGTTTTTCAGAAGGCTTCTGTCTAGTTTTAATGTAAAGATATTTCCTATTCCAACATATGCCTCAAAGCGCTGCAAATGTACACTTGCAGATTCTACAAAAGGGTGTTTCAAAACTGCTCAATGAAAAGAAATTTCAACTTTGTGAGATGAATGCGCACATCACTAAGAAGTTTGTCTGAATGTTTTTATATAGTTTTTAGGTGAAGATGTGTCCTTTTCCACCATAGGCGTCAAAGAGCTAAAAATGTCAAATTTTATATTCTACAAAAAGAGTGTTTCAATACTGCTCAATCAAAGGAAGTTTCACCTCCATGAGATGAATGCACACATCAAAAGTACGTTTCTCAGGATGCTTCTGTCTAGCTACTATGTGAAGTTATTTCCTGTTCCAACATAGGCCTCAATGGGCTCCAATGTCCAATTGCAGATTCTACAAAAAGAGTGTTTCAAAACTGCTCAATCAAAAGAAAGGTTCAATTCTGTGAGATGAATGCACACATCACAAAAGAGTTTCTCAGAATCCTTCTGTCTAGTTTTTATGTGAAGATATTTCCTTTTCTACTAGAGGCAGTATAGCACTCCAAATATCCACTTGCAGATTCTACAAAAAGAGTGTTTCCAAACTGCTCAATCAAAAGAAAGGTTCGAGTCCGTGAGATGAATGCACACATAACAAAGAAGTTTCTCAGAATGCGTCTGTCTAGTTTTTATGTGAAGATATTTCCTTTTCCACCATAGACCTCAAAGCGCCCAAAATGACCTGCTGCAGATTCTACAAAAATACTTTGTCAAAATTGCTCAATGAAAAGAAAGTTTCAACTCTATAAGATGAATGCACATATCACAAAGAATTTTCTCAGAATGATTCTGTCTAGTTCTCATGTGAAGATATTTCCTTTTCCACCATATGCCTCAAAGCGCTCCTAACGTCCACTTGCATATTTTACAAAAATAGTGTTTCAAAGCTGCTCGATCAAAAGAAAGATTCAACTCCGTGTGAGATGAATGCACACATCACAAAGAAGTTTCTCGTAATGCTTCTGTCTAGTTATTATATGAAGTTATTTAGTTATTCACCATAGGATTCAAAGCAATCCAAATGTCCAATTCCAGATTTTACAAAAAG
Organism: Pongo abelii; assembly: GCF_028885655.2. Lineage (NCBI taxonomy): Eukaryota > Metazoa > Chordata > Mammalia > Primates > Hominidae > Pongo > Pongo abelii. The sequence continues at coordinate 12,059,459 of NC_072007.2, forward strand.
AGTGTTTCAAAACTGCTCAATCAAAAGAAACGTTCAACTCTGTAAGATGAATGCACACATCACAAATAAATTTTTCAGAAGGCTTCTGTCTAGTTTTTATGTGAAGATATTTCCTTTTCCACCATAGGCCTCAAATCCTTCAAATGTCCACTTGCAGATTCTACAAAAAGAGTGTTTCAAAACTGCTCAATGAAAAGTAAATTTCAAATCTGTTAGATGAATGCACACATCACAAAGTAGTTTGTCAGAATGCTTATGTCTGGTTTTTATTTGAAGATATTTCCTTTCCCACCATAGACCTCAAAGCGCTCCAAATGTCCACTTGCAGATTCTACAAAACGAGTGTTTCAAACTGCTATATCTAAAGTAAGGTTCAACGCTGTGAGATGAATGCACACATCACAAAGAAGTTGTTCAGAATGCTTCTGTCTAGTTTTTATGTGCAGGTATTTCCTTTTCCACCATAGGCCCCAAAGCACTCTAAATGCCCACTTGCAGATTCTACAAAAAGAGTGTTTCAAAGCTGGTCAATCAAAAGAAATGGTCAACACTGTGAGTTGAATGCACACATCATAAATACGTTTGTCAGAATGCTTCCGTCTCGTTTGTATGTGAAGATATTTCCTTTTCCACCACAGGCCTCAAAGCACTCCAAATGTCCAATTGCAGATTCTACAAATAGAGTGTTTCAAAACTACTCAATGAAAAATAAGGTTCAACCCTGTGAGATGAAATCACACATCACAAATAAGTTTGTCAGAATGCTTCTGCCTAGTTTTTATGTGAAGATATTTCCTTTTCCTGCATTGGTCTCAAGCACTCCAAATGTCCACTTGCAGATTCTATAAAAAGTGTGTTTCAAAATTGCTCAATCGAAAATCAGGTTCAACTCTGTGAGGTGAATGCACACATCACAAGCAAATTTGTCAGAATGCATCTTTCTAGTTCTTAAGTGAAGATATTTCCTTTTCCACCATAGGCCTCAAAGCACTTCAATTGTCCACATGCAGATTCTACAAAAACAGTGTTTCAAAACAGCTCAACCAAAAGAAATGTTCAACTTTGTAAGACGAAAGCACACATCACAAAGAAATTTTTCAGAAGGCTTCTGTCTAGTTTTTATGTGAAAATATTTCCTTTTCCACCATAGGCCTCAAAATGCACAAATTGCCCACTTGCAGATTCTACAAAAAGAGTATTTCAAAACTGCTCAATGAAAAGAAAAGTTCAACTCTCTGAGATGAATGCATGCATCACAAAGAAGTTCGTAAGAATGCTTCTGTCTGGTTTTTGTGTGAAGACATTCCCTTTTCCACCACAGGACTCAAAGCCCTCCAAATGTCCACTTGCAGATTCTGCAAAAAGATAGTTTCCAAACTACTTAATCAAAAGAATGATTCAACTCAGTGACATGAATGCTCACATCACAAAGACATTCTTCAGAATGCTTCTGTCTAGTTTTTATGTGAAGATATTTCCTTTTCTACCATAGACTTCAAACACTCCAACTGTCCTCATGCAGAAAGAACAAATAGGATGTTTCAAAACTGCACAATCCAAAGTAAGGTTCAACTCTGTAAGACGAATGCACATATCACAAAGAAGTTTGTCATAATGCTTCTACCTAATTTTTATGGGAAGATATTTGCATTTCCATCAGAGGTCCCAAAGCTCTCCAAATGTCCACTTGCACATTCTACAAAAAGCGTGTTTCCACACAGCTCAATCAAAAGGAATGTTTCTCAGTATGATTCTGTCCAGTTTTTATGTGAAGATGTTTCCTTTTCCACTACAGTCAGTATAGCACTCCAAATATCCACTTGCAGATTCTACAAAAAGAGTGTTTCCAAACTGCTCAATCAAAAGAAAAGTTGGAGTCTGTGATATTAATGGACACATCACAAAGAAGTTTCTCAGAATGCTTCCATCTAGTTTTTATGAGAAGACATTTCCTTTTCCACCATAGGACTCAAAGCGCGCCAAATGACCATTTGCAGATTCTACAAAAAGACTGTGTCAAAACTGCTCAATGAAAAGAAAGGTTCAACTTTCTAAGATAAATGCACATATCACAAAGAATTTTCTCAGAATGATTATGTCTAGTTTTAATGTGAAGATATTTCCTTTCCACCCTAGTCCTTAAAACTGTCCAAATATACACTTGCAGATTCTTCAAAAAGAATGTTTCAAAACTGATCAATTAAAAGAAAGTTTCAACTCTGTGAGACGAATGCACACATCACAAAGAAGTTTGTCGGAATGTTTCTGTATAGTTTTTATGTGAAGACAATTAGTTTTCCAACATAGGCCTCATAGCGCTCATAATGTCCATTTGCAGATTCTACAAAAGAGTGTTCCAAAGCTGCTCAATCAAAACAAATTTTCAACTCTGTGAGATGAATGCGCACATCACAAAGAAATTTCTCAGAATGCTTCTATTAATTATGTAAAGATATTTCATTTTCCAACATAGGCTTCAAAGCCCACCAGATGTCCACCTGCAGGTTCTACAAAAAGATTGTATCAAAACTGCTCAATTGCAAGTGAGTTTTCAACTCTGTGCGATGAATGCACACATCACAAGGAAGTTTGTCAGACATCTTCTGTCTAGTTTTTATATGAAGATATTGGCTTTTCCACCTTAGTCCGCACAGCACTCCAAATATCCAATTGCAGATTCCACAAAAAGAGTGTTTCAAAGCAGCTCAATCAAAAGAAAAGTTCAATTTTGCCTTCAATTCTTTATGTACCCAGTAGTCATTCAGGAGGAGGTTGTTGAATTTCCATGTAGTTGAGCGGTTCTGAATGAGTTTCTTAATCCTGAGTTCTAGTTTGCTTGCATTGTGGTCTGAGAGACAGTTTGTCATAAATTCTGTTATTTTACATTTGCAGAGGAGAGCTTTACTTCCAACTATGTGGTCAGTCTTGGAATAGGTGTGGTGTGGTGCTGAAAAGAACGTATATTCTGTTGATTTGGGGTGGAGAGTTCTGTTGATGTGTATTAGGTTCACTTGGTGCAGAGCTGAGTACAATTCCTGGGTATCCTTGTTAACTTTCTGTCTCGTTGATCGGTCTAATGTTGACAGTGGGGTGTTAAAATCTCCCATTATTATTGTGTGGGAGTCTAAGTCTCATTGTAGGTCACTCAGGACTTGCTTTATGAATATGGGTGCTCCTGTATTGGGTGCATATATATTTAGGATAGTTAACTCTTCTGGTTGAATTGATCCCTAGAAATCCTAGGCACTACCATGCAGGACATAGACATGGGTAAGGACTTCATGTCTAAAACACCAAAATCAATGGCAACAAAAGTCAAAGTTGACAAATGGGATCTAATTAAACTAAAGACCTTCTGCACAGCAAAAATAAACTACCATTGGATTGAACAGGCAACGTAAAAATGGGAGAAAATATTCGCAACCTACTCATCTGACAAAGGGCTAATATCCAGAATCTACAATGAACACCAACAAATTTACAAGAAAAAAAACAAACAACCCCATCAAAAAGTGAGCAAAGGATATGAACAGACTCCTCTCAAAAGAAGACATTTATGCAGCCAAAAGACACATGAAAAATGTTCATCACCACTGGCTATCAGAGAAATGCAAATCAAAACCACAATGAGATACCATCTCACACCAGTTAGAATGGCAATCATTAAAAGGTCAGGAAACAACAGGTGCTGGAGAGGATGTGGAGAAATAGGAACACTTTTACACTATTGGTGGGACTGTAAACTAGTTCAACCATTGTGGAAGTCAGTGTGGCGATTCCTCAGGGATCTAGAACTAGAAATTCCATTTGACCCAGCCATCCCATTACTGAGTACATACCCAAAGGACTATAAATTATGCTGCTATAAAGACACATGCACACGTATGTTTATTGTGACACTATTCACAACAGCAAAGACTTGGATCCAACCCTAATGTCCATGAATGATAGAGTGGATTAAGAAAATGTGGCATATATACACCATGGAATACCATGCAGCCACAAAAAATGATGAGTTCATGTCTTTGTAAGGAGATGGATGAAATTGGAAATCATCATTCTCAGTAAACTATCGCAAGGACAAGAAACCAAACACTGCATTTTCTCACTCATAGATGGGAATTGAAAAATGAGAACACATGGACACAGGAAGGGGAACATTACACTCTGGGGACTGTTGTGGGATGGGGGAAGGGGGGAGTAATAGCATTAGGAGATATACCTAATACTAAATGACGAGTTAATGGGGGCAGCACACCAGCATGGCACATGTACATATATGTAATTAAACTGCACATTGTGCATATGTACCCTAAAACTTAAAGTATAATAATAATAATAATAAAAAGGTTCAATTCTGTGAGATGAATGAACACATAACAAAGAAGTTTCTCAGAATGCTTCTGTCTAGCTCTGAAGTGAAGATATTTCCTTTTCCACCATAGGCCTCAAAGCGCTCCAAATGTCCTCTTGCAGATTCTACAAAAAGAGTGTTTCAAAACTGATCAATCAAAAGAAAGTCCAACTCTGTCAATTGAATGCACACATCCCAAAGAAGTTTGTCAGAATGATTCTGTCTAGTTTACATGTGAATATATTTCCTTTTGCACAATACACCACAAAGTGCTCCAAATGTCCACTTGCAGATTCTACAAAAAAAGTGTTTCAAAACTGCTCAATCGAAAGTAAGGTTCAAATCTAGGAGATGAATGCACACATCCAAAAGAAGTTTGTCAGTATGATTCTGTCTAGTTTTTATATGAACATATTTCCTTTTACACACTAGGCCTCAGAGTGCTCCAAATGTCCACTAGCAGATTCTACAAAAAGAGTGTTTCTAAACTTCTCAATAAAAAGAAAAGTTCAAGTCTCTGAGGTGAATCCACACATCACAAAGTAGTTTCTCAGAATGCTTCTGTCTAGTTTTTATGTGAAGATAATTCCTTCTCCACCATAGGCCTCAAAACTCTCCAAATATACACTTGCACATTCTACAAAAACAGTGTTTCAAAACTGCTCAATGAAAAGAAAAGTTCAAATCTGTAAGATGAATGCACACATCACAAAGAAGTTTGTCATAATGTTTCTGTATAGTTTTTTTGTGAAGATACTTTCTTTTCCACCATACGCTTCAAAGCGCCCCAAATGTCCACGTGCAGATTGTACAAAGTGTTTCAAAGCTGTTCAATCAAATGAAAGGTTCAACCCTGTGAGATGAATGCACACATCACAAAGAAATTTGTCAGAATGCTCCTGTCTAGTTTTTGGGAAGAGATTTCCTTTTCCAAGATAGGCCTCAAACACTCCAAATGTCCACTTGCAGAGAGTACAAAAAGGGTGTTTCAAAACTGTTCAATCAAAAGTAAGGTTCAACTCTATGAGATGACTGCATATATCACAAAGAAGTTTGTCACAATCCTTCTGTCTAGTTTTTATGTGAAGATTTTTTTTTCACCATATGCCTCAAAACGCTCCAAATGTCCACTTACAGATTCTACAGAAAGAGTGTTTCCAAACTGCTCAATAAAAAGGAAGATTCAACTCTGTGAGAAGAATGCACACATCACAAAGAAGTTTCTCAGAATTCTTCTGTCTAGGTTTTCTTTGAAGATATTTCGTTTTCCACCATAGGACACAAAGCTCACCAAATGTCCACTTGCAGATTCTGGAGAAAGGGTGTTTCCAAACTACTCAATCAAAAGAAAGGTTCACGTCTGTGAGATGAATGTGCACATCACCAAGAATTTTCACAGACTGATTCTGTCTAGTATTTATGTAAAGATATCTCCTTTTCCACCATAGGCCACAAAGCACTCCAAATGTCCACTTGCAACTAGTTCAAAAAGGGTGTTTCAAAACTGCTCAATAAAAAGTAAGGTTGAACTCTGTGAGGTGAATGAACAAATCAAAAAGAAGTTTGTCAGAATGCTTCTGTCTAGTTTTTATGTGAAGATATTTCCTTTTCCAACATAGGCCTCAAAGCCCTTCAAATGTCCACTTGCAGATTCTGGAAAAAGAGTGTTTCCAAACTGCTCAACCAAAAGAAAGGTTCAACTCTGAGAGATGAATGAACACAACACCAAGAGTTTTCTCAGACTGATTCTGTCTAGTTCTTATGTTAAGATATCTCCTTTTCCACCATAGACCAAAAAGCAATCCAAATGTCCACTTACACCTAATTCAAAAAGGGTGTTCCAAAACTGCTCAATCAAAAGTAAGGTTGAACTCTGTGAGATGAATGCACATATCAAAGAAGTTTGTCAGAATGCTTCTGTCTAGTTTTTATGTGAAGATATTTCCTTTTCCACCATGGGCCTCAAAGGGCTCCAAATATCCACTTGCAGATTCTACAAAAAGAGTGTTTCCTAATGGCTCAGTCAAAAAAAAGTTTCAACTCGGTGAGCTGAATGCAACCATCACAATGAAGTTTCTCAGAATTCTTCTGTCTCATTTTTATATGAAGATATTTCCTTTTCCACCATATTCTTCAAAGCGCTCCTAATGTCCATTTGCAGATTCTACAAAAAGAGTGTGTTAAAACTACTGATTCAAAAGAAATGTTCAACTCTGTGAGATGAATGCACACATCACCAAGAATTTTCTCAGAATGATTCTGTCTAGTTTATAGGTGAAGATATTTCCTTTTCCACCATAGGCCTCAAAGCACTCCAAATGTACACTTGCAGATTCTACAAAACGAGTGTTTCAAAACTGCTCAATGAAAAGAAAAGTTCATCTCTGTGAGACGAATGCACACATTACAAAGAAGTTTGTCAGAATGTTTCTGTATAGCTTTTATGTGAAGACATTTCCTTTTCCACCTTAGGATTCAAAGCACTCCAAATGTCCAATTGCAGATTATACAAAAAGAGTATTTTAAAGCTGCTAAACCTAAAGAAAGGTTCAACTCCGTGAGATGGATGCACATATCAGAGAACTTTCTCAGAATGCTTCTGTCTAGTTATTATGTGAAGATATTTCGTTTTCTACCATAGGCCTCAAAGCGCTCCAGCTGTCTGCTTGGAGATTATACAAAAAAAAGTGTGTTTCAAAAGTGCTCAATCGAAAGCAAGGTTCAATTCTGTGAGATGGATGCACACTTCTGAAAGAAGTTTCTCAGAATTCTTCTGTACAGTTTTTATGTGAAGATATTTCCTTTCAACTATTGGCCTGAAAGTGCTCCAAATGTCCACTTGCAGATTGTACAAAAAGGGTGTTTCAAAACTTCTCAAAGTTTTGAAAAAACACATTACAAAGAAGTTTCTCAGAATGCTTCTGTCTAGTTATTTAATTAATATATTTCCTTTTCCGCGATAGGCCTACAAGCACTCCAAATGTCCACTTGCAGATTCTGCAAAAAGTGAGTTTCGAAGTTACTCAATCGAAAGAAATGTTCAACTCTGTGAGATGAATGCGCACATCACAAAGGCGTTTGTCAGAATGTTTCTGTATAGTTTTTATTTGAAGATATTTCCTTTTCCTCCATAGATGTCAAAGCACTCAAATATCCTCTTGCAGATAGTACAAAAAGGGTGTTTCAAAACTGTGCAAGCAAAAGCAAGTTCAACTCTGTGAGTTGAATCCACATATCACAAAGAAATCTGTCAGAATGCTTCTGTCAAGATTTTATGTGAAGATATATCCTTATCCACCACAGGCCTCAAAGCGCTATAAATGTCCACTTGCACATAGTACAAAAAGGGTGTTTCAAAACTGCTCAATCAAAAGAAAATTTCAAATCTCTGAGATGAATGCACGCATCACAAAGAAGTTTCTCAGAATGCTTCTGTCTAGTTATTATGTGAAGATATTTCGTTTTCCACCATAGGCCTCAAAGTGATCCAAATGTCCACTTCCAGATTCTACAAAAAGAGTGTTTCCAAACTCCTCAATCCAAGAAAGGTTCAACTCTGTGAGATCAATGCACACATCACAAAGAAGTTTCTAAGAATGCTTCCGTGCAATTTTTATGTGAAGATATTTCCTTTTCCACCATAGTTCTCAAAACGCTCCAAATGTCCACATGCGGATTCTACAAAAAGAGTGTTTCAAAGCTACTCAATTGATAGTGAGGTTAAACGCTGTGAGATGAACGCACATATCACAAGGTAGTTTCTCAGAATGCTTCTGTCTAGTTTTTATGTGAAGATATTTCCTTTTCCACCATAGGCCTCAAGGTGCTCCAAATGAACACTTGTAGATTCTACAAAAAAACTGTTTTAAAACTGCTCAATCAAAAGATATGTTCAACTCTGTGAGATGAAGTTACATATCACAAAGAAGTTTGTCAGAATGTTTCTGTCCAGTTTTGAAACACCCTTTTTTTATTATCTGCAAGTGGACTTTTGGACTGCTTTGAGGCCTATGGTGGAAAAGGAAATATCGTCACATAAAAACTAAACAGAAAAATTCTGACAAACTCCTTTGTGATGCATGCATTCATCTCACAGAATTGAAACTTTCTTTGCATTGAGCAGTTTTGAAACACCCTTTTTGTACTATCTGCAAGAGGACTTTTGGAGTGCTTTGAGGCCTATGGTGCAAAAGGAAATATCTACACATAAAATCTAGACAGAAGCATACTGAGCAATTTCTTTGTGATGTGTGCATTCATCTCACGGAGTTGAACTTTTCTTTTGATTGAGCAGCTTTGAAGCACTCTTTTTGTAGAATCTGCAAACGAACATTTGGAGCACTTTGAGGTCTGTGGCGGAAAAGAAAATATCTTTACATAAAAACTATACAGAAACATTCTGACAAACTTCGTTTTGATGGGTGGATTCATCTCATGAATTTGAACCTTAGCTTTGATTGAGCAATTTTGAAACACTCTTTTTATAGAATCTGCAAGTGGACAATTTTAGCGCTTTGAGGCCTACGGTGGAAAACGAAATATCTTCACATAAAAACTAGTCAGAATAATTCTGAGAAAATTCTTTATGATGTGTGCATTTATCTCACAGAGTTTTACCTTTATTTTCATTGAGCAGTTTGGAAACACTCTTTTTGTAGAATCTGCAAGTGGACATTTGGAGGGCTTTGAGGCCTATGGTGGAAAACGAAATATCTTCACACAAAACTTAGACAGAAACATTCTGAGAAACTTCTTTGTGATGTGTGAATTCCTCTCAAAGAGTGGAACCTTTGTTTTGATTGAACAGTTTGGAAACACTCTTTTTGTAGAATGTGCAGGGGGACATTTGGAGTGTTTTGAGTCCTAAGGTGGAAAAGGAAATATCTTCACATAAAAACTAGACAGAAACATTCTGACAAACTTCTTTGTGATATGTGCATTCATCTCACAAAATAGAACCTTACTTTTGATTGAGCAGTTTTTCAACACCCTTTTTGTACTATCTGCAAGTGGACATTTTGAGTGCTTTGAGGCCTATGGTGGAAAAGGAAGTATTTTCTCATAATAACTAGACAGAAGAATTGTGCAAATTTCTTTGTGACTTGTGCATTCCTCTCACTGAGTTGAAACTTTCTTTGACTGAGATGTTCGGAAACTCTCTTTTTGTAGAATCTGCAATTGGATGTATGGAGCACTTTGAGGCCTATGGTGGAAAAGGAGGTATCTTCACTTAAGAACTAGACAGAAGCATTCTGAGAAACTTCATTGTGATGTGTGCATTCATCTCACAGACTTCAACCTTTCTTTTGATTGAGCAGTTTTGAAAGACTTTTTGCAGAATCTACAAGTGGACATTTAGAGCGCTTTGCAGCCCATGCTGGAAAAGGAAATATCTTCACATAAATACTAGACAGAAGCATTCTCAGAAACTTCTGAGTGATGTGTGCATTCATCTCATAGAGTTGAACCTTACTTACGATTGAGCTCTTTTGAAACACTCTTTTTGTGGAATCTGCAAGTGCTTTGATGCCAACGTGGAAAACGAAATATCTTCACATAATAGCAAGACAAAAGGATTCTGAGAAACTTCTTCAAGATGTGTGCATTCATCTCACACACTTGAACTTTCTTTTTATTCAGCAGCTTTGAAAAACTCTTTTTGTAGAATCTGCAATTGGACATTTGAAGTGCTTTGAGGCTGATGGTGGAAAAGGAAATATCTTCAAATAAAAACTATAAAGAAACTTTCTGACAAACTTCTTTGCGATGTTTGCATTCATCTCACAGCATTGAACCTTTCTTTTGATTGAGCAGTTTGGAAAAACTCTTTTTGTACAATCTGCAAGTGTACATTTGCATCGCTTTGAGGCCCATGGTGCAAAAGGAAATTTCTTCACTTAAAACCTAGACAGAATCATTCAGAGAAAATTATTTGCGATTGGTGCATTCATCTCAGAGAGTTGAAACGTTCTTTATATTGAGCAGTTTGGAAACACTCTTTTTCTAAAATCTGCAAGTGGATATTTGGAGCACTTTGAGGCCTATTGTGGAAGAGGAAGTATATTGACTTACCAACTTGACAGAAGCATTCTGAGAAATTTCTTTGTGATGTGTACATTTATCTCACAGATTTGAACCTTTCTTTTGATTGAGCAGTTTTGAAACACTCTTTTTGTAGAATCTGGAAGTGGACATTTGGAGTGCTTTGAGGCCTATGGTGGAAATCGAAATATCTTCACTTAAGTAGACAGAAGCATTCTGAGAAACTTCTTTGTGATATGTGCATTCATCTCACAGAGTTGAACCTTACTTACGAATGAGCAGTTCTGAAACCCTCTTTTTGCAGAATCTGGAAGTGGACAACTGGAGCGTTTGAGGTCTATGGTGGGAAAGGAAATATCTTCACATAATAACTAGACAGAAGTATTCTGAGAAACTTCTTTGTGATGTGTGCATTTATCTCACAGATTTGAACTTTATTTTGATTGAGTATTTTGGTAACTATCTTTTTGAAGAATCTTGAAGTGGACATTCGGAGTGCTTTGAGGCCTATGGTGGAAAAGGAAATATCTTCACATAAAAACTAGACAGAAGCATTCAAACCAACTTCTTTGTGATATGTTCATTCGTCTCACAGAGTTGAACCTTACTTTTGATTGAGCAGTTTTGAATCACCCTTTTTTTACTGTCTGCAAGTGGACATTTGGAGTGCTTTGAGGCCTATGGTGGAAAAGGAAATATGTTCATATAAACCTAGACAGAAGCAATCTGAGAAACTTCTTTGTGATGGGTGCATTCATCTCACAGAGTTGAAACTTTCCTTTGATTGAGCAGTTTTAAACACTCTTTTTGTAGGATCTGCAAGTGGATATTTGGAGGCCTATGGTGGAAGAGGAAATATCTTCAATCAAGAAATAGACACAAGCATTCTGGGAAACTTTTTGTGACGTGTGCGTTTATCTCACAGATTTGACCTTTCTTTTGATTGCATAGGTTGGAAACACTCTTTTGTAGAATCTGCAATTGGAGATCAGGAATGCTATGAGGCCTATGGTGGAAAACGAAATATCTTCACATAATAACTAGACACAAGCATTCTGAGAAACTTACTTGTGATGTGTGCATTCACCTCATAGATTTTAAACATTCTTTTGAATGAGCAGGTTTGAAAAACTCTTTTTGTAGTATCTGCAAGTGGACATTTGAAGCGCTATCAGACCTATGGTGGAAAAGGAAATATTTTCACATAAAAAGTATACAGAAAAATTATGACAAACTTTCTTGTGGTGTGTGCATTCATCTCATGGAGTTGAAACTTTCTTTTCATTGAGCAGTTTTGAAACACTGTTTTTGTAGAATCTGCAGCTGGACATATGGAGCGCTTTGAGGCCAATGGTGGAAAAGTAAATATCTTCACCTAAAAACTGCACAGAATAATTGTGAGAAAATTCTTTTTGATGTGTGCATTCATCACCCAGAGTTAAACATTTTTTTTGTTTGAACAGTTTCGAAACACTGTTTTTGTAGAATCTGCAAGAGGACATTTGGAACGCTTTGAGGCTTATGGTGTAAAAGATAGTATGTTCACATAAAAACTGGACAGAAGAATCCTGAGAAACTTCTTTGTGATGTGTGCATTCATCCCAGAGAGTTGAAGCTTCCTTTTGATTGAGCAGTTTGGAAACCCTCTTTTTGTAGAATTTGCAAGGGGTCATTTGGAGCGCTTTGAGTCCTATCATGGAAAAGGAAATATCTTCATATAAAAACTAGACAGAAGCATTCTGACAATCTTCTTTGTGATGTGTGCATTCATCTTACAGAGTTGAACCTTAGTTTTCATTGAGCAGTTTTGAAACCCTCTTTATTTATTTATTATTATTATTATTATTATTATTGTTATACTTTAGGTTTTATGGTACATGTGCGCAATGTGCAGGTAAGTTACATATGTATACATGTGCCAAGCTGGTGCGCTGCACCCACTAACTCGTCATCTAGTATTAGGTATATCTCCCAATGCTATCACTCCTCCCTCCCCCCACCCCACAACAGTCCCCAAAGTGTGATGTTTCCCTTCCTGTGTCCATGTGTTTTCATTGTTCAATTCCCACCTATGGGTGAGAATATGCGGTGTTTGGTTTTTTGTTCTTGCGATAGTTTACTGAGAACGATGATTTCCAATTTCATCCATGTCCCTACAAAGGACATGAACTCATCATTTTTGCAAATCAAAACCACAATGAGATACCATCTCACACCAGTTAGAATGGCAATCATTAAAATGTCAGGAAACAACAGGTGCTGGAGAGGGTGTGGAGAAATAGGAACACTTTTACACTGTTGGTGGGACTGTAAACTAGTTCAACCCTTGTGGAAGTCAGTGTGGCGATTCCTCCGGGATCTAGAACTAGGAATTCCATTCGACCCAGCCATCCCATTACTGGGTATATACCCAAAGGACTATAAATCATGCTACTATAAAGACACATGCACACGTATGTTTATTGCGGCATTATTCACAATAGCAAAGACTTGAAACCAACCCAAATGTCCAACAATGATAGACTGGATTAAGAAAATGTGGCACATATACACCATGGAATACTATGAAACCCTCTTTTTGTAGAATCTGCAAGTGGACATTTGGAGCTCTTTGAGGCCTGCAGTGGAAAAGGACATATCTTCACATTAAAACTAGACAAAAGCATTTTCACAAACTTCTTTGTGTTGTGTACATTCACCTCACAGAGTTGAACCTCAGTTGTCATTGAGAAGTTTTGAAACCCTATTTTTATAGAATCTGCAGGTAGACATTTGGAGCGCCTTGAGGCCTGTGGTGTATAACAAAATATCTTCATATAATAACTAGACAAAAGCATTCTGATAAACTTCTTTGTGATGTGTGTACTCATCTCACGTAAGTGAACCTTTCTTTTGATGGAGTAGCTTTGAAACACTCTTTTTGCAGAATCTGCAAGTGGACATTTGGAGCACTTTGAGGCCTATGGTAGGATAGAAAATATCTTCACATAAAAACCAGCCAGAAGCATTCCGACGAACTTCTTTGTGATGTGTGCATTCGTTCTCAGAGATGAACCTTTCTTTTGATTGACCAGCTTTGAAAAACTAATTTTGTAGAATCTGCAAGTGTACGTTTGGTGCACAATTAGGCCTATGGTAGAAAAGGAACTATCTTCACATAATAACTAGACAGAAGCATTCTGACACACTCCTTTGTGATGCATGTATCATCTCACAGAGTTGAAACTTACTTTTCATTGCGCAGTTTTGAAACCCTATTTTTGTAGAATCTACAAGTGGACGTTTGGAGCGCTTTGAGGCCTATGTTGGAAAAGAAAATTTCTTCACACAAAAAATAGACAGAAGCATTCTGACAAACTTCTTTGGGCTCTATGCATTCAACGCACAGAGTTGAACCTTTCTTTTTATTGAGCAGTTTGAAACACTCTTTTTATAGACTCTGCAAGTGGACATTTGGAGTGCTTTGAGGCCTATTGTGTAAAAGGAAATATCTTCACCTAAAAAACACCCAGAAGCATTCTGACAAGGTTCTTTGTGATGTGTGCGTTCATCTCACGGAGCTGAACCTTTCTTTTGATTGAGCAGATTTGAAACACTATTTTTGTAGAATCTGAAATGAATATTTGGAGCGCATTTAGGCCTATGGTGGAAAACGAAGTATCTTCAAATAATAACTACAGAGAAGCATTCTGACACACTTCTTTGTGATGTGTGCTTTCATCTCACAGAGTTGAACCTTACTTTTCATTGAGCTGTTTTGAAACACTCTTTTTGTTGAATCTGCAAGTGGTCATTTGGAGCGCTTTGAGGTCTATGATGGAAAAGGAAATATCTTCACATGAAAATTAGACAGAACCATTCCGACAATCTTCTTTGTGATGTGTGCATTCTTCTCACAAAGTGCAAACTTTCTTTTGATTGAGCAGCCTTCAAACACTCTTTTTGTAGAATCTGCATGTGGACATTTGGAGTGCTTTGAGGTCTATGGTGGAAAAGGAAATATCCTCACATAAAAACTAGGCAGAAGCATTCTGAAAAACTTCTTTGTGATGTGTACATTCATCTCACAGAGTTGAACCTTACTTTTCATTGAGCAGTTTTGAAAAATACTTTCTGTAGAATCTACAAGTGGCCATTTGGAGCGCTTTGAGGCCTATGGTGGAAAAGGAAATATCTTCACATAAAAACCAGACAGAAGCATTCTGACAAACATTTTGTGATGTGTGCAATTATCTCACAGGGTTGGACATTTCTTTTTACTGAGCAGCTTTGAAACACTCTTTTTGTAGAATTTGAAACTGGACACTTGGAGTGCTTTGTGTCCTATGGTGGAAAAGTAATTATCTTCACATGAAAACTATACAGAAGCATTCTGACAAACTTCTTTGTGATGTGTGCATTCATCTCACAGAGTTGAACCTTACTTTTCATTGAGCAGTTTTGAAACTCTCTTTCTGTAGAAACTACAAGTTGACATTTGGAGCGCTCTTAGTCCTATGGTGGAAAAGGAATTATCTTAACATAATAAGGAGACAGAAAGATTCTGACAAATTCCTTTGTCATGTGTGCATTCATATCACAGAGTTGAACCTTAATTTTGATGGAGCAGTTTTGAAAGATCCTTTTTGTACTATCTGCAAGTCAACGTTTTGAGTGATTTGATGCCTATGGTGGAGAAGGAAATAACTTCTCATAAGAACTAGAGAGAAGCATTATGAGAAATTTCTTTGTGATGTGTTCATTCATTTCACGGAGTTGAACCTTACTTTTGATTAAGCAGCTTTGAAATACTCTTTTTGTAGAATCTGCAAGTGGACATTTGGAGCGCTTTGTGGCCTATGGTGGAAAAGGAAATATCTTCACATAAAATTAGACAGAAGCATTCTGACGAACTTCTTTGTGACGTGTGCATTTATCTCACAGAGTTGAATTTTTCTTTTTTTTGAGCTGCTCAGAAACACCCTTATTGTAGAATCTGCGAGTGGACATTTGGAGTGCTTTGAGGCCTATGGTGGAAAAAGAAATATCTTCACATAAAAACGAGACAGAAGAATTCTTAGAAACTTCTTTATGATGTGTGCATTCGTCTCACAGAGTTAAACGTTACTTTTCATTGAGCAGCTTTACAACACTCTTTTTGTAGAATCTGCAAGTGGATATTTGTGATGTTTTCAGACCTATGGTAGAAAAGGAAATATCTTTACATAAAAACTATACAGAGGCATTCTGACAAACTTCTTTGTGATGTGTGCATTCATCTCACAGAGATGAATCTTTCTATTGATTGAGAAGCTTTGAAAAACTCTTTTTCTAGAAGCTGCAAGTGGACATTTGTTCCGCTTTGAGGCCTTTGGTGGAAAAGGATATATCGTCACATTAAAAATAGACAGAAGCATTCTGACAACTTTCTTTGTGAAATGTGCATTCAACTCACAGAGTTTAACCTTACTTTTGATTCAGCAGATTTGGAAGACCCTTTTGTTCCTATCTGCAATGGACATTTGGAGTGATTTGATGCCTATGGCGGAAAAGGAAATATCTTCACAAAACAACTACACAGAAGCATTCTGGGAAACTTCTTTGTGATGTGTGCATTCATCTAACAGAGTTGAACTTTAATTTTCTTTAAATTCCAATAAATTCCATTGCATTAAATTTCATTCCCTTACTCTGCATTCCACTCCTCTCCATCCCATTGCACTGCATTCCACTCCACTCCTGTCCAATCAACTCCATTCCACTCCATCCCATTCCATTCTACTCCATTCCACTTAACTCCACTTCACTCCATTCCACTTCATTCCTCTACACTACATTCCTTTCCATTCCATCCCATACCATTCCACACTATTCCATTCTACTCTGCTCCACTCCACTCAATTCCATTCCATCCCATTCCTTTCCATTCCATTCCACCCCACACAGCTCCACTCCAGCCCACCCCACTTCACTCCATTCCATTCCATTCCACTCTTTTCCGTTCCATTTCTTTTTTTGAGAGGATCTCACCCTGTCACGCAGGCTGCAGTGCAGTGGCACAATCTAAGCAAACATTTAATTTCACCATTCCATTCCATTGCTTTGCATTCCATTCCATTCCATTCCACTCCGTTCCACTCCACTCCATGCCATTGCATCCCATTCAATTCTACCTCATTCCACTCCAATCCACTCCACTCCCCTCCACTAAACTCCACTCCATTCCGTCCCATTTCATTCCACTCCACTTCACTCCACCCCACTGAATTCCATTGCATTCCATCCCATTCCATTCCGTTCCATTCCATTGCAATCCATTCCTTTCTTTTGACAGTATCTCACTCTGTCACACAGGCTGCAGTGCAGTGGCGCAATCCCAGCTCACATTTCATTTCACCATTCAATTACAATCCATTCCTCACAACTCCACTCCACTCCATTCCATCCCACTCCATTCCATTCCACTTCATTACTTTCCAGTCTTTTCTTTTGAAAGTATCTCACTCTTTCACGCAGGTGGGAGTGCAGTGGCACAATCACAGCTCACATTTCATTTAAGCATTCCTTTCCATTCCATTCCATTCCATCACATTCCATTCCTTTCCACTCCAATCGACTCCACTCCAATCCACTCCACTCCATTTCATTCAACACCGTTCCATTCCATCCCATTCCATTCCACTCTAATTCACCCTACTCCACTCCACTCCACTCCATTCTATTCCAATCAATCAAATTCCATTCCAACTCATTCCTGTCCACTCCACACCACTCCACTCCAATCCACTACACTCCAATCCAGTGCACTTCACTCCATTCCATTCCATTCCATTCAATTCCACTCCATTCCATTCCGTTACTATTTTCCAGAGGATCTCACTCTTTCACCCAGGCTGGAGTGCAGCGGCACAATCTCAGCTCACATTTCATTTGGCCATTCCATTCATTGTGTGCCTTTCCATTCCATTCCACGCCTTTCCATTCCATTCCACTCTGTTCCACACCACTCCACTGCACTCATCTCTACTCCACTCCATTTAATTCCATTTCATTCCATTCCACTCCATTCCAGTCCACTCCACTCCACTACATTCCACTCCATTAGATTCACTCCCATTCCATTCCACTACATTCCACTCCACTCCACTCCACTCCACTCCATTCCATTCCATTCAATCCCATTCCTTTCCACTCCATTCCACTCCACTCCACTCCACTACAGTCCACTCCACTAAACTCCAATCTATTCCAATCCATTCCATTCAACTCCATTACATTCCACACATTTCTTTCGACAGTTTGTCACTATTTCACAGAGTCTGGAGTGCAGTGGCACAATCTCAGCTCACATTTCATTTCACCATCTCATTCTATTCCATTCTATTTCATTCCATTCCAACCCACTCCACTCCACTCCTCTGCACTACATTCCATTCCATTCCACTCAACTGGAGTCCATTCCACTCCACTAGACTCCACTCCATACCATCCCATTCCATTCCACTCCATTCCACTCCTCTCGACTCCACTCCACTCCATTCCATTATATTACATTCCATTCCATTCCACTCCATTCCACTCCACTGCACTCCACTCAACTTCACTACATTCCATTCCATTCCATTCCATTCAACTCCATTCGTTTCTTTCGATAGGATCTCACTCTGTCCCCCAGGCTACAGTGCAGTACAACAATCTCAGCTTACATTTCACTTCACCATTCCATTCCATACCATTCCTTTCCATTCCATTGCATTCCTTTCCATTCCATTGCAGTCCACTCCACTCCACTAAAATCCATTCCATTCCATTACATTCTCTCTGATTCCAATCCATTGCATTCCACTGAACTCCATTCCACTCAATCCCATTCCTTTCCACTCGATTCCACTCCACTCCACTCCCTTGCATTCCATCCCATTCCATTCCACTCCACTCCACTCCCCTACACTCCATCCCATTCCATTCCACTCCACTCCACTCCCCTGCACTCCATTCCGTTCCACTCCATCCCATTCCACACCACTCTGTTCCACTCCACTCCATTCCATTCCATTCTTTCCACTCCCTTCCATTCCATTCCTTTCTTTCAACAGGATCACTCTCTGTCACCCTGGCTGCAGTGCAGTGGTGCAATCTTACCTCACATTTCATTTCACCATTCTATTCCATTGCATTCCATTGCATTCCATAGTATTCCATTCCATTCCATTCCATTCGACTAAACTCCACTCCATTCCACTCCACTACACTCCATTCCACTCCATTCCATCCCATTCCATTGCATTCCATTCTCATCTATTTTACTACACTCCAGAGCGCACCACTCAATTCCATTCCATCCCATTCCATTCCACTCCATTAAACACCAGTCCATTCGACTGCACTCCATTCCACTCAATCCCATTCCACTGCATCCCATTCTATTCCACTGCATTCCCCTCCACCCCACTGCACTGCAGTCCACTCCACTCCATTCCACTCCATTCCATTCCACTGTATCCTGTTCCACTCCGTTCCATTCCACAGTATTCCACTCCACTCTATTCCATTCCACTGTATTCCACTCCACTCCATTCCATTCCATTCCTTTCTTTCGACAGGATCTCACTCTGACACCCAGGTTGGATTACAGTGCAACAATCTCAGCTCACAATTCATTTCACCAGTCCATTCCATTCCATTCCATCCCATTCCATTCCATTCCATTACATTAAGTTCCATTCCTTTCCATTCCACTCCACTCCACTCCACTCCGCTCTGCTCCACCCCATTCTATTCCATCCCATTACATTGCACTCCATTCCACTCAACTTCATTCCACTCCACTCCACTCCTTTCCTTCACATCCCATTACATTCCACTCCAAACCACTCCACTCCACTCCACTGCAATCCATTGCATTCCATTGCATTCCATCCCATTCCATTCTATTCCATTCCACTCCTTTCCATTCCGTTCCTTTCTTTCGACATTATCTAAATCTGTTACACAGGCTGGAGTGCAGTGGCACAATCTCAGCTCACATTTCACTTCACCATTACATTTCATTCCATTTCATTCCATTCCATTCCATTCCATTCCATTCCATTTCACTCCATCCCACTCCACTCCACTCCATTCCACCCCTTTCCAATCCATTCCGTTACACTCCACTCAACTCCACTCCACTCCAATCCATTCAATTACATCCCTTTCCTTTACCCTCCATTGCACTCCACTCCACTCCCCTCCCCTCCACGCTATTGCATTCCACCCTATTCCATTCCATTCCATTCCACTCCAATCCTGTCCACTCAACTCCACTTCACTCCATTCCTATCCATTCCATTCCATTCCATTCCACTCCATTCCTATCTATTCCTTTCTTTTGACAGGATCTCACTACATCACCCACGGTGGAGTGCAGTGGAACAATCTCAGCTCACATGTCATTTCACCATTCTATTGCATTCTATTGCATTCTATTGCATTCCATAACATTCGACTCCCCTCCACTCCACTCCACTCAACTCCATTTCACTCCATTCCATTACAGTAAAATCCACTCCATCCCATTCCATCCCATTCAATTCCACTCTATTCCACTCCACTCCATTTCATTCCAATCCATCCCATCCCATTCCACTCCATTCCACTCTAATCCATTCCACTCCAGTCCATTTCACTCTACTCCTCTACATTCCACTCCATTCCACTTCATTCCGCTCCATTCGATTCCATTCCATTCTTTCAAAAGGATCTCACTCTGTCACCGGGCTGGAGTTCAAAGGCACAATCTCAGCTCACATGTAATTTCACCATTCCATTCCATTCCATTCCATTCCATTCCATTCCATTCCATTCCATTGCATTGCATTTCAATCAATTCCTTTCCATTCCACTCCACTCCACTCCATTCCATTCCCTTGCATTCCATTCCACTCTATTCCAGTCCATTTCACTCCACTACAGTCCACTCCACTCCATTAGATTCAATTCCATTCCATTCCACTCCATTCCACTCCTCTCCACTCCACTCCACTCTACTCCACTCCATTGAATTCCATTCAATGCCATTCCTTTCCACTCCATTCCAGTTCACACCACTACACTCTAATCCACTCCACTCCACTCCATTCGATTACATTCCATTCCATTCAACTCTATTCCATTCCATACTTTTCTTTCAACAGGATATCACTCGGTCACAGAGTCCAGAGTGCAGTGACACAATCTCAGCTCCCATTTCATTTCACCATTCCCTTGTATTCCATTCAATTTCATTCCATTCCAACTGACTCCATTAAAATCCACCCAACTCCAATCCACCTCAATACATTCCATTCCATTCCACGCCACTCGAGTCCACTCCACTCCAATCCACTTCATACCATCCCATTCCATTCTACCCCATTCCACTCCACTCGACGCCACTCCACTCTATTCCATTCCATTACATCCCATTCCATTCCACTTCATTCCACTCCACTGCACTCCCCTCCACTCCACTCAACTTCAATCCATTACATTCCATTCCTTTCTTCTGACAGGATCTCACTCTGTCACCCAGGCGGGAGTGTAGTACAACAATCTCAGCAAACATACCATTTCACCATTCCATTCCATTCCATTCCACTCCACTACAATCCATTCCATTCCACCCCATTCCATTTCATTCCAATCCGTTCCACTCCACTCTACTCCACTCCATTAAACTCAAGCCCATTCCATTTCACTCCATTCCACTCCACTCCATTCCAGTCCACTCAATTAAACTCCACTCCACTCCATTCATTTCCACTCCATTCCACTCCACTCTACTCAACTCCATTAAACTCAAGCCCATTCCATTTCACTCCATTCCACTCCACTCCATTCCACTCCACTCAATTAAACTCGACTCCACTCCACTCGTTTCCACGCCATTCCTTTCCAGTCCATTCCATTCCTTTCTTTTGACAGAATCTCACTCTTTGACAAGGCTGGAGTGCAGTGGCACAATCTCAGCTCACATATAATTTCACTATTCCATTCCATTGCGTTCCATTTTATTCTTTTCCATTGCATTCCATTCCATTCCATACCATTCCATTCCATTCCATTCTATTGCACCCCATTCCATTCCATTCCTTTCTTTTGACAGGATCTCTCTCTGTCTCCATGCTGGAGTGCAGTGGCCCAATCTCAGTTCAAATGTCCTTTCACCATTCCTTTCCACTCCATTCCTTTCCACTCCATTCCTTTCCATTACATTCCATGCAATTCCATTCCATTACACTCCACTCCACTCCGCTCCATTCAACTCCACTCCAATCCACCCCATTCAACTCCACTCCAATCCACCCCATTCCAGTCTTTCCAATTCCAGTCCATTCCACTCGACTCCACTCCACACCACTCCATTCAGTTCCATCCCATTCCATTCCACTACATTCCCGTCCACTCCACTCCACATCACTCCACTCCACCCCATTACATTCCAACACATTCCATTGCACTAAATTCCACTCCACTCCACTCAACTCCACTCCACTGCACTCCATTCCATTCATTTCCTTTCTTTTAACATTATCTCAGTCTGTCTCCCAGGCTGAAATGTAGTGGCACAGTCTCAGGTCACATTTCATTTCACCATTCCATTCCATCCCATTCATTTCCATTCCTTTACATTGCATTCTATTCCTTTCCATTCCACTCCACTCCACTCCATTCC
Source organism: Pongo abelii (assembly GCF_028885655.2). Lineage (NCBI taxonomy): Eukaryota > Metazoa > Chordata > Mammalia > Primates > Hominidae > Pongo > Pongo abelii. The sequence continues at coordinate 12,081,529 of NC_072007.2, forward strand.
AGTCCACTCTATTCCGTCATATTCCATACCACTCCATTCCACTCCCGTCCACTACACTCCACTTGACTCCACTCCATTCCATCCATCCCATTCCATTCCATTCCATTCAACTCCACCCACTCCACTCCATTCCATTCCACTCCATCCCATTCCATCCCACTGCACTCCCCCCCACTCCATTCCATTCCACTCCACTACATGCCATTGCACTCCACTCCACTCCACTCCACTGAATTCCGTTCCATTGCATCCCATTCCATTCCATTGCATTCCATTCCATTGCATTCCATTCCATTCCATTCCATTCCATTCCATTCCATTCCATTCCTTTCTTTTCACAGGATCTCACTCCATCACACAAGCTGGAGTGTAGTGGCGCAATCTCAGCCCACATTTCATTTCACCATTCAATTACACTCCATTCTGCAAAACTCCACTACACTCCACTCCATTCCATCCCACTCCATTCCATTCCACTCCATTACTTTCCATTCCTTTCTTTCGAAAGGCTCTCACTCTTTCAAGGAGGGTGGAGTGCAGTGGCACAATCACAGCTCACAATTCATTTAAGCTCTCCTTTCCTTTCCATTCTATTCCATCGCATTCCATTCCTTTTCACTCCAATTAACTCCACTCCTATCCACTCCACTCCATTCAATTCCGTTTCACTCCACTCCACTCCATTCAACACCATTCCATTCCATCCCATTCCATTCCACTATAATCCACCATACTCCACTCCACTCCACTCCATTCCTTTGAAATCCATCACATTTCATTCCACCTAATTCCAGTCCAATCCACACCACTCCATTCCAATCCACCACACTCCAATCCAATCCACTTCACTCCATGCAATTCCATTCCATAACATTTCACTCCACTCCATTCCATTCTTTCCTTTCGACAGGATCTCACTCTTTCACCCAGGCTGGCGTTCAGTGGCACAATCTCTGTTCACATTTCAATTCACCATTCCATTTCATTGCATTCTATTCCATTCCATTCTATTCCACTAGATTCCTCTCCACCCCACTCCACTCCATTCCACTCCCTTCCATTCCATTCCACTCCACTCCACTCCACTTCACTCCACTCCAGTCCATTACATCCCATTGCATTCCACTCCATTGCACTCCTCTCCACTCCACTCCACTCCCCTCCGCACCAGTCCATTCCATCCCATTCAATTCCACTCCATACCACTCCACTCCACTCAAACCCAATTCACTCCACTCCATTCCATTATATTCCATTCCATTCCACTCCATTCCATTGCATTCCTTTCTTTCTATAGGATGTCACTCCGTCACCCAGGCTGGAGTGCAGTGGAACAAACTCAGCTCCCATTTCGTTTCACCATTCTGTTGCATTCCATTGCATTCCCTTCAATTCCATATCATTCGACTCCACTGCACTCCACTCCCCTAAACTCCACTTAACTACAATCCATTCCATTCCATTCTATTCCAGTCCATTCCACTCCACTCCACTCCAGTACAATCCGCTCCATCCCATTCAATTCTATTCAATTCCACTGCATTCCACTCCATTCCATTCCAACCCGTCCCATCCCATTCCACTCGATTACACTCTACTCCACTCCCTCCACTCCACTTCACTCCACTCCACTGCATTCCAATCCGTTCCATTTCATTCTGTTCCATTCCATTCCATTCCTTTCTTTCGACAAGATCTCACTCTTTCAACCAAGCTGGAGTACAGCAGCACAATCTCAGCTCTATTTCATTTCACCATTCCATTCCATTCCATTCCAGTCCCTTCCATTGCATTCCACTCCACTCCACTCCACTCACTCCACTCCACTCCATTCCATTCCATTTCACTCCATTCCAGTCCACTCCACTCAACTACAGTCAACTCCATTAAATTCAATAACATTCCATTCTACTCCATTCCACACCACTCCACTCCACTCCACTCCACTCTACTCCACTTCATTCCATTCCATTCATTCCCATTCCATTCCATTCCATTCCACTCCATTCCACTCCACTCCACTACACTCCAGTTCACTCCAGTCGACACCATTCCATTCAACTCCATTCCGTTGCATACCTTTCTTTCGGTAGGATCTCACTCTGTCACTGAGGCTGGAGTGCACTGACACAATGTCAGCTCACATTTCTTTTCACCATTCCATTCCATTCAATTCTCTTTCATTCCATTCCAACCCACTCCACTCCTCTCAACTACACTCCACTTCTCTATATTCCATTCCATTCCACTCAACTCGAGTCCACCCCACTCCACTCCATACCATCCCATTTCATTCTACCCCATTCTACTCCACTCGACTCCACTTCACTCCACTCCATTCCATTCCATTACATCCCATTCCATTCCACTCCATTCCACTCCAATGCCCTCCACCCCACTCCCCTCCACTTCACTTCACTCCATTCCTTTCCATTCCATTCCATTCCATTCCATTACACTCCATTCCATTCCATTCCATTCCACTCCATTTCATTCCTTTCCTTTCTTTAGACAGGATCTCACTCTGTCACCCAGGCTGGAGTGTAGTACAACAATCTAAGTTCACATTACATTTCATCATTCCATTCCATTTCATTCCAGTCCCTTCCATTCCACTCCACTCCACTCCACTCACTCCACTCCATTCCATTCCATTCTACTCCATTCCAGTCCACTCCACTACACTCAACTACAGCACTCCATTAGATTCAATCCCATTCCATTCCACTCTATTCCACACCACTGCACTGCACTCCACTCCATTCCATTTCATTCTGTCCGATTCCCTTCCACTCCATTCCACTCAAATCCCCTGCACTCCAGTCCACTGCACTCCACTCCATTCCAATCCGTTCAACTCCATTCCGTTCCATACCTTTCTTTCAACAGGATCTCACTCTGTCACTGAGGCTGCAGTGCAGTGACACAATGTCAGTTCACATTTCTTTTCACCATTCTGTTCCATTCCATTCTCTTTCATTCCATTCCAAACCACTCCACTCCAATTCACTACATTCCATTCCATTCCACTCAACTCGAGTCCTCTCCACTCCACTCCATACCATCCCATTTCATTCTACTCCATTGTACTCCAGTCGACTCCACTCCACTCCATTCCATTCCATTACATCCCATTCCATACCACTCCATTCCACTCCAATGCACTCCACCCCACTCCCCTACACTCCACTTCACTCCATTCCATTCCATTCCACTCCATTCCAATCCATTCCATTCCTTTCCTTTCTTTCAACAGGTTCTCACTTTGTCACCTGGGCTGGAGTGTAGTACAACAATCTAAGGTCACATTTCATTTCAGCATTCCTTTCCATTCAATTCCATTCCATTCCTTTCCTATCCATTCCATTCCATTCCTTTCCATTCCATTCCTTTCCACTCCACAGCACTACAATCCATTCCATTCCATTCCATTCCATTCCATTCCATTCATTTCATTCCAATCAATTCCACACCCCTCCCCTCCATTCCACTCAATCCCATTCCATTCCACTCGATTCCACTCCACTCCACTGCATTCCATTCCATCCCATTCTATTCCCCGCCATTCCACTCCATTCCACTAAACTACACTCCACTCCACTCCACTCCTTTCCACTCCATTCCATTCCATTCCATTCCTTTCTTTGACAGGATCTCACTCTGTGACACAGTCTGGAGTCCAGTGGCACAATCTCAGCTTACATTTAATTTCACTGTTAGATTCCATTGCATTCCATTTCGTTCCATTCTATTGCATTCCTTTCCATTTCATACCGTTCGACTCCACTCCACTCCACACCACCTTAGTCCACTCCTTTCCGTTCCATTCCATTCCATTCCATTCCACTACATTCCAATCCACTCCACTCCATTCCACTCCATTCCTTTCCATCCCATTCCATTCCACTCAGTTCCACTCCACTCCACTCCACTCCATTCCATTCCACTCCAACCCATTCCATGCCATACCATTCCACTCCACTCCACTCCAGTCAACTTCACTCCACTCCATTCCACTCCATTCAATTCCTTTACAATCCGTTGCACTCCATTCCATTCCATTCCATACCTTTCATTTCTTTTGACAGGATCTCAGTCTGTCACGCAGACTGGAGTGAAGTTGCACAATCTCAGCTCACATTTCATTTCACCATTCCACACCATTGCATTCCCTTGCATTCCATTCCATTCCATTGCTTTCCATTCCACTCCACTCCACTCCACTCCATTCCACTTCACTCCACTCCATTCCACTCCATTACATTCCATTCCACTCCAATCCATTCCATTCCACTCCATTACATTCCATTACATTCCACTACCCTCCACTCATCCCCATTCCATTCCATTCCATCGCAATCCATTCTATTACATTCCACTCCACTTCACTCCACTCCATTCCATTCCTTTCTATTACACTCCATTCCATTCCATTCCTTTCGATGAGATCTCTCTGTCACCCTGGCTGGAGTGCAGTGGCACAATCTCAGCTCATATTTTCTTTCACCATTCCATTCCATTCCACTCCACTCCCCTCCTCTCCATTCCACTCCACTCCACTCCATTCTACTCCATTCCACTCTTTTCATTTCCAGTCCTTTCCACTCCATTCCGCTCTACTCCATTCCAATCCATCCCATTCTATTCTACTACATTCCCCTCCACTCCACTCCACACTACTCCACACAACTACACTCCATTCCATTCCATTTCATCCTATTCCATTCCACTCCATTCCACTAAACTCCACACCACTCAACTCCACTCCACTCTACTACACTCCATTTCATTCCATTCCATTCCACTTCATACCATTCAATTCATTTCTTTTGACAGGATCTCACTCTGTCTCCCAGGCTGGAGTTCAGTGGCACAATCTCATCTCACATTTCATTTTATCATTCCATTCCATTCTATTCCATTCCATTCCACTCCACGTCACTCCCCTCCACTCCATTACATTCCATTCAAATCCACTCCACTCCACTCCATTGCACTACACTCCATTCAATTCCATTCTATTCCATTCTACTCCATTGCATTCCATTCCTTTCTTTCGACAGGATCTCACTCTGTCATACAGGCTGGAGTGCAGAGGCACAATTTCATCTCACATTTCATTTTACCATTCCATTCCATTCCATTCCATTCCATTCCATTCCACTCCACCTCACTCCCCTCCACTCCATTCCATTCCATTCAACTCCACTCCATTCCAATCCACTCCAATCCTTTCCATTCCATACCATTCCATTCCAATCCTTTCCACTCCACTCCACTCCACTCCACTCTACTCCACTGAACTCCATTCCACTTCATTACTTCAAATTTCATTCCACTACATTCCACTCCACTCCAATCCACTCCACTGCTCTCCACTGCACTCCATTCCATTCCATTCCATTCCAATACACTCCATACCACTCCATTTCTTTATTTAAACAGGATCACACTCTTTCACCCCGCCTGGAGTGCAGTGGCAGAATCTCAGCTCACATTTCATTTCACCATTCCATACCATTCCACTCGATTCCGTTTCATTCCATTCCACTCCATTCCATTCCATTCCCTTCTTTCGACAGTATCTCACTCCATCACACAGGCTGCAGTGCAGTAGCACAATCTTATCTCATATTTCATTTCACCATTCCATTCCATTCCTTTCCACTCCACTCCACACCACTCCATGCCATTTCACTCCATTCCATTCCACTCCTTTCCATTCCATTCCTTTCTATCGACAGGATCTCCTTCTCTCACCCAGGCTGGAGTGCAGTGGCACAATCTCAACTAACATTTCATTTCACCATTTTGTTCCATTACAATCTATTCCATTACATTCCACTCCACTCTACTGTACTCCACTCTACTCCTCTGCACTCCATTCTACTCCATTCCACTCCACACCACTCTACTCCACTCCATCCCATTCCATCCCATTCCATTCCACCGCACTCCATTCCACTCCACTCCACTCCACTCCCCTGCACTCCAAAGCATTCCATTCCATCCCATTCCATACCACTCCATTCCACTCCACTCTACTGCACTCGATTCCATTCTTTCCCCTCACTTCCATTCTATTCCTTTCTTTCGACAAGATCTCACTCTTTCACCCTGACTGCAGTGCAGTGGCACAATCTCAGCTCACATTTCATTTCACCATTCTATTCCATTGCATTCCATTACATTCCACTCCATTCCATTCCATTCCTTTCCATTCCTTTCCATTCCATTCCACTAAACTCCACTCCATTCCACTCCACTCAACTCCACTCCATTCCACTCCAATCCACATCACACCACTCAATTCCTTTACATCCCATTCCATTCCACTCCATTAAACACCAGTGCAATTGACTCCACTCCATTCCACTCCATTCCATTCCCCTCCATCCCATTCTATTACAATCCATTCCCCCCCACTCCACTCCACTCCACTCCAGTCCACTCCACTCCACTCCACTCCATTCCATTCCCTTCCACTGTATTCCATTCAACTCCATTCCATTCCGTTCCGTTCTTTCAACAGAATCTCACTCTGACAAACAATTTGGATTACAATACAACAATCTCCGCTCACAATTCATTTCACCAGTCCATTCCATTCCATTCCATTCCATGCCATTAAATTCTGTTCCCTTCCATTCCACTCCACTCCACTCTGCTCCGCTCTACCTCATTCCATTCCATCCCATTGCATTGCACTCCATTCCACTCCACTCTACTCCACTCCATTCCTTTCCTACACATACCATTACATTGCAGTCCAATCCACTCCATTCCATTCGATTCCATTCCATTCCAGACCATTCCAGACCATTCCATTCCATTCCATACCATTCCATTCTTTCTTTCGACATGATCTCTCTCTGTTACACAGGCTGGAGTGCAGTGGCACAATCTCAGCTCACATTTTACTTCATCATTCCATTTGATTGCATTCCATTCCATTCCATTCCACTCCACCTCACTCTACTCCACTCCACTCCACTCCACTCCATTCCTTTCCATTCCATTCCATTCCACTCCACTCAACTCCGTTCCACTCAATTACTTTACATCCCATTCCATTCCATTCCATTGCACTCCACTCCACTCCACTCCAGTCCACTCCCCTCCCCAACTTTCCATTCCATCCCATTCCATTCCACGCCCTACAATCCATGCCACTCCACTCAATTCCACTTCTGTCCACTCCATTCAGTTCCATTACATTACATTCCACTCCATTCCTTTCCATTCATTTCTTTCGTCAGGATCTCTCTCAATCACCCTAGCTGGAGTACAGTGGAACAGTATCAGCTCACAGTTCATTTCACCATTCTGTTGCATCCCATTGCATTCCGTTCCATTCCATAACATTCGACTCCACTCCCCTCCACTACACTACACTCAATTCCATTCCATTTCATTCCACTCCATTCCACTCCACTCCACTCCAGTACAATCCACTCAATCCCATTCCATCCCATTCAATTCCACTCCATTCCACTCCACGACACTCCATTCTATTCCAATATAACCCATTCCATTCCACTCCATTCCACTCTACTCCACTCCACTCCACTCCACTTCACTCCACTGCACTCCACTCCACTTCATTCCATTCCATCATACTTCATTACTTTCCATTCCTTTCTTTCGACAGGATCCTTCTCTGTCACACAGGCTGGAGTGCAGCAGCACAATCTCAGCTCACATTCCATTTCACCATTCCATTCCATTTCAATCAATTCCATTCCATTCCACTCCACTCCACGCCACTCCATTCTATTCCCTTCCATTCCATTCCACTACATTCCAGTGCACTCCACTCCACTCTACCCCACTCCATTCCATTCCATTCAATCCCATTCCATTTCACTCCATTCCACCCCACACCACTACACTCCAGTCCACTCCACTCCCTCCATTCCTTTACATTCTATTACATTCCATTCAACTCCATTCCATTCCATCCCTTTCTTTCGACAGGATCTCACTCTGTCAGAGAATCTGGAGTGTAGTTGCACAATCTCAGCTCACATTTCATTTCAGCATTCCATTCCATTCCATTCTATTTCATTCCATTCCAACGCACTCCAATCCACTCCACTCAACTCCACTCAATTCCACTACATTCCATTCAATTCCACTCCACTCGAGTCCATTCCACTCCACTCCATGCCGTCCCATTCCATTCCACTCCATGACACTCTACTCGACTCCACTCCACTCCATTACATTATATTACATCCAGTTCCACTCCATTCCGTTCCACCCGACTGCAATCTCCTCCACTCCACTCCACTCCACTCCATTCCATTCCATTCCATTCCATTCCATTCCACTCCATTCCATTACATTCCTTTGTTCCGTCAGGATGTCACTCTGTCACACAGTCTGGAGTGCAGTACAAAAATCTCAGCTCACATTTCATTTCACCATTCCATTCCATTCCATTCCAAATTCTATTCCACTATAATCCATTCCATCCAATCCATTCCATTCCATTTCATTCCAATCCATTCCACTCCACTCCACTCCACTCCATTGCTCTCAATTCCATTCCATTCCACTCCACTCCACTCCACTCCACTAAACTCCAATCCATTCCACCCAATCCATTCCATGTCATTCCACTCCACTCCACTAAACTCCAATCCACTCCTCTCCACTACACTCGTTTCCACTCCATTCCATTCCAGGTAATTCCACTACTTTCTTTCTACAGGATCTTACTCTGTGACACAGGCTGGAGTGCAATGGCACATTCTCAGCTCACATTAAATTTCACTATTCCATTCCAATGCATTCCATTTCTTTCCTTTCCATTGCATTCCATTGCATTCCATTCCACCCCTTTCCACTACATTCAAATACACTCCACTCCAATCCACTCCATTCCATTCCATCCCTTTCCATTCCACTAAATTCCACTCCACTCCACTCCACTCCATTCCATTCCATTCCACTCCATCCCATTGCATTCCACTCGATTCCACTCCATTCCACTGCACTCCACTACAGTCCAACCTACTCCACTCCACTCCATTCTACACTATTCAGTTACATTCCATTCCATTACACTCCATTCCATTTCATTTCTTTCTATTGAGAGGATCTCACTCTGTCACCCAGGCTGGAGTGCAGTGGCAAAATCTCAGCTCACATTTCATGTCACTATTCATTCCATTGCTTTGTATAGCATTCCATTCCACTTCACTCTACTCCACTCCATTCCACTCCACTTCATTCCATTCCATTCCATTACTTTCCATTTCACTCCACTCCATTCCACTCATCTCCACTCCACTCCACTCCTCTCCACTCCATTCTTTTCCATCGCATTCCATTCCATTACATTCCACTCCAATCCACTCCAATACAGTCCATTCAATTCCATTCCATTCCATTCCCTTCCATTCTATTACACTCCATTCCATTCCATTCCTTTCTTTCGACAGGATCCCACTCTGTCACCCAGGCTAGAGTGCAGTGGCCCAATCTCAGCTCATATTTCATTTCACCGTTCTTTTCCACTTCATTTCATTCCTTACCATTCTATTCCATTCCATTAAACTCCACTCCCTCCATTCAACTCCACTCCAATCCACTCCATTCCACTCTTTTTTCAATTCCAGTGCATTCCACTCCACTCCACTCCACTCCATTCCATCCCATTCCATTCCACTACATTACACTCCACTCCACTCCACACCACTCCACACCACTCCACTCGATTCCATTCCATCCCATCCATTCCACTCCATTCCACTCCACTCCAACTCACTGAACTCCACTGCATTCCATTTCATTCCATGACATTCCATTGCACTCCTTTCCATAAAATTTCTTTCTTTTGAGAGGATCTCACTTTGTCTCCCAGGCTGAAGTGTAGTTGCACAATCTCAGGTCACATTGCATTTCACCATTCCACTGTATTCCATTCCATTCCATTTCTTTCCCTTCCATTCCATTATATTCCTTTCCACTGCATTCCACTCCACTCCACTACAGTTCAGTCCATTCCATCCCATTCCCTTCCACTCAATTCCACTCCATTCCACTCCACACCACGCCACTCCATTCCATCCATCCCATTCCATTCCATTCCATTGAACTCCAATCCACTACACTCCACTCCATTCCATTCCACTCCATTTCGTTCCATTACACTCCAGTACACTCCAATCCACTCCTCTCCCCTCCATTCCATTCCATGCCATTCCATTCCATTCCATTCCACTCCGCTCCACTCCATTCCACTACACTACACTCCATTCTATTCCATTCCATTCTACTGCATTCTACTCCACTCCACTCTATTCTACTTCATTCCATTGCTTTCGATTCCATTCCACTCCAGTCCATTCCACTCCATCCACTCCACTCCACTGCACTCTACTCCCTTCAATTGCATTCTATTCCATTTCACTCCATTCCATTCCATTCCATTCCTTTCTTTCAACAGAATCTGACTCTGTGACACAGCCTGGAATGCAGTGGCACAGTCTCAGCTCTCATTTCATTTTACCATTCCATTTCATTCCACTTCACTCCTCTCCCCTCCATTCCATTCCATTTCATTCAACTCCAGTCTAGTCCACTCCACTCCACCCCTCTCCATTCCATCCCAGTCCATTCAAATCCTTTCCACTCCACTCCATTCCGCTCTACTCCACTCCACTCCATTCCACTTCAATGCATCAAATTCCATTCCACTCCATTCAACTCCACTCCACTCCCATCCACTCAACTGCTCTACACTGCACTCCATTCCATTCCTTTCCAATACACTCCATTCCATTCCATTCCTTTTTTTCAACTGGATCTCACTCTGTAACCCAGGCAGGAGTGCAGTGGCAGAATCTCAGCTCACACTTCATTTCACCTTTCCATTCCATTCCATTCGATTAAATTTCATTCCACTCCATTCCATTCCATTCCTTCTTTCAACAGCATCTTACTATGTCAAACAGGCTGTAGTGCAGTGGCACAATCTCATATCATATTTCATTTCACCATTCCATTCCACTCCATTCCACTCCACTCCACTCAATGCCATTCCACTCCATTCCATTCCTCTCCATTCCATTCCACTCCATTCAATTCCATTTCTTCAACAGGACCTCATTCTGTCGCCCAGGCTGGAGTGCATTGCCACAACCTCAGCTAACATTTCATTTCAACATTCCAATCCATTCCAATACATTCCATTCCATTCCACTACACTCCACTCTACTCCACTCTACTCCTCTGCACTCCATTCGATTCTTTTTCACTCCACACCACTCCACACAACTCCACTCCATCCCATTCCTTCCCACTCCATTCCACTCCACTCCATTACACTCCACTCCACTCCATTCCGTTCCACTCCATCCCATTCCATTCCCCTCCATTCCACTCCACTCCACTCCACTTCACTCCACTACACTCCATTCCTTTATTTTCCACTCCCTTCCATTCCATTCTTTTCTTTTGGCAGTATCTCACTCTGTCACCCTGGTGGCAGTGCAGTGGCACAATCTCAGCTCCATTTCATTACACCATTCCATTCCATTGCATTCCATTGCATTCCATTACCCTCCATTCCATTTCATTCCATTGCATTCCTTTCTTTTGACGTAATCTCACTCTGTCACCCAGGTTGGATTACAGTGCAACAATCTCAGCTCACAATTCATTTCACCAGTCTATTCCATTCCATTCCATTCCATTCCTATAAATACCATTCCTTTCCATTCCACTCCACTCCACTTCACTCCACTCCTCTCCACCCCATTCCATTCCATTCCATCCCATTCCATTCCACTCCATTCCACTGCACTCCACTCCACTCCTTTCGATTACATCCCACTACATTCCAATCCAATCCACTCCACTCCACTCCATTCCATTCCATTCCATTCCATTCTACTCGTTTCCATTCCATTCTGTTCTTTCAACATGATCTCATTCTGTGACACAGCAGGAGTGCAGTGGCAGAATCTCAGCTCACATTTCATTTCACCATTCCATTGCATTCCATTCTATTCCACTCCATTCCACTCCACTCTGCTCCATTCCTTTCCATTCCATTCCATTATATTATATTACATTCCACTGCATTCCACTCCACTCTAATCCACTCCAATCCACTCCACTCGTCTCCATTCCATTTCATCCCATTCCATTGCACTCCATTCCACTCCACTCCATTCCAATCCATTCCAATCTATTGCATTTCATTCCTTCCTATCCCATTCCACTCCACTCCACTCCACTCCACTCCACTCCACTTCATTCCGTTCAATTGCACTCCATTCCATTCCATTCCACTCCATTCCATTCCATTCCCTTCCATTTTACTCCACTCCACTCAGCTCTATTCCATCCCACTCCATTCCACTTCCACTCCATTTCGACCACGCCAATCCACTCCACTCCACTCCACTCCAATCCATTCCATTCCATTCATTTCTATCGACAGGATCTCACTCTGTCACATAAGCTGGAGTGCGGTGGCACAATCTTTGCTCACATTTCATTTTATGATTGCATTGCATTCCATTCCATTCCCTTTCATTCCACTCCACTCCACTCCCTTACACTACATTCCATTCCACTCAACTCCACACCACTCCACTCCACTACTCTCCTCTCCATTCCATCCCATTGCAGTCCAGTCCTTTCCTCTCCACTCCACTCTACTCCACTCTACTTCACTCCACCACATTCCATTCCATTCCATTCCATTCCATTCCATTCCATTCCATTCCACTCCTTTCCATTCTATTCCTTTCTTTAGACACGATCTCACTCTGTTGCACAGGCTGGAGTGCAGGGGCACAATCTCAGCTCACATTTCTTTTTACCATTCCACTGCATTCCTTTCCATTCAATTCGATTGCATTCCATTCCACTCCACTCCACTCTCCTCCATTCCATTCCATTCCATTCCACTCCATTCCACTCCACTCTAATCCTCTCAAATCCACTCCATCCCATTCTATCCCATTCGATTCCACTCCATTCCAATACACACAATTCCATTGCATTCCTTCCCATCTCATTCCATTCCATTCCACTCCAATCCACTCCACTCCACTACATTCCTTTCAATTCACCTCCGTTCCATTTATTTCCACTCCATTCTATTCCATTTCTTTCAAGTCCACTCCACTCCTTTCTATTCCATCCCATTCCATTCCACTCCATTTGCCTCCACTCCAATTCACTCCACTCCACTCCACTCCAATCCACTCCAATCTATTTTATTCTATTTCTTTCCATTCCATTCCACTCCATTCCCTTCCTTTCCTTTCTTTCAACAGGATCTCACTATTACACACAAGCTAGAGTGCAATGGCACAATCTCAGCTCACTTTTCTTTCACCATTTCATTCCATTGTATTCCATTACATTCTATTGAATTGCATTCCATTCCATTACACTTCACTCCGCTCTATTACACTACACTCCATTTCACTCCTTTAAATTCTATTCCATTCCACTCCACTCCATTCCATGAAATTCCATTCCATGAAATTCCATTCCACTCTATTTCATTCCATTACATTCCACTCCATTCCATTCCATTCCTTTCTTTCAACAGGATCTCATTCTGTGACCCAGGCTGGCGTGCAGTTGCACTCCATTCCATTGCATTCCATTTCATTCCATTCCCTTGCATTCCATTCTATTCCATTCCATTCCATTCCATTCCATTCAATTACATTACATTACATTCCCCTACACTACACTCGACTCCATTACACTCCACTCCTTTTCATTCCATTCCATTCCGTTTCATTCCATTCCACTTCTTTCCACTCCAATCCACTCCACTCCACTCTACTCCAATCTATTGTATTCCATCCCATTGCATTCCACTACGTTCCACTCCACTCCACTCCAATCCACTCCAACTCACTGTATTCCCCTCCATCGCATTTCCTTCCACTCCATTCCCCTCCACTGCAGTGAACTGCACTCCAGTCCACTCCGCTCCCCTCCACTCAATTCCACTCCATTCCACTCCTTTCCATTCCATTACACCCCATTCCATTCCATTCTTTTATTTTGACAGGATCTCACTCTGTCCCCCAGTCTGGTGTGCAGTTGCACAATCAGCTCACATTTATTGTCACCATTCCATTCTATTCCATCCCATTCCATTGCACTCTATTCCACTGCACTCCACACCACTCCACTCCACTGCATTCCATTCCATCGCATTTCATTCCAATCCTTTACACTCCACTCAACAACACTCCACTCCACTTCTTTCCATTCCATTCCAATCCATTACATTACATACCAATCCATTCCATTCCATTCCTTTCTTTTGAAAGGATCTCACTCTGTTACCCAGGCTGGAGTGTAGTGGCACAATCTCAGGTCATATTTCATTTCACCATTCTATTCCATTCGAATCCATTCCTTTCCATTCCATTCCATTCCATTCTACTCCACTCCACTCCATTCCATTATACTCCACTCCACTCCATTCAATTTCATCCCATTCCATTCTACTCCACTCCACTCCATTCCATTTCATCCCATTCCATTCCACTCCATTCCACTCCAATTCAAACCACTCCATTCTATTCCACTCCACTCTATTCCACTCCATCCTATTCCATTCCACTCCATCCTATTCCATTCCACTCCATTCCACTCCATTCCACTCCACTCCTCTCAAATCCACTACACTCCACTCCATTCCGTTCCAATCCATCTCATTCCATTCCACTCTACTCCACTCCATTCCTCTCCACTCCACTCCATTCCTCTCCACTCCACTCCGTTCTATTCCATTTTTTTCCTTTCGACTCCATCACATTCCATTCATTTCTTTCGACAGGATCTCCGTCTGTCACACTGGTTGGCGTGCTATGGCACAATATAGCTCACATTTCATTTCACCATTCAATTCCATTAAATTCTATTCCATTCCATTCTACTGCACACCTCTCCACTTCACTCAACTCCACTCCACTCCACTAAATTCCACTCAATTCCACTCCTCTCCACTCCACTGCATTCCATCCCATTCCATTCCAATCCATTTCCACTGAAGTCGACTCCACTACACTCCACACCTTTCCGTTCCATTGCATTCTATTCCACTCCATTCCTTTCCATTCGTTTCTTTCAACAGGATCTAACTTTGTCACCC
Source organism: Pongo abelii (assembly GCF_028885655.2). Lineage (NCBI taxonomy): Eukaryota > Metazoa > Chordata > Mammalia > Primates > Hominidae > Pongo > Pongo abelii. The sequence continues at coordinate 12,096,677 of NC_072007.2, forward strand.
AGGCTGCAGTACAGGGAAACAATTGCAGATCACATTTCTTTTCAGGATTTCATTGCATTTCATTCCATTCCATTGCATTCCACTCCACTCCAATCTACTCAACTCCACTCCATTCCATTCCACTCCACTCCACTCCACTACACTCCTCTCCTTTCCATCACATTCCATTCCACTCCATTCCACTCCACTCCACTCGATTCCAATCCATTCCACTCCATTCAACTCCACTCCACTCCAATTCACTCCATTCCATTCCATTCCTTTCTTTCGACAGGATCACACTCTGTCACCTAGGCTGGAGTGCAGTGACACAACCTTAGCTCACATTTCATTTCACCATTCCATTCCATTCCGTTTCTTTCCATTAAATTCCATTCCATACCACTCCACTCCACTCCACTCCATTTCACACCAGTCCACTCCACTTCCTTCCACTACATCACATTCCATACCACTCCATTCCACTCCAATCCACTCCACTCCACTGCACTCCACTTCACTCCACTCCCCTCCATTCCATGCCATTCCACTCCATTACATTCCATTCCTCTCTTTTGACCGGATCTCACTCTGTCGCCATGGCTGGAGTGCAGCGGCACAATCTCAGCTCACATTTTATTTCACAATCCATTCTGTTCCATTCCATTCCATTCCAGTACACACCCCTCCACTCCACTCCACTCCATTAAAATCCATCCCATTCCATTTCACTGCATTTCACTCCACTGCAGTCCTCTCTATTCCACTCCATTCCACTCAATTCCATTCCTTTCAATCCTGTTTCATTTAATTCCATTCCACTCTACTGCATTCCACTACACTACACTCCATTCCGTTCCATTACTTTCTATTCAACTCCATTACATTCCATATCTTTCTTTCGACAGGGTCTCCCTCTGTCAAACAGGCTGGAGTACAATGGCACAATCTCAGCTCACATTTCATTTCATCATCCCATTCGATTAAATTCCATTCCATTTAACTCCACACCACTCCACTCAACTCAACTCCACTCCTCTCCATTCCATTCCACTCCATTCCACTCTACTCCACTCCAGTCCACTCCATTCCCTTCCATTCCATTCCTCTCCATACCACGCTGATCAACTCTACTCCACACCACTCCATTATGTTCCATTAGATCCCATTCCATTCCACTCCATTCCATTTCACTGCACTCCTTTCCAGGCAACTCCACTCCACTCCACTCCATTCCATTCCATTCCATTCCACTCTATTCCACTGCATTCGTTAATTTCGACAGGATCTCCCTCTGTCACCCAGGCAGGAGTGAATTGGCACAATCTCAGCTCACATTTCATTTCACCATTGCATTCCATTCCGTTCCATTCCTTTCCATTCCTTGCCGTTCCACTCCACTCCACTCCATTCCACTCTTTTCCATTACATTATATTCCATGTCATTGCACTCCATTCCAATCCATTCCATTCCACTCCAGTGCACTCCAGTACACTACACTGCATTCCTTTCCATCCCATTCCATTCCAATCCTTTCTGCTCCACTCCCCTCTCCTCCATTCCATTCCATCCCATTCCATTCCACTCCATTCCACTCCAGCCCACTCCACTCCAATCTTTCCAATCCAATCCATCCTTTTCCATTCCACTCCATTGCACTCCACTCTACACCACTCCATTCCATTCTATTACACCACATTCCATTCCAATCCATTTCATTCCACTCCACTCCACTCCACTTCTCTCCATTCCATTCCATTCCATTCCATTCCGTTTCAATACTTCGACAATATCTCACTGTTTTATATAGGCTGGAGGTCAGTGGCACAATCTCAGCTCAGATTTCATTTCACCATTCCATTCCATTGCATTCCATTCCATTCCACTCCACTCCACTCTACTACAATCTATCCACACCTTTCCGTTCTACTGCATCACATTCCGTTCCACTCCATTCCACTCAACTAAACTCCACTCCACCCCACTCCAGTCCACTCCATTCCATTTCGTTCCATTCCGCTCTATTCTATTCTATTCCTTTCTTTTGACAGAATCTTACTCTGTCACCCAGGCTGTATTGCAGTTGCAAAATGTCAGCACACATTTCATTTCACCATTCCAATCCATTCCCTTCTATTCCGTAACATTGCATTCCATTACACTCGACTCCTTTCCATTCCATTCCATTCCACTCCACTCCACTGAACTCCACTCCATCCTGTTGAATCCCATTTGATTCCTCTCCATTCCACTCCACTCCTCTCCACACCACTCCACTCCACACCACTGCACTCCACTTCAGTCCAGTGCATTCCATCCCATTCCACTCCCCTCCAATCCACTCCACTGCACTAAACTCAACTCCACTCCTCTCCACTCCATTCCATTCCATTGCAATCCACTCCATTCCATTCCATTCCATTTCTTGCTTTCAACAGCATCTCACTACATCACACTGGCTGCAGTGCAGTGGCAGAATCTCAGTTCCCATTTCATTTCACCATTCCATTCCACTGCATTCCACTCCATCCCATTCCATTCCTTGCTCTTGACCGGATCTGACTCCATCACCCAGGCTGCAGTGCAGTGGAGCAATCTCAGCTCACATTTCTTTTCACCACTCTATTCCATTCCATTCCGTTCCAGTCCATTCCACTCCACTCCACTAAACTCTACTCCACTCTCCTCCACTCCATTCAATTCCCTCCCATTCCATTTCACTCCACTCCAGTCCCCTTCTCTCCATTTCATTCCATCCCATCCCATTCCACTCCACTCCACTCCAGTCCACCCCATCCAATGAACGCCACTCCATTCCTTTCCATCCCGTCTCCCTCCATTACACTCCACTCCACTCCTCTCCAGTCAACTCGACTCCACTCCATTCCAATCCATTCCATTCCATTCCATTCCATTCCATTCTTTCGACAGGATATCACCCTGTCACCCAGGTTGGAGTGCAGTGACAAAATATTAGCTTACATTTCATTTCACCATTACATTCCAATCCATTCTTTTCCATTCCATTCCATTTCATTCCACTCCAATCCACTCCATTCCATTTCATTCCATTCCATTCCATTTCATTCCACTCCATTCCACTTCATTCCACTCCAATCCACTCCACTTCACAACACTCAAATCCACGACATTCCATTGCATTCCATTCCATTCCACTCCATTCCACTCCACTCCATCACTTTCCATTCCATTCATTCCACTCCAGTTCACTCCACTAAACTCCACTCCACTAAGCTACATTCCATACAATTCCATCACATTCCATTACACTCCAATCCACTCCTCTCCATTCATTTGTATTCCGTGCCATTCCACTCCATACGATTCCATTTCTTTCTTTCTAGAGGCTCTTACTCTGTCACCTAGCCTGGAGTGCAGTGGCACAATATCAGCTGACGATTCATTTCACCCTCCCATTCCTTTCCTCTCCAATCCACTCCACTCCACTCCATTCTATTCCATTCCATTCCAATCCACTCCATTCCACTGCATTCAACTCCGCTCCACTCCATCCCTTTCCATTTCATTCCATTCCACTCCATTCCCCCCTACTTCAGTCCCACGGACTTCACTCCACTCCACTACACTTCTTCCAGTTCCATCCCATTCCTTTCCACTCCATTCCACTCCACTCCACTCCATTCCACTCCACTCCACTCCATTCTATTCCATTCCATCCCATCCCATTCCACTCCACTCCACTCCACTACGCTACACTGCACTACACTACACTACTACACTACACTACACTACACTCTATTGCATTCCTTTCCATTCCATTCTTCTCCATTCCATTCCTTTCTTTGTTTTTGACAGAATCTCACTCTGCTACCCAGACTGGAGTGCAATGGCACAATCTGAGCTTACATTTCTTTTCATCATTCTATTCCATTGCATTCCATTCCATTTCATTCCATAGCATTCCATTCCATTCCATTCCAATCCATTCCATTCCATTACACTCCACTCCACTCCATGCCATTCCATTCCATTCCATTCCAATCATTTCAAATCCATTCCACTCCACTACAATACACTCCACTTCAGTCCTTTCCATTCCATCCCATTCCATTCCACTCCATTCCACTCCAATCCACTCCACTCCACAACACTGCTCTGCATTCCTTTCCTTTGCATCCATTCAATTACACTCTATTCCACTCCTCACCACTCCACTCTATTCCTCTCCATTCCGCTTGGCTTTAATGAACTCCACTGCAATTCTTTCCATTCCGTAACATTCCACTCCATTCCATTCCATTCCTTTCTTTTGCCAGCATCTCACACTGTCAACCAGGATGGAATGCAGTGACACAATCTCAGCTCACATTTCATTTCACCAATCTTTTCTATTCCCTTCCATTCCATTTCACTACACTCCACTCCTCTCAACTCCACTTCACTCCATTCCATCACATCCCATTCACTCAAGTGCACTCCAGTCCACTCCACTCCACTCCACCCCATTCAATTCCACTCCATTCCATTCCATTGCACTCCATTCCATTCCATTGCACTCCATTCCATTCCATTGTTCTATTCTTTCGAGAGGATCTCACTCTGTCTCCCAGGCTGGAGTGTGCTAGCACAATCTCAGCTCACATTTCATTTCACCATTCCATTCTATTGCACTCCGTTCCATTCCGTACCATTGCATTCCGTTCCATTCCATTCCCGTCCATTCCATTAAACTCCACTCAACTCCACTCCACTAAATTCCACTCCACTCCACACCTTACCCCTCTACTCCACTCCACTCGATCCCATTCCATCTCATTCCATTCCACTCGATTACAGTCCACTCCACTCCACTCCACTCCATTCCATTCCATTCAATTCCATTCCTTTCCACTCCTCTCTTCTCCATTCCATTCCATCCCATTTCATTCTGCTCAATTCCACTCGACGGCACTCCACTCCACTCCACTCTACTCCAATTCATTCCATTCCATCCCATTCCACTCAAGTGCACTCCAATCCACTCCAATCCAGTCCAATCCACTCCACCCCATTCCATCCCATTCCATTCCACTCAATTCCAGTCCATTCCACTCCACTCCACTTCACTCCATTAAATCCCATTCCATTACATTACATTCCTCTCCACTTCATTCCACTCAGCTCCACTCCACCCCACTCCACTCCATTCCATTCCACCCCATTCCATTCCACTCCATTCCTCTCCATTCCACTTCACCCCATTCCACTCCACTCCACTCCACTCCACTCCATTCCATCCCATTTCATTCTGCTCCATTCCACTCGACGCCACTCCACTCCACTCTAATTCAATCCATTCCATTCCATCTCATTCCACTCAAGTGCACTCCAATCCACTCCACTGCCATCCATTCCACTCCACCCCATTCCATCCCATTCCATTCTACTCAATTCCACTCCATTCCACTCCACTCCACTCCATTCCATTCCATTCCTCTCCACTACACTCCACTCAGCTCCACTCCACCTCACTCCACTCCATTCCATTCCATCCCATTTCAATCCAATCCATTCCTCTCCATTCCATTTCACCCCACTCCACTCCAGTGGACTCCACTCCACTCCTCTCCATTCCATTCCATTCTACTACATTCCATTCCATTCCATTCCATTGCACTCCTTTCCATTGCATTATATTTTTTTCGAGAGGATCTCACTCTGTCTCCCAGGCTGGAGTGCATTAGCACAATCTCAACTCACATTTCATTTCACCATTGCATTTCATTGCACTCCGTTCCATTCCATTCCATTCCATTGCATTCCATTCCATTCCATTCCATTTCCGTCCATTCCATTACACTCCACTCAACTCCACTCCACTACATTCCACTCCACTCCACTCCTTACCACCCCACTCCACTCCATTCCTTTCCATCCAATTCCATTCCTATTGATTCCACTCCACTCCCCTCCACTTCACTCAATTCCATTACATCCCATTCCATTTCACTCCACTCCACTCCACTCTCCTCCACTCCACTCCATTCCATTCCATTCCATTCCATTCCATTGCACTCCATTCGATTCCATTCCATTATTTCGAGAGGAACTCACTCTGTCACCCAGGCTGGAGTGCAGTGGCTGCTCTCACCTCACATTTCATTTTACCATTCCATTCTGTTGCATTCCATTCCTTTCCATTCCATTCCATTCTATTCCACTCCACTCCACTCCTCTCTATTCCATTACATTCCATCCAATTCCATTCCCCTCCATTCCACTCAACTCCACTCCACTCCACATTACACCACTCCACTCCATTCCGTTCCTTACCATTCCATTCCACTGCATTCCCCTCAAATCCACTACAATGCACTCCACTCCACTACATTCCATTCCACTCCATCCCGTTCCATTCCAGTCCACTCAACTCCACTCCCCTCCACTCCACTACATTCCATTCCACTCCATTCCATTCCATTCTTTCCTTCGACAAGATCTCACTCTGTCACACATGCTGTAGTGCAGTGGCACAATATCAGCTCACATTTTATTTCAACGTTCCATTGCATTCCATACCATTCCATTTAATTCCACTGCACTCCATTCCAGTCTGCTCCATGCCATACCATTCCATTATATTCCAGTCTATTCCACTCCATTCCTCTCCCTTCCACTCCATCCCTTTCTATCCCATTCCATTCCTGCCCATTCTACTTCACTCCACTCAACTCCACTCCACTCCACTCCATTCTATTGCATTCCACCCCATCCCATTGTACTCCATTCCACTCCTCTCCTCTCCACTCCATTCCATTCCACTCCTCTCCAATCCATTCCATTCCTTTCCACTCCATTCCTTTCCATTTCTTTCTTTCTACAGCATCTCACTCTGTCACCCACGCTGGAGTGAAGTAGCAGAATCAAAGCTCACATTTCATTTCACCATTCCATTCCATTCCATTCCATACAATTCCACTGCACTCCACTTCACTGTACTCCATTCCTTTCCATTCCATTCCATTCCATTCCACTCCACTATACTCCACTCCTCTCCACTCCACTCAACTACATTCCATTTCATCACATTCGATTCCACTGCAATCCACACCACTCCTCTCCCCTCCTCTCCATTCCATTCCGTTCCATCCCTTTCCATTACATTACATTCCACTCCATTCCATTCCATTCCTTCTTTCGACCCGATCTCCCTCTTTCACTCAGGCTGGAGTGCAGTAGCTCAATCTCAGCTCACATTTAATTTCAGCATTCAATTCCACTCCTTTCTCATCCACTCCACTCCAGCCCACTGCATTCCATTACACTAAATTCCTTTCCATTCCACTCCATAACACTCCATTCCCTTCTTTCAACAGGATCGCTCTCTTTCACGCAGGCTGGAGTGCAGTGACACAATATCAGCTCTCGTTTCATTTCCACATTCCATTCCCGTCCATTCCTTTCCATTCCCTTCCATTCCATTCCATTCCACTCCATTCCAGTTAATTCAACTCTTCTCCACTCCAATCCACTCCACTCCATTCCATTGCATTCAATTCCATTCCACTTTATTCCAGTCCACTCCATTCCACTCCACTCTTTCCATTTCCATTCCACTCCATTCCACTGCAGTCCACTCAACTCCACTCCACTAAGCTATATTCCGTTTTATTGTATCACATTCCATTGCACTCCACTCCAGTCCTCTCCATTCATTTAGGTTCTGTACCATTCCACTCCATTCCATTCCATTACTTTCCTTCCACAGGATCACACTCTGTCACCAGAATGGAGTGCAGTACCACACTGTCAGCTCACCCTACATTTCATCTTTCCATTCCATTGCACTCCACTCCACTCCACTCCACTTCATTGCCTTCCATTCCATTTCATTCCATTCCAATCCAGTCCATTCCACTCCACTCAACTCCACTCCATTCCGTGCCTTTCCATCCCATTCTATTCCACTACATTCTACTCCAATCCAGTCCACTCACCTTCATTCCACTACACTCCACTCCATGCCATTCCATCCCATTCCGTTCCACTCCATTGCACTCCACTCCACTCCCCTCTACTCTATTCCATTCCTTTCCATTCCATCCCATCCCATTCCAGTCCATTCCACTCCAATCCACTCTACTCCATTCCACTCCACTCCACTCCACACCACTCCACTAAACTACACTCCATTGCATTCCTTTCCATTCCATTCTAATCTATTCCATTCCATTCCTTATTTTCGACAGTATCCAACTCTGTGACCCAGGCTGGAGTGCAGTGGCACAATCTCAGCCCACATTTCATTTCACCGTTCCATTCAGTTGCCTTCCATTCCATTCCATTCCATTCCATTCCATTGCATTCCATTCCATTCCATTCCATTCCATTGCATTCCATTCCATTCCATTCCACTCCATTGCATTCCATTCCATTCCATTCCACTCCTCTCCACTCCACTGCATTCCATGCCATGCCATGCCATTCTTTTCCATTACATCCCATTCCACTCCACTACACTCCACTTCACTCCATTCCATTCCATCCCATACCATTCCACTCCTTTCCACTCCACACCACTCCAGTCTACTCCACTTCACTCCATTCCATCCCATTGCATCCCATTCCATTCCACTCCATTCCACTCCACACCACTCCCCTCTACTCCACTTCACTCCTCTCCATTGTACTGCACTCCACGGCAAACCTTTCCATTCCATAACACTCCACTCCATTCCATTCCATTCCTTTCTTTCTCCAGTATGTCCTTCTGTCACACAGGATAGAGTGCAGTGGCACAATCTCAGCTCACTTTACATTTCACCATTCCTTTCCATTCCATTCCGTTACATTCCACTCCACTCCACTCCAGTCCACTTCACTGTATCCAGTCACATCGCATTCCACTCAAGGGCATTCCACTCCACACCACTCCAGTACACTAATCTCCATTCCCTTCCATTCCATCCTATTCCATTCAACTCCATTCCAGTCCACTCCACTCCACTCCATGCCACTCCACTCCACTCCATTCCACTCCACTCCATTCCATTCTATTCCATTACACTCCATTCCATTCCATTCCACTCTACTCCATTCCATTACACTCCAATCCACTCCGCTCCATTCCATTACATTCCATCAATCTCCATTCCTCTCCACTTCACTTCATTCAACTTCACTCCACTCCAATCCATTCCATTCCATTCCACTCCACCCCGTTGCACTCCACTCCATTCCACTCCCCTTCATTGTATTGCATTCCATTTCAATCCTTTTCATTACACTCCACTTCATTCCAATCCACTGCATTCCTCTCCACTTCACTGCACTCAACTCCGTTGCATTCCTTTCTATTCCTCTCCACTCCATTCCACTCCACTCCATTCCATTCCGTTTCTTTCCACTGCACTCCGCTCCACTCCATTCCACTCCATTCCACTCCATCCCATTCCACTGCACCCCGATCCATTCCATTCCATTCCATTCCACACCACTCCAGTGCATTCCAATCCATTACTCTCCATTCATTGTCATTCCATTCCACTCCACTCCAATCTATTCTATTACACTCCATTCCATTCTATTCTACTCCATTCCAGTTCATTCCACTCCACTTCACTCCTTTCCAGTCCACTCCACTCCATTCCACTCCAACCCACACTTCTTCACTCAACTCCATTCCACTCAATTCCATTCCACTCCACTCCATTCCACTCCAGTCCACTCCATTCCTTTCCTTTTCATTCCACTGCACTACACTCCACTCCTATCCATTCCAATCCATTCCATTGCTCTCCACTCCACACCACTCCATTCCACTCCATTCCACTCCATTCCTATCCAATCTATTCCACTCCACTCCATTCCGGTCCATTCAACTCCACTCCACTCCACTCCGGTAGATTCCACGAAATTCCACTCCATTCCACTGCATTCCATTCCATTCCACTCCTCAACACTCCATTCCAGTCCATTCCACACCATCCCACTCCACTCACATACAGTCCACACAACTCCAATCCACTGCATTCCATTTCAATCTGTTCCATTCAACACCATTAGACTCCACTCCACTCCATTCCATTCCACTCCATACTATTCCATTCCACTCCACTCCACTCCATTCCTCTCCACTCCACTCCACTCCATTCCACACCATTACACAGCACTGCACTCCATTCCACTCCACCCCACTCGATTCCTTTCCATTCCATTCCAATCCATTCTTTTCCATTCCACTCCATTCCATTCCATTCCATTCCACTCTACTCCATTGTACTCCACTCCATTCCACTCCATTCTATTCCATTCCATTCCATTCAACTCCGTTCCACTAAACTCCACTGCATTCCACTACACTCCACTGCATTCCATTTCATTCCATTCCACTCCACACCATTCCACAACACTCCACTCCATTACACTCCACTCTACTCCATTCCATTTCATTTCATTCCATTCCATTCCATTCCATTCCATTCCACTCCACTCCATTCCATTCCACTCTACTACACTCCAATCCAATACACTCCACTCAACTCCACTCTGTTCCATTCCATCCCACTCCATTCCATTCCATTAGACTCCATTCCACTCCACACCACTCCACTCTACTCCACTCTACTGCACTCCATTCCATTGAATTCCTATTCACTCCATTCCATTCCATTCCATTATTTCGACAGGATCTCTCTCTATCTCCCAGACTGGAGTGCAGTGGCAAAATCTTAGTTCACATTCATTTCACCATTCCATTTCATTCCATTCCATTCCATTCCATCCCACTCCTCTCGATTCCATTCCATTCCAATCTACTCCTCTCCATTCCACTTCATCTCATTCCATTCAACTCCATTCAACTCCACTCCACGCCACCCCACTCCACGCCACTCCACTCCACTCCCTTCAATTCCATCCCTTTCCTTTCCATTCCATTCTACTCATCTCCACTCCACTCCACTCCACTGCACTCCACTGCACTCCACTACATTCCATTCCATACCACTCCATTCCATTCCTTTCTTTCTACAGGATCTCACTCCGTCACCCAGGCTGGAGTGCATTGGCACAATCTCAGCTCACATTTCATTACACCGTTCTAAGCCATTCCATTCAGTTCCATTCAAATCCATTCCACTTCATTCCACTCCACTCTATTCCATTCGTATCCACTCCACGTCTCTCCACTCCACTCCATACCATTCCAAAGCAATCCATTCTGCTCCATTCCACTCCACTAATCTCCATTCCACTCCACTACTTTCCATTTCACTCTACTCCACTGCACCCCATTCCATTGCATTCCCCTCAAATCCATTCACTCTACTCCACTCGACTGCAATCCATTCCACTCCATTCCATTCCATTCTGTTCATTTCCACTCAACTCCAATCCACTCCCATCCACTCCACTCCACTCCATTCCATTCCATCCCATTCCATTCCGCTGCACTCCACTCCACTCCAATCCACTCCACTCCATCCGATTACATTCCATGCCATTCCATTCCACTCCATTCCACGCCATGCCACTCCACTCCTCTCCACTCCAGTCCACTCCACTCCATTCCATTCTATCCTATCCCTGTCCACTCCATTCCACTCCACTCTTCTCCACTCCACTCCTCTCCTCTCCATTACATTCCACTCTATTCCCCTCCACTCCACTAAAATTCACTGTATTCCAACCCATTCCATCCACTCCACTACACTCCATTCGAGTGCACTCGACTCAACTCCATTCCATTCCATCCCCTTCCATTACACTCCAATACACTCCAATCCACTCCACTCCAACAAACTCCATTCCATTCCATTCCACTAAATTCCATTCCATTCCACTTCACTCCGCTCCACTCCAATCCACTCCACTCCATTCGGTTACATTCCATCCCATTCCATTCCACTCCATTCAACTCCATGCCACTCCACTCCTCTCCACTCCAGTGCACTCCACTCCATTACATTCCATCCAATCCCTTTCCACTCCATTCCACTCCACTCTTCTCCACTCCACTCCTCTCCATTACATTCCAATCCATTCCACTCCACTCCACTACAATCCACTGTATTCCATCCCATTCAATCCACTCCACTACACTCCATTCGACTCCACTCTACTCCACTGCATTCCATTCACTTCCATTCCACTCCAATCCACTCCACTCCACTAAACTCCACTCCATTCCATTCCATCCCATTCCATTCCATTCCATTCCACTCCATTCCATTCCATTCCTTTTTTTCTACATGATATTACTCTGTCACCCAGACTGGAGTGCAGTGGCACAATCTCAGCTAACATTTCATTACACCATTCCTTTCCATTCCATTCCATTCCATTTCATTCCACTCCATTCCATTCCACTCCCCTCCACTCCACTACACTCCCTTCAATCCCATTCCATTCCACTCCTTTCCACTCCATTTCACTCCACTCCACTCCACTGCACTCCATTCCATTGCTCTCCCCTCCATTCCATTCCTTTCTTTCAAAAGTATTTCACTTTGTCACGTAGGCTGGGGTTCAGTGGCACAATCTTACTTCACATTTCATTTCACCATTCCATTCCATTTCATTCCATTCCATTCCATTCCATTCCATTCCATTCCATTCCGTTATGTTCGTCTACATTAAATTCCATTCCTCTGCACTCCAGTCCACTACACTACATTCCGCTCCACTCCTCTTCACTCAACTCCGCTTCACTCCACTGCATTCCATTCCATCCAATTCCTTTCCACATCATTCCACTCGACTCCATTTCTTTCCAATGCATTCCAGTCCACTCCAATCCATTACATTCTATTCCATCCCATTCCATTCCTATCCATTCGAGTACACTCAACTCAAATCCAGTCCAGTCCACTCTACTCCATTCCACTCCACTCCATTCCATTCCACTCCACTCCATTCCAATCCGTTTTAATCCATTCCACTCCATTTCATTCCTTTCCACTCATTTCATTCCATTCTTTCTTTCAACAGGATCTCAATCTGTAACCCAGCCTGGAGTACAGTGGCACAATCTGAGTTCACATTTCATTTCATCATTCAATTCCATTCCATTCCATTCCATTCCATTCCAATCCATTCCATTCCATTCTATTGCATTCCATTCTATTAAATTGCATTCCATTCCCTTCCATTCCTTTCAACTCCCTTGAACTCCATTCGACTCAACTCTACTCCACTCCACTTCAATCCACCCCACACCATTCCACTCTATTCCTTTGTATTCCATTCCATTCGTCTCAATTCCACTCCATTCAATTCCACTCAACTCCACTCCACTCTACTCCATTCCATTCCATTACGTTACATTCCACTACATTCCATTCGATTTCTTTCTTTCAACAGCTTCTCACACTGTACCAAGGCTGGAGTACAGTGGCACATTCTCAGCTCACATTTCATTACACCATTCCATTCCATTCCATCCTATAACATTCCACTCCATTCCACTGCACTCCGCTCCACTCCACTCCACTTCATATCTTTCCATTCCACTCCAGTCCATTCCATCCAATTCCACTCCACTACATTCTATTCCACTCCATGCCATTCCGTTCCACTCCATTCCACTCCACTCTACTCCACTCCACTCCATTCCACTCCATTCCATTCCACTTGTCTCCACTGCACTCCTCCCACTTCCACTCCATACCATACCATTCCACTCCACTCCTCTCCACTCCACTCCACTACATTTGAATCCATTCCGTTCAATCACATTGCATTCCACTCCTGTCCACTCCACTCCACTCCACTCTACCCCTTTCCAATCCACTCCATTCCATTCCTTTCCATTTCTTTACACTCCTTTATATTCCATTCCTTTCTTTGTACAGTATATAACTCTGTCACACAGGCTGAAGTGCAGTGGCACAATCTCAGCTCACAGTTCATTTCACAATTCCATTCCATTCCATTCCATTTAATTCCATTCTACTCTATTCCATTCCGTACTACACCACTGCACTTCTTTCCATTTCCTATCATTCCATTCCACTCAATTCCACTCCACTCGCCTTCACTCCACTCAATCGCATTCTATCCCAATCCTTTCCACTCCGTTCCACTCCCCTCCAATCCACTCCACTCCACTCCATTCCTTCCAATTCCATCCCATTCCATCCTATTCCATTAAACTCCATTCAACCCCAATCCACTTCACTCCACTCCACTTCTCTCCATTACATTCCGTTCCTTTCCATTCCATTCCATTCCACTCCATGCCATTACAGTCCTTTCTTTCAGCAGGATCTCACTGTCATCCAGACTGGAGTGCAGTGGCACAATCTCAGCTAACACTTCATTTCACCATTCCATTCCATTCCTTCCCATTCTATTCCACTGTATTCCATTCCATTTCTTTCCACTTCGCTCCATTCCACAACATTCCACTCCACTCAATCCCACCCGTTCCACACCACTCCACTCCAATCCACTCTACTCCACTCCATTCCATTCCATCACGCTCCTTTCGTCTCCATTCCACTACACTCCACTCCACTGCATTCTTCTCCAATCCAATACATTCCATTCCATCCCATTCGATTCCACTCTATTCCATTCCATCCCATTCCACCCCATTCCTTTCCACTCTATTCTACTCCACTCCATTGCACTCCATTGCATCTCATTCCATCCCATTCCATTAAACCCCATTCCACAACACTCCACTCCACTCCACTCCATTCAATTCCATTCTATTCCATTCCATTCCATTCCTTTCCACACCATACCATTCCATTCCTTTCTACACCATACCATTCCATTCCTTTCTTTTCACAGGATCTCACGCTGTTACCCAGGCTGCAGTGCAATGGCACAAACTCAGCTCACATTTCACTGCACCATTCCATTCTGTTGCATTCCATTCCATTCCATTCCATTGTATTGCATTCCTTTCCATTCCATTCCATTCAACAACATTCCACTCCACTCCATTCCACTGCACTCCACTCCACTCCCTTCCATTCCATACAATTCCATTCCTATGAATTCTGCTACACTCCACTCCACTGCACTCCATTCCATTTCATATCATTCCATTACACTCCATTCCACTCCACTCAACTCCACTCCACTTGATCCCATTATATCCTATTACATTCCAATCCATTCCACTCCCCTCCACTACACTCGAGTCCATTCCATCCCATTCCATCCAATTCCATTAAAATCCATTCCACCCCACTCCAATCCACTCCACTGTGCTCCATTCTATTCCATTCCATTCCATTCCATTCCAATCCATTCGTTTTCATTCCTTTCCACAATATACTATTCCATTCTTTTCTTTCCAGAGGATCTCACGCTGTCACCCAGGCTGCAGTGCACTGGCACAATCTCAGCTCAAATTTCATTTCACCATTCCATTCCGTTGCATTCCTTTCCATTCCATTTCGTTGCATTCCATTCCATTCCAATTCACTGAACTCCATTCCACTCCACTCCATTCCACTCCACTCTGCTCCACTCCACACCATTCTATTCCATCCAATTCCATTCCCATCCTTTCCACTGCACCCCACTGCACTCAACTCCCCTCCATTCCATTCTATTCCATTCGACTCCCTTCCATTCCATTCCTTTCTTTTGACAGGATCTCACTCTGCCACCGAGGCTGGAGTGCAGTGGCACAATCTCAGTTCACATTTCATTTCACCATTCCGTTCCATTCCATTCAATTCCATAGCATTCCATTCCATTCCATTCCATTCCATTCCATTCCATTCCACTCCACTCCACTCCACTACATTCAATTCCATTCCATACCACTTGATTACATTCCATTCCTTTTGACAGGATGTCACTCTGTCACAAATATTGGAGTGCAGTGTCAAAATCTCAGCTCGATTTTCAGTTCTCTATTTGATTCCATTTCATTAAATTTGAGTCCACTCCACTCCACTCCACTCCATTCCATTCCATTCCATCAAATTCCATTGCACTCCCTACACCAAACTCCACTCCATTCTATTCAAATCCATTCCACTCCATTCCACTCCACTCAAGTCAACTACACTGCACTCCATTCCATTCAAATCCATTCCACTCCATCCCACCCCACTGCTGTTCACTCCACTGCATTTAATTACATCCCACTTCACTCCACTTCATTGCACTCCACTCCATTTCACTGCATTCCACACCAATTCATTGCACCTCATCCCATTCCATTCCACTCCACTCCACTTCCCTGCAATCCACTCCACTCCAATCCACTCCATTCCATTCTATTCCATTCCACTCCATTTCATTCCATTCTGTACTTTTGACAGGATCTCACTCTGTCACACAGGCAGGAGTGCAGTGGAACAATCTCAGCTCTCATTTCATTTCACCATTCCATTCGTTTCCATTCCATTCCGCTCCATTCCATTCCGTTCCATTCCATTCCATTCCATTCCACGCCACTCCACTAGACTCCAGACCACTCCACTTCATTCCACTCCATCCCGTTTCCTTCCACTCCTTTCCACTCTACTCCACCCCACCCCACTCCACTCGATTCCATTCAATTGCACTCCACTCCACTCCACTCCACTCCACTCTATTCCTTTCTATTCCACTCCTTTCCACTCCAATCCACTCCACCCTACTCCACTCCTTTCCATTCCATTCCATCCCATTCCATTCCACTCCAAGCCACTCCACTACACACCACTCCACTTCACTCCGTTTCATTCCATCCCATTCCATTCCACTCCATTCTACTCCAGTCCTTTAGACTCCACACTACTCCACTCCACTCCACTCCACTCCACTCCACAGCACTCCAGTCCACTCTACTACATTCCATTCCGGTCATTTCCATTCCACTCCATTCCATTCCATTCCTTCCTTTTGACACGATCTCACTCTGTCACCCATGATGGTGTGCAGGGACACAATCTCAGCTCACATTTTATTTTACCATTTCATTCCATTGCACTCCATTCTATTCCATTCCATTCCATTGCATTCCATTCCATTCAATTCCATTCAATTCCATTCGAATCCCTTCCCTTCCGTTCCACTCTACTCCACTCCACTACATTCCTCTCCACTCCACTCCTTACCACTCCACTCCACTCCAATCCAATCAACTCCATTCCATTCAATCACATTAAATTCCAATCCATTCCACTGCAAACAACACCACTCTATTCCATTCCACTACATTCCATTCCTTTGCATACCATTCCATTTCACTTCATTCCACTCCAATCCATTCTAGTAGACTCCACTCCCTCCCACTCATTCCACTTCACTCCACTCCACTCCACTCCACAGCACTCTATTCCATTCCGTTCCATTTCACCTCATTCCTTTCCATTCCTTTCCTGCGACTGGATCTAACTCTGTCACCCCTGCCGGAGTGCATTGGGACAATGTCATCTCACATTTCATTTCACCGTTCCATTTCATTCCATTCTATTCCATTTAATTCCACTCCAATCCACTCCACTACACTGCATTCCATTCCACTCCACGCCATTCCATTCCATTACATTATAGTTCATTCCACTCCATTGCACTCCCCGGCAATTCACTCCATTCCACTCTATCCCATTCCATTGCACTCCATTCCACTCCACTCCTTTCCATTCCATTCCACCCATCCCATTAAAATCTATTACACTCCTGTCCACTTCACTCCACTCCATTCCACTCCACTCCACTCCACACCTCTCCTCTCAATTCCATTCCATTGCATTCCATTCCATTCCATTCCATTCCATTGCATTCCATTCCATTCCATTCCATTCCATTCATATCTTTTGACAGGATCTCACTCTGTAACTGAGGATGCAGTGCAGTTTCATAATCTCAGCTCTCATTTCATTTCACCATTCCATTCTATTCCATTCCGTTCCAGTTCAGTGCACTCTACTCCACTCCACTCATTTAATTCCATTCCATTCCATTCCACACTATTCCACTCCACTCCACTCAATTTAATTCCATTACATTAGATTACACTCCATTCCACTCCACTCCAATCCACTCCCCTCCATTCCATCCCTTTCCATTCCACTCCATTCCATTCCACTCCATCCCATCCCATTCCACTCCATTACCCTCCTGTCCACTCCACTCGAGTCCACTCCACTCCTCTCCTCTCCATTCCATTCCATTCCATTCCATTCCATTCCATTCCATTCCATTCCATTCCATTCCTTTCAACTCCATTCCATTCCATTCCTGACTTTGGACAGCATATCACTCTCTCATGCAGGCTGGAGTGCAGTTTCAGTTTCAGCTTACATGTAGTATCACCATTCAATTCCGTTCCATTCCATTCCAGTCCAGTGCACGCTACTCCACTCCACTCCGCTCAATTCGGTTCCATTCCATTCCACTCCACTCACGTCCTCTCCTTCCAATCAACTCCCCTCCATTCCATGCCATTCCATTCCACTCCATTCCATTCCACTCCTCTCCACTCCCCTCCACTCCACCCCATTCCATTCCTTTCAATTCCACTCCATTCCATTCCACTCCTCTCCACTCCCCTCCACTCCACCCCATTCCATTCCTTTCCATTCCACTCCATTCCATTCCATTCCACTCCATTCCTCTCCATTCCACTCCACTCTGCTACACTCCACTCCCTTCCATTCCATTCCATTCCATTCCATTCCACTCCACTCCACTCCACTCTAGTCTGCTCCCATCCATTCCATTCCATTCCATTCCATTCCATTCCATTCCATTCCATTTCTTTCCATTCCATTTCACTCCATTCCACTCCATTCCATTCTAATCCTTTCTTTGACAGATCTCTCTCTGTCACACAGGCTGGAGTGCTGTGGCACAATCTCAGGTCTCATTTCATTTCACCATTCCACTCCATTATATTCCATTCCATTCCATTCCACTCCACTTCAGTCCATTTCATTCCATTCCATTCCACTCCACTGCACTCTTCTCCACTCCACTTCACTCTATTCGATCCTATTCCATTCCATTCCATTTCACTCCACTCCACTCCATTCCATTACATCCCAATCAATTCCACTCCTTTCCAATCAACTCCACTCCACTCCACACCACTCCATTCCATTCCATTCCATTCCAGTACACTCTATTCCATTGCATTCTTTTCTTTCGATGGGATGTCACTCAGTCATACAGGCTGGAGTGCAGTGGCAAGATCTCAGCTCACAATTCATTTCACCATTCCACTCTACTCCACGCCAGT
Source organism: Pongo abelii (assembly GCF_028885655.2). Classification (NCBI taxonomy): domain Eukaryota; kingdom Metazoa; phylum Chordata; class Mammalia; order Primates; family Hominidae; genus Pongo; species Pongo abelii. The sequence goes on from NC_072007.2 coordinate 12,115,816, forward strand.
CCACTCAACTCCATTCGACTCTAGGCAACTCCACTTCATTCCACTCCATCCCATTCCATTCCACTCCACTGCACTCGATTCCATTCCATTCCACTCCACTCCAGTCCACTGTACTTCATTCCAATCCATTCCATTAAACTCCATTCCACTTCAATCATCTCCACTCCACTCCACAGTACTTCATTCCAATCCATTCCATTAAACTCCATTCCACTGCAATCACCTCCACTCCACTCCACCACACTCCACTCCACTCCATTCCATTCCATCCTATTCCATTCCACTCCATTCCTCTCCACTCCACTCCATTCCATTCCATGGCATGCCATTCCATTTCACTCCTTTCCTTTCCACTCCACTCCACTACACTCCACTCCATTCAACTCCACTCTACTTCACTCCAGTCCACACTACTTTATACCACTCCAGCACATTCCATTCCACTCCATTCCACTCCAATCCACTCCACTGCACTCCACTTCACTCTGCTCCAATGCAATCCATTCCCTTCCACCCCATTCCATTCCATACCTTTCTTTTGACAGGATCTCACCCTGTCACCCAAGCTGGAGTGTAGCGGCACAATCGCAGCTCACATTTCATTTCACAACTCCATTCCATTCCATTCCTTTCCATTCCGTTCCTTTCCATTCCGTTGCATTCCACACCACTCCACTCCACTCCACTCCATTGAAATCAATCCCATTCCTTTTCACTCTATTCCTCTCCACTCCATTCCACTCCACTCCACTCCACTGCATGCCATTCCATTACATCCTATTTCTTTCCACTCCATTCAACTCCACTTCACTCCACTCCACTCCATTTCATTTCATTCCATTACATTCGATTCCATTCCATTCCATACCTTTCTTTCAAAAGAGTCTCAGTCTGTTACACAGGCTGGAGTGCAGCGGCACAATCTCAGCTCACATTTCATTTCACCATTCAATTCCATTTTATTACGTTCCCTTCCACTCCACTGACCTACACTCCATTCCTTTCCATTACATTCCCTTTCATTCCATTCCGTTACACTCCACTCCACTCCACCTCACTCCAATCCCTTCCATTCCATCCAATTCCATTCCACTCCATTCCACTTCACTCCACTCAACGCAATTCCATTCCATCTCGACACATTACACTCCATTCCACTCCTCTCCACTCCACTTCACTCCACTCCATTCCACTCAATTTCATTCCATTCCATTCCATTCCACTCCTTTCCTCTCCACTCCACTCCACTCCACACCACTCCAATCCATTCCATTCCATCCAATTCCATTATGATCCATTCCACTCCACTCCATTTCATTCCGTTCCATGCACTCCACTACATTTCTTTCCATTGCTTGTTATCGAGAGGATCTCACTCTGTGACACAGGGTGGAGTGCAGTGGCACAACCTCAGCTCATATTTCATTTCACCATTCCATTCCATTTCATTCCATTCCATTGCATTCCATGATATTCCATTCCATTTCATTCCATTCCTTTCCATTCCATTCCATTATATTCCACTCCACTCCACTCCACTCCATTCCATTTGATTCCATTCCATTCCATTCCCTTCCCTTCCATTCCATTCCACTTCATTTCACTCCACTCCTCTCCACGAAACTTTGCTCCATTCCATTCTGTCCCATTCCATTCCACTCCATTCCACTCCACTCCACACTTTACTACACTCCACTCCACTGTACTCTACTACACTTCACTGCCTTCCTTTCCATTCCACTCCATTCCACTCCATTCCATTCCATTCCTTCCTTTCGACAGGATCTCATTCTGTCACCCAATGTAGAGTGCAGTGGCACAATCTCAGCTGACATTTCTTTCACCGTTCCTTTCCATTCCATTCTATTCAATTACACTCCATTCCACTCCACTCTGCTCATTTTCGCTCCATTCCATTTCACACCATCTCACTCCATTCCATTCCATTCCTGTCCACTCCACTCCTCTCCATTCCATTCCATTCCACTTGATTTCATTCCATTCCACACCACTCCTATCCACTCCATTCCATTTCATTCTATTCCATTCCATTCCATTCCATTCCATTCCATTCCATTCCATTCCTTTCCTCTCCACTCCACCCCACTCCACACCACTCATCTCCACTACATTCCATTCCATCCCATTCCATTCCACTCCATTCCACCCCAATCCACTCCACTCCATTCCTTTGTATCCCATTTCATTCCACTCCATTCCGTTCCATTCCTCTCTTTCGACAGTATCTCACTCTGTCATGCAGGCTGGAGTGCAGTGGAACAATCTCAGCTCACATTTCATTTCACCATTCCCTTCCATTCCGTTAGATTAATTTGATTCCATTCCACTCCACCTCCCTCCATTCCATTCCATTCCATTCCATTCCATTGCAGTCCCTTACACTCCACTCCACTCTACTCCACTCCATTCAGTTCACTTCAATTCCACTCCACTGCACTCCACTCCACCCCACTCTGTCCCATTCCGTCCAATTCCATTCCACTGCATTCCACGACACTCCACTCCACTCAACTCCACTCCAATTCATTCCATTCCATTCCATCTCATTCCACTCTAGCCATTCCACTGCACTCCACTCTACTCTACTCCCCTACTCTCCAGTCCACTCCATTGCATTCCATTCCATTCCGTTCCACTCCATCCTTTCCATTCCTTTCAATCTGGAGAATTTCACACTGTCACCCAGGAAGGAGTGTAGTGGCACAATCTCAGCTTATATTTTCTTTCAGCATTCCATTCCGTTGCATTCCATTCCATTCCATTCCATTCCTTTCCATTGCATTCCATTCCAATCCATTCCATTCCATTCCACTCTCCTTCACTCCACTCCACTCTATTCCATTCCATTCCACTCCATGTGATTCCACTCCACTCCACCCCACTCTACTCCATTCCAACCCACTCTACTCCACTCCAGTCCATTCCATTCCATTCCAATCCATTCCATTCCATTCCATTCCATTCCATTCTATTCCACTCCATTCCATTCCATTGCTTTCTTTCGACCAGATTTCACTGTGTCATCAAAGCTGAAGTGCAGTGACACAATCTCAGCTCACATTTCATTTCACCATTCCATTCTATTCCGGAGCATTCCATTCCATTCCATTCCACTTCAATCCACTAGACTCAATTCCATTCCATTCCATTCCATTCCATTAAACTCCATTCTACTCCACTCCCCTCCAGTCTACTCCACTGAACTCCACTCCACTCTACTCCATTCCATTCCATTCCAATCCATCCTATTCCATTTCTCTCCATTACACTCCATTCGACTCCACTCCATTGTACTGGACTACACTACATTCCATTCAATTCCATTCTTTTCCATTCTACTCGATTCCATTGCATTCCTTTGTGTTGACAGGATCTCTCCCTGCCACACAGGCTGGAGGGCAGTGGCACAATCTCAGGCCACATTTCATTTCACCATTCCATTCCCTTGCTTTCCACTCCTTCCCTTTCCAAGAAATGGGATGGTATGGAAATGGAGTGTTGTGGACAGGAGACGAGTGGATGGAGCAGAGTGGATTGCAGTGGAATGGAAAGTGATGGAATGGGATGGAGTTCAGTGGTATGGAGTGGAGTGGAATGGAGTGGAGTGTAGTAGACTGGGGTGTAATGTAATGTAATGTAACAGATAGAAATAGAATGCTGAAATGAAATGTAAGCTGATATTGTGCCACTGCACTCCAGTCTAGGTGACAGGGTGAGATCCCGTTGAAAGAAAGGAATCTAATACAATGGAGTTTATTGGAATGCAATGGAATGGAATGGAATGGAGTGGAGTGGATTCGAGTGGAGTGGAATGGAGTGGAATAGAATGGAGAGGAATGGAATGGGATGCAATGGAATGGAATGGAGTGGAGTGGATAGGAGTGGATGGAATATAGTGGAATGAAATTTAGTGGCATTTAGTGGAGTGGAATGGGATGGAGTGGAATGGAGTGGAATAGAATGAAGAGGAATGGAATAGGATGCAATGGAATGGAATGGAGTGGAGTGGACAGGAGTGGATGGAATATAGTGGAATGAAATTTAGTGGTGTTTAGTGGAGTGGAATGGAGTGGAAAGGAATGGGATGGAATTGAGAGGTGTGGAGAGGAATGGAGTGGAGTGGAGTGGAATGGAATGGATTTTAGAGGAGTGGAGTGGAGTGGAGTGAAATGGAATGAAATGAAATGGAATGGAATGGTGAAATGAAATGTGAGCTGAGATTGTGCCACTCCACTCCAGCCTGGGTGACAGCGTGAGATCCTGTCGAAAGAAAGGAATGCTATGGAATGAAGTGGAATGGAATAGAATGGAATTGAATTGAGTGGAGTGTAGTCAAGTGGAGTCGAGTGGATTCGAGAGGAGTTGAATGGACTTGAATGGAATGGGATGGAATCTAATCGAATTGAGTGGAGTGGATTGGAGTGGATTGTTGTGGAATGGAGTGGAATGTAATGGGATGGAATGGAATGGAGTGGAGTGGAGTGGAGAGGAGTGGAGTGGAATGGAGTGGAATGGAAAGGAACGGATTGGAGTGAGGTGAGGTGGAGTGGAGTGGAGTGGAGTGCAGTTGAGTTGAATAAAATGGACTAGACTGGAATGGAAAGGAATGGAATGGAATGGAATGGCATGGAATGGATTGTAATGGAATGCAGAAATGAAATGTGAGCAGAGATTGTGCCACTGCACTCCAGCCTGTGTGAAAGAGTTAGTTGTTGTCTAAAGAAAGGAGTGGAATGCATTGGAATGGAATGGAATGGAATGGAGTGGAGAGTAGTTGAGTGGAATTGAGTGAGAGGAGTGGAAAGGAGTTTAATCGGATGGGATGGAAAGGAATGGAATGGAATGGAATGGAATGGAATGGAATGCAATGGATAAATGAAATGTGAGCTGAAATTGTTCCAATGCACACTAGCCTGGGTTACAGAGACATACTTTTGAAGAAAAGGAATGGAATGGAATGGAGTGGAGTGGAAAGGAATGCAATGGAATGGAGTGGAGTGGAGTGCAGTTGAGTGGGGTGGAGTGGTCCGGAATTTAATGGAGTGGAGTCGAGTGGAGTGGAATGAAGTGGAATACAATGGGATGGAATGGAATAGAGTGTAGTGGTGCAGAGAAGATTGGACTGGGGTGGAATGGAGTGGAATGTAATGGGATGGAATGGAATGGAGTGGAGAGGAGTGGAGTGGAATGGAATGGAATGGAATGGAATGGAATGGATTGGTATGGAATGGAATGGATTGGTATGGAATGAAATGGAAAGGAATGGAATGGTATGGAATGGAATGGAAAGGAATGGAATGGATTGGAATGGAATGGAATGGAATGCAATGTAATGCAATGGTGAAATGAAATGTGACCTGAGATTGTGCCACTGCACTCCAGCTTGTGTGACAGAGTGAGATCCTGTCAAAAGTAAGGAATGTAATGGAATGGAGTGGAATGGAAAAGAATGAAATTGATTGGAGTGGAGTGGAGTCGACTGCAGTGGAGTGGAGACGAGTGGAGTGGAGTGAAGTGGAATGGAATTGGAAGGAAAGTAATGGAGTGAAGTGGAGTGGAGTGGAATGGAGTGGAATGGAGTGGAATGGAATGGATTGGAGTTGAGTGGAGTGGAGTGGAGTGGAGCTCAATGGATTGGAACAGAATGGAATGGATTGGAGTGGAGCGGAGTGGAGTGGAGTGGAGTTCAGTTTAGTTGAATAAATTGGACTGGAGTGGAATGGAAAGAATGGACTGGAATGGAATAGAATGGAATGCAGAAATGAAATGTGAGCAGAGATTGTGCCACTGCACTCCAGCCTGCATGACAGAGTGAGTTGCTGTCGAAAGAAAGGAGTGGAATAGATTGGAAAGGAATGGAATGGAGTGGCGTGGAGAGTAGTGGAGTGGAGTGGAGTGGAGAGGAATGGAATGGAGTGGAATGCAATGGTGAAATGAAATGTGAGCTGAGATAGTGAACTGCAATCCAGCCTGTGTGACAGAGTTACATCCTGTTGAAGGAAAGGAATGGAATGGAATGGAGTGGAATTGAACGGAAAGCAACAGAATGGAGTGGAGTGGAATGCAGTGCAGTGGAGTGGGGTGCATTGGAGTGGTGTGGAGTGGAATTTGATGTAGTGGAATGCAATTTAATGGAGTGGAGTGGAGTGGAATAAAGTGGAATACAATGGGATGCAATAGAACATACTGGAATGACGTGGAGTTGAGTGGACTGGGGTGGAATGGAGTGGAATGGAATGGAATGGAATGCAACGGGAATGGAGTGCAATGGATTGGAGTGTAGAGGAGTGGAGTGGAATGGAGTGGAGTGGAATGGAGAGGAATGGAAAGAGATGGATTTGAAAGGAATGGAGATAAGAGGAGTGGAGGGGAGTGGAATGGAATGGAATTGAATGGAAACGAATGATGAAATGAAATGTGAGCTGAGATTGTACCACTGCACTCCATCCTGGGTGACAGAGTGAGATCCTGAATGCAGTAGACTGTAGTGCAGTGGAGTGGGGTAGAATGGAATGGAGTAGAGTGGAATGTAGTGGCATGGAATGGGATGCAATAGAATGCAGTGGAGTGCAGTGGATTGGAGTGGAGTGGAGTGGAGTGGAATGGAGTGGAACTGTATGAGATGGACTGGAATGGAGTGTAGTGTAGTGGAGTGGAGTGGAGTGAAATGAAGGGGCATGGAATGAAATGGAATGGAATGGAAAGAATGGAATGGAATGTTGTGCAGTGGAGAGGAGGGGAGCGGAGTGAAATGGAAGGGAAGGGAAGGGAAGGGAAGTGAATGTAATGCAAAGGAATGGAATGGAATGGAATGCGATGGAATGGAATGGAATGGAATACAATGGAAAGGAATGAAATGCAATGGAAAAGTGTAATGAAATTGATATGAGATTGTGCCACTGCACACCAGCCTGGGCAACAGAGTGAGATACTGCCTAAAACAAGGCATGTAATGGAATGGAGTAGAATGGAATGGAATGGAATGCAACGGAGTGGAGTGGAGTGTAGCAGAGAGAATTAGAATGAAGTGGAATAAATGGGATGGAATGGAAAGGAGTGGAGTTGAGTGGAATGGAATGGAATTTAGTGGAGTGGTGTGTTTGGCGTGGAATGGAATGAAATGAAATTAAATGGATTGGAATGGTGAAAGGAACTGTGGGTTGAGATTGCTCCACTGAATTCCAGCACGTGTGAAAGTGTGAGATACTGTCAAATGAAAGGAATGGAATGGAATGGAGTGGAATGTAATGGAATGGAATGGAGTGGAGTGAAGTGGAATGGAGTGGTGTGGAATGGAGTGGAATGGAGTGGAGTGGACTGGAGTGGAGTGGAATGGGATGGAGTTGAATGGAGTGCAGTCAAGTGGAGTGGAACGGAGTGGAATGGAATGGGATGGAATGGGATAAAGTAGTGTGGAGTGGAGTGGAATGGAGTGGAACGGAATGGAATGGACTGGAGTGGAACGGAGTGGAATGGAAGGGGATGGAATGGGATCAAGTAGTGTGGAGTGGAGTGGAATGGAGTGGAACGGAATGGAATGGAGTGGAGTGGTGTGGAGTGTAGTGGAGAGGAATGGAGTGGAATGGAATGCTATGGAATGCAATGGAATGGAGTGTACTGCAGTGGAATGGAATGGAATTAAGAGGACTGTAACGGAATGGAATAGTGAAATGAAATGTGAGCTGAGATTGTGCCACTGTACTCCAACCTGCGTGACACAGTGAGAACCTGTCGATAAAAAGTAATGGAATGGAATGGAGCGGATTGCAATGGAATGGAATGGAGTTCAGTGGAGAGGAGTGGAGTGGAGTGGTGTGGAGTGAAGTGACTTTGAATGGAATGTGACAGAAAGGAATGTAATGGAGTGGAGTGGAGTGGAGAGGAGTGGAGTGGAGTGGAATGGAGAAGTGTGGAGTGGAATGGGATGGGATGGAATGGAATGCGGTGGAGTGGAGTGGAAAGGAGTTTGGTGGAATGCAGTGGAATGGATAGGAAGGGAATGGAGAGGAGTGGAGTGGCTTGGAGTGGAGTGGAATGGAGTTGAAAGGAATGGCATGGAGTGGAATGGAATGGATTGGAGTTGAGTGGAGAAGAGGGGAGTGGAGTGAAATGGAGTGTAGTGTAGTGGAGTGGAGTGTAATGTAATGTAATGTAATGTAATGTAATGTAATGTAATGTAATGTAGTGTAGTGTAGTGTAGTGTAATATAATGTAATGTAATGAAATGTAATGTAATGGATAGGAATGTAATGGTGAAATGAAATGTAAGCTGATATTGTGCCACTGCACTGAAGTCTGGGTGACAGAGTGAGATCCTGTGGAAAGAAATGAATCTAATAAAATGGAGTGTATTGGAATGGGATGGAATGGAATGGAATGGAATGGAGTGGAGTGGATTCGAGTGGAGTGGAATGGAGTGGAGTGGAATGGAGAGGAATGGAATGGGATGTAATGGAATGGAGTGGAGTGGACAGGAGTGGAGTGGATTATAGTGGAATTAAATTTAGTGGCGTTTAGTGGTGTGGAATGGAATGGAATGGGAAGGAGTGGAATGGAGTAGAAAGGAAGGGGATGGAATTGAGAGGTATGGAGTGGAATAGAGAGGAGTGCAGTGGAGTGGATTGGAACGAAATGGAATTAAGAGAAGTGGAGGGAAGTGGAGTGAAATGGAATGAAATGAAATGGAATGGAATGGTGAAATGAAACGTGAGCTGAAATTGTGCCACTCTACTCCAACCAGGGTGACAGCATGAGATCTCGTCAAAAGAAAGGAATGCAATGGAATGGAGTGGAATGGAATAGAATGGAATTGAATGGAGTGGTGTGTAGCCGAGTGAAGTAGAGTGGAGTCGAGCGGAGTTGAATGGACTGGAATGGAATGGGATGGAATCGAATCAAATTGAGTGGAGTGGATTGGAGTGGAGTAGTGTGGAATGGAGTAGAATGGAATGGAATGGAATGGAGTGGAGTGGAATGGAGTGGAGCGGAATGGAATGGAATGGAATGGAATGGAATGGAATGGAATGGAATGGAATGGAACGGATTGGAGTTGAGTGGAGTGTAGCGGAGTGCAGTTGAGTTGAATAGAAAGGACTGGACTGGAATGGAAAGGAATGGAGTGGAATGTAGAAATGAAATTTGAGCAGAGACTTTGCCACTGCACTGCAGCCCGTGTGAAAGGGTGAGTTGCTGTCGAAAGAAAGGAGTGAAATGGATTACAATGGAATGGAAAGGAATGGAGTGGAGTGTACTCGAGTGGAGTGGAGAGGAGTGGAATGGCGTTTAATTGGATGGGATGGAAAGGAATGGAATGGAATGGAGTGCAATGGAGAAATGAAATGTGAGCTGAGATTGTGCCACTGCACTTCAGCCTGCGTGAGAGAGAGACATCCTTCCAAAGAAAGGAATGGAGTGGAATAGAGAGGACTGGAAAGGAATGCAATGGCGTGTAGTGGAGTGGAGTGCAGTGGAGAGGGGTGGAATGGAGTGGAGAAGAGTGGAATTTAATGGTGTGGAGTGGAATGGAGTGGAATGGAGTGGAGTGGAGTGGAGTGGAATACAGTGGAATGCAATGGGATGCAAAGGAATAGAGTGACGTGGTGCGGAGATGAGTGGACTGGTGTGGAATGGAGTGGAATGGAATGGAGTGGAGAGGAGTGGAGTGGAGTGGAATGGAATGGAATGGAATTGAATGGATTTGTATGGAATGAAATGGAAAGGAATGCAAAGGAATGGAATGGAATGGAATGGAATGGAATGGAATGGAATGGAATGGAATGCAATGGATGGTGAAATGAAATTTGACCTGAGATTATGTCACTGCACTCCAGCCTGTGTGACAGAGTGAGATCCTGTCGAAAGAGGAATGTAAGGGAATGGAGAGGAATGGAAAACAAAGAAATTGATTGGTGTGGAGTGGAGTCGACTGCAGTGGAGTGGAGATGAGTGGAGTAGAATGGAGGGGAATGAAACGGGAAGGAATGGAATGGAGTGGAGTGGAGTGGAATGGAGTGGAATGGTTTGGAATGGAATGGAAGTTAATGGAAAGGAATGGAATAAAATGGATTGGAATGGAATAGAAATGAGTGGAGTGGACTGGAAGGGAATGGATTGGAATGGAATGGAATGGAATGCGCTGGAATGCAGAGGAGTGGATTCGAATGGAACGGATTGGATTGGAATGGAGTGGAAAGTAATAGAATAGAAAGGAGTGGAGTGGAGTGGAGTGCAAAGGAGTGGAGTAGTATTAATTGCAATGGAATGGAGAGGAGTGGAGTGCGGTGGAATGGGATGGAATGAGTTGAGAGGAATGAAGTGGATTGGACTAGAATGGAGTGGAATGAAGTGGATTGGAGTGGAGTGGAATGGAGGGGAATGGAATGGAGTGGAGTGGAGTGGAATGCAATGGAATGGAAAGCAGTGGAATTGAATGGCATGAAATGGAATGGAATTCAATGGAATTGAAAGCAATGGAATGCAGAGAGTGGGATGGAACGGAAGGGAATGGAACAGAGTGAAGTGGAGTAGAGTGGATTCGAGTGGTGTGGGGTGGAATGGAGCGAATTGGAATAGAGAGAGGTGGAACTGAGAGGAATGGAGAGGCATAGAGTGGAGTGGAATGGAATGGAATGGACTGGATTGGAATGCAGTGGAATGGAATGGAGTGGAGTGGAGTGGGATGGAATGTAGTGGAATGTACCGGATTAGAGTGGAATGGAATGGAATGGAAAGGAGTAGAGTGGTGTGGAATGGAATGGAGTGGAGTGGAGTGGGGTGGAATTGAGTGGAGTGGGGTGGAATTGAGTGGAGTGGAGTGGAATGGAGTGGGGTGGATTGTTGTGGAATGGAATGGAGTGGAGTGGAGTGGAATGGAATGGAAAGGAGTGGAATGGAATGGAGTGCAGAGGAATTGAATGGCATGGAATGGAGTGGAGTGGAGTTGAATGGAGTGGAGTGGAGTGGAAAAGAGAAGAATGGAATGGAATGGAGTGGAATGGAATGGAATGGAATGGAATGGAATGGAATGCAGAGGAGTGTAGTGGAATGGAGTTAAGGGGAATGAAGTGGAGTCAAGTGGAAAGGAATGGAATAGAATGGAATAGAGTCGAGTGGAATGGAGTGGAGTGGAGTGAAGTGGAATGGAATAGAGTGGAGTGTAGTTGAATGGAATGGAATAGAGTGGAATGGAATGGAAAGCAATGGAATGGACTGTAATGGAGTGAGTTGGAATGGAGTGGAATGGAATGGAGTGCATTGGAGCGTAGTGGAATGGACTAGAATGGAGTGGAATGGAAAGGATTTGATTGGAGAGTAGTGGAATGGAAAGGAATGGAGTGGAGTGGAATGGAGTGGAATGGAGGAAAGTGGAGTGGAGTGTAATGGAATGGAATGCAGTGCAGTGGAATGGAGGGGAACGGAATGGAATGCAGTGGAGTGGGAAGGAGTGAAGAGGATTCGAGAGGAATCTAGTGGAATGGAATGGAATGGAAGGGAGTGGAAAGGATTGAAGAGGATTCGAGAGGAATCTAGTGGAATGGAATGGAATGGAATGGAGTGGAATGGAGTTTAAAGTAATGGAATGGAAAAGAGACGAGTTAAATGTAATGCATGGAATGGAATTGAATGCAACGGAGAGGAAGGGAATGGAGAGGAGTGGGGTGAAGTGGAATGGAATGGAATTTAGTGGAGTGGAGTGGAGTGAAGTAGTGTGGAATGGAGTGGAGTGGATTGGATTGGTATGTAATGGAGTGGAGTGGAATGGAATGGAATGGAGTGGAAAGGAATTGAAAGGAATGGAGTGGAATGGAATGGAGTGGAGTGGAGCGGATTGTGATGGAATATAGTGGAATGGACTGGAAAAGAGTGGAACGGAATGGGTTGGAATGGAATGGGTTGGAATGCAATGGAATGGAGTGGAATGGAATGGAATAGAATGGAATGGAATGGAATGGAGTAGAGAGGAGTGTAATGGAATGTAGTGGATTGTAGTGGAGGTTATTGGAGTGGAGTGGAATGGATGGGAGTGGATTGGAGTGGAATATAATGGAGTGGACTGGATTGGAATGGGATTCCTTGCAGTGGAATGGAATGCAGTGGAGTGGAATGAAATGGCTTAGAATGGAATGGAGTAGAGTTCAATGAAGTGGAGTGGAGTGGAAAAGAGTGGAATGGAATGGAACAGAATGGAATGGAATGGAACAGAATGCAGAGGAGTGGAGTGGAACGGAGTGGAGTGGAATGGAATGAAGAGGAATGGAGTGGAGTCGAGTGGAAAGGAGTGGAATGTATTGGAGTAAAGTGGAGGGGAATGAAGTAGAGTGCCGTGGAGTGTAATGGAATGGAGTAGAGTGGTGTGGAATAAAATGGAATGGAGTGTTCTGGAGCGTAGTGGAATGGAATGGAATGGAGTGGAGTGGAGTGGAATGGAGTGGAATGGATGGAGTGGAATGGAGTGGAGCAGAGTGAAGTGGACTGAGGTGTAATGGAATAGAATGGAATGGAGTAAAGTGAAATGGAATAAAGAGGAGTGGAGTGGAGTGCAGATGAAGGCAATGAAGTGGAGTGTAGTGGAGTGGAGTGGAATGGAAGGGAGTTAAGTGGAGTGGAACGGAGTGGAATTGAATGGAGTGGAGTGGAATGGAGCTGAATGGAAAGGAGAGGAATGGAGTGTAGTGGAATGGAATGGAATGGAGTGGAGTGGAAAGAAGTGGAATGGAATGGAGTGGAATGGATTGGAGTGGAGTGGTGTGGAGTGGTTTGCAGTGGAATGGAATGGAACGAAATGGAGTGAGGTGGAATGGAATGGACTAGAATAGACTGGACTGTAGAGGAAAGGAATGGGGTGGAATGGAGGGGAATCGAGTGGAATGGAGTGGAGTGTAGTGGAATGGAGAGGAATGTACTGGAATGGAGTAGAATAGAATGAAAAGGAATGGAATTGAGTGGAGTGGAGTGGAATGGACTGGAATGCAGTGGAATGAAATGGAATACAGAGGAGTGGTGTGGAATGGAGTGGATTGTATTGGAATAGAGTGGAATGGAATGGAGTGCAGTGGAATGGAATGGAATGCAATGGAATGGAATGGAGTGGAGTGGAGTGGAGTGGATTGCAATGGAGTGGAGAGGAATAAATTGCAAAGGATTGGAGAGGAGTGGAGTGGAGTGTAATGTAATGGAATGAAGTGGAGTGGAGTGGCGTGAACTGGAATGGAGTGGAAATTAGTGGATTGGAGTGGAATGGAATGGTGTGTAATGGAATGGAATGGATTGGAATGGAGTAGAGAGAATGGAATGGAGTGGATTGGAGTGGAATTGAGTGGAGTTGGGTGGAATGGAGTGGAGGGTAGTGGAGTGGGATGTAATGGAGTGGAGTGTTGTGGAGTGGACTGGACTGGAATGGAATGGAGTGGATGGGAGTGGAATGCAAGGGTGTGTAATGGAATGGAATGGATTGGAATGGAGTAGAGAGAATGGAATGGAGTGGAGTGGAGTGGAATTGAGTGGAGTGGAGTGGAATGGAGTGGAGGGGAGGGAGTGGAATGGAATGGAATGGAATCGAGTGGTGTGGAATGCAATTGAATGGAGTGGAAAGAAATGCAGTGGAATGGAATGGAGTGGAGTGGAATGGACTGGAATAGAACGGAATGTAATGGAGAGGAGTGGAGTGGAATAGTATGCAGTGGAACGGGGTGGAGAGGAGTGGAATGGTATGCAGTGGAATGGGGTGGGGTGGAGTGGAGTGGAATGGCTTGGAATGCATTGGAATGGAATGCAATGGAGTGGAGTGGAATGGAATGGCATGGAATGTTTTGGAATATAAGGGAGTGGAGTGTAGTGGACTGGAATGGATTGGAATGGAATGGAATGCAGAGGAATGGAATGGAATGCAGCGGAATGGAATGGAATGGAATGCAGAGGAATGGAATGGAATGCAGCGGAATGGAATGGAATGGAATGGAATGCAGAGGAATGGAATGGAATGCAGCGGAATGGAATGGAATGGAATGGATTGAATTGAAATGGCATGGAGTGTAATAGAGTCCAGGGTAATGGAATGGAGTGGAGCGGAGTGGAATGGAATAGAATGGCATAGAATGGAGTGGATATAAGTGGAGTGGAGTAGAAAGGAGTGTAAAGGAATGGAGTGGAATGGAATGGATTGGAGTGGAGTGGAGTGAAGTGGAATGGAGTGGAATGGATTGGAATGGATTGGAATGGAATGTAAGTTAATGGAATGGAATGGAATAAGAAGGAATAGAAATGAGTGGAGTGGACTTGAGTGGAAACTAGTGGAGTGAAATGGAATGGAATGCAATGGAATGCAGCGGAGTGGAGTGGAATGGAATGGATTTGATTGGAATGGAGCGGAATGGAATGGAATAGAATGGAGTGGAGTGGAGTGAAATAGAGTGGAGTAGTGTTAATTGGAATGGAATGGAGAGGAGTTGAGTGCAGTGGAATGGAATGGAATGGAGTTGAGAGGAGTGGAGTGGATTCAACAGGAATGGAGTTCAATGGATTGGATTGGAATGGAGTGAAATGGATTGGAATGGAATGGAATGGAATGGAGTAGAGTGGAATGGAATGGAATGGCATGGGGTGGAATGGAATGCAATGGAACGGAATGGAATATAATGGAATGGGAAGAAATGCAGTCGATTGGAATGGAGTGAGGTGGAATGGACTGGAATGGAATAGATTGGAGTTGAGTGGAGAGGAGTGGAATGGAATGGAATGGAATGGAGAGGAATGGAGTGGAATGGAATGGAGTGGAATGGAGTGGAATGGAATGGAATGGAAAGGAGTGGAGTTGAATGTAATGAAGTGGAATGGAAATGAACGGAATGGGAAGGAATGGAATGGAGAGAAGTAGAGAGGAGTGGAATGGAATGGAATGGAGAGGAATGGAGTGGAGTTGAGTGAAGTGGTGTGGAATGGAGTGGAGTGGAGTGGATTGGAATATGATGGATTGGAGTGGAGTGGAATGAAAAGGAATGGAGTGGAGTGGAATGCAAAAGAATGGAGTGGAAAAGAGTGGAATGGAATGGAGAGCAATGGAGAGGCGTTGAGTGGTATGGAATGGATTGGTGTGGAATTCAGTGGCATGGAATGGAATGGAAAGGAGTGAAATGGAATGGAGAGGGGCGGGATCGAATGTAGTGAAATGGACTGGAATATCGTGGAATGGAATGGAGTAGAATGGAGACGAATGGAATGGAGTGGAGTGGAGTGGATTGGAGTTGAGTGGAGTGGAGTGGAATGAAGTGGACTGGAATGCAGTGGAGCAGAATGGAATGGAAAGAAAGGGAATTTAATTGAATGGAATAGAATGGAGTAAAATGGAGTGGAATGCAATAGAATGGAGTGGACTGAGGTGGAATGGAATGGAGCAGAATGGAGTGGACTGGAGTTGAATGCAGGGGAGTGTAGTGGAATAGAGTGGAATGTAGGAGTGGAATGGAATGGAATGGAATTGATGGGAATGCAGTAGAGTGGAATGGAATAGAGTAGAGTGGAGTGGAAAGGAGTTGAGTTGAGTGCAGTGGAGTGGAATGGAGTGGAGTGGATTGGAGTGGAATGCAATGGAGTGGAGTGTAGTGGAAAGGAATGGAATGGAATGGAGTGGAGTGGAGTGGAAAGAAATGGCATGGAATGGAGTGGAGTAGAGTTGAATGGAGGGGAGTGGAGAGGAGTGGAATGGAAAGGAATGGAATGGAATGGAATGGAAAGGGAATGGAATGGAATGGAATGGAATGGAATTCAGAGGAGTGGAGTGGAACTGAGTGGAGTGGAATGGAATGGAATGGAATGGAATGGAATGCAGAGGAGTGGAGTGGAATGGAGTGGATTGGAATGGAGTGGAGTCGAGGGGAAAGGAGGGGAATAGAATGGAGTAGAGTGGAGTGGAATGGAGTGGAGTGCAGTTCAGTGGAATGGAATGGAGTGGAGTGGAGGGGAACAGAATGGAATCGATAGGAAAGGAATGGAATGGAATGCAATGGAGTGAGGTGGAATAGAGTGGAATGGAATGTAAAGGAGTGTAGTAGAATGGAGTGTAATGGAATGGGGTGGAAAGGCGTGCAGTGGAGTGAAGTGGAGTGTGGTGAAATGTAGTGGAATGGACAGGAATGGAGTGGAATGGAATGGATTGGAATGGAATGGAATGGAGTGGAATCACATGCAATGCAATGGAATTGAATGGAATGGAATAGAGTGAAATGGAATGAAATGGAATGGAATAGAATGGAATGGAATGCAGTAGATTTGAATGGAATGGAGTGGAGTGGATTTGACTGGAGTTGAGTGGAGTGGAGTGGAATGGAGTTGAGTGGTGTGGAGTGGAATGGAATGGAGTTGAGTGGAGTTGAATGTAATGGAATGGAGTGAAAGGAATGGAGTGGAGTGGATTGGATTTGAGTAGAGAAGAATGGAGAGGAATGGAGTGGAGTGGAGTGGAGTGGAAAGGAATGGAGTGAAATGGAGTTGAATGGAATGGAATGGAGTTTAATGGAATGGAGTGGAGTGTAATGGACTTGAATGGAAAGGGATGGAGTGGAACGTAGTGGGATGGAATGGAATGGAGTGGAGTGGATGGAATGGAATGGAATGAATTGGAGTGGAGTGCAGTGGAGTGGATTTCATTGGAATGAAATGGAATGAAATGGAGTGTAGTGTAATGGAATGGAATAGAATGGAGTGGAATTTGGAAGAATGGAATGGAGTGGAATGAAGGGGAATCGAGTGAAATGGAGTGGAGTGTAGTGGAATGTAGTGGAATGCACTGGAATGGAGTCAAATGGAATGGAATAGAATAGAATTGAGTTGACTGGAGTGGAATGGACGGTAATGGATTGGAATGGCATTTAAAGGAGTTGAGTCGAATGGATTGGAATGAAATGGAGTTGAGTGGAGTTGAATGTAATGGAGTGAAGTGGAATGGAATGGAGTGGAGTGGATTGGATTTGAGTTGAGTGGAATGGAGAGGAATGGAGTGGACTGGAGTGGAGTGGAAAGGAATGGAGTTGAGTGGTGTTGAATGGAATGGAATGGAGTGGAATGGAATCGAGTGGAGTGTAATGGAGTTGAATGGAAAGGGGTGGAGTGGAAAGTAGTGGGATGGATTTGAATGGAGTGGAGTGGAAAGGAGTGGAGTGCAAAGGAGTGGAATGGAATGGAGTGGAGTGGAGTGGAGTGGTTTGCTTTGGAATGGAATGGAATAAAATGGAGTGGAGTGTAATGGAATGGAATAGAATGGAGCGGAATTTGGAAGATAGAATTGAGTGGACTGGAGGAGAATAGAGTGGAATGGAGTGGAGTGTAGTGGAATCGAGTGAAATGTAGTGGAATGGAGTAGAATGGAATGGAATGGAATGGAATTGAATAGAATTGACGTGACTGGAGTGGAATGGACTGGAATGCAGTGGAATGGCATTTAATGGAGTGGAGTGGAGTGGAATGGAGTGGAGTGGAGTGGAGTGGAATGGAGTGGAGTGGAATGGAGTGGAGTAGAGTTGAATGGAGTGGAGTGGAATTGAGTGGAATGGAGTGGAATGGACTGGAATGGAGTAGAATCGAATGTAGAGGAGTGGAGGGGAATGGATTGGATTGGATTGGAATGGAGTGGAATGGAATGGAGTGGAAGGCTATGGAATAGAATGGAGTGGAGTGTAGTGGAGTGTAGTGGAGTGGATAGGAATTAGTTGAAATGGAATGGAGTGCTGTCGAATGGAGAGGAATGGATTGGAGTAGAATGACATGGAGAGGAGTGGAGTGTAGTGGAGTGGATTGCAGTGGAATGGAATGGAATGAAATGGAGTGGAGTGTAATGGAATGGAATAGAATGGAGTGGAATTTAGAAGAACGGAATGGAGTGGAAGGGAAGGGAATCGAGTGGAATGGAGTGGAGTGTAGTGGAATGGAGTGAAATGTGCTGGAATGGAGTCGAATGGAATGGAATGGAATAGAATTGACTTGACTGGAGTGGAATAGACTGGAATGGAGTGGAAAGAAATTTAATGGAGCGGAGTGGAGTGGAGTGGGACTGGAATGGACTGGAATGGAGTGTAGATGAGTGGAGTGGAACGGAGTGGATTGGATTGGAATGGAGTGGAATGGAATGGAGTGGGAGGCAATGGAATAGAGTGGAGTGTAGTGCATTTGAGTGCAATGTATTGGAGAGGAATTAATTGGAATGGAATGGAGAGGAGTGGAGTGCAGTGAAATGGAATTGAATGGAGTGGAGTGGCGTGGAGTGGACTGTAATAGAGTGGAATGGAGTGGATTGGAGTGGAGTAGAATGGAGTGTAATCAAATTGAATTGAATGAAATGGAGTAGATTGGAATGGAATGGAGTGGAGTGAAGTTGAATGGAGTGGAGGGGAGTGGAGTGGAATGGAATGGAGTGGAGTGGTGTGGAATTGAATGGAATAGAAAGGAATTTAGTGGAATGGATTGGACTGGAATGGAATGGACTGGAATGGAATGGAGTGGAGTGGAGCGGAGTGGAATGGAATGGAATGGAGAGGAATGGAGTAGAATGGTATTCAGTGGAATGGGGCGGAGTGAAGTGGAGAGGAATGGAAAGGCATGGAATGCAGTGGAACGGAATGCAATGGAGTGGAGTGGAATGGAATGGCATGGAATGGAATGGAGTGTATGGGAATGGAGTAGAATGGAGTAGAATGGAGTGTAGTGGACTGGAATGGTGTGGAATGGAATGGAATGCAGCGGAATGGAATGGAATGGAGTGAAGTGGAATGGCGTGTAAAGCAATGGAGGGGAGTGGAGTGGCATGGATTGGAATGGCATGGAATGACGTGAAGTGGAGTGGAGTGGAGTGTAATGGAAGGGATGGGAGTGGAGTGGAATGGAATGGAATGGTATGGAATGGAGTGGAATTAAGTGTAGTGGAGTAGAAAGGAGTGGAATGGAATGGTGTAGAATACTGTGGAATGGAGTGGTGTAGAATACAGTGGAATGGAATGGAGTGAAATGGAATGGAATGGAGTGGAGTGGAGTGAAGTGGAATGAAGTGGAACAGACTGGAATGGGTTGGAATGGAATGGAATAAAATGGATTGGAATGAAATAGAATTATGTGCAGTGGAATGGAATGGAATGCAATGGAATGCAATGGAAGGCAGAGGAGTGGAGTGGAATGGAATGGATAGGATTGTAAAGGAGTGGAATGGAATGGAACGGAATGGAATAGAATGGAGTGGAGTGGATTTGAGTGGAGTGCAATGGAGTAGATTGGTATTAATTGGAATGGAATGCAGAAGAGTGGAGTGCAGTGGAATGGAATGGAATGGAGTTGAGAGGAGTGGAGTGGTTTGGACTGAGAGGAGTGGAGTGGAGTGGCATGGCGTGGATTGGACTGGAATGGAGTGGAATGGAGTGGATTGTAGTGGAGTGGAATGGAGAGCAATGGAATGGAATGGAATGGAGTAGAGTGCAATGAAATGAAGTGGAGTGGGGTGGAATGGAATGGAATGGAAAGAAATGCAGTGGAATGGAATGGGGGGAGTGGAATGGACTGGAACATAACGGAATGGAGTTGATTGGAGCACAGTGGAATGGAATGGAATGGAGAGGAATGGAGTGGAATGGAATGGAGTTGAAAGAATGTGGAGTAGAGTGGAGTGGAACGGAATGCAATGAAATGCAGTGGAATGGAATGGAATGGAGTGAAGCGCAATGGAATGGCAAAGAATGGAGTGGTATGTAGGGGAGTGAAGTGGATTAGACTGGAATGGAATGGAGTGTAGCTGACTGGAATGGAGTGGAATGGGGTGAAATGGATCGGAATGGAATGGAATGGAGTGGAGTGCCATGGAGTGCAGAATAGTGGAATGGTACGGAGAGCTGTGGATTGGAGTGGAATGGAATGCAAGGAAAATTGAATGGAGTGTGGTGGAATGGTGTTGAATGGAATGGAGTGGCATTGAGTTGAATAGAATTGAGTGGAGTAGAATGGAATGGAGGGGAATGGACTGGAATGGAGTAGAATGGAATGGAGCGGAATGGAATGGAATGAAATGGAATAGAGTGGAGTGTAGTGGAATGGAGTGGAATGGAGAGGAATGGATTGGAGTGGAAAGGAATGGAATGGAGTAGGAATGGAATGGAGTGAAGTGGAGTGAAGTAGAGTGGTATGGAATGGAATGTGTTGGAGTGGAGAGGAGTGAAATAGAGTAGAACAGAGTGCATTGGAAAGGAGTGGCTTGGAATGGATTGGAATGGAGTGAAATGGAGTGGCATGGAAAGGCATGGAATGGAATGGAATGGAATGGAATGCAGCAGAGTGGATTTTGGTGGAGTGGAGTGGAGAGGAATAGAGTGGAGTGGAGTGGAAGAGAATGGACTGGATTGGAGTGGAACGGAATGGAAGGGAGTTGAATGGAAAGCAATGGAATGGAAAAAAATGGAGTGTAATTAAGTGGAGTGGAATGGAATGGAGTGGAGTGGACCTGAATGGATTGGAATGAAATGGAGTGGAATGGAATGGAGTGGTGTGGAGTGGAGTGGATTGCATTGGAATGGAGTGGAATGGAAAAGAATCGAGTGGAATGGAATGGAATGGAATGGAATGTAGTGGAGTGCAGTGGAGTAGATTGGAATGGAATGGAATGGAGTAGAATGGAGTGGAATGGAATGGAGTGGAATAGAGTGGAGTGTATTCGAGTGTAGTGGAGAGGAATGGAGTGGAATGGAATGCAATGGAATGAAATCTGAGATTCTGCCACTGTGCTCCAGGCTGAATGACAGAGTTAGATACTCTCGAAATTAAGGATTGGAATGGAATGCAGTGGAATGGAGTGGAATGGAGGGGAATGGAGAGGAATGGAGTGGAGTGGAGTGGAAGTGAATGGACTGGATTGAAGTGGAATGGAATGGAAAGGATTGGAGAGGAATGGAATGTAATGGAGGGGAGTAGAGAGGAATGGAGTCGAGTGGAATGCAGCGAATCAGAGGGTAGTGGAGTGCAGTGCAATGGAATGGAATGGAGTGGAGTGTAAAGGAGTGGAATGGAATGGAATGGAGTGGAGTGACAAGGAGTGGAGAGGATTGGAGAGGAATGGAGTGGAATGGAACAGAATGCAATGGAGTGGAGTTGAATGGAATGAAATGGAATGGAATGGAGTGGAGTTGAATGGAATGGAATGGAATGGAATGGAAAGGAGTGGAGTATAATATAATCGAGTGGAAGGGAATTGAATGGAATTGAGAGGAAGGGAATGAAGAGGAGTGGAGTGGAATGGAATGGAATGGAGTGGAGTGGAGTGTTGTTGAGTGGAGTGATGTAGAGTGAAGTGGAGAGGATCAGAATGTAATGGAGTGGAATGGAGTGGAATGGAAAGGAGTGGAGAGGAATGGAATGGAAAGGAATGGAGATGAATGGAATGGAAAGGAATGGAGTGATATGGAATTGAAAGGAATGAAGTGGAATGGAATGGAGTGGAGTGGAATGGAATGGAAAGGAATGGAGTGATATGGAATTGAAAGGAATGAAGTGGAATGGAATGGAGTGGAGTGGAATGGAATGAAATGGAGTGGAGTGGGATGGAGTGGCATGGAATGGAGTGGAATGGGGTGGAATGGAGTGGAGTGGAGTTGGATGGAGTGTAGTGGAATGGACTGGAATGGACTGGAATGGAATGGATTGGAATGGAATGGAATGGAGTAGAATGTAATGGAATGGAATAGAGTGGCGTGGAATGGAATGGAGTGGAGTGGAGTGGAGTTGAGTGAAGTGGAGTGGAATGGAGTTAAGAGGATTGGAGTTCAATGGAATGGAGTGGCGTGGAATGGAATGGAATGCAGTGGAATGGAATGCGGTGGAGTCTAATGGAATGGTATGGAATGGAGTGGAGTGTAGAACAATGGAGTGCAGTAGAGTGGAAAGGAGTAGAATGGAATGGAATGGAAAGGAAAGCCATGGAATGGAATGAAATGCAGAGGAGTGGAGCAAAATGGAGTGGAGTGGAATTGAGTGGAGTCTAGTGGAAAGGAGTGGAATGGAATGGAGTAGACTGGAGTGGAATGGAACGGAGCGGAATGGAATGGAATGGAATGGAATGGAATGGAATGGAATGGAGTGGAATAGAATGGAAAGTAATGGAGTGGAATGGAATGTAATGGAGTGGAATAGAATGGAAAGAAATGGAGTAGAATGGAATGGAATTAGGTGGAATGGAGTGGAATGGAATGGAGTGCACTGGAGCATAGTGGAATACAATGGAATGGAATGGAGAGGAATGCAGTGGAGTGGAATGTAGTGGAATGGAGTGGGGGGGAGTGAAGTGGTGGGGGGTGGAATGTAGTGGAATGGACTGGAATGGAATGGAATGAAATGGAATGGAGTAGATTGGAGTGGAATGGAAGGATTGGAGTGGAGTACATTGGAATGGAGTCGACTGGAATGGAGTGCAGTGGAGTGGAATGGAGTGGAGTGGAGTGGAATGGAAAGGAATGGAGCGGAATTGAATGTAGTAGAGTGGAATGGAGTAGAATGTTAAGGAGTGGAGTGGAGCGTAGTGGAGAGGAATTGAGTGCAATGGAGGGTAGTGGAATGGAGAGGAGTGGAAAGGAGTGGAATGGAATTGGATTTAATGGAATTTAACGTAGTGGAGGGAACTGGAATGGAGTTGAATGAAATGGAATGGAAAGGATTAGAATGAAATGGAATGGACTGGAGTGGAGTGAAATGGAATAGAATGGAATGGAATGGAAAGGAATGGAAAGGATTGGAGTGCAGAGGACTAGAATGGGACAAAATGGGATGGAGAGGATTGCAGTGGAGTGGAGTGGAGTGGAATATAATGGAATGGAAAGGGATGAGATAAAGTAGAGTGGAGTGGAGTGGAATGGAGTGGAGAGGAGTAGAACGGAAAGGAATGGAATGGAGTGGAATGCAGTGGAATGGAAAGAATGGTACTGGAGTGAAGTGGAATGGAATGGAATGGAGTGAGCTGGAATGGAGTGGATTTTAATGTAGCGGAATGGAGTGGAATGGAGTGGAGTGGATTGGACTAGAATGGAGTGGAATGGAAGAGAATGGAGTGAAATTTAATGGAAAGGAATGGAAAGGCATAGAGTGGAGTGGAATGGAGTGGAATGGAGAGGAGAGGGATGAAATGGAATTTAATGGAGTGCAGAGGAGTGGAATGGAACGGAGTGGAGTGGAATAGAGTGGAGTTCAATGGAGTGTAATGGAATGGAATGAAGTGGAGTGCAAAGGAGTGGAGTGGATTGGATAATGGAGTGGATTGGAATGGAATGGAGAGGAGTGTAATGGAGTGGAATGGAGAGGAATTGTTGGTAGTGGAGTGGATTGTAATGGAATGCAACGGAGTTGAGTGGAATGGAGTGGAATGGAATGAAATGAAGTGGATTGGAAAGGATTGGAGAGGAATGGAGTGGAATGGAATGGAATGCAGAGGAGGGGAATGGAGTGGAATGGAGTAGAAAAACAGCGATGTAGAGTGGAGTGGAATGGAGTGGAGAGGAATGGAGTGGAGTGGAATGAAGGGGATTGGAGTGGAATGTAGCGAAATGGAGTGGAGTGGAATGGGGTGGATAGGAGTGGAAAGGAATGGAGTGGAGTGGAGTGGAATGGAGTGGAATTGACTGGAATGAAGTGGAATGGAATGGAGTGGAGTGGAATGGAATGGCATGTAATGGTATCGAATGCAGTGGGGATGTTTGGAACGGAATAGAATGGATTTGAGGGAAGTGGAGTGGTATGGAGTGGAACGAAATGGAATGGAATGGAATGGAGGGAATGGAGTAGAATGGAATGGAGAGGAGTGCAGTGGAATGCAAAGGAATAGAAAGGAATGGAGTTGAATGTGATTTAGGGGAATGGAATTGAATGGAATGGAAAAATTGAATGGAAAGTGGTAGAGTGGAGTGGAATGCAATGGAATGGAGTGGCGGGGAGTGGAGTGGAGTGGTGTGGAATGGAGTGGAGTGGAGTGGAATGGAATGTACTGTAGTGTAATGGAATGGAATTAAATGGAGTGGACTGAAAAGGAGTGAATTTGAGTAGAGTGTAATGGAATGGAATGGAATGGAGTGGAATGGAAAGTAATGGAGAGGAAATGAATGGAGAGGTGGAATGGAGAAATATGGGGAGGGGTGGAGTGGAGTGGAATGGAATGGATAGGATTGGATTGGAATGCAGTGGCAGTGAATGCAGTGGAATATAGTGGAATGGAGTGGAGTGGAGTGGGATGGAATGTAGCTGAACGGACTCGAATGGAGTGGAAAGGAATGGATTGTAATGGAGTGGAATGGAATGGAATGGAATGGAATGGTGTGGAGTGGAGTGGAGATGACCAGCGTGGAGTGGAATGGAATGGAGGTGATTTGAGTGGAATGGAATGGAGTGAAGTGTAATGGAATGGAATGGAATGGAATGGGGTGGAATGGATTGGAGCGGAGTGGAATGGAATGAAATGGAATGGACTGCAGAGGAGTGGAGGGGAATGGAGTGGAGTGGAATGGAGTGGAGTCGAGAGGAAAGGAGTGGAATGGAAAGGAGTAGAGTGGAGTGGAATGCAGTGGAATAGAGTGGAGTGGAATTGAAAGGTGTTGTCTGGAGAGTAATGGAATGGAATGGAGTGGAATGGAATGGATAGGAATGGAGTGACGTGGAATGGAATGAGGTGGAATGGAGTGGAATGGAATGGAGTTCACTGGAGCGTAGTGGAATGGAATGGAATGGAGTGGAGTTGAATGGAGTGGAATGGAAAATAGTGGAATGGAGTGGAGTGGAGTGAAGTGGACTCGAATGGAATGTAGTGGAAAGGATTGGAATGGAGTGGAATGGAATGGATTGCATTGCAATGAAATGGAGTGGAATGTAATGGAATGGAATGGCGTAGAGTGGAGTGGAATGGAATGTTGTGGAGTGTAGTGGAGTGCAGTGCAGTGGAGTGTTATGGAATGGAATGGAGTGGAATGGAATGGAATGCACTGGAATTGAATGGAGTGGAGTAGAATGGAATGGAATGGAAAGGAGTGGAGTGGAGCGTAGTGCAATGGAATGGAATGGAATGGAGTGGATAGGAGAATAAAATGGAGTGGAATGGAATGGATTCTAGTGGAGTGGATTGCAGTGGAATGGAATGGAATGAAATGGAGTGAGGTGGAATTGAGTGGAATAGAATGGAGTGGATTGTAGAGGAATGGCATGGAGTTGAATGAAGGGGAATCGAGTGGAATGGAGTGGAGTGTAATGGAATGGAGTGGATTCTACTGGAATGGAGTCAAATGGAAAGTAATGAAATGGAATTGAGTGGAGTGGAGTGGAATGGACTGGAATGGAGTGTTAGGGAATGGAATGCAGAGAAGTGGAGTGGAATGGAGTGGAATGGATTGGAATGGAGTGGAATGGAATGGAATAGAGTAGAGTGGAGTGGAGTGAACTGCAATGGAGTGTAGAGGAATTCATTGGAATGGAATGGCGAGGAGTGGAGGGCAGTACAACGTAATAGAATGGAGTGGAGTGGAGTTGAGTGGACTGGAATGGTGTGGAATGGAGAGGATTGGAGTGTAATGGGATGTTGTGTAATGGAATGGAATGGAATGGAATGGAGTACAGAGAATGGAATGGAGAGGAGTGGAGTGGAATTGAGTGGAGTGGAGTGGAAATGAGTGGAGTGGAGTGGAGTGGAAAGGAATGGAGAGGAATGGAATGGAAAGGAAGGCAGTGGAATGGAATGGAGTGGAGTGGAATGGACTGCAAAGGAACGGAGTGGAGTGGAGTGGAGTGGAATGGAACAGAAAGGAATGGACAGGAATGGAGTGGAATGTTATGCAGTGGAATGAGGTGGAGTTGAGTGGTGTGGAATTGAATGGCATGGAACGCAGTAGAATGGAATGTAATGGAGTGGAGAGGAGTGGAATGGCAAGGAATGTTGTGGAATATAGGGCAGTGGAATGGAGGGGACTGGAGTGGAGTTTAGTGGAGTGGAATGGAATGGAACGCAGTGGAATGGAACGGAATGGAATGGATTGAATTGGAGTGGAGTGGAGTGGAGGGTAATGTAATGGATTGGAGTGGAGTAGAATGAATGGAATGGCATAGAATGGAGTGGAAAAAAGTGGAGTGGAGTAGAAAGGAATGCAATGGAATGGAGTGGAACGGAGTGGAATGGAGTGGTGTGGTATGGAGTGGAATGGAATGGAGTGGAATGGAATGGATTGGAGTGGAGTGGAGTGAAGTGGAATGGAGTGGAATGGATTGGAATATAATGGAAGTTAATGGAATGGAGTGGAATGAAATGGATTGGAATGAAATAGAAATGAGTGGAGTGGACTGGAGTGGAATATAGTGGATTGAAATGGAATGGAATGCAATTGAATGCAGAGGAGTGGAGTGGAATATACTGGAGTGAAATGGAATGGAATTCAATTGAATGCAGAGGAGTGGAGTGGAATGGAATGGATTGGATAGAAATGGAGTGGACTGGAATGGAATTGAACGGAGTGGAGTGGAGTGGAGAGCAATGGAGTGGAGTTTTATTAATTGGAATTGAATGGAGAAGAATGGATTGCAGTGGAATGGAAGGGAATGGATTTGACTGGAGTGGAGTGGATTGTACTGGAAAGGAGTGGAATGGCGTTGATTGGAATGGAGTGGAATGGAGTGCAATGGAATGGAATGGAAAGGAGTAGAGTGGAATGGAATGGAGTGGAGTGGGTTGGACTTGAATGGAACGGAATGGAATGGACTGAAAAGGAATGCAGTGAATTGGAGTGGAGTGGAGCGGAATGGACTGGAATGGAATGGAGTCGAGTTGACTGGAGCAGAGTGGAATGGAATGGAGAGGAATGGAGTGGAATGGAATGGAATAGAGGGTAATGGAGTGGAATGGAATGGAATGGAATATAGTGGAGTGGAGTTGAATGCAATGGAGTGGAATGGAATTGAATGGAATGGAAAGGAATGGAATGGAGAGAAGTGGAGTGGAGTGGAATGGAATGGAATGGAGTGGAGTGGAGTGAAATTGAGTGGAGTGGTGTGGAATGAAGAGGAGTGGAGTGGACTGGAAGTTAATGAAGTGAGGTGGAGAGGAATGGAATGAAATGGATAGGAGTGGAATAAAGTGCATGGAATTAAATGGAATGTAGCAGAATGGAGTGGAGTGGAGTGGGATGGAATGTAGTGGAATGGACTGGAATGTAGTGGAATGGAATGGACTGGGATGGAATGGTATGGAGTGGAATGGAATGGAATGGAATAGAGGGTAGTGGAATGGAATGGATTGAAGTGGACTGGAGTGGAGTTGAGTGGAGTCGAGTGGAATGGAGTGGAGTGGATTGGATTGAAATATAATGGAGTGGAGTGGAGTGGAATGGAATGGAATGGTGTGTAATGGAATGGAGTAGATTGGAACGGAATGGCATGGAATGGAGTGGAGTGGAGTTGAAAGGAGGGGAGTGGAGTGGAGAGAAGTAGAATTGAATGGAATGGAATGCAGAGGAGTGGTGTGGAATGGAGTGGAGTGGAATGGAGTGGAGTCGAGTGGAAAGAATTGGAATGGAATGGAGTAGACTTGAGTGGAATGGAGTGGAGTGGAGTGGAGTGGAATCGAATGGAGTGGAATGGAGTGGAATGGAATGGAATGTACTGGAATGGAATGAAAAGGAATGGAGTGGAATTGAACAGAGTGAAGTGAAATCGAATGGAAAGGAATAGAGTGCACTGGAGCATAGTAGAATGGAATGGAATGGAGTGGAGTGGAATGCAGTGGAATGGTATGGAGTGGAATGGAGTGGAATAGAGTGGAGTGGAGTGAAGTGGAGTGTAGTAAAATGGAGTAGGGTGGAATGTTGTGGAATGGACTGGAATGGAGTGGAAAGGAATGGATTGGAGTGGTATGGAATGGAGTAGTATGGAACGAAATGGAATGGAATGGAAAGAAATGGAATGGAGAAGAGTAGAAAGGAGTGGAGTGGAGTGGAGTTGAGTTGAATGGAGTGGAATGCAGTGGAGTGGAGTGGAGTGGAATGGAATGGAGTTGAGTGGAGTGGAATGGAATGGAATGGAGTGGAATGGAATATAGTGGAGTGGAATGTAGTAGAATGGAAAGGAGTGGAGTTTAGGGTAGTGGAATGGAATGGAATGGAGTGGAGTGGAATGGAGTGGAATAGAATGCAGTTGAATGAAGTGCAGTAGAGTGGAGCAGAGTGGATTGCATTGCAGTGGAATGGAATGGAATGAAATGGAGGGGAGTGTAATGGAATGGAACAGAATGGAGTGGAATGTAGAGGAATTGGATAGAATGGAATGGAGGGGAATCGAGTGGAGTGGAGTGGAGTGGAATGAAGTGGAATGTACTGGAATGGATTCGAATTGAATGGAATGGAATGGAATTGAGTGGAGTGGAGATGAATGGACTTTAATGGAGTGGAATGGAATGGAATGCAGAGGAGTGTAGTGGAATGGAGTGGATTGGTTTAGAATGGAGTGGAACTGAATGGAGTGGAATGGAATGGAATAGAGTGGAGTGGAGTGAAGTGGAGTGCAATGGAGTGGAGAGTAATTAATTGGAATGGAATGGAGAGGAGAGGGGTGCAGTGTAATGGAATGGAGTGGAGTTGAGTGGAGTGTACTGGAATGGAGTGGAATGAAGCAGATTGAAGTGGAGAGGAATAGAGTGTAATGGAATGGAATGGAATGGAGTAGAGTGGAATGAAATGGAGTTTAGTGGAGTGGAGTGGAGTGGAGTGGAGTGGAGTGGAATGGAGTGGAGGGAGTGGATTGGAATGGAATGGAGTGGAGTGCTGTGGGATGGAATGGAATGGAATGCATTGGAATGGAATGGAGTGGAGTGGAATGGACTGGAAAGGAATGGATTTGAGTGGAGTGGAGTGGAGTTGAGTGGAGCGGAGTGGAATGGAACGGAATGCAATGGAGAGGAATGTAGTTGAATGGTGTGCAGTGGAATTGGGTGGAGTGGAGTGGAAAGGAATGGCATGGAATGCAGAAGAATGGAATTGAATGGAGTGGATTGTAATGGAATGGCATGGAATGCAATGGAGTGTAGTGGAGTGTAGTGGAGTGCAGTGTGATGGAGTGGAGTGGACTGGAAGGATGTAGAATGGAATGGAATGCAGCAGAATGGAATGGAATGGAATGCAGTGAAGTGGAGTGGAGAGGATTGTTGTGGAATGTAATGGAATGGAGTGGAGTGGAGTGGAATGGAAAGGAAGGGCATAGAATGGAGTGGAAATAATTGGTGCAGAGAAGAAAAGAGTGGAATGGTATGCAGTGGAATGGAGTGGAATGTAGTAGTGTGGAATGGAGTGGAATGGAATGGAGTGGAGTGGTGTGGAATGGACTGGAATGGAAAGGAATGCAGTGTAATGGAATGGAGTGGAATGGAATGGACTGGAATGGAATGGAGTGGAGTGGAGTGGAGCGAAGTGGAATGAAACAGAGTGGAATGGAGAGGAATGTAGTGGAATGGTATGCAGTGGAATGGGGTGGAATGGAGTGGAGTGGATTTGAATGACAGGGAAGGCAGAGGAATGTAATGTAATGTAGTGGATTGGAATGGAATGGCATGGAATGGAGTGGAGTGTAGGCGAGTGGAATCTTGTGGAGTGGAATGGAGTGTAGTGGACTAGAAAGAGTGGAATGGAATGGAAAGCTGCGGAATGGAATGGAATGGAATGGAGTGAAGGGAAATGTTGTGAAGTGGAGTGTAGTGTATTGGAATGGATTGAAGTGGAGTGGAATAGAATGGAATGGCATAGAATGGAGTGGAAATAAGTGAAGTAGAGTAGAAAGGAGTGGAATGGAATGGAGTGGAATGGAGTGGTGTGGAATAGATTGGAATGGAATGGAGTGGAACGGAATGGAATGGAATGGAGTGGAGTGGAGTGAAGTGGAATGGATTGGAGTGGAGTGAAGTGGAATGGAGTTGAATGGATTGGAATGGAATAGAAGTTAATGGAAAGGAAAGGAATAAAATGAATTGGAATGGAATAGAAATGAGTGGAGTTGACTGGAATGGAAAGGAGTAGAATGGAATGGAATGGAATGGAATTGAATGCAGAGGAGGGGATTGGAATGGAATGGATTCGAATGGAATGGAGTGGAAAGCAATGGAAAAGAATGGAGTGCAGCGGAGTGGAGTGCAATGGAGTGCACTGGTATAAATTGGAATAGAATGGAGAGGAGTGGAGTACAGTGGAATGGAATCGAATGGAGTTGAGTAGTGTGGAGTGGATTGGCCTGGAATATAGTGGAATGGAGTGGAATGGAGTAGATTGGAGAGGAGTGGAATGAAGTGGAAAGGAATGCAATGGAATGGAGTAGAGTGGAATGGAATAGAGTGGAGTGGAGTGGAATGGAATGGAAAGGAGTGGAATGGAATGGAAAGGAATGAAGCGGATTGGAATGGAGTGGAGTGGAATAGACTGGATTGGAATTGAGTGTAGTTGAGTGGAGCAGAGTGGAATGGAACGGAATGGATTGGAGAGGAATGGAGTGGAATAGAATGGGATGGAATGGAAAGGAGGGGAACGGAGTGGAATGGAATTGAACAGAATGAAATGGAATGGAGTGGAACGAAATAGAATGGAATGGAACGAAATGGAGTTGAACGTCATGGAAAGGAATAGAATTGAATGGAATGAAGTGGAATGGAATGGAATGGAGTGGAATGGTATGGAAAGAAATGGAGTGGAATGGAATGAAGTGAGGTGGAATGGAGTGGAATGGAATGGAGTGCCCTGGAGCATAGTGGAATGGAATGGAGTGGAGGGGAATGGAGTGGAAAGGAATGTAGTGGAATGGAGTGGAATGGAGTGAAGTGGAGTGGGGTGGAATATATAGGAATGGACTGGAATGGAGTGGAATTGAAAGGATTAGAATGGAATGGAATGGAAGGGAGTGGAATGGAATGGAATGGAATTGATTGGAATGGAGTAGAGGGGAGTGGAATGTAGTGGAGTGGAGTGGAGTGCAGTGGAGTGGAATGGAGTAGAATAGAGTGGAATGGAATTGAATGGAGTGGAATTGAATGGATTGGAGTGGAGTGGACTAGAATGGAAAGGAGTGGAGATTAATGTAATGGAGTGCAATGGAATTGAATGGAATGGGGAGGAAGGGAATGGAGAGGAGTGGAGTGGAGTGTAGTGGAAAGGAATGGAATGGAGGGGAGTGGAGGAAATTGGAGTTGATTGGAGTAGTGTGGAATGGAGTGGAGTGGTTTGGATTGAAATGTAATGGAGTGGAGTGGAGTTGAATGGAATGGAATGGTGTGGAATGGATTGGAAAGGAATGGAGTGGAGTTGAGTGGAATGGAATGGAATTGAATGGAGTGGAATGGAGTGTCATGGAATGGAGTGGAATGGAGTGTAGTGGAGTGGAATGTAATGTAGTGGAATGGACTGGACAGGAGAGGAATGGAAAGCATTGGAATGGAGTGGAGTGGAATAGAAAGGAATGGAATGGAATAGAATGGAATGAAATGGATTGGAATGGAGTAAACTGGATTGGAATGGAGTGGAGTTGAGTGGAGTGGAATGTAATGGAGTGGAGTGTAGTCGAATGGAATGGAATGGAGTGGAAGGGAATGGAGTGGAACGGAATGGAATGGCATGGAATAGAGGGGAGAGCAGTTGAATGGAGTGCAGGGGAGTGGAAAGGAATAGAATGGAATGTAATAGAATGGAATGGAATGGAATGGAATGGAATAGAACGGAAAGTCATGCAGAGGATTGGAACCGAATGGACTGGAGTGAAATGGAGTAGAGTGGAATGGAGTGGAGTCGAGTGGAAAGGAGTGGAATGGAATGGAATAGACTGGAGAGGAATGGAGTGGAGTGCAGTGGAGTGGAATGGAATGAAGTGGAGTGGAGTAGATTGTAATGAAATGCAGTGGAATGGAATGGAAAGGAATAGAGCGGAATGGAATGGAGTGAGGTCGAATGGAGTGGAATGGAATGGATTGTAGTGGAGCGTAGTGAAATAGAATGGAATGGAGTGGAGTCCAATGAAGTGGCATGTAACGGAGTGGAATGGAGTGGAGTGGAGTGAAGTGGAGTGGGTGGAATGCAGTGGAAAGGACTGGAAAGGAGTGGAATGCAATGGATTGGAATGGAATGGAATGCACTGGAATGGAATGAAATGGAATGGAATGGAATGGAATGGAATGAAATGGAGTAGAGTGGAATGGAATGGAGTGGAGTGGAATTGAGGGGAATGGACTGGACTGGAGTGCAGCGGAATGGAATGGAGTTGAGTGGAGTGGAATGGAATGGAGTGGAATTGAATGGAGTGGAGTGGAATGGATTTGAATGGAAAGGAGTGGAATGGAGCGTAGTGGAATGGAATGGAATGGAGTGGAGTGGAATGGAGTGGCATGGAATGGAGTGGAAAGGAGTGGAATGGAGTGAAGTGGAGTGGGATGGAATGTTCTGGAATGGACTTGAATGGCTTGGAATGGAATGGATAGGAATGGAATGGAATGGAATGGAATGGAATGGTGAAGAATGGAGTGGAAAAGAAGGGAGTGGAGTGGAGTGCAGTGGAATTGAGTGGAGTGAAGTGGAATGGAGTGGAGTGGACTGGAGGGGAATGTCATAGATTGGAGGGAAGTGGAAAGGAATAGAAGGGAGTGGAGAGAAATGGGGTGGAGAGGAATAGAGAGGAATGTAATGCAGGGGATTGGAGTGGAAAGTAATGGAGCGGAATGGAATGGATACTAGTGGAGAGGAGTGGAGTGGAGTGGAGGGGAATGGAGTGGAATTAACTGGAATGGAGTGGAATGGAATGGAATGGAATGGAGTGGAGTCAAAAGGAATGGAATTGAATCGAATCCAGTGGAGTATTTTGGAATGGAATGCAATGGATTGGAGTGAAGTGGAGTGATATGGAGTGACATGGAATAGAATGGAATGGTATGGGGGGGGAATGGAGTGGAATGGAAAGGAATGGAGTGGAGTGGAGTGGAATGGAATGGAATGGAATGGAATGGAGTGGAGTTGAAAGTAATGGAGTGTAATGGAATTGAATGGAATGGAAATGAATGGAATGGAGAGGAATGGAGTGGAATGGAGTGGAATGGAGTGGAATGGAATGGAGTGGAGTGGAGTGGAGTTGAGTGGAGTGGTGTGGAATGGAGTGGATTGCAGTGGAATGTAATGGAGTGGAGTGGAGTGGAATGGAATGGAATGGATTGGACAGGAATGGAAAGGAATGCAGTGGAATGGAATGGAGAGAGGTGGAATATAGAGGAATGGAGAGTGTTGAAGTAGTGAGGAATGTAGTAGAATGCAGTGGCATGGAATGGAGTGGAATGGATTGGAATGGAAAGGAAAGGAGTGGAATGGAAAGGAGTGTAGTGGAGTGGAATGGAGTTAATTGGATTGGAGTGGAATGGAGTGGAGTGGATTTGAGTGGAAAAGGAATGGTGCGGAGTGGAGGGGAATGGAATGGAGTGGAATGGAAGGAAGTGAAGTGGAACGGCATGGCATGGAATGGAGTGGAGTGGAGATGAACGGAGTGGAGTTGAGTGGAAAGGAGTAGAATGGAATGGAATACAATGGAATGGAATGGAATAGAATGGAATAGAATGCAGAGAAGTGGAGTGGAATGGAGTGGAGTGGAGTGGAGAGGAATGGAGTTGAGTGGTGTGGAGTGGAAAGGAGCAGAATGGATTGAAGTGGAATGTAATGGAGTGGAGTGGAGTGGAATGGAATGGAATGGAGTGGAATGGAGTGGATTGGAGTGGAATGGAATGGCAAGAAATGTGTGGAGTTGTGTTGAATGGAGTGGATTGGATTGGAAAGGAGTAGAATGGAATAGAATGGAAAGGAATTGAAAGGAATGGAATGGAATAGAATGGAATGGAATGTAATGCAG
Source organism: Pongo abelii (assembly GCF_028885655.2). Classification (NCBI taxonomy): domain Eukaryota; kingdom Metazoa; phylum Chordata; class Mammalia; order Primates; family Hominidae; genus Pongo; species Pongo abelii. The sequence continues at coordinate 12,149,722 of NC_072007.2, forward strand.
AGCAGTGGAGTGGAATGGAGTGGAATTAACTGGAATGGAGTGGAATGCAATGGAATAGAGTGGAGTTGAATGGAATGGAATTGAATAGAATCCAGTGGAGTATTTTGGAATGAAACGGAATCGATTGGAGTGAAGTGGAGTGATATGGAGTGGAATGGAATAGAATGGAATGGTATGGGGCGGAATGGAGTGGAATGGAATGGAGTGGAGTGGAGTGGAATGGAATTTAATGGAATGGAGTGGAGTTGAAAGTAATAGAGAGTAATAGAAATGAATGGAAAGGAAATGAATGGAATGGAGAGGAATGGAGTGGAGTGGAGTGGAATGTAATGGAGTGGAGTGGAGTGGAGTGGAGTGGAGTGGTATGGAATGGAGTGGATTGCAGAGGAATGTAACGGAGTGGAGTGGAGTGGAATGGAATGGAATGTAGTGGACTGGAATGGAAAGGAATGGAGTGGAATGGAATGGAGAGAGGTGGAATATAGAGGAATGGAGAGGCGTGCAGTAGTAAGGAATGTAGTAGAATGCAGTGGCATGGAATGGAGTTGAACGGATTGGAATGGAAAGGAAAGGAGTGGAATGGAATGGAGTGGAGTGGAGTGGAGTGAAGTGGAGTGGAGTGGAATGGAGTGGAGTGGATTTGTGTGGAACGGAATGATGTGGAGTGGAGTTGAAAGGAATGGAGTGGAATGGAATGAAGTGTAGTGGAATGGAATGGCATGGAATGGAGTGGAGTGGAGTTGAAAGGATTGGAGTTGAGTGGAAAGGAGTAGAATGGAATGGAATGCAATGGAATGGAACGGAATAAAATGGAATGGAATACAGATGACTGGAGTGGAATGGAGTGGAATGGAACGGAGTGGAGTCGAGTGAAGTGGCATGGAATGGAGTGGAGTGGAGGGGAGCGGAGTGAAGTTGAGTGGTGTGGAGTGGAAAGGACTGGAATGGATTGTAGTGGAATGTAATGGAGTGGAGTGAGGTGGAATGGAATGAAATGCAGTGGAATGGAAAGGACTGGAGTGGAATGGAATGGCATGGAAAGTGTGGAGTTGTGTTGAATGGAGCGGATTGGAGTGGAAAGGAGTAGAATGGAATAGAATGGAATGGAATTGAATGGAATGGTATGGAATGAAGAGAAGTGGAGTGGAATGGAGTGGAGTGGAATGGATTGGAGTGGAATAGAGAGGAGTCGAGTGGAAAGGAGTGAAATGGAATGGAGTAGAGTGTAGTTGAATGGAGCAGAATTCTGTTGAGTGGAATGGAATGGAGTGGAGTGGAGGGAAATGAAATGGAATGGAGTGGAATGGAATGGAAAGGAATGGAGTGGAATGGATTGCAGTGAGGTGGAATGGAATGGAGTGCACTGAAGCGTAGTAGAAAGGAATGGAAAGCAGTGGGGTAGAATAGAGTGGAATGGAATGGAGTGGAAAGAAGTGGAGTGGGGTGAAGTGGAGTGTGTTGAAATGTAGTGTAATGGACTGGAATGGAACGGAATTGAAGGGAATGAAGTGGAATGAAATAAAATGTAATGGAATAGAATGGAATGGAATGCAGCAGATTGGAATGGAATGTAGTGGAATGGACTGGAGTTGAGTGGAAGGAGTGGAATGGAGTTGAATGGAGTGGACTGTAATGGAATGGAGTTAAGTGGAGTTGAATGGAACGGAATGTAGTGGAATAGAATGGAGTGGAGTAGATTGGAATGGAGTTGATTGGAATGGAGTGGATTGGAGTGAAGTTTAGTGGAATGGAGTGGAGTTCAGAGGAATAGAAAGGAATGGAATGAAGTGGAATGGAATGGAGTGGAGCGGAATGGAGTTAAATGCAAAAGAGTGGAGTGGAGCGTAGTGGAACGGAATGGCATGGAGTGGAGTGGAATGGAGTGGAATAGAACGAAGTGGAATGCAATAGAGTGGATTGCAGTGAAATGGAATGGAATGAAATGGAGTGGAGTGTAATGGAATGGAATAGAATGAATTGGAATGTAGAAGAGAGGAATGGATTGGAATGGAGAGGAATTGTGAGGAATCTAGTGGAGTGTAGTGGAATGGAGTGGAATGTACTGGAATGGAGTAGAATGGAATGGAATGGAATAGAATTGAGTTGACTGGAGTAGAGTGGAAAGGACTCGAACGGAGTGGAATGAAGTATAATGGAGTGGAGTGGAATAGAGTGGAGTGGAGTGGTATGGACTGGAATGAAGTGGAATGCAATGGATTGTAGAGGAGTGGAGTGGAAGGGAGTGGATTGGATTAGAAAGGAGTGGAATGGAATGGACTGGAATGGAATGGAATAGAGTGGAGTGGAGTGGAGTGCAATGGAGTGGAGAGGAATTAATTGGAATGGAATGGAGAGGAGTGGAGTGCAGTGTAATTGAATGGAATGGAGTGGAGTGGAGTGGAGTTGAATGGAGTGGATTGGACTGGAGTGGAATGGAGTGTAATGATATGGAATGGAATGAAATGGAGTAGAGTGGAATGGAGTGGAGTGGAGTGGAGAGAAGTGGAATGGAGAGGATTTGCGTGGAGTGAAGTGGAATGGAGTGGAGGGGAGTGGAGTGGAATGGAATGGAGTGGAATGGAATGGAAAGGAATGCAGTGGAATGGAACGGAGTGGAGTGGAATGGACTGGAAATGAATGGAGTGGAGTGAAGTGTAGTGAAGCAGAGTGGAATGGAACGGAATGGAAGGGAGAGTAATGGAGTGGAATGGTATGCAGTGGAATATGGTGGAGTGGAGTCGAGTGGAATGGAATGGCATAAAATGCATTGGAAAGGAATGCAATGGAGTGGAATGTAATGGGATGGAATGGATTGGATTGTATGGCATTGGAGTGTAGTAGAGTGGAATGGAGTGTAGTAGAGTGGAATGGAGTGTAGTAGATTGGAATGGAGTGTAGTAGACTGGAATGGAGTGGAATTGAATGGAATGCAGCTGAATGGAATGAAATGGAATGTAGTGAAGTGCAGTGGAGTGGAGTGGAGTGCAATGGAATGGAATGGAGTGTAATGGAATGGCATGGAATGGAGTGGAATTAAGTGGAGTGGAGTAGAAAGGAGTGGAATCAAATGGAGAGAAATGGAGTGATTTGGGATGGAGTGAAATGGAATGGAATGAAACGGAATAGAATGGAGTGGAGTGGAGTGAAATAGAACGGAATGGAATGGATTTGAATGGGTTTGAATGGAATGGAAGTTCATGGAATGGAATGCAATAAAATGGATTGGAATGGAATAGAAGTAAGTGGAGTGGACTGGAATGGAAAGGAATGTAATGTAATTGAATGGATTGCAATGGAATGCAGATGAGTGGAGTGGAATGGAATGGATTTGATTGGAATGGAGTGGAATGGAATGGGTAGAATGCAGTGGAGTGGAGTTCAGTGGAGTGCAATGGAGTGGATTGGTATTAAATGGAATGGAATGCAGAAGACTATAGTGCAGTGGAATGGAATGGAATGGAGTTGAGAGGATTAGAGTGGGTTGAACTGGAATGGAGTGGAATGCAGTGGATTGGAGAGGAGTGGAATGGAGTGGAATGGATTGCAACAGAATGGAGTACAGAGCAACAGAATGAAGTGGAGTGGGGTGGAATGGAATGGAATGGAGTGGAATGGAATGGAAAAGAATGCAGTGGAACGGAATGGGGGGAGTGGAATAGACTGGAGAGAAATGGAGTGGAGTTGAGTGGAGTGGAAAGAAATGGAATGGAATGAAATGGAGAGGAAAGGAGTGGAATGGAATGGAGTGGAAAGGAGTGGAGTGGAGTGGAATGGAACAGAATAGAACGGAATGCAGTGGAATGGAATGGAGGGGAGTGGAATGGAATGGCATGGAATGGAGTGTTGTGTAGGGGAGTGGAGTGGAGTGGATTGGAATGGAGTGTAGTTAACTGGAATGGAGTGGAATGGAATAGAAAGGAGCGGAATGGAGTGGAATGGAATGGAGTGGAGTGCACTGCAGTAGAGTGGAATGGTACAGAGAGGAGTGGAGTGGAGTGGAATCGAATGGAATGAAAGTAAATGCAATGTGGTGTAATGGAGTGGAGTCGGATGGCATGGTGTGGAATGGAATGGAGTGGAATTGAGTGGAATATAATTAAGTGGTGTAGAGTGGAATGGAGGGGAATGGACTAGAATGGAGTGCAACGGAATGGAATGAAGGGGAATGGAATGGAATGGAATAGGGTGGAGTGAAGTGGAATGGAGTGGAGTGGAGAGGAATGGAGTGGATTAGAGTGGAATGGAATGGAATCGATTGGAATCGAATGGAATGGAGTGGAGTGGAGTGGAATGGAATGTAATGTGGTGGAGTGGAGCGGAGTTGAATAGAATGGAACGGAGTGCATTAGAAAGGGGTGGATTGGAATGGAGTGCAACGGATGGCAATGGAGTGGCATAGAAAGGTGTGGAATGGAATGGAATGGAATGGATTGGAGTGGAGTCGAGTGTATTGGAGTGGAGACGAATAGAGTGGAGTGGAGTGGAAAGGAATGGACTGGATTGGAGTGGAATGGAATCGAATGGAGTTGAATGGAATGCAATGGAATGGAAAAGAATGGATTGTAATGGAGTGGAGTGAAGTGTACCAGAATGGACTGGAATGGAATGGAGTGGAATGGAATGGAGTACTGTGGAGTAGAGTGGAGTGAACTGGAATGGAGTGGAATGGAAAAGAGTGGATTGGAATGGAATGGAGTGGAATGCAGTGGGGTGCAGTGGAGTGGAGTGGAATAGAAAGGAATGGAGTGGAGTGGAATTTAGTGGAATTAAATGGAGTGGAATGCAGTGGAGTGGATTCGAATGTAGTGCAGAGGAATGGATTGGAATGGAATGCAATGGAATGGAATCTGAGATTGTGCCACTGTGCTCCAGGCTGAATGACAGATTTCCATACTCTTGACAGAAAGGAATGGAATGGAATGCAGTGGAATGGAATGGAATGGAATAGAATGGAGTGGAGTGGAGTGGAGAAGAATGGAGTGGATTGGAATGGAATGGAATGGAACGGAGTGGAGAAAAATGGAATGGAATAGAGGGGATTAGAGAGGAATGGAATGGAGTGGAATGCAATGGATTGGAGGGTAGTGCAGTGGAGTGCAATGGCATGGAATGGAATGGAGTGGAATGCAGCGGAATGGAATGGAATGGAGTGGAGTGGAGTGGAATGGAATGGAAAGGAGTGGAGTTTAATGTAATGAAGTGAAATGGAATTGAATGGAATGGAGAGGACGGGAATGAAGTGAAGAGGAAAGGAATAGAGTGGAATGGAGGGGAGTGGAGTGGAGTTGAGTGGAGTGGTGTGGAATGGAGTGGAGTGGATAGGAGTGGAATGGAGTTCAGTGGAGTGGAATGGAATGGAATGGAGTGTAATGAAATGGAAAGGAATTGAATGGAATGAGGTGGAATGCAGTGGAGTGTAGTGGGATGGAATGTAGTGGAATGGACTGGAAAGGAGTGGAATGGAATGGAATGGAGTGGAACGGAATGGAAGGGAATGGAGTAGAGTGGAGTGGAATGGAATGGAGTGGAGTGTAGTGGACTGAAGTTGAGTGAAATGGAGTGGAATAGAGTGGAGTGGATTGGAGTGGAATGGAATGGAGTGGAGTGGACTGGAATGTAATGCAACAGAGTGGAATGGAATGGAGTTGATTGGAATGGAATGGCATGCAATGGAATGGAGTGGGGTCGAATGGAGTGGAATGGAGTGGATAGGAGTAGAATTGAATGGAATGGAAGGCAGAGGAGTGGAGCTGAATGGAATGGAGTGGAATGGAGTGTAGTCGAGTGGAAAGGAGTGGAATGGAATGGAGTAGAGTGTGGTGGAATGGAATGGAGTGGAGTGGAGTGGAATTGGAGGGAACATAGTGGAGTAGAGTGGAATGGAATGGAAAGGAGTGGAATAGAATGGAAAGGAATGGAGTGGAATGGAATGGCTTAGGTGGAGTGGAATGGAATGGAGTGCACTGTAGTGCAGTGGAGTGGAATGGAATGGAGTGGAATGGAATGAAAAGGAATGGATTGGAATGGAATGTAGTCAGGTGGAATGGAGTGAAATGGAATGGAATGGAGTGGAATGGAGTGGAATATAATGTAGTGGAAGGGAGTGGAGCTCAGTGAAGCCGAGTGGGGTGGAATGTAGTGGAATGGACTTGCATGGAGTGGAATGGAATGTATTGGAATGGAATGGAGTTGAATGGAATGGTGTGGTATAGAATGGAGTGGAATGGAATGGAATGGAGTATAGTGCAGTGGAAGGAAATGGAGTAGAGAGGAGAACAGTGGAATGGAGTGGAGTGGAATGGAGCGCACTGGAGTTGAATGGATTGGAGTGGAGTGGAATGGAATGGAATGGAGTGGAATTCGATGGAGTGGAGTGGAATGGAGTGGAATGTTAAGGAGTGGAGTGGAGAGGAGTGAAATGGAATCGAATGGAGTGGAGTGGAATGGGGTGAAATGGAGGGTAATGGAATGGAGAGGAGTGGAAAGGAGTGGAATGGAAAAGGATTTAATGGAATGTAGCGTACCATATGGAAGTGCAATGGAGTTGAATGGAATGGAATAGATTACAATGGAATGGAACGGAGAGGATAGAAGAGGATGGGACTGATGTGGAGTGCAGTGCGGAGGAAAAGAATGGGACAGAATAGGATGGAGAGGTTTGCAGTGGTGTGGAGTGGAGTGGAGTGGAATGCAATGGAATGGAAAGGGATGAGATGCAATGGAGTGGAGTGGAGTGGAATGGAGTGGAGGGAAGTAGAGCGGAAAGGAATGGAATGGAGTGGAATGGAGTGGAATGGAATGAATGGTAGAGGTGTGGAGTGGAATGGAATGGAATGGAGTGAGCTGGAATGGTGTGGATTTTAGTGGAATGGGTTGGAAAGGAGTTGAGTGGAATGGACTGTAATGGAGTGGAATGGAAAAGAATAGAGTGGAATGGAATGGAATGGAATGGAAAGGAGTGAAGTGAAGTGGAATGGAGTGCAGTGGAGAGGAACGGAGTGGAGAGGAATGAAATGGAATTTAATGGAATGCAGTGGAGTGGAATGGAGTGGAGTGGAGTGGAATGGAGTAGAGTGGAGTGGAATGGAGTGGAGTGCAATGGGGTGCAATGGAATTATATGGAATGAAGTGGAGTGTAAAGGAGTGGAGTGGATTGAAGAATAGAGTGGATTGGAATGGTATGGAGACGAGTGGAATGGAGAGGAATGGAGGGTAGTGGAGTGGAGTGGAGTGGACTGGAATGGAGTGGAATGGAATGGAATGGAATGGAATGGAATGGAGTGGATTGGAAAGGAATGGAGAGGATTGGAGAGGAATGGAGTGGAATGGAATGGAATGAGAGGAGTGGAATGGAGTGGAATGGAGTGGAAATTAGGGGAGTGGAGTGGAGTGGAATGTAATAGAATGGAGTGGAGAGGAATGGAGTTGAGTGGAATTGAGTGGAATGGAATTGAGGGGATGGGAGTGGAATGTAGTGGAATGGAATGGAGCAGAATGGGGTGGATAGGAGTGGAAAGGAGTGGAGTGGAGGGGAGAGGAGTGGAGTGGATTTGACTGGAATGGAACCCAATGGAATGGAATGCAAAGGTATCGAATTCAGTGGAGTTTTTTGGAATGGAATGGAATGGATTTGAGGGTAGTGAAGTGGTATGGAGTGGAATGGAATGGAATGGAATGGAGAGGAATGGAGTGGAATGGAATGGAATGGAGAGGAATGGACTGACGTTCAGTGGAGTGAAATGTAGAAGAAGGGAATGGGATGGAATGGAATGGAACAAATTGGAGTGGAGTGGGGTGGAGTAGAGTGCAGTGGAATTAGAGGAATGGAATGGGATGGAGTGGAATGGAGCGGAGTGGAGTGCAGTGGGGTTGACAGGAGTGGAATAGAGTGGAATGGAATCGGATGAAATGGAATGTAGTGTAGTGGAGTGGAGTGGAAAGGAACGGAACAGAATGGAACAGAATGGAACGGAATGTAACGGAACGGAACGGAGGGGAGAAATGTGTGCTGAGATTGTGCCACTGCGCTACACCCTGTGTGACAGAGGCAGATCCTGTCAAAAGAAAGGAATGGAATGGAATGGAATGGAATGGAATGCAATGGAATGGAATGGAATGGAATGCAATGGAATGGAATGGAATGGAATGGAATGCAATGGAGTGGAATGGAATGGAATGGAATGCAATGGAGTGGAATGGAATGGAATGGAATGCAATGGAGTGGAATGGAATGGAATGGAATGGATGGGAGTGCAGCAGAGTGGACCTGAGTGGAACGGAATGCAATGGAGTGGAATGGAATGGAGTGGATTGGAGCAGAACAGCCCGAAAGGGAAAGGAACGTAACGCAATTCAACAAAACGGAACGGAATGGAATGTGAGCTGAGATTGTGCCACTGCGATCCAGGTTAGGTGACAGAGTGAGGTACTCCAGAAAGAAAGGAATGTAAAGGATTGCCGTGGAATGGAATGGAATAGAATGGAACGGAATTGAATGGCATAATGAAATATGAGCTGAGATTGTGCCACTGTGCTCCAAGATGGGTGACAGAATGAGATACTCTCGAAAGAAAAGAATGGAAACAAATACACTGGAATGGAATGGAATGTAATGGAATGGAATTTAGTGGATTGGAGTGTTGTGGAGTGGAGTGAAGTGGAGTGAAGTGGAACGGAATGGTGTGGAGTGGACTGTAGTGGAGTGGCATGGAATGGAATACAAAGGAATGGAATGGAGTGGAGTGGAATGAAGTGGAGTGGAATGAAGTGAAGTGGAAAGGAGTGTCATGGAATGTAGTGGAGTGGAATGGAATGGAAAGGAATGGAGTGGAATGGAGTGGAGTGGACTGGAATGGACTGGAATGGAATGAAATGGAGTGGAATGGAATGGAATGGAGTGGAGTGGAGAGGAATAGAGTGGAGTGGAGTGGAATGGAGTGGAGTAGAGTGGAATGGAATGGAGTGGATTGGAATGGTGTGGTATGGAATGGAGTGGAGTGGAATCGAATGGAGTGGAGTGTACTGGAGTAGAGTGGACTGTACTGTAATGGAATGGATTAGAGAGGAATGGAATGGAAACGAGTGGAGTGCAGTGGAATGGAATGGAGTGGCGTGCAGTGGAATGGAATGGAGAGGAATGGACTAGAGTGGTGTGGAATGGACTGGAGTGGAGTGGAATGGAATGGAAAAGAATGGAGAGAAGTGGAATGGCGTGGAGAGGAGTAGAGTGGAGTAGAATGGAAAGGAGTGGAGTGGAGTTGAATGGAATGGAGTGTAGTGTAATGGAATGGAACGAAATTGAGTGGATGGCATTGAGTGGCATGGAGTGGAGTGGAATTGAGTGAGTGGAGTGGCATGGACTGGAATGGAATGAAATGGAGTGGAGTTGAACGGAGTGGAGTGGAAGGGAGTGGAGTGGAATGGATTGGAGTGGAAGCAGTGGAGTGGAGTAGAATGGAGTTGAGTGTAATGGAATGGATTGTAGTGTAGTGGAATGGAGTGGGAGGAGAATAGTGGAATGGAATGGAGTGGAGTTGAGTGGAGTGGAGTGAAATCGAATGCTATTGAATGGAATGGAAAGGAACGGAGTGGAGAAGAAAGGAGTGGGGTGGAGTAGAACGGATTCGAATGGAATGCAAGAGATTAGAGTGCATTGGAGTAGAAAGGAATAGAGTGTAATGGAGTGACATGGAGAGGAGAGGAGTGTAAGGAGAGGAGTGGGAAGGAATGGAGTGGAATGGAATGGAATGGATGAGAATGGATTGGAATAGAATGGATAGGAATGCAATGGAATGGAAGGAAATGAAGTGGAGTAGAATGGAGAAGACTGGAGTGGAATGGATTGGAGTGAAGTGAAAGGAATGGAATGGAATGGAATGGAGTGGAGTTGAATGGAGTTCGGTGGAAGAGAGAGGAGTGGAATGGAGTGGAATTGAATGGAATTGAGTGGAGTAGAATGGAATGGAATGGATTGGAGGGTAGTGGAGTGGAATGGAAGGAGTAAAGGGGACTGGAATGGAATAGAATGGGATAGAGTGGTGTGGAAAGAAATGGAATGGAATGGAATGTAGTTGAGTGGAGTGGAATGGAGTGGAGTGGAGTGGAATAGAGTGGAGTGGAATGGAATGGAATGGAACGAATGCAGTGGAGTGGAATTGAGTGGAGTGGAGTGGAATGGAATGGAGTGCATTGGAGTGAAATGGATTGGATTGGAGAGTAATGGAATGGAATGGAATGGAATGAAGAGGATTGTAATGGAATGGAGTTGAGTGGAATGGAGTGGAATGGAATGCAGCAGAATGAAATGTAGTTGAGTGGAGTGGAGTGCAGTGGAATGGAGTGGAGTGAAGTGGCAAGGAATGGAATGGAAAGGAATGGAGTGGAGTGTAATGAAGTGGAGTGGATTGGAAAGGAGTGAAGTGGAATTGAATCGGGTAGAGTGGCATGCAGGCGAGTGGAGTGGAGTGGAACAGAATGAACTGGAATGAAATGGAGTGCAGAGGAATGCAGTGGAGTGGAGGGCAATGGTGTGAAATGGAATGGAATTGAGTGGAATGAAATGGAATGGAATGGAATGGAATGGAATGGAATGGAGTGGAGTGGAATGGAATGTAGTGGAGTGGAACGCAGTGGAGTGGAGTGGAATGGAGTGCAGTGGAGTGGACTGGAATGGAGTAGAGTGGAGTGGAATGGAATGGAATGAAATGGAGTGGAGTGGAATGGCATGTAGAGGAGTGGAGTAGAGTAGAATTGAATGGATTGGAGTTTAATGGATTAGAGTGGATTGGAGTGGAATGGAATGGAACGGAGTGGAATGGAATGGAACGGAATGGAATGGAACGGAATGGAATGGAATGGAATGGAATGGAATGGAACCGAGTGCAGTAAAGTGGAATGGAGTGGAGTGGCGTGGAAAGGAGTATAGTGGAGTGGAATGGGATGGACAGAAATGGACTGGAGAGGAACGGTGTGGAGTGGAGTAGAGTGGAATGAAATGGAATGGAGTGGAGTGGAGTGGAGTGGAATGGAATGGAGTGGAGTGAAATGGAGTGGAGTGGGGAGGAAAGAGGTGGAAAGGAATAGAGCGCAATGGAATGGAGTGGAAATTAATGGAAATGAATGGAATATATTGGACAGGAATGGAGTGGAGCAGAATGGAGTGGAATGGAATGGAATGGCATAGAATGGACTCGAGTGGAATGGAATGGAGTGGACTGGAGTGGAGTGGAGTGGAATGGAGTGGAATGAACTTGAATGGAGTGAAATGGAATGTAATGGAGTGAAATGGAATGGAATGGAGAGAAGTGTAAAAGAATCGAGCGGAGTGGAGTGGAATGGATTGGAGTGCAGTGGAATGGAATGGAATGGAATGGAATGGAGTGGAGGTGAATGGAGTGGACTGGAACGGAGTGGGTGGAATGGAGTGGCGTGGAAAGGAGTGGAAATGCATGGAAAGGAGTGGAGTGGAATGGAATGGTATGGAGTGCAGTGGAGTGGAGTGGAGTAGAGTGGACTGGTATGGAGTAGAATGGAATGGAATTGAGTGGAAAGAATTGGAATGGGATATAATGGAGTCGAACGGAGTGGAATGTAGTGGAGTGGATTGCAACGGAATGGAATGAAGTGGAGTGGAATGGAATGGAATGGAATGGAATGGAGTGATACGTCTTGAGAGTTGAGATTGTGCCCCTACACTCCAGCCTGGGTGACACAGTGATATATTGTCGAAAGAAAGGAATGGAATTCAATGGAATGAAATTGAAAGGAATGGAATAGAACAGAGTGGAGTGGACTATAGTTGATTGGATTGGAGTGGTGTGGAATGATATCGAATGGAATGAGATGGAGTGGAATGGAATGGAGTGGAGTGGAGTGGAGTGAATTAGAATGGAATGGAATGGGATGGAATGGAATGCAATCGAATGGTGAAAACAAATGAGAGCTGAGATTGTCCACTGCACTACAGCATTTCTGACAGAGTGAGATCCTGTGGAAAGAAAGGAATGCAATGGAATGTAGTGGAATGGAATTGAATGGAGTGCAGTGGCATTGAGTGCAGTGCAGTGGAGTTTAGAGGAATTCAGTTGATTGGAATGTAGCAGAGTTGAATGAATTAGAATGGAATGTAATGAAATGGAATATAATGTAATGGAATGGAGTGGAGAGTAATGGAATGGAATTGTGTGGAATGGAGTGGAGTGGAATGGAATGGAGTTGAGTGGATTGGAATGGATTGGAGTGGGGTGCAATGACATGGAGTGGAGTGGATAAGAATGGAGTGGAGTGGAATGGAGTCGGGTGGAATGGAACGGAGTTGAATGTAACGGAGTGGAGTGGAATGGAGTGGGTTGGAATGGAATGGGATTGGATGGAATGTAGTGGAGTCTAGTAGCATGGAGTACAGTGGACTAGAGTGGAATGGGGGAGAGTGGAATGGAATGGAATGAATTTGAATGCAGTTGAGTGGAGTGGAAGGGAGTGGAGAGAACTGGAATGGAATGGAGTGCAGTGGAATGGAATGGAGTGGAGTGGAATGACATGTAGTGGAATGGAATGACATGGAATGGAGTGGAACGGAATGGAGTGGAATTGAATGGAATGGAGATGAATGGAATGGAATGGACTTGAATGGAATGGAATGGAGAGCAATGGAATGGAATGGACTGGAATGTAATGGAGTGGAATGGAATGGAGTGGGGTGGAATGGAATGGAATTGAATGGAATGGAGTCGAGTGGAGAGGAGTGGAGTGGAGTGGAATGGTATGGATTGGATTGGAGTGGATTGGAGTGGAGTGGAATGGTTTGGAGTGAAGTGGAGTTTAGTGTAGTTGAATGGAATGCAATGGAGTGGAGTGGAGTGAAGTGGAGAGGAGTGAAGTGGATTGGAGTGGAGTTAAGTGGAGTGGAATAGAATTGAATGGAATGAAATGGATAGGAATGGAACAGAATGCAGTGGAATGCATTGGAATGCAATGGAATTGAATGGAATGGAATGCAATGTATTGGAATGCAATGGAATGGAATAACGAAATGTGAGCTGAGATTCTGCCACTGAGCGCCAGTCTGGGTGTCAGAGTCAAATTCTCTCGATAGAAAGGAATGGAATGGAATGCAATGGAATTGAATGGAGTGGACTGGAGTGCAGTGGAGTGAAGTGGAGTGGAGTGGAGTGGAATGGAGAGGGAAGGAATGGAGTGGAGTAGAGTGGATTCGAATGAAATGGAATGGAATAGAATGGAGTGGACTGGAGTGTTATGGAGATGAATGGAATGGGATGGAATGGAATGGAATGAAGTGAGGTGAGTGGGGGGGATGGAGTGCAGTGGAAAGGAGTGGATTGGAATTGGATGGAGTGGAATGGAATGGAGTGGAGTGTGGTGGAGTGGAGAGTATTGGAATGGAGTGGAATGGAATCGGATGTAAAGGAATGTAGTTGAGTGGAGTGGAGTGCAGTGAAACGGAGTGGAATGGAACGGAATGAAATGGAACAGAACGGAACAGAATGGAATGGAATGGAGACATGTGTGCTGAGACTGTGCCACGGCGCTACAGCCTGTGTGACAAAGGGAGATCCTGTCGCAAGAAAGGATTGGAAGAGAATGGAATGAAATGGAAAGGAATGGATTGGAGTGGAGCGGAGTGGAATTGAGTGGAATGCAAAGGAATGGAGTGGAATCCAATGGAATAGAATGGAATGGATTGGAGTGCAAAGAAATGGAATGGAATAGAATGGAGCAGATTGGAGGATAGCGGAGGGGAATGTAACGGAATAAAACGGAATGGAATGTGAGCTGAGATTCTACCACTGCGTTCCTGTTTGAGTGACAGAGTGAGATACTCTCAAAAGAAACGAATGGAATGGAATGGAATGGAACGGAGTGGACTGGAGTGGAGAAGAGTGAAGTGGAGTGTAGTGAAATGGAGAGGAATGGAAGGGAATGGAATGGTTTGGAATGAAGTGGAGTGGAAGGAGATGGAGTGAAGTGCAGTGGAATGGAGCGGAATATAATGGGTTGGAATGGAAAGCAGTAGAGTCGAGTGCATTGGAGTGGAGAGGAGAGGAATGGAGTGGAATGGAATCGGGTGTAATGGAATGTAGTGGAGTGGAGTGGAGTGGAGTAGAACGAAGTGTAATGGAATGGAATAGAATGGAATGGAATGCAATGGAATGCAATGTAATAGGATGCAGTGCAATGGAATGTTGCCAAGAAATGAGAGCTGAGATGGTGCCACCGCACTCCAGCCTGTTTGAAAGAGTGATATGCTGTCGAAAGAAAGGAATGGAATGCAATGGAATGAAATGGAATGGAACAGAATGGAATGGAGTGGAATGGATTGAAGTGAAGTGGAGTGGAGGGGAATGGAGTCGAATGGACTGGGATGGAAGAGAATCAAAGGGAGTGCAGTGGAGTGGAATGGAGTGAAATAGAATGGAATGGAATGGGATGGAATGGAATGAAATGGAATGGGATGGAATGGAATGTAACCGAATGGTGAAAAGTAAGGTGAGCTGAGATTGTGCCACTGCATTCCAGCCTTGTGACAGAGTGAGATTCTGTGGAAAGGAAGGAATGGAAAGGAGTTTAGTGGAATGGAATGGACTGGAGTAGAGTGGAGTGGATTGGAGTGGAGTGGAATGGAGAGAAGTTGAATGGAGTGCAGTGGAATGGAGGAGAGTGAAACGGAATGGAATGGAGTGGAATGGAAAGGATAGGAGTGGAACGGAATGGAATGGAGTGGAGTGGAATGGAATGTAGTGGAGTGGAATGAAATGGAGTGGAGTGGAATGGAGTGGAGTGGAATGGAATGGAGTGGAGTGGAATGGAGAGGAGTGGTGTGGAATGGAGTGGAGTGGAATTAAGTGGAGTGGAGTGGAATGGATAGCAATGAAATGGCGTGTGATGGAGTGGAATAGAGTGAAGTGGAGTGGAATGAAGTGGAGTGGAATGGAGTGGAATGGTTTGGAGTGGAAGGCAATGAAGTGGAATGGAATGGAATGCAGTGAAGTGGAGTGGACTGGAGTGGAGTGGAGTGGAGTGGAATGGAATGGAGTGGAGTGGAGTTTACGGCATTGGAATGGAGTGGAGTGGAATGGAGTGGTTTTGAGTGGAGTAGAGTGCAGTGGAATGAAGTATAGTGGAGTGGGGAAAATTGGTGTGGAATGCAGTGGAATGGAATGGAATGGAATGGAATGAAAGGAATGGAATGGAGTGGAGTGGAGTGGAAGAGAATGGAACGGAATGGTACACAACTTAAAAGAATGGAATGGAATGCAATGGAATGGAATGGAATGGAATGGAATGGAATGGAATGGAATGGAGTGAAATGGAATGGAATGGAATGGAGTGGAATGGATTGTAATGGAATGGAATGCAATGCAATGGAATAATGAAATGTGAGCTGAGATTGTGCTACTGCGCTCCAGGCTGGGTGACAGAGTGACATACTCTCAAAAAAAATGAATGGAAAGGAATGCAGTGGAGTGGAATGGAATGGAATGGATTGGAATGGAGTGGTCTGGAGTGGAGTGGAGTGGAATGAAGTGGAGTGGATTGGAATGGAGAGGAATGGAATGGGATGGAATGCAATGGAATGAAGTGGAGTGGAGTGAGATGCAGTGGAGTGCAGTGTAATGCAGAGGAATTGAATGAGATGGAGTGGAATGGAGTGTAGTGTGGTGAGGTGGAGTGGAGTGGAGTTGAATGGAGAGGAATGGAATAGCATGTAATGGAATGTAGAGGAGTGGAGTGGAATGGAGTGGAATGCAGTTGAATGGAATGGAATTGAATGGAATGGAATGGAATAGAATGGAATGCTATGGAATGTTATGTAATAGAATTCAAATCAATAGAAAGCTGATACGTTATGTGAGCTGAGATTGTGCCCCTTCATTCCAGCCTGGGTGACACAGTGATATCCTGTCGAAAGAAAGGAATGAAATGCAATGGAGTGAAACGGAATGGAATGGAATGGAATGGGGTGGAGTGGACTGGAATGGATTGGATTGGAGTGGAGTGGACTGATGTCGAATGGAATGGGATGGAGTGGAATGGAATGGAGTGGAGTGGAGTGGAGAGAATTAGAATGGAATGGAATGTGATGGAATGGAATGCAATGGAACGGTGAAAAGAAAAGTGAGCTGAAATAGTGCCACTGCACTACAGCATTTGTGACAGGATGAGATCCTGTGTAAAGAAAGGAATGCAATGGAATGGAGTGCAATGGAATGGAATGGAGTACAGTGGCGTGGAGTGCAGTGGAGTGGAGTTTAGAGGAATGGAGTGGATTGGAATTTAGCGGATGTGAACGGATTGGAGTGGAATGTAATGGAATGGAGTGTCACGGAATGGAACGGAGTGGAGAAGAATGGAATGGAATGGTGTGGAAAGGAGTGGAGGGGAGTGGAATGGAGTGGCGTGAATTCGAATGGAGTGGAGTGTGGTGGAATAGAATGGAGTGGAGTGGGGTGGAATGGAATGGAATGGAGTGGGGTGGAATGGAGAGGAGTGTAATGGAATGGATGGAATGCAATGGAGTGGAGTGGAGAGGAATGGAGTGGAGTGGAGTGGAGTGGAATGGAGTGGAGTGGAATGCAGTGGAGTGGAATGGAATGGAGTTGAGTGGAGTTGAAGGGAATAGAGTGGAGTGGAATGGAATGGAGTAGAGTGGAATGGAGTGGAGTCTAGTGGAAAGGAGTGCGGTGGAGTGAAGTGGAATGCAGTGGAGGGTAGTGTAATGGAACGAAATTGAATGTAGTGGAGTAGAATGGAAAGGAGTGGAGAGGAATGGAATGGAATGGAGTGTAGTGGAGAGGAGTAGAGAGGAGTGGAGTGGAGTGGAATGGAATGGATTGGAGTGGAGTGGATTGGAATGGAGTGGAAAGGAGTGGAGTGGAGTGCAGTTTAGAAGAGTGGCGTGGAATGCAATGGAGTGCAGTGGAGGGGAGTTGAGTGGAGTGGAATGGAGTGGAATGGAATGGAATGGAATGGAATGGAATGGAATGGAAAGTAATGGAAAGGAATGCAATGGAATGCAATGGAATGAAATGGAATATTGAAATGTGATCTGAGATTGTGCCACTGCATTTCACGCTTGGTGTCAGAGTGGGATCCTCTCGATAGAAAGGAATGGAATGGAATGCAAAGGAATGGAATGGAATGGAATGGAATGGAATGGACTAGACTGCAGTGAAGTGGAGTGGAGTGGAGTGGAATGAAGAGGAATGGAATGCAATGGAATGGAATAGAATGAAGTGGAGTGGAGTGGGATGTAGTGGAGTGCAGTGGAATGCAGTGGAATGGAATGGGAATTAGTGCAATGGAGTGGATTGGAGTGAAATCTTGTGGAGTGGAATGGAATGGAACGGATTGGAGTGGAATGGAATGCAGTTGAGTGGAATGGAATGCATTGGAGTTGAATGCAATGAAGAGGAATTGAATGGAATGGAATGAAGTGGAGTGGAGTTTAATGGAGTGGAGTGGAGTGGAATGGAATTGAATGGAGTGGAGTGGAATGTAATGGAATGGAGAGCAATGGAATGTAATGGAAGGGAATGGAATGGAATGGAAGGAAATGCAATTGAATGGAATCCAATGAAATGAAATGCAATGGAAGGTAATGGGATAATGCAATATGAGCTGAGATAGTGCCACTGCGCTCCAAGCTGGGTGACAGAGTGGCATTCTCTCTAAACATTTTAATGTAGTGGAACGGAATGGAATGGAGCGGACCGTAGTGGAGTGGAGTGAAGTGGAGTGGAGTGGAATGGAAAACAATGGAATGGGATGGAATGGAATGAAATGAAGTGGAGTGGAGTGGTGTGGTGTGGACTGAAGTGGAATGGAGAAGAATGGAATGGTATGGCGTGGAATGGAGTGGAGTGGAGTGCGTTTGACTGGAGAGGAGTGGAATGAAGTGGAATGGAATTCGGTTGTAATGGAACGTATTGGAGTGGAGTGGAGTGGAACGGAATGGAACGGAATAGAAAGGAACGGAACGGAATGGAACAGAACGGTAGGGAACAGAATGGAGAAACGTGTGTTGAGATTGTGCCACTAAGCTACAGCCTGTGTGACAGAGGGAGATCCTGTCGAAAGAAAGGAGTGGAATTAAATGGAATGGAATGAAATAAATTGGAGTGGAATGGAGTGGAATTTGGTTTAATGTAATATAATGGAATGGAATGGAATGGAATGGAATGGAATGGAGTAATGAAATGTGAACTGAGATAATGCCACTGCACTCCTGGCTGGATGAGAGAGTGAGACATTCTCGAAAGGAAAGAATGGAATGGAATGGAATGGAATGGAATGGAGTGAACTGGAGTGGAGTGGAGTGAAGTGGAGTGGAGGGGAATGGAGAGGAATGGAATGGAATGGAATGGAATGGAATGGAATGGAACAGAATGAAGTGCAGTGGAGTGGGATGGATTGGAGTGCCATGGAATGAAACGGAATGGAATCGGATGGAGTGGAATGGAGTGGAGTGGAGTACTGTGGAGTGGAGGGTAGTGGAATGGAGAGGAATGGAATCAGATGTAATGGAATGTAGTGGAGTGGAGTGGAAGGGAGTGGAGTGGAACGGAGTGGAATGGAATGGGATGGAATAGAATGGAATGCAATGGAATAGAATGCAATGCAATGGAATGTTGACACGTAATGTGAGCTGAGATTGTGCCACTGCATTCCAGATGGGTGACACACTAATATCCTGTAGAAAGAAAGGAATGGAATGCAATGAAGTGAAATGCATTGGAATGCAATGGTATGGATTGGAGTGGAGTGGGGTTGAGGGGAGTGGATTGGAGTGAATTAGAATGGAATGCAATGGGATGGAATGGAATGCAATGCAATGGTGAATAGAAATGTGAACTGAGATTGTGCCACTGCACTCCAGCATTAGTGACAGAGTGTGATCCTGTGGAAAGAAAGAAATGGAATGGAATGGAGTGGAATGGAATGAAATGAAGTGGAGTGGGGTGGAGTGAAACAGAATGGAATGGAATGGGATGGAATGGAATGGAACGGAAAGGTGCATAGAAATATGAGCTGAGATTGTGCCACTGAACGCCAGTCTTTCTGACAGAGTGAGATCCTGTGGAAAGAAAGGAATGGAATTAAATGCAGTGGAATGGAATGGAATGGAATGGAATGGAATGGAATGGAATGGAATAATGAAAAGTGAGCTGAGATTGTGCTACTGCACTCCAGTCTGGATGACATAGTTAGATACTCTCTAAAGAAAGGAATGTAATGAAATGCAGTGAAATGGAATGGAGGGAATGGAATGGTGCAGACTGCAGTGGAGTGAAGTGGTGTGGAGAGGAGTGGAGAGGAATGGAATTGGATAGAACAGAATGGAAAGAAATGGAGTGGAGTGGGGTGGAGTTGAGTGCAGTGGAATGGTGCAGAATGGAATGGGATGGCGTGGAATGGAGTCGAGTGGAGAGGAGTGGAATGGAATCAGACGTAATGGAATGTAGTGGAGTGGAGTAGAGTGGAGTGGCACGGAGTACACGGAACGTGACGGAACGGAACAGAACTGAACGGAATGGAACGGAAAGGAATGAAATGCAGAAATGTGTGCTGAGATTGTGCCACAGTGCTACACCCTGTGTGACAAAGGGAGAACCTGTCAAAAGAAAGGAGTGGAAAGGAATGGAATGGAATGGAATGGATTGGAGTGGAACAGAGTGTAATTTATTGGAATGGAACGGAATGGAACGGAATGGAATGGAATGGAACGGAGCAGATTGGAGTCGATGGGAGTGAAATGGAATGGAACGGAACGGAATGGAATTGAACGGAATGGAATGGAAATGAGTGAAGAAATATTTGCTGGGATGGTGCCTCTGCGCTAGAGCCTGTGTGACAGAAGGAGATCCTTTCAAAAGAAAGGAGTGGAATGGAATGGAATGGAATGCAGCGGAATGGAATGGATTTGAGTGGAGCAGAGTGGAATTGAGTGAAATGGAATGGAATGGAATGGAAGGGAATGGGATGGAATGGTGCGGATTGGAGCAGAGCAGAGAGGAGCGAAGTGGAACACAATGGAAAGGAACAGAATGGAACGGAATGGAATGTGAGGTGAGATTGCGTCACTGTGCTCCAGGCTGGGTGACAGAGTGAGATACTCTCAAAAGAAAGGAATGGAATGAAATGCGTTGGAATGGAACGAAATTTAACGGAATGGAATGGTGTAGACTGCAGTGAAGTGAAGCGGAGTGGAGTGGAGAGGAATGGAATGGGAACGAATGGAATGGAATGAAGTGGAGTGGAGTGGGGTGGAGTGGACTGGACTGGAATGGAATGGAATCGGATGTCATGGAACGTAGTGGAGTGGAACAGAATCGAACAGAAAGGAACAGAAAAGAATGGAACAGAACGGATTGAAGAAATGTGTGCTGACATTGTGTCACTGTACTACAGCCTGTGTGACAGAGGGAGATCCTCCCGAACTAAAGGAGTGGAATGGAAAGGAATGGATTGGAGTGGAGTGGAGGGGAATTGAGTGGAATGGAATGGAAGGGAAAGGAATGGAATGGAATGGAGTGGATATGAGTGGAGCAGAGCGGAGTGTAACTGAATAGAATGGAATGGAACGGAACAGAACGGGATGGAATGTGAGCTGAGAATGAGCCACTGCACTGCAGGCGGGGTGACAGAGTGAGATAATCTCGAAAGAAAGGAATTGAATGGAATGCAGTGGAATGGAATGGAATGGAATAGAGCGGACTGGAGTGAGGTGGAGTGGAGTGGATTGGAAAGGAGTGAAGTGGAATTGAATGGGGTGGAATAGCGTGCAGGTAAGTGGAGTGGAGTGGAATGGAATGAATAGGAATGGAAAGTAGTGCAGTGGAATGGAGTGGAGTGGAGTGCAATGGAGTGAAATGGATTTGAATTGAGTGGAAAGAAATGGAATGGAATGGACTGAAGTGGAGTGGAGTGGAATGGAGTGCAGTGGAGTGGAATGGAGTGGAGTGGAGCGGAGTGGAATGGAGTGGAATGGAGTGGAGTGGAATGGCATGGAGAGGACTGGAGTAGAGTGGAATTGAATGGATTGGAGTGTAATGAAGTAGAGTGGATTGGATTGGAATGGAATGGAATGGAGTGGAATGGAATGGAATGGAACGGAACCGAGGGCAGTAGAGTGGAATGGAGTGGAGTGGAGTGGAATGTAGTATAGTGGAGTAGAATGGGATGGACTGAAATGGAGTGGAGAGGAATGGTGTGGAGTGGAGTGGAGAGGAATGGAATGGAATGGAGTGGAGTGGAGAGGAGTGGAGTGCAATGGAATGGAGAGGACTGAAATGGAGTGGAGTGGGTATGAAAGGAGTGGAAAGGAATGGAGTGCAATGGAATATAGTGGAAATTAATGGAAATGAATGGAATATATTGGACAGGAATGGAGTGGAGTGGAGTAGAATGAAGTGGAATGGAATGGAAAGGTGTAGAGTGGACTGGAGTGGAATGGAATGCAGAAGACTGGAGTGGAGTGGAGTGGAGTGGAATGGAGTGGAATGGACTGGAATGGAGTGAAGTGGAATGTAATGGAGTGAAATGGAATGGAATGGAGAGACGTTGAGTGGAATTGAGTGGAGTGGAGTGGAATGGATTGGAGTGCAGTGGAATTGAATGGAATGGAATGGAGTGGAGTGGAATGGAGAGGACTAGAAAGGAGTGGGTGCAATGGAGTGGCATGGAAAGGAGGGAATTGTATGGAAAGGAGTGGAGTGGAATGGAATGGAATGGAGTGGAGTGCAGTGGAGTGGAGTGCAGTACAGTGGACTGGTATGGAGTAGAATGGAATGGAACGGAGTGGAAAGAATTGGAATGGAATGTAATGGAGTGGAATGGAGTGGAATGGAGTGGAGTGGAGTGGAATGGAATGGAATGGAGTGGAACAGAATGGAATGGAATGGAATGGAGTGGAACAGAATGGAATGGAGTGGAACGGAATGGAATGGAGTGGAACGGAATGGAATGGAGTGGAGTGGAATGAAGTAGAGTGGAGAGGAATGGAGTGGAATGGAATGGAATTGAGTGAAGTAGAATGGAATGGAGTGGAGTGGAGTGGAATGGAATGGAGTGGGGGGCAAGGGAATGAAGTGGAGTGGAATCGAATGGAGTTGAGTGGAATGGAGTGGAGTGGATTGGAATGGATAGAAATGGATTGGAATGCAATGGAGTGGAATGGAATGGAGTGCAGTGAAGTGCAATGGAATGGAGTGGAGTGGAGTGGATTGGAGTTGAATCGAGGGGAATGGAGAGAAGTGGACTGGACAGGAGTGGAGTAGAATTGAATGCAATGGAGTGGAGTGGAGTTTACTGGACTGGAATGGAGTGGAGTGGAATAAGTGATGGTGAGTGGAGTGGAGTGCAGTGGAATGGAGTGTAGTGTATTGGAGAAAAGTGGAGTGGAATGCAGCGGAATGGAAGGGAATTGAATGGAATGAAAGGAATGGAATGGAGTGGAGTGGAGTGGAACGGAATGGAACGGAATGGAAAATAATGGAATGGAATGCAATGCAAAGGAATAATGAAATATGAGCTAAGATTGTGCTACTGCCCTCCAGTCTGGGTGACAGTGACATACTCTTGAAACAAAGGAATGGAATTGAATGCACTGGAGTGGAATGGAATGGAATTGAATGGATTGTTGTGGATTGAACTGGAGTGGAGTGGAGTGGAATGAATTGGAGTGGATTGCAACGGAGAGGAATGGAATTGGATGGAATTAAGTGTAGTGGAGTGGGATGCAGCAGAGTGCAGTGGGATGCAGCAGAATGGAATTGGACGGAGTGGAATGGAGTGGAGTGTATTGAGGTGTAGTGGAGAGGAGTGGAATAGAGTGGAATGGAATAAGATATAATGGAATGTAGAGGAGTGGAGTGGAATGGAGTGAAACGGAGTGGAATGGAATGGAATGGAATGGAATGCTTTGGAATGCTACAGAATAGAATGCAAAGCAAGGGAAAGCTGATACATCATGTGAGCTGAGAGTGTGCCCCTACATTCCAGCCTGGGTGACACACTGATATATTGTCGAAAGAGAAGAATGGAATGCAATGGAGTGAAATGCAAAGGAATGGAATAGAATGGAATAGACTGGACTATAGTGGATTGGATTGGAGTGGTGTGGAATGATGTCGAATAGAATGAGACGGAGTGGAATGGAGTGGAGTGGAGTGAATTAGAACGGAATGGAATGGGATGGAATGGAATGGTGAAAAGAAATCAGTGCTGAGATAGTCCACTGCACTACAGCATTTCTGACAGAGTGAGATTCTGTGGAAAGAAAGGAATGCAATGGAATGGAGTGGAATGGAATTGAATGGAGTGCAGTGGCATGGAGTGCAGTGGCGTAGAGTTTAGAGGAATGGAGTTGATTGGAATGTAGCAGAGTTGAATGTATTAGAATGGAATGTAATGGAATGCAATATAACGTAATGGAATGGAGTGTAGAGTAATGGAATGGAAAGGTGTGGAATGGAGTGGAGTGGAGTGGAATGGAGTTGAGTGGATTGGAATGGAGTAGAGTGGGGTGAAATGACATGGAGAGGAATGGAGAGGAATGGAGTGGAGTGCAATGGAATGGAGTGGAGTGGAATGGAATCGATGGAATGAAATGGAGTGGAGCGGAGTGGAATGGAGTGGAGTGGAGTGGAATGGAGTGGAGTGGAGTGGAAGGGAATGGAGTGGAGTGGAATGCAGTGGAGTGGAGTTGAATGGAGTTGAGTGGAGAGATAACGAATGGAGTGGAGTGGAACCGAATGTAATGGAGTGGAATGGAATGGAGTGGAATGGAATGGACTGGAATGGAGTGGAATGGAATGGAGTAGAATGGAATGGACTGGAATGGAGTGGAATGGAATGGATAGGAATGGAATGGAATGGAGTGGAATGGAATGGATAGGAATGGAATGGAATGGAATGGAATGGATTGGAATGGAATGGAGTGGGGTGGAATGGAATGGAATTGAATGTAATGGAGTGGAGTGGAATGGAGTGGGTTGGAATGGAATGGAATTGAATGGAATGGAGTGAAGTCCTGTGGAATGGAGTGCAGTGGAGTAGAGTGGAATGCAGGGGAGTGGAATGGAATGGAATGAATTTGAATACAGTGGAGTGGAGTGGAGTGGAAGGGAGTGGAGAGGAATGGAATGGAATGGAGTGCAGTGCAATGTAATGGAGTGGAGTGGAAGGACATGTAGTGGAATGGAATGAAATGGGGTGAAGTGGAATGGAACGGAGTGGAATTGAATGGAATGGAGAGGAATGCAATGGAATGGACTGGAATGGAATGAAATGGAGAGGAATGGAATGGAATGGACTGGAATGGAATGGAATGGAGAGGAATGGAATGGAATGGACTGGAATGGAATGGAGTGGAGTGGAATGGAGTGGTGTGGAATGGAATGGAATTGAATGTAATGGAGTTGAGAGGAATGGAGTGGGGTGGAATGGAATGGGATGGAATGGAATGGAGTGGAGTCTAGTGGAATGGAGTGCAGTGGAGTAGAGTGGAATGCAGGGGATTGGAATGGAATGGAATGAATTTGAATACAGTGGAGTGGAGTGGAAGGGAGTGGAGAGGAATGGAATGGAGTGCAGTGGGATGTAATGAAATGGAGTGGAATGACATGTCGTAGAATGGAATCAAATAGAGTGGAGTGGAATGGAATTGAGTGGAATTGAATGGAATGGAGAGGAATGCAATGGAGTGGACTGGAATGGGATGCAATGGAGAGGAATGGAATGGAATTCACTGGAATGTAATGGAGTGGAGTGGAATGGAGTGGGGTGGAATGGAATGGAATTGAATGGAATGGAGTGGAGTCGAGTGGAGAGGAGTGGAGTGGAGTGGAATGGTATGGATTGGATTGGAGTGGATTGGAGTAGAATGGAATGGAGTGGAGTGGAAATAAGTGGAGTGGAGTGGAATGGAAAGCAGTGGAATGGAGTACGATGGAGTGGAATGGAGAAGAGTGCAGTGGAATGAAGTGGAGTGGAAATGGAGTGGAATGCATTGGAGTGGAAGGCAATGGAGTGGAATGGAATGGAATGCAGTGAAGTGGAGTGGAATGGAGTGGAGTGGAGTGGAGTTGAGAGGAATCGAGTGGAGAGGAGTGAGCTAGAGTGGAGTGGAGTAGAGTGGAGTGGAATGGAATGGAATGGAGTGGAGTTTACTGCATTGGAATGGAGTGGAGTGGAATGGAGTGGTGTTGAGGGGAGTTGAGTGCAGTGGAATGGAGTGGAGTGGGGAAAAGTGGAGTGGAATGCAGCGGAATGGAGTGGAATGGAATGGAGTAGAGTGGAGTGGAGTGAAATAGAATGGAATGTGATGGAATGCAATGGTACGAAATGGAATGGAATGCGGTGGAATAGTGAAAAGAAAAGTGAGCTGAGATACTAACACTGCACTCCAGCTTTTGTGACTGGATTATATCCTGTGAGAAGAAAGGAAAGAAATGGAATGTAAAGGAAAGGAAAGGAGTTGAGCGGAGTGCAGTGGAGTGGAATGGAGAGGAGTGTAATGGAGAGGATTGGAGAGGACTGGAGTGGAATGGAATGGAATGGAGTGTGATGGAATGGAATCGGGTGGAGTGGAATGGAAAGCAGTGGAGTGGAATACATTAGAGTCTAGTGGAATGCAGTGGAGTGGAATGGAATGGAGTGGAGGGGAGTTGAATGGAATAGAGTGTAGTGGAGTGGAATAGAATGGAGTGAAATGGAGTGGAGTGGAATGGAATGGACTGGAATGGAGTGGAGTGGTGTTGAATGGAATGGAGAGGAGTGGAATGAATTGGAGTGGAGTGGAAAGGAGTGGAGTGGAGTATAATGGAATAGAGTGGAATGAATGGGAGTGGAGTGGAAAGGAGTGGAGTGAAGTGGAGTATAATGGAGTGGAGTGGAATGGAGTGGATTGTAAATGAGTGGAAAGGAATGGAATGGACTGTAGTGGAGTGGTATGAATTGGAGTGGAGTGGAGTGGAAAGGAGAGGAATGGAATGGAATGGAATGCAATGGAATGGAATGGAATGGAGTGGAATTGAATAGAGTGGAATGGAGTGGAATGGAATTGACTGGAATGGAATGGAATACAGTAGACTGCAGTGGAGTGGAGTGAAGTGGAGTGGGGTAAAATAGAGTGGAATAGAATGGAATGAAGTGGAGAGGAGTGGGATGGAGAGAAGTGCAGTGGGATGGAGAGAAGTGCAGTGGAATGGAGCAGATTGGAATGAGTTGGAGTGGAATGGAGTGGTGTTGGGTACAAAGGAGTGGAGAGGAGTGGAATGGAGTTTAATGGAATTGGATGTAATGGAATGTAGCAGAGTGCAGTGGAGTGGAAAGGAGTGGAATGGATTTGAAGTGAATGGAATGCAATAGAATAGAATGGAAAGGAATTGAATGGAATGGAATGGAATGGAATGGAATAGAATGGAATGGAATGGAATGGAACACAATGGAATGCATTCCAATAGAATGCAATGCAAAGGAAAGTTGACATGTATTGTGAGCTGAGATTGTGCCACTGCACTCCAACCTAGGTGATACAGTGATATCCAGTCGAAAGAGAGAAATGAAATGCACTGGAGTAAAATGGAATGGAATGGAGTGGAATGGAGTGGAGTGGAGTGGAGTGGAGTGGAATGACGTCGAATGGAATGGGACGGAGTAGAATGCAATGGAGTGGAGTGGAGTGGATTGGAGAGAAAAATAATGGAATGGAATGGGATGGAATGAAATGCAATGGAATGTTGAAAACTAAAGTGAGCTGAGATTGTGCCACTGTACTTCTGCCTTTGTGACATAGTGAGATCTTGTGGAAATAAAGGAATAGAATGGAATGCAAGGGAATGGAATGGAAAGGAGTGGAGTGGAGTGGAGTGGAGTGGAATGGAGTGGAGTGGAGTGGAATGGAGTGGAGTGGAATGGAATGGAATAGAGCAGAATGGAATGAAAAGGAGTGGAATAGAAAGGAATGGAGTGGAGAGGAATGAACTGGAGTGGAGAGGAATGGAGTGGAGTGGAGCAGAATGGAGTGCAGTGGAGTGGAATGGAATGGAGTGGAGTGCAGTGTAATGGAGTGGAGTGGAAAGGGTTGTAGTGAAGTGGAATGGAATGGAGTTTAGTGGAATGTAATGGAGTGGAGTGGAAGGGGTTGTAGTGAAGTGGAATGGAATGGGGTTTAGTGGAATGGAATGGAGTGGAGTGGAAAGTAGTGGAGTGGAGTGGAATGGAGTGGAGTGTAGTGGAATGGAGTGGAGTGTAGTGGAATGGAGTGGAGTGGAGATGAATGGAATGGAATGGAGTGGAGTGGAATTTAATGGAGTGGAGTGGAATGGAATGTAGGTGAATGGAATGGAATGGAGTGGAATGACATGGAATGGAGTGGTGTGGAGTGGAGTGGAATATAGTGTTATGTAGTAGATTGGAAAGGAGTGGAGTGGAGTGGAGTGGAATGACGTCGAATGGAATGGAACGGAGTAGAATGCAATGGAGTGGAGTGGAGTGGATTGGAGAGAAAAATAATGGAATGGAATGGGATGGAATGAAATGCAATGGAATGTTGAAAACTAAAGTGAGCTGAGATTGTGCCACTGCACTTCTGCCTTTGTGACATAGTGAGATCTTGTGGAAATAAAGGAATAGAATGGAATGGAAGGGAATGGAATGGAAAGGAGTGGAGTGGAATGGAGTGGAGTGGAATGGAGTTGAGTGGAGTGGAGTGGAATGGAGTGGAGTGGAGTGGAATGGAGTGGAGTGGAGTGGAATGGAGTGGAGTGGAATGGAATGGAATACAGCAGAATGGAATGAAAAGGAGTGGAATATAAAGGAATGGAGTGGAGAGGAATGAACTGGAGTGGAGAGGAATGGAGTGGAGTGGAGCAGAATGGAGTGCAGTGGAGTGGAATGGAATGGAGTGGAGTGCAGTGTAATGGAGTGGAGTGGAAAGGGTTGTAGTGAAGTGGAATGGAATGGAGTTTAGTGGAATGTAATGGAGTGGAGTGGAAAGGGTTGTAGTGAAGTGGAATGGAATGGGGTTTAGTGGAATGGAATGGAGTGGAGTGGAAAGTAGTGGAGTGGAGTGGAATGGAGTGGAGTGTAGTGGAATGGAGTGGAGTGTAGTGGAATGGAGTGGAGTGGAGATGAATGGAATGGAATGGAGTGGAGTGGAATTTAATGGAGTGGAGTGGAATGGAATGTAGGTGAATGGAATGGAATGGAGTGGAATGACATGGAATGGAGTGGTGTGGAGTGGAGTGGAATATAGTGTTATGTAGTAGATTGGAAAGGAGTGGAGTGGAGTGGAGTGGAATGACGTCGAATGGAATGGAACGGAGTAGAATGCAATGGAGTGGAGTGGAGTGGATTGGAGAGAAAAATAATGGAATGGAATGGGATGGAATGAAATGCAATGGAATGTTGAAAACTAAAGTGAGCTGAGATTGTGCCACTGCACTTCTGCCTTTGTGACATAGTGAGATCTTGTGGAAATAAAGGAATAGAATGGAATGGAAGGGAATGGAATGGAAAGGAGTGGAGTGGAATGGAGTGGAGTGGAATGGAGTTGAGTGGAGTGGAGTGGAGTGGAATGGAGTGGAGTGGAGTGGAATGGAGTGGAGTGGAGTGGAATGGAGTGGAGTGGAATGGAATGGAATAGAGCAGAATGGAATGAAAAGGAGTGGAATATAAAGGAATGGAGTGGAGAGGAATGAACTGGAGTGGAAAGGAATGGAGTGGAGTGGAGCAGAATGGAGTGCAGTGGAGTGGAATGGAATGGAATGGAGTGCAGTGTAATGGAGTGGAGTGGAAAGGGTTGTAGTGAAGTGGAATGGAATGGAGTTTAGTGGAATGGAATGGAGTGGAGTGGAAAGTAGTGGAGTGGAGTGGAATGGAGTGGAGTGGAGTGGAATGGAGTGGAGTGGAGATGAATGGAATGGAGTGGAGTGGAATTTAATGGAATGGAGTGGAATGACATGGAATGGAGTGGTGTGGAGTGGAGTGGAATATAGTGTTATGTAGTAGATTGGAATGGAGTGGAGTCAAGTGGAGTGGAGTGGAGTGGAACAGAATGGAATGGAACGGAATGTGGAATGGAATGCAATGGAATGAAATGGAATGGAATGGAATGGAATGGAATGGAATGGAATGGAGTGGAATTGTTTGGAATGCAATGGAATGCAATAGAATAAAAAGCGGTGTATTGGAATGTTGACAAGTAGTGTGAGCTTAGATGGTGCCACTGCAATCCAGCCAGGTTGACACAGTGATATGCTGTCGAAAGAAAGAAATAGAATACAAAGGAATGAAATGGAATGGAATGGAATGGAATGGAATAGAATAGATTGGAATGGAATGAAATGGAATAGAGTGGAATGGAATGGAATGGAATGGAATAGAAAGGAATGGAATGGAGTGAAGTGGAGTGGAGGGGAACGGAGTCGAACGGAATGGGATGGAGTGGAATGGAATGGAATGGAGTGGAGTGGAGTAGAGTGAAATCGAATGGAATGGCGTGGGATGGAATGGAATGCAATGGAATGGTAATAAGTAATATGAGCTGAGATTGTGCCACTGCATACCAGCATTTATGACAGAGTGAGATCCTATGGAAAGAAAAGAATGGAATGGAATGGAGTGGAATGGAATGGAGTGGGATAGAATGGAATGGAATGGAATGGAGTGGAGTGGAATGGAGTGCAGTGGAGTGGAGTGGAGTGCAGAGTAATGGAATGGAATGGAATGGAATGGAGTGGAGTGTAGTGGAATGGAATGGAATGGAGTGGAGTTTAATGGAATGGAATGGAGTGGAATTTAATGGAATGGAATGGAATGGAATGGAAAGGAATGGAATTTAATGGAATGCAGTGGAGTGTAATGGAATGGAATGGAATGGAGTGGAGTTTAATGGAATGGAATGCAATGAAATGGAATGGAATGGAATGGAATGGAATGGAATGGAATGGAATCGAATGGACTGGAATGATATGGAGTGGAATGGAATGGAATGGAAAGGAATGCAATGGAATTAAAAGGAATAATGAAATGTGAGCTAAGATTGTGCCTCTGTGCTCCAGGCTGGGTGACAGCGTGAGATTCTCTAAAAGGAAAGGAATTGAATGAATGCAGTGGAATGGAATGGAATGGAATGGAATGGAATGGAGTGGACTGTAAAGCACAGGAGTGAAGTGGAGTGTATTGGAATGGAGAGGAATGGAATGGGATGGAATGTAATGGAGTGGACAGGAGTGTAGTGAAGTGAAGTGGAATGGAGTGGAATGGAAAGGGATGGAATGGGATGGAAGGAAGAGGATTGGAGTGGGGTGGAGTAGAGTGCAGTGAAATGAAGCAAAATGGAATGGGTGCCGTGGAATGGAGTGGAGTGGAGTGCAGTGGAGTAGAGAGGAGTGGAATGGGGTGGAATGGAATCCAATGTAATGGAATATAGTGGAGTGAAGTGGAGTAGAGTGGAAGGGAGTGCAACGGAATGGGATGGAATGGAACAGAATGTAATGGAATGGAACAGAACGGAACGGAATGGAGTAATGTGTGCTGAGACTGTGCCGCTGCGCTACAGCCTGTTTGACAGAGGGAAAACCTGTCGAAAGAAAGGAGTGGAATGGAATGGCATGGCATGGAATGGAATGGAATACAATGAAATGGATTGGAGTGGAGCGGAGTGGAATTGAGTGGAATGGAATGGAGTGGATTGGAGAGGAGTGGAGTGGAAGGAAACAGAATGAAACGGAAGGGAATTGGATGGAGAAATATTTGCTGAGATTGTGCCACTGCACTAGAGCATGTGTGACAGAGGGAGATCCTGTCAAAAGAAAGGAATGGAATGGAATGCAGTGGAATAGAATGGATTGTAGTGGAGCGGAGCGGAATTGAGTGAAATGGAATAGTATGGAATGGAATGGAATGGTATGCAGTGGAATGGAGCAGATTGGATCATAGTAGAGCAGAGCAAAGTGGAAGAGAAAGGAAAGAATCGAAAAGGAATGGAACGTAACGGAATGGAATGTTAGCTGACATTGTGCCACTGCACTCCAAGCAGGGTGACAGAGTGAGATGCTCTCTAAAGAAAGGAACGGAATGGAATAGAGTGTACTGGAGTGGAGTAGAGGGAAGTGAAGTGGAGAAGAGAGGAATGGACTGGAACGGAATGGGATTGATTGGAATGGAATGAAGTGGAGTGGAGAAGGGAGGAGGGAAATGCAGTGGAATAAAGGGGAATGGAATGTGATGGAGTGGAATGGAGTGGAGTGGAGTGCAGTGGAGAGGAGAAGAGTGGAATGGAGTGGAATGAAATCTGATGTAATGGAATGTAATGGAGTGGAGTGGAACGAAGTGGAATGGAATGGAATGGAATGGAATTCAGTGGAATGCAATGGAATGCTATGGAATAGAATGCAATGCAATGGGAAGATGACATGTAATGGGACCTGAGATTGTGTCTCTGCACTCCAGCATGGGTGACTCAGTGATATCCTGTCAAAGAAAGGAATGGAATGCAATGGAGTAAAATGGAAAGTAATGGAGTGGAGTGGAATGGAGAGGAGTGGAGTGGAATAGAGTCGAATGTTATGTGATCGAGTGGAATGGAATGGAGTGGAGTGGAGTGGAGTGGAGAGGAGTGAAATAGAATGGAATGGAATGGGATGGAATGGATAGGAATGGAATGCAGTGGAATGGTGAAAAGAAATGTGAGCTGAGATTGTTCCACAGCACTCCAGCTTTTGTGACAGAGTGAAATCCTGTGTAAAGAAACGAATGGAATGGAATGGAGTGGAATGGAAGGGAATGGAATGGAGCGGAGTGGAGTGGAGAGGAATGGAAAGGAGTGGACTGGAGTGGAGTGGTGTGCAGTGGAATGGAGTGGAGTGGAATGGAATGGAGAGAAGTGGAATGGAATTAAATGTAGTGGAGTGGAATGGAATGAAGAGGAGTGCAATGGAACAGAGAGGAGTGGAATAGAATGGAGTGGAATGGAATACAGTGGATTGGAATGGTATGGAGAGGAGTGGAATGGAATGGAATGCAGTGGGATGTGTAGGAGTGGAGTGGAATGGATTGGAGTGGAGTGGAGTTGAGAGGTATGGAATGGAGTGGAATGGAATGGAGTGGAAAGGAGTGGAGTGGAGGGGAATGAAATGGAATGGAGTTGAATGGATTGGAGTTAAGTGGAATGCAATGAAATGGATTGCAATGGAGTGGAGTAGAATGGAGACGATTGGAATGGAATGAAATGGAATGAAATGGAATGTAATCGAGTTAAATGGAATGGAGTTGAGGGGAATGGAGTGGAGTGGAATTGAATGGAATGGAATGGAGTGGAGTGGAATGGAATGAAGTGTAGTGTAATGGAGTGGAGTGGAGTGGAGTGGACTGGGAAGGAGTGGACTGGAATGGAGTGGAGTGGAAGGGAGTGGTGTGGAGTGGAGTGCAGTGGAATGGAGTGGAGTGGAATGGAGTGGAGTGGATTGGAATGGAGCAGATTGGAAAGGAATGGAGTAGAGCGGATTGGAATGGAGTTCAGAGGCCTGGAATGGAGTGTTGTGGAATGGAATGGAATAGAATGGAATGGAGTGAAATGGAATGGAATGGAATGGAATGCACTGAAATGGAATGGAATGGAATGGAGTGCAATACAGTGGAAGTTAATAGAACGAAATGGAGTGGAAAGCAGTGGAATGGAATGGAGAAGAGTGGAATGGAATGGAATGGAGTGGGAAGGAATGGTGTGGAGGTGAATGGAAAGGAGAGGAGTGGAGGCGATTGTGATGGATTGGAATGGAGTGGAGTGGAAAGGAGTGGAGTGGAGTGGAGTGGAATGGAGGGCAGTGGAGTGGAATGGAGTGTTATGGAATGGAGTGGAATTGAGTGGAGTCAAATGGAATGGAACGGAAAGCACTGTAATGGAATGGAATAGAGTGAAACTTAATGGAATAGAATGGAGGGGACCGAAGTGGAATGGAATGGAATGAAATGGAGTGGGAAGGCATGGAGTGGACGTGAATGGAATGGAGTAGAGTGGAGTGGAGTGGAGTGTAATGGAGTATAACGCGGTGGAGTGGTGTGGAATGCAGTGCAGTGGAGTGGAATGGAAAGGAGTGGAATGGAATGGAGTGGAGCGGAATGTAATGGAGTGGAAACGTGTGGAATGGAGTGTTGTGGAAAGGAATAAAACGTAGTGGAATAGAGTGGAGAGGAGTGGAGTGGAGTGGAGTGGAATGGAATGGAGTGGAGTGGAAGCGAGTGGCGTGGAGTGGAATGGTGTGGAGTGGAGCGGAATGGAATGGAGTGCTGTGGAATGGAATGGAGGGGAATGGAGTGGAGTGGAATAGAATGGAAGGGAAAGGAATGTAATGTAATGGAATAGAGTGGAGTGGAGCTTAGAGGATAGTATGGAGTCGAAAGAAGTGGAATGGAACGGAGAGGAGTGGAATGGAATGGAATGGAAAGGAAAGGAAAGGAGTGTAATGGAAAAGACTGGAGTTGAATGAAATGGAGTGGAGTGGAGGGGATTGGAGTGGAGAAGAGTGGAGTGCGATGGATTGGAGTGGAATGTAGTGGCATGGAGTGGAGTGAAGTGGAATGGAATGAGAGGAATGGAATGGAAAGGAACTGAGTGGAGTGGAGTGGAGTGGAATGCAGTGGAGTGGAATGGAATGGAGTGGAGTATAATGGAGTGTAGTGGAGTAGAATGGAATTGAGAGGAGTGGAATGGAATGGAATTGAATGGTGTGCGGTGGAATGGCAAGGAAAGGAGAGAAATGTAATGTAGTGGAATGGAACGGAGTGGAATGGAATGGAATGCAATTGTGTGGAATGGAATGGAATGGAATGGAATGGAATAGAGTGGAGTGAAGTGGTGTGGAGTCGAGAGGAGTGGAGTGGAGTGGAATGGAATGGAGTGGAGTGGAATGGAGTTT
The DNA here is from genome assembly GCF_028885655.2 of Pongo abelii. Lineage (NCBI taxonomy): Eukaryota > Metazoa > Chordata > Mammalia > Primates > Hominidae > Pongo > Pongo abelii. Next base: position 12,183,663 of record NC_072007.2, read on the forward strand.
AATGGACTGGAGTGGAGTGGAGAGAAGTGGAGAGGAATTAACCGGAATGGATTGGAGCGGAATGGAGTGGAATAGAGTGGAGTGGAGTGGAATAGAGTGGACTGGAGTGGAGTGAAGTGGAATGGAGTGGACTGGATTGGGCTGAAGTGGAATGGAGTGAAGTGGAGTGTAGTGGAGTGGAATGGAATGGAATGGAGTAGAGTGGGGTGGAGAGGAAAAGAGTGGAGTAGAGTGGAATATAATTAAATGGAATAGAGTGGAGTGGAGTGGAATAGAGTGGACTGGAGTGGAGTGAAGTGGAATGGAGTGGACTGGATTGGGCTGAAGTGGAATGGAGTGAAGTGGAGTGTAGTGGAGTGGAATGGAATGGAATGGAGTAGAGTGGGGTGGAGAGGAAAAGAGTGGAGTAGAGTGGAATATAATTAAATGGAATGGAGTGGAGTGGAGTGGAATGGAATGGAAAGGAGTGCCATGGAATGGAATTTAAAGGAGTGGAATGGAATGCAATGGAATGGAATGGAAAGGAATGCAATGAAATGCAATGGAATACAATGCAATGAAATATAAAGGAATGCTGACATGTAATGTGAGGTGAGATTGTGCAACAGAACAGCAGCCTGAGTGACACAGTGATATCCTGTCGAAAGAAAGGAAAGGAATGCAATGGAGTGAAATGTAACGGAATGAAATGGAATGCAGTGTAGTGGAGTGGAGAGGAGTGGAAGGGAATGGATTGGAATGGAATGGAATGGAAAGGAATGGAATGGAGTGGATTGGAGTGAAATGTAGTGTAGTTGAGTGGAGTGAAATGAAATGGAACGGAATGGAGTGCACTGGAGTGGAATGGAGTGGAGTGGAGTCGAATGGAGTGAAGTGGAGAAGAATGGAATGGAATGGAATTGAATGGAGTGGAGTGGGAAGGAGAGGTGTGGATTGGAGAGTAATGGAATGGAATGTAATGGAATGGAAAAGAAAGGAATGGAGCAGAATGGAGTGGAATGGAGGGGAGTCAGTGGAGTTGAATGGAATAGAAGGGAGTGGAGTGGAATCGAGTGCAGTGGAATAGAGTGGAGTGGAATGGAGTTGAATGGAATGGGAGGCAGTGGAGTGGAATGGAGTGGAATGCAAAGTAGTGCAATGGCGTGGAATGGAGTGGAATGGAGAGTATTGGAGTGGAGTGGAATAGAATGGATAGGACTGGAATGGAGTGGAATGCAATGGAATTGAATAGAATCGAATGGAATGTAATGGAATCGAATGCAGTGGAGTTTAGTGGAATGGAATGGAATGCATTGGAGTGGAGTGGAGTGTAATGGAGTGGCAAGGAATGGAAAGGAAATGAATGGAATGGAATGGAGTGGAATGGAATTCAATGGAATGGAGTGAAATGGAATGGAGAGGAGTGGAGTGGAGTGGAATAGAATGGCATGGAGTGGTGTCGAAAGGAGTGGAATGGAATGGAGTGGAATGGAGTGGAGTGGAGTGTAATGTACTGGAATGTACTGGAATGGAGTGGAATGGAAAGGCGTTTAATGGAACGGAATTTAGAGCAATGGAATGGAATTGAATGGAAGGGAAAGGAGTGAAGTGGAGTGGAATGGAGTGGGGTGGAGTGCAGTGGAATGGAATGGAGTGAAATGGAGTGGAATGGAATAGAATGGAATGGAGTGGATTTTAGTTGAAAAGTGTGGAATGGAAAGGAATGGAATATAATGGAATGGCATGGAGCGGCATGGAGTGGCATGGAGTGGGATGGAGTGTAATGGAATGGAGTGGGTTAGAATGGAATGAATTTGAATGGAATGCAGTGGAGTGGAATAGAGTGGAGTGGAGTGCTGTGGAGTGGAGTGGAATGGAGTGGAATGTAGGGGAATGGAACAGAATGTAATGGAATGAAGTGGAATGCAGTGGCGTGGAGTGTAATGGAATGCAGTTAAGTGGAATTGAATGGAATGCAATGGAGTGGAATGGAATGGAAAGGAATGGAGTTGTGTGGCAGGGAAAGGAGTGGAATGGAATGTAATGGAATGAAGTGGAATGGAGTGGAGTAGGGTGGAGTGGAATGGCTTGGAGTGGAATGGAGTGTAATGGAGTGGATTGGAATAGAATGGAGTGTAATGCAACGGAGTGGAGAGGAGTGGAATTTAAAGTAGTGTAATGGAATGGAGTGAATGAAATGCAGTGGATTGGAATGGAGTGGAGTTTAGTGGAGTGGAATGGAGTGGAACAGAATGGAATGGAATGGAATGAAGTGGATTGAAATGGAGTGGAGTGGAATAGAATGGAGTGAAATGGTATGGATTGGAATGGAATGGAGTGGAGTGTAGAAGATTGGAGTGGAATGGAATGGAGTGGATTGGAATGGAGTGGAGTGGAGTGGATTGGAATGGAGTGGAATGGAGTGAAATGGAGTGGAATGGAATGGAGTTGAATGGAATGCCATGGAGTGGAGTGGAGTGGAATGAAATGGGGTGAATGGAATGGAGTGGATTGGAATGGAGTGCAGCAGAGTGGAATGAAATGGAAGAGAATGGAGTGGGGTGGAATGGGTGAATTCGAATTGAGTGGAATGGACTGGAGTGGAATGGAATGGAGTGGAATGGAATAGAAAGGAATGGAGTTGATTGGCAGGGAAAGGAGTGGAATGGAATGTAAGGGAATGAAGTGGAATGGAGTGGAGTAGAGTGGAGTGGAATGGCGTGAAGTGGAATGGAGTGGAATGGAGTGGAGTGGAATAGAATGGAGTGTAATGCAACGGAGTGGAGAGGAGTGGAATTTAAAGTAGTGTAATGGAATGGAATGAAATGAAATGCAGTGGATTGGAATGGGGTGGAGTTTAGTGGAGTGGAATGGAGTGGAACAGAATGGAATGGAATGGAATGGAATGAAGTGGATTGAAATGGAGTGGAGTGGAATAGAATGGAGTGGAATGGTGTGGAGTGGAATGGAATGGATTGGAGTGGAAAAGATTGGAGTGGAATGGAATGGAGTGGAATGGAATGGAGTGGAGTGGAGTGAAATGGAGGGGAATGGAATGGAATTGAATGCCATGGAGTGGAGTGGAGTGGAATGAAATGGAGTGAATGGAATGGAGTGGATTGTTGTCGAATGGAGTGGAGTGGAATGGAGTGCAGCAGAGTGGAATGAAGTGGAAGGGAATGAAGTGGGGTGGAATGGTTTGGATTCGAATGGAGTGGAATGGAGTGGAGTGGAATGGAATGGAGTGCAGTGCGGTGGAATGGAGTGGAATGGAGTGGAGTGGATTGGAGTGCAGTGGAATGGAACGGAATGGAATGGAATGCAGAGGAAGGTAATGGAATGGAATGGAATGGAATTGTTCAGTTGAGTGGAGTGGAGTCGAGTGGAATGGATTGGAATGTACTGGAAAGGAGTGGAATGGAATGGAATGGAATGGAATGTAGTGGAGTGGTGGGCAATAGAGTTGAGTTGAGTGGAATGGAGTGCAGGGGAGTGATATGAAGTGCAGTGAGGTGGAATGGAATAGAATGGAATGGAGTGAAATTGAGGGGAGTGGAGTGGAATGAAGTGGAATGGAATGGAGTGGAGTGGAGTGGAATGGAATGGAATGCAGTCGAGTGGAATGGAGTGGACTGGAATGGAGTGGAATTTTATTGAATGGAATGCATTGGATTGGAGTGGAATTGAGTTGAATGGAATGGAAAGGAATGTATTGGATTGGATTGGAATGGAGTGACGTGGAGTGCATTGGAATGGAATGGGATGTAAAAGAACGGAACGGAGAGAAGTGAAGTGGAGAAGAGTGAAGTGGTGTGGAGTGCTGAGGAATGTAATGGGACGGAATGGGATGGGGAGGAATTCAGTGGACTGGAGTGGAGTGGAGTCCAATAGATTGTAATGGAATATGATGAGATGGAATGGAGTGGAGTGGAAAGGATTTGAGTGGATTCGAGAGGAATGGAGTGGAATAGAATGGAACGGAGTGGAGTAGAATTGAGTGGAGTGAAATGGTGTGAAGTGGAATGCAGTGGAATGGTGTGGATTAGAATGGCTTGGAATGGAATGTAGGGGAGTGGAGTGGAATGGAGTTAAATGGTAAAGAGCAGAATGGAGTGGATTGGATTGGAATGCAGTGTAGAGGAGAGGAGTGGAATGGAGTAGAATGGACTGGAGTAGAGTGGAATGGAATGGAGTGCAGTGAAGGGGAGTAGAATGAAATGGAGTGGAATGGAAGTGAAAGGAATGGAGTGAAATAGAATGGATTGGAGTGGGACGGACTGGAATGGAATGGAGTGAATCTGAGTGGAGTGGAATCGAATGCAGTGGAATGGAGTGGAGTGGACTGGACTGTGGTGTAGTGGACTTGCATGGAATACAATGGAGAGGGATGGAGTGCAGTGGAGAAGAGTGATATAGTAAGGAATGGAATTGGATGGAATGGGATGCAATGGAATGGTGAAAAGAAATGTGAACTGAGATTGAGCCACTGCACTCCAGCTTTTGTGACAGAGTGACACCCTCTGGAAAGAAAGGAAGGGAATGGAATGGATTGGAGTGGAGATAAGTGGAGTGGTGCGGAATGGAATGGATTGGAGTTGAAAGGGATGCAATGGAATGGAATGGAATGGAGTGGAATGGAACGGAATGGAATTGATTGGAGTGGAGTGGAGTGGAGTGAAGTGGAGTGGAGTGGAGTGGAGTAAAGTGGAGGGGCGTGGAATGGAGTGGAAGGGAATGGAATGGAGTGGAAGGTAATGGAATGCTGTGGAATGGAACGGAATAGAGTGGAATGGATTATAACGGAGTTCAGGGGTGGGGAAGGGAGTGGGGTGCTGTGGAATTGAGTTAAATGCAATGGAATGGAATGGATTGGAATGGAATGGATTGGACAGGAAGGGAGTGGAGTGGAATGCAATGGAATGGAGTGGAATGGAATGGAATGGATTGGATTGAAGAGGAGTGGAATGGAGTGGATTGCAGTGGAAAGGAGTGGAGTGGAGTGGAAGGTAATGTAATGGAATGGAATGGAATGTAGTGGATTGGAATGGAGTGGAGTGGAAAGCAGTAGAGTGGAGTGGACTGGAGTGGAATGGAGTGGAGTGGAGTGGAGTAGAGTGGAATGGAATGAAATGGAATGGGATGGAATGCAGTGGAGTTGAGTGGAGTGGAATGGAGTTGAATGGAGAGGAATGTAATGCAGTGGAATGGAAAGGAATGGAGAGGAGTGGAGTGGAGTGGAATGGAATGGAGGGGAGGGGAATGGAGTGGAATGGGATAGAGTGGACTGGAGTGGAGAGTAATGTGAAGGAATGGAGTGGAGTGAAACGAAGTGGAGTGAAATGGAGTGGAATGAAATGGACTGAAATGGAATGGAATGGAGTGGAATGGAGAGGACTGGAGGGGCATCGATTGCAATGGAGTGGAATGTAATTGAATGGAAAAGAATGACCTGGAATTGAGTGGAGCGGATTGGAATGGAGTGGAGTGGAGTGGAAAGGAGCGGAATGAAATGGAAAGGGATGGAATGGAGTGGAATAGAGTGGAATGTGGCCGAATAGATTGCAATGGAGTGGAGTGGATTGGAATGGAGTGAAATGGAATTGAGTGGAGTGGAAAGGAATGAAATGGAATGGAATGGAGTGGAGTGGAATGAAATGGAATGGAATGGAGTGGAGTGGAATAGTGTGGATTGGAAGCGAGTGGAGTGTAATCGAGTGGAGTGGAGTGGAGATTGGTGGAATGGAATGGAATTTAGTGGAGTGGATGGAGTCGTATGAAATGGAAAGGACTGGAATGGAGAGGAGTGGAATGGAGTGGAGTGGAATCGAATGGAGAAGATGGAATGCAGTGAAATGGAATGGAGTGGAGTGGAGTGGAAAGGAGCATAATGGAATAGAATGGAATGGAATGGAGTGGAGCGGAGTGGGATGGAGTGGAATTGATTGGAATGGAGTGGAGTGACGTGGGATGGAATGGAATGGAATGGAGTGCAGTGGATTGGAGTGGGATGGAATGGAATGGTATGGAGTGTAATGGAGTGGAATGGAGTGGAGTGGAGTGGAATGGAAAGGATTGGAGTGGAATGGAGTGGAGTGGAGTGGAATGGAATGGAGTGGAGTGGAGTGGTTTGGAATGGAATGGAATGGAATGGAATGGAGTGGAGAGGAATGGCGTGGAGTGGATTCCAATGGAGAGGAATGGAACGAAGTGAAATGGAATGGAGTGGAGTGGAGTAAAGCGAAGTGTAGTGAAAAGTAGCAGAATGAAATGGAATGGAGTGGTGTGGAATACAAGGAGTAGAATGGATTGGAATGGAGTGGAGAGGAGGGAAATGAATTGGAATGGAATGGAGTGCAGAGGAGTGGAGTGGGAAGGAATGGAATGGAATGGAATGGAGTGGAATGGAGTGAAGTAGAATGGAGTGCAGTGCAGTTTAATATAATGGAATAGAGTGGAGAGAAGTGGGGTGGAATGAAGTGGACAGGAATGGAATGGAATGGAGTGGAATGGAAAGGAGTGGAATGGAATGGAGTGGAATTGAGTGGAGTGGAATGCAGTTGAGTAGATTAGAATGGAGGAGAGTGGAATGGGATAGAGTGGAATGGAATGGAGTGGAGTGCAGTCGAGTGGAGTGAAATAGCATGGAATGGAATGGGATGGAATAGAATGCAATGGCATGGTGAAAGGTTATGTCAGCTGAGATTGTGCCACCGCACTGCAACGTTTGTGACAGAGTGTGATCATGTGGAAAGAAAGGAATGAAATGGAATGGAATGGAATGGAGTGGAGTGGAGTGGAGTGCCGTGGAATGGAGTGGTGTGGAATGGAATGGATTGGAGTTGAAAGGCATGGAATGGAATGGAGTGGAGTGGACTGGAGTGGAGGGGAGAGGAATAGAATGAAATGGAAAGGAATGGAATGGAGTGGAGTTGAACTGAGTGGAGTGGAGTTGAATGGAGAGGAATGGAATGTAGTGGAATGGAATAAACTGGAGTGAAATGGAGTGGAATGGAGTGGAGCGGAGTGGCACGGATTGCAATGGAGTGTAATGGAGTTGAATGAAGTGGATTGGACTGGAATGGAGTGGAATTTTCTTGAATTGAATGCATTGAATTGTAGTGGAATGGAGTTGAATGGAAAGGAATGTATTGGAATGAATCGGAATGAAGTGAAGTGGAGTGTATTGGAATGGAATGGGATGTAAAAGAACGGAATGGAGAGAAGTGGAGTGGAGAAGAGTGAAGTAGTGTGGAGTGCTGAGGAATGTAATGGGATGGAATGGGATGGGGAGGAATTCAGTGGACTGGAGTGGAGTGGAGTCGAAAAGAGTGTAATGGAATGTGATGAGATGGAATGGAGTGGAGTGGAAAGGAGTTGAGTGGATTCGGGAGGAATGGAGTGGAATAGAATGGAATGGACTGGAGTAGAATCGAGTGGAGTGAAATGGTGTGAAGTGGAGTGCAGTGGAATGGTGTGGATTCGTATGGCGTGGAATGGAATGTAGGGGAGTGGAGTGGAATGGAGTTAAATGGAAAAGAGTAGAATGAAGTGGAATGGATTGGAATGAAGTGCAGTGGAGAGGAGTGGAATGGAGTAGAATGGACTGGAGTAGAGTGGAATGGAATGGAGTGCAGTGAAGGGGAGTAGAAGGAAATGGAGTGGAATGGAAATGAAAGGAATGGAGTGAAATGGAATGGATTGGAGTGGGATGGACTGGAATGAAATGGAGTGGATCTGAGTGGAGTGGAATCGAATGGAGTGGAGTGGAATCGAATGGAGTGGAATGGAGTGGAGTGAACTGGACTGCAGTGTAGTGGACTTGCATGAAATAGAATGGAAAGAGATGGAGTGCAGTGGAGAAGAGTGAAATAGTAAGGAATGGAATGGGATGGAATGGTATGCAATGGAATGGTGACAAGGAATGTGAGCTGAGATTGAGCCATTGCACTCCAGCTTTTGTGACAGAGTGACAACCTCTGGAAAGAAAGGAAGGGTATGGAATGGAGTGGAAAGGAATGTAATGTAATGGGATGGAGTGGAGAGGAGTGCAGTGCTGTGGAATGGAGCGGTGTGGAATGGAATGGATTGGAGTTGAAAGGGATGCAATGGAATGGAATGGAATGCAATGGAATTGATTGGAGTGGAGTGGAGTGGAATGAAGTGGAGTGGAATGGAGTATATTGGAATAGAATGGAATGGCGTGGAATGGAATGGAAAGGAATGGAGTGGAGAAGAGTGGAATGCAGTGGAGTGGAGTGGAGTGGAATGGAGTGGAGTCCCATTCAGCGGTTGGAGTGGAATGGATTGGAATGGAGTGGATTGGAATGGAGAGGAGTGGAGTAGAATGGATTGGAATGGAATGGAGTGGAGTTAAAAGGAATGGAGTGGAGTGGAGTGGAGTGGAATGGAATGGATAGGAATGGAATGGAGACGAGCGCAGTGGAATGGAATAGAATGGAGTGGAGTGGAGTGCATGGTGTGGAAAAGAGTGGAGTGGAGTGCATGGTGTGGAAAAGAATGGAGTGGAGGGCAGTGCAGAGGAGAGGAATGGAGAGGAATGGACTGGAATGGAGTTGAAAGGAATGGAATGGAATTTAATGAAATGGAATGTAGTGGATTGGAATGGAATCGCATGGGATGGAGTGGAATGGAATGGAATGGCATGGAATGGAGTGGAATGGAATGGAATGGCATGGAATGGAGTGGAATGGAACGGAGTGAAGTGGAATGGAATGGATTGGAATGGAATGGAGTGAAGCGAAGTGGAATGCAATGGATTGGAGTGGAATGGAGTGGGGTGGAATGGAATTGAATGGAATGGATCAGAGAGGAATGGAATTGAATGGAATGAAGTGGAGTGGAGTGGAATGGAGTGAAGTGGAGTGGAATGGAATAGAATGGAGAGTAGTGGAATGGAATGAAATGGATTGGAATGTAAGGGAATGGTAGGGAGTGGAATGAAATAGTTTGGATTGGAAAGCAGTGGAATGGAATAGACAGGAGTGGAGTGGAGTGGAGTGGAATGGAATACTGTGGATTGCAGTGTAATGGAATGGAATGGAGTGAAACGGAATGGAATGGTCGGGAGTGCAATAGAATAGAGTGGAGTGGAGTGGAATGGAATGGAATGAACTGCAGTGGAGTGGAGTGGATTGGCGTGGAATGGAATGAACTGCAGTAAAGTGGAGTTGAGTGGAGTGGAAAGGAATGGAGTGCAATGGAATGGAAAAGGGTGGAGTGCAGTGGAATGGAATGGAAAGGAGTGGAATGGAATGGAAAGGAGTGGAGTGGAATGGAATTGTATGGAGTGGAATGGAATGGAAAGGAATGGCATGGAGTGGAATGGAGTGGAGTGGAGTGGAGTGGAATGGAATGGAAAGGAATGGAGAGGAGTGAAATGGAATGGAGTGGTATGTAGTGGAGTGAAATGAAGTGGAATGTAAAAGAGTGGAATGGAGGGGAATAGAGTGGAATGGAGTGGAGTGTAGTGGATTGGAGTGGAATGGAGTCGAATGGAATTGAATGGAAAGAAAAGGAGTGGAATGGATTGGATCGGCATGAAAGGAGTGGAGTGGAGTGGAATGGAGTGGAATGGAAAGAAGTGAAATGGAATGGAATTCAGTGGAGTGGAGTGGAATGGACTGGAATAGGGTGGAATGGATTGGAATTGGGTTTAACAGAATGAAATGGATTGGAAAGGCATGGAACGGTATGGAAAGGAGTGGATTGGACTGGAAGGGAGTGTAGTGGATTGGAAAGGAGTGGAATGAAATGGAATGAAATGGAATGGTGTGGAGTGGAGTGGAATGCAGTGGACCGGATTGGAAAGGTGTTGATTGGATTAGAATGGAATGGAGTGGAGTGAGTGGAGTGGACTGGAATGGAGTGGAATAGAGTGGAATCGAGTTAAATGTAGTGGAGTGGAATGGAATGGAATGGAATGAAAAAGAGTTGAGTGGACTGGAATGGAGTGGAGTGGAGTGTAATGGAGTGCAGTAGATTGGAATGAAATGAAGTGGGGTGGAGTGGAATGGAGTGGAGTGTTGTGTAAAGGAGTGGAGTGGAATCGAAAGTAGAGGAGTGGAGTGGAATGGAATGGAATTGAGTGGAATGGAATGGAATGGAACGGAGTGGAGTGGAATGGAGGTCAATGGAATGGATTGGAGTGGAGTGGATCAGAAAAGAATGGAACGGAGTGGAGAGGAATGGATTTGAATGGAATGGAATGGAATTTAAAAGAGTGGAGTGTAGTGGAATGGAGTTGAATGGATTGGAATGGCATGTAGTGTAGTGGAATGGAATGGATTTAAATGGAATGGAGCAGAGAGGAGTGGAATGGAGTGGAGTGGAATGGAGTGGAGTGGAGTGGAGTCGAATGGAATGGAATGGAATTGAATGGAATGGATTGGAATGAAGTAGAGTGGAGCAGAATGGAGTGGAATGTTTTGGGGCGGTGTGGAGTGGAGTGGAGTGGAATGGAATGCAGTGGAGTGCAACGGTTTGGAATGGAATGGAGTGGAATGGAGTCCAGTGGAATGGAATGCAATGGAGTGGAGTGGAGTGGGGTGGACTGGAATGGAGTGGAAAGGAGTGGAATCGAGTGTAATATAGTGGAGTGGAATGGTATGGAATGCAATGGAATGGAGTAGAGTGGACTGGAATGGAGTGGAGTGGAGTGAAATGGAGTGCAATGGATTGGAATGAAACGGAGTGGAGTGGAATGAAATGGAATGGAATGGAATTGATTGGAATGGAATGGATTGGAATGGAAAGGAGTGGAGTGTAATGGAGTGCAATGGAATAGAGTGGAGTGGAGTGCAGTGCAATGGAATCAAATGGAGTGGAGTGGAGTGCACTGTAATGGAGTGGAATGGAGTGGAATGTATTCAAGTGGAATGGATTGGAATGAAATGGAGAAGATTGGAATGAAATGGAGTGAAGTGATGTGTAAAGGAATGGAGTGAAGTGGAATGGATACGAGTGGAGATTAGTGGGGTGGAGTGGAATAGACTGGAAAGGAATGGAATGGAATGGAGTGGAACTGAATGGAATGCAGTGGAATGGAATGGAATGAAATTGAGTGGAGTGGAATGGAATGGAGAGTAGTGGAGTGGAGTGGAATGGAGTGCAGTGGACTGGAATGGAGTGGAGTGGAATGGAATGGAAAGGAGTGAAATGGCATGGAATGACATGGAATGGAGTGGAATGGAGTACAATGGAGTAGAAAGGAATGAAATGGAATTGAATGGAATAGTGAGGAGTGGTATGGAATGGAGTGGAGTGGAATGGAGTTGACTCGAGCTCAGTGGAAAGGAATGCAGTGGATTCCAATGGAGTAGATAGGAATGGAATGGAATTGAATGGAATGGAAAGGAGTGGATTGGAGTAGAGTGGAATGGAGTGGAGTGGAATGGAATGGAATGCAGTGGGATGGAGTGTAATGGAATGGAATGAAATGGAGTGGGATTCAGTGGTGTGGAGTGGAATGGAACATAATGGAATGCACTGGAATACAATGGAATAGATTGGAGTGGAATGGAGTGGAGTTGAATGGAATGGAATAAAACGGAAAGGAGTGGAGTGGAATGTAGTGGGGTAGAGTGGGATGGAGATGAATGGAATGCAATCAAATGGAGTGAAGTGGAATGGAGTGGTGTGGAATGGAATATACTGGAATGCAAAGGAATGGAGGGCAATTGAATAGAATGGAATGGAATGAAGTGGAATGGAATGGAGTGGAGTGGAATAGAGTGGATTGGAGTGGAATGGAGTGGAGTGGAGGAGAATGGAAGACAATGGAATGGAATGGATTGGTTCGTAATGCGATGCAGTGGAATGGAGTGCAGTGGACTGGAGTGGAATGGAATGGAGTGGAAAGGAGTGGAAAGCAGTGTAGTTGAGTCGAGTGGAATGGAAAAGAATGAAATGGAGTAGAGTGGAATGGAATGGAGTGGGGTGGAGTGGAGTGGAGTGGTGTGGAAGGGAGCAGAGCTGAGTGGAATGGAATGGAATTGAGTGGAATGGATTGGAATGGAAAGGAGTGGAGTGAAAGGCAGGGCAATGGAATGGAATTGAGTGGAATGGATTGGAATGGAAAGGAGTGGAGTGAAAGGCAGGGCAATGGAATGGAGTGTAGTGGAGTGGAGCAGAATGGAATGGAATGGAGTGGAGTGGAATGGAATATAATGGAATAGGAATGACGGGAGTGGAGTGAAATGGAGTGGAATGGATTGGAATGGAATGGATGGGAGTGGAATGGAACGGAATGGAGTGGAGTGGAGTGGAATTGAGTGCAGTGGAATGGAGTGGAGTTTAGTGGAATGGAATCGAGTGGGGTGGAATGGAGTAGCGTGGTGTGGAATGGAGTGGAAAGGAATGGACTGGAAGGTAATGGGGTGGAATGGATTGTAGTAGAGTGGAGTGGAATGGAATGGAGTGGAGTGGAATGGTTTGGAATGGGATGGAGTGGAGTGGAGTGCAGTGGAGTGGAAAGGAATGGCCTGTAGTGGAGTGGACTGGATGGCAGTGGAATGGAGTGGAATCGAGTTTAATGTAGTTTAGTGGAATGGAGTAGAACGGAATTTAATAGAATGAAAAGGAGTAGAATGGACTGTTATGGAGTGGATTGGAGTTGTGTGGAATCGAATGGAGTGGAGTGTAGGGGAATGAAATGGAGTGGAATGGAATTGATTGGAGTGGAATGGAATGGAATGGAGTGGAATGGAAAGGAGTGGAGTTCAATGGAGTGCAATGGAATGGAGTGGATTGGACTGCAGTTGAATGAAAGGAATGCAGTGGAGTGGAGTGGAGTGGACTGGAATGAAATGGAATTGAGTGGAGTAGAGTGGAATGGAGTGGGGTGGATTTGAGTGGAGTGGAGTGGTGTGGAAAGGAGTGCATTGGAGTGGAGTGGAATGGAGTGTAGTGTTGTGTAGTGGAATGGAATTGAGTGGAAAAGAATAGAATGGAATTTAGTGGATTGTAATGGAATGAAGTGGCATGGAATGGAAGGGAGTGGAGTGCAGTGCAATGGAGTGGACTCAAGTTTAGTTAATAAGTAAGTAGTGTTATGGAATGCAATGGACTGTAAGGGAATGAAGTGGAGTGGAGTGCAGAGGAATGGAAATGAGTGGAGTGGAGTGGAATGGAGTGGAATGGAATGGAGTGGAATGGAGTGGATTGGAGTAGAGTGGAGTGAAGTGGAATGGAGTGGAAGGGAAAGGAATGGATTGGAATGGAAAGGAATGGATTGGAATGGAATGGAATGGAATGAAATAAAATGGAGTGTAATGGAATAGAATGGAGTGTAGTGGAGTGGAAAGGAATAGAGTTGTAAGGAATGTAGTGGAGTGGAATTGAGTGGAGTGGAGTGGAATTTAGTAGAGTGGCATGGAACAGATTGCAATAGAATGGAGTGGAGTGTAATGTAGTGGAGTAGAGTGCAATGGATTTGAATGGAATGGAATACAATGGAGTGGAGTGGAATCGAATGGTTTGGAATGGAGTAAAGCGGAAAGGAATGGAATGGAGTAGAATGGAACGGAATGGAGTGGAATGAAATGGAATGGAGTGTAATGGAATGGAGTGTAATTTAATGGAGTGGAGTACAATAGAGGGAAATGGAATGGAGTGGGGTGGAGTGGATTGGAAGGGAATGGAATGGAGTGGAGTGGAATGGAGTGGAATGGAATCGAGTGGAATTGGAAAGAGTAGAGTGGAGTGGAATGGACTTGAATTGATTGGAATGGAGTGTAGTGCAGTGGAATGGAATAGATTTAAGTGGATTGGAGCAGAGTGGAGTGGAATGGAGTGGAGCGGAATGGATTGGAGTTGAGTGGAATGGAATGGAATGGTGTGGAGTGGAATAAGGTAGAGTGGAGTGGAATGGAGTGGAACGGAATGGAGTGGGATATAATGGGTTGTCATGGAGTGGAGTGGAATGGAGTGGAGTGGAATTGTTTGGAATGGAATGGAGTGTAGTGGAGTCCAGTGGAATGGAATGGAATGGAGTGGAGTGGAGTGGAATGGAGTGGAATGGAGTGGAATCGAGTTAAATGTAGTGGAATGGAATGGAATGGAGTGGAATAGAATGGAGTAGAGTGGACTACAATTGAGTGGAGTGGAGTGTAATGGAGTGCAGTGGATTGGAATGAAATGGAGTGGAGTGGAGTGGAATGCAACGGAGTGGAATGGATTGGAATGGAATGGATTGGAATTGAAAGGAGTGGAGTGCAATGGAGTGGAAAGGAATTGAGTGAAGTAGAGTGCAGTGCAATGGAATCGAATGGAATGGAGTGGAGTGGACGGGAATGGAGTGGAAAGGAATAGAATGGAGTGCAGTGGAGTCGAGTGGAATGGAATGGAAAGAAGTGGAGTGGAATGGAATGGAGTGGGGTGAAGTGGAGTGGAGTGATGGGGAAAGGAGTGGAGTAAAGTGGAATGGAGAGGAGTGTAGTGTAGTGGTGTGGAATGGAATTGACTGGAAAGGAATGGAATTGAATGGATTGGAAGAGAATGAAGTGGAGTGGAATGGAATATAGTGGAGTGGAATGGAGTGCAATCGAATGGAGTGGAGTGGAGAGGAGCAGAATGGAATGGAATGCAGTGGAGTGGAGTGGAGAGGAAAATAATGGAATCGAATGGAGTGGAGTGGAATTGAGATGAGAGGAATCGAAGGGAGTGCAGTGGAGTGGATTGGAGTGGGGTGGAGAGGAATAGAATGGAATGGAATGAATTAGAATGGAGTGGAGGGGAGAGGAATGGAGTGTATTGAAGTGGAGCAGAGTGGAATGGAGTGCAGTGGACTGGAATGAAGTGGAGTGGAATGGAATGGAGTGGAATGGAGTTGTATGGAAAGGAATGCAGTGGAGTGCAATGGAGTGGAATGGAATGGAATGGAAGGGAGTGGAGTGGAGTGGAATTGAGTGGAGTGGAAAGTAATAGAATGGAATGGAAAGGAATGGAATGGGGTAGAGTGGAATAGAATGTAATGGAAAGGAGTGCAATTGAGTGGAGTGGAGTGGAATGGAATAGAATGGAATGCAGTGGAATGGAATGGAATGGAATGGAATGTAGTGGAGTGGAGTGGAATGGAGTGGATTGGAGTGGAATGGAGTAGAGTGGAATGGATCGGAGTGGAGTGCATTGGAGTGGAATGGAGGGGAATGGAGTGGAAAGAAATGGATAGGAATGGAAAAGATTTTAGTGGAATGGAATACAGTGGAGTGGAATGGAGACGAATGGAATGGGGTGGAATGGAAAGGAACAGAATGGAGTGGAGTGGAGTGGAGAGGAATAGAAAGGAGCGGAGTGGAAAAGAGTGGAATTGAATGGAGTGGATTGGTGTGGAATATAATAGAATGGAATAGAGTGGAATGGAATGGAGTGGAAACGAATGGAGTGGAATGGATGGGAAAGGAGTTGAATGGAGTTGAGTGGAGTGGAAAGAGTGTAATGGACTGGAATAGAGTGGAATGGAAGGGAATGTTGTGGAATGAAATGGAATAGGTTCGCATGGAATGGAATGGCATGGAATGCAGTGGACTGGAGTGGAACGGAATGGAATGCGTTGGAATGGAATGGAGTGGAGTGAAATGGAATGGAGCTGAGTGGAATGGATTGGAATGGAATGGAGTGGAGTGCAGTGGAATGGAATGGAATTGAATGAAATGGAGTGGACTGGAATGCAGTGTAATGGAGTGGAATGGAGTGGAATGGAATGGAGTGGAATGGAGCGGAATTTAATGGAATGCAATGGAGTAGAGAGGAATGTAATGGAGTGGAGTGTAGTGGAATGGAGTGGAATGGAGAGCAGTGGAGTGGAGTGGAGAGGAACGGAATGGAGTGGAGTTGAATGTAGTGGAGTGGAGTGGAATGGAGTGGAGTGTACTGGAGTGCAGTGGAGTGGAAAGGAATGTAGCAGAGTGGAGTGGAATGGAGTGGAGTGGAATTAAATGGAATAGAGTGGAGTGGAGTGTAGTGGAATGGAATGGAAAGAAATGGAGCAGAGAGGAGTGGGTGGAGTGGAATGCAGTGAAATTGAATCAAATGGAATGGAGTGGAGTGGAATGGAATGGAGTGGAATGGATTGGAGTGGAGTGGATGGAGTGAAATTCAGTGGAATTGAATGGAAAGGAGTGGAGTGGAGTGGGATGGAATTTACAGTAGTCGAGTGGAATGGAGTGGAATGGAATGGAGTGAACTGGAATGGAGTGGTTTGGAATGGAATGCAATGGAATGGAATGGGATGAAATAGAATGGAGTGAAGTGGAGAGGAATGTAGTGTATTGAAGTGGAGTGGAGTGGAATGGAGTGCAGTGGACTGGAATGAAGTGGAGTGGAATGGAATGGAGTGGAAGAGAGTTGTATGGAAAGGAATGGAGTGGAGTGCAATGGAGTGGAATGGAATGGAATGGAATGAAATGAAATGGAATGGGGTGGAGTGGAATGGAATGAAATGGAAAGGAGTGCAATTGAGTGGAGTGGAGTGGAATGGAATAGAATGGAATGCAGTGGAATGGAATGGGATAGAATGGAATGCAGTGGAATGGAATGGAATGGAGTGGAATGGAATGGAATGTAGGGGAATGGAGTGGAATGGAGTGGAGTGGATTACATTGGAGTGGAATGGAATGGAATGGAGGAGAGTGGAGTGGAATGAAATGGATAGGAATGGAAAAGATTTTAGTGGAATGGAATACAGTGGAATGGAATGGAAACGAGTGGAATGGGGTAGAATGGAAAGAAATGGAATGGAGTGTAGTGGAGTGGAGAGGAATGGAAAGGAGTGGAGTGGAAAAGAGTGGAATTGAATGGAGTGGATTGGTGTGGAGTATAATAGAATGGAATGGAGTGCAATGGAATGGAGTGGAATGGAATGGAGTGGAATGCATGGGAATGGATTTGAATGGAGTTGAGTGGAGTAGAAAGAGTGTAATGGACTTGAATGAAGTGGAATGGAATGGAATGTTGTGGAATGAAATGGAATGTGTTCGAATGGAATGGAATGGCACGGAATACAGTGGACTGGAGTGGAATGGAGTGGAATGGATTGGAATGGAGTGGAGTGGAGTGAAATGGAATGGAGTTGAGTGGAATGGATTGGAATGGAATGGAGTCGAGTGCAGTGGAATTGACTGGAATTGAATGAAGTGGAGTGGACTGGAATGCAGTGTAATTTATTGGAATGGAGTGGAATGGAGTGGAGTGGAATGGAGAGGAATTTAATGGAATGCAATGGAGGAGAGAGGAATGGAATGGAGTGGAGTGCAATGGAATGCAGTGGAAGGGAGAGCAGTGAAGTGGAGTGGAGTGGAATGGAATGGAGTGGAATGGAATGGAGTGGATTGGAAAGGAGCAGAGTGGAGTGGAATGGAATGGAGTGTAGTGGAATGGTTTGTAATGAATGGAGTGGCGTGGAGTGCAGAGGAATCAAATGGAATGGAGAGCAGTGGAGTGGATTGGCCTGGAAGGCAAAGGAATGTAGTGGAATCGAGTGGAATGGAGTGCAGTGGAATGGAGAGGAATGGAGTAGAGTGGGTTGGAATGGAGTGGAGTGGAGTGAAAAGGAATGGAGTGGAGTGGAATGGAATGGAGTGGAGTGGAGTATAATGGAATGCAGTGGAATGCAATGGAATGTAGTCGAATGGAAAGGAGTGGATTAGAATGGAGTGAAATTTAAAGGAGTGGACTGGAGTACAGTGGAATGAAATGGAATGGAATGGAGTGGAGTGGAGTGGAATGGAGCAGAATGGAGTGGAAAGGAGTGGAATGGAATGGAGTGGAGTCGATTAGAATGGAATGGAATGGAGTAGAGTGGAATGGAATGGAGTGGGGTGGAATGGAGTGGAGTGTAGTGGTGTGGAAAGGAGTGGATTGGAGTAGAATTTAATGGAGACGAGTGGAGTGGAATGGAATGGAATTGAGTGGAATGGAATGGAATGGAGTAGAGCAGAATGGAGTGGAGTGGAAAGGAGGGCAAAGGAATGGAGTGGCATGGAGTTGGGCAGAATGGAATGGAATGGAGTGGAGTGGAATGGAGTGGAATGGAACGGAATGGACTTGGAATGAGTGGAGTGGAGGGGAATGGAATGAAATTTAATGTACTGGAGTGGAGTGGAATGCAGTGGGGTGAAGTGGAATGGAGTGGATTGGAATGGAGGGGAATGGACTGGAATGGAGTGAAATGGAGTGGAGTGTAATAGAGTGGACTGGAATGGAATACAAAGGAGTGGGAAGGAATGGAATGAAGGGGGTGAAGTGGAATGTGGTTGATTGGCGTTGAATGGAGTGGAGTGGATAGGAGTGGACTTGAAAGGATGAAAAGCAATGGAGTGGAGTGGAGTAGAGCAGAGTGGATAGGAGTAAAGAAGAATGGAATGGAATGAAGTGGTATGGAATGGATTGGAAATGAAAGGAATGGAGTGGAATGGAATGGAGTGGAGTGCAGTGGAATGGAATGGAGTGGAGTGGAATGGAATGCAATAGAATGGAATGTGTTCTACTGGAATGGAATAAAATGGAATCGAGTGGATCTGAGGGCAGTGGAGTGGAATACAATGGAATGGAACGGAATGCAGTGGAATGGAATGGAATGGAGTGGAGAGAAATTTAATGATATGAAATTGTGTGGAATGGTGTGTATTATAGTGGAGTGGAATGGAATGGAACGCAGCGGAATGGAATGGAATGGAGTAGAGTGGATTGGATTAGACTGCAGTGGAATGGAGTGGAAAGGAATGCAACGGAGTGGAGTGGAATGGAGTGGAGTGGAGGGCAGGGGCGTGGAAGGAAATTGAGTGGAGTGGAGTGGAGTGGAATGGAATGGAATTGAAAGGAATAGAATGAAATGGAGTGGAGTGGAATGGAGTGGAGTAGATTAGAATGGAGTGGAATGCAGTGGAATTCAGTGTAATGGAATGGGTTGGAGAGGGGTGGAATGGAGAGGAATGGAAATGAATGAAGTGGAGTGGAATGAAGCGGAATGGAGTGGAGTGGAATGGACTGCAATGGAGAGGTGTGGAGAGAAGTGGAATGGAGTCTAATGGAATGGAATGGGTTAGAGTGGAATGGAATGGAATGGGTTAGAGTGGAATGGAATGGAATGGAATGGAGTGGAATAAACTGGAGTGGAATGGTATAGAATGGAGTGGACTGGAATGGAATGTAATGGAGTAGAAAGGAAGGGAGTGGAGTGGAATGGAGTTGAGTGGAGTGGAATTTGGAGGGGTGGCATGGAATGGATTGGAATAGAATGGATGGGAGTGGAATCTAGTGGGGTGGCATGGAGGGGAGTGGAATGCAATGGCATGGAATGCAGTGGAATGCAATGGAATGGATTGCAGTGCAATAGAGTGCAGTGGAATGGAAAGGAATGTAGTGGAGTGGAGTGGAGTGGAATGTAGTAGAGTGGAGTGGAATAGAGTTGAATGGAAGGGAATGGAATGGAGTGGAGTGGAATGGATTGGAGTGGAATGGAGTAGAGTGGAATGGAATGGAATGGAATGAAATGGAGTCGAGTGGAGTGGAGTGGAGTGGATTGGAGTGGAATGAAGTGGAGTGGAGAGGAGTGGAATGGAATGGATTGCAGTGGAATGGATTGGAAGGGAAAGGAGTGGAGAGGATTGCATTGGATAGGAATGGAATGGGGTGGAGTTTACTGGAATGGAATGGAAGGTACTGGAATGGAATGAAGCAGAGTGGAGTGGAATGGAATGGAATGGAATGCCTTGGAATAGAATGGATGGGAGTGGAATCTAGTGGGGTGGCATGGAGGGGAGTGGAATGCAAAGGCATGGAATGCAGTGGAATGCAATTCAATGGATTGGAGTGCAATATAGGGCAGTGGAATGGAAAGGAATGTAGCGGAGAGGAGTGGAGTGGAATGTAGTAGAGTGGAATGGAATGGAATTTACTGGAATGTAATGGAATGTACTGGAGTGGAATGGAGTGGAGTGGAGAGGAATGGAATGGAATGGAATGGATTGCAATGGAATGGAATATAATGGAGTGGAGTGGAGTGGAGAGTAATGGAATGGAATGGAGGAAATGGAATGCAGTTGAACGGAATAGACTGCAATGGAGTGGAATGGAGTACAGTGGAGTGGTGTGGAATGAAGTTGAAAGGACTGGAATGGAGTGGCATTTAATGAAATGGACTGGAATGGGTTGGAATTGAAAGGAGAGTAGTGGAGTGTAATGGAATGCTGCGGAGTGGAACGGAGTTGAATGGAATGGAATGGAATATAATGGAGATGAGTGGAGTACAATGGAGTGGAGTGGAGTTGAATGTAGTCGAGTGTAGTGGAATGAAATGGAATGGAATGGAATGGAGTGGAACGGAAGGGATTGGAGTGGAAATGAGTGGAAAGGAATGGATTGGAAATGAACGCAGTGGAGTGGAGTGGAATGGACAGGAGTGGAGTGGAATGCAGTGGAATGGATTGGAATGGAGAGGAGTGGAATGGAACGGAATGGAATAGAATGGAGTGGAGTGGGTTGGAGTGGAGTTGAATGGAGTGGAGTGGATTGGAAATGAGTGGAGTGGAATTGAATGGAGTGGAATGGAATGAAATGGAAGGGAATGGAGTGGAGTGGAGTGGAACGGAGTGGAGTGGAAAGGAATGGAGTGGATTTTATTGGAATGGAATAGAATGGGGTGGAGAGGAATGGAGTGAAGTGGAATCGAGGATAATGGAATGGAGTGGAATGGAATGGAGTGGAGTGGAGTGGTGTAGAATGGAATGGAATGGAGTGGAGTGGAATGGAATGGAATGGAGTGGAATGGAATGGAATGGAATGGAATGGAATGGAATGGAATGGAATGGAATGGAGTAGAGTGGAATGGAATAGAGTGGGGTGGAGTGGAGTGAAATGGAATGGAATACAATGGAATGGGATGTATTGGATTGCAATGCAGAGGAATGGAGTGGAGGGAGGTGGGGTGCAGTGGGTTGTAGTGTAGTTTAAAGGATTGGAGTGGAATGGAATGGAATGGAAGGGAATGGTTTGGATTGGAGTGGAGTGCAGTGGAATAGAATGAAATGGAATGTAGTGGAGTATAATGGAATGGAGTTGAGAGGAATGGTATGGAGTTGAGTGAAGTGGAGTAGAGTGGAATATAATGGAGTGGAATGGAATGGAGTGGAGTGTAATGAAATAGAGTGGAAAGGAATAGAACGTGATGGAGTGGATTGCAGTGGAATAGAGTGGAGTGGAGTGGAGTGGAATGGAATGGAATGGAGTGGATTAGAATGGAATGGAGGGAAATGGAGCGGAGTGGAATGGAATGGAATGGAATGGAGTGGAGAGCAGTGTAATGTAGTGGAATGTAGTGGAATGGAAAGGAGTGGAGTGGAATGGGATGGAAGGAAATGGCGTGGAGTGGAACAATGTGGAGTGGAATGGAGCAGAATTGAATGGAATGGAGTGGAATGGATTGGAGTGGAATGGCTTCGAATGGAGTGGAAGGGAAGGGAATGGAATGGAATGGATTGAAATATAGTGGAGAGGAGTGGAATGGAGTGGAGCAGAGTGGAATCGAGTGGTGTGGACTGGAATGGAGTAGAGTGGAATGGATTGGAGTGGAATGGAATGGAGTGGAGTGGAATGGAAAGGAGTTGAGTGGAGTGGAGTGGAATGGAAAGGAGTTGAGTGGAGTGGAGTGGAATGGAGTGGAGTGGACTGGAATGGAGTGGAAAGGAATACATTGTAATGGAATGGGGTGGATTGGAGTGGAATGGAGAGGAATGGAGAGATATGGACTGGAGTGGAATGGAATAGAATGAAATGTAGTGGGGTGGAGTGGACTGATGATGATGGATATGAATGGAGTTTAATGGAATGGAATGGAAAGGAGTGGACTGGAATGGAATGGAGTGCAACCGAGTTTAGTGGAATGGAATGGAATGGAGTGGAATGGAATGGACAGGAGACGAGTGGAATTTAGTGGCGGGTAGTGGAATGGAATGGAATGGATTAGAGAAGAGTGGAATGGAGTGGAATGGAATGAAGCGGAATGCAGAGGAATGGAGTGGAATGGAGAGGAGTGGAATAGAATGGAGTGTAGTGGAGCAGAATGGACTGGAATGGAGTTCAGTAGAATAGAGTGGAGTGGAGTAGAATGGAATGGAGCAGACTTGAAGGCAGTGTAGTGGAATGGAATGGAGTGGAATGGAGTGCAATGGAGTAGAGTGGAGTGTAATGGAGAGGAATGGAATGGAGTGTAGTGGAGGGGAGTGGAGGGGAATGGACAGGAATGGTGTGGACTGGTGTGCAATGGAATGGAATGGAATGGAATTTAATGGAGTGGATTCAAATGGAATGGATTGTAATGGAATTAGATGGCATGGAATGGAGTAGAGTGGAGGTTATTGGAATGGAGTCTAGTGGAAAGGAGTGGAATGGAATGGAATGGAGGGAGTGGAGTGGAACGGAGTGGAATGGATAGGAACGGAATGGAGTGGAATGGAATGGAATGGAATGGAGTGGATTGGAGTGGAATGGAATGGAGTGGAATTGAGTGTTTTCTAGAGGAATGAAATGCATTGTACTGGAGTGGAATGGGGAGAAATGTAATGGAATGGAGTGGAGTGCCATGCAATCGAAAGGAATGGAGTGCAATGGAGTTAAATGGAGTGCAGTGGAGTGGTGTGGAGTGGACAGGAATGGAGTGGCATTGAATGAAATGGAGTGGAATGGAATGGAATGGAGTGGAATGGAATGCAATGGAATTGAATGGAATGGAATGGAATGGAATGGAATGGAATGGAGTGGAGTGGAATGAATTGCAGTGGAGTGGAATGTAGTTGAATGGAATGGAATGGAAAGGAGTTGAGTGAAGTACAATGGCGTGGAGTGGAGTGGAAAGTAGTGGAGTGAAGTGTAATGGAATGGAATGGAGTGGAGTGAAATGGAATGAAGTGGAGTGGAATTGAGTGGAATGGAATGGAGTGGAATGGAATACAGTGGAATAGAGTTGAATGGACGTGAGTGCATTGGAATGCAGATGAATGGAATTGAGTGGAATGGAATGGAGTGGAATGGAACGGAGTGGAATGGAGTTGAGTAGAGTGGAGTGGAGTGGAATGGAGTGGATTGGAGTGGAAAAGGGTAGAGTGGAATGGAATGGAGTGGAATGGAATGGAATGGAGTAGAGTGGAGTGGAATGGAGTGGACTGTGGTGGAATGGAGTGCAGTTTAGTGGAATGGAATAGAATGGTGTGGAGGGGAATTGAGTGTAGTAGAATGGAGGGGAGTGGAGTCGAATGGAATGGAATGGAATGTAGTGGATTGGAATGGAATGGAATGGATTGAAATGGAGTGGAATGGAGTGCAGTTTAATGGAATGAAATGGAATGTAGTGGAGTGGAATGGAATGGAGTGGAGTGGAATGCAATGGAGTTGAGTGGAGTAGAGTAGAGTGGAGTGGAGTGGAGTGCAATCGAGTAGAATGGATTGGGGTCGAATGGAATGGAGTGATGTGGAGTGTAGTGGAATGGAATGGAATGAAGTGGAGTGGAATGTAGTGGAGTGGAGTGGAGTGGAATGGAGAGGAGTGGAGTAGAGTTCAGTGGAATGTAATGGAGAGGAGTGGAGTGGAATGGATTGGAATAGAGTGGAATTGAGTGGAATGGAATGGAGTGGAATTGAATGCAGTGGAACGGACGGGAGTGGAGTGGAGTGCATTGGAATGGACTGGAATGGAATGCACTGGAAAGGAATGGAATGTACTTCAGTGGAGGGGAGAAGAGTGGAGTGGAGTGAAATGGAGTGCAGTGAACTGGAAAGTATTGAAGTGGAAAGGAATGGAGTGGAATGGAATTGTATGGAATGGAATGGAGTGTAATGGATTGGAATGGAGTGGAGTGGAATGGAGTGGAATGGATTGGAATGGAGGAAATGGAGTGGAGTGGAGGGGAACGGGATTGAATGGAATGGAGTGGCAAGAATTGGGACGAGATGGAAGGGAGTGAGGTGGAATGGAGTGGAATTGAGTGGAGTGGAGTAGAATGGAATGGAATCGAATGGAATGGAATGGAGTGGAATGGAGTGGAGTGAAGTGCAATGGATTGATATGGAATGGAGTGGAGTGGAGTGGAGTGGAATGGAATGGAGTTTTCTGGAATGGAGCGGAATGGAGTGGAATGGAGTGGAATGGAGTGGAGTGGAATGGAGTGGAATGGAATGGAATGGAAAGGAGTAGAGTGGAATGAAATGGAATGGAGTTTATTAGAGTGGAGTGGAGCAGAATGGAGTGCAGTAGAGGGGAATGGAATGGAATCAATTCAGTGGAAGGGAATGAAGTGGGGTGGAATGGAGTGTAACGGAATGTAGTGGAAAGGAGTGGAGTGGAATGGAATGCAGTGGAGTGGAATGGAGTTGGGCGGACTGGAGTCTAATGGAACGAAGTGGAGTGGAGTGGAATGGAATGGAGAGTAGTGGGATGGAGTGGAATGGAATGGAGTGGAGTGGAATGGAATGGAAAGGAATGGAATGAAGTGGAGTGGAGTGGAACGTAGTTAAGTGGAGTAGAATGGAGGTGAATGTAATGGAGTGGAATAGAATACGGTGGAGTGGCTGGAGCGGAGTGGATTGGAGTGGAATGGAATGGAATGGAGTGGAATGGAGTGGAGTGAAATGCAGTGGAGTGGAGTGGAAAGGATTGGAGTTGAATGGAGTTGAGTGGAATGGAGTCGAATGGAGTGGAGTGCAGTGGAGTGGAATGAAGTGGAGTGGAGTGGTGCGTAATGATGTGAAATGGAAAGGAATGAAGTGACATGGAAAGGAATGGAATGGAATGGAATGTAGTGGAGTGGAACGGAATGGAATGCAGTGGAGTGGAATGGAATTGAATGGAATGGAATGGAATGGAAAGGAAAGGAGTGGTGTGTAGTACAATGTAGTGGGGTACAGTGGACTGGAGCGGAGGAGAATGGACTGGGTTGGAGTGGAATGGAATCAAATGGAATGGAGTGGAGCGGAATGGAATGGACTGGAGTTGAAAGGAATGGAATGGAATGGAGTTGAGTGGAGTGGAGTGGAATGGAGTGGAATTTACTGGAAAGGAGTGGAGTGGAATGGAATGGAGTGGAATGGAATGAAATGGAATGGAACAGAGTGGAGTGGAATGGAATGGAGTGGAATGGAATGAAATGGAATGGAACAGAGTGGAGTGGAGTAGAGTGGAGTGGAGTGGAGTACAGTGGAATGAAATAGAATGGAGTGGAGTGGAATGGAGTGAAGTGGAATGGAGGGGAGTGCAGTGGAATGGATTGGAATGGAATGGAGTGGATTGGAGTGGAATGGAGTTAAGTGGAATGGAGTGGAATGGAATAGAGTGGACGGGAGTGGAGTGGAAAGGAATGGAATGGAATCACGTGGAATAGAGGGGACTCGAATGGATTGCGATGGAGTGGAATGGAATGGAGTGGAGTGGAGTGGAGTGGAGTGAAATAGAATGGCATGGAAAGGGATGGAATGGAATGCAATGGAAAGGTGAAAAGGAATGTGAGCTGAGATTTAGCCACTGTACTCCAGCCTTTGTGACAAAGTGAGATCCTACGGAAAGAAAAGAATTTAGTGGAATGGAGTGGATTGGAAAGGAATTGAATGGAACAGAGTGGAATGGAATGGAGAGGAGTGGAATGGAATGGAGAGGAATGGAGTGCATTGGAGTGGAGAGGAGTGGAGAGAAGTGGAATGGAGTGGAGTGGAGTGGAATGGAGAGCTGTGGAGTGGAATGGAATAAAGTGGAGTGGATAGGAGTGGAATGAAATGGAATGGATTGGAGCGTAGTGGAATGGAGTGGAGTGAAGTTGAATAGAGTGAAATGGGAAGGACTGTAGTGGAGTGATGTGGAGTGGAGTGGAATGCAAAGGAGTGGAGCGGAATGGTGTGGATTGTAATGGAGTGGAGTGGAGTGGAATGGAATAGAATGGAATGAATTGGAATGGAGAGGAGTGGAGTGGAATGGAATGGATTGGAGTGGAGTGGAATGGAATGGAGTGGACTGGAGGGGAATGGAGTAGATCAGAGTGGAGGCGAGTGGAGTGGATTGAAATAGAAAGGAATGGAATTAAAAGGAATGGAATGGAATGGAATGGAATAGAAGGGAGTAGAATGGAGTGGAGTGGAGTGGAGTGGAGTGGAGTGAAGTGGTATGGAATGGAATAGAGTGGAATGGAGTGGACTGGAGGTGAATTGAGTGTGGTGGATTGGAGGGGAGTTGAGTGGAATGGAGTGGAGTGGAGTGGAAAGTAGTGGAGTGGAGTGGAGTGCACTGAAGTGGAATGTAATTGATTGGAGTGGATTGCAGAGGAGTGGTATTGAATGGAATGGAATGAAATGGAATGGAGTGGAGTATAATGGAGTGGAGTAGATTGGAGTGGAGTGCAATGGAGTGGAATGGAATAGAGTGGCATGGAATGGAGTGGAATGGAATGGAATGGAATCGAGTGGAGTGGAATGGAATGGAATGGAGTGGATTAGAGTGGAGTCGAGTAGAGTGGAGTGGAATGTAGTGGAGTGGAATGGAATGGAATGGAATAGAATGGGGTGGAGTGGAATGGAGTGGAGTGGAGTTGAGTGGAATGGATTGGAGTAGGGTGGAACGGAGTTGAATGTAATGGGGCAGAATGGAATGGAGGGAATGGAGTTGAATCCAGTGAAGTGGATTGGAGTGGCGTGGGGTGTAGTGCACTGGAGAGGAATGGAGTGGAATGGAATGGGATATAATGCAACAGAGTGGAGTGGAATGGAATGGAATGGAATGGAGCAGATTGGAGTGGAGCGGAGTGGAACAGAACAGAACGGAATGTAATGGATAGGAATGGAACAGAACGGAGTGGAATGTGAGCTGAGATTGTGCCACTGCACTGCAGGCTGGGTGACAGAGTGAGATACTGTCGAAAGAAGGGAATGTAATGTAATGTAGTGGAATGGAATGGAATGGAAAGAATTGCAGTGGAATGGAATGCAAAGGAATGTAGTGGAATGGAATGGAATGGCATAATGAAAGGTGAGCTGAGATTGTGCTACTGTGCTCCATGCTGGGTGACAGAGTGAGAGACTTATAAAGAAAGGAATGGAATGAAATGCAATGGAAAGGAATTGTGTGAATTGGAATGCAGTGGAATGGAAGGGAAAGGAATGGAATGCAATGGATTGGAACAGAACGGAACGGAATGGAATGGAATGGCATAATGAAATGTGAGCTGAGATTGTGCCATTGTGCTCCAGGCTGGGTGACAGTTTGAGATACTAACGAAAGAAAGCAATGGAGCGGAATGCAGTGGAATTGAATGGAATGGAATGGAATGAAATGAAACGGAATTTTGTGGATTGGAGTGGTTTGGAGTGAAGTGGAGTGTAGTGGAATGGAGAGGAGTGGAATGAGATCGAATGGAACGGAATTAAGTGGAGTGGAGTGGGATGGAGTGGAGTGCAGTTGAATGGAGTGGAATGGAATGGGATGGAGTGGAATGGAGTGGCGTGCAGTGGAGTGGAGGGGAGTGGAATGGAGTGGAATGGAATCGGATGTAATGGAAAGTAGTGGAGTGGAGTGGAGTGGAGTGGAACGGAGTGAAACAGAACAGAATGGAATGCTTCAGAACGGAACAGACGGAGTGGAACAGAACTTTATGGAGAAATGTGTGCTGAGATTGTGAAACTGTGCTGCAGCCTGTTTGACAGATGGAGATCCTTTCAAAAGAAAGGACTGGACTGGAATGGAATGGAATGGAATGAATTGGAGTGGAACGGAGTGGAATTGAGTTTAATGGAATGGAATGGAATGGAATGGAATAGAATGGAGGGGAGCAGATTGGAGTGGAGTGGAGAGGCGCGGAGCAAAACAGAATGGAACAAAATGGAATGGAATGGAATGGAATGTGAACTGAGATCGTGCCACTGCAATTCAGGCTGGGTGACAGATTGAGATACTCTGGAAAGAAAGGAATGGAATGGAATGCAGTAGAATGGAATGGATTTGAATTGAATTGAATGAAATTGAATGGATTGGAATGGAATGGAATTGAATGGAAAGGAATGGCATAATGAAATGTGTGCTCAGATTATGCCACTGCGCCACAGGCTGGGTGACAGAGTCAGATTCTCTCGAAAGAAAGTATTGGAATGGGATGCAGTGAAATGGAATTGAACGGAATGGAATGGAGTGGACTGCTGTGGAGTGCAGTGCAGTGTTGTTGAACGGATAGGAATGGAATGGGATGGAATGGAATGGAAAGAAGTGGAGTGGAATGGGGTGGAGTGTAGTGCTGTGGAATTTAGTGGAATGAAATGGGATAGAGTGGAATGGGGTGGAGTGCAGTGCAGTGGAGTGGAGAGGAGTGTAATGCAGTGGAATGGAATCGGATGTAACGAATTGTAGTGGAGTGGAGTAGATTGGAGTGGAACAGAGTGGAACGGCACAGAATGGATGGGAAAATAACTGAAAGGAATGGAATGGAATGGTGAAATGTGTGCTGACATTGTGCCACTGCGCTACATCCTGTGTGACAGAGGGAGATCCTTTTGAAAGAAAGGAGTGGAATGGAATGGAATAGAATGGAATGGAATGGAATGGAGTGGAGCAGAATGGAATGGAATGGAATGGAATGGAATGGAATGGAATGGAGTGGAGCAGAATGGAATGGAATGGAATGGAATGGAATGGAATGGAATGGAATGGAAGGGAATGGAATGGAATGGAAGGGAATGGAATGGAATGGAAGGGAATGGAATGGAATGAAATGAAATGAAATGAAATGAAATGGAATGGAATGGAATAGAATTGAGTGGATGGGAGGGGAGCAGAGTGGTGCGAAGCAGAAAAGATCAGAAAACAATGGAACAGAACGGAATGGAACGGAATGGAATGTAAGCTGAGATTGTGCCACTGCACTCCAGGCTGGGTGACAGACTGAGCTACTCTCGAAAGAAAGGAATGGAATGGAATTCAGTGGAATGGAATGGAATTTAATTGAATGGAATGGAGTACACTGGAGTGGAGTGGAGTGAAATGGAGTGGAGTGGAGTGGTGTGAAGTGGACTGCAGTGGAACAGAGCGGAATGGAAATGGATGGAGGGGAATGGAGTGGAGTGGAGTAGAATGGAGTGGGGTGGAATGGAATGGAATGAAGTGGAGTGGACTGGAATGTAGTGGAGTGGAGTGGAATGGATTGGGGTGGAGTGGAATGAAATGGTGTGGAGTGGAATGGAATGGAGAGCAATGCAATGAAATGGAATGGAATGGAATGGATTGGAATCGTATGGAGTGGAGTGGAGTGGAATGGAGTAGAGTGGAATGGAATTGAATGGAATGGAGTTTAGTGGAGTGAAGCGGGGTAGAGTGGAATGGAATGCAATAGAATGGTAAGGAATGTAATTGAAAGGAATGGAATGAAATCGAATGCAACGGAATGGAATGCAATGGAATGGAATGCAGTGGAATGGAATGGAATTGAATGGAATGAAATAGAAAGGATTGGAATAATGTAATGGGAGCTGAGATTGTGCCACTGCACTACAGGCTGTGTGACAGAGTGAGACACTCTCGAAAGAAAGCAATGGTATGGAATGCAGTGGAATGGAATGGAATGGAATGGAATGAAATGAAATGAAATGGAATGGAATGGAATGGAAAGGAGTGGACTGGAGTGGAGTGGAGTGAAATGGAGTGGAGTGGAATGGAGAGCAATGGAATCGGATGGAATCTAATGGAATGGAAAGAAGTGGACTGGAGTGGTGTGGAGTGAAGTGGAGTGGAGCGGAATGGAGAGGAATGGAATGGGATGGAATGGAATGGAATGAACTGGAGTGGAGTGGGTTGGAGTGGAGTGAAGTGGAATGGAGTGGAATGGAATGGGATGGAGTGGAATGGAGTGGAGAGGTGTGCAGTGGAGTGGAGAGGAGTGGAATGGAGTGGAATGGAAACGGCTGTAACGGAATACAGTGGAGAGGAGTGGAGTGGAATGGAACGGAAAGGAAGAGAATGGAAAGGAACGGAATGGAATGGAATGGAATAGAGAAATTTGTTCTGAGATTGTGCCACTGCACTGCAGCCTGTGTGACAGAGGGAGGTCCTGTTGATAGAAAGGAGTGGAATGGAATGGATTGGAATGGAATGGATTGGAGTGGAGCGGAGTGGAATACAGGTGCAGCACACCAGCATGGCACATGTATACGTATGTAACTAACCTGCACATTGTGCACATGTACCCTAAAACTTAAAGTATATAAAAAAAGAAAAATGGACTAATTCATTACAATATACAAGTTACAGCCTTCCCATTTCCCCCGTTTTACCTAACTCCTATTTTGCAGCTTCATTGGTTTTATAGAAGAGAAACTAAGAGGGAGGAAATACATTATATACAAGCTTCTCTGATGCTTGGTCAGGATAAAAATTAAAATGGGCTTCTATATGTTTGATGGAGGAAAAGACAAAATAGGGATGGCACATAATTGATTACCCTTTTAATGCAAGTTACTCTTAATGTTAGGCTTTTCTTAGCTGGGGCTGAACTCCCCCTGCCAGTCCAAGAACCCCATAAGAACACAGTCAGACTCCTTCCAATTCTAGTGAGGTGTGCAACATGTTATTAATTTCTTCTAGTTTTCCAGGGTTATCTAGTGTCCAGTCATCATCTTCTCCCTGCCCTTTGAGTTCTGTCTTACGTACATACCCCACTCTCGAAACACCCGGGCTTCACCAGAACAACATGCAGTGGGGCCTCTTATCAGCTGGCAAAGTTGAATGTTTGCCCTCTCTGGGAAGTGACAAATGATAATAGGGACACTATGTTGAAGGAGTGGCCTGTCTCTCCACACCTGTGGGCGTTTCTCATCAGGTGGAACGAGAGACTTGTGAAAAGAGACGCGGAGACAAAGTACAGAGAAGGAGTGGGTCCAGGGGACCAGCGCTCAGCATACGGAGGACCGGCGCCGGCACCAGTCTCTGAGTTTCCTTAGTATTTATAGATCATTATCGGGCATTTCTCAGAGAGGGGGATGTGGCAGGACAATAGGGTAACAATGGAGAGAGGACCAGCAGGAAAACATATGAACAAATGTCTCTGCATCATAAACAAGGTAAAGAAAAAAGTGCTGTGCTTTTGATGTGCATATACATAAATATCTCAATTCCTTAAAGAGCAGTATTGCCTCCAGTATCACCTCCAGCCCTAAGGCAGCTTTCTCCTATCTCAGTAGATGGAATATACAACTGGGTTTTACACTGAGACATTCCATTGACCAGGGACGAGCACGAGACAGATGGTTTTGTCGTATCTCAACTGCAAAGAGGCTTTCCTCTTTTACTAATCCTCCTCAGCACAGACCACTTACAGGTGTCGAGCTGGAGGATGGTCAGGTCCTTCCCTTCCCATGAGGCCATATTTCAGACTATCACATGGGGGGAAACCTTGGGCAATACCTGGCTTTCCTAGGCAGTGGTCCCTGTGGTCTTCCGCAGTGTTTTTTGTCCCTGGGTACTTGAGAATAGTGAGTGGTGATGACTTTTAACAAGCATGTTGCCTTCAAGCATTTGTTTAACAAAGCACAACCTGCATATCCTTAAATCCATTAAACCTTGAGTCGACACAGCACATGTTTCTGTGAGCACAGGGTTGGGGCTAAGGTTACAGATTAACAGCATCTCAAGGCAGAAGACTTTTTCTTAGTACAGAACAAAATGGAGTGTCTTATGTCTACTTATTTCTACATAGACACAGTAACAGTCTGATCTATCTTTCTTTTCCCCACAATATATAGGTATATGAACACTTTTCTATATCTGAAGTAGCCATATGCAAGGAAAAACTAAAACAGTTTTCAGAGGTTCTGGGAAAATTCATAGACAAATTTAAAAGGCTAACCTTGAAGTATGATCTGACCAGGAAGGATTTGCATATATTTATCTTTATCTGCTGCATGGTAGAAAAGCAGTGCATTATGGGAATGGCTAGAGCACATGCTAATAGGGTGGCAGCCTGCAACCAGGGGCATGAAACCTATCAAGTAGGAGGCACAGCAGTGCCTTACTAGGACCCAAAAGAACTAGAATCTAGAAAAAACAAATGAATTAGGAAGAAAGTGGGATATATAGAGAAAAAATTATGATCGTTTGATTCTGTGAAGGAATAATAAAAAAGTGTGATACAGCTTTTTAGTTTTTATAAAGTCTGGAAAATTACTCAGGGAAAAGATGAAAACTTGCCTTTTTACAAGGGTGGATAATTTAGACCTTGAGGGAATACACTAACACTGACCCTGACTCCAAAAAGGGACAGGCATTGCCAGGAGTTTAATTTATAGCACGGTCTCCTTCTGATATCTGCAGGAAGCTGCCAAAAGCAGCCGTAGGCTTCCAGACTCCCATGGATCAGATTTTAGACTTGGATTTTGCAGTTTTCCATCACAGGAATTGGGCAAAGAAAACAAAAAATAAAGCAAATCTTCCAAGATGCCCAGCTTCTAGCTGCAGCCTTGTGCTCTCCACCACTTCAGAGGCAGCCTTTTAACCCCGGCCCTCACAGAGGAAGTGAGAAAGTGAAAGTCCCAGTCTTGCCTCTGGGCCACTGCACCTTGGATATAAATCAATGTGTCTTCTGTAGGAAGGACAGCCACTGCCGAAGGAATGCACTGTGCTTCCAAGGGAGCCATCATCAGAGCCCAGCAGACTCAAAAGTGGCAGGGCCTGATATTTCCTATCTCCGCTTCCATTGGACTACTAGCTATTGAGAGATGGAGGAGCCTCAGATGACTCTTGAAGTAGCAAGTAGGAGTATTAACTCCGTATTATGTGTGGGGGCAGATTACTCTATCCTGATTTAATACAATGGGCTAATGTCTTCTCATTATGGACAAGCCCCAAAACACTCCTTTTTGTATCTTCTAAGTTGTCCTCCAGAGCCTCTAGGTTTCTCGCCTGCCTTTTTAGTACTGTCTGATTGCCTGACCTCTTACTGGGGAGAGGTTTATTGACTCAGGGGACCAAGTCATGGTCACCTTCGCAGATCATAAAGCATATAAACTGTTACTTTTGTTCCTGACCCCTCAGGGGAAGAAAGAAGTTAAGAATGAGCTGTCACAATTACCACCTGAGGTGTTGTCTCAAGTAAATCTTGAGGTTTGGGCCACACAGGCTCTGGGAAACGCACTAAACACCTCACCCATTCAAATCCAACTTCAGCCTAGTTCTCCTCGACCTCAGAAGAGACAATACATTTTAAGGCAAGAAGCATGAGGGGAAATTCAACCCCTTATTGCCAAATTCTTGCCATATGAGTTATTAAGGCCATGAGAGTCTCCTTACAATACTCTCATGTTACCAGATAAAAAGCTTAATGGCAAGTACAGATTTGTCAGAACCCTTAGAGCATTAAGAAATGCAGTTGTCTCCATACACCTCATTGTCCCCAATACTTACCAAGTTCCAGGGGATGCAAGCTGGTTTACATTCCTAAATCTGAAAGATGCACTTTTCTGGATCTCAATGCATCCAGATTCATAATATGTTTGCCTTTGAATGGACTGATCCAGATATGCATTTAGCCTCAAAACTAACCTGGACAGTCATCTCTGAAGGGTTCTGAGATAGCCCCCACTTATTTGAAAATGCTCTAGCTAAGGACTTAAAAATCTACAATTGGAAAGGGACACAATTATTCAGTATGTAGGTGAATTGCTCATTGCTAGCCCAACTAAAGAAGACTCATAATAATAATGTTAACTTGGTAAATTTCCTGGAAACTTGCAGATATAGGGCATCACCACACAGAGCTGAGATTTTGACTGAAAGACTTAAATATTTGGAATCTGTCTTAACCTCTGGAACTGAACAACATCCCTAGAAGATAAAAAAGTTATTTTAGTCACCCAAGAGTCCCTGTCCAAAAAATGACTGTGGGCTTTTTTAGAAGACGGCTGGATACTGCTGCTTATGGGTGCCCAGATTTGGGCATGTAGCCAAGCCTTTATATGATACACTAAAGGAAATATTTAGAGCTCCTAGAATGTAATGAGAACTGCAAGCAAACCTTCAATACTCTCAAGGAGAAATTGGGCTCTGCTGCAGCCATGGGAGTCCCCAAGTTGGATGAACCATGTGTTCTTTATGTGACCAAAAAGCAAGGCATAGGCCTTCGGTAATCTTGTCCCAAAACTGGGGGACATTCCAAGGACAGTACCCTAATTTTCTAAGCAGATAGACCAGGTGGACTCGGGGTGGCCTTGATGTCTTAGGGCTATTGCTGCTACCACTTTTCTAGCAGGCAAAGCTAATAAACTAACATTAGAACAACACCTACAGGTTTTTGACTCCACACCAAGGGAAGGTGGTCCTAGAAGCTAAAGGGCAGCAGTGGATAATAAGAGAACATTTACGAAAGTATCAGGCCTTATTGCTAGACATTCCAGACATAACACTTAAAGCCTGCCAAACCATAAACCCAGCTACTTATCTGCCAGAGTCCACAGGTGCTTCTAGCCTTTCTGGCATACAGGTTGTATTAGTCTGTTGTCATGCTGTTAATAAAGACATATCTGAAGCTGGGTAATTTATAAAGAAAAGAGGTTTAATTGACTTACAGTTCCACATGGTCAGGGAAGCCTCACACTCATGGCAGAAGGCAAATGAGGAGCCATGTCACATCTCTTACATGGCAGCAGGCAAAAGGGCTTGTGTAGGTAAACTCCCCTTTATAAAACCATGAGCTGTAATCCCAGTACTTTGGGAGGCCAATGCAGTGGATGATCTGAGGAGAGGAGATCGAGGCCAGCCTGGTAAACATGGTGAAACCCCATCTATACTAAAAGCACAAAAATTAGACAGGTATGGTGGTAGTCGCCTGTAATCCCAGCTACTCGGGAGGCTGAGGCAGGAGAATCGCTTGAACCCAGAAGTCAGAGGTTGCAGTGAGCCAAGGTCATGATAATGCACTCCAGCTGAGCAACAGAGCAAGACTATGTCTAAAAAATAAATAAATAAACCATCAGATCTCATGAGGCTTATTCACTGTCACGAGAACAGCATGGGAAAGACCCATCCCCCGATTCGATTACCTCCCACTAGGTCCCTCCCATGATATATAGGAATTATGGGAGCTACAATTCAAGATAAGATTTGACTCGGGACACATCCAAAGCATGTCACAGGTTATGAAACAAACTTATTCTAGCAGGCCAGACTTAAGAAGGATGAGCCCCTTGACCATCCCAAGGAAGATTAGTTAACAGATGTAAGTTGTTTTATGCATCAGGAAAACGGGAGGGGTAGATATGCTATTAGTAGTAGGCACAAGCCTTGCTGGCCTCGACCTCAGCTCAAAAAGCTGAGTTAATTGAACTTACTCAGCCCCTGCAGTTGGGAAAGGATTTAAAAGTTATCATTTACACTGATTCCAAGTATGACTTTTTACTGCTTCATGCTTATGCTGCAATTTGGAATGGGTAGGGACTCCTGACCCCCAAGGGCTTTTCCATACAATATCATTCAAATTTTGAGCTTGTTAGAATGCTGCTTTGCTGCCAAAAAGTGACTATAATTAATTGCAGAGGACATCAAAAGAGAGACTGACCATGTAAAAGGAAATGCCCTTGTAGATGCCACAGCCAAGGCCCCTGCACTGAAAGGGCCACTGAAGCTTATGGGCGTTCTGGACAGCATACATAGAACTGGGCCAGAACACTCTGAAGAAGAACAAAAATGGGCCAGGGTTTGCACTTCAGTCCAGGGCCCCTCTGGCTGGCTGAATGATGGTAATAAATTGCTAATGCCAAGTACCAATCATAGGAATATAATTCAGCACTTTCATGATTCTTTTCACCCTCGAAGGGATTCTTGGTTTCTGTTAATGTCTCATTTGTTTATAGGGGTAAATCTTTTCAAGACACCAAAACAGGTGATTCAGCCCTGTGATCTCTGTGCCTGACATGACCCAAACGGCCAGCAATTTTCTCCTTCTCCAGGTAAACCTGTGCAAAATTGAGGAACCTATTCAGGTAAGAACTGGCAACTCTAATTTACTCAGATACCTTTCTGCAGGAGATTCAAATATTTGCTAATGCTTACTGATAACTTCACTGGTTAGATCGAGGCATTCCCCACCCCATCTGAAAAATGTTTACCAGAAGAAATGACTCCTCAGTTTGGGTAATCTAAAAGCCTGCAAAGTGGCAATGGCCTGTCTTTCACAGCAGGTGTATCCCAACACCTATCCTCAGCTTTAAGAATCCAATATTACCTTCACTCTGTGTGCAGAATGCAGTCCTCTGAAAAGGTGATAGGGCTAATGCTACTCTAAAGAAGACTCCAGCTAAATCAGACCCCTGACTATCTCTAACACCCATAGCTTACTGCGGGTTTGGACTGCTCCAAAGTAAAACTTATAATTAAATCCTGTTGAGTTAACATTCGGAAGACCTTTCCTAAGCATAGATCTCCTAATAGATGAAAAGACTCATCAATTACAACAATACGTCATCAATCTACGACAGGTGCAAAGGCACTCTGTGAATATGGAAACAAGAGTCTTCTCCTCCCACATGGGAGGAAAATTCAGTTTCAGCTCAGCTAGGGATTTAGTCTTACTAAAGATGTGGGAGGAAGTTCTCCAGCTGACCAGCTTTCCCCAACGTGGAAAGGACCACAGCAGGACACCTGAGCTCTCCAACAGACGTTCAATGCCAAGGGATTCACAGGTGGGTACACCTGTGTGGAAGTAAAGCTGTTGCTTATTCTGGGAGCCAAATCCAAGGCTGAGGGAGGTGGGCGCGGGGCTATTTCAGCATTGATGGAGGGTGGGCTGGGTAGCTGTGCGTCTGCTCCACCTTCTCGCGTTTCTCCTGCCGCTCTAATCCCGCCTTGGCCATGAGGGAAATCGTGTTCGCGCAGGCCGGACAGTACGGGAACCAGATCGGCGCCAAGGTTGTATTTGACTCCATAAAAATTAAAATTTTGTATGAGAGAAAACTGCCTCAAAGTCAAAAGTCAACAGACTGGGAAAATACATCTGCAACATACATGACAGACAAAAAGCTAATTTGGGATATGTATATATATACATATAAATATATATACATATAAATATATAGATAGATAGATGTAAATATCCGTTTTTAACACCATTTAAAAAAGTGTCATCCTTTCCCCATTGAACAGTGTTGACACCCTTGTTAAAAATCATGACTATATATTTTTTTCTTTATTTTTATTGCATTCGTCTTTGTGTCCATCTCTACGCTGGTACAGCATTGTTTTGCTTACTGAAGTTTGAAACCAGGAGATGTTAGTCCTCTAACTTTGTTAGTTTTTAAGATTGATTTGGCCCCTTGGGGTTTTTCGAGATTTCATCTGAATTTTAGAATAGGTTTTTCTATTTTTACAATTATTGGAATTTTTGTAGTGATTTTATTGAATCTGTAGAAGACTATAGATAACAATGGCACCTTGACAAGATTTTGTCTTCCAGTCCATAAACACATAATGTCTTTTCATTTATTTGTGTCATCTTTAATACTTTCATGCCATGTTTATAGTTTTTGTTGCACAGATTTTTCATTTCCTTGGTTAAATGGGTTTCTAAGTATTTTATTCTTTTGATGCTATCATACAGGATACTGTTGTCTTGATGTATTCTTCAGATAGTTTATTGTTATTGTAGAAATACAACTGATTTTTGTGTATTATTTTGTATCATGCAGCTTTGCTGAATTTTATTTATTGCATCTGACAGTTTATTTCACAGAAACTAAAAGATTTTTAATATATAAAGTTATGTCATCTGCAAACAGATAATTTTACTTTTTAAAAAAATTGGAATATCTTTAATTATTTTGCTCACCTTACTGTTTTAACTAACCAGAACCTTCAGTACTATATTAAATAGAAGTAGTAAAAGCAGGCATCCTTGTTTTTGCTCTTAGGGTAAAAGCTTTCAGTTTTTCACCATGTTACCTGTGTTTTCTTATTTTGTTTTGTTTTTTGTATAGCATTATGTTAAGGTGTTTTGTTTCTTTTTATAGTTTATATTTTATCATGAATGTGGGTTAAATTTTGACAAATGATTTTTCTTCTTTGATTAAGATGATGACATGAGGATTTTTTCCTTCTTTATGTTAATGTGATATTATGCTGATTTTCATGTGTTGGAACATACTTTTATTTCAGGAGTCAATTATACTCATTCATAGTGTATAATCCTTTTAATGTACTGCTAAGTTTGAGTTGCTGGTATTTCGTTGAGGATTTTTGCATCAGCATTTATAAGGGATGTTTGTAGTTTTCTTATGGTGCCTTTGTCTGGCTTGGTGTCAGGGTAATATGGGACTTATAGAATAAGTTAGAAAAAATTATCTCCTCTTCAAAGTTCTGAAAAAGTGGTGTTAATTCTGCTTTAAACATTGGGTAGAATTCAACAGTGAAGCCCTCTGCTCCAGGCTTTTCTTTGTTGCTGGGTTTTTGATTACTGATGCAATCTTCCTGCTGAATCTCCTTGCTGAATAGGTTTAGGTTTATTCAACTTTTCTGATTCAGTCTTAGTAGGTTTTTTGTTTCTAGGAATTTGTTCATTTTATTTAGACTATTCAATTTTTTAATGTATAGTTCCTTATGGTACTCTCCTACATCCCTTTTTTACTCCAAAAATTGGTTGGTAATGTACCCATTTCATTTTTGAGTTTAATAATTTGAATAGTGCCTTTTTTTGTTAGTCAATCTAGATAAAATTTTGTCAGTTTTGATCTTCTTCAGAGAAAAAACTAGGTTTTGTTGAGTTTTGATATTGTTTTTCTATTCTCTATTTCACTTGTTTCCACTGTTATCTTTATCATTTTTTTAATTTTGCTAGCTTTTAGTTGTCCCTCTTTAATAGTCCCTCTTTTTCCCTCTGTTTTTAGTTCCTTAGGAGTAAAGTTGTTGATTCGGTATCTTATTTTTTATAATCACTTATAGCTATAAATTTTTCCCTTATGGTACTGTTTTTGATGTATTTCTTAACTTTTGGGATTTCATGTTTTTAATTTGTCTCTAGACATTTTCTATTTTCTCTTGTGATTTCTTCTTTTATCCATCCTTGAGTGTTTCATACCTATATTTTTAGACATAAAATGTGTAACCTACAAAATTTTCTTGATTTGTTAGTTTTATTTGTTGTAAGTTTTTATTTCAGAATTAAGTGTGTGTATCAACATTTGTTATGTTCTCATAAACTTTGTAATACCTGGAGATTCCTGGTCCACATATGTAAGTCTCTACATGAATATTATTTTGAAGCATTTAACCTTCTGTTTTAATATTTCAAAGGTCTAAATGAAATTGAGATTTTGGTTTCTGAGATGAAATCATGGTAGGTGACTGAGAAATGCTTAAAAATTAGCCAGAAATTAAAATTAAGTTAAAGTTTACCTTCAAGATTCAACCTGAATAAGTCACCCTGTTTTGCTGGAATAAAGAATAAGTCTTTAATGGTATAAAAGGAAACTTCAAAGAATGTTTTTCTTTCCCCAGTTGACATATAAATTAAAAGATGTAAACAATTTTTATGGCCTCATGCATTTTTTACTTTAGAATTCCAACTTTTTCTGGTTAAAATTTTTCCAAACATATTCCTGTGTATTTGAAAGACAATTTTTTAGTTGAAATGCTTAAGCAGTTAAATAAGGCCATGAAAGTTTCTTGAACTTGTGGGAATCCATGAGAAAATCTGACATTATGTTCTATTCTCTTGGAAGGTAGAAATATCGTTTGACTTCTGTTTTGCTGACAAGAAATGTGCTGAGCAAGACTACCTGGGACAATGACCTCACACATGGAAAACGTTGGAACTCATCTGCTTCCAATCTGCTTTTTTCCAAAAATTAGGGAAGTTCAGTTTTCCCTTCGATACTCTCTGTTACTACAAATCCCAATGCCAGGGCTGTCCTGCTACTACAAGTGACAATGACAAATATAGGCCTGAAGAAAGATGAACTGATGGCATTCCCAGCTTATTACCTCTCCTTGGGGGCCTTATCTCACGTACATGGATTCAACTCATAGACTCAGCTGGGTGAGGATCTATTATTCAGCTACATTAGAAGTGACTGCTTAAGACTCAGTTGTGTGGTGAAATGAGGCAGAATTTTCTCAATGAAGGGTTAGGAGAATTTTCTCTTCAGAATTACAATCTTACTATCACCAAATCATAGCTAAAATGGGGAAATTATTCAAGAAGAAATAGAAATGTAATCTTATGAGGACATAAATTTAGAGATTTGTTGAGAGCTCTTCATAATTTTATGGTGTTCTCTTTGAGCTGAGATTATTGTTGACTTTTCATTATAATGTATTAGCTGTTCTAGACTTTATGTATTTATGTAAAGTTTTCTTTGTTGTACTTTATGTTCTGTGATATATTGGCAGACCATGCAGGTTTGTTACATAGTTATACAAGTGCCATGGTGGTTTGCTGCACCTATCAACCCGTCATCTACATAGGTATTTCTCTTAACGCTATTCCTCCTCTAGCCTCCCACCCCACGACAGGCCCCAGTGTGTGATCTTCCCCTCCCTGTGTCCATGTGTCCTCATTGTTCAACTCCCATTTATGAGTGGGAAAATGCAGTGTTTGGTTTCCTTTTCTTTTTCTTTCCCTCTGTCTCTCTCTCTTTTTTTTGAGACAATGTTTCACTCTTGTTGCCCAGGTTGGAGTGTAATGGCATGATCTCGGCTCAACCCAGCCTCTGCAGCCTGGGTTCAAGTGATTCTCCTGCCTCAGCCTCCCAAGTAGCTATGATTACAGGTATGTTCCAACATGCCTGGCTAATTGTTTGTATTTTAAGTAGAGACGGGGTTTCTCCATGTTGGTCAGGCTGATCTCAAACTCACCTCCTCAGCCTCCCAAAGTTCGGAGACTACAGGCATGAGTCACTGCTCCTGGCCTGGTTTTCTTTTCTTGTGTTAGTTTGCTGAGAATGATGGTTTCCAGCTTCATCCATGTCCCTGGAAAAGACATAAATGC
Organism: Pongo abelii; assembly: GCF_028885655.2. Taxonomy (NCBI): domain Eukaryota; kingdom Metazoa; phylum Chordata; class Mammalia; order Primates; family Hominidae; genus Pongo; species Pongo abelii. The sequence goes on from NC_072007.2 coordinate 12,224,639, forward strand.
ATAGTATTCCATGGTGTATATGTGCCACATTTTCTTTATCCAGTTTATCATTAATGGGCATTTGGGTTGGTTCCAAGTCTTTGCTATTGTGAATAGCGCTGAAATAAACATGCAGTGCTGAAATAAACATAAAGTGCATGTGTCTTTATAGTATAATAATTTATAATGCTTTGGGTATATACCCTATAATGGGATTGCTGTGTCAAATGGTATTTATGGTTCTACATCTTTGAGGAATTTTCACACTGTCTTCCACAATGACTGAACTAATTTACACTCCTACCAACATTGTAAAAGCATTCCTATTTCTCCACAGCCTCATCAGCATCTGCTGTTTCCTGACTTTAACAATCGCAATTCTAACTGGCGTGAGATGGTATCTCATTGTGGTTTTGATTTGCATTCATCTAATGACCAGTGATGATGAGCTTTTTTTCATGTTTGTTGGCCGCATAAATGTCTTCTTTTGAGAAGTGTCTGCTTGTTTCCTTTGGCCACTTTTTGATGGGGCTTTTTTTTTCCTTGTAAATTTGTTTAAGTTCTTTGTAGATTCTGGACATTAGCCCTTTGTCAGACAGATAGATTGCAAAAATATTCTCCCAATCTGTAGGTTGTCTGTTCACGCTGATGATAGTTTATTTTGCTGTGCAAAAGCTCTTTAGTTTAATTAGATCCCATTTGTCAATTTGGGCTTTTGTTGCCATTGCTTTTGGTGTTTTAGTCACAAAGTCTTTGCCCATGCCTATGTCCTGAATGGTATTGCCTAGGTTTTCTTCAATGGTTTTTATGGTTTTAGGTCTTATGTTTAAGTCTTTATTCCATCTTGAGTTATTTTTTGTGTAAGGTATAAGGAAGAAGTCCAGTTTCAGTTTCTGCATATGGCTAACCAGTTTTCCCAACATGATTTATTAAATAAGGAATCATTTCCCCATTGCTTGTGTTTGTCAGATTTGTCAAAGATCAGATGGTTGTATGTGTATGGTCTTATTTCAGAGTTCTCTATTCTGTTTCATTGGTTGTTTTTGTACCAGTAACATGCTGTTTTGGTTACTGTAGCATTATAGTGTAGTTTGAAGTTGGGTAGTGTAATGCTTCCAGCTTTGTTCTTTTTGCTTAGAATTGCCTTGGCTATTTGGGGTCTTTTTTGGTTCATGAGAATTTAAAAATACTTTCTTCTAATTCTGTTAAGAATTTCATTGGTAGTTTAATGGGAATAGCATTGAATTCTTTTATAAATTACTTTGGGCAGTATGGACATTTTCAGGAATGAATTCTTCCCTATCTATGATCGTGGAATGATTCTCCATTTGTTTGTGTCCTATCTGACTTCTCTGAGCAGTGGTTTGTAGTCCTCCTTGAAGAGGTTCTTCACTTCTCTTGTTAGCTGTATTCCTATGTGTTTTATTCTTTTTGTAGCAATTGTGAATGAATTTCATTCACGATTTGGCTCTCTACTTGCCTATTGTTTGTTTATAGGAATACTAGCAATTTTTGCGCACTGATTTTGTATCCTGAGATTCTGTTGATGTGGTTTATCAGCTTAAGAAGCTCTTGGGCTGAGATGATCGGGTTTTCTAGATATAGGATCATGCCATCTGCAAACAAAGATAATTTGACTTCATCTCTTCCTATTTAAATACCTTTATTTCTTTCTCCTGCCTGATTGCCCTGGCCAGAAATTCCAGTACTACGTTGAATAGGAGTGGTGAGAGAGGCCATCCTTTTCTTGTGTCAGTATTCAAGGGGAACGCTTCCAGCTTTTGCTCACTCAGTATGATATTGGCTGTGGGTCTGTCATATATGGCTCTTATTATTTTGAGTAGTGATCTTTCAATACCTAGCTTATTGAGAGTTTTTAACATGAAGGGATGTTGAATTTTACTGAAGGCCTTTCCTGCATCTATTGAGATAACCGTGTTGTTTTTGTGTTTAGTTCTGTTTATGTGATGAATTACATTTATAGATTTGCCTGTGTTGAACCGACTTTGTATCCCAGGGATGAAGCCGTCTTGATCATGGTGGGTCAAGGTACCCTTATCACTCTTAAGTTCAGTCTGTTTACATAATCTCGTATTTCTTGAAGGTTTTGTTGCTCTTTCTTTTTTATTCTTCTTTCTCTATACTTCTCTTCCTGTCTTATATCAGACAGATAGTTTTGAAGCTCTGAGATTCTTTCCTCCACTTGGCCTATTCTGTGAGTGATAGTTGTGGTTGTGTTGTGAAGTTCTCATGTTGTGTTTTTCAGCTCCATCATGTCAGTTATGTTCCTCTCTAAACTGAATATTCTGGTTATCAGCTACTGTGTTCTTTTATGATTTTTAGCTACATGCATTAAGTTAGAACGCGCTCCCTCAGCTTAGAGAAATTTGTTATTACCCACTTCCTAAAGCCTACTTTTGTCAATTCAGCCATCTCAGCCTCGGGTCAGTTCTGTGCCCTTGCTTGGGAGGTGTTGTTGTCATTTAGAGGAGAAGAGGCATTCTGCCTTTTTGAGTTTTCAGCGTTTTTGTGTTGATGCTTTCTCATCTTTGTGGGCTTATCTACCTTTGATCTTTGACGTTGCTGACTTTGTACAGAGTTTTTCATGGGGTCGTTTTGTTGATGTTGTTGTTGTTGTTTTCTGTTTGTTTTTAACAGTCAGACCTCTCTTCCCTAGGGCTAGGGCTGCTGTGGTTTTTGTGGGTCCACTGTGGACACTAGTCACATCAGTCTCTCCTGCACCAGGAGGTATCACCAGTGAAGGCTGTAAAACAACAAAGATGGCAACCTGTACCTTCCTCTGGGAGCACCAGTCCAAGGGATTACTGACTTGATGCCAGCTGGAACCCTCCTGTAGGAGGTGTCTGGAGACCCCGGTTGGGAGGTCTCACCCAGTCAGGAGGAACAGGATCAGCGACTGCTTAAAGAAGCAGTCTGGCTGACCTTTGGCAGAGCAGGTGTGTTGTTCTGACCCCCAGGACTCTCCAGAGCCAGCAGGCTGGAAAAGTTCAGTTGGCTGAACTGGAGAGACAGCAGCTACCCCTCTCCCTGTGGACTTCATCCCAGGGAAAAATTAGAGTTCTGTCCATAGAACTCTGGCTGGAGTTGCTAAAATTCTATGGGGAGGCCCTGTCCAGTGAGGAGGGATGGATTTTGGTCTCACTTAAAGAAGCAGCCTGGCCACGATCGGTCACAACAGCTGTACTATGTTATAGGGGACTCTTCCTGTTCCCTGGTGCCAGCAGGCTAGAGTGGTCAACTCAAACCAAAGATAGAGCAGCTGCCTCTCTCCCTGCAAACTCGGTCCTCCTCTGGCTTTCTCCAGCCTGCTGCGACTGGCCAGCTGGAATTCCAAGCCAATGGGTATTGTGAGGTGCTGTGGGAGTGGGGCCTCAGAATGATGTCACCTGGCTCCCTGGATTCAGCCCCCTTCCTAAGGGAATGCAGAGATGTATCTCCCGCTTTGCTGGAATTCTCGGGGCAGAGTATGCAAAATTCCTGGGTTTCCATGCATGCCCCAGTAAGCCGGCAAGCACTCTGCTGAGACTCCACACAGCTTTTGCTTCAGACCCAAGGCCCTGGTGGCTGAGCTCATGAAGGGACTTCCTGATTTGCAGGTTACAAAAATCCATTGCAGAAGCATGGTTTCCCAGGCAGAGTCACACAATTACTCATAGCCTCCTTTGCCTGCGAGTGAGGGCTCAGCTAGCTCTGTGCCACACCTGGGTGGATCATTGACTCACTTGCTTTTCCTGACTCTCTGTGGGTCAAGCTGTCTGCCTAGTCAGTCCCAATGCAAGAACCTGAATACCTCAATTGAAGGTGCTGAATTCACTCACAGTTTTCATTGCTCTCTGTGAAAGCCACGGGCCACAGCTGCTTCTAATCGGCCAGCTTGGCCCCATCTAAAGTATGATTTTGCAATACATGGGATGTTTTAAGTACGTAACAATAATGATATTTATTACAAATGTATTTTGTCTCAATGTGATACACAAATTGCTAATAAATCAATTATTTTTTGGTTACCACAAAGCTATCTGGAAATGTAACGTCTGCCATTTATAAAATTTTTGTAGAGTTAATAGAACTTTACTTGAAGGAAGGCTGGCAATATGCATCAAGACTTCAAGCACTGGCAGTGAATTTGTGGAGTTTGAAGTGTTACTCACATCTTGTTACTGGGATTATAAATTAGTACAAACTATATCAATTGTGATTAAACAATATATACCAAAATTATAAATGGAAATACCCTCTGATTCAGCAATTTCGTTTCCAGAAACTTACCCTACAGACATACTCATGATGCCTGGAATTATGTATGAATGGGAGAAAGTATTATACCATCTTTTTAATTAACAAAAGTCTAGAAATCACCTTAATGTTTATCAATCACATTAATGATTATCACCTTACTGTTTATTGAAATTATGGTTATTCATATGATAGAATACTATGCAGCTATTTGAAAAAATAAATTTTAAAAGGATGCTCAAAAATGATGTCCAAGATATGTTACAAAGTAATAATTCTGGGTGCAGAGGCAATTGTGTGATATGCCTCCATTCCTATAAAATCAGAATGTATATAAATTCATAGAGTATCTCTATTAACTTGTAACTGTTACAAAATTCAAAGTTAATGCAAGCAAGGCCTTTCTTTTTTAATGCTAAGACTCCAAGGAACTGCACAACATTTGAGAATTTCCAACGCATGCCAATCTACCTTTGATCCTACAGATTTTAGGAAATGAAGCTCTTGAAAAATCAAGCATTAATATTCCTAGCTACAGTTGTTTGGGACATCATAATTAGAATGATCCATTCTTTGAAAGTCTGTAAAATTTGCTCATACAATCATCTGGGCCTTGTCCTTCCTTTGTGAAAGATTTTATTTTACTAGAGGTTTTATGTTCTTCATGTTATAGTACTTCTTAGGTTTTCTATTTCTTCTTGATTTTTGAGTCAATTTTGGTACCACTTACCACCCCACAGGGTGCTTGGGCTCAGAACACATCAGTCAAAGAAAGAGAGAAGAAAGGAAGGCAGGAAGGAGGAAGGAAGAAAGGAAGGAAAGAAGGGGGCAAAGAAGGAAAGAGAGAAGGAAGGAAAGAATGAGAGAAGGAAGGATGGAGGGAGAGAAAGATGGAGAGAGAGAGAAAGAAAGAAAGAGGGAAATGAGAGAGAAAGAAGGAAGGAGGGAGAGAAACAGGGAAACGGAAAGAAGGAAAGAAACAAGGAAGCAGGGAGGGAGAGAAAGAAGAAGGCAGAGGAAGGAAGAAAGGAAGGAATGAGGGCCGGAAGGAAGGGAGAGAGAGAGGGAGGGAGGGAAAGAAAGAGAGAAAGTTGAAAGGTGGAGATGGGAAGAGAAGAGGAGCCAGCCACAGGCTACAGGCTCTTTGTTCACTCTTTTAGTTGACCCAGGCAGTTCTGCTTTTTAAATATTCCACCTTCTGCCATGAGTTACACTGTTCAATATTCATTCCTCAGAGCATTCAAAGGTCTATGTGTGCCCTGCCATGATGGAGCATGGCTTCAGCTCCCAAACACAACTCTCAGCCAAAATATTCATGACTGGTCCCTCCCATATACTCATCAATCCCCCATGTACGGTCTGCATTTGTCCCCCAGAGCTCAATTGTTGGAAACTTAATCCTCTATGTGACAGTGTTGAGATGTGGGGCCTAATAAGAGTGATTGGTTTATGAGATTCTGTCCCCATGCATGGATTAATGTCACTATCTCAGGAATAGGTTAGTTATCTTGGAGGTAGGTTAGTTACCTTGGGAGTGGGCTTGTATAAAAAGCAAGTTCAGCCCCTTTTGCTCTCTTTCTTTCTCCAAGTCTTGCTCAGCTGCCTTCAGCCATGAGATAACACAGCAAGAATGCCCTCACCAGATGCAGAGCCCACATCCTTGGACTTCCTAGCCTCCAGAACTCTAAGAAATAAATTTCTTTTCTTTATAGATTCTCTAGTGTATGGTATTCTGTTATAGCAGCACAAAATGGGTTAAGATGTCCCATTACAGGGAGAGTGCTGTATCCACAGGGTTGAGATCATTGACTTAGGAATTGGAGTCTTATACAACATCCCTATGGGAGTTGGCCTCCATATTCCCTAACTTCCAGGAATCTCAAATGGTTATCTCAGAACAAAATATAGCCCAGATATTTTGCATTTGGCAATATTGCCCACTTTTCTACAACTTTATCATGGCAGCTTTGATGTGATCACTTCTATGATCCCTGAAAAGATATGAGTCCAAGATCCTGCAAGGTTACAATCCAAGGATAGAAGAGCCTAGAAAAGGGTCCCATCACCTAGGTGATCAGTGCAGCGATATGTCACAAAGCCCCCGTAGGCAGAGCCTAGACAAGAGTTACATCACCTGGGTGACAGGCAAACAACAATGGCAACTTATTTTCATCCCCACTTCAGTCTTTGAGGTTAGACAGACCTGGATTCAAATCCAAGCTCCACCCCTCGCTGTGTGACCTTGCTCATGCTCCTAACCTCTCTGAGACTTGACTCTTCATTTGTGAAATGAGGATGAAGCCCCTTCTCTCAAGGGCTGTGGCAAGGATGAAATGAGTCATGCATTCATCAGGACAGGTGACGCAGTGTGACAAAAAAGCCCCCAAACCTCAGTGGCTTCAACAGCAAAGTTGACTTATTTTCTTTTTTTTTTTTTCAGGGTGTGGGGTGCGGTGGATGGAATCTCGCTGTGTCGCCCATGCTGGAGTTCAGTGGTGCAATCTCAGCTCACTTCAACCTCCACCTCCTGAGTTCAAGAGATTCTCCTGCCTCAGCCTCCTGAGTAGCTGGGGCTACAGGCGCCTGCCACCACACCCGGCTAATTTTTTTGTATTTTTAGTAGAGACTGGATTTCACTATCTTAGTCAAGATGGTCTTGATTACCTGATCTTATGATCTGCCCACCTCAGCCTCTCAAGGTGCTGGGATTACCGGTGTGAGCCACCGCACCCGGCCTTGACTTCTCAATTAATTTCACATCCATCATGGGTCAACAAGGGGGCTCTGGTGGTCGTAGTCATTCAGAGACTCAAACAGATAGACCTTATCCCAGAAGATGCTCCCACAGTTCCAGAAACAGAGCAAAGAAAACACAATCAGCCATGAACCACTTCTTAAATCCCCTGCCCGGGAGGGATACACATTTCATCTGTCAGAGCTGTTGCCCAAAATGTCTCAGGTGGCCGGGCACAGTGGCTCACATCTGTAATCTCAGCCTTTTGGGAGGCATAGGCGGGCAGATATCCTGATGTCAGGAGTTGAAGACCAGTCTGACCAACATGGAGAAACCCTATCTCTACCAATAATATGAAAGTTTGCCGGTCATTGTGGTGGGTGCCTGTTAGCCCCAGCTACTCTGGAAGCTGAGGCAGAAGAATCACTTGGACCTGGGAGGCAGAGATTTCAATGAGCTGAGACCAGGCCACTGCACCCCAGCCTGAGTGACAGAGTGAGACTTCATCTCAAAAAAAAATAAAAAGTCTCAGGCTGTGTCTGAACTAGGAAGGTAGAAAGAATAGTCATTTCAGTTGCCCCAAACCATCGAAACAAAGATGCAGATCGTTGATGTAAAATTACAATTAGTTCCTACCCACTCCTTTTCAGCTTCTCTTCGTTGCTATGAGCCAGCGTCTCCAGTGTCAGTTTTCAGTCTGTTGCCTCCCAGCTCCTAGTGCACGTTTCAATAAGTGCACTGTGATAAACTGGGAAACACCGTTCAATATACCCTCTGGAAATGAACATTCTGCAGGCATCTAGGTAGAGGATGGAGAGACTGCAGGGGTCAAGAGCTCTCTGGCTGGGCCTTGATCATGTTCAAGCCCCAACCACAGACCTAGGCATGATCCCTCAGCCACCTTGTAGCCTTGGCTTGCAATATCTTGACATGGAAACCAAAACGCAGCAGGGACCATGTGATCAGAAAGTTCCTGAAATTTTCCCAGACCCCCTATAGTACCCCTTGTGCAATCTGCACACAGTGACCTGTATTCTAGAGGATGCACACAGAACTGCCATTTCTTCTGACAGACACTGCGGGACTCACGCATTCTGGAGGCTTCCTTCCCTACAAAGGCAGCCAGACTCCCGCCATGCATCCCTGCACCAGCGATTCACGGCCAGCTCCCTCACCTGCACAACAGCGGTTCATGGCCAGCTCCCTCCTCTGCATTCCAGCAGCTCACGGCTGGCTCCCTCACCTGCACCAGTGGCTGACAGCAGGCTCCCTCACCTGCACTCCAGTGGGTGGCCTAGTGCTTGTGCAAAAGCTGCTGACGAGCTCCAGCCTGCCCAAATCCACAAACGTCTCATATGTGGTGGCTGAACCATATTTTATGACGTCCGAACACCTTTCAAATCTGTACTTCCTTGGGTACCTCCCTCTGCACTAGGGCACAAGGCAGAGTTGCTTTATGTCTTACGGTGACTCTTTTATCATAGTTGCAATCCTTTATACTACACTTCCCCTTTAGACACACTATGTGGTTTCTATCTCTTGATGGAACCCAGGCTGCTACACAACTTAACCCATGCAATTGCACTTCATTGGTTCTTCACCATTGGCCCAAGATCATGCTCCACCACCCCTCTCTGCCCCCTGGCTTTCTTTCCTTAAGTGAAATCCCTAAACGCCCTCTTTGTGCTCAAAGCTTACCTGCTCTTCCTTCCCTATATTCTTGTCCAGACACAAAAATCTGATGCTCTGGCAAATACAGAATTGGGGAGAAGGCAGGGGAATCATTTATCCTCCTTTAGGTAAGCACTGAGGGTTATGTCATTCCATTGTGTGAGGAATAAATAAATGGGGCATAGAGAGCTGCCATGATTTGCCTAGACCAATGAAGTTGTCATGGCTGAAGTGGAACAAAGGTTTAGGTGTCCCGAATATCAGTCCAGCTCCTATGCCTTCAGAACATGCCATGGAGGGAGTCACCAAGGGACCCCACTTATGCTGAGCACTCAGGGGTACCCAGGTGCTGAGAGTGGGGATGTGACAGGCTGAGTTGACTCAGTCAAGTCCTCCTACACCAAATAAGGATGGAAACCCTCACATAATAGAGAGGTAACAAAGCCAGGAACTATTAAGAGGCTGATGCCTGGAAGGCCTGGGAAGAATGACAGGGAGATTGGAGCAGAACAGAGGCCCTAAATGGGGACAAGGGGAAGGAAGTGGCATCAGTGGCCAAATGGCACCTGCCCACTGCACAGAGGCTGGAGACTTGAGTTCCATCTAGTCCTTATCAACTACAATCATTCTGCCCTATGGCTCAACGAGTCCTGGAGAAAATGTGTTTTCTGCAGTCTGGGGAGGTGAGAATAAAACAATTCAGCCTTAAGAAGTTGAAAGCCCAGGAAATCATAGCACGTGGAGATGAGATTCATATGTAAACTTCCTGCCCTTGACTTCTGGTTTGGCCACGTGACTCACTTTGGCCAGTGGATGTGGTAAAGTGGTAGTTTGCCCATTCTCAGCCTGGGTGGTGAGCTAAGAGACATTCACATTTTCCTTTGTTCTTTTCACTCCTGCCATTGCCATGAGAAGAAGGCACCCTGGCAGGCCCCAAACCCAGGAGGATCAGAGACACTTGGAGCAGATCCAGCTCAGCCACAACAGTTCGAGCTGAAACCTCCCAAGAAACCCATGCCCATGAGTGAGAAATGGTGACCTATGGTCTTAGGCCTCTGAGTTGTGGGGTTATTTGTTACAAAACGAGAGTTAACTAATAGAGATTTCTACCTCATATCCCTATGAATCAAAGAACAAAGGAAATAAAACAAAACGTGAAAAGCAGATTTCCAATTTTTAGAAGAAAACAGAGGACAGATCTTATGACACTAAGCAGAGAAAAGCTTTTTTTAATATGACACAAAACACAGACACCATAAAAGAAATTACTGATAAATTCAATCGTATTGAATGTAGAAGCATTGATGTGACAAAAGAGGCAATGAATAAAGTTAAAAGAAAAAGACAGTGCATGATATGGTTTGGCTGTGTGTCTCCACCCAAATCTCATCTTGAATTGTCCTCCCATAATTGTCCTGTGTCGTGTGAGGGACCTGGTGGGAGATAATTGGAATCATGGGGGCGGCTCCCCCATACTGTTCTCCTGGTAGTGAATAAGTCTCATGAGAACTGACAGTTTTATCAGGGGGTTCCACTTTTGCATCGTCCTCATTTTTCTCTGGCCACCGCCATGTAAGAAGTGCCTTTCACCTCTCACCATGATTCTGAGGCCTCTTCAGTCATGTGGAACTGTAAGTCCAATTAAACCTCTTTTTCTTCCCAGTCTGGGGTATCTCTTTATTGGCAGTGTGAAAATGGACTAATATAGTGCACCAAAAGGGAAAACATATTTGTAAGGTATTTGGCCAAAAAAGCGTTGATATCCAGATCATTAAAATCAAAATTGGCCAGACGTGGTGAGTCATGCCTGTAATCCCAGCACTTTGGGAAGCTGAGGCAGGTGGATCACCTGAGGTCGGGAGTTCGAGACCAGTCTGACCAACGTGGAGAAACCCTGTCTCTACTAAAAATACAAAATTAGCCAGGCGTGGTGGCACTTACCTGTAATCCCAGCTACTCAGTAGGCTGAGGCAGGAGAATCACTTGAACCCAGGAGGCAGAAGTCGTGGTGAGTTGCAATCATGCCATTGCACTCCCACCTAGGCATCAAGTGCAAAACACCATCTAAAAAAAAAAAAAAAAAGCACTTACAAGTCAGCAAGGAGAAGCCAAAGACCCAACAGACATATGGGACAGGAGCAATTCACAGAGGAGGAGACCCGAAAGGCTGGGAAAATCAAGGCAGGCATTCAGCTGCACAGCAAAATCCACAGACAATATCAGAAAGTGCGATAACAAATATTGACGAAGATGAGTGAAGACGGATGTGCGCACTGCTGGCGAGGGTCATAGTGAGGTCTCCAGCCCCAAGGTCATCTGGCTGTGCTTCCTAGGAAGAAAGGGCTGACAACAGACCTGTCCCAAGACTCCAAGCCTCACCAGGTTGTGTGCAGGCCTTGGACCAGAACATCAGCATCACCTTGGGGTGGGGGTTGCAGGGGGGGTCGCTCGTCCTCTCCTCACCAGAAATGCAGAATTCTAGATTCATCTGGAAGACATAGTTGAAGGGAAAAGCAACTTTCAGGAGAGTATGTACGGACTGATATTTGTATAAAATTGCAAAAACAGACCAAAGAGAACTATCTATTCTTCATGGACAGGCACACTAGGTATTAAACATGGATGTAAAGACACACATTGACTTCAGGATAGTGGGGAAGGAGGCGGTAACTGGCTTAGAAAAGGGACATATAACTCGAGAGTCAGCATAAACAAGGCTGAATCCGTAGTTTTCTTCCCTTAAACTCAGAGCAAATGCATCCAAAAGCTACCACGTTTGAATTTCAACTGGGAGGTACATGAAAGTTTGATGTCATTATGCCCTACATATTCCTGTGTGTTTGTAATATTGAGCCATACTTTTTAAACACTTGACACAGCATGAAAGGAAGCTTGCCTACATGGTAACAATGGTTATCTTTAGGTAGCAGAATTCAAGACTGCTTCTTTTTCTTTTTATTCCTGCTTGTATATTATCTCTATTTCCCTGTGTGAGGATTTAAGACTGTTGTGATGAAAAGGCTAGTATTCTAACTCCATGCATCATAAGCACACACCGTGCCCTGGCTGGCAGGACGGGGAGGAGGGAGCATGTCTATTCACCTGGCCAGCCCTAGGCAACCCTGCAGAGAAAGACACAGGCACTTCCCCTCTGCAGTCAAAGAGTTAAGAAGGCTTGATGTGAAATGAATCATTCCAGGGGAGCTAAATCCCGGCCTTATCTAATTCTGTATCCTGAGGCTGACTAATTTAAACTCAAAAATAAAATAAACATCATCTTTAAATAGGGATTAAATAATCAGGAGGACCCTAGTTGAACAAACTGACATACATTTTATGGTATGGATTCAGGGGGCCCGGGGTGGGGCGAGGGGTGTCTGTGGGGATGCTCTCTGAGCTAAGGTGAGAAAATCGCCAGTGCTCCTGGATTCCGGAGTGCATTCACCTTTAGCTTCTTTTCTGGATACCCGCAGAAAACCAAAGAGCCACCCTGTGGCAGGATCTTCACACAGGAAGTGGGCTTGTGCCCTGTGTCCCTGAGGGAGAAGGGATTAGTGGAGGGACTAGGTGAAGAGTTTGGAGGAAGTCCCTGATGTTCTTAGAAAACAGTAGGAAAGAGATTCCCTTGCCTGGGCATTGTTCCCAAATAGGAGACAAGAGCATGAATTAAAAACAGAGACTCTCAGCTCCCTCCATGTTCACTGAGTTCAGAAGGGAACCCAGGGAGGTGAGGCAACGAAAACATTGAGGGGCTGACATGTGCCTGGAGGGACCCACGAACCTGAGTCAGGCATGAGAGTGGGCAGCTGGTGGATTCTTCCAGGCCTGCATCACAAAGCTATGCGGACGTCCCAAGAACAAGCCATGTCTGCAGAGGCCTCTACTGCATCCCTGCCTCGTGGGCACAATGTCACAGAACAGAATTACATCATGTGGGAGACCATGGGCAGTGTGGTTTTCATAATGGAGCTGGACCCAGAAGCTCCCAGACCCAGGTACAGCTATTTCTCTGGTATTGTCAATGTTTTTGTGCCCCTAAAATCCGTGTGTTGAAACCTAACCCCTGATAGGTTAGGTTTGAATTAGGAGGAGGCAAAGACTTTAGGAAGTGATTTCATCATGAAAGCAAAGACCCCATGAATGGGATAAGTGGCTTTGTAAAAGGGAGCCAAAGGAGCTTGTTCTCCCCTTCCACCATGTGGGGACACAGCTAGGAGGTGCCTTCTATAAGGAACAGACCCTCAACAGACACTACCTTGACCTTCCACTTGCCAGCATCCAGACCTATGAGACATAAATTTCTGCTGCTTATAAGCCCTCTTGGCTAAGGTATTTTGTTACAGTAGCCCAAATGCAATAAGACAGCCTCTGACCATCTTGAGCAATTCACTTATCTGCTGAACTCTCCACAGATTTAACTGTGATGAAATCCCTTCAACAGATGCATATTGAACACCTACTGTGTGTAAGGACACACTGTGTTATTGGATGGGTATAAAGCAAGTCACAGTTCCCCAGAGGTAGGCTCTGCAATAGCTGAAGAGCAAATCCAAGTTGCTGTGGCCAGTGGCGGAAGGGGTGGGTGTCAGAGAAGAAGAGATCATGCTAGAGTCCATGTCTGCAGCAATATTGGAACGTCTAATGGATGGTTACCAAAGTAGTGACTTCTCATCTTCTTACAAAAACTCATAGTTGTCCCTGTGTAAAGTCTTCCCAGAAGTGCAGGGCAGTTGAGAATATGCAGATCAGAAAAGAGAAGAGGACAGACAGAACACATTGTTGGCATCAGCAGCCACGGACTTCTTGCAGAAAGGCAAGCATTTCTCCTGGATCCCTGGGTAGCAGATAAACGTACTGAAATACATTTGTTGGCTATTTGATACACGGACTTTGAACATTTGCAGACCGAGAGGCTGAGAATCTTCTCCAACCAAATGGTGTGGGGCGTGGAAGTACAGAAAGGGATCAAAGGAGGAGGAAAACAGAGCAATGAGAAGGGAGCTCTCAGCATGACCAACATAGAGACCTGAGTCTCTGCTACCAACAATGCAAGCTAATGTATAATGATTGCAGGTCTGCAAACAGCAGGCTTTCCATATCACATGTGACAAGCTCCCATGGCAAACCTGTGTGACAGGTATTGTTGTCAGAGGCAGAGAGTTGCTAAATAATCACACGCAACTGGTGGAATGCTGGAGAGTTTGGTTTTAATTGGTCATCTTCCTGTTTGCTTTCTATTTGTCCCATCTGTAGTTTCTTCTCCTTTTCTTCTTTCTCTGACTTCCTTGGAATTTGTTGAGTATTTTTATTTCATTTAATCTTCTTTTTTGACCTTTTACATCTAACTATTTTTGCTTCATTTGGTTTTGACTTTTAATCATTGCTCTATGGTTTATGGTATATCATATGGTTTGGATCTGTGTCCCTTCCCAAATCTCATGTGGAAATGTAATCCCCAATGCCAAACGTGAGGCCTGGAGGGATGTGATTGGATCATGGAGCCAGTTTCTCATGGTTTAACACCATCCCCGCTTGGTACCACATAGCGAGTGAGTTCTCACAAGATCTGGTTGTTTAATAGTGTGTGGCAACTCCCCCTCTCTCTCTTCCTCCTGCTCCAGTCACATAAGATGCGCCTGCTTCCCCTTTGCCTTCTGTCATGATTGTAAGCTCCCTGAGGCCTCCCCAGAAGCCGAGCAGATGACAGAATCACGTTTCCTGTGCAGCCTGCAGAACTGTGAGCCAATTAAACCTCTTTTCATCATAAATTCCCCAGTCTCAGACTTTTTTTTTTGAGACTTACGCTCACTCTGTCTCCCAGGCTGCAGTGCAGTGGTGCGATCTCGGCTCACTGCAACCTCCGCCTCCCTGGTTCAAGTGATTCTGCTGCCTCAGCCTCCCAAGTAGCTTAGCTGGGACTACAGGCATATGCCACCAAGCCCACCTAATTTTTTTTGTATTTTTAGTAGAGACAGGGTTTCACCATATTGGCCAGGATGGTCTCAATCTCTTGAACTCATAATACACCCGCCTCAGCCTCCCAAAGTGCTGGGATTACAGGCGAAAGCCAACATGCCCAGCCCCAGTCTCAGACATTTCTTTTTTTTAAATTTATTTATTATTATTTTTAAATTATTATTATTATACTTTAATTTTTAGGGTACATGTGCACAACGTGCAAGTTTGTTACATATGAATACATGTGTCATGTTGGTGTGCTGCACCCATTAACTCGTCATTTAGCATTAGGTATGTCTCCTAATACTATCACTACCCCCTCCCCCCAACCAACAACAGTCTCTGGTGTGTGATGTCCCCCTTCCTGTGTCCATGTGTTCTCATTGTTCAATTCCCACCCATGAATGAGAACAGGAGGAGTTTCGTTTTTTGTCCTTGCGGTAGTTTGTTGAGAATGATGGTTTCCAGCTTCATCCATGTCCCTACAAAGGACATGAACTCATCATTTTTTATGGCTGCATACTATTCCATGGTGTATATATGCCACATTTTCTTAATCCAGTCTATCATTGTTGGACAGTTGTGTTGACTCCAAGTCTTTGCTATTGTGAATAGTGCCGCAATAAACATATGTGTGCATGTGTCTTTATAGCAGCATGATTTATAATTCTTTGGGGATATACCCAGTAATGGGATGGCTGGGTCAAATGGTATTTCTAGAAGAATCGCCACACTGACTTCCACAATGGTTGAGCTAGTTTACAGTCCCACCAACAGTGTAAAAGTGTTCCTATTTCTCTGCATCCTCTCCAGCACCTGTTGTTTCCTGACATTTTAATGATCGCCATTCTAACTGGTGTGAGATGGTATCTTATTGTGGTTTTGATTTGCATTTCTCTGACGGCCAGTGATGATATTGTGGTTTTGATTCACATTTCTCTGATGGCCAGTGATGATGAGCATTTTTTCATGTGTTTTTTTGGCTGCATAAATATCTTACTTTGAGAAGTGTCAGACATTTCTTTATAACAGTACAATAACAGACTAATACAGTATATGTATTTAACTTAGCATTGGCTGCCATCAACATTATACCACTACACATAGAGGATAAGAACCTTAAAACAGTGTCCGTTCATTTCCCTCCTTTTGGGTTTTGTGTTATTGTTTTCATGCATTTTACTTGTATATGTGATGTAAACTCACATTAATTTGTTATCATTTTTTGCCTTAGACCGTCAATTATCTTTTAAAAATGCTTCTTAATGTTGTATTTTTGCTCACACATTTGCCATCTCTGGTGCTCTACATTCTTTTCTGTACATCTGGACTTCCATCTGGTTTCACTTTCCCTCTGCCTGAAGGATTTCCTTTAATATTCCTTGTAGTGAGGACTTGCTGGTAATGTATTCCTCAAGTTTTCAATGTCTGAAAGTCTTTATTGCACTATCATCTTTGAAAGATATTTTTGCTGGGTGTAGAATTCCAGACTGAAAATCGTTTCATCCTTAAGTGTTTTATAGAAGTCACTCTTACTATCCTCTGGTTTGCATTGTTTCTTTCTTTTTTTTTTTTTTTGAGACAGGGTCTTGCTCTGTCACCCAGGCTGCAGTGCAGTGGCATGACTTCAGCTCACTGAAACCTTTACTTCCTGGGTTCAAGAAATCCTCTCGCCCCAGCCTCCCAAGTAGCTGGGACTACAGGCATGCACCACCACACCCAGCTAATTTTTGCATTTTATGTAGAGGCCAGGTTTTGCCATATTGCCCAGGCTGGTCTAGAACTCCTGGGCTCAAGTGAACATCCTGCCTTAGCCTCCCAAAGTGCTGGGATAACAGGCATGTGCCATCACATCCGGCCTTGCGTTGTTTCTAACCAGATGTCTGCCATCTTTTTTTTTTTTGAGACAGAATCTCGCTCTGTTGCCCAGGCTGGAGTACAACGGCACCATCTCAGCTCACTGCAACTGCCGCCTCACGGGGTCAAGCGATTCTCCCTGCCTCAGCCTCCTAAGTAGCTGGGGTTACAGATGAGTGTCACCATGCCCTGCAAATTTTTGTGTTTTTAGTAGAGACGGGTTTTTGCCATGTTGCCCATGCTGGTCTTGAACTCCTGGGCTCTAGTGATCATCCTGCCTCAGCCTCCCAAAGTGCTGGGATTACAGGTGTGAGCCACCATGCTTAGCCCATTTTCATCTTTGTTCATCTCTGTATAATGTCCTTTTCCCTTTGGTAACTTTTCAAATTTTCTCTTTGTCACTGGTTTGGGGCAATTGGATTATGATGTGCTTCAGTGTGTCATCCTTATGTCTCTTGTGCTAAGGGTTCCTTGGTTCTTAGATCTCTGGGATTACAGTTTTTCTCAAATTTAAATTTTTTCAGCCACAGTTTTTGAAATATTTTTTCTTCTACTCCTCCCCACCTTCTTCAGGAACTCCAATTACACATATATTAGTCCTGTTGGTGCTGATTTTCTGTTCAATTTTTTCCATTATTTTCTCCATGTTCCATTGTTGATAGTTTCTACTGCTACATCTTCCAGTTGACTAATCCTCTTTTGTATAACATCTATTCTATTTTAAATGCCATTTATTATATTTTTCATCTCAGACATTGTATTTTTCATCTCTAAAAGTTCAAGCTGGGTTTTCCATGTCTCTACTTCCATGTTCTAGCTTCCCTTTACTTTCTTCTTGAGGAATGTTATCATTACAATAACTGTTTTAATATCATTGCTTACTAATTCCATCTTATTTGCCATTTCTGCATCTATTGATCAGGTTTTCTTCTCATTATTGAGACATTTCCTTTTTCTTCACATGCCTGGTAGTTTTCAGCTGGGTGGTAGACAACATGAAATATATCTTATTGTGTGTTGGATATTGTCGCATTCCTATAATATTATTGAGCTATGTTCTAGGATGCAGTTAAATTATCTGGAAAGATTTTGGTTCTTTGAGGGTTTTCGTTGAGGTCTTGTTAATTAGGACCTTAGCAGCCTTGGCCTAGATCTAATCTTCCGCACTGCTGAGGCAATTCTTTTCTGAGTGTTCCATCCAATCGTCTGGAAAGTATAAGATTTGTCCACTGTTGCTGGTGGGAACACCAAATATGCCTGGTTCTGTGGGAGGTTCAAGCATTGTTCTTTCTGTTTCCTTCATGTATTTTTTCCCCTATACTTGTAGTTTACACACATACATGTGCTGATCAGTATTTAACTGAAGACTGGAGAGTTTTTGTTTTGTGACTTTGTCCTTTTCATGCCCTGAATACTCTGCCCTGCAGCGTTTATCTGAGCTTCTTTGGTCTCCCCGGACTCCAGCTTCATCTACTCAACTCAGGACAATCACCAGGCTCAGCCTGGGTTCTCCATCCCTGAGCTGTGGCCTAGAAATGGTCTCCACTCCCTGATTCCTTTCTGTTCACTGCACCTGGGCAGCCCAGAGTCACGAGAAACTCTAGGTCATGTGGCAGAATGCCCACTACCCCACTTCACCACACTGTACTCTCTCCATCCAGTGCTAGCTGCAGCCACGCTGTCTCACAGTCCAGAATGCTAGCCAGAGACCAAGCTTTCTGCAGTGCCTTGGCTGGGGCCCACAGATAAGGATGGCCAGGCAGTGCTCCCAGAAACCAGCAGATGCCATCAATCAGTTTTACATCCGCCAGGCACTGAGAATCTCTGGACACCAGAAGTGTCCTCTGTTGCCAGAGCTGAATTCTCAAGTGAAGACTCCAGAAGGCCTTGAAATGTGGGCAGGCTCCCATCATTGTCTATCAGTGGCCACAAGGACAAACATTCTTTCCATGGCTGGTGAGATGTCCAGCACACTTGGGACTCTGGAAAGCTCTTTTTCAAATTTATGCCTTAGCTGGGCTCTCCATTTACCTCAGGCCAGGCAGTGCACATTATGGGGGACACCACTGGGTGCTGGGATGAGAATGGCACTTCACGTGTGAGCTAGGATTGAGAGCCCAGTGCTCTCTTCCTCCGCCAGGCAGTGGCCTGTTACCATCTCTGGCTTCTGTCCCCTTACCAGCCTCCTCTGCTACAATTGCATTTCTGGCAGGCAGTGGATCCAGAAAGCACTGGCAGTTGAGAAACATGTGGAGAACCACTACTGGCCAAGCTTTCCAAACCTGAGAGCAGAACAGGAGTACAGCAGTGCTGAGGTGAACTTGACAGAGAACTTTGAGACCATGAAGGCAGCCAACATATCCAACTTACCACAACCTGCCTCTCCCATAGATTTACTGTAGACCAACTCAACCATCTCCATGTCAACAAGAAATGGTCCTCACTCTAAGCCATCACCCTTGGATTTAGATCATGGGACTGTCCTGTCTTTAGTATGGAAATGAAAAGCTTTAATTTCCACAAAAATGTAAGGTTTTGGGCTACAGCCTTATTAAAACAAAGAAATATGAGCATAGTGGTCTACAGATGGAATATCTGGGGCTCTAAACAAACTGCTACTTGAAAGTATAATCACTGTATTTTTGTCTGTTTCTTTAGCGTGGTAGGAAAATATTACAAATTTCTTTGGTCATAGGGAATATAAACCATAGTTTGAACAAAAGCAGCAATAAAGCTACAAACTATTTTTTGGTGTATTTACTTAAGTATAAGATAGCTGATTGGGGCTTTATCATGTAATGTTAGTTTGCTTAGTTTTCATGAAGTTTGTTAAACTTGAACTGTGAATAAATATATGGCTGATTCATATTGTAATTAAACTGCACATTGACATAAACTGTACATTAAAATTTGCTGCACTTTGTCATCCAAAATAATACTTAGGTAAAACCAAAAATACTATAAACCAATGTCAAGGAACCTACCCTAAAATAAAAATACAGTTAACATGGAATTGCAAAACCAGAATGGGAGAAATATTTACCCATAAAATCTTGTTTGGAACATTGATATAACACTAGAAAATAATTTTTCTAAATAACTACAATGTTCAACTGTGACTGTGCATCTGTGAAGACCAGGCATTTCGAATCATTGCCCTGTAGTGTGTGGCAGTACAATTTTATAGAAATACAGTACAATAATTAATGAAATTCTCTAATGGGAAGATTTAAGTGAATAAGTATTTACACTATAAATATTTGTAATATTGGTGCTATTATTTCACAAAATAAAAAAGCTGTATTACAGCCTTTAAAAGCAAATAATAGCCTTACATTTCTAAATAAAGAAAAAAGATAATTTTTATGAAATATGGTTAAAAGTAATTGATAAAATAAAAATTGGGGCACAAATTATATTATAGTTTGGACAGAGGTTGAAAAAAGTGGATGAAAATTTTAATGAGCCCTTTTTGCCTGCACTAAACTTAATCTTTTGGGGGAACATTATAATATATATAGGGTTCCTACTGGCTATCTAATTTACTTTTCACACAATGTATAAATCCCAGCCTATTGGTCTTAATATTTGAACATAAAATAACACAAAAACATACAAGAGAATAAAATAAGGAAGAAATGTATGGAGACAGTGACATTATCAAGGTGGTGGAATAGGGGGCCCCTACTTTTGTATTCCCTTGCAGCAATAAAAACTAGTCAGTCTTCCATCAACCAAAGTAACTTTATGAGAGATCCAGGCACAGTGGCTCATAACAGTAATCTCTTCCATTTAAGAGCCTGAGGCAGGAGGACTGCCAGGCCAGGAGTTCAAGAACAGCCTGGGCAATATAGTGAGCTTTGGGATACAGGGCCTTATGAAACCTTGCTAAAACCCAAGATCGAAAAGGGTCATTTTGAGAAGGCAGGCCCTTTGGTTAATAAGGGGTCATGTTATCCAAAGCAATCTGTAAGTTAACTCAAACCCCTATCAAAATCCCTGTCCCAATTTTTATAGTAATAGAAAATGTAAGCCTACAATGTAGGCTGAATGGCCAAACCAATCATGAGGAATAAGGAAAAAGCTGGGGACATCATACTCGTGACTCACACAAAACAGTTCAAAAGTCACTGTTTGTAGATAAACTGGGGAAACCCTGCTAGGTACTCAGTGGAAGCCACACTCACCCACACATCTGCTATTAGTCCCAGCATACAGCAGAACCTGCCCTAGTGCCTGCTCCGCAGAACAAAGCCCTGAAAACAATCCAGCCTGCCGAAAAACATGACAGAACTCACAACCATACGTGCTCCTGGCAACAAGCCCACTAAAGGTAAAACTCACTCCCGATTCGGTAGCGACCTTGTGATGCAGCTAGAAGCCTTTTTACTGCAAACCCAGTAAAGATCTCATCAGCCTTGAGACCCAAAAGATGAAGATCTTTACCTACTAAAACCAGTTTATAAAAATGAAAAGAGGTGGCTGGGGACGGTGGCTCAAACCTGTAATCCCAGCATTTTGGGAGGCCGAGGTCAGGCGTTCAAGACCAGCCTGGACAAGATAGTGAAACACTGTCCCTACTAAAAATACAAAAATTAGCCAGGCAGGGTTGTTGGCGCCTGTAATCCCAGCTACTCGGGATGCTGAGACAGAGAATTGCTTGAACCCAGGAGGTGAAGTTTGCAGTGAGCCAAGATCGTGCCACAGCACTCCAGTCTGGGTGACAAAGCGAGACTCCATCTCAAAAACAAAACAATAACAATAACAAAAAATGAAGAGGTGTTTGCTCCTTCAAATGCACAAACACCAATGCAATTCTATATTATGCCCATTCTAACGGTTCTATTTTAACATAGAACTGGAAGTCCTACATAGAATAATTAAGTCCTACGTCAAAAAATTAAGCAAGAGAAGCTAAAAGATCCAAATTGAAAAGAAGAAATAACGTCACTGTTTGTAGATGACATAATATTATATATAAAAAACATAAATAATACATTTAAATAGTGCATTTAATTCATCTATATATAAATAGTGCATCTAATAAATGCACTCAATAAAGAAGCAGAATATACAATTAACATACAAATATCAGTTTTGTTTCTGTATGCTAGCAACTAACCAATAAAAAAGAAAAAAATATCATTTACAATAGCAACAAACTAATAGATTTCTTAGCAATAAATTCAACCAATGTGGTGAAAGATCTTACAATAAAAAATAAAATATATTGATGAAAAAATTTTAAAAAATACAAATAAATGTAAATATATGTTTATGGATTAGAAGAATATTGTCTAAAAGCCATATTATCCAAAGAAATCTGTATATTAATTCAACTTCCTATCAAAATTCCTGTGCCACTTTTTGCAGTAATAGAAAATAAATTCTGCAATGTATATAAACTATAAGAAATATTGAAAGGCCAAAGCAATCATGAGGAATAAAACGAAATCTGGGGACATTATACTTTATTATTTAAAACTACATTTCAAGACTATAGTAAACATAATAGAATGGTATGTTTATAGGAACCCATACAAAAACCAGTGGAACAGAATACAGAGCCCAGAAGTAAATCTATGCATCTAAAGTTAATCTTTGACAAGGGCACTATGAATACACAATACAAAAAGTGTAGCCTTTTCAATACTTAGTGCTGGGAAATCTGGATACTCACAAGCACAATAATAAAACCTGATCATATTTCTTACGCCAGACAGAAAAATTGACTTAAGACAAATTTAATACATAAATTCTTAAAAGAAAATCTTTAAAAAAGCATAGGAAAAGCCTCCATGATACTGGCCTTGGCAATTTTTTTTAAATATAATATCAAAAGTATAGCAATAAAACCTGACATAAAGTTGTCGTGTATTAAACTATTGTGGACAGCAAAAAATAAGAAAACATTTAAGATGGGATAAAATATTTGCAAATCATATATGATAAAAGGATAGTATTCAAAATATAGCAGAAACTCATACAAATCAGAAGCTAAACAATAATAATTATAATACCCAACTAAAAAATAGGCAAAAGACTAAACATTATTTTTTACTATTATTATACTTTAACTTTAAGGGTACATGTGCACAATGTGCAAGTTTGTTACATATGTATACATGTGCCATGTTGTTGTGCTGCACCCATTAACTCGTCATTTAGCATTAGGTATATCTCCTAATGCTATCACTCCCCCCTGCCCCCACCCCACAACAGTCCCCGAAGTGTGATGTTCCCCTTCCTGTGTCTATGTGTTCTCATTGTTCAATTCCCATCTATGAGTGAGAACATGTGGTGTTTGGTTTTTTGTCCTTGCGATAGTTTGCTGAGAATGATGGTTTCCGGCTTCATCCATGTCCCTACAAAGGACATGAACTCATCATTTTTCATGGCTGCATAGTACTCCATGGGGTATATGTGCCATATTTTCTTAATCCAGTCTGTCGTTGTTGGACATTTCGGTTGGTTCCAAGTCTTTGCTATTGTGAATAGTGCCACAATAAACATATGTGTGCATCTGTCTTTATAGCAGCATGATTTACAATCCTTTGAGTATATACCCAGTAATGGGATGGCTGGGTCAAATGGTATTTCTAGTTCTAGATCCCTGAGGAAATGCCACACCGACTTCCACAATAGTTGAACTAGTTTACATTCCCACCAACAGTGTAAAAGTGTTCCTATTTCTCCACATCCTCTCCAGCACCTGTTGTTTCCTGACATTTTAATGATCGCCATTTTAACTGGTGTGAGATGTTATCTCATTGTGGTTTTGATTTGCATTTCTCTGATGGCCAGTGATGATGACCATTTTTTCATCTGTTTTTTGGCTGCATAAATGTCTTCTTTTGAGAAGTGTCTGTTCATATCCTTTGCCCACTTTTTGATGGGGTTGTTCACTTTTTTCTTGTAAATTTGTTTGAGTTCATTGTAGATTGTGGATATTAGCCCTTTGTCAGATGTGTAGATTGCAAAAATTTTCTCCCATGCTGTAGGTTGCCTGTTCACTCTGATGGTGGTTTCTTTTGCTGTGCAGAAGCTCTTTGGTTTAATTAGATCCCATTTGCCAATTTTGGCCTCTGTTGCCATTGCTTTTGGTGTTTTAGACATGAGGTCCTTGCCCATGCCTATGTCCTGAATGGTATTGGCTAGGTTTTCTTCTAGAGTTATTATGGTTTTAGGTCTAACATGTAAGTCTTTAATCCATCTTGAATTAATTTTTGCATAAGGTGTAAAGAAGTGACCCACTTTCAGCTTTCTGCATATGTCTAGCTAGTTTTCCCAGTGCCAGTTATTAAATAGGGAATCCTTTCCCCATTGCTTGTTTTTCTCAGGTTTATCAAAGATCAGATAGTTGTAGAACTGCGGCATTGTTTCTGAGGGCTATATTCTGTTCCATTGGTCTCTATCTCTGTTTTGGTACCAGTATCATGCTGTTTTGGTGACTGTTGCCATGTAGTATAGTTTGAAGTCAGGTAGCGTGATGCCTGCAGCTTTGTTCTTTTGGCTTAGGATTGAGATGGTGATGCAGGTTCTTTTTTGGTTCCATATGAACTTTAAAGTAGTTTTTTCAATTCTGTGAAGAAAGTCATTGTTAGCTTGATGGGGATGGCATTGAATCTATAAATTACCTTGCGCAGTATGGCAATTTTCACAATATTTATTCTTCCTGCCCATGAGCATGGAATGTTCCTCCATTTGTTTGTATCCTCTTTTATTTCATTGAGCAGTGGTTTTTAGTTCTCTTTGAAGAGGTCCTTCCCATCTCTTGTAAGTTGGATTCCTAGGTATTTTATTCTCTTTGAAGCAATTCTAAATGGGAGTTCACTCATGATTTGGCTCTCTGTCTGTTATTGGTGTATAAGAATGCTTGTGATTTTTGCACATCCATTTTGTATCCTGAGACTTTGCTGAAGTTGCTTATCAGCTTAAGGAGGTTTTGGGCTGAGATGATGGGGTTTTCTGGATATACAGTCATGTCATCGCAAACAGGGACAGTGTGACTTCCTCTTTTCCTAATTGAATGCCTTTTATTCCCTTCTTCTGCCTAATTGCCCTGGCCAGAACTTCCAACACTATGTTGAATAGGAGTGGTGGGAGATGGCATCCCTGTCTTGTGCCAGTTTTCAAAGGGAAAGCTTCCAGTTTTGTCCACTCAGTATGATATTGGCTGTGGGTTTGTCATAGATAGCTCTTATTATTTTGAGATACGTCCCATCAATACCTAATTTATTAAGAGTTTTTAGGTTGAAATGTTGAATTTTGTCAAAGGTCTTCTTTGCATCTATTGAGTTAATCGTGTGGTTTTTGTCTTTCTTTCTGTTTATATGCTAGATTATGTTTATTGATTTTCGTATGTTGAACCAGCCTTGTATCCCCAAGGATGAAGCCCACTTGATCATGGTCGGTAAGCTTTTTGATGTGCTGCTGGATTTGGTTTGCCAGTATTTTATTGAGAATTTTTGCATCAATGTTAATCAAGGATATTGGTCTAAAATTCTCTTTTTTGGTTGTGTCTCTGTCCGGCTTTGGTATCAGGATGATGCTGGCCTCATAAAATGAGTTAGGGAGGATTTCCTCTTTTTCTATTGATTGGAATAGTTTCAGAAGGAATGGTACCAGCTCCTCCTTGTACCTCTGGTAGAATTCGGCTGTGAATGCATCTGGTCCTGGACTTTTTTTGGTTGGTAAGCTATTAATTATTGCCTCAACTTCAGAACCTCTTATTGGTCTATTCAGAGATTCAACTTCTTCCTGGTTTAGTCTTGGGAGGGTGTATGTGTCAAGGAATTTATCCATTTCTTCTACATTTTCTAGTTTATCTTTATAGAGGTGTTTATAGTATTCTCTGATGGTAGTTTGTATTTCAGTGGGATCCGTGATGATATCCCCTTTGTCATTTTTTTTTTGCGTCTATTTGATTCTTCTGTCTTTTCTTCTTTATTAGTCTTGCTAATGGTCTATCAATTTTGTTGATCTTTTCACAAAACCAGCTCCTGGATTCATTGATTTTTTGAAGGGTTTTTTGTGTCTCTATTTCCTTCAGTTCTGCTCTGATTTTAGTTATTTCTTGCCTTCTACCAGCTTCTGAATGTGCTTGCTCTTGCTTCTCTTGTTCTTTTAATTGGGATGTTACGGTGTCAATTTTGGATCTTTCCTGCTTTCTCTTGTGGGCATTTAGTGCTATAAATTTCCCTCTACACACTGCTTTGAATGTGTCCCAGTGATTCCGGTATGTTGTGTCTTTTTTCTAGTTGGTTTCAAAGAACATCTTTATTTCTGCCTTCATTTCATTATGTACCCAGTTGTCATTCAGGAGCAGGTTGTTCAGTTTCCATGTAGTTGAGCGGTTTTGAGTGAGTTTCTTCATCCTGAGTTCTAGTTTGATTGCACTGTGGTCTGAGAGACAGTTTGTTATGATTTCTGTTCTTTTACATTTGCTGAGGAGTGCTTTACTTCCAAGTATGTGGTCAATTTTGGAATATGTGTGGTGTGGTGCTGGAAATAATGTATATTCTATTGATTTGGGGTGGCGAGTTCTGTAGTTGCCTATTTGGTCCGCTTGGTGCAGAGCTGAGTTTAATTCCTGGGTATCATTGTTAACTTTCTGTCTCGTTGATCTGTCTAATGTTGACAATGCAGTGTTAAACTCTCCCATTGTTTCTGTGGGGGAGTGTAAGTCTCTTTTTAAGTCACTAAGGACTTGCTTTATGAATCTTGGTGCTCCTGTATTGGGTGCATATATATTTAGGATAGTTACCTCTTCTTGTTGAATTGATCCCTTTACCATTATGTAATGGCCTTCTTTGTCTCTTTTGATCTTTGTTGGTTTAAAATCTGTTTTATCAGAGACTAGGATTGCAACCCCTGCGTTTTTTTTTCCATTTGTTTGGTAGATCTTCCTCCATCCCTTTATTTTGAGCCTATGTGTGTCTCTGCACGTGAGATGGGTTTCCTGAATGCAGCACACTGATGGGTCCTCACTCTTTTCCAATTTGCCAGTCTGTGCCTTTTAATTCGAGCATTTAGCCCATTTACATTTAAGGTTAGTATTTTTAAGTGTGAATTTGATCCTATCATTTTGATGTTAGCTGGTTATTTTGCTCGTTAGTTGATGCAGTTTCTTCCTAGCCTTGATGGTCTTTACAATTTGGCAAGTTTTTGCAGTGACTGTTACCGGTTGTTCCTTTCCATGTTTAGTGCTTCCTTCAGGAACTCCTTTAGGGCATTTCTGGTGGTGACAAAATCTCTCAGCATTTGCTTGTCTGTAAAGGATTTTATTTCTCCTTCACTTATGAAGCTTAGTTTGGCTGGATATGACATTCTGGGTCCAAATTCTTTTCTTTAAGAATGTTGAATATTGGCCTCCACTCTCTTCTTCCTTGTAGAGTTTCTGCTAAGAGATCTGCTGTTAGTCTGATGGGTTTTCCTTTATGGGTAACCTGACCTTTCTCTCTGGCTGCCCTTAACATTTTTTCCTTCATTTCAACTTTGGTGAATCTGACAATGTTGTGTCTTAGAGTTGCTCTTCTCGAGGAGTATCTTTGTGGTGTTCTCTGTATTTCCTGAATTTGAATGTTGGCCTGCCTTGCTTGATTTGGGAAGTTCTCCTTGATGATATCCTGCTGATTGTTTTGCAACTTGGTTCAATTCTCCCCGTCACTTTCAGGCCCACCAATTAGACGTAGATTTGGTCTTTACACATAGTCCCGTATTTCTTGGTGGCTTTGTTCATTTCTTTTTATTCTTTTTTCTCTAAACTTCTCTTCACACTTCATTCCATTCATTTCATCTTCCATCGCTGATACCATTTCTTCCAGTTGATCGCGTTGGTTACTGAGGCTTGTTTATTTATCATGTAGTTCTGGTGTCATGGTTTTCGGCTCCATCAGGTCCTTTAAGGACTTCTCTGCATTGATTATTCTAGTTATCCATTTGTCTAATTATTTTCAAGGTTTTAAACTTCTTTGCCATTGGTTTGAACTTCCTCCTTTAGCTTGGAGTAGTTTGTTCTTCTGAAGTCTTCCTCTCTCAACTCATCAAAGTCCTTCTCTATCTAGCTTTGTTCCATTGCTGGTGAAGAGCTGCGTTCCTTTGGAGGAGGAGAGGTGCTATGAATTTTAGAGTTTCTGGTTTTTCTGCTTTGTTTTTCCCCATCTTTGTGGTTTTATCTACCTTTGGTCTTTGATGATGGTGATGTACAGATGGGTTTTTGGGGTGGATGTCCTTTCTGTTTGTTAGTTTTCCTTCTAACAGTCAGGACCCTCAGCTGCAGGTCTGTTGGAGTTTGCTAGACGTCCACTCCAGATCCTGTTTGCCTGGGTATCAGCAGCGGTGTTTGCAGAACAGCGGATATTGTTGAACCAAAAATGCTGCTGCCTGATCGTTCCTCTGGAAGTTTTGTCTCAGAAGAGTACCCAGCCTTGTGAGGTGTCAGTCCAACCCTACTGGGGGGTGCCTCCTATTTAGGCTGCTCAGGGTTCAGGGACCCACTTGAGGAGGCAGTCTTCCCATTCTCAGATCTCCAGCTGCATGCTGGGAGAACCACTACTCTCTTCAAAGCTGTGGGACAGGGACATTTATATCTGTAGAGGTTATTGCTGTCTTTTGTTTGTCTGTGACCTGACTCCAGAGGGGGAGCCTACAGAGGCAGGAAGACCTCCTTTAGCTGTGATGGGCTCCACCATGTTCGAGCTTCCCAGCCACTTTGTTTACGTACTGAAGCCTGAGCAATGGCGGGCGCACCTCCCCCAGCCTCACTGCCACCTTGCGGTTTGATCTCAGACTGCTGTGCTAGCAATGAGCGAGGTTCCGTGGGCATAAGAACCTCTGAGCCAGGTTCAGGATATAATCTCCTGGTGTGCTGTTTGTGAAGCCCATTGGAAAAGCGCAGTATTAGGGTGGGAGTGACCCGATTTTCCAGGTGCCATCTGTCACCCCTTTCTTTGACTAGGAAAGGGAATTCCCTGACCCCTTGCAGTTCTCCAGTGAGGTGATGCCTCGCCCTGCTTTGGCTTATGCGTGGTGCACTGTACCCACTGTCTGGTACCCACTGACAGACACTCCCCAGTGAGAAGAGCCTGGTACCTTAGTTGGAAATGCAGAAATCACCCATCTTCTGCATCACTCAAGCTGAGATTTGTAGACTGGAGCTATTCCTATTCAGCCATCTTGGCTCCAACGACCAAGACTAAATATTTTTTACAAACATATTCAAATATCCAACAGGTGTGTAGAAAGATGCTAAACATTACCATTCATGAGAAAATTGCAAATGAAAAGATACCACTTTACAGCAGTTGGAATGGCTAATATCAAAAAAAGAGATATGACAAGTGTTAACAAGGATGTGACAAAATATTTCTGTACAGTCTTAATGAGTTGTAAACTGGAAGAGTCATTATGAAAATTAGTATGCAGGTTATTTTAAAAAAATTGAACTATCATACAATCCCGAAATTCCACTTCTGTCTATAAACTAAATAAAATCAGCATCTCAAAAATAATCTGCACCCCTGTATTCAATGCAGCGTTATTCACAACTGTCAAGAGTACTTTTTTTAAAAAATGACTTATCTGTAGATGCTGAATGGATGAGGAAAATGTGGTAAAATAGACAACTGAATATTATTCACCCATAAAAAAGAATGAAATTCTGCTATTTCAACAACATGAATGGACCTGGGTACATTATGCTATGCAAAATAAGCTGGGCACAGAAAAACAAACACTGTATGTTCTCACTTAAATTGAGAATTTAAAAAGCCTGAACTCACAGAAGCAGAGTGTACAATGGTAATGACCATGCCTGGAGGTAGAAAAAATGATAAGGTGTTCAAAGAGTACAAACTTTCAGTTATAAGATAAATAAGTTTTGGGGGTCTAATGTATAGCTTTAAAATGTAGTTAATAACAGTGTTTTGTATGCTTAAAATTTGCTACAACAATAGGAGACCTCAAATGCTCTCACTACAAAATCATAACCATGTGAGGTGATATGAACGTTCATCAACTTAATTGTATTAAACATTTTACAATATATATCTATCAAATTATTATAATGTAGACAATGCATATTATGCAATTTTTATTGGTCAAATAATCAATGTTATGTACACATGCATATATTCACATAAGTGTGTATATACACATATATAAAACATATAGATATATATCAATTTCTTATGTTGTTATAGATATAATTGTGTGTGTATATATATATATAAACACATACATATCAATGGCAAAATCCTAGTAAGCATCAAACTAAACAAGAGAAAATTATAAAATGATAACTATTAAAAATTCAGGAAACAAATGGGTATTTAATACATGCTCAGCAATATTCTAAGTTACTCAATGGCAAAGTACATGTTTTAAATGTAGAAAGTAGATACATTAAACCATATTACAGTTTAGGAATTATGGCACAGAGTGTTTACAGCTTTAGCGTCAATACATACCAAAAACTTAAAATTTTGAAGTAAAATATCATTAGGTTTTATTATATGGGGCAGAGGCTTAGTGTTCTGATAAAATTATTGAGTATGAATTTCTGTAGAATCACATTTGAAACCTTCACAGGATATGGAATTATAAAGCAGAAAACATGCGACATCTGGATGTGGTGTTTCTGCAATTTCTAAACCAAATCCCAATATCTCCACTACTCTCACACATTTTAGACAAGACTCAAAATGGAAATTAGAAAATGTTTAACATAGAGTTCCCTAAAAATCACAGACGGTCCTATGTCCTCAAAAGCAATAAAAGAGCAAGCAGCCAGGTCCTCCAGTCCCTTGCAAGCCATGCAAATGGTTTGATTTTCTTTGTAACTTAGATGAATGATCGTTGAAGGGAAAGTCCAGTCCTAGAAA
The DNA here is from genome assembly GCF_028885655.2 of Pongo abelii. Lineage (NCBI taxonomy): Eukaryota > Metazoa > Chordata > Mammalia > Primates > Hominidae > Pongo > Pongo abelii. The sequence goes on from NC_072007.2 coordinate 12,254,978, forward strand.
ACTGAAGAGCATGGGGCAGAAGATGTCTGTCTCTAATAAATGCAAGAGAAAGAAACCAGGGCTTCTCAGAAAAGATTTCCATTGGAGTATAGCTTCACAAACCACACTTTAAGATCTGGCTTTCTCCTTGACCTTTGGACATCTCATCTGTGTCATCTGCCTTATTCACTCCCACCTCTTTGGATGTTTGGCTGCTATCTCCTGTCTCCTCACACTCTGGGGCTTTTTCTTTTTCTCAATGTAGGTGATCAGGTTTAGCTTAGAGAACAGCCAAGGACTCTGTATTAGAAAAAGTAATATGACTTATGCTGTGATTTTCCAATTACTACTTAGTACTGTGTTCAGTGGAAAAAAAAAAGGAACATTATAAAAGAGTCTAAAAATGTAATAACAAATACTATTTCCTCACAGAAACGTTATGATATTTAAAAACTTTTCTAAATTTGTGGGTCCTTAGCTCCACGACCCAGTGCTGCTGAATCAAAACTTGGTGGTGGTTGGCTGGGCATGGTGACTCACACCGCTGATCCCAGCACTTTGAGAGGCCAAGACAGGCATATCACTTAAGCCCGGGAGTTTGAGGCCAGCCTGGGCAACATGGCGAGACCTAGTCTATGGGTTGAGGGTGGTGAGGAGGGGGAAAGTTGATGGTAATGGGAGGTGGTAATGCGATTATAAGCTGTGGGCAATCATATTTTGTACCTCTAAATTTGTGGAGTTACCACTAATCTAAAATTAAGGATACATATCAGCTGAAGAAAGAAAAACATTTATGTCGAGATGAAACCTCCTCGTGGGGGTCGGCATCTGCAATACCGCCAGGCATCAGCATTCCACCTCTTCTGCCTGGCTGCAGCCCCACCAGGAGCCCGGCTCTGTGGCTGGTACTAGACCCCAAAGGCTCAGGCTAGGGTTTCCTGCCCTCCGGGGTGTCTTCCCACTCCCCGGACCCCAGGCAATTCAATTCATTCATCAAGTGCCACTGCAACTGTCCAAGCTAGGGCAGCAGGTCCCACAGTCACCAGCCAAGACCTCCGCTCCAGAACACGTGGGCTGCTTACCCCGGGGGAAGGACATTGTTTTTCCCAGCCACGAATAAATCCGTCCCTGTGCACCCTGTTTCCCACTGCCACTGACTTCGTGTAAACTCAAGTCCTGAGGACACAAGAGAGACCCAGGCCTGGCCCCGTGGACACACTTGGTGCCACGGCTTCCACCTGATGGACGAGTGCACTCTACAAATCTCAGGGACCACCACACCTAGGAGACAGAAGGACCCTTTGAAACGCACCCCCAAAGCAACCAACCAATCCAAGGAAAAACAAAACAAAACATGTCTCTGGGCTCCGTTGTTTTTCCCACTTGGGCGGTCCTGACCCCCTGTTCTAACCTGGCCCAAGCACCCTCCACCTCACCCCGGCCTGCTCAAAGTTGCCCTGTCTACCTGAGCAGAGCCTCCTTCTCCAAGGCTCTGTCTCTCTTGCTCTACAACTCCCTCGCTGTCTCCCTTTCTCTATTTCCCCCTCCACCTCTCACTCTTCTGTCACCTTCTGTCTCTCTCCTCCTCCACCTTTCTCTCTCTCCCTACATTTCTATCTCTCCATCCCAGTCTCCCTAGCTCTCTTTCAAGCTGTGTCTGTGTCTTTGCCTGTATGTCCTTGTGTGTGTGTCCGTGTGTGTGCTTGTGTGCCTGTGTGCGTGCACCCATGTGTATCTGTGTGTGTCAGGGTGGGTTTGCTCGTGGTGTTGGTGTGGTGCGTCTGGATGTCCCTCAGTCCCTCTTTCCCGGGATCAGGCTGCCGGGGCTCTAGTGCCAGCGTGGGGCAAATCAGGGCCTTCCTTTCCCGTTGGCCATGGGCGGTTACTCATCAAGACAAGCGACGATGGTGTGGGCATTGAGAAAAAGGGCTGGGCAGGCTGTTCGCCCCTGGGCAGCCCTGGCGGCTCTGGGTGTGTGGGGCAAGAGAGGGCCTTGCAGGAGGTGCAGCGAGGGATCCAAAACAATATTTCTGCGGTAAGGCAGAGGACTGGAGGGGATCCCAGAACTGTGGGCCCTGGGCCCTGATGCCTCCGAACACACCCTGTCCTGAGCCGGCGCAATGTGTTGGAAGCTCGGGAGCTTGAGAGCCGAGGGAAGGCCTGGAGTGTCAGTGAAAGGGTGGCCTCCTGGTGGGCCTGGAGCCAGGGCAGGGGACTGAGGCATCACAGCCTGATGATGCATTCCTGTTTCCTGCAACATGGGAGTCTCCAAAATGGCATGTTTGGAAACTGCAAAGGAGAGCAAAGACACAGTGCTGCTTTTCCACACTTTGCTGGAGGTTTCTGTGTCCCCACAGAGCTCGGAAAACAAACAGTCCACATGGTCACGCTTTCGGGGGCCAGAGACCAGTGAGCAACAGGCCACCTTGCAGAGGGCAAAGGAACGTGGAATCTGGAATCATGGTTCACTCGGCTTGAGTGTGACTCCTGTGTGGATGAGAGTATCTGCCTCGTGCTCTGTTGCAGGCTTAGCGTGGGGATATGCCATCTGTGAACCATGTGGATGAAAAACAGACAACCATTCGAGTCTCGGCTCTGCTCTTTGGGGAATTCGCTCATTCCTTGGGAGGTAGAATTCGTCTGAATCGCTCCCAGATGAAGTAACCCAGGCTGACAATCCCGAGGGCCAGTGAGGGCACCGTCGGCCTACATGGCCTTTGGCCAAGCACTCAGCCTGCACTGGGCACCCAACATTTTCCCAGAGTTCGAGGTCCTGCTGGTCCTGGAGGCAGAAGACACCTTTTCTTTTTGCCTTCCTTTCTCTGTTTCTTGCTCCTTTTCTCCCTCTGTCCATCCTTCCCTCTATTCTTCCTTCTCTCCCTCTCTCCCTCCCTCTGTTCTTCTCTCCTTGCCTCTCTCCCTCCATCCATACCTCCATTTCTCCCTCCTTCCCTCCCTCCATTCTTCTCTTTTTATTTCCCTCCCTCCCTCCATCCCTTCCAAGGTCCCTCCTTTCATCCGTCCTTTCCTCCCGCTGTCACTCCCTCTCACTTTGTCTCCGTTCCATTCCCCATCTCTGCCTGGCTTCCCTCCTGCCTAGAAAGAATAGAACCACAGTTTGTGAGAGATCTCGGGGTCTAAATTTAGTTGCCAGGCACTCCACGTGATGCCAGGGAGTATGGCAGGGCACGGGTGCGTGACTGGTGGTGGAGCGGGAAGGCAGTGGAGTTGAGCCACGGAAAAGAGAGCAGTCCTGGCCACTGCCCCGGCCGGTGTTTCCCAGGGTGGGGGTCTCCGCCTACACCACTGAAGAACGCGGGGGCCGGGTGGGGTACAAGGCGTAGGGGGGCTGGGGAAGGGATGAGAGCCCTGCCTGGGTTGGTCCCAAACCCTAGCCGGCTGCCCACGGACCCGCGCATGGGGAGTAGACGGCCCATCTCTGAGTACTTGTGCTGGCTCTGAAATCCCTGAGATGCTCAGAAAAGAATGACAGCCCTCCTTTCTGTGGAGTCTCTTGCTGGACCTGGACTCAGGAATCTTAGACAGGTCAGCTGGAAGGGAAGACACAGGTCTCCATACCAAGCCAGAGGTTCACCATGAAAGAAGGGCCACCCCCCTGTCCCCATCCTTTCCCAACCCTGCATCCTAAAGCTCCTCCAACTGAGCCCAGTGTTCTTCCTGGCTGAGGAATGGTTCCAGAAAAGTGGGCTCTTCCACGTCCTTCAACTCCCCCAGTGGCTCCATTGCTAGGAAAGGATGTGCCTTTTGCTGAAATTCTGGGGTCGACAGGAGTTCATATAGCAGGGTGGATGCGAGGGCAGATGAACGCTCCAGCTCCTGGAGCGGCTGGGAGGGTGTCTGGATGGCTTACATCTGCTTATGACACGCAGAGGCCTCCATTGGCGTGAGCTGCGGAGGTAAATGTGCCTCGGCTTCGCGTCCCCAAGTGCCCTGGTGACTTGGAGACCCTGGCCCCAGCCCCAATACGGACTCATGTGGGACGTGTGCAGTGCAAGCACACCTTGCTACTGTGACAGCCTGAGCGGCTCAAGTTGTCCCACTGAGCAGGTACCCAGAAGGCCGCCTTGCTGTGGGTCCAGGTCCCCCTGCCATCTGTTTGACACAGCATGAGCGGCCCAAGCTGTCCCATTGAGCAAACACCCAGAAGGCCACCATAGTGTGGATCCTGGTCCCCCTGCCATCTGTTTGGGTGCTGAGGTCACCCAGGTGTCTGAGGGTGGGTCAGCGCCACTTCCAAAGGAGCCAGGACAGCAAACCCAAAATCCCCATGTTCCATGGCAGGTTGGGAGATTCCTTCTGCCTGGGAAGCCTCGCTGGGCTGCAGCAGAGGGGTGACCCTTGCTGCCTGGCTAACGAAAGCCCCCTGTACCCCACGCCCTGGTGGGGGTGAAGGTGACCAAGGAGGGAGGGTGGCACCCTTGTGGGCTGCATTGCGCAGGCCGTCTGCATGTGTGGGTTCCATGACACCCTGGCCTGGATGCCTGAACCTTCAATTCTGACATGAAATCTGAATCCTGGACTCTAAAAGGTAGGTCTCTCTGGCCAGTTCAGGTAAAGGTTCCACTCAAAGCACGCTGGCAGGGCATCTTTTTCATTCAGGTTACAAACGAGTCCCTTTGCCGTCCTCGTCCTCATGCTTCCATGGGGTAGGGGCTGTCAGAAGGTGTCGGGAGAGCCATCGCAGGGGCACCTGGCCGGAATTTCACAGAGAGACAAGGGCAGAGAGTGGCCGGCTGTGCCCGTGCACCTCAGTTGGCCTTTGTGCTGCACGCAGTTCCAGTCAGGAGTCCGACCCCGCCAGTGGCACTTATAAAGACCCACCAGCTTCACCCCTTCACGAATATGCATGAGTACCCAAGGGCCCTGGATAACCCGCCCTCTGAAGCCAGAGACCACAGACACAGGGCCACGTGTGGTAGGTGAAGATGGGGCCAGATCGGCCAGGAAAGGGGGGCTTCCAGGTCTGGCTCTCTGAGTTCTCCAGAATTCTATGGAAACTGGAAGTTTCTCTCTGGGCTCAAACACGATTTCAGGGAGAAACCACCTTGGAAGGGTGGAGTGTAGAACTGAACATCCATGATAGTCTTGAGTTTTCCATGCCCTCTCCGTGAAGGCGGCAATGCCTGTGGGTGTCGCTGTTGCCGTGATAGTCTCACACACGCAGGTGTGTGGATCGCATTCATTTTCTTTTTTTTAATTTTATATTTTTATTACTGCCTCATAAAGTCAATAATAAAGTCACAAGTGTAAAATGAATGCATTTAAAAACATAAAAATTCATTTCAACGACAAGAAGTATGCAATGATCATGAAAATCTACTGTACACTTTGCCAAAGTCAAAGAATGAAAGACATTACGGAAAACCCAATCTTCAAATATATCCTTAACAAAAACTCTCTCCTGCGTAGTAAAAGCATCATCTAAACAGCAGTTCCAACCGAGAAAAAAAAAACAGCAGGGTAGATGGGACAGACAACTTTCCCCACGTTTTCCAGATAAAAACATGTGGTCACCAGGAATTCAAGGTAACTTCAAAAGCCACATTTAATTCAGAATAAAATGAACACTTCTGACAGATGACAACAGTATGATACTGATTTTTTTCTTTCCTAGATACAAATCATATGGAGCATTTCTTAGCAGTTTAGTAATCATCTAAGAATAACTGTAGAAATAAACCCAATTCCACCATCCTAGCCACTGGTATAAAACAAATAACCTTCCATTGATACTGCCTTTCACATAACTAAAATATCCTCACTTACTTGGAACAATTTCATGCTTACCCATGATCACAAACACTTGTTTTCAGATGTTGTGGAATTATTGGGGCTGAGATTTTTGAAACAATTTCTTAATCTTAGCAAAGAGATAATAATCCTTTCACTATACTTTGATTGGGCTTCCTTAACCAAATCTGAGCAACTACTGTAATAATAATCCTGGTGGTAATCCATGATACTCTCAAATTTTTCCCTTTAAGAAATATATAATCCATGTAACTCTAGCAAATATGTTACATTGCACACTTTCTTAATAAGGAATGGCTGTTTTCAGGCCTTATTAGGAAAACAAACAAGCAAACAATGGCAATTACTACCCGTTTTTTATCACTGATAAGCTACAATAAAGCTCAAATATGGACAGTTTAATTGTGTGATATTAAGTAAACAATGAAAACCATTATAGTTTTACCAAAAGAAACATAAAAAATATGGGAAGAAGTCAAATAAGCATGGCATGAGTCCCAAAGATTACACTATGATTCTGAACAGGATTTTCCTAACAAAAAGTATCTAGATACAATTTCTGTGAATATTTCTTGTACTAGAAAGATCCAAAGCAAGTGTAGGCTCAGTCCTACCTTGTCAAGGATAAATATTCAGGTAAACTAGAAGTTCCATCTGCCAAAGCGCATCCGCTGACCAGGTCTACCATGGCCCTGCTACTTACAGACATCTAAGAAAGTGGTCTCACTCATGCTCATTCACATGTTCTGTGGCCTATCAAGAGTCACACATAACGATGATTTTGCTTTTTTAAAAAAACCAAATACTTTATACAGTGAACTATAGAAAAAACAATTCTAAATATAATTTAAAAATTCTAGAGAGTGGGCACAGCCAAGATAGCCAAAGAGCAACAGCTGCAGTCTACAGCTCCCAGCGTGACTGATGCAGAAGTTGGGTGATTTCTGAATTTCCATCTGAGGTACCGGGTTCATCTCACTAGGGAGTGCCAGACAGTGGGCGCAGGAGAGTGAGTGCAGCACACCGTGTGCAAGCCGAAGCAGGGCTAGGCATTGCCTCACTCGGGAAGTGCAAGGGGTCAGGGAGTTCCCTTTCCTAGTCAAAGAAAGGAGTGACAGATGGACCTGGAAAATCGGGTCACTCCCACCCTAATACGGCACTTTTCTGAGGGGCTTAAAAAACGGCACACCAGGAGATTATATCCCGCACCTGGCTCGGAGGGTCCTACACCCACGTAGTCTCACTGATTGCTAGCACAGCAGTCTGAGATCAAACTGCAAGGCGGCAGCGAGGCTGGGGGAGGTGCGCCGCCATTGTCCAGGCTTGCGTAGGTAAACAAAGCAGCCAGGAACATCGAACTGGGTGGAGCCCACCACAGCTCAAGGAGGCCTGCGTGCCTCTATAGGCTCCACCTATGGGGGCAGGGCACAGACAAACAAAAAGACAACAGTAATCTCTGCAGACTTAAATGTCCCTGTCTGACAGCTTTGAAGAGAGCAATGGTTCTCCCAGCATGCAGCTGGAGATCTGAGAACGGGCAGACTGTCCCATTAAGTGGGTTCCTGACCCCTGAACTCCAAGCAGCCTAAGTGGGAGGCACCCCGCAGTAGGGGCAGACTGATACCTCACACGGCCGGGTACTCCTCTGAGTCAAAACTTTCAGAGGCACGATCAGACAGCAGCATTCCTGGTTCATGAAAATCTGCTGTTCTGCAGCCACCGCTGCTGTTACAAAGGCAAACAGCGTCTGGAGTGGACCTCTAGCAAACTACAACAGACCTGCAGCTGAGGGTCCTGTCTGTTAGAAGGAAACTAACAAACAGAAAGGACATCCACATCAAAAACCCATCTGTACATCACCATCATCAAAGACCAAAAGGAGATAAAACCACAAAGATGGGGAAAAAACAGAGCAGAAAAACTGGAAACTCTAAAAAGCAGAGTGCCTCTCCTCCTCCAAAGGAATGCAGTTCATCAACAATGGAGCAAAGCTGGAGGGAGAATGATTTTGACGAGTTGAGAGAAGTCTTCAGATGATCAAACTACTCCGAGTTACAGGAGGAAATTCAAATCAAAGGCAAAGAAGTTAAAAAACTTAGAAAAAAAATTAGACGAATGTATAACAAGAATAAACAATACAGAGAAGGGCTTAAAGGAGCTGATGGAGCTGAAATCCAAGGCTTGAGAATTACGTGAAGAGTGCAGAAGTCCCAGGAGCCAATGCAATCAACTGGAAGAAAGAGTATCAGTGATGGAAGATGAAATGAATGAAATGAAGCGAGAAGGGAAGTTTAAAGATAAAAGAATAAAAAGAAACGAACAAACCTCCAAGAAATATGGGACTATGTGAAAAGACCAAATCTACGTCTGATTGGTGTACCTGAAAGTGACAGGGAGAATGGAACCAAGTTGGAAAACACTCTGCAGGATATTATCCAAGAGAACTCCCCCAATCTAGAAAGGCAGGCCAACATTCAGATTCAGGAAATACAGAGAAAACCACAAAGATACTCCTCGAGAAGAGCAACTCCAAGACACATAATTGTCAGATTCACCAAAGTTGAAATGAAGGAAAAAATGTTAAGGGCAGCCAGAGAGAAAGGTCGGGTTACGCACAAAGGGTAGTCCATCAGACTAACAGTGTATCTCTCAGCAGAAACTCTACAAGCCAGAAGAGAGTGGGGGCCAATATTCAACATTCTTAAAGAAAAGAATTTGGACCCAGAACGTCATATCCAGCTAAACTAAGCTTCATAAGTGAAGGAGAAACAAAATACTTTACAGAGAAGTAAATGCTGAGAGATTTTGTCACCACCAGACCTGCCCTAAAAGAGATCTTGAAGGAAGCACTAAACATGGAAAGGAACAACTGGTACCAGCAACTGCAAAATCATGCCAAATTGTAGAGACCATGAAGGCTAGGAAAACACTGCATCAACTAACGAGCAAAATAACCAGCTAACATCATAATGACAGGATCAAATTCACACATAACAATATTAACTTTTAATATAAACGGACTAAATTCTCCAATTAAAAGACACAGCCTGGAAAATTGGATAAAGAATGAAGACCCATCAGTATGCTGTATTCAGGAAACCCATCTCACGTGCAGAGACACAGATAAGCTCAAAATAAAAGGATGGAGGAAGATCTACCAAGCAAATGGAAAACAAGAAAAGGCAGGGGTTGCAATCCTAGTCTCTGATAAAACAGACTTTAAACCAACAAAGATCAAAAGAGACAAAGAAGGCCATTACATAATGGTAAAGGGATCAATTCAACAAGAAGAGCTAACTATCCTAAATATATATGCACCCAATACAGGAGCATCCAGATTCATAAAGCAAGTCCTGAGTGACCTACAAAGAGACTTAGACTCCCACACAATAATAATGGGAGACTTTAACACGCTGCTGTCAACATTAGACAGATCAACGAGACAGAAAGTTAACAAGGATACCCAGGAATTGAACTCAGCTCTGCACCAAGTGGACCTAATAGACATCTACAGAACTCTCCACTCTAAATCAACAGAGTATACATTTTTTTCAGCACCAAACCTATTCGAAAATTGACCACATAGTTGGAAGTAAAGCTCTCCTCAGCAAATGTAAAAGAATAGAAATCATAACAAACTGTGTCTCAGACCACAGTGCAATCAAACTAGAACTCAGGATGAACAAACTCACTCAAAACTGCTCAACTACATGGAAACTGAACAACCTGCTCCTGAATGACTACTGGGTACGTAACGAAATGAAGGCAGAAATAAAGATGTTCTTTGAAACCAATGACAACAAAGACACAACATACCAGAATCTCTGGGACATATTTAAAGCAGTGTAGAAGGAAATTTATAGCACTAAATGCACACAGGAGGAAGCAGAAAAGATCCAAAATTGACACCCTAACATCAGAATTAAAAGAGCTAGAAAAGCAAGAGCAAACACATTCAAAAGTTAGAAGAAGGCAAGAAATAACTAAAATCAGAGAAGAACTGAAGGAAATAGAGACACAAAAAACCCTTCAAAAAATGAATGAATCCAGGAGCTGGTTTCTTGAAAGGACCAACAAAATTGATAGACCGCTAGCAAGATTAATAAAGAAGAAAACAGAGAAGAATCAAATAGATGCAATAAAAAATGAAAAAGCGGATACAATCTCCAATCCCACAGAAATACAAACTACCATCACGGAATACCACAAACACCTCTATGCAAATAAACTAGAAAATCTAGAAGAAATGGATAAATTCCTCGACACATACACCCTCCCAAGACTAAACCAGGAAGAATTGGAATCTCTGAATAGACAAATAACAGGCTCTGAAATTGATGAAATAATCAATAGTTTACTAACCAAAAAAAGTCCAGGACCAGATGGATTCACAGCCAAATTCTACCAGAGGTACAAGGAGGAACTGGAACAATTCCTTCTGAAACTATTCCAATCAATAGAAAAAGAGGGAATCCTCCCTAACTCATTTTATGAGGCCAGTATCATCCTGATACCAAAGCTGGGCAGAGACACAATAAAAAAAGAGAATTTTAGACCAATATCCTTGATGAACATTGATGCAAAAATCCACAAGAAAATACTGGCAAACCAAATAAAGCAGCACATCAAAAAGCTTATCCACCATGATCAAGTGGGCTTCATCCCTGGGATGCAAGCCTGGTTCAATATACACAAATCAATAAACATAATCCAGCATATAAACACAATGAAAGACAAAAACCACATGATTATCTCAATAGATACAGAAGAGTCCTTTGACAAAATTCAACAACCCTCCATGCTAAAAACTCTCAATAAATTAGGTATTGATGGGACATATCTCAAAATAATAAGAGCTGTCTATGACAAACCCACAGCCAATATCATACTGAATGGGCAAAAACTGGAAGCATTCCCTTTGAAAACTGACACAAGACAGGGATGCCCTCTCTCACCACTCCTAGTCAACATAGAGTTGGATGTTCTGGCCAGGGCAATTAGGCAGGAGAAGGAAATAAAGGGTATTCAAATAGGAAAAGAGGAAGTCAAATTGTCCCTGTTTGCAGATGACACGATTGTATATCTAGAAAACCCCATTGTCTCAGCCCAAAATCTCCTTAAACTGATAAGAAACTTCCGCAAAGTCTCAGGAAACAAAATCAATGTACAAAAATCACAAGCATTCTTATACACAAATAACAGACTAACAGAGCCAAATCATGAGTGAACTCCCATTCACAATTGCTTCAAAGGGAATAAAATATCTAGGAATCCAACTTACAAGGGACGTGAAAGACCTCTTCAAGTAGAACTACAAACCACTGCTCATTGAATTAAAGGAGGATAGAAACAAATGGAAGAACATTCCAAGATCATGGGTAGAAAGAAACAATATCGTGAAAATGGCCATTCTGCCCAAGGTAAGTTACAGATTCATTGCCATCCCCATGAAGCTACCAATGACTTTCTTCACAGAATTGGAAAAAACTACTTTAAAGTTCATATGGAACCAAAAAAGAGCCCTCATTGCCAAGTCAATCCTAAGCCAAAAGAGCAACCCTGGAGGCATCACGCTACCTGACTTTAAGCTACACTACAAGGCTGCAGTAACCAAAACAGCATGGTACTGGTATCAAAACAGAGTCATAGATCAGTGGAACAGAACAGAGCCCTCAGAAATAATGCCGCATATATACAGCTATCTGATCTTTGACGAAACTGAGAAAAACAAGCAATGAGGAAAGGATTCCCTATTTAATAAATGGTTCTGGGAAAACTGGCTAGCCATATGTAGAAAGCTGAAACTGGATCCCTTCCTTACACCTTATTCAAAAAATAATTCAATATGGATTAAAGACTTAAACATTAGACCTAAAACCAAAAAACCCCAGAAGAAAACCTAGGCATTACCATTCAGGACACAGGCATGGGCAAGGACTTCATGTCTAAAACACCAAAAGCAATGGCAACAAAAGGCAAAATTGACAAATGGGACCTAATAAAACTAAAGAGCTTCTGCACTGCAAAATCAACTACCATCAGAGTGAGCAGACAACCTACAAAATGGGAGAAAATTTTCGCAACCTACTCATCTGACAAAGGGCTAATATCCAGAATCTACAATGAACTCCAACAAATTTACAAGAAAAAAACAAACAACCCCATCAAAAAGTGGGCGAAGGACATGAACAGACACTTCTCAAAAGAAGACATTTATGCAGCCAAAAAACACATGAAAAAATGCTCACCATCACTGGCCATCAGAGAAATGCAAATCAAAACCACAATGAGATACCATCTCACACCAGTTAGAATGGTGATCATTAAAAAGTCAGGAAACAACAGGTGCTGGAGAGGATGTGGAGAAATAGGAACACTTTTACACTGTTGGTGGGATTGTAAACTAGTTTAACCATTGTGGAAGTCGGTGTGGTGATTCCTCAAGGATCTAGAAGTAGAAATACCATTTGACCCAGCCATCCCATTACTGGGTATATACCCAAAGGACTATAAAACATGCTGCTATAAAGACACAAGCACAAGTATGTTTATTTCGGCACTACTCCCAATAGCAAAGACTTGGAACCAACCCAAATGTCCAACATTGGATTAAGAAAACGTGGCACATATACACCATGGAACACTATGCAGCCATAAAAAATGATGAGTTCATGTCCTTTTTAGGGACATGGATGAAATTGGAAATCATCATTCTCAGTAAACTATCCCAAGGACAGACAACCAAACACTGCATGTTCTGACTCATAGGTGGGAATTGAACAATGTGAACACACGGACACAGGAAGGTGAACATCACACTCTGGGGAATGTCGTCGGGTGGGCGGAGGGTGGAGGGATAATTTTAGAAGATATACCTAATGCTAAATTTCGAGTGCTAAATGGGTGCAGCACACCAGCATGACACATGTATACATATGTAACTAACCTGCACATTTTGCACATGTACCCTAAAACTTAAAGTATAATAATAATAAAAATATTCTAGAGAGTTAAGATAACCTCATTTTTTAAAATACTGAAAATGCAAAGGGTCCATTTAAAAAGTCGTGTTAAGTACATACTTCCTATTTTAATAATTCACTTGCTTTGTACTTAAAATCTCTATGAGAGAAGTCGATATTTTACTCATGTCTTTTGGAAAGAGATTCAAAAGCAAAAGTAGCTGTGCTGTGAAATTTCATAAAATTTGTGGGATTTTTACAAGCTATATTATTCAGTATTCTGTATTGTTATTACACTCATATATTGCCCGGAATATAAATACAGCAACCCAGCAACAGTGATTGCAACAAAATTAAGGTAAATAGGTCTACAATCATTTGATTTCCTTATTAGATAAATGAAGTTTTCATAGAGGAAATGCAAATTCAGATCAGGTTACATAAGTTTAACTATTATTTAAACCTTATATAAAATTAAATCTAACCCTCACAACTGCAAATCTGTAAGGAATCACTGTCAGGAATCTACAGGACTTGGCTCGTATTTACATTCGACTCACACTTAGAAATTTCATAAATGATGAGATGCAGGCCAAGGGGATTCCTCAAAGGGCTCCACCCAAAAGGAAAGGAAAGAGAGTTAAACAGAGAATTACCACTTACGTATTTGTGGGTAATCAGCTTATTCCTCAGCCTCTAGACAGTGAGGAGGATGAAAAAATGGAAGAAGATAACAAAGAAGAGGAAGAAAAAGATCACAGTGAAGCGATGAAGCCAGAGGAGTAACCTCAAAATTTACTGAGAGAAAAAATCATGAAACTGCCCCTCCCTGAATCTTTAAAAGCTTACTTGACATATTTTAGAGACAAATAACTTAGATCAAGAAGAAAGAATGCCTACTGATAATTCCTTTAGTCCTCAAAATGTAGCATTTGTGAGGAGTTAAAAGAATTATTTCTTTCATCAGAGCAAATTATAGTGGAAAAATTATCACTTGTTACTCTCAGTAACTTAAAATATGTATTGAGTGAATAAAAGAATCCCTTTTATAAAAACTATTTTTCTTTAAATCTTGGAAAACTGTTGTTTTAGCTCAAAGTGATTTCAAAGTGGAATGCAACAGTAGTCAAGACTTGTGTACCATAAATTCTTTTCTGATTCCTTATGAATATCGTTCATTTTCACTTAGAAAACGAGAGCGAAACTACAGAGAAAAGAAACGCCTGGTGCATCACGGCTTGACGATGGTTTCCTGTTTCCTAAGACATGGGGAGTCTCCACTATGACCTGTTTCCAAAGAGGAAACTGGAAAGGAGAGCGAAAACATGATGCCGCTTTTCCACTATTCTCTGGAGGTTTCTGTGTCCCCACAGAGCTCGGGAAACAAACAGTCAAAATGGGGACGCTTTTGGGGGCTAGAGACACAAGAGCAACAGGCCCCCTTGCAGAAGACAAAGGAACGTGGAACCCGAAACCATGCTTCAGTCGGCCTGAGTGTGACTCCTCTGTGGGCGGGACTATCCACCTCGCGCTCCGTTGCAGGCTCAACGTGGGGCTATCTCATCTGTGAACCATGTGGATGAAAAATGAACAATCACCCGAGTCTCGGCTCATTGCTCTCTGGGTAATTCGCTTATTCCTTTGGAGATGAAATTCATCTGAATCGCTCCCAGACGAAGTAACCCAGGCTGGCGATCCAGAGGGCCGGTGAGAGCCCCGCAGGCCGACGCGGCTGTGCGCCGAGCACTTAGCCTGCCCTGGGCACCCAACACTTTCCCGGAGTGCAAGATCCTGCTGGTCTTGGAGGAAGAAGACCGCTTTTCTCTCTGCCTTCCCCTCTTTGTTTCTTGCTCCCACCCTCCCTCCCTCTTTCCCTACGTCCCTCCCTCAGTTCCTCCCTTCCTCCCTCCCTCCCTCCTTCCCTCTCTCCCTCCTATCCCTCCAAACCTTCCAAGGTCCCTGGGTCCATCTGTTCTTTTCTCCCTCCATCGCTCCCTCCCTCTCTGTCTCCCTTCCTCTCCCCATCTCTGCCTGAGTTCCCTCCCGCGTATAAAGGGCAGCACCCCAGTTTGCGTGGGGTCTCGGGTCTGCATTTAGCTGTCAGGCACTCCACGGTGATTCCGAGGAAGCTGGCTGGGCAAGGGTAGGCGAGTGACTGTGGGGCGGGGAGACAGAGGTGGCGAGACGCGGAAAGAAGAGTAGGCTTGGCACCTGCCCAGGCCAGTGTTTCCCGGGATGGAGGTCTCCGCCCGCCCCACTGAAGAACGCGGCTGGGGCGCAAGAGGGAAGGGATGAGAGCTCCGCCTGAGCTGGTTAGAAAACCTAGGCTGCTGCCTGCTAACCCGCGCATGAGCAGTAGACACTCCATCTCCCTGTACCTGGACGGGCCCTGGGATCCCCGGGATGCTCAGGAAAGTATGACAGCCTTCCTCTGAGTGGAGTCTCTCATGGGACCTGGAACTCAGAGATCCTAGGCAGGTCAGCTGGAAGGGAAGACACGCCTCTCCATACTGAGTCAGAGGTTCACCGTGAAAGAGAGTCCGCCGCCCTGCCCCCACCCCGCCCAGACCCTGCATCCTAAAGCTTCTCCAGCAGAGCCCAGTGTTCTTCCTGGGTGAGGAGTGGTTCCACCAGAGTGGGCTCTTCCATTTCCTTCAGCTTCCCCAGTGGCGCCGGATCTAGGAAAGGTTGTGCCTTTTGCTGAAAATCTGGGGTTGACAGGAGCTCATCTAACAGGCTGGAGGTGAGTGTAGATGAGCTCCCCGGCTCCTGGAGCAGTTGAGAGGTGCCTGGATGGCTTGCATCTGTGCTTGATTGGGAGGCCTCCGGGGTCACTAGCTTCGGAGGTGGAGGTGCCCCGTCTTTGGTTTCCCAAACCGCCCTGGCGACCTGGGGCTCCAGACCCACCGCGGACTCCGGTGGGACGTGGGTGGTGCAAACACACCTTGCCCTTGTGACTCAGCTTGAGGGGGCCCAAGCTGTCCCACTGATCATGCACCCAGCAGGCCGCCATGCTGCAGATCCTCAGCCTGCTGGCATTTGTTTGGATGTGGAGGCCACCGACGTGTCTGAGGGTGAGACAGTCCTACTTCCAGAGGAGCCAGGGCAGTGAACACAAAAATTCCCAAGTGCAATGGCAGGTTGAGAGATTCCTTCTGCCTGCACAGCCTGGCTGGGCTGGAGCGGGGGGTCGGCCCTTGCTCCCTGGCTCACGAAAACCCCCTGTGGGAGAGCCCCAGGCATGCAGGGTGTGTGTGGTGCAGAAAGCCCCGTTCCCCACACAGGGATGTGGGTGAACTCGATTGAGGAGGGAGGAGGATGACACCCACTGGGGGTGTTAATTAGTAACCACAGTGGCCTTAAAGAGCTCAAATGGAAGGAAGAATTGCACGTCTCTCACTTTAAGTAAACAGCTAGAAATGATTAAGCTTACTGAAGATGTAAAATTTTCATCGCTAGAGAGACGTCAACATTTGGCTTCAAAACTTCAAAGGATGTGCTGACTGTCTTTGAGGACCACTGCAGTTGGTAACTTTCAGTTACAGCCAATGCTCATTGACCACTCTGAAAATCTCAGGGCTCTTAAGAATTATTCAAAATCTATTCTTTCTGTGCTCTAGAAATGGAACATCACAGTCTGAGTGACAACACAACTGTTAACAGTATGGTTTACTGAATATTTTAATCCCACTATTGAGACCTACTGCTCAGAAAACAAACAAACAAACAAAAAAACGAGTCCTTTAAAGGGATTGCTGCTTGGCCTGGTGCAGTGGCTCACACCTATAATCCCTGCACTTTGGGAGGCCGAGGTGGTTGGATCACCTGAGGTCAGAAGTTGGAGACCAGCCTGGCGAAGATTATGAAACCCCATGTCTAATAAAAATACAAAAAAATTAGCCGGGCATGGTGGTGGTACTTGTAATTTCAGCTACTTGGGAGGCTGACACAGAAGAATGGCTTGGACCCTGAAGGTGGAAGTTGCAGTGAGCCAAGACCACACCACTGCCCTCCATCCTGGGCAACAAGAGGGAAACTATATAAAGGAGAAAAAAAAATAAAAAGGAAAGAAAAGAAAAAAGGAAAAAGTATTGCTGCTTATTAATAATTCTCCTAGCTACCCAGAAGCTTAGATGGAGATGTACTTGGAAATTAATGTTATGTTCATGGCTGCTAATACAATATCTGTCCTTCAGCCTGTGGATCAAAGAGTGGTTTTGACTTTCAAGTGTTTTTATTAAATAATAAATGCATTTTGTAAAGGTATAGCTGTCATAGATAGTAATTTCTTTGATGAGTCTGGATAAACTGAATTGAAAACCTTTTGGAAAGGTTTCACCATTAATCCCTTCATGATATTTCAAACTCCTCCCACGAATCACAAATGTCCTTAATAGCAAATGCCATTAAGAACATTTGTGTTTGATGGGAGGAGGTTGAAATATCAACATTAACAGGAGTTTGGAAGAAGTTGATTCCAGCCCTCATGGATGACTTTGAGGGCTCAGGATGTCAGTGGAGGAAGTCCCTACACATGTGGTAGAAATCGCATGACAATCAGAATTAGAATTAGGGCCTTAAGATGAGATTAAATTGCTGTAAACTCATGATGAAACTTGAACAAGTGGGGAGTTGCTTCTTATGGATGAACAAAGAAAATATTTTCTTGAGATGGAATCTACTCCAGGTGGAGATGCTATGAACATTGTTGAAATAACAACAAAGGATTTAGAATATTCCATAAACCTAGTGAATAAAGTAGCAGCAGGGTTTGAGAGGGTTTACTCCAATTTTGAAGGAAGATCTACTGTGTATATAATGTTATCAAACAGCATCACATGCTACAGGGAAATCTTTTCTGAAAGGAACAAACTTCATTGTTTTAAGAAATTGACACAGGTACCCAAACTTCAGCAGCCCCCATACTGATCAGTCAGCAGCCATCAACACAGAGGCAAGACCCTCACTGTAGAGAAAAGAAAGAGAGATCAGACTGTTACTGTGTCTTTATAGAAAGAAAAGACATAAGAGACTCCATTTTGAAAAAGACTTGTACTTTAAACAATTGCTTTGGTGAGATGTTGTTAATTTGTAGCTTTGCCCCAGCTGCTTTGCCCCAGCCACTTTGCCCCCACCACTCAGACCCAACCTGGAGCTCATAAAAACATGCGTTGTATGAAATCAAGGTTTAAGGGATCTAGGGCTGTGCAGGACGTGCCTTGTTAACAAAATGTTTACAAGCAGTATACTTGGTAAAAGTCATCGCCATTCTCTAATCTTAATAAACGAGGGGCAAAATGCCCTGCAGAAAGCCGCAGGGACCTCTGCCCTTGAAAGCAGGATATTGTCCAAGGTTTCTCCCCATGTGAAAGTCTGAAATATGGCCTCATGGGATGAGAAAGACGTGACTGTCCCCCAGCCCGACACCCGTTAAGGGTCTGTGCTGAGGTGGATTAGTAAAAGAGGAAAGTCTCTTGCAGTTGAGATAGAGGAAGACCACTGTCTCCTGCCTGCCCCTGGGAACTGAATGTCTCAGTATAAAACCCGATTGTACATTTGTTCAATTCTGAGATAGGAGAAAATCCGCCCTATGATGCGAGGGCAGACATGTTTGCAGTAACGCTGCTTTGTTATTCTTTACTCCACTGAGATGTTTGGGTGGAGAGAAACATAAATCTGGCTTACGTGCACGGCCAGTCATAGTACCTTCCCTTGAACTTAATTGACATAGATTATTTTGCTCACACGTTTTTTGATGACCTTCTCCTTATTATCACCCTGCTCTCTTACTACATTCCTGTTTGCTGAAATAATGAAAATAATAAGCAATAAAGACTTCTCCTTATTATCACCCTGCTCTCCTACTACTTTCCTTTTTGCTGAAATAATGAAAATAATAAGCAATAAAAACTTCTCCTTATTATCACCCTGCTCTCCTACTACATTCCTTTTTGCTCAAATAATGAAAATAATAAGCAATAAAAACTGAGGGAACTCAGAGGCCGGTGCCTGTGCAGGTCCTTGGTATGCTGAGTGCCGGTCCCCTGGGCCTACTATTGCTTCTCTATACTTTGTCTCTGTGTATTACTTATTTTCTCAGTCTCTCGTCCCACTTGACTAGAAATACCCACAAGTGTGGAGGAGCAGGCCACGCCTTCACTCACCAGCAAAAAGATTATGACTTGGTAAGGTTCAGATATTCATTAGTATTTTTCAGGAATGAGGTATTTTAAGTTAAGGTATGTACATGGATTTTTAGACATAATGTGATTACTAATTAATTAATAATTATTAAATACTCATTAGACTACAACACAGTTTAAGCATAACTTTTATAAGTACTGGGAAACAAAATGTTTATGTGATTAATTTGATTGTAACATTTGCCTTATTGTGGTTGTCTGGAACCAAACCTACACTATCTCTGAGCATTCTCTTCATGTCTAAAACACAAAAAGCAATGGCAACAAAAGCCAAAATTGACAAATGGGATCTAATTAAACTAAAGAGCTTCTGCACAGCAAAGGAAACTACCATCAGAGTGAACAGGCAACCTACAGAATGGGAGAAAATTTTCACAACCTACTCATCTGACAAAGGGCTAATATCCAGAATCTACAATGAACTCCAACAAATTTACAAGAAAAAAACAAACAACCCCATCAAAAAGTGGGCGAAGTACTTGAACAGACACTTCTCAAAAGAAGACATTTATGCAGCCAAAAAACACATGAAAAAATGCTCACCATCACTGGCCATCAGAGAAATGCAAATCAAAACAACAATGAGATACCATCTCACACCAGTTAGAATGGCAATCATTAAAAAGTCAGGAAACAACAGGTGCTGGAGAGGATGTGGAGAAATAGGAACACTTTTACACTGTTGGTGGGACTGCAAACTAGTTCAACCCTTGTGGAAGTCAGTGTGGCGATTCCTCAGGGATCTAGAACTAGAAATTCCATTTGAACCAGCCATCCCATTACTGGGTGTATACCCAAAGGACTATAAATCATGCTGCAATAAAGACACATGCACACGTATGTTTATTGCGGCATTATTCACAATAGAAAGTTTTCGGTTGTTCTTTGTTTTGAGAAGGGATTTCACTCTGTCACACAGGCCATAGTGCAGTGGCATGATCATAGCTCACTGCAGCCTCAAACTGCTGGGTGAAGTGATTGTTCTACCACAGCCTCCTGAGTAGCTGGGACTACAGGCATGCAGCACTATTCTTGGATATTTTTTTTTTTTTTTGAGATGGAGTCTCACTCTTTAGCCCAGGCCAGAGTGTAGTGGCTCTATCTCGGCTCACTGCAAGCTGCGCTTCCTGGATTCATACCATCCTCCTGCCTCAGCCTCCCGAGTAGCTGGGACTACAGGCGCCCACACCAGGCCCAGCTAATTTTCTGTATTTTTAGTAGAGATGGGGTTTCACCATGTTAGCCAGGATGGTCTCGATCTCCTGACTTCGTGATCCACCTGACTCAGCCTCCCAAAGTGCTGGGATGACAGTAATCAGCCACCGCGCCTGGCCTTTCTTTTCTTTCTAGTGGCACAAGCCCCATGGAGTGTGGTGCGTCTGATCTACGATGCTTTTGAACAGTGTAGAAAGTGTTGCTGTCTGTATTTAATTTTTTCCTACATGTATGGCCACGATCAATCACAAGATCAATAAGCCCTTCTCCTTATTCTACTTCCCTTTCTAGCAATGGAGAAATTTGATTGCATTTTTCCTGCCTACCGGCAGGAATGAGTCTGCTGTTTTCTTTTTAAACCTGAGGGGACTGAGCCTGAGGGCCTGGAGCGTGGCCACCCTCCCCCAACCCCCAACTGGTGATTGTGGTGGTGGTGGTGATGGTTTTGTGTTCCAGCTTCTGTTCTGTTGTTGTTGTTGTTGCTGATGCTGCTGCTGGTGCTGTCGTCGTTGTTTTGGTATTTTACAGACTTAGGAGGTGTACCTGCTTGTTTGTTAGATCAGCATTCTACTGCCTCCGGATGTAGAAGTGGACCTCCAGTGTATTCGATACCCACGTGGCGAACGTTGTCTCTGACGGGCGATTTATTCATCCCTCATCCCCCTGTTGTTCTCCTCCTCCCTTTTGGAGTGTCTGTTATTTCCATCTTGATGACCGTGTGCGTACCCACTGTTTACCTCCCACTTTTAAGCAGAAGGCAGTTCACTGGGTACATACTTGCTTCCAGCTCTATCCATGTTGTGGGAAAAGACGTGAAATCACCCTTTTTTGTGCCTACACCATTAGATAATTTTAACTTTCTTGGTGATTGTTTTTCTTTTTTCTTTTATTTTCTTTCCTCCTCCTCCCCCTTTTTTTCATTTTTTTCAGCTGGGCTCTCCTACTTGTGTTGCTCAGTTGATCAGGTTGGTCTCCTGGCCTTGACACTTCTCCCCTCACATCCACCGCCTGGTTGTTGAAATGAGCATCTCTTGTAAAATGGAAAACACAAAAAAAAATAAAGAGAAAGACAAAAAGTATGGGGTGTTCGTTTCTGTTGCCGCCTCCCAGGGTGTACCTTGGACCCGATAGGAGGAGGGAGCTTGCCTGGGTGGGTTTTCTGTGCTAAATCCTCCCGGGGGCCTCCTTCCCTCTCCCCCTTGTCCCTGCTTCTCCCCCAGCCAAGGCTCCCACCGCCGCTGTGGGATTTTCCATGGGAGAGATATGGGAGAGGACTGATGCACCTTCCAGATCTATATCCTGCCAGACGTCTCTCGCTCAGTGTCCCCCACCAGCTGCCTGCCACCTTCCAGCGAGCTCTGAGGCTGATGCCCCGCCTCCGTTCATGTCCCACCACCCTCCCCCGGCTGGCCGTTGCCTGGTGACCCTAAGGGAATTGCGATGACGCTTTCTTTTTTCTTTTTTTAAAATTTTATTATTATTATACTTTAAGTTTTAGGATACATGTGCACAACATACCGGTTTGTTACACATGTATACGTGTGCCATGTTGTTGTGCTGCACCCATTAACTCGTCATTTAGAATTAGGTATATCTCCTAATGCTATCCTTCCCCCCTTCCCCCACCTCACAACAGTCCCCGGTGTGTGATGTTCCACTTCCTGTGTCCATGTGTTCTAATTGTTCAATTCCCACCTATGAGTGAGAACATGCGGTGTTTGGTTTTTTGTCCTTGAGATAGTTTGCTGAGAATGATGGTTTCCAGTTTCATCCATGTCCCTACAAAGGACATTAACTCATAATTTTTTATGGCTGCATAGTAGTCCATGGTGTCGAATCCTCCAGTGAAGAATTCCACCAGATGCCCCGGGTGGGCCGGATGGGATGAGACTGGACCACCCCAGACCATGCTGTTCTTGGGGGTATGTTGACCTACAGGGTGGACTGGCAGCCCCAGCATTGTAAAGGGTGTCCAGGTATGGAAATGTCACATAGGATGTCCTCCATCCCGTCAGCCTGCCTTCAGCTTCCTCAGGCATGAAGACAACTTCCCATCAGAACCTCTTTTCTTTCCTTTCTCCACCACACACATGAGATGCATGAGAGGGAGAAACAGCTCAATAGATACTGCTGAGCTTCATTTGTGGAATCTTCAGTCATCTACACACAGACAGGTGAATAGACAGGTGCCCAAATCAAACACCATTTCCGCGTCCTCATGGTGGGATTGGTCTCTCTCTGTCTCTCACACACACACACAATTTCCACATCTAGTTCACAAACCACACTAATTTACCCTTTTCACAGTACGCAGTCTGAGTAAAACCCACCCCACCCTCCACCCGGCGGTTGACAAAACTCCTTCTCTACAATTTATAAAAAAGATCATCTGGGCTGGGCACAGTGGCTCACGCCTGTCATTCCAGCATTTTGGGAGGCCAAGGTGTGTTGATCACTTGAGGCCAGGAATTCAAGACCAGGCTGGCCAACATAGTGAAACCCCATCTCTATGAAAAATAGAACAATTACCAGTTCTGGTGGCATAGGCTTGTAATCACAACTATTCAGGAGACTGAGGCAGGCGAGTTGCTTGAATTAGGGAGGCCGAGGTTGCAGTGAGCTGAGATCATGCCATGGCAATTATTGAGACAGTGCGAGACTCTGTCTCAATAATAATTATAATATTATTATAAGATTAGTTTTGCGTGGTAATACCTGCCTGTAGACACAGCTACTCGGGAGGCTGAGATAAGGAGAAGAACACTTGAGGCCCCAAAGTTCGAGTCTTCAGTCAGCTGTATCCTGGGCAGTCACCAGTCAAGGAAATATGCCCTTCCCTGTTTTCTTTTCTTTTCTTTTTCTTCTCTTTTCTTCTCTCTTCTCCTCCCTCCCTCCCTCCCTCCCTCCCTTTCTTTCTTTCTTTCTTTCCTTTTCTTTCTTTCTTTCTTTCCTTTCTTTCTTTCTTTCTTTCGTTCTTTCTTCTTTCTTTCTTTCTTTCTTTCTTCTTTTTCTTTCTTTCTTTCTTTCTTTCTTTCTTTCTTTCTTTCTTTCTTCTTTCTTTCTTTCATTGATGATTTTTTTATTATTGATTGATTGATTGATTGATTTTGAGATGGAATCTCACTCTGGGCGAGGTGAGGCGAGGTGAAGTGCAATGCTTTGGAACCTGCAGCACCGCCTTCTGAAGCCCCATTCAAATGCACAAAGCCCTATTCCCTTCCTGGACTTGGAGCTGATGCCTTCCATTGCCTTGGGTTTCTCTCTATTCAGAAGCTTTTACAGGCACAACCCCACACAGAGGCTGGCTACGGCTGAGGATTACGGGATGTGGTGGGGCTGGAAACTCTTTCCCCCATTGTTGCAAGCTCAGCCAAGATATCCCCCAACCCCCATCGCTTGCTCACCCTTTGAGATCCCCTCCCTCCACCACCTTGGAGGCTGACCTCTTACTTTAATTTCTGTCTTTCTTCCTTTCCTGCGTTTGAGGAGTGTGTGCAGGAATGAGGGTGTGTAGGGGGAGGGGACGTGGGGTGGGGACAGAGGGGAACGTCCTAAGGGTCGATTTAGTGTCATGCCTCTTTAACCGCCACCACCGAAGATGAAAGCAACAATCAGTTAAATACCACGTGTTCTAATCCATAAGTGGGAACTTATAGATGAGAGTTCTTCGTGGGCAGAACGAGGGACACGAGAGACGCGGGAGCCTACTTGAGGGAGGTGGGGTGGAAGGAGAGACAGCTTCAGGAGAAACCAAAACAAAACGAAACATGAAAACTGTCGATTACTGCGCTCAGTGTCTGGGTGATGAAATCATCTGCACACTGAACCTCCCATCAGAAGTTTACCTATGTAACAATCTTGCACATGTATGTTTGAACAAAAAATGAAAGTTAGAGGAGAAAGAGAGAGAGAGGGAGAGAAGGAAAGAGAAAGAGAGAGAAGTGAAATGAAACACCACCTCCTTGACCTGAGTTGGGGGGTTTCCGGCCTTTTGGGGGAACATTCGGTGACAATGTAGTATTTGGGCCTGTTATTTCTTTTTTTCTTCATTTCTTTTTTTTGGACTGAGTCTCTCTCGCTCTGTCACCCAGGCTGCGGTGCAGTGGCGCTCTCTTGGCTCACTGAAACCTCTGCTTTCCGGCTTCCAGTGATTTTTCTTCTGTAGCTGGGATTACAGACACGCACCTCGACAGACGGCTTATTTTTCTATTTTTAGTGGAGATGGGGTTTCTCCATGTTGGCCACGTTGGTATTGAACTCCTGACCTGAAGTGATTTGCCCTCCTGGGCCTCCCAAAGTGCTGGGACGACAGGCCTGAGCTGCAGGGATTTCAGCCTTTAAAAGCACCGGCCCTGCCACCTTTCACTGCAGCCCTTACACTCAGAATGACGTGTCCTCTCTGCCATAGGTTGACTCTTTGAGTCCCCTATGCCATTGCACTCCAGCCTGGGCAGCAAGACCGAAACTCCATCCCCCCACCTTCCCGTGCAAAAAATAAATAAATACATAAAATATCTACACATGACCTATAAGTGCGTGTTCCCATGAGTGATTTCTAATAAATGGCACTGTATACTGAAAGCAGTGGCTCACGTCTGTCATCCCAGCACTTTGGGAGGCCGAGGTGGGTGGGTCACGAGGTCAGGAGTTCAAGACCAACCTAGCCAACATGGTGAAACCCCGTCTCTACTGAAAATACGAAACTGAGTCGGGCGCGCTGGGGCAGGCACCTGTAATCCCAGCTACTCGGGAGGTTGAGGCAGGAGAATCACTTGAATCTGGCAGGCGGAGGTTGCAGTGACCCGGGATGGCGTCACTGCACTACAGCCTGGACGACTGAGTGAGATTCAGTCTCTAAATAAATAAATAGAAAGAAAGAAAAGAAAAGAAAGAAAAGAAAAGAGAAGAGAAGAAAAGAAAAAAAGAAAAGAAAAGAAAACCAGAAAAGAAGAGAAAATGAAAGAAAAGGCACTATATCGCTACTCGGCTAGGACTTTCTCTCTTTCTGTGTTTCTGTCTGTCTCTCTCTGTCTGTCTTTGTCTTTCTTTATCTGTCTCTTTCTCTGTCTGTCTCTTTCTTTCTCTCTATGTCTGTCTCTCTCTCTCTGCCTGTCTCACTGTGTCTGTCTTCTGTCTAACTCTCTTTCTCTGCTTATCTCTCTCTGTCTCCCTCCCTGTCTGTTTCTCTCTCTCTCTGTCTCTCTCTTTCTGTCTGTTTCTCTGTCTCTGTCTGTCGCTGTTTCTCTCTGTCTCTCTCTGTCTGTCTCTGTTTTTCTCTGTCTGTCTCTCTCTTTCTTTTTCTGAGTCTCTCTGTCTGTCTCTCTCACTCTCTCTCTCTCTCTCTGTGCCTATCTTGTCTTACTGTCTTTCTCTACCCATCTGTCTCTCTCTCTGTCTGTCCCTCTTCCTCCCTTTCTGTCTCTCTCTCTCTCTCTCACTCTCTGCTTGTCTGTCTCTCTTTCTGTCTGTTTCTGTCTCTCTGTTTCATCTCTGTCAGTCTCTCTTTCTGTCTGTCTCTCTCTGCCTGTCTCTCTCACTGTGTCTGTCTTCTGTCTTGCTGTCTTTCTCTGCCTGTCTGTCTCTGTCTCTGCCTGCCTTTCTGTTCTCTCTCGCTCTGTCTCTCTTTCTGTCTGTTTCTCTCTGTCTGTCTCTGTCTGTCTCTTTCTCTTTCTGTCTGTCTCTCTCTCTTTTTTTTTTCACATGGAGTCTCACTGTGTTGCCAAGGCTAGAGTGCAGTGGCACCATCTCGGCTCACTGCAAACTCCACCTCCCAGGTTCACGCCATTCTCCTGCCTCCCGAGTAACTGGGAGTATAGGCGCCCACCACCAAGCCCGACTAATTTTTTGTATTTTTAGTAAAGACGGGATTTCACCTAGTTAGCCAGTATGGTCTTGATCTCCTGACCTCGTGATCCACCCGCCTCAGCCTCCCAAAGTACTGGGATGACAGGAATGAGCCACCGGGCCCGGCCTGTCTCTCTCTTTCTTTCTTTCCTCTCTCTCTCTCTCTGTGTGCCTATATTCTGTCTTACTCTCTTCTCTGCCTGTCGGTCTCTCTCTCTGACTGTCTCTCTCCCTCCCTGTCTTTTTGTCTCTCTCTGTCTCTCTCACTCTCGCTCTCTCTGTCTCTCTCTCTTGCTGTTTCTCTCTGTCCGTCTCTGTCTGTCTCTTTCTCTGTCTGTCTGTCTCTTTCTTTCTCTCTGTCTCTGTCTCTCTCTCCCTCTGCCTGTCTCTCTCACTGTGTCTCTCTTCTGTCTTACTCTCTTTCTCTGCCTCCCTGTATCTCTCTCCCTCTCTCTTTCTGTTTCTCTCTATATATCTCTCACTCTCTCCGTCTCTCTCTGATTGTTTCTCTCTGTCTCTGTCTTTCTCGGTCTGTCTCTGTCTCTCTCCCTCCCTGTCTGTCTGCTTCTGTCTCTGTCTCTATCTCTGTCTCTCTCTTTCTGTTTCTCTCTGTCCATCTCTGTCTTTCTCTGTCTGTCTCTTTCTCTCTGTCTCTTTCTCTCTCTCTCTGCTTGTCTCTCTCACTGTGCCTGTCTTCTGTCTTACTCTCTTTCTCTGCCTGTCTGTCTGTCTCTCTCTCCCTCCCTTTCTCTCTCTCTGTCTCTCTCTTTCTATTTCTCTCTGTCTGTCTCTGTGTGTTTGTCTGTTTCTCTTTCTCTGTCTCTCTGTTTCCTCTCCATCTGTCTCTGTCTGTCTCTCTCTTGGTCTCTCTCCCTCCCTGTCTGTCTGTTTCTCTCTGTCTCTGTCTCTCTCTCTTTCTGTCTGTTTCTCTCTGTCTCTCTCTGTCCATCTCTGTCTTTCTATGTCTGTCTCTTTCTCTGTCAGTCTGTCAGACCCCCCATGACCGAGAGGGCCCTGCCCCTTCCATGAAAGTCAGAAGGGCCTGCTTAAAGAGGCCGAGTAGGAATCCAGACAGATGGGCCTTGCTACACTTCACCACTCGGTGTATGATTTTGGGAGGTCGAGGCCAGGTCCCCACTTGGATGGAAGGGGCATTTTCAGACTTTTCTCTCTGTCACGTGTGGCGTCCCTACTTCTCGTATTTCCCTGATAAGCTCCTTGACTCAGAAATACATGGATAAGGCCGGGCATGGTGGCTCACGTCTGTCATCCCAGAACTTCCGGAGGCCGAGGCAGGGGATCACGTGAGGTTGGGAGTTCGAGACCAGCCTTGCCACCACGGTAAAACCCCGTCTCTACTAGAAATACTAAACTGAGTCGGGCATGGTGGGGTATGCTCCTGTAATGCCAGCTACTCGGGAGGCTGAGGTGGGAGAATCACTTGAACCTGGGAGGCGGAGACTGCAGTGAGCCGAGATTGTGTCACTGCACTACAGCCCGGGCTGTAGAGTGAGTAGGACTCTGTCTCTAAACAAATAAATAAATAAATAATAAATAAATAAATAAATAAATAAATGCATTCTTTTCCATGCTGACTGACACTTGCAGGTATCGGTTGTCTTCGGGCATCATCTAGTGGCCACTGTTATTGAAAGTCTAGGTGACATGGAGAGAGGTCTTGCTTACTTCACTGAGCCTGGGCAATGGGTTTCTCTCTCTCCCTTCTGGAGGTCCCTGCCTCTCTCCCTAGTTGCCTAGGGAACCTCCGCCCTGGTGGGGGCCCTATTGTTCTTTGATCAGCGCTTTAGTTTTCTTTGTGTGCTGGTTCTTTCATGCGCATAGACTCTTCTACTTGGGTTTTAGGAGGGGTCACTTTAATTTTCAAGTCGCCCCCCGGCTCCCCCCACTACCCACGTCCCATTACCTTCATTTAGTGAGTCAGTTAGGCGGGTTCCCCCCAAACCCCCCACCCCCCACCTCCCAACACCCTGCTTGGAAACCTTCCGGAGCCACCCTGGTATGCCTCCGTCTTCTCTCCCCTTCCCCCACCCCTTACCGGCGATCTCATCCTT
Organism: Pongo abelii; assembly: GCF_028885655.2. NCBI lineage: Eukaryota > Metazoa > Chordata > Mammalia > Primates > Hominidae > Pongo > Pongo abelii. The sequence continues at coordinate 12,283,025 of NC_072007.2, forward strand.
GCCAGGCTGACATTTGCAACGGTGGGCATCAGGCCTCACTCAGTGGCCACCGTTTTTGAAGATGGTGGTGGCACGGTCCCACTTCCCTGGAGGCAGCTCGGGCCGATGGCATAGCCCTTGACCCACGTGGCAAGCGGGCGTGTCTGCTGTTGTGGGTTTTTTTCCCCCCACTTCCCTCCTCAGGCCTCCCTCCCTAGGAAAGCTTCACCCTGGCTGGGTCTCCATCACCTTTTATCATGATGTTTTAGTTTCTCCGCCCTCCAGCCAGTATAGTTTCACAATGGGAATGGCGTCACAGCTCTAGTCTGGGCATTCTTCGTATTTGCCCATAATAGAAACGTTTTCTGAAAACTAATACTTTGCTCACTTAAGATTTCCAGGGACGGTGCCTTGGCCCGTGTTTGTTGTTTTGTTTTGTCTTGTTCGTGTTTTTCCTTTTTCGTATGTATTTATTTTCAGGTGAAGTAGAAATCCCCAATTTTCAGGAAGACGTATCTTTTCCCCAAGACATGTTAGCTGCTGTTTTCTCCTGTTGTTAACTAGCGCTTTTGTGAATCTCTCAACGTGTAATGAGAGCCGGTTGATATTTACTTCAGAACATCTTATTTTCTTGAAATCCATAAGCGAATGCTGCTGCTGCTCTTGCTGCTGCTGCTCTTGTTGCTGTTGTTGTTGTTTTCAAAGCACACCCCGGCCACCCTTTACGGAATCAAATGCGTTATAAAATATGTGTAATTATTTCCTGACCACGCCATTCCTCCTCCTCTCTCTGTCTCTCAGTCTCTCTTTCTCTGTCTCTCTCTCTCTGCCTGTCTGTCTATTTTTTCTCTCTCTCTCCTTGCCTGTCTCTCTCACTGTGTCTGTCCTCTGTCTTACTCCCTTTTTTTGCCTTTCTGTCTCTCTCTCTCTGCCTGTCTGTCTGTCTCTCTCTCTCCCTGTCTGTCTGTTTCTGTCTGTCCGTCTCTGTCTTTATCTCTGTCTGTCTCTTTCTTTCTCTCTGTCTCTCTGTCTCTGTGTGTCTCTCTCTCTTCCTGACTCTCTCATGGTGTCTGTCTTCTTTCTTTCTTTCTCTGCCTGCCTCTCTCTCTCTCTCTTTCTCTCTCTCTGTCTCTCTCGGTCCGTCTCATCTTTCTCTGTCTGTCTCTTTGCCTGTCTGTCTGTATCTCTCTTTCTTTCTTTTTCTCGTTGTCTCTGTCTCTCTCTCTCTGTCTCTCTCACTGTGTCTGTCTTCTGCCTTATTCTCTTTCTCTGGCTGTCTGTCAGTATCTCTCTCTCTCTCTCCCTGTCTGTCTGTCTCTCTCTCTCCCTGTCTGTCTGTTTTTTTCTCTCTCTTTGCCTGTCTGTCTCTCTGTCTCTGTCTCTCTGTCTCTCTCTCTCTCTGTCTGTCTTCTGTCTTACTGTCTTTCTCTTCCTGTCTGTCTCTCTCTCCTTGTCTGTTTCTCTCTGTCTCTGTCTCTGTCTGTCTCTCTCTGTTTCTGTCTCTCCCTCTGTCTGTCTCTTTCCCTCTCTGTCTCTTTCCCTCTGTCTGTCTCTCTCTTTCTTTCTCTCTGTCTCTCCAACTGTCTCTGTCTCTGTGTGTGCGTGTGTCTGCTTTCTGTCTTACTCTCTTTCTCTGCCTGTCTGTCTGCCTGTCGGTCTGTCTCTCTCTCTGTCTATCTCTCTCTCTTTCTGTCTCTGTCTCTCTTTCAGTTTCTCTCTGTCTCTTTCCATCTGTGTCTTTCTCTGTGTCTTTATCTCTCTGTCTCTCTCTGTCTTTCTCTCTTTGTGTATCTTTGTGTCTCTCTGTCTGTCTCTATGTCTCTGTCTCTGTGTCTCTCTCTCTCTCTTGCTCGCTCACTCTCTGGCTCTCTCTATCCCCCGCCCTCTCTTTCTTGGCAAAATAAGTTCAAGTACATCTAATCTAATCCATTACCACGGCCTGAAATCTTAATTTTAGACATCCCAGATTTGATCTCCCTACAAAATGCTGTACAGAACTGGAGAGTTGATTTCTGGACTTGGACACCTCTTAGATACTACATATTAATAAAGATCCAACCCTAAAATCTGGGGTTGCATCTAGCTCGACTGTCTCAAAAAATCATACCTCTGTTCACCTAGGATGCTGGGAGGGTTTTCTCCATGTGAATCTGCTCATGTCCTTCATGACCTATGACCAAGTTCTGTCCGTTCTGTCTGAAATATGTATCTGCAAACACTTCTCTCCATTTCCACAACTACCCATGGCCCATTGTGGAACCACTGGCTCTTTGAAAAAAAATCCCAGAAGTGGCTTTGGCTTTTTGGCTAGGAGGTCTAAACCTGCTGAGAACTTTCCTGACCAGGATTCTGTGTGAACAAAAGTGCTTCTGCTGGGAGCTGGGATCCTCGGTACCATGCTTGCTAGCTCTGGATGAGTCTCTGGAAGGACACACGGGACTCCACAAAGCTGACCTGTCCCACCGAGGTCAAATGGATACCTCTGCATTGGCCCGAGGCCTCCAACTTACATCACTGTCACCAACCATTACCTTCAGCATCCTTGTGAGCCTGCCCAAGGTCCCGACTCTGGGGAGACTCTTGGGAGCATGGCCTTCCTCGGTGAAAGTCCAAAGGGATGGTGACTTCCACCCACAAGGTCCCCAGTGAACTGCAAAGATGTGGAGCGTAGGTCAGAGAGGGGACCAGGAGGGGAGACATCCTGACAGGCAATGAGTTCCCTAGGCTCTGGCCACCCCACTCATGTCCCACGTACTGGGCACCCACGTGACACCACCACTTTATCCCCTCCTCTGTCCACAGCCGCCCCAACCCCACCCCACAACCCAGGCACACACACTGGAGGTTACAAAACCACACGGCCTGAATAGAGCCTGACGGAGCAAGGGCTCATTTCACGAAGCGGGGGGGTGGGTTGGGGTGGGGTGGGGTGGGGGCTGGGGGTCTGTAGAGAGCCCGATTCTCCCTCATGGGTGGCTACAGGATACAAATGAATATCACTTCTTGGGCAGAGGGGATTCTTTAGGCCGTCACGTTTGCCATCAACGTTTGCAGGACTGTCTCTCAAACCCTTCCTTGAGGCCACAAAATAGGTTCAACCCCACTCATCAATGTTTTCCCGGGTACTGGATGTATCCTGTCAAGAGACCTGAACCTGACACGTTGAGTTAAACACCTTTATTGGCTTTCTGTGTTTGTTTGCTTCTGAGAGGGAGTCTTGCTCTGTCCCCTCATGGCTGGAGTACAGTGGCGTGATCTCAGCTCACTGCAACCTCTGTCTCCTGGGTTAGAGTGATTCTCCTGCCTCAGCACAACCACGCCTGGCTCATTTTTTTATTTTTAGTAGACACGGGATTTGACCCTGTTTCATTGGTTTTCACTGGAGATTCTAGATTTGAGTCACACCTCATTGTGTGCCATATAATGACTTCTTTTTTTTTTTTTTAAAGCACAATATATCTGCTTTATTTGAGTGGCTTTGTATATCGTTATAATTGTGTTATAGATGAAGAAAAGGTATTAAACATGGTGCTAATGATAGTGAAAGTGAAAAGAATAGAAAGGCTATCTATTTTGTAGATAGAATAAAGTTGCTCAGTATTTAGAGTTACCTAAATACGTCAGCATTTAAACTCCTCCTACTAAAAGCTTGCCAGTCTGAATAATCCTCCTTTAAACACAATTTTGATATGGATAAGGTTTTTAAGAATGTGACTCCTGTGGAATAGCTGGACAGACAATACACATTTAAAAAATAACAGCACAAGGATCCACCAGACTTGGGAAAAAATCAAAAACAACAAAAGCCTTATGAAGAACTGAGTTCTTAAAATATTATGGAGAACATAGCTATTGGAAGAGATGGCAATATTGGCAAGTTGATTTTTACATTGGTCAGCAATAGCTAGCACTATTTTTCTGGCAATCTTTCAGGCACTGCAACTACTACTGCAAAATGATATATAATCCATTAAACAACATAATCACAAATAAAAAATATTTTAGTAATATAATGCTTCAGATTTAGAAGCAAATCAAGTGTTAAAACTCAACTGCTATAATAACTAACCCCAAAGAGAACTGTATCTGACAAAAAAGCTTCTGCAGAGTTACTACTTCAGAATTATACTTTCTCTTGATATTTATTTTATTTTATTTTATTTTATTTTTATTTTTATTTTTTCTTGAGATGGCGTCTCACTCTGTCGCCCAGGCTGGAGTGCAATGGCATAATCTTGGCTCACTGCAACCTCCACTTCCCAGGTTCAAGCGATTATCCTTCCTCAGCCTCCTGAGTAGCTGGGACTATAGGAGCCTGCCACCATGCCCAGCTAATTTTTATACTTTTAATATAGGCGGCGTTTCACCATATGGTCTCGATCTGTTGACGTTGCTATCTGCCTGCCTTGGCCTCCCAAAGTGCTGGGATGACAGGCATGAGCCACAATGCCTTGCCTTCTCTTGATATTTAAACTTTTAAGTCAGTCCAGAGAAATACAATAAATGTCAACAGTAAGTATGGTGTTGAGGCAGAAGTAGGACCAAACTTTTTCATATGTTATTCAGTTGATAACAATATGACCTGGGTAGAAATTTTCTATGTGTCTACTTATACACAAATACAAAAAAGTAAAACAGAGATACTGCTAAATAAAGGATACATTAAGTTCTTAATAGTAACTCAATAAACTGGAACATTGTCAAAAAGCAGCTAGTGAAATTTTTCAGTGATTTTTTTTCCATTATCCAATATGTGAATTATGCTATTCCTTTCCAATTTCCCAAGCACTTTTTGTCCCAATCACCATTTTTGTGTTCAAGGAAAAAGTAACAAATCAAGTAACAAAACTAAACAAGCAAACAAACAAAACACAACTACAGTATCTGCAAAAGTTTTGTAGAAGACTGAAACTGTTGAGTATAAGCATCTCGTATTCTATTATCATTAGTTAACTGAAGAGTTTGTTAAAGACATACATTTGATAAAAAAAGTTAGTTTGAAGTTATTGACCAGTATGTACCATTCCTAAGTATTAGTAACCAAATTCATGACAATAAAGAGCTATCTAACAAGAAAAATTAGTGACTACCGGCACCATCAACAAGACTTTGTCTTTACAATTCATTACCACTTACCATGCATTGTAATGTCTAGGATTGACTCTGATAGCATTTTGAAAACAAGCTAATGCTTTGTCCAATTCTTCAGTTAAGACAAACTCTCGCCCTAATAAAGTATAGGCATAGGCATAATTTGGATCCACTTGGATAGCTCTCTGGAAGAATTTAATTGCAATTTACCTTCCAATTTGGCACAGTACCCAACCAGTATTGAAGTGGTGAGAAGGTAGATGGCTCAAAATATTTATAGCTTCATTGCAGTGGTATGAACATAAAGCTAAATAACCTTTCCCCCTTTCACGAAGAAGGCTCATCAAGCCTTCTGCTGCTGCTTTTTGTAGATTAAAAGCCTGAATCTGAGGTGTGATTGTGGATATTTCCTCTTCTGAATTGATGGAAGAGTCCAATTTTGTAATTTCCAGGTTGTCATTTATATTAGATTGAGTTATTCCTCCTTTATTAGTTTTACTTTTTGTTTTTCTGTTTGGGATTTTAGGTGGAAACTTCATTTTTAATTTCTTCCTATTCTCCTTGGTGTGGAACTGTCACTAGTAAAGAGTCATGAACTTCTTTGATGCAGTGCATTTGGGGGAGATGTCATAGTGGGTCTCATTACCTGAGGTGTTGTAGTTATTTATGGACCAGAACTTTCTGTTAGTGAAAGAATTGGAGTTACCTCTCGGCTATTTCCACTCTGCGTTAAGACAGACTTTGCTCCAGTTTGGCCAATTCTGGCAACAGACTTTTTTGAAGGGGCTCCGGTGGATGGCACATCAATTACAGAAAGTGTATTAGTGTAGTTTTGTAAATAAGATCCATCTCCAGGACTTGGGGTTTCTAATGGCAAAATCCCAAAACTTGGGGTAAATGGACTAAGAGCTGCTGGTCCTGTTAATAAACTTAGACCAGTTTTTGGTTTATTTTGAACCTGTTTAGATAATATGGAAGTTCCTGTTCCCAGTGGGATAGTTTCAGGTGAAATTACATCTGAATCAATAAAAGACACTGGGGAATCTGTATTAAAGGAGTACTTTGAATTGGAAGATTCTAAATTGACTCTGTTTAATTCAATTGTGTCCTGGGGTGTTTCCATAAGAATGGTCTCAGGCTGTCTGTGACATAAACTGTGATTAGGTACTTGTGTTGTGCAAGAGTTGGGCAGACAGTTGCTAAAGTTCTGTAAAGATGTGAATTTAAATGTTTGGTCAGGATCTGGCTTTTCACCTATTTCACATAATGATTCAAAGGGATACCAGAGGAAAGGATTAAAACTAAGTATCTTTTGGTAACATTCTTATCCTTTGGCAAGCTGATCTGTCTTGCAATATACACGTCCCAACAATGGAAGGGGAAAGCAAACTGAATCACCAAACTCAGTAACAATATCATCATGGCCTTTCTGCTTATTAAACACTCCACCAGATAAGATTTGTTCCCAGTCTGCAAGGTTACTGAGATCAACACAACATTTTGCAAGCAGGTATTTGCATTGTGGTGTAGGACAACTGTGTCTTTTCAAGAGTCTATATGCTTTATAGGCCTTTCCTGGGAGGTAAGAACAGGTCGCCATTAAAAACAAGGCTTCTTCTGAGTGTACTTCTGCATAAAGGCGTTCTGTGAGGAAAACCCCATCACGGTAAGCATAGTGGTTTAGTGCTTGCCATATAGCAGCCTGGAAGGGTTCCTGCAGCACTGTCATCCTCGAGGCAAAGGCCCAATTTCTGCAGTGCCTCAGGAAACCCCCACCCCACCCACCACCCTCACCCCTGTAGCGGCTCTGGCCCGGCCAGCCTCGGCTCATTTAAATTCACCAGTTACCGGGGGATGGGGGTGGCCGAGCCAGAATGACTTCTTTATCCTGCTGACTCTGGAAAGCCCGGCCCCTTGTGATCCATTGCAAAGCGAAAGTCACCTCATGTTTGGGAAACAGATCCACTCCCAAGTTCAGTGGAGGGATGTGGCATGTAGGACGAAGGACTCTCTTCCTTCTGATTTGGTCTGCACAGTGGGGCCTAGGTCTGGAGTCCCCTCTGTGAGGACGGCTGACTCCCTCTACCTTGGGTTCCATTGGCCCCACCCTGGGACATGGGCCTTGGCAGATTCTGGCCCTTCCTGGCCCTTAAGTTGCTGTCAGAAACCCCATCTCGTGTTCGGATGCCCCGAATAACTGTGGCTCGTGCCTCTCTGGAAACATTGGAAATCTCTCCTCTACACATGGTCACCTAAAACACCAGGAGCTCGGGACACACGTCTGCCATCCACCTCACTGCTTTGGGGAGACAATGCTGAGAGTCTCTTGCCAAATCTCTCTTGACTTGAGTTCTTCATGGGTGTGTGGTTAAGACGTAGTGAGACCAGATGTATTAATTCAGGCCGGGTGCTGGTGGCTCACACCTGTAACCCCAACACTTTGGGAGGCCGAGGCTGTAGGATCCCTTGAGGAATAGCCTAACCCTGCAGCGGTTGAGACTGCAGTGTGTGAGCCATAATGGTGTAATTTGGATCCAGCAGTTTTCTAAACAGTCATTTCGTAGAATCTGCAAAGAGATATTTCTGAGCCCATTGAGGCCTACAGTGAAAAGGGAAATATTTTCAAATAAAAAGAAAACAGAAGCTTTCTGAGGAACTTCTTTTTGATGTGTGTATTCATCTCACAGTGTTGAAACTTTTTTTATTGAGCAGTTTGGAAACAGTCTTTTTGTAAAATCTGCAAAGGGATATTTCTTAGCCATTTGAGACGTAAGGTGAAAAAGAGATATCTTCACATAAAAACTAGACAGAAGCATTCTGAGAAAGTTCTTTCTGATGTGTGCATTCATCTCACAGAGTTGAACCTTTCTTTTGTTTGAGCAGTTTGGAAACAGTCTTTTTTTAAAATATGCAAATGGATATTTGTGAGCCCTTCACAGCCTATGATGAAACAGGAAATACCTTGACATAAAAACCAGACAGAATCTTTCTGAGAAAATGCTTTGCAATGAGTGCTTTCATCTCACAGAGTTGAACTTTTCTTTAGATTGAGCAGTTTCTAAACAGGCTTTTTGTAGAATCCACAAATGGAAATTTGCAGCGCTTTTAGGCCTATGGTGAAAACGGAAATATTTTCACAAAAACACTAAAAAGCAGCTTTCTGAGAATCTTCTTTGTGATGCCTGGATTCATATCACAGAGCAGAACCTTTCTTTTGATTGAGCAGATTGGAAACAGTATTTTTGTACAATCTGCAAATGGATATTTCTGAGCCGTTTGATGCCTGTAGTGAAAAAGAATTATCTTCACATAAAAACTAGACAGAATCATTCTGAGAAACTTCTTCCTTATGTGTGCATTCATCTCACAGAGTTGAACCTTTCTTTTCATGGAGCGGTTTGGAAACAGTCTTTTTGTAGTATCTGCAGAGGGATAATTGTGAATGCTTTAAGGACTATGGTGAAAAAGGAAATATCTTCACAAAAAAACTAGACAGAAGCATTCTGAGAAACTTCTTTTTTATGTGTGCATTCATCTCACACAGATGAATCTTTCTTTTCATTGATCAGTATGGAAAGAGTCTTTTGGTTCAATCTGCAAAGGGATATTTCTGAGCAGTTTGAGGCCTATGGTGAAAAAGTAATATCTTCACAGAAAAAGTAGACAGAAGCATTCTGAGAAACTTCTTTTTTATGTGTGCATTCACCTCACAGGGTTGAAACTTTCATTTCATTGAGAAGTTCAGAAACACTCTTTTTGTAGAATCTGAAAGGAATATTTTTGAGTCCATTGAGGCCTGTGGTGAAATAGGAAATATCTTTACATAAAAACTAGACAGAAGCTTTCTGAGAAACCTCTTTGTGATGTGTGCTTTCATCTCACAGAGTTGAGCCTATCTTTTGATTTAGCAGATTGGAAACCGTCCTTTTGTTGTATCTGCAGAGGGATATTTGTGAACGGTTTGAGGCCTATGGTGAAAAAGGAAATACCTTCACATACAAAGTAGACAGAAGCATTCTGGGAAACTTCTCTGTGATGTGTGCGTTCAACTCACAGAGGTGAAACTTTCTTTAGATTGAGCAGTTTGGAAACGTTCTTTTTTAGAATCTGCAAAGGGATATTTCTGAGCCCATTGAGGTCTAGGATGAAAAAGAAATATCTTCACATAAAACTGGATAGATGCATTCTGAGAAACTTCTTTGTGATGTCTCCATTCATCTCACAAAGTTGAACCTTTCTTTGGATTGGGCAGTTTGGAAACAGTCTTTTTGAAGAATCTGCAAAAAATATTTGTGAGCGCTTTATGGCCTATGGTGAAATAGGAAATATCTTCACATAAAAACTAGACAGAAGTTTCTGAGAATCTACCTTGTGATGTGTGCTTTCATCTCACAGAGTTGAACCTTTCTTTTGAATGAGCAGTTTGGAAACACTCTTTTTGTAGAGTCTGTAATGGATATTTGGAGTACTTTGAGACCCATGGTGAAAAAGGAAATATCTTCACATAAAAACCAGACAGGAGAATTCTGAGAAACTTCTTTGTGATGGGTGTATTCATCTCACAGAGTTGAACATTTCTTTGGATGCAGCAGTTTGGAAACAGTCTTTTTGTAGTATTAGCAGAGGGATATTCATGAGCAGTTTATGACCTATGGTTAAAAAGGTTATATCTTCACAAAAAAAACTCAACAGATCCGTTGTAAGAAACTTCTTTGACATGTATGCATTCAACTCACAGAGTTGAACCTTTCTTTGGATTAAGCAGTTTTCTAAACCGTCCTTTTGTAGAATCTGCAAAGGGATATTTCTGAGCCCATTGAGGCCTATGGTGAAAAAGGATATATCTTCATATGAATGCTAAACAGAAGCTTTCTGAGAAACTTCTTTGTGATGTGTGCATTCATCTCACAGTGTTGAAACTTTCTTTTGATTGAGTAGTTTGGTAACAGTCTTTTTGTACAAGCTGCAAAGGGATATTTCTGAGCCATTTGAGGCCTATGGTGAAAGAGAAATATCTTCACATAAAAACTAGACAGAAACATTCTGAGAAATTTCTTTGTGATGTGTGCATTCATCACACATATTTGAACCTCTCCTTTGATTGAGCAGTTTGGAAACAGTCTTTTTTTAGAATATGCAAAAGGATATTTGTTAGCCTTTTCAGGCCTATGGTGAAATAGGGAAAATCTTCAAATAAAAACTGGACAGAAGCTTTCTGAGAAACTTATTTGTCATGTGTGCCTTCATCTCACAGAGTTGAACTTTTCTTTTGATTGAGCAAGTTGGAAACAGTCTTTTTGTAGAATCTGCAAATGGATATTTGCAACATTTTATGCCTATGGTGAATAGGAAATATTTTCACATAAAAATTAGACAGAAGCATTCTGAGAAACTTCTCTGTGATGTGTGCATTCATGTCACAGGGTTGAAACTTTCCTTGGATTAAGCAGTTTGGAAAGAGTCCTTTTGTAGACTCTGCAAGGGGATATTTATGAGCCCATTGAGGCCTACGGTGAAATAAGAAATGTCTTCACTTAAAAACTAGACAAAAGCTTTCTGAAAATCTTCTTTGTACTGTGTGCTTTCATCTCAAAGAGTTGAACCTCTCTTTTGATTGAGCAGTTTGGAAACACTCTTTTTGTAGAATCTGCAAAGGGATATTTGGAGTGCTTTGAGGCCTATGGTGAAAAAGGAAATATCTGAACATAAAAACTAGACAGAAACTTCTGAGAAACTTCTTTGTGATGTGTGCTTTCATCTCAGATTTGGACCTTCCTTTTCATTGAGCAGTTTGGCAACAAGTCATTTTGTAGAATCTGCAAAGGGATACTTGTGAGCAGTTTGAGGCCTATGGTGAGAAAGTAAATACCTTCACATAATACCAAAACAGAAGTATTTTGAGAATACTCTTTGTGATGTTTGCATTCATCTCACTGAGTTGAAACATTCCGTTCATTGAGCAGTGTGGAAACATACTTTTTGTGCAATCTGCAAAGGAATATCTGTTTGCGGTTTGAGACCTATGGTGAAAAAGTAATATCTTCACATAAAAACAAGACAGAAGCATTCTGAGAAACTAACTTTTTATGTGTGCATTCATCTCACAGAATTGAACCTTTCCTTTGATGAAGCAGTTCGGAAAGAGTTTTTTGTAGAATCTGAAAAGGGATAGTTGTGATCCCTTTGAGGCCTAAGGTGAAATAGGAAATATCTTCACATAAAAACTAGACAGAAACTTTCTGAGAAACTTCTTTGTGACGTGGGCTTTCATCTCAAAGATTTGAACCTTTATTTTGATTGAGCAGTTTGGAAAGACTCTTTTTCTAGTATCTGCAGAGGGCTATTAATGAGCAGACTGAGGCCTATAGTGAAAAAGGAAATGGCTTCTCAAAAAAACTAGGCAGAAGCATTATGAGAGACTTCTATGTAATGTGTGCATTCATCTCACCAAGTTAAATCTTTCTTTTGATTGAGCTGTTTGGAAACACTCGTTTTGGTAGCATCTGCAAGGGTATACTTCTGAGCCCTTTGAGGCCTATTTTGAAATATGAAATATCTTCACATATAAACTAGACAGAAGGTTTCTAAGAAACTTCTTTGTGACGTGTGCTTTCACCTCACAGAGTTGAACCTTTCTTTTGATTGAGCAGATTGGAAACACTCTTTTTGTTGAATCTGCAAGTGGATATTTAGAGCGCTTTGAGGCCCATGGTGAAAAAGGAAATATCTTCACAAAAAACTAAACAGAAGTTTTCTGAGAAACTTCTTTGGGATGTGTGCATTCATCCCACACATTTGAACCGTTCTTTTGATTGCTATGGTGAAAAAGGAAACTTCTTCACATAAAACTATACAAAAGCATTCTGAGAAACTTCTTTGTGATGTGTGCTTTCATCTCACAGAGTTTAACCTTTCTTTTCATTGTGCAGTTTGGAAACAGTCTTTTTGTAGAATCTGCAAAGGGATGTTTGTGAGCAGTTTGAGGCCTATGGTGAAAAAGGAAATACCTTCACATAAAAACCAGACAGAAGCTTTTTGAGAAACTTCTTTGTGATGTTTGCATTCATCTCCCAGAGTTGAATCTTCCTTTTCATTGACCTGTTTAGAAACAGTCTTTTTGCACAATCTGTAAAGGGATATTTCTGAGTGGTTTGAGGCCTATGGTGAAAAAGAAATATCTTCACATAAAAATCAGACAGAAGCATTCCGGGAAACTTCTCTGTGATGTGTGCATTCATCCCACAGATTTGAAACTTTCATTTCATTCAGTAGTTCAGAAAGAGTCTTTTCATAGAATCTGCAAAGGGATATTTCTGAGCCCTTTGAGACCTATGATGAAATAGGAAATATCTTCACATAAAAACTAGACAGAAGATTTTTGAGAAACTTCTTTGTGATGCTTGTGAACCTTCTTTTTGATTGAGCAGTTTGGAAACAGTCCTTTTGTAGAATCTGCAAAGGGATATTTCTGAGCCCTTTGAGTCCTATAGTGAAATAGAAAATGTCTTCACATAATAACTAGACAGAAGCATTCTGAGAAACTTCTTTGTGATGTGTGCTTTCATTTCACAGAGTTGAACGTTTCCTTTGATTGAGCAGTTTGGAAACACTCTTTTTGTAGAATCGGTAAATGGATATTTGGAGCGCTTTGAGGCATAAGGTGAAAAAGGAAGTATCTGTACCTAAAAACTAGACAGAAACTTTCTGAGAAACTTCTTTGTGATGCGTGCTTTCATCTCACAGATTTGAACATTTCTTTTCATTGAGCAGTTTGGGAACAAGTCATTGTATAGAATCTGCAAATGTATATTTGTGAGCTGTTTGATGCCTATGCTGAAAAAGTAAATATTCACATAAAAACCAGACAGAAGCTTTTAGAGATAACTTTTTGTGATGTTTGCATTCATATCAAAGAGTTGAACCTTTCTGTTCATTGAAGAGTTTGGAAACATTCTTTTTGGGCAATCTGCAAAGGAATATTTCGGAGTGGTTTCAGGCCTGTGGTGAAAAAGAAATATCTTCACATAAAAACTAGACAGAAGCATTCTGAGAAACTTCTTTTTTATCTGTGCATTCACCTCACAGAGTTGATCCTTTCTTTTCATTGAGCAGTTTGGAAACTGTCTTCTTGTAGCATCTGCAAATTGATATTTGTGATCCCTTTTAGGCCTATGGAGAAATAGGAAATATCTTCACATAAATATTAGACAGAATCTTTCTGAGAAACTTCTTTGTGATGTGTGCTTTCATCCTACACAGTTGAACCTTTCTTTTGATTGATCACTTTGGAAACAATCTTTTTGAAGAGTCTACAAATGGATATTTGGGGAGCTTTGAGGCCTAAGGTCAAAAAGGAAATATATTCACATAAAAACTAGACAGAAGCACTTTGAGAAACTTCTTTGTGATGCGAGCTTTCATTTCAGAGAGTTGAATCTTTCTTTTGTTTGAGCAGTTTGGAAATAGTCTTTTTGTAAAATGTGCAAAGGGATATTTCTGAGCCATTTGAGGTCTATGGTGAAAACGAAATATCTGTACATAAAAAGTAGACAGAAGCATTCTGAAAAACTTCTTTGTGATGTGTCCATTCATGTCACAGAGTCGAACCTTTCTTTTGATTGAGCAGTTTGGAAACAGTCGTTTTGTAGAATCTGCAAAGAGATATTTGTGAGCTCTTTATGGCCTGTGATGAAATACGAAATATCTCCACATAAAAACTAGACAGAAGATTTCTGAGAAACTTCTTTGTGATGTGTGCTTTCTTCTCACAGTACTGAATCTTTCTTTTGATTGAGCAGTTTGGAAAGTCTTTTTGCAGAATCTGCTAATTGATATTTGGAGCTATTTGAGGCCCATGGTGAAAAAGGAAGAATCTTCACATAAAAACTAGACAGAAGATTTCTGAGAAACTTCTTTGTGATGTGTGAATTCATGTCACAGAATACAAACTTTCTTTCGATTGAGCAGTTTGGAAACAGTCTTTTGTAGAAGCTGCAAAGGGAAATTTCTTAGACATTTGTGGCTTATGGTGAAAAAGAAATATCTTCACATAAAAACTAGACAGAAGCTTTCTGAGAAACTTTTTTGTGATGTGTCCATTCATCTCACAGAGTTAAACCTTTCTTTTGATTTAGCAGTTTGGAACATGTATTTTCTCAGAATCTGCAAATGGATATTTGTGAGCCCCTTATGGCCTATGTTGAAATATGAAATATCTTCACATAAAAACTAGATAGAAGCTTTCTGAGAAACTACTTTGTGATGTGCACTTTCCTCTCACAGAGTTGAACCTTTCTTTTTATGGGGCGGTTTGGAAACAGTCTTTTTGTAGAGTCTGCAAATGGATATTTGGAGCATTTTGAGGCCTATAGTGGAAAAGGAAATATCTTCACATAAAAACTAGACACTAGCTTTTTGAGAAAACTATTAGTGACATTTCCATTCATCTCTAATAGTTGACAATTTCTTTTCATTGAGCAGTTTGGAAACAGTCTTTTTGTACAAACTGCAAAGTGATATTTCAGAGTGGTTTGAGGCCAATGGTGAAAAATAAATATCTTCACATGAATACTAGACAGAAGCATTTTGAGAAGCTTCTTTGTGATGTGTGCATTCATCTCACAAATTTGAACGTTTCTTTTGATTTAGCAATTTGGAGAAAGTCTCTTGGAAATATAAGCGTAGATATATTTGTGAGCAGTTTAAGGCCTATTGTGCAAAAGGAAATACCTTCATATAAAAAGTAAACAGAAGCTTTCTGAGAAACTTCTTTGTGATGTGTGCTTTCGTCTCACAAAGTTTCACCTTTCTTTTGATTGAGAAGTTTGGAAACATTCTTTTTGTAGAATCTGCAAATGGATATTTGGAACAATTTGAGTCCTATGGTGAAAAAGGGAATATGTTCACATAAAAACTAGACAGAAGAATTCTGAGAAACTTCTTTGTGATGAGTCCATTCATCTCACAGAATTGAAACTTTCTTTGATGGATCAGTTTGGAAACAGTCTTTTTGTAGTATCTGCAGAGGGATATTTTTGAGTGGTTCAAAGACTATAGTGAAAAAGGAAATATCTTCACAAAATAACTAGACAGAAACATTTTGGGAAACTTCTTTGTGATGTGTGCATTCATCTCACAATGTTGAACGTTTCTTTTGATTTAGCAATTTGGAGAAAGTCTCTTGGAAGTATAAGCAGAGTTATATTTGTGAGCAGTTTGAGGCCTATGGTGCCAAAGGAAATACCTTCATATAAAAAGTAGACAGAAGCTTTCTGAGAAACTTCTTTGTGATGTATGCTTTCGTCTCACAGAGTTGCACCTATCTTTTGATTGAGCAGTTTGGAAACATTCTTTTTGTAGGATCTGCAAATGGATATTTGGAGCAATTTGAGTCCTATGGTGAAAAAGGAAATATGTTCACATAAAAACTAGACAGAAGAATTCTGAGAAACTTCTTTGTGATGAGTCCATTCATCTCAGAGAGTTGAAACTTTCTTTGATGGACCAGTTTGGAAACAGTCTTTTTGTAGTATCTGCAGAGGGATATTTTTGAGTGGTTTAAAGACTATGGTGAAAAAGGAAATATCTTCACATAATAACTTGACAGAAGTATTCTGAGAAACTTCTTTGTGATGTGTGCATTCATCTCACAGAGTTGAACCTTTCTTTTGATTGAGCACTTTGGAAACAGTCTTTTTGTAGAACCTTCAAAGGAATATTTGTGAGCCCTTTATGGCCTCAGGTGAAATGGAAATATCTTCACATACAAACTAGAGAAAAGCTGAGTAACTTCTTTGTTATGTGTGCTTTCATCTCAGAGAGTTAAAAATTTGTTTTTATTGATCAGTTTGGAAACAGTCTTTTTGTAGAATCTGCAAATGGATATTTGGATCACTTTGAGGCCTATGTTGAGAAAGGAAATATCTTCACATAAAAACAAGATAGAAAATTTCTGAGAAACTTCTTTGTTATATGTGCATTCATCTCACAGGGTTGAACCTTTCTTTTGATTGAGCAGTTTGGAAACAGTCTTTTTGTAGAATCTACAAAGGGATATTTCTGAACGGTTTTATGCCTATGGTGAAAAAGAAATATCTTCACATAAAAACTAGACAGAAGCATTATGAGAAATTAATTTATTATTTGTGCATTCGTCTCACAGAGTTGAAACTTTCTTTTCATGGAGCAGTTCAAAAACTGTCTTTTCGTAGAGTCTGCAAAGGGATACTTGTGAGCCCTTTGAGGCTTATATTGAAATAGAAAATATCTTCACAGAAGCATTATGGGAAACTCCTTTGTGATGTGTGCTTTCATCTCTCAGATTTGAATCTTTCTTTTCATTGAACAGTGTGGAAACTCTCTTTTTGTAGATTCTGCAAAAGGATATTTGGAGGGCTTTGAGGCCTATGGTGAAAAAGGAAATATTTTCATTAAAAATTAAACAGAAGCTTTCTGAAAAACTTCTTTGTGATGTGCATATTCATGTCACAGAGTTGAACCTTTCTTTTCATTGAGCAGTTTGGAAACCATCTTTTCGTACAATCTGCAAAGGGATATTTCTGAGTGGTTTGAGGTCTATGGTGAAAAAGAAATATCTTAGCATAAAAACTACACAGAGGCATTCTCAGAAACTTCTTTTTCATGTGTGCATTCATCTCCCAGAGTTGAACATTTCTTTTCATTGAGAAGTTCAGAAACAGTCTTTCTGTAGAATCTGCGAAAGGATATATGTGAGTCCATTGAGGGCCATGGTGAAATAGGAAATATCTTCACAGAAAAACTAGACAGAAGCATTCTGAGAAACTTCTTTGTGATGTTTGCATTCATCTCACAGAGTTGAAACTTTCTTTTGATTGATCCGTTTGGAAACAGTCTTTTTGAAGAATCTGCAAATGGATATTTGGAGCGCTTTGTGGCTTGTGGTGAAAAACTAAATATCTTCACATAAAATCTATTGAGAAACTTTCTGAAGAACGTCTTTGTGATGTGTGCTTTCAACCCACAGAGTTGAACTTTCTTTTCATTGAGCAGTTTGGAAGCAGTCTTTTTGTATTATATGTAGAGGGATATTTGGGAGCGGTTTAAGGCCTATGGTGAAAAAGTAAATATCTTCACATAAAAACTAGACAGAAGCATTCTGGGAAAGTTCTTTGTGATGTTTACATTCATCACACAGAGTTGAAAATTTCTTTTGATTGAGAAGTTTGGAAACAGTCTTTATGTCCAATCTGCAAAGGGATATTTCTTAGACGTTTGAGGCCTATGGTGAAACAGAAATATCTTCACATAAAAACTAGACAGAAGCTTTCTGAGAAACTGCTTTGTGATGCATCCATTAATCTCATACAGTTGAAATTTTCTTTTGATGGAGCAGTTTGGAAAGAGTCTTTTTGTAGATTCTGTAAAGGGATATTTGTTATCCCTTTATGGCCTAAGGTGAAATAGGAAATATCTTCCCATGAAAACTAGACAGAAGCTTTCTGAGAAATTTATTTGTGATATGTGATTTCGCCTCACAGAGTTGAAACTTTCTTTTATTAGAGCAGTTTGGAAAGAGGCCTTTTGTAGGATCTGCAAAGAGATATTTTTGAGCCCACTGAAGCGTATGGTGAAAAAGGAAATGTCTTCACATTAAAAGTAGAAAGAAACCATCTGAGAAACTTCTTTGTGATGTACACTTTCATCTCATAGAGCTGAACCTTTCTTTTGATTGAGCAGTTTGGAAAAAGTCTTTTGGTAGAATGTGCAATTGGATATTTGGAGCACTTTGAGGCCTATGGTGAACAAGGAAATATCTTCACATAAAAACTAGACAGAATCTTTCTGAGAACCTTGTTTGTGATGTGTGCATTCATCACACAGAGCTGAATGTTTCTTTTGATTGAGCAGTTTGTAAACAGTCTTTTTAAAGATTCTGCCAAAGGATATTTGTGAGCCCTTTCAGGCTTATGGTGAAAATGGAAATATCCACTAATAAAATCTGGACAGAATCTTTCTGTGACACTTCTTTGTGATGAGCACATTCAACTCACAGAGTTGAACCATTATTTTCATTGAGCAGTTTGGAAACAGTCTTTTTGTAGAATCTCCAAAGGGATATTTTAAGTGATTTATGGCTTAAAGTGAAAAAGGGAATATCAACAAATAAAATCTAGACAGAAGCTTACTGAGGCACTTTTTTGTGATGTGAGCATTCATCTCACAGGGTTGAAACTTTCTTTTGATTGAGGAGTTTGTAAATTGTCTTTCTGTAGAATCTGCAAAGGGATATTTTTAAGCAGTTTATGGCTTATGGTGAAAAAGGAAATATCCACAAATAAAATCTAGACGGAAGATTTCTGAGACACTTTTTTTTTTATGTGAGCATTCATATCACAGTGTTGAAACTTTCTTTGAATTGAGCAGTTTGTAAAGTGTCTTTTTGGAAAATCTGCAATGGGATATTTGTGAGCAGTTTGAGGCCTAAGGTGAGAAAGTAAATATATTCAGGTAAAAACTAGACAGAATCTTTCTGAGAAACTTCTTTGTGATGTCAGCATGCATCTCACAGTTTGGAACTGATCTTTTGATTGAGCAGTTAGGCAACAGTCTTTTTGTAAAATCTGCAAAGGGACATTTGTGAAAGCTTTGCAGCTAATGGTGAAAAAGGAAATACATTCACATAAAAACTAGACAGAAGCTTTCTGAGAAACCCCTATTTGATGTGTGTGTTCATCTCAAGAGTTGAACCATTCTTTTAATTGAGCTGTTTGGAAAGAGTCTTTTGTAGATCTATAAATGGATATTTGTGAGCGGTTTGAGCCCTATGGTGAGAAGGGAAATGTCTACAAATACATAATAGAAAGAATCTTCCTGAGAAACTTCTTTGTGATGTCTGCATTCATCTCATGGAGTTGAACTTTCTTTTGATTGAGCAGTTTGGAAACAGTCTTTTTGTAGAATCTTCAAAATGATATTTGTGAACGATTTGAGGCTTATGTTGAAAAAGGAAATATCTTCACATAAAAAATAGACAGAAACTTTCTGAGAAGCTTTTTTGTGATGTGTGCATTCATCTCACAGATTTCAACATTGCTGTTGATTGAGCAGTTTGGAAACGGTCTTTTTGTAGATTCTGCAAAAGGATATTTGTGAGCAGTTTGAGGCTTATGATGAAAAAGGAAATATCTACAAATAAAATCTACACAGAAACTTTCTGAGAAACTTCCTTGTCATGTGTGCATTCATTTCACAGAGTTGAACTTTTCTTTTGATTGAGCAGCTTGGAAACCATCTTTTTGGAGCATCTCCAAAGGGATATTTGTGAGTGTCTTAAGGCATATGGTGAGAAAGTAAATATATTCACACAAAAACTAGACAGAATATTTCTGAGAAACTTCTTTGTGATGTGTGCCTTCATGTCACAGAGTTGAACCATTCTCTTGATTGAGCAGTTTGGAAACAGTCTTTTTGTAGAATCTGCAAAGGGATATTTGTGAGTGATAGTAGGCCTATGGTGACAAAGGAAATATCTTCACATAAAAACCAGACAGAAGATTTCTGAGAAACCTCTTTGTAATGTGTGCATTCATCTCTCAGAGTTGAAAATTTCTTTTCATTGAGCAGTTTGGAAGCACACTTTTTGTAGAATCTGAAAACTGATATTTCTGAAGGCTTTGAAGCTTATGGTGAAAAAGGAAATATCAGCCCATAACAACTAGACAGAAGCTTGCTGAGAAACTTCTTTGTGATGTGTGCATTTACCTCACAGATATGAACCTGTCTTTTGATTGAGAAGTTTGGAAACCGTCTTCTTGTAGAATCTGCAAAGAGACATTTGAGAGAGCTTTGAGGTCTATGGTGAAAAAGGAAATATCTTCACATAAAAACTAGATAGAAGCTTTCTGAGAAACTTTTTTGTGATGTGTGCATTTGTCTCACAGAGGTGAACCTTTCTTTTGATTGAGAAGTTTTGAATCAATCTTTTTGTAGGATCTGCAAAGGGATATTTGCGATCCATTTTTGGCCTACAGTGAAAAAGGAAATGTCTTCACATAAAAACTAGACAAAACTATTCTAAGAAACTTCTTTGTAATGTGTGCATTCATCTCACAGAGTGGAACCTTTCTTCTGATTGAGCAGTTTGGAAGCAGGCTTTTTGAATAATCTGCAGAGGTATATATGTAGGAGGTTTGACATCTATGGTGAAAAATGAAATGTCTTCACATAAAAGCTAGACAGAATCTTTCTGAGAATCTTCTTTGTGATGTGTGCATTCATCACACAGAGTTGAAACTTCCTTTTGGTTGAGCAGTTTGTAAACAGTCTTTTTGTAGATTCTGCCAAAGGATTTTTGTGAGCCCTTTCAGGCTTATTGTGAAAAAGGAAATATCCACTAATAAAATCTGGACAGAATCTTTCTGTGAAACTTCTTTGTGACAGGTGCATTCATCTCATGGGTTTGAACCTTTCTTTTGATTGAGCATTTGGAAACAGTCTTTTGGTAGAATCTGCAAAGTGATATTTCTGGGCACTTTGAGGCATATGGTGAGAAAGGAAATATATGCACATGAAAACTAAACAGAATCTTTCTGAGAAACTTCTTTGGTGTGTATGCATTCATCTCACGGATTTGAAGCTTCCTTTTGATTCAGAATTTTAGGAGCAGTTTTTTTATAGAATCTGCATAGGAATATTTTTGAAAATGTTGGAGCATATGGTGAAAAAGCTAATGTATTCACAAAAAAACTATGGAGAAGCATTCTGAGAAACTTCTTTGTGATGTGTGCATTCATCTCACAGAGGTGAACCTGTCTTTTGATTGAGCTGTTTGGAAACGTCTCTTTGGAGAATCTGCAAAAATATATTTGTGTGCAGTTTGAGCCCTAAGGTGAAAAAGGAAATATCCACAAATAAAAGCTAGAAAGAAGCTTTCTGTGAAACTTCTTTGTGCTGTGTGCATTCATCTCACAGAGTTGAAACGCTCTTTTGATTGAGTAGTTTGGGAGCTTTTTGTATAATCTGCAAATTGGTATTTGCGAACAATTTGAGGTTTATGGTGAAAAAAGAAATATCCTCACAAAAAAACTAGACAGAAATTTTCTGAGAAACTTCTTTGTGATGTGTGCATTCATCTCACAGAGTTGAAGCTTCCTTTTGATTGATCCATTTGGAAGCATTCTTTTTGTAGAATCTGCATAGTGATATTTGTGAACCCTTTGAGGCCTATGGTGAAAAAGGAAATATCTTCATACAAAAACTAGACAGAAGCATTCTGAGAAACTTCGTCATGTTGTATGCTTTCATCTCACCGAGTTGAACCTTTCTTTTCATTGAGCAGTTTGAAAACAGTCTTTATGTAGAATCTGCATAGGGACATTTGTGAGCGATTTGAGGCCTATGGTGAAAAAGGAAATATCTTCACATAAAAACTAGACAGAAGCATTCTGAGAAACTTCTTTGGGATGTGTGCATTCAGCTCACAGTGTTGAACCCCTCTTTAGATTGAGCAGGTTGGAAAAAGTGTTTCTATAGAATCTGCAAAGGGATATCTGTGAGCCCTTTAAGGCCTATGGTGAAAAAGGAAATAGCCACAAATAATATCTAGACAGAAGCTCTCTGAGAAACTTCTTTGTGATGTGTGCATTCATCTCACAGAGTTGAATCTTCCTTTTGATTGAGTAGTTTGGAAACAGTCCTTTTGTAGAATCTGCATAGGGATATTTGTGAGCCCATTGAGGCCTATGTTGGAAAAGGAATTATCTTCACATGAAAACTAGACAGAAGCTTTTTGAGAAACTTCTTTGTGACGTGTGTGTTCATCTCACAGAGTTGAAACACTCTTTTGATTGAGTAGTTCGGAAACAGTCTTTTTTTAGAAACTGCAAGGAATATTTGTGAGCAATTTGAAACCTATGGTGAAAAAGGAATTATCTAAAAATAAAATCTAAACAGAAGCTTTCTGAGAAACTTCTTTGTGATGTTTGCATTCACCTCACATAGTTGACCTTTTGTTTTGATTGAGAAGTTTTTAAATAGTCTTTTTGTACAATCTGCAAAGAGATATCTATGAATGCTTTCAGGCTTATGGTAGAAAAGGAAATATCTTCACCTAAACCTATAAAAAAGCTTTCTGAGAAACTTCTTTAGGATGTGTGCATTCATTTCACAGAGTTGAATATTTGTTTTGATTCACCAGTTCAAAAACAGTATTTTTGTAGAATCTGTAAGGAGACATTTTTGAGCTCTTTGAGGCCCATAGTGTAAAAGGAAATATCTTTAAATAAAAACTATACAGAAGCTTTCAAAGAAACTTCTCTGAGATGTGTGCATTCATCTCACAGAGTTGAACCTTTGTTTTGATTGAGCAGTTTGGGAAGAGTTTTTTTGTATAATCTGTAAAGGGATATTTGAAGGCGTTTTGAGGCATATGGTGAAAAAGGAAATACCTTCACATAAAAAGTAGACAGAAGCTATCTGAGAAACTTCCTTGTGATGTGTGCATTCATCTCACAGAGTTGAAACTTTCTTTTGACTTATCAGGTTGGAAACAGTATTTTTGTAGAATGTGCAGAGGGATATTTATGAGTGGTTTGAGGTCTGCAGTGAAAAAGGAAATATTTTCACATAAAACCTAGAGAGAAGCATTCTGAGAAATTTCTTCATGATGTGCACATTCGTCTCAGAGAGTTGAACCTTTCTTTTCATTTGGGCAGTTTGGAAACCGTCTTTTTGTAGAATCTGCAAAGTGATATGTTTCAGTGGTTTGAGTCCTCTGGTGAAAACGGAAATATTGAAAAATGAAATGTAGACAGCAGCTTTCTGCAAAACTTCTTTGTGATGCGTGCATTCGTCTCACAGGGTTGAAACTTTCTTTTGATTGAGCAGTTTGGAAACAGTCTTTTCATAGAACCTGCAAAATGATATTTTTGAAGGCTTTGAGGCTTATGGTGAAAAAGGAAATATCTTCACATAAAATCTAGACTCATGTTTTCTGGGAAACTTCTTTGTGATGGGTGTATGCATCTCAAAGAGTTGAATCTTTCTTTTGATTGAGCAGTTTGGAAACAGTCTTTTTGGAGAATATGCAAAGGGATGTTTTAGAGTGGTTTGAGGCATGTGGTGAAAAAGGAAATACCTTCACATAAAAAGTAGACAGAAGCTATCTGAGAAACTTCCTTGTGATGTGTGCATTCATCTCACAGAGTTGAAACTTTCTTTTGACTTATCAGGTTGGAAACAGTATTTTTGTAGAATGTGCAGAGGGATATTTATGAGTGGTTTGAGGTCTGCAGTGAAAAAGGAAATATTTTCACATAAAACCTAGAGAGAAGCATTCTGAGAAATTTCTTCATGATGTGCACATTCGTCTCAGAGAGTTGAACCTTTCTTTTCATTTGGGCAGTTTGGAAACCGTCTTTTTGTAGAATCTGCAAAGTGATATATTTCAGTGGTTTGAGTCCTATGGTGAAAACGGAAATATTGAAAAATGAAATGTTGACAGCAGCTTTCTGCAAAACTTCTTTGTGATGCGTGCATTCGTCTCACAGGGTTGAAACTTTCTTTTGATTGAGCAGTTTGGAAACGGTCTTTTCATAGAACCTGCAAAGTGATATTTTTGAAGGCTTTGAGGCTTATGGTGAAAAAGGAAATATCTTCACATAAAAACTAGACTCATGTTTTCTGGGAAACTTCTTTGTGATGGGTGTATGCATCTCAAAGAGTTGAATCTTTCTTTTGATTGAGCAGTTTGGAAACAGTCTTTTTGGAGAATATGCAAAGGGATGTTTTAGAGTGGTTTGAGGCATGTGGTGAAAAAGGAAATACCTTCACATAAAAAGTAGACAGAAGCTATCTGAGAAACTTCCTTGTGATGTGTGCATTCATCTCACAGAGTTGAAACTTTCTTTTGACTTATCAGGTTGGAAACTATTTTTGTAGAATGTGCAGAGGGATATTTATGAGTGGTTTGAGGTCTGCAGTGAAAAAGGAAATATTTTCACATAAAACCTAGAGAGAAGCATTCTGAGAAATTTCTTCATGATGTGCACATTCGTCTCAGAGAGTTGAACCTTTCTTTTCATTTGGGCAGTTTGGAAACCGTCTTTTTGTAGAATCTGCAA
Organism: Pongo abelii; assembly: GCF_028885655.2. Taxonomy (NCBI): domain Eukaryota; kingdom Metazoa; phylum Chordata; class Mammalia; order Primates; family Hominidae; genus Pongo; species Pongo abelii. The sequence goes on from NC_072007.2 coordinate 12,307,195, forward strand.
AGTGATATATTTCAGTGGTTTGAGTCCTATGGTGAAAACGGAAATATTGAAAAATGAAACGTAGACAGCAGCTTTCTGAAAAACTTCTTTGTGATGCATGCATTCGTCTCACAGCGTTGAAACTTTCTTTTGATTGAGCAGTTTGGAAACAGTCTTTTCATAGAAACTGCAAAGTGATATTTTTGAAGGCTTTGAGGCTTATGGTGAAAAAGGAAATATCTTCACATAAAAACTAGACTCATGTTTTCTGGGAAACTTCTTTGTGATGGGTGTATGCATCTCAAAGAGTTGAATCTTTCTTTTGATTGAGCAGTTTGGAAACAGTCTTTTTGGAGAATCTGCAAAGGGATGCTTTTGAGTGGTTTGAGGCATGTGGTGAAAAAGGAAATATCTTCATATAAAAACTAGACAGAAGTATTCTGAGAAACCACCTTGTGATGTGTGCATTCATCTCACAGAGTTGAATTTTCTTTCATTGAGTAGTTTGGAAGCGGTCTTTTTGTAGAATATGCAAAGGGATATTTGTGAGCTTTTTGAGGCCTGTTGTGAAAAAGGAAATATCCACAAATAAAATCTAGACAGAAGCCTTCTGAGAAAATCCTTTGTGATGTGTGCATTCATCACACAGAGTTGAACCTTTCTTTTGATTGAGCAGTTTGGAAACAGTCCTTTTGTAGAATCTACAAAGGGTTACTTATGAGCAGTTTGAGGTCTATGGTGAAAAAAGGAGTATCGACAAACAAGAACTAGATAGATACTTTCTGAGAAACTTCTCTGTGATGTGTGCATTCATCTCACAGAGTAGAAAGCTTTCTTTGATTAAGCAGTTTGGAAACAATCTTTTTGTAGAATCTGCAAAGGGACGTATGTAGGTGATTTCAGGTCTATGGTGAAAATGGAAATATCTTCACATAAAAACTAGACAGAAGCTTTCTGAGAAAATTCTTTGTGATGTGCTCATTCATTTCACAGATTTGAAGTGTTCTTTTCATTGACCAGTTTGGATAGAGTCTTTTTGTAGAAGCTGCTTTGTGATATTTGTGAGCTCTTTGAAGCCTATGGTGAAAAAAGAAATATCTTCACACAAAAACTAGACAGAAGCTTTCTGAGATACTTCGTTGTGATGTGTGCATTCATCTCGAAGAGTTGAAACTGTCTTTGGATTGAGCAGTTTTGAAAGAGTCCTTTTGTAGAATGTACAAAGGGATAATTGGGATCCCTTTTTGGCCTATGGTGAAAAAGGAAATGTCTACACATAAAAACTAGACAGAAGCATTCTATGAAACTTCTTTTTGATGTGTGCTTTCTTCTCACAGCTTTGAAGCTTTCTTTAGATAGAGCAGGTTGGAAAATGTTTTTGTAGAATCTGCAAAGTGATAATTTGAATGCTTTTAGACTTATGGTGAAAAAGGAAATACCTTCAAATAAAAACTGGACAGAAGCTTTCTGAGAAACTTCTTTGTGATGTGTGCATTCATCTCAAAGAGTTGAAGCTTTGTTTTGGCTGGGCAGTTTGGGAACAGTCTTTTTGTAAATTCTGTAAAGGGACACTTGTGAGCACTTTGAGGCCTATATTGAAAAAGGAAACATCGTCAAATAAAAACTAGACAGAAGCCTTCTGAGAAACTTCTTTGTGATGTGTGCATTCACCTCACAGAGTTGAACCTTTCTTTTGATTGAATAGTTTGGAAACAGTCTTTTTGTAGAATCTGCAAAGGGTTATTTATGAGTGGTTTGAGGCCTATGGTGAAAAAGGGAGTATCAACAAATAAAAAGTAGACAGAAACTTTCTGAGAAACTTCTCTGTGATGTGTGCATTCATCTCGCAGAGTGGAAACTTTCTTTGAGCCGTTTGGAAACAATCTTTTTGTAGAATCTGCAAAGGGATATATATAGGCAGTTTGAGGTCTATGGTGAAAAGGAAAACATCTTCACATAAAAACTAACTGCTCAATGGGAGGAAACTTTTACTTCTGTGTGATGAATGCACATGTCAGAAAGGAGTTACTCAGAAAATTTCTTTATGCTTTTTATGTGAAGATATTTCCTTTTTCACCACAGGCCTCAACGTGCTCCCAGATATCCCTTTGCAAATTGAATGAAAAGAATGTTTCCAAACTGCTCAATAAACAGAGTGGTTCAACACTGTGAGACGAACGTGCACATCACAAAGAAGTTTCTCAGAAAACCTCCTTCTCGTTTTTATGTGAAGATATTCCCTTTTTGAACATAGTCCTCAATGTGCTCCCAAATATACCTTTGCAGAATCTACAAAAAGACTTTCCAAACTGCTCAATCAAAAGAAAGTTTCAACTCTGTTAGATGAATGCACACATCAGAAAGTAGTTTCTCAGCAAGGTTCTCACTAGTTTTTATGTGAAGATAGTCCCTTTTTCAATGTGGGCCTCAAAGCACTCAAAAATATCCCTTTGTAGATTCTAGAATAACAGAGTTTACAAACTGCTCAATGAAAAGAAATATTTACCTCTGTGAGATGAATACACATATCTTAAAGCAGCTTCTCAGAATGCTTCTTTCTAGTTTTTATGTGAAGATATTTCTTTTTTCACCATAGGCCTCAACGCACTCCTAAATATCCCTTTGCAGTTTGTACCAAAAGGACTGTTTTCAAACTGCTCAATCTGAAGAATGTTTCAACTCTCTGAGATGAATGCACACATCATGAAGAAGTTTCTCAGAAACTTTCTTTATAGTTTTTCTGTGAAGATATTTCCTTTTTCACCATAGGCCTCACCTCAAAGATCTCACAAATGTCCCTTTGCAGATTCTACAAAAAGACTGTTTCCAAACCGCTCAATAAAAGGAATTATTGAACATGGTGAGATGAATGCACACATCTCAAAGAAGTTTCTCAGAAACCTTCAGTCTAGTTTTTATGTGAATATATTTCCTTTTTCAACAAAGGCCTCAATGTGCTCCAAATATCCATTTTCAGATTCTACAAAAAGACTGTTTCCAAACTGCTCAACCAAAACAAAGGTTTAACTCTGTGTGATGAATGCACACATCACAAGGAAGTTTCTCAGAATGCTTCTGTCTAGATTTTAAGTGAAGATACTTGCTTTTTCACTGCTGGCCTCAAAGTGCTCACAAATATCCCTTTACAGATTCTACAAAAATACTTTTACCAAATTGCTCAATCAAAAGAAAGGTTCAACTGTGTGAGATGTATGCACACCACAAAGAGGTTTCTCAGAAAGCTTCTCTCTAGTTTTTATGTGAAGATATTTCCTTTTTCACCATAAGCCTCAAAAGGTTCACAAATATCCCTTTGCAGATTCTACAAAAAGACTCTTCACACACTGCTCAATCAAAAGAATGTTTCAACTCTGTGAGATGAATGCTCACATCACCAGAATGTTTCTCAGAAAGCTTCTGTGTAGTTTTTATGTGAAGATATTTCCTTTCTCACCATATGCTTCAAAGGGCTCATAAATATCACTTTGGAGATTTTACAAGAAAAGAGTTTCAAATCTTCTCAATGAAAAGAAACAGAAACATCTGGGAGATGAGTGCACATATCACAAAGCAGTTTCTCAGAAACATTCTGTCTAGTTTTCATGTGAAGGTATTTCCTTTTTCACCACTGGATGCAAAGTGCTCAAAATTGTTCCTTTGCAGATTCTACAAAAAGTCTGTTTCCACACTGCTCATCAAAAGAAAGTTTCAACTCTGTGAGATGAATGCACATGTCAGAAAGAAGTTTCTCAGAAAGCTTCTATTAAGTTTTTATGTGAATGTTTCCTTTTTAACCATAGGCCTCAATGCCCTCACAAATATCTCTTTGCAGATTCTGCAAAAAGACTGTTTCCAAACTGCTCAATAAAAATAATTATTGAACTTTGTGAGATGAATGCACACACCTCAAATAAGTTTCTCAGAAACCTTCAGTCTAGGTTTTATGTGAATATAATTCCTTTTTCACCATAGGCCTCAAAGTGCTCCAAATAGCCTTTTGCAGGTTCTACAAAAAGACTGTTTCCAAACGGCTCAAAGAAAAGAAAGTTTCAAATCTGTGAGATGAATGCGCACATCACTAAGAAGTTTCACAGGAGGCTTCTGTCTAATTTTTATATGAAGACATTTCCTTTTTCACCATAGGCCTCCATCTGCTCACAAATATCCCTTAGCAGATTTTACAAGAACAGAAGTTCCAGACTGATCAAAGAAAACAAATGTTTTCCTCTGTGAGATGAATGCACACATCACAACCTCTTTCTCAGAAACCTTCTTTATACTTTTTATGTGATGATATTTTTTTTTTCTCCCTAGGACTCAAAGTGCTCAAAAATATCCCTTTGCAGATTCTACAAAAAGATTGTTTCCAAACTGCTCAATCAAAAAAATAGTTCAACTCCATGAGATGAATGCATACATCACAAAGAATTTTATCAGAAACCTTCTTTATAGTTTTTATGTGAAGGTATTTCCTTTTTCACCATAAGCCTCCAAGTGCTCAGCAATATCCCTTTGCAGATTCTGCAAAAAGACGTCTTCCCAACTGCTCAACCAAACAAATGTATGAACTCTGTGAGATGGATGCACACATCACAAAGAGGTTTCTCAGAAATCTTCTGTCCATTGTTTATGTGAAGATATTTCCTTTTTCACCATAGCACTCAAAGTCCTGAAAAGTATCTCTTGCAGATTCTACAAAAAGGCAGTTTCCAGACTTCTCAATCAAAATAATGGTTGAACTCTGTGAGATGATTGCACACATCACAAAGAAGCCACTAAGAAAGCTTCTGTCTAGTTTTTATGTGAAGATATTTTCTTTTTCACCATAGGCCTCAAATCACTCACTAATATCCCTTTGCAGATTCTACAAGAATAGAGTTTCCAGACTAATCAGAGAAAATAAACATTTACCTCTGTGAGATCAATGCACACATCACAAAGCTGTTTCTAAGAAACCTTCTTTATACCTTTTATATGAATACATTTCCTTTTTTACCATTGGCCTCAAATGCTCATAAATATCCCTTTGCAGATTCCCCAAACAGAGAGTTTCCATACTGCTCAATCAAAAGTAAGTTTCATCTTTGTGAGATGAATTCCCACATCACAAAGACGTTTCTCAGAAAGCCTCTCTCTAATTTTTATGTGAAGATATTTCTTTTTTCACCATAGGCCTCAAAGGACTCATAAATATCCCTTTGCAGACTCTACAAGAACAGTTTCCAGACTGACCAGAGAAAAGTTTACCTCTGTGAGATGAATGCTTACATCACAAAACTGTTTCTGAGAAACCTTGTTTATACTTTTTATGTGAATATATTTCCTTTTTCACCATAGGCTTCAAAGCACTCATAAATATCCCTTTGCAGATTCTACAAAAAGACTGTTTTCAAACTGTTCAATCAAAAGAATGGTTGAGCTCTATGAGATGAATGCACACATCACAAAGAAGTTTCTTGGGAAGCTTCTGTGTAGTTTTTATGTGAAGATATTTCCTATTTCATCATAAGCCTCAAAGCTGTCAATAATATGCCTTTACAGATTCTACAAAAATACTGTATCCAAATTGCTCAATCCAATGAAAGGTTCAAATCTGTGAGATGAATGTGCACATCACAAGGAGGTTTCTCAGAAAGCTTCTCTCTAACTTTTATGTGAAGGTATTTCTTTTTACACCATAGGCCTCTAAGGACTCATAGATATCCCTTTGCCGACTCTACAAGAACAGTTTCCAGACTGACCAGAGAAAAGAAAATTTTACCTCTGTGTGATGAATGCTTACATCACAAAGCTGTTTCTGAGAAACGTTGTTTATACTTTTTATGTGAAAATATTTCCTTTTTCACCATAGGCATCAAAACATCACAAATATCCCTTTGCAGATTCTACCAAAATACTGCTTACAAACTGCTCAATCAAAAGAATGTGTCAATTCTGTGAGATGAATTCTCGCATCTCCAAGATGTTTCACAGAAAGATTCTGTCCAGTTTTTACATGAAGATAGTTCCTTTCTCACCATAGTCCTCAAAGTGCTGACAAATATCCCTTTGCAGATTTTACAAGAACAGAATTTCCAATCTGCTCAATGAAGAGAAATGGTTAACTCTGTGGGATGAAATCACACATCACAAAGCAGTTTCTCTGAAATATTCTGTCTAGTATTTATGTAAAGATATTTCCTTTTTCAACATAGGACACAAAGTGCTAACTAATAACCATTTGGAAATTCTACAAAATACTGTTTCCAAACTGCTCATCAAAGGAAAGGTTCACCTCTCTGGGATGAATACATATATCAAAAAGATGTTTCTCAGAAAGCTTCTATCTTGTTTTTATGGGAACGTGTTTCCTTTTTTACCACGGGCCTCAAAGTGCTCAAAAGTATCTCTTTGCGGATCCTAAAAAAAGACTGTTTCCAAACTGCTGAGTCAAAGGAATGGTTCAACTCTGTGAGATGAATGCACACATCACAAAGAGGTTGTTCACAAACCTTCTTTATAGTTTTTATGTGAAGATATTTCCTTTTAACCATAGACCTCAAAGCGCTCACAAATATACCTTTGCAGATTCTACAAACAGACGGTTTCCCAACTGCTCAATCAAAAGAATTGTTGAAATCTGTGAGATGAATGCATACATCACAAGGCAGTTTCTCAGAATTCTTTAGTTTTTATGTGGACATATTTTCTCTTTCACCATAGGCCTCAAAGTGCTCAGAAATATCCCTTTGCAGATTCCACAAAAAGATGTTTCCAAACTGCTCAATCAAAAGAAAGTTTCAATTCTGTGAGATGAATGCACACATCACTAAGAAGTTTCTCAGTAGGCTTCTGTCTAGTTTTTATGTGAAGACAATTCCTTTTTCACCATAAGGCTCTATGCACTCACAAATATCCCTTAGCAGATTCTAAAAAAACAGAGTTTCCCAACTGATAAAAGAAAAGAATCATTTACCTCTGTGAGATGAATGAAGACATCACAAAACAGTCTCTCAGAAACCTTCTTTATAGTTTTCTTTGAAGATACTTCTTTTTCTGCATAGGCCTCAAAGTGCTCAAAAATATCCATTTGCAGATTCTATAAAAATACCATTTCCAAACTGCTCAATCAAAAGAGAGGTTCAACTCTGTGAGATGAATGCACATATCTCAAAGAAGTATCTGAGAAACTTTCTTTTTACTTTGTATGTGAAGATATTTCCTTTGTCAGCATAGGCCTCAAAGTGCTCAAAAATACCCCTTTTCAGATTGTACAAGAACAGATTTTCCAGACTGAACAGAGAAAATAAACCCTTACCTCTGTGAGATGAATGCACACATCACAAGGCTGTTTTTAGGAAACCTGCTTTACAGGTCTTATGTGAAGATATGTCCTTTTGCACCATAGGCCTCACAGCACTCCAAATATCCACTTGCAGATTCTACAAAAAGAGTGTTTCAAAAATGTTCAATCAAAGGAAAGGTTCAACTCTGTGAGATGAATGCAAACAACAGAAAGAAGTTTCTCTGAATCCTTCTTTCTAATTTCTATGTTGAGGTATTTCCTTTTCCACCATATGCATAAAAGTGCTCTAAATATCTACATGCAGATACTACAAAAAGTCTGTTTCCAAACTGCTCAATCAAATGTGTGGTTTAACTCTGTGAGACGAATACACACATCACTAAGAAGTTTCTCAGAATGCTTCTGTCTAGTTTTTATATGAAGATATTTCCTTTTTCAAAAAAGACCTCTAATAACAACAAATATCCACTTACAGATTCAACAAAAAGAGTGTTGCAAAACTGATCAATAAAAAGAAAGGTTCAACTCTGTGAGATGACTGCACACAACACGAAGAAGTTTCTCAGAATGCTTCTTTCTAGTTTTTATGTAAATATATTTCTTTTCCACCATAAGCCACAAAGCGCTCCAAATATCCACTTGCACATTCTACAAAAAGACGTTTCGAAACTGATCAATCAAAAGATAAATTCAACTCTGTGAGATGAATGCACACATCACAAAGAAGTTTGTCAGAATTCTTCTGTCTCTTTTTTATGTGAAGATATTACCTTTTCCAACATTGGTCTCAAAGTACTCCGAATATCCAATTGCAGTTTCTACAAAAACAATGTTTCATAACTGCTCAATCAAAAGAAAGGTTCAACACTGTGAGGTGAATGCACACATCACAAAGAAGTTTCTCAGAGTGCTTCTGTGTACTTCGTATGTGAAGATATGTCTTTTCCACCATAGGCCTCAAAGCGCTCCAAGTATCACTTGCAGATTGTACAAAAAGAGTGTTTCAACAATGGTCAATTAAAAGAAAGATTCAACTCTGTGAGATGAATGCAAACATCACAAAGAAGTTTCTCAGAATGCTCCTCCTTAGTTTTTATGTGAAGATATTTCCTTTTCCACCAAAGGCCCCAAGGCTCACCAAACATCCCCTTGCAGATCCTACAAAGGACTGTTTCAAAACTGCTCAATCAAAAGAAGGGTTCAGCTCTGTGAGATGAATGCACACAACAAAAAGAAGTTTCTCAGAATGCTTCTGTCAAGTTTTTATATGAAGATACTTCCTTTTCCACCATAGGCCTCAAAGCGCTCCAAATATCCATCTGCAGATTCTACAAGAAGAGTGCTTCAAAACTGCTTAATCAAAAGATAGTTTCAACCCTGTGAGTTAAATATACACATCACAAATAAGTTTCTCAGAATGCTTCTTTCTGGTATTTATGTGAAGATATGTCGTTTTTCACTGTAGGCCTCAATCTCCTCCAAATATCCATTGGCAGATACTACAAAAAGAGTGTTTCAAAACTCCTCAATCAAAAGAAATGTTCAACTCTGTGAATTGAATGCACACATCAAAAGGGAGTTTTTCAGAATGCTTCTGTTTAGTTTTTCTGAAGATATTTCCTTTTCCACCATAGGCCCCAAAGATCTGCAAACATCCACAGGCAGATTCTGCAAAAGAGTGTTTCAAAACTGCTCAAACAAAAGAAAGTTTTAACTCTGTGAGTTGAATACACTCATCACAAATAAGTTTCTCAGAATGCTTCTGTCTAGTATTTATGTGAAGATATGTCCTTTTCCACCGTATGCCTGAATCCGCACCAAATATCCATTTGAAGATGCTACAAAAAGAGTGTTTCAAAACTGATCAATCGAAGGAAAGGTTCCATTCTGTGAGTTGAATGCACACATCACAAAGAAGTTTCTCAGATTATTTCTGAGTAGTTTTTATGTGAAGATATTTCCTTTTCCATCATAGGCCCCAAAGCGCTCCAAACATCCAAAGGAAGATTCAACAAAAAGAGTGTTTCAAAGCTGTTCTACCAACAGAAATCTTCAACTCTGTGAGATGAACACACACATCAGTAAGAAGTTTCTCAAAATGCTTCTGTCTAATTTTTATATGAAGATATATCCTTTTCCACCATTGACCTCAAGGTGCTCCAAATATCCACTTGCAGATTCTACAAATAGAGTGTTTAAAAACTGCTCAGTCAATAGGAAGGTTAAATTCTGTGAGATGAACGCACACATCACCAAAAAATTTCTTAGAATACTTCTTTCTGGTTTTTATGTGAAGATAATTGCTTTTCCTCCATGGGCCTGAAACGCTCCAAATATCCAATTGCAGATTCCACAAAAAGAGTGTTTTAAAACTGCTCAATCAAAATACAGGTTCAACACTGTGAGATCAATGCCCAATCACAAAGAAGTTTCTCAGAATGCTTCTGTCTTGTTTTTATGTGAAGATATTTCCTTTTCCACTGCAGGACTCAAAGTGATCCATATATGCACTTGCAGATTCTACAAAAAGAGTGTTTCAAAACTGCTCAATCAAAAGAAAGTTTCAACTCTGTGAGATGAATGTACACATCACAAAGAACTTTCTCAGAATGCTTTTGTCTAGTTTTTACGTGAAGATATTTCCTTTTGGAACATAGGCCTCAAAGTGCTCCAATCACCACTTGCAGATTCTACAAAAAGAGTGCTTCAAAACTGCTTAATTAATAGAAAGGTTCAACTGTGTGAGATGAATGCACACATCACAAAGTAGTTTCTCTAATGCTCCTGTCAAGTTTTTATGTGAAGATATTTCCTTTTCCAGTAAATGTTGCATATCATGCAAAATATCCACTTGCAGATTCAACAAAAACTGTGTTTTAAAACTGCTCAATCAAACTAAAGGTTCAACCTTGTGGGTTGAATGCACACATCACAAAAAACTTTCTCAGAAATCTTCAGTCTAGTTTTCATGTGAAGATATTTCCTTTTCCACCATAGGTCTCAATGCCCTCAAAATATCCACTTGCAAATTCTACAAAAAGAGGATTTCAAAACTGCTTAATCAAAAGAAAGTCTCAACTCCATGAGATGAATGAACACATCACAAAGAAGTTTCTCAGAATGCTTCTGTCTAGTTTTTATGTGAAGATATTTCCTTTTCCACCATAGGTCTCAGAGCACTCCAATTATCAACTTGCAGATTCTACAAAAGAGTGTTTCAAAACTGCTCAATCAAAAGAATGGTTTAAATCTATGAGATGAATGCACACATCACAAAGAAGTTTCTCAGAATGCTTCTGTCTAATTATCATGTGAAGATATTTCCCTTTCCACTAGAGGCCACAAAGAACTCCAAATATCCACTTGCAGGTTCTACAAAAACAGTGTTTCAAATCTGCTCAATCAAAATAAAGGTTCAGCCCGGTGAGAAGAATGCACACATCTCAAAGTTGTGTCTCAGAATGCTTCTGTCTGGTGTTTATGTGAAGATATTTCTTTTGCACCTTAGGCCCCTATCTACTTGCAGATTCTACAAAAAGAGTGTTTCATAACTACTGTATCTAAAGCAGTGTTCAACGTTGTGAGATGAATGCACACATCACAAAGAAATTTCTCAGAATGCCTCTGTCTTGTTTTTAAGTGAAGATGTTTCCTTTTCCATCGTAGGCCTCAAATCGATCCAAATATCCACTTGCAGACTCTCCAAAAAGAGTGTTTGAAAACTGCTCTATCAAAAGAAAGTTTCAACTCTGTGAGATGAAGCCACACATCACAATGAAGTTTCTCAGAATGCTTCTGTTTAGCTTTTAAATGAAGATATTTCCTTTTCCACCAAAGACCTCAAAGCACTTGAAATATCCACTTGCAGATTCTACAAAGGAGTGTTTCAAAGCTATTGAATCAAAAGAAAGTTTCAACTCTGTGAGATGAATGCACACATTACAAAGAGGTTTCTCAGAATGCTTCTGTCTAGTTTTTATGTTAAAATATTTCCTTTTCCACCATAGGCTGCAAATCTCTCCAAATATCCACTTGCAGTTTCTACAAAAAGAGTATTTCTAAACTGCTCAATCAAAAGAAAGGTTCAACTCTGTGAGTTGAATGCACATATCACTAAGAAGTTTCTCAGAACACTTTTGTCTAGTTTCTGTGTGAAGTTATTTCCTTTTCCACTATACGCCACAGATCGCTAAAAATATCAAGTTGCAGATTCTACAAAAAGAGTGTTTCAAAACTGCTCAGTCAAAAGAAAGGTTCAACTCTGTAAGATGAATGCAAATATCACAAAGAGGTCTCTCAGAATGCTTCTGTCTAGTTTTTATGTAAAGATATTTCCTTTTTCACCATGGGCTGCAAAGCGCCCCAAATACCCACATGCAGAATCCATAAAAAGAGAGTTTCAAAACTGCTCAATATATAGAAAGGTTCTACGCTGTGAGATGAATGCACACGTCACTAAGATGTTTCTCAGAATACTTCTATCTAGTTTTTATGTGAAGATATTACCTTTTCCACCTTAGGCCTCAAAACGCTCCAAATATCCACTTGCAGATTCTACAAAAAGAGTGTTTCAAAACTGCTCAATCAAAAGTAAGGTTCCACTCTGTGCGATGAATGCACACACCACAAACAAGGTTCTGTGAATGCTTCTGTCTAGTTTTTATGTGAAGATATTTCTTTTCCACCTTAGCACTCAAAGTGCTGCAAATATGCTCTTTCAGACTCTACAAAAGGAGTGTTTCAAAACTGCTCAATCAAAAGAAAGGTTCAACTCTGTGAGATGAATGTGCACGTCACAAAGAAGTTTCTCAGAATGCTTCTTTGTAGTATTTATGCGAAGATATTTTGTTTTCCACTAGAGGCCACAAAGTGCTCCAAATATCCGCTTGCAGATTCTACAAAAAGAGTGTTTCAAAACTGCTCAACCTAAAGAAAGTTTCAACTCTTTGAATTGAATGCCCACTTCACAAAGAAGTTTCTCAGAATGCTTCTGTCTAGTTTTTATGTGAAGATATTTCCTTTTCCACCATAGGCCTCAAAGCGCTCCAAGTATCCAGTTTCAGAAACTACCAAAAGATTGTCTCCACACTGCTCAATCAAAAGAATGGTTCAACTGTGTCAGTTGAATACACACATCACAAGGAAATTTCTCAGAATTCTTCTGTCTTGTTTTTATGTGAGGATATTTCCTTTTCCACCATAGACCTCAAAGCCCTCCAAGTATCCACCTGCAGATTCTATAAAAAGAGTGTTTCAATACTGGTTAAACAAAAGAAAAGTTCAACTGTGTGAGATGAATGTATACATTAAAACCAGCTTCTCAGAAAGCCTCTGTCAAGTTTTTATATGAAGGTATTTCCCTTTCCACTGTAGGCCTCAAATCGCTCCAAATATCCCCTTGCAGATTCTACAGAAAGTGTACTTCAAAACTGCTCAATCAAAAGAAAGTTTCAACTCTGTGAGTTGAAGCGCACATCAGAAAGAAGTTTCTCAGATTACTTCTGTGTAGTTTTTATGTGAAGATATTTCCTTTTCCACCATAGGCCCCAATGCACTCCAAACATCCACGTGCAGATTTTACAAAAAGAGTATTTCAAAACTGCTCAATCAAAAAAAAGTTCAACTCTGTGAGATGAACGCAAACATCACAAAGAAATTTCTCAGAATGCTTCTGTCTAATTTTTATGTGAAGATATTTCCTTTTCCACCAAAGGGCTCAAAGAGCTCCGAATATCCACTTGCAGTATCTATGAAAAAGGATTTCAAAACTGCTCAATCAAAAGAAAGTTTCATCTCTGTGAATTGAATGCACACATCACAAAGAAGTTTCTCAGAATTCTTCTGTCTAGTTTTTATTTGAAGATATTTCATTTTCCTCTATAGGCCTCAAAGCACCGAAATAACCATTTGCATATACTACAAAAATACTGTTTCCAAACTGCTAAATCAAAAGAAAGGTTCAACCCTGTGAGTGGAATGCACACATCACGAAGAAGTTTCTCAGATTTCTTCTGTCTAGTTTTTATGTGAAGATATTTCTTTTTCCACCACAGGTTTCAAAGCTCTCAAAGTATCCAATTGTGGATTCTACAAAAAGAGTGTTTCAAAAGTCCTCAGACCAAAGAAATGTTGAATTCTTTGAGAGGAATGCAGACATCACATGGTATTTTCTCAGAATGCTTTTGTCTAGTGTTTATGTGATGTTATTTCATTTTCCACCATGGGCCTCAAAGTGCTCCAAATAACCTCTTGCAGATTTGACCAAAAGAGTGTTTCAAAACTGCTCTGTCAAAAGAAAGGTTTACCTCTGTGAGATGAATGCTCACATCACAGAGAAGTTTCTCAGAATGCCTCTATCTAGTTTTTATTTGAAGATATTTCCTTTCCCACCATAGGCCTCAAAGCTCTCCAAATATCCATTTGCAGATACTACAAAAGACTGTTTCCAAATTGTGCGATCAAAGGAAACGTTCAACTCTGTGAGTTGAATGCACACATCACAACGAAGTTTCTCAGAATGCTTCTGTCTAGTTTTTATGTGAAGATATTTCCTTTTCCACTATAGGCTTCAAAGCGCTCCAAATATCCAATTGCAGATACTACCAAAAGACTGTTTCCAAACTGCTCAATCAAAGGAAATGTTCAACTCTGTGAGATGAATGCACACATCACAAAGAAGTTTTTCAGAATGCTTGTGTCTAGTTTTTAAGTGAAGATATTTCCTTTTCCATCCTAGGCCTCAATGCGCTCCAAATATCCACTAGCAGATTCCACAAAAAGAGTGCTTCAAAACTACTGAATCAAAAGAAAGTTTCAACTCTGTGAGATGAATGCACATATCACAAAGAAGTTACTCTGAATGCTTCTGTGTAGTTTTTATGTGAAGATATTTCCTTTTCCACTATAGGTCGCAAAGCTGTCCAAATATCCACTTGCAGATTCTACAAAAACAGTGTCTAAACTGCTCAATAAAAAGAAAGTTTCAAATCTGTGAGATGAATGCACACATCACAAAGAAGTTTCTCTGAATCCTTCTGTCTAGTTTTTATGTGAAGATATTTCCTTTTAAACTGTAAGACTCAAAGCGCTCCAAATATCCATTTGCAGATACTACAAAAAGACTGTTTTCAAACTGCTCAATAAAAGGAAAGGTTCAACTCTGTGAGTGGAATGCTCACATCAGAAAGAAGTTTCTCTGAATGCTTCTGTGTAGTTTTAATGTGAAGATGTTTCCTTTTCCACTATAGGCTGCAAAGCACTCCAAATAGCCACTTGCAGATTCTAGAAGAGTATATCAAAACTGCTCAATCAAATGAAAGGTTCAACTCTGTGTGTTGAATGCACACATCATGAAGAAGTTTCTCAGAATGCTTGTGTCTAGTTTTTATGTGAAGATATTTCCTTTTCCACCATAGGCCACATAGTGCTCTAAATATCCAATTGCAGATTCTGCAAAAGGAGTTGTTCAAAACTGCTCAATCAAAAGAAAGTTTCAACTGTGTGAGATGAATGCAAACATCACAAGGAAGTTTCTCAGAAGGCTTCTGTCTAGTATTTATGTGAAGATATTTCCTTCTCCACCGTAGGCCTCAAAGTGCTCCAAATATCAAGTTGCAGATTCTACAAAAAGAGTGTTTCAAAACTGCTCAATTAAAAGAAAATTTCAACACTGTGATTTGAATGTACACATCAAAAAGTAGTTTCTATGGTTTTTGGTCTAACGTTTAAGTCTTTAATCCATCTTGAATTAATTTTTGTATAAGGTGTAAGGAAGGGATCCATTTTCAGCTTTCTACATATGGCTAGCCAGTATTCCCAGCATCATTTATTAAGTAGGCAATCCTTTCAGCTTTGCTTGTTTTTCTCAGGTTTGTCAATGATCAGATATTTGTAGATATGCAGTGTTATTTCTGAGGACTCTGTTCTGTTCCATTGATCTATATCTCTGTTTTAGTACCAGTACCACGCTGTTTTGGTTACTGCAGCCTTGTAGTATAGTTTGAAGTCAGGTAACATGATGCCTTCAGCTTTGTTCTTTTGGCTTAGGATTGACTTGGCGATGCAGGATCTTTTTTGATTCCATGTGAACTTTAAAGTAGATTTTTCCAATTCTGTGGAGAAAGTTATTGGTAGCTTGATGGGGATGGCATTGAATCTATAAATTTCCTTGGGCAATATGGCCATTTTCACGATATTGATTCTTCCTACCCATGAGCATGGAAAGATATTCCATTTGTTTGCTTCCTCTTTTATTTCATTAAGTAGTGGTTTGTAATTCTCCTTGAAGAGTTCCTTCACGTCCCTTTTAAGTTGGATTCCTATGCATTTTATTCTATTTTAAGCAATTGTGAATGGGAGTTCACTCATGATTTGGCTCTCTGTTTGTCTGTTATTGGTGTATGAGAATGCTTGTGATTTTTGTACATTGATTTTGTATCCTGAGACTTTGCTGAAGTTGCTTATCAGCTTAAGGAGATTTTGGGCTGTGACAATGGGGTTTTCTAGATATACAATCATGTCCTCTGCAAACAGGGTAATTTGACTTCCTCTTTTCCTAATTGAATACCCTTTATTTCCTTCTCTTGCCTAATTGCCCTGGCCAGAACTTCCAACACTATGTTGAATAGGAGTGGTAACAGAGGGCATCCATGTCTTGTGCCAGTATTCAAAGAGAATGCTTCCAGTTTTTGCCCATTCAGTATGATATTGGCTGTGGGTTTGTCATAGACAGCTCTTATTATTTTGAGATACGTCCCATCAATACCTAATTTATTGAAAGTTTTTAGCATGAAGGGTTGTTGAATTTTGTCAAAGGACTTTTTGGCATTTATTGAGATAATCATGTGGTTTTTGTCTTTGGTTCTGTTTATATGCTGAATTACATTTATTGATTTGCATATATTGAACCAGCCTTGCATCCCAGGGATGAAGCCCACTTGATCATGGTAGATAAGCTTTTTGATGTGCTGCTGGATTCTGTTTGCCAGTATTTTATTGAGGATTTCTGCATCAATGTTCATCAAGGATATTGGTCTAAAATTCTCTTTTTTTGTTCTGTCTCTGCCAAGCTTTGGTATTAGGATGATGCTGGCCTCATAAAATGAGTTAGGGAGGATTTCCTCTTTTTCTATTGAATGGAATAGTTTCAGAAGGAATGGTATCAGTTCCTGCTTGTACCTCTGGTAGAATTCGGCTGTGAATCCAAATCATAAAAACCCTAGATGATAACCTAGGCATTACCATTCAGGATATAGGCATGGGCAGGGACTTCATCTCTAAAACACCAAAAGCAATGGCAACAAAAGTCAAAATTGACAAATGGGATCTAACTAAACTAAATAGCTTCTACAGAGCAACAGAAACTACCATCACAGTGAACTGGCAACCTACAAAATGGGAGATAATTTTCACCACATGCTCATCTGAGAAAGGGCTAATATCCAGAATCTACAATGAACTAAAACAAATTTACAAGATAAAAAGAAACAACCCCATCAAAAAGTGGTCAAAGGACATGAACAGACACTTCTCAAAAGAAGACATTTACACAGCGAAAAAACGTGAAAAAATGCTCACCATCACTGGCCATCAGAGAAATGCAAATCAAAACCACAATGAGATACCATCTCACACCAGTTAGAATGGCATGCATTAAAAGGTCAGGAAACAACAGGTGCTGGAGAGGATGTGGAGAAATAGGAACACTTTGACACTGTTGGTGGGACTGTAAACGAATTCAACCATTGTGGAAGTCAGTGTGGCTATTCCTCAGGGATCTAGAACTAGAAATACCATTTGACCCAGCCATCCCATTGCTGGGTATATATGCAAACGAATATAAATCATGCTGCTATAAAGACACATGCACACATATATGTTTATTGTGGAACTATTCACATGAGCAAAGACTTGGGACCAAACGAAATGTTCAACAGAAATAGACTGGATTAAGAAAATGTGGCATATATACACCATGGAATACTATGTAGCCATAAAAATGACCATTTCATGTCCTTTGCAGGGATATGGATGAAATTGGAAATCATAATTCTCAGTAAACTATTAAAAGGACAGAAAACCAAACACCGCATGTTCTCACTTATAGGTGGGAATTGAACAATGAGAACACAAGGACACAGGAATGGGAACATCACACTCTGGGGACTGCTGGGCCGTGGGAGGAGGGTGGAGGGATAGCATTAGGCGATATTCCTAATGATGAATGAGGACTTAATGCGGACAGCACACCAGCATGGCACATGTATACATATGTAACTAATCTGCACTTTGTGCACATCTACCATAAATCTTAAAGTACAATAAAAAAAAGAAGTTTCTCAGAATGCATCTGTCTACTTTTTATGTGAAGACATTTCCTATTCCACCCAAGGCCTCAAAGCACTCCAAATATCCACATGCAGATCCTAGAAATAGAGTGTTTAAAATCTGCTCAATCAAAAGAAAATTTCAAATCTGCGAGATGAATGCACACATCACAAATAAGTTTCTCAGAATGCTTCTGTCTAGTTTTTATGTGAAGATATCTCCTTTTCCACTGTAGGCCTCAAAGCGCTCCAAATATCCATTTGCAGATACTACAAAAAGATTGTTTCCAAACTGCTGAATGAAAAGAAATGCTCAACTCTGTGAGTTGAATGCACATATAACAAAGAAGTTTCTCAGAATGCTTCTGTCTAGTTTTTATATGAAGATATTTCCTAGCCCAACAAAGATCTCAAAGCATTCAAAATATCCACTTGAAGATTCTACAAAAACAGTGTTTCAAAACTGCTCATTCAAAAGAAAGGTTCAACTCTGGAAGATGTATGCACACACCACAAAATAGTTTCTCCAAATGGTTCTGTCTAGATTTTATGTGAAGATACTTCCTTTTCCACCATAGGCCGCAAAGTGCTCTGAATATTCACTTGCAGTTTCCACAAAAAAAGTGTTTCTATACTGCTCAATGAAAAGAAAATTTAAACTCCACAAGATTAAGGCACACATCACAAAGAAGTTTTTCAGAAAGCTTCTGTGTAGTTTTTATGTGAAGATATTTCCTTTTCCACAATAGGCCTCAAAGCACTTCAAATGTCCACTTGCGGATTCTACAAAAAAGTTTTTCAAAACTACTCAATCAAAAGAATGGTTCAACTCTGTGGGATGAATGAATACATCACAAAGAAGTTTCTCTGAATGCTTCTGTGTAATTTTTATGTGAAGATATTTCCCTTTCCACCATAGGCCTCAAAGCACTCAAAATATCCACTTGGAAGTTCTACAAAAAGAGTGTTTCAAAACTGCTTAATCAAATGAAAGTTACAACTGTGTGAGATGAATGCACACAACACAAGAAGTTTCTCAGAATGATTTTGTATAGTTTTTATTGGAAGACAAATCCTTTTCCACAGTATACCTCAAAGCGCCCCAAATATCCACTTGGGGATTCTACAAAAAGAGAGTTTAAAAACTCCGCCACAAAAAGAAAGTTTCAACTCTGTGAGATGAATGCACACATGAAAAAGAAGTTTCTCAGAAAGCTTCTGTGTAGTTTGTATGTGAAGATATTTCCTTTTCCACCAAAGGCTGCAAATGGCTCCAAATATCCACTTGTAGATTCTGCAAAAAAAGAGTTTCAAAACTACACTATCAAAAGTTAGTTTCAATGCTGTGAGTTGAATGCTCACATTACAAAGAAGATTCTCAGAATTCTTGCGTGTAGTTTTTTGTGAAGATATTTCCTTTTCCACAATAGGCCTCAAATTGCTCCAAATATTGACTCACAGATTCTACAAAAAGAGTGTTTCAAAGCTGCTCAATCAAAAGAAAAGTTCCACTCTGTGAGATGAATGCACACATCACAAAGGAATTTCTTATAATGCTTCTGTGTAGTTTTCATGTGAAGATATTTCCTCTTCCACAATGGGCCTCAAAGAGCTCCAAATATCCACTTCTGGATTCTCCAAAATAATGTTTCAAAACTGCTCAATCAAATGAAAGGCTGACCTCCGTGAGATGAATGCCCACATCACAAAGATGTTTTTCAGAATGTTTCTGTAGAGTTTTCATTGGAAGATATTTCCTTTTCCACCATAGGCTGCAAAGGGTTCCAAATATCCACTTGCAGATTCTACAAAAAGAGAGTTTCAAAACTGCTCTGTCAAAAGATAAGTTCAACTCTGTGAGTTGAATGCACACATCTCAAAGCTGTTTCTCAGTATGCTTCTTTGTAGTTATTCTGTGAAGATATTTCCTTATCCACCATAAGCCTCAAAGCGCACCAAATATCCACTTGCAGATTCTACAGAAAGAGTGTTTCAAAACTGCTCAATCAAAAGAAAAGTTCAACTCTGTGAGATGAATGCACACATCACAAAGATGTCTCTCAGAATGCTTCTGTGTAGTTTTATGTGAATATATTTCCTTTTCCACAACAGGTATTTAAGCATTGCAAATATTCACTTGCAGATTTTACAAAAAGAGTGTTTATAAACTGCCCAATCAAAAGAAAAATTCAACTCCTGGAGATGAATGCACATATAAAAAGGAGTTTCTCAGAATGCTTCTGTGTTGCTTTTATGTAAAGAAATTTCCTTTTCCACCATAGGCCTCTAAGTGCTCCAAATATCCACTTGCAGATTCTACAAAAAGAGTGTTTCAAAACTGCTTAATCAAAAGAAAAGTTCAATTCTGTGAAATGAATGCATACATCACAAGGAAGTTACTCAGAATGCTTCTTTGTAGTTTTTATGTGAAGATATTTATTGTTCCACAATATTCCTCAAAGCGCTTAAATATCCACTTGCAGATACTAAAAAAAGAGTGTTTCAAAACTGCTCCATCAAAAGAAAAGATCAACTTTGTGGGAAGAATACACACATCACAAAGAAGTTTCTCAGAATGCTTCTGTGTAGTTTTTATGTGAAGATATTTCCATTTCCACCATAGGCCTCAAAGTGCTCCAAATATCTACTTGCAGATTATACAAAAACAGTGTTTCAAAACTGATCAATCAAAAGAAAACTTCAACTCTGTGGATGAATGCACACCTCACAAGGAAGTTTCTCAGAATGCTTCTGTGTAGTTTTTATGTGAAGATATTTCCTTTTCCACAGTAGGCCTCAAAGCCCTTCAAATATCCACTTGCAGATTCTATAAAAAGGATGTTTCAAAACTGCTCAATCAAAACAAAGTTTCAACTCTGTGAGATGAATGCACACATCACAAAGAATTTTCTCAGAATGGCTCTCTGTAGTTTTTATTTGAAGATATTTCCTTTTCCACAATAGAACTCAAAGAACTCCAAATATCCTATTGCGGATCCTACATAAAGAGGGTTTCCAAATTCCTCAATCAAAGGAAACGTTCAACTCTGTCAGATGAATGCTGATATCACGAAGAAGTTTCTCAGAATGCTTCTGTGTAGTTTTTATGTGAAGATATCACCTTTTCCCGTTAGGCCTCAAACTGCTCCAAATATCCTCTTACAGATTCTACAAAAAGAGTGTTTCAAAACTTCTCAATCAAAAGAAATGTTCAACCCTGTTAGATGAAGGCACACATCACAAAGAAGTTTCTCAGAATGCTTCTGTGTAATTTTTATGTGAATATATTTCCTTTTCCCTATAGGCCTCAAATCGCTCCAAATATCCACTTGCACACTCTACATAAAGAGTGTTTCCAAAATGGTCAATCAAAAGGAAGGTTTAAGTCTGTGAGATGAATGCACACATCATAAAGAAGTTTCTCAGAATGCTTCTGTGTAGTTTTTATGGAAGATAATTCCCTTCCAAAATAGGCCGCAAGGGCTCTAGTTATCCACTTGCAGATTCTACAAAAAGAGAGATTCAAAGCTGCTCAATCAAAAGAAAGTTTCAATTCTGTATGATGAAGGCACACATCACAACAAGTTTCTCAGAATGCTTCTGTGTAGTTTTTATGAGTAGATAATTCCTTTTCTACAATAGGCTTCAAAGCACTCCAATTATCCACTTGCAAACTCTACAAAAAGATTGTTTCAAAACTGCTCAATCAAAAGAAAGCTTTAACTCTGTGAGACGAATGCACACATCACAAAGAAGTTTCTGAGAATGCTTCCATGTAGCTTTTATGGGAAGATATTTCCTTTTCCACTGTAGGCCTCAAATTGCTTAAAATATCCCCTTCCAGATTCTATAAAAGGAGTGCTTCAAAACTGCTCCATCAAAAGAAAATTTCAACTCTCTGAGATGAATGTACGCATCACAAAGGAGTTTCCCAGAATGCTTCTGTGTGGTTTTTATGTGAAGATATTTCAATTTCCAAGACAGTCCACATAGGGCTCCAAATATCCTCTTGCAGATTCTACAAAAAGAGAGATTCAAAACTGCTTAATCAAAAGATAGGTTCAACAATGTGAGTTGATTGCACACATCCCAAAGAAGTTTCTCAGAATCATTCTGTGTAGTTACTATGTGAAGATATTTCCTTTTAGACAATAGGCATCAAAGTGCTCCAAATATCCACTTGCACATTCTACAAAAAGAGTGTTTCCAATCTGCTGAATCAAAAGAAAGGTTCAACTCTGTGAGATGAATGCACACATCACAAAGAAGTTTCTCAGAATGCTTCTGTGTAGTATTTATTTAAAGATATTTCCTTTTCCACAATAGGCCTCAAAGAGCTCCAAATATCTACTTGCAGATTCTGTAAAATAGTGTTTCCAAACTGCTTAATCAAAAGAAAGTTTCAACTCAGTGAGATGAATGCACACATAACAAAGAAGTTTCTCAGAATGCTTCTGTGTAGTTTTTATAGGAAGATATTTCCTTTTCGGAAATGGCCTCAAAGGGCTGCAAATATCCACTGGCAGATTCTACAAAAAGAGTGTTTGAAAACTGCTCATCAAAAGAAAATTAGAACTCTGTGAGATGAAGGCATAGATCACAAAGGTGTTTCTCAGAATGCTTCTGTGTAGTTTTTATATGAAGATATTTCCTTTTTCACCATAGGTCACAAAGGTCTCCAAATATCCTCTTGCAGATTATACAAAAAACAGTTTCAAAACTGTTCATTCAAAAGATAGGTTCAACTCCATCAATTGAATGTGCCCATCACAAAGAAGTTTCTCAGAATGCTTCTGTGTAGCTTTTGTGTGAAGATATTTCCTTTTCCAACATAGGCCTCAAAGCGCTCCAAATATCCACGTGCATATTCTCCAAAAAGAGTGTTTCCAAACTGCTCAATCAAAAGAAAGTTTCAATTCTGTGAGATTAGTGCACACATTGAAAATAAGTTTCTCAGAATGCTTCTGTACAGTTTTTATGTGAAAATATTTCCTTTTCCACAACAGGCCACAAAGTGCTCCAAAAATTCACTTGCAGATTCTGCAAGAAGGGTGTTTCAAAACTGCTCAAACAAAAGAAAGATTGAACTCTGTGAGATGAATACACACATCATAAAGTAGTTTCTGAGAATGCTTCTGTGTAGTTTTTATGTGACGATATTTCCTTTTCCACCATAGGCCGCAGAGCGTTCCAAATATCCAATTACAGATTCTACAAAAAGAGAGTTTCAAATCTGCTCTACGAAAAGATAGGTTCAACCCTGTGAGTTGAATTTACACATCACAAAGAAGTTTCTCAGTATGCTTCCGTGTAGTTTTTTGGTGAACTTATTTCCTTTTCCACAATAGGCTAGATAGGGCTCCAAATATTCCCTTGCAGTTCTTCAAAAAGAGAGTTTCAAAGCTGCTCTATCAAAAGATAGGTTCAACTCTGAGAGTTGAATGCACTCATCAAAAAGAAGTTTCTCAGAATGCTTCTGTGTAGTTTTTATGTGAAGATATTTCTTTTTCCAACATGGGCCTGATAGTACTCCAAATGTCCACTTGCAGATTCTACAAAAAGAGTGTTTCAAAACTGCTCAATCAAAAGAAATGTTCAACTCTGTGAGATGAATGGACACATCAAAAAGAAGTTTCTCAGAATGCTTCTGTGTAGTTTTATGTGAAGATATTTCCTTTTCCACAATAGGCCTCCAAGCCCACCAAATATACACGTGAAAGTTTTCCAAAAATATTGTTTCAAAACAGCTCAGTTTAAAAAGTTCAACACTGTGAGATTAATGCACACATCATGAAGAAGTTTCTGAGAATGCTTCTGTATCCATTTTAGGTAAAGATATTACCTTTTCAACCATAATCCTCAAAGTGCTTCAAATATCCACTTGCAGATTCTATAAAAACAGTGTTTCCAAACTGCTTATTCAAAAGAAGGTTTAACTCTGTGATATGAACGCACACACCACAAAGAAGTTTCTCAGAATGTTTCTGTGTATTTTCTTTGTGAAAATATTTCCTTTTCCAAAATAGGCTGCAAAGGGCTCCAAATATCCACCTGCAGATTCTACAAAAAGAGAGATTCAAAACAGCTGAATCAAAAGGTAGGTTCAACTCTGTGATATGAATGCATACACCACAAAATTGTTTCTAAGCATGCTTCTGTGTAGTGTTTATGTGAATATATTTCTTTTTTCATCATAGGCCACAAAGCGTTCCAAATATGCACTTGTAGATTCTACAACAAGAGTGTTTCAAAGGTGCTCAATCAAAAGAAATATTCAACTGTGTGAGATGAATGCACAGATCAGAAAGAAGTTTCTCAGAATGCTTCTGTGTAGTTTTTATGTGAAGATATTTCCTTTTCCACAATAGGTCTAAAAGCACTCCAAATATGCACATGCACATTCTACAAAAAGAATGTTTCAAAACTGCTGAGTCAAAAGAAAGGTTCAACTCTGTGAGATGAATGCACACATCACAAAGAAGTTTCTCAGAATGCTTCTGTGTAGTTTTTATGTGAAGATATATCCCTTTCCAAAATAGGCTGCAAAGGACACCAAATATCTACTTGCAGATTCTACAAAAAGAATGATTCAAAACTGCTCAATTGAAAGATAGTTTCAACTCTTTGAGTTGAATGCAAACATCACAAAG
This sequence comes from Pongo abelii, assembly GCF_028885655.2. Classification (NCBI taxonomy): domain Eukaryota; kingdom Metazoa; phylum Chordata; class Mammalia; order Primates; family Hominidae; genus Pongo; species Pongo abelii. The sequence goes on from NC_072007.2 coordinate 12,331,434, forward strand.
AAGTTTCTGAGAATGCTCCTGTGTAGTTTTTATGTGAAGACATTTCCGTTTCTACTATAGGACTCAAAGCACTTCAAATATCCACTTGCAGATTCTACAGAAAGAGTGTTTCCAAACTGCTCAATCAAAAGAAAGGTTCAACTCTGAAAGATGAATGCACGCATCACAAAGAAGTTTCTCAGAATGCTTCTGTGTAGTTTTTATGTAAAGATATTTCCTTTTCCACAATAGGCCACAAAGGGCTCCAAATATCCACATGCAGATTCTAAAAAAAGACGGTTTCAAAACTGCGCAATCAGAAGAAAGTTTCAAAAAGAAGTTTCTCAGAATATTTCTGTGATGTTTTTATTTAAAGATATTTCCTTTTCCACCATAGGCTGCAAAGGGCTCCCAATAACCACCTGCAGATCTACAAAAAGAGAGATTCAAAACTGCTCAATCAAAAGATGGATTCAACTCTGTGAGTTGAATGCACACATCATGGAGATGTTTTTGAGAAAGGTTCTGTGTAGTTTTTATTTGAAGTTATTTCCTTTTCCACCACAGGGCAAAAAGCACTCCAAATATCCACTTGCAGATTCTAGAAAAAGACTGTTTCAAAACTGCTCAATCATAAGATAGGTTCAACCCTGTAAGATGAATGCATGCATCCTAAAGGAGTTTCTGAGAATGGTTCTGTGTAGTTTTTTCTGAAGATATTTTCTTTTCCACGGTAGGCCTCATAGCGCTCCAAATATCCAATTGTAAATTCTTTAAAAAGAGTGTTTCGAAACTGCTCAATCTTAAGATAAGTTCAACCCTGTGAGATGACTACACACATCACAAAGAAGTTTCTCAGAATGTTTCTGTGTAGTTTTTATTTGAAGATATTTCCTTTTCCACCATAGGCTGCAAGGTGTTCCAAATATCCACATACAGATTCTGCAAAAAGAGAGATTCAATACCACCCAATCAAAGGATAGGTTCAACCCTGTGACATGAATGCACACATCACAAAGAAGTTTCTGAGACTTATTCTGTGTAGTTTTTAGGTGAAGATATTTGCTTTTCCACAGTAGGCCATAAAGGGCTCCAAATATCCACCCGCAGATTCTGCAAAAAGAGAGATTCAAAACTGCTCAATCAAAAGACAGATTCAATCCTGTGAGTTGAATGCACCCATCACAAGGAAGTTTCTGAGAATGCTTCTGTGTAGTTTTTATTTGAAGATATTTCCTTTTCCACCATAGGGTGCAAAGTGCTCCAAATATCCACTTGCAGAGTCTACAAAAGAGATATTCAAAACTGCTCAATGAGAAGATAAGTTCAACTTTGTGAGTTGAATTCACACTTCACAAAGAAATTTCTACAAATGTTTCTGTCTAATTTTTAGGTGAAGTTATTTCCCTTTCCAAAATAGGCCTCAAAGGGCTCCAAATATCCTCTTGCAGATTCTACAAAAAGATATTTCCAAGCTGCTCAATGAAAAGAAAGTTTCAAACCTGTGAGATGAATGCACGCATCACAAAGGAGTTTCTCAGAATTTTTTCTGTAGTTTTAATTGGAAGATATTTCATTTTCCACTATAGGCTGCAGAGGTTGCCAAATATCCACTTGCAGATTCTGCAAAAAGAGAGATTCAAAATTGCTCAATCAAAAGATAGGTTCAGCTCTGTGAGTTCAATGCATAGCTCACAAATAAGTTTCTCAGAATGCTTCTGTGTAGTTTTTATTTGAAGATATTCCCTTTTCCACAATAGGCCTCCTAGATCTCTGAACATCCACTTGTAATTTCTACAAAAAGGGAGATTCAAAACTGCTCAATCAAAAGATGGGTTCATCTCTGTGTGTTCAATGCACACATCACAAAGAAGTTTGTCAGAATGCTTCTGTGTAGTTTTTATGTGAACATATTTGATTTTCCAGTTAGCCTCACAGTGCTCCAAGTATCCACTTGCAGATTCTACAGAAAGAGAGACTCAAAACAGCTTAATCAAAAGATAGATTCAACACTCTTTGTTTTTTTTTTTTTTGACTTTATAAAAAATACTTTTTTTTTTATTATTATTATTATTATTATTATACTTTAGGTTTTATGGAACATGTGCGCAATGTGCAGGTAAGTTACATATGTATACATGTGCCATGCTGGTGCGCTGCACCCACCAACTCGTCATCTAGCATTAGGTATATCTCACAATGCTATCCCTCTCCCCTCCCCCCACCCCACAACAGTCCCCGAAGTGTGATGTTCCCCTTCCTGTGTCCATGTGTTCTCATTGTTCAATTCCCACCTATGAGTGAGAATATGCAGTGTTTGGTTTTTTGTTCTTGCGATAGTTTACTGAGAATGATGATTTCCAATTTCATCCATGTCCCTACAAAGGACATGAACTCGTCATTTTTTATGGCTGCATAGTATTCCATGGTGTATATGTGCCACATTTTCTTAATCCAGTCTATCATTGTTGGACATTTGGGTTGATTCCAAGTCTTTGCTATTGTGAATAATGCGGCAATAAACATACGTGTGCATGTGTCTTTATAGCAGCATGATTTATAGTCCTTTGGGTATATACCCAGTAATGGGATGGCTGGGTCGAATGGAATTTCTAGTTCTAGATCCCTGAGGAATTGCCACACTGACTTCCACAAGGGTTGAACTAGTTTACAGTCCCACCAACAGTGTCAAAGTGTTCCTATTTCTCCACATCCTCTCCAGCACCTGTTGTTTCCTGACTTTTGAATGATTGCCATTCTAACTGGTGTGAGATGGTATCTCATTGTGGTTTTGATTTGCATTTCTCTGATGGCCAGTGATGGTGAGCATTTTTTCATGTGTTTTTTGGCTGCATAAATGCCTTCTTTTGAGAAGTGTCTGTTCATGGAATCCAACTTACAAGGGATGTGAAAGAACTCTTCAAGGAGAACTACAAACCACTGCTCAAGGAAATAAAAGAGGATACAAACAAATGGAAGTACATTCCATGCTCATGGGTAGGAAGAATCAATATCGTGAAAATGGCCATACTGCCCAAGGTAATTTACAGATTCAATGCCATCCCCATCAAGCTACCAATGACTTTCTTCACAGAATTGGAAAAAACTACTTTAAAGTTCATATGGAACCAAAAAAGAGCCCGCATCACCAAGTCAATCCTAAGCCAAAAGAACAAAGCTGGAGGCATCACACTACCTGACTTCAAACTATACTACAAGGCTACAGTAACCAAAACAGCATGGTACTGGTACCAAAACAGAGATATAGATCAATGGAACAGAACAGAGCCGTCAGAGATAATGCCACATATCTACAACAATCTGATCTTTGACAAACCTGACAAAAACAAGAAATGGGGAAAGGATTCCCTATTTAATAAATGGTGCTGGGAAAACTGGCTAGCCATATGTAGAAAACTGAAACTGGATCCGTTCCTTACACCTTATACAAAAATCAATTCAAGATGGATTAAAGACTTAAATGTTAGACCTAAAACCATAAAAACCCTAGAAGAAAACCTAGGCATTACCATTCAGGACATAGGCATGGGCAAGGACTTCATGTCTAAAACACCAAAAGCAATGGCAACAAAAGCCAAAATTGACAAATGGGATCTAATTAAACTCAAGAGCTTCTGCACAGCAAAGGAAACTACCATCAGAGTGAACAGGCAACCTACAAAATGGGAGAAAATTTTCGCAACCTACTCATCTGACAAAGGGCTAATATCCAGAATCTACAATGAACTCCAACAAATTTACAAGAAAAAAACAAACAACCCCATCAATAAGTGGGCGAAGGACATCAACACTCTTTGTTGAATGCACACATAATGAAGAAGTTTTTGAGAATGCTTCTGTTAATTTTGTTATTTGAAGATATTTCTTTTTCCACCATGGGCAAAAAGCACACAAAATACCACTTGCAGGTTCTATAAAAAGTGTGAACTGAAGATGGCCAAATAGGAAAAGCTCCAGTCTACAGCTCCCAGCATGAGCTATGCAAAAGACAGGTGATTTCTGCATTTCCAACTGAGGTACCAGGTTCATCTCACTAGAGATTTCCAGACAGTGGGCGCAGGTCAGTGGATGCACGCACCGTGCATGAAATGAAGAAGGGTGAGGCATTGCCACACTCGGGAAGCACAAGGGGTCAGGGAGCTCCCTTTCCTACTAAAAGAAAGGGGAGACAGACGCACCTGGAAAATCGGGTCACTCCCACCCGAATACTGTGCTTTTCTGAAGGGCTTAAAAAACTGCGCACCAGGAGATTGTATCCCGCACCTGGCTCAGAGGGTCCTATGCCCGCAGAGTCTCACTGATTGCTAGCACAGCAGTCTGAGATCAAACTGCAAGGCGTCAGCGAGGCTGGGGGAGGGGCGCCCGCCATTGCCCAGGCTTCCTTAAGTAAACAAAGCAGCTGAGAAGCTCGAAATGGGTGGAGCCCACCACAGCTCAAGGAGGCCTGCCTGCCTCTGTAGGCTCCACCTCTAGGGGCAGGGCACAGACAAACAAAAAGACAGCAGAAACCTCTGCAGACTTACATGTCCCTGTCTGACAGATTTGAAGAGAGCAGTTGTTCTCCCAGCACGCAGCTGGACATCTGAGAATTGGCAGACTGCCTCCTCAAGTGGGTTCCTGACCCCTGACCCCCGAGCAGCCTAAGTGGGAGGCACCCCCCAGTAGGGGCAGACTGACACCTCACACGGCCGGCCGGGTACTCCAACAGACCTGCAGCTGAGGATCCTGTCAGTTAGTAGGAAAACTAACAAACAGAAAGGACATCCACACCAAAAACCCATCTGTACATCACCATCATCAAAGACCAAAAGACGATAAAACCACAAAGATGGAGAAAAGCAGAGCAGAAAACTGGAAACTCTAAAAAGCAGAGCGCCTCTCCTCCTCCAAAGGAATGCAGTTCCTCACCAGCAATGGATCACAGCTGGATGAAGAATGACCTTGACGAGCTGAGAGAAGAAGGCTTCAGACTATCAAATTACTCTGAGCTATTGGAGGATATTCAAACCAAAGGCAAAGAAGTTGAAAACTTTGAAAAAATTTAGAAGAATGTATAACTAGAATAAACAATACAGAGAAGTGCTTAAAGGAGCTGATGGAGCTGAAAACCAAGGCTCGAGAACTACGTGAAGAATGCGGAAGCCTCAGGAGCCGATGTGATCAAATGGAAGAAAGGATATCAGTGATGGAAGATGAAATGAATGAAATGAAGTGAGAAGGGAAGTTTAGAGAAAAAAGAATAAAAAGAAATGAGCAAAGCTTCCAAGAAATATGGTACTATGTGAAAAGACCTAATCTATGTCTGATTGGTGTACCTGAAAGTGATGGGGAGAATGGAACCAAGTTGGAAAACACTCTGCAGGATATTATCCAGGAGAACTTCCCCAATCTAGCAAGGCAGGCCAACATTCAGATTCAGGAAATACAGAGAAGGCCACAAAGATAATCCTCGAGAAGAGCAACTTCAAGACACATAACTGACAGATTCACCGAAGTTGTAATGAAGGAAAAAATGTTAAGGGCAGCCAGAGAGAAAGGTTGGGTTACCATCAAAGGGAAGCCCATCAGACTAACAGTGGATCTCTCAGCAGAAACTCTACAAGCCAGGAGAGAGTGGGGGCCAATATTCAACATTCTTAAAGAAAAGAATTTTCAACCCAGAATTTAATATCCAGCCAAACTAAGCCGCATAAGTGAAGGAGAAATAAAATACTTTACAGACAAGCAAATGCTGAGAGATTTTGTCACCACCAGGCCTGTCCTAAAAGAGCTCCTGAAGGAAGCACTAAACATGGAAAGGCACAACCGGTACCAGCCGCTGCAAAATCATGCCAAAATATAAAGACCATCGAGACTAGGAAGAGACTGCATCAACTATCATGCAAAATAACCAGCTAACATCATAATGACAGGATCAAATTCATACATAACAATCTTAACTTTAAATGTAAATGGACTAAATGCTCCAATTAAAAGACACAGACTGGCAAATTGGATAAAGAGTCAAGACCCATCAGTGTGCTGTATTCAGGAAACCCATCTCACGTGCAGAGACACACATAGCCTCAAAATAAAAGGATGCAGGAAGATCTACCAAGCAAATGGAAAACAAAAAAAGGCATGGGTTGCAATCCTAGTCTCTGATAAAACAGACTTTAAACCAACTAAGATCGAAAGAGACAAAGAAGGCCATTACATAATGGTAAAGGGATCAATTCAACAAGAAGAGCTAACTATCCTAAATATATATGCACCCAATACAGGAGCACCCAGAATCATAAAGCAAGTTCTGAGTGACCTACATAGAGACTTAGACTCCCACACATTAATAAAGGGAGACTTTAACACTCCACTGTCAAAATTAGACAGATCAACGAGACAGAAAGTCAATAAGGACACCCAAGAATTGAACTCAGCTCTGCACCAAGCGGACCTAATAGACATCTACAGAACTCTCCACCCCAAATCAACAGAATATACATTATTTTCAGCACCACACCACACCTATTCCAAAATTGGCAACATAGTTGGAAGTAAAGCTCTCCTCAGTAAATGTAAAAGAACAGAAATTATAACAAACTATCTCTCAGATCACAGTGTAATCAAGCTAGAACTCAGGATTAAGAATCTCACTCAAAACCGCTCAACTACATGGAAACTGAACAATCTGCTCCTGAATGACTACTGGATACATAACGAAATGAAGTCAGAAATAAAGATGTTCTTTGAAAACAACGAGAACCAAGACACAATATACCAGAATCTCTGGGATGTATTCAAAGCAGTGTGTAGAGGGAAATTTATAGCACTAAATGCCCACAACAGAAAGCAGGAAAGTTCCAAAATTGACACCCTAACATCATAATTAAAAGAACTAGAAAAACAAGAGCAAACACATTCAAAAGCTAGCAGAAGGCAAGAAATAACTAAAATCAGAGCAGAACTGAAGGTAATAGAGACACAAAAAACCCTTCAAAAAAATAAATGAATCCAGGAGCTGGTTTCTTGAAAGGATCAACAAAATTGAAAGACCACTAGCAAGATTAATAAAGAAAAAAAGAGAGAAGAATCAAATAGATGCAATAAAAAATGATAAAGGGGATATCACCACTGATTCCTCAGAAATACAAACTACCATCAGAGAATACTACAAACACCTCTATGCAAATAAACTAGAAAATCTAGAAGAAATGGATAAATTCCATGACACATACACTCTCCCAAGACTAAACCAGGAAGAAGTTGAATCTCTGAATAGACCAATAACAGGAGCTGAAATTGTGGCAATAATCAATAGCTTACCAACCAAAAAAAGTCCAGGACCAGATGGATTCACAGCCGATTTCTACCAGAGGTATAAGGAGGAGCTGGTACTATTCCTTCTGAAACTATTCCAATCAATAGTAAAAGAAGGAATCCTCCCTAACTCATTGTATGAGGCCAGCATCATCCTGATATCAAAGCCGGGCAGAGACACAACCAAAAAAGAGAATTTCAGACCAATATCCTGGATGAACATTGACGCAAAAATCCTCAATAAAATACTGGCAAACCGAATCCAGCAGCACATCAAAAAGCTTATCCACCATGATTAAGTGGGCTTCATCACTGTGATGCAGGGCTGGTTCAATATACACAAATCAATAAATGTAATCCAGAATATAAACAGAACCACAGACAAAAACCACATGATTATCTCAATAGATGCAGAAAATGCCTTTGACAAAATTCAGCAATGCTTCATGCTAAAAACTCTCAATAAATTAGGTATTGTTGGGGCGAATCTCAAAATAATAAGAGGTATCTATGAAAAACCCACAGCCAATATCATACTGAATGGGCAAAAACTGGAAGCATTCTCTTTGAAAACTGGCACAAGACAGGGATGCCCTCTCTCACCACTCCTATTCAACATAGTGTTGGAAGTTCTGGCCAGGGCAATTAGGCAGGAGAAGGAAATAAAGTTATTCAATTAGGAAAAGAGGAAGTCAAATTGTCCCTGTTTGCAGACGACATGATTGTATATCTAGAAAACCCCATTGTCTCAGCCCAAAATCTCCTTAAGCTGATAAGCAACTTCAGCAAAGTCTCAGGATACAAAATCATTGTACAAAAATCACAAGCATTCTTACACACCAACAACAGACAAACAGAGAGCCAAATCATGAGTGAACTCCCATTCACAATTGCTTCAAAGGGAATAAAATACCTAGGAATCCATCTTACAAGGGATGTGAAGGACCTCTTCAAGGAGAACTACAAACCGCTACTCAAGGAAATGAAAGAGGATACAAACAAATGGAAGAACATTCCATGCTCATGGATAGGAAGAATAAATACCGTGAAAATGGCCATACTGCCCAAGGTAATTTACAGATTCAATGCCATCCCCATCAAGCTACCAATGACTTTCTTCACAGAATTGGAAAAAACTACTTTAAAGTTCATATGGAACCAAAAAGGAGCCACATCGCCAAGTCAATCCTAAGCCAAAAGAACAAAGCTGGAGGCATCACACTACCTGACTTCAAACTATACTACAAGTCTACAGTTACCAAAAGAGCATGGTACTGGTGCGAAAACAGAGATATAGATCAATGGAACAGAACAGAGCCCTCAGAAATAACGCCACATATCTACAACTATCTGATTTTTACAAACCTGAAAAAAACAAGCAATGGGGAAAGGATTCCCTATTTAATAAATGGTGCTGGGAAACTGGCTAGCCATATGCATAAAGCTGAAACTGGATCTCTTCCTTACACTTTATACCAAAATCAATTCAAGATGGATTAAAGACTTAAATGTTAAACCTAAAACCATAAAAACCCTAGAAGGAAACCTAGGCATTACCAATCAGGACATAGGCATGGGCAAGGGCTTCATATCTAAAACACCAAAAGCAATGGCAACAAAAGCCAAAATTGACAAATTGGATCTAATTAAACTAAAGATCTTCTGCACAGCAAAAGAAACTGCCATCAGAGTGAACAGGCAACCTACAAAATGGGAGAAAGTTTTCGCAACTTACTCATCTGACAAAGGGCTAATATCCAGAATCTACAATGAACTCCAACAAATTTACAAGAAAAAAACAAACAACCCCATCAAAATGTGGGAGAAGGACATGAACAGACACTTCTCAAAAGAAGACATTTATGCAGCCAAAAAACACATGAAAAAATGCTCACCATCACTGGCCATCAGAGAAATGCAAATCAAAATCACAATGAGATACCATCTCACACCAGTTAGAATGGCAATCATTAAAAAGTCAGGAAATAACAGGTGCTGGAGAGGATGTGGAGAAATAGGAACACTTTTACACAGTTGGTGGGACTCTAGACTAGTTCAACCATTGTGGAAGTCAGTGTGGCAATTCCTCAGGGATCTAGAACTAGAAATTCCATTTGACCCAGCCATCCCATTTCTGGGTATATACCCAAAGGACTATATATCATGCTACTATAAAGACACATGCACACGTAAGCAACCCAAATGTCCAACAATGATAGACTGGATTAAGAAAATGTGGCACATATACACCATGGAATCCTGTACAGCCATATAAAATGATGAGTCCATATCCTTTGTAGGATCATGGATGAAATTGGAAATCATCATTCTCACTAAAATATCGCAAGAACCAAAAAACAAACACTGCATATTCTCACGCATAGGTGGGAATTGAACATTGAGAACACACGGATACAGCAAGGGGATCATCACCCTCTGGGGACTGTTGTGGGGTGGGGGGAGGGGAGAGGGACAGCACTGGGAGATATACCTAATGCTAGGTGAGGAGTTAGTGGGTGCAGCGCACCAGCATGGCACATGTATACATATTTAACTAACCTGCACATTGTGCACATGTACACTAAAACCTAAAGTATAATAATAATTAATTAATTAATTAAAAAAGTGTGAACTGCAGAATCATAAGATAGCTTCAAACTTGTGAGATGAATGCACACATCACAAAGAAGTTTCTCACAATGTTTCTGTGTAGTTTTTTTTTTTTTGAAGATATTTCCTTTTCCACCGTAGGCCACAAAAGACTCCCAATATCCACTTGCAGATTCTGCAAAAAGAGAGACTCAAAACTGCTCAATCAAAAGATAGTTTCAACACTGTGAGTTGAATTCACACATCCCAAAGAAGTTTCTCAGAATTCTTCTGTGTAATTTTTATGCGAAGGAATTTGGTTTTCCACAGTAGGCCTCAAAGGGCTCCAAATATCCACCTGCAGATTCTACAAAAAGAGAGATTCAAAACTGCTCAATCACAAGATATGTTCAACCCTTTGAGTTGAATGCATACATCACAAAGAAGTATCTCTGAATGCTTCTATGTTGCTTTTATTGGAAGATATATTTTTTCTATCCACTTGCAGATTCTAAAAAAAGGGAGATTCAAATCAGCTCAATGAGAAAATAAGTTTAACACTGTGTTTTGAATTCACACCTCCCAAAGAAGTTTCTCAGAATACTTCTGTTTAGTATTTAAGTGAAGATATTTCCTTTTCCACAATAGGCCTCGAAGCTCTCCAAACATCCACTTGCTGATTCTGCAAAAAGAGATTGAAAACTGTTCAATAAAACGGTAGGTTCAATTCAGTGGGTTTAATGCAAACATCACAAAGGAGTTTTTCAGAATGCTTCTGTGTACTTTTTCTGTGAACATATTTGATTTTCCTCAGAAGGCCTCACAGCACTCCAAATATCCACTTGTAGATTCTACAAAAAGAGAGATTCAAAACAACTTAATCAAAAATTAGGTTCAACTCTGTGAGTTGAATGCACACATCAGGAAGAAGTTTCTGAAAATGCTTCTGTGTAGGTTTTATTTAAAGATATTTCCTTTTCCACCACAGAGTGAAAAGGGCTCCAAATATCCACTTTCAGATTCTACAAAAAGAGAGATTCTAACCTGCTCAATCAAATGATATTTTCAACTCTGTGAGTTGAATGCACACATCACAAAAACTTTCTCAGAAGTCTTCTAAGTAGTTTTTATGTGAAGATATTGCCTTTTCCACAATAGGCCTCAAAGTGCTGCAATTATCTACTTGCAGATTCTACAAAAAGGATGTTTCCATACTGCTCAATCAAAAGAAACTTTCAACTCTGTGAGATGAATGTATACATCACAGAGTAGTTTCTCAGAATGCTTCTATCTGGTTTTTATGGGAAGATATTTCCTTTTCCACAAGAGGCCTCAAAAAGCTGCAAATATCCACTTGCAGTTTCTACAAAAAGAGAGTTTTAAAACTGCTCAATCAAAAGAAATGTTCAGCTCTGTGAGATGAATGCACACATCACAAAGAAGTTTCTCAAAATGATTCTGTGTAGTTTTTATCTGAAGATATTTGCTTTTCCACAGTAGGCCTCAAAGTGCTCCAAATATCCACTTGCAGATTATACAAAAAGATTATTTCAAAACTGCTCAATCAGAAGATAGGCTCAACCCCGTGAGATGATGACACACATCCCAAAGAAGTTTCTCAGAATGTTTCTGTGTAGTTTTTATTTGAAAATATTTCCTTTTCAACCACAGGCCGCAATGGGCTCCAAATATCCACTTGCAGATTCTGCAAAAAGACAGATTCAAAACTGCTCAATCAAAAGATAAGTTGAACCCTATGAGGTGAATGCACACATGCCAAAGAAATTTCTCAGAATTCTTCTGTGTAGTTTTTATGTGAAGATATTTGGTTTTCCACAGTAGGCCTCAAAGGGCTCCAAATATCCACCTGCAGATTCTGCAAAAAGAGTTTCTAAACTGCTCAATCAAAAGAAAGGTTCAACTCTGTGAGTTGAATGTACACATCAGAAAGAAGTTTCTCAGAATGCTTCTGTCTACTTTTTATGTGAAGATATTTCCTTTTCCACAATAGGTCAAAAAGGGCTCTAATTATCCACTTGCAGATTCTACAAAAAGAGTGTATCAAAACTGCTCAATCAAAAGAAAAGTTCAACTCTGAGATGAATGCACACATCACAAAGGAGTTTCTCAGAATGCTTCTGTGTAGTTTTTATCTGAAGATACTGGCTTTTCCATGGTAGGCCTCAAAGTGCTCCAAATATCCCCTTGCAGATACTACAAAAAGAGTGTTTGAAAACTGATCAATCGTAAGATATGTTCAATCCTGTGAGATGAATGCACATATCAGGAAGTAGTTTCTCAGAATGTTTCTGTGTAGTTTTTATTTGAAGATATTTCCTTTTCCACCATTGGCTGCAAAGGGCTCCAAATATTCACTTGCAGATTCTGCAAAAAGAGAGATTCAAAACTGCTCCATGAAAGAAAGTTTCAAATCTGGGAGTTGAATGCACACATCTCAAAATAGTTTCTCAGAATGCTTCTGTGTAGTATTCATGTGAAGATGTTTGCTTTTCCACCATTGGCCTCAAAGTGCTCCAAATATCCAACTGCAAATTCTGCAAAAAGAGAGATTCAAAACTCATCAATCAAAATATAAGTTCACTTCTGTGAGATGAATGCATACATCACAAAGAAGTTTCTCTGAATAATTCTGTGTCGATTTTATCTGAAGATATTACCTTTTCCACCATAGGGTGCAAAGGGCTCCAAATATCCACTTGTAGATTCTACAAAAAGAGAGATTCGAAACTGCTCAATGAGAAGATAAGTTCAACTCTGTGAGCTGAATGGACACATCACAAAGAGCTTTCTCAGAATGCTTCTGTATGGTTTTTATGTGAAGATATAGCTTTTTCCACAATAGGACTCATAGCTCTCCAAACATCCACTTGCAGATTCTGCAAAAAGAGAGATTCAAAACTGCTCAATCAAAAGAAAGTTTCACCTCTGTGAGTTGAATGCACACATCACAAACAGGTTTCTCAGAATGCTTCTGTGTAGTTTTTATGTGAGCATATTTGATTTTCTACAGTAGGCCTCACAACGCTCCAAATATCCACTTGCAGATTCTACAAAAAGAGAGATTCAAAACTGCTCAATCAAAACATAGGTTCAACTCTGTGAGTTGAATCTACACATCACAAAGAAGTTTCTCAGAGTGCTTCTGAGTAGTTTTTATATGAAGATATTTCCTTTTCTGCAATAGGCTTCAAATGTCTCCAATTATCCACCTGCAGATTCTACAAAAAGAGTGTTTCAAAACTGCTAAATCAAAAGAAAGGTTCAACTCTGTGAAACGAAAGCACACATCACAAGGAAGTTTCTCTGTATGCTTCTATGTAGCTTTTATTTGAAGATATTTCCTTTTCCACCACAGGGCACAAAGGGCTCCAAATATCCACTTGCATATTCCACAAAAAGAGAGACTCAAAACTGCTCAATGAGAAGATAAGTTTAACTCTGTGAGTTGAATGGACACCTCACAAAGGAGTTTCTCAGAATGCTTCCATGTAGTTTTATTGTGAAGATATTTCCTTTTACACAATAGGCCTCAAAGATCCCCAAACATCCACTTGCAGATTCTGCAAAACGAGAGATTCAAAACTGCTCAATCAAACAATAGGTTCAACACTTTGAGATGAATGAACACATCAGAAAATGTTTCTCAGAATGCTTCTGTGTAGTTTTTCTGTGAACATGTTTGATTTTCCAAAGCAGGCCTCACAACGCTCCAAAAAGCCACCTGCAGATTCTACAAATAGAGCAATTTGAAACTGCTCAATGTGAAGATAAGTTCAACTCTGTGAGTTGAATGCACACCTCACAAAGAAGTTTCTTAGAATGCTTCCTTTTAGTTTGTATGTGAAGATATTTCCTTTTCAACAATTGGCCTCAAAGCTCTCCATACATCCACTTGCAGATTCTGCAAAAAGAGAGATTCAAAACTGCTCAATCAAAAGATAGGTTCGACTCTGTGAGTTGAATGCACACATCACAAAGAAGTTTCTCAGAATGCTTCTGTGTAATTTTTATGTGAACATATTTGATTTTCCCTAGAAGCCCTCACAGCACTGCAAATATCCACTTGCAGACCCCACAAAAAGAATATTTCAAAACTGCTCAATCATAAGATAGGTTCAACCTTGTGAGATGAATACACATCACAAAGAAGTTTCTCAGAATGCTTCTGAGTAATTTTTATTTGAAGAAATTTCCTGTTCCACCATAGGCCGCAAAGGGCTCCAAATATCCACATGCAGATCCTGCAAAAAGAGAGATTCAAAACTGCTCAATCAAAAGATAAGTTCAACTCTGTGAGTTGAGTGCTCACATCCCAAAGAAGTTTCTAAGAATGCTTCTGTGTAGTTTTTATGTGAAGATATTTCCATTTCCACAATTGGCCTCAAAACTCTCCAAACATCCATTTGTAGATTTTGCAAAAAGAGAGACTCAAAACAGATCATTCTAAAGAGAGGTTCAAATATGTGAATTGAATGCACACATCACAGAGAAGTTTCTCAGAATGCTTCTGTGTAGTTTTTAGCTGAAGATATTTGCCTTTCCATGGTAGGCCTGAAAGCGATCCAAATATCCACTTGCAGATTCCACAAAAAGAGTATTTCAAAACTGCTCAATCATGAAATAGGTTCAACCTTGTGAGATGAATGCACACATCACAAATAAGTTTCTCTGACTGCTTCTGTGTAGTTTTTATGTGAAGATATTTCCTTTTCCACAATAGGCCTCAAATGGCTCCAAATATCCACTTGCAGATTCTAAAAAAAGAGTGATTCAAAACTGCTCAATCAAAAGATATGTTGAACCCTGTCAGTTGAATGCATACATCACAAATAAGTTTCTCAGAACGCTTCTGAGTAGTTTTTATGGTAAGATATTTCCTTTTCCACAATAGGACTCAAAGGGCTCCAATTAGCCACTTGCAAATACTAGAAAAAGAGTGTTTAAAAACGGCTCAATAAAAACAAAGTTTCAACTCTCTGAGATGAAGGCACACATCAATGAGAAGTTTCTCAGAATGCTTCTCTGTAGTTTTTATGTGAAAATATTTCCTTTTCCACAATAGTCCTCAATAGGCTCCAAATATCCACTTGCAGATTTTACTAAAACAGTGTTTCAAATCTGCTCAATCAAAAGAAAGTTTCAATTCTGTGAAATGAATGCACGCATCACAAAGAGTTTTCCAGAATGCTTCTGTGTAGTTTTTATCTGAAGATAATTGCTTTTCCACAGTAAACCTCAAAGCGCTCTGAATATCAACTTGCAGAATTTAAGAAAAGAGTGTTTCAAAACTGCTCAATCGTAAGATAGGTTCAATCCTGTGAGATGAATGCACACATCACAAAGAAGTTTCTGAGACTATTTCTGTGTAGTTTTTGTTTGAAGATATTTCCTTTTCCACCATAGGCTGCAAAGGGCTCCAAATATCCACTAACAGATTCTGCAAAAAGAGAGATTAAAAACTGCTCAATCAAAGCATAGATTCAACTCTGTGATTTGAATGCAGGCATCCTAAAGAAGATTCTCAGAATGTTTCTGGTTTGTTTTAATTTGAAATATTTGCTTTTCCACAGTAAACCTCAAAGGGCTCAAATTATCCTCTTGCAGATTCTACAAAAAGAGTGTTTCAAAACTGCTCAATCAAAATAAATTCTCAACTCTGTGAGAAGAGTGCACACATCACAAAGAAGTTTCTCAGAATGCTTCTGTGTAGTTTTTATGTGAAGATATTTCCTTTTCCATAATAGGCCTCAAAGCTCTGCAAACATCCACTTCCAGATTCTTCAGATTCCTCAAAAAGAGAGATTCAAAACTGCTCAATCAAAAGATGGCTCAATCCTGTAAGTTGAATGCAGGCATCACAAAGAAGTTTCTCAGAATGCTTCTGTGAAGTTTCTATGTGAACATATTTGATTTTCCACCGTAGGCCTCACAGAGGTCCAAATATCCACTTGCAGTTTCTACAATAAGAGAGATTCAAAACTGGTCAATCAAAAGATAGGTTCAACTCTGTGAGTTGAATTCACACATCAAGAAAAAGTTTCTGAAAATGCTTCTGTGTACTTTTTATTTGAAGATATTTCCTTTCGCACCATAGGGTGCAAAGGAATCCAAATACACTCTTGCAGATTCTACAAAAAGTGATATTCAAAACTGTTCAATCAAAAGATAGGTTCTACTCTGTGAGTTGAATGCACACATCACGAAAAAGTTTCTGGGTTTATTTGGAGATATTTCCTTTTCCACCATAGGGCGCAAATGGCTCCAATTATCCACTTGTAGATTCTACAAAAAGAGTGTTTCAAAACAGCTGAATCAAAAAGAATGTTCAACTCTGTGAGATGAATTCACACATCACAAATAAGTTTCTCTGACTGCTTCTGTGTAGTTTTTATGTGAAGATATTTCATTTTCCACAATAGACCTCAAAGGGCTCCAAATATCCCCTTGCAGATTCTACAAAAATAGTGTTTCAAAACTCCTCAATCAAAAGAAAAGTTCAACTTTGTGAGATGAATGCACACATCACAAAGAAGTTTCTCAGAATGCTTCTGTGTAGTTTTTATCTGAAGATATTTGCTTTTCCAAGGTAGGCCTGAAAGCGCACCAAATATCCACTCGCAGATTCTGTAAAAGGAGTGTTTCAAAACTCCTCAATCATAAGATAGGTTGAACCCTATCAGATGAATGCACACATCACAAAGAAGGTTCTCTGAATGTTTCTGTGTAGTTTTTAATTGAAGATATTTTCTTTTCCACCATGGTACCCAATGGACTCCAAATATCCTCTTCTAGATTCTGCAAATAGAGAGATTCAAAACTGCTCAAGAAAGATAGGTTCAACTCTGTGAGTTGAATGCACACGTCCCAAAGTAGTTTCTCAGAATGCTTCTGTGTAGTTTTTATGTGAAGAGATTTGCTTTTCCACTGTAGGCCTCAAAAGGCTCCAAATATCCACCTGCAAATTCTGCAAAAGGAGAGATTCAAAACTACTCCATCAAAAGATAGGTTCAACTCTGAGAGTTGATTGCGTACATCGCAAAGAAGTTTCTCTAAATAGTACTGTGTAGTTTTTATTTGAAGATATTTCCTTTTCCACTATGGGGCGCCAAGGTCTCCAAAAATCCACTTGCTGATTCTACAAAAAGAGAGATTCAAAACTGCTCAATGAAAAGATGGGCTCAGCCCTGTTAGTTGAATGCCTACATAACAAAGAAGTTTCTCTGAATTCTTCTGTGTAGTTTTTATTTGAACATATTTCCTTTTCCACCTTAGGTCACAATGGGCTCCAAATATCCACATGCAGATTCTACAAAAAGAGAGATGCAAAACTGCTCAATTAGAAGATAAGTTCAACCTTGTGAGTTGAATGCACACCTCACAAGGAAGTTTCTCAGAATGCTTCTGTGTAGTTTTTATGTGAAGATATTTCATTTTCCACCACAATCCTCAAAGCTCTCGAAACATCCACTTGCAGATTCTGCAAAAAGAGGCATTCAAAACTGCTCCATCAAAAGATAGGTTCAACTCTGTGAGTTGAATGCACACATGACACAGAAGTTTCTCAGAGTGCTTCTGTGTAATTTTTATCTGAAGATATTTGCTTTTCCACGGTTGGCCTCAAAGCCCTCCAAATATCCATTTGCAGATTCCACAAAAAGAGTGTTTCAAAGCTGCTCAATCATCAGATAGGTTCAACCCTGTGAGATGAATGCACACATCACAAAGAACTTTCTCAGAATGTCTCTGTGTAGTTTTTATATGAAGATATTTCCTTTTCCACCATAGGGTGCATAGGGCTCCAAATATCCACTTGCAGATTCTGCAAAAAGGGAGATTCAAAACTGCTCAATCAAAAGAAAGTTTCAACTCTGTGAGTTGAATGCATACATCCCAAAGAAGTTTCTCAGAAGGCTTCAGTATAGTTTTTATCTGAAGATATTTTCTTTTCCACAGTAGACCTCAAAGGGCGCCAAACATCCACCTGCCGATTCTGCAAATAGAGAGGTTCACAACTGCTCAATCAAAAGATAGGTTCAACACTGTGAGTTGAATGCATACCTCACAAAGAAGTTTCTCTGAATGCTTCTGTGTAGTTTTTATTTGAAGATATTTCCTTTTCCAGCATAGGGCTCAAAGGGCTCAATATATCCACTTGCAGATTTTACAACAAGATAGATTCAAAACTGCTCAATGAGAAGATAAGTTCAACTCTGTGAGTTGAATGCACACCTCACAAAGAAGTTTCTCAGAATTATTAAGTGTAGTTTTCATGTGAAGATATTTCCTTTTCCACAACAGGCCTCGGAGCTCTCCAAACATCCACTTGCAGATTCTGCAAAAAGAGAAATTCAAAGCTGCTCAATCAAAAGGTAGTTTCAACTCTTTGAGTTGAATGCACACATCACAAAGAAGTTTCTCAGAATGCTTGTGTGTAGTTTTTATGTGAGCATATTTGATTTTCCAAAGTAGACGTCACAGCACTCAAAATATCCACTTGCAGATTCTACAAAAAGAGAGATTCAAAACTGCTCAATCAAAAGATAGGTTCAACTATGTGTGTTGAATGCACCCATCCCACAGAAGTTTCCCAGAATCCTTCTGTGTAGTTTTTTTGTGAAGATATTTTTTCCACAGTACACCTCAAAGGACTCCAATTATCTATTTGCAGATTCTACAAAAAGAGTGAATCAAAACCGCCCTAACAAAAGAAAGGTTCAACTATGTGAGATGACTGCACACATCACAAAGAAGTTTCTCAGAATGCTTCTGTGTAGTTTTTATGTGAATATATTTACTTTTCCACAATAGGCCTCAAAGGGCACAAAATATCCACTTGCAGATTCTGCATAAAGAGAGATTCAAAACTACTCTATCCAAAGACAGTTTCAACTCTGCAAGTTGAATGCACACATCCCAAAGAATTTCTCAAAATGTTTCTGTGTAGTTCTTATGTGAAGATATTTGATTTTCCACAGTAGGCCTCAAAGGGCTCCAAATAGCCACCTGCAGATTCTGCAAAAAGAGAGATTCAAAACTGCTCAATGAGAAGATAAGTTCAACAGTGTGAGTTGAATGCACACCTCACAAAAAAGTTTCTCAGAATGTTTCTGTGTAGTTTTTATGTGAAGATATTTCCTTTTCCACAATAGTCCTCAAAGCCCTCCAAACATCCACCTGCAGATTGTACAAAAAGAGAGTTTCAAAACTGCTCAATCAAAAGATAGGTTCAATTCTGTGAGTTGAATACATACATCACAAAGAAGTTTCTCTGCATGCTTCTGTGTAACGTTTATTTAAAGATATTTCCTTTTCCACCATAGGGTCCAAAGGGCTCCAAATATCCACGTGCAGATTCTACAGAAAGAGAGATTCTAAAATGCTCAATCAAAAGATAGGTTCAACTCTGTGAGTTAAATGCACACATCACAAAGAAGTTTCTTAGAATGCTTCTGAGTAGTTTTTATCTGAAGATATTTCCTTTTCCACAATAGGCTTCATAGGGCTCAAATTATCCACTTGCAGATTCTAGGAAAAGATTGTTTCAAAACTGATCAATCAAAACAAAGTTTCAACTCAGTGAGATGAATGCAGACATCACAAAGAGGTTTTTCAGAATGCTTCTGTGTAGTTTTTATCTGAAGATATTTGGTTTTCCACAGTACGCCTCAAAGGGCTCCAAATATTCACTTGCAGATTCTACAAAAAGAGTGTTTCAAAACTTCTCAATGATAAGATCAGCTCAACCCTGTGAGATGAGTGCACGCCTCAAAAAGATTCTCAGAATGTTTCTGTACAGTTTTTATTTGAAGATATATCCATTTCCACCATAGGCCACAAAGGGCTCCAAATATCCTCTTGCAGATTCTGCAAAAGAGAGATTCAAAACTGCTCAATCAAAAGAAAGGTTCAACTCTGTGAGTTGATTGCACACATCTCAAAGAAGTTTTTCTGAATGCTTCTGTGTAGTTTTTATGAGAAGATATTTGCTTTTCCACAATAGGCCTCAAATGTCTCCAAATATCCACCTGCAGATTCTGCAAAAAGAGTGATTCAAAATGGCTAAATCAAAAGACACGTTCAGCTCTATGAGTTCAATGCATACATCACAAGGAACTTTCTCTGAATGATTTTCTGTACTTTTTATTTGAAGATATTTCCTTTTCCACCATACGGCACAAAGGGCTCCAAATATCCACTTGCAGATTCTCCAAAAAGAGAGATTCAAATCTGCTCAATGGGAAGATAAGATCAACTGTGTGATTTGAATGTACACCTTGTAAAGAAGTTTCTCAGAATGTTTCTGTGTAGCTTTTATGTGAATATATTTCCTTTTCCACAAAGCCTCAAAGCTCTCCAAACATCCACTTGCAGATTCTCCAAAAAGAGAGATTCAATACTTCTCAATCAAAAGACTGGTTCAACTCTCTGAGTTGAATGCACACATCATAAAGAAGTTTCTCAGAATGCTTCTGTGTGGTTTTATTGGAAAGTATTTTATTTTCCACAGTAGGAGTCACAGCACTCCAAATATCCACTTGCAGATTCTATGAACAGAGAAATCCAAATGGCTCAATAGAAAGGTAGGTACAACTCATTGAGTTGAATGCACACATCACGAAAAGTTTCTTAGAATGCTTCTGAGTGGTTTTCATTTGAAGCTATTTCCTTTTCCACAATAGGTCAAAAATGGCTCCAAGTATCCACTTGTAGATCCTTCAAAAAGAGAGATTCAAAACTGCTCAATGAGAAGATAAGTTCAACTCTGTGAATTGAACGCACACATTTCAAAGAAGTTTCTGAGAATACTTCTGTGTAGTTTTTATTTGAAGTTATTTCCTTTTCCATCACAGGGCACAAAGTGCTCTAAATATCCACTTGCAGATTCTACAAAAAGAGAGATTCTAAACTGCTCCATCAAAAGATAGATTCAACTCTGTGAGTTGAATGCAAACATCACAAAGAAGTTTCTCAAAATTCTTCTGAGTAGTTTTTATGTGAAGATATTTCCTATTCCACACCAGGCCTCAAAGGGCTTCAATTATCCACTTGCAGATTCTACAAAAAGAGTGTGTCAAAACTGCTCAACCAAAAGAAAGTTTCAATTCTGTGAGATGAATGCACACATCACAAAGAAGTTTCTCAGAATGCTTCTGTGCAGTTTTCATGTGAAGAGATTTCCTTTTCCACCATAGGCAACAAAGGACTGCAAATATTCACTTGCAGCTTCTACAAAAAGAGAGTTCCAAAACTGCTCAATCAAAAGAAAGTTTCAACTCTGTGAGATGAATGCACGCATCCCAAGAAGTTTCTCAGAATTCTTCTGTGTAGTTTTTGTCTGAAGATATTTGTTTTTCCATGGTGGGCCTCATAGGGCTCTAAATATCCACTTGCAGACTGTACAAAAAGACTGTTTCAAAACTGCTCAAGCATACGTTAGCTTCAACCCTGTGAGATGAATGCACATATCACAATGAGGTTTCTCCGAAAGTTTCTGTGTAGTTTTTATTTGAAGATATTTCCTTTTCCACCATAGGCCACAAAGGGCTAAAAATATCCACTTGCAGATTCTGGAAGAGACAGATTAAAAACTGCTCAATCTAAAGATGGGTTCAACTCTGGGAGTTGAATGCACACATCACAAAGAAGTTTCTCAGAATCATTTTGTGTAGTTTTTATATGAAGATATTTGCTTTTCCACTATAAGCCTCAAAGGGCTCCAAATATCCACCTGCAGATTCTGCAAAAAGAGAGATTCAAAACTACTCAATCAAAAGACAGGTTCAACACTGTGAGCTGAATGCACACATCACAAAGTAGTTTCTCTGATTGTTTCCATGTAGTTTTTATTTGAAGATATTTCCTTTTCCACCATATTACGCAAAGGGCTCCAAATATCCACTTGCAGATTCTACAAAATGAGAGATTCAAAACTTCTCAATGAGAAGATAAGTTCAACTCTATGAGTTGAACGCACAGCTCACAAAGAAGTTTACAGAATGCTTCTGTGTTGTATTTATGTGAAGATATTTCCTTTTCCACAGTAAGATTCAGAGCTCTCCAAACACCCACTTGCAGATTCTGCAAAAAGGGAGATTCAAAACTGCTCAATAAAAAGATAGGCTCAATTCTTTGAGTTGAATGCACACATCCCAAAGAAGTTTCTCAGAATACTTCTGTGTTGTTTTTAAGTGAAGATATTTCCTTTTCCATCATAGAGGTCAAAGAGCACCAAATATCCACTTGCAGTTTCTACAAAAAGAGTGTTTCAAAACTGCTCCATTAAAAGAAATTTACAACTCTGTGAGTTGAATGCACACATCACAAAGCAGTTACTGAGAATTCTTCTGTCCAGATTTTATGTAAAGATAATTCCCTTTCCACGAAGGCCTCAAAGGGCTTCAAAAGTCCACTTGCATATTCTACAAAAGGAGTGTTTCAAAACTGCTCAATGAAAAGTTATGTTCAACTCTGTGAGTTGAAAGCACATATCAAAAAGAATTTTCTGAGAATGCTTCTGTTTGGTTTTAGGTGAAGATAATCCCATATCCAATGAAGGCCTCAAAGCAGTCCAAATATCCACTTGCAGATCCTACAAAAAGAGTGATTCACAACTTCTCTATGAATAGGTATGTTCAACTTTGTGAGTTGAATGCAAACATAACAAATAAGTTTCTGAGAATGCTTCTGTCTAGTTTTTATAAGAAGATATTACCTTTTCCACCATAGCCCTCAAAGCACTACAAATGTACATTTGCAGATTCTACAAAAAGAGTGTTTAAAAAGTGCTCTATCAAAAGAAATGTTCAACTCTCTGAGTTGAATGCACACATCACAAAGTAGTTTCTAACAATGCTTCTGTCTAGTTTTTATTCCAAGATATTTCCGTTTCCAATGAGGGCTTCAAAGGGCTTCAAATTTCCACTTGCAGATTCTACAAAAACAGAATTTCAAAACTGCTCTATGAAAAGTTATGTTCAACTCTGTGAGTTGAATGCACACAACAGAAATAAGTTTCTGAGAATGCTTCTGTCTAGATTTTATGTGAAGATATTTCCTTTTCAACCGAAGTCCTGAAAGTGCTCAAAATGTCAACTTGGAGATTCTACAAAAAGTTTATTTCAAAACTGCTCTATCAAAAGGAAGGTTCAAATCTGTGAGTTCACTGCAATCAAAACAAAGAAGTTTCTGAGAATGCTTCTGTCTAGTTTATATGTGAAGATATTCCCGTTTCCAACAAAGGCTTCAAAGCAACCCATGTAACCAATTGCAGATTTTACAAAAAGAGTGTTTCAAAACTGCTCTATCAAAAGGGAGGTTCAACTATGTGAGTTGAATGCACACATCACAAAGAAGTTTCTGAGAATGCTTCTGTCTAGTTTTAATGTGAAGATATTTCCTTTTCCACTGAAGGCCTCAAAGCTCTCCAAATGTCTACTTGAAGATTCTACAAAAAGAGAGTTTCAAAACTGCTCTGCTAAAAGGAAGGTTCAATTCCATGAGTTGAATGCACCCATCACAAGGAAGTTTCTGATAATGCTTCTGTCTAAATTTTATGTGAAGATACTTCCTTTTCCACCATAGGCCTCAAAGCGCCCCAAATATCCACTTGCAGACTCTGCAAAAAACTGTATCTAAACTGCTCTATGTAAGGGAATTTTCAGTTCTGCGAGCTGAATGCACACATCCCAAAGAAGTTTCTGAGAATGCTTCTGTCTAGTTTTTATTTGAAGATATTCCCGTTTCCAAAAGAGTCTTCGAAGCGCTCAAAATATTCAATTGCAGATTCTACAAAAAGAATGTTTCAAAACTGCTCTATGAAGAGGAAGGTTCAACTCCGTGAGTTGCATGCACAAATCACAAAGAAGTTTCTGAGAATGCTTCTGTCTAGTTTTTATGTGAAGATATTCCCGATTCCAACGAAGGCTTCCAAGCGTTCCAAATATCCACTTGCAGATTCTACAAACAACTGTTTCAAAACAGCTCTATGTAAGGGAATATTCAATTCTGTGAGTTGTATGGGCATATCACAAAGAAGTTTCCGAGAATGCTTCTGTCTAGTTTTTATGTGAAGATATTCCCGTTTCCAATGAAGGCTTCAAAGCACTCCTAATATCCACTTATAGATACTACAAAAATTCTGTTTCAAAACTGCACTATCAAAAGGAGGTTTCAACTCTTTGAGTTGAATGGACACCTCACATAGAAGTTTCTGAGAATGCTTCTGTCTGCTTTTTATGTGAAGTTCTACCCATTTCCAATGAAGGTATGAAAAAGGTCCAAATATCCACGTGCAAATTCTAAACGAAGAGTGTTTCAAAACTGCGCTATCTAAAGGAAGGTTCAACACTCTGAGTTCAATGCACATATCACAAAGAAGTTTCTGAGAAAGCTTCTGTCTAGTTTTTATGTGAAGATAATACAGTTTCCAATGAATACCTCAAAATGGTCCAAATATCCACTTGCAGATACTACAAAAAGAGTGTTTCAAAACTCCTCTATCAAAAGCAAGGTTCAACACTGTGAGTTCAAAATACACATCACAGAGAAGTTTCTGAGAATGCTACTGTCTAGTTTTTATTTGAAGATATTCCCGTTTCCAACGAAGTCCTCAAAGTGGTCAAAATATCCACTTGCAGATACTACAAAAAGAGTGTATCAAAACTGCTCTATGAATACGTATGTTCAACTCTGTGAGTTGAATGCACACATCACAAAGAAGTTTCTGAGAATTCTTCTGTATAGTTTTTATATGAAGATATATCCTTTTCCATGGAAGGCCTCAAAGAGCTACAAATGTCCACTTGCAGATTCTACAAAAAGAGGGCTTCAAAACTGCTCTATCAAAGGGAAGGTTCAACTCTGCGAGTTGAATCTGCATATCACAAATAAATTTCAGAGAATGCTTCTCTGTAGTTTTTACATGAAGATATTCCCCTTTCCAACGAAGGCCTCAAAACGGTGCAAATATCCACTTGCACATCCTACAAAAAGAGTGTTTCAAAACTGCTCTATCAAAAGGAAAGTTGAACTCCATTAGTTGAATTTACGCATCACAAAGAAGTTTCTGAGAATGATTCTGTCTAGTTTTTATGTGAAGATATTCCCAATGATGGCTTCAAAGCAGTCCAAATATTCACTTGCAGATTTTACAAAAAGAGTTTTTCAAAAGGCTCTATCAAACAGAAGGTTCAACTCTGTAATTTGAATGCACACATCACAAAGAAGTTTCTGAAAATGCTTCTGTCTAATTTTTATTTGAAGATATTCCCATTTACAACGAAGGGTCTCAAAGTGGTCCATATATCCACTTGCAGGTTCTAAAAAGAGAGTTTTAAAACTGCTCTATCAAAAGGAAAGTTCAACTCTGTCAGTTGAATGCACACATGACAAAGAAGTTTCTGAGAATGCTTCTGTCTAGTTTTTATGCTAAGATATTCCCATTTCCAATGAAGGCCTCAAAAGGGTCCAAATATCCACTTGCAGTTTCTTCTAAAAGGGTGTTTCACGACTGCTCTATGAAGAGGTATGTTCAACGCTGTGAGTTGTGTGCAAACATCAAAATGAAGTTTCTGAGAATGCTTCTCCCTGGTTTTTATTTCAAGATATTTCCTTATGCACCAAAGCCTTCAAAGGGCTACAAATGTCCACTTGCAGAATCTACAAAGTAGTGTTTCAAAACTGCTCTATTAAAAGGAAGGTTCAACTTTGTGAGTTGAATGCACACATCCCAAAGAAGTTTCTGAGAATGCTTCTGTCTAGTTTTTAGATGAAGATATTCCAGTTTCCAACGAAGACCACAAATCCGGTCCAAATATCCACTTGCAGGTTCTTCAAAAAGCGTATTTCACAACTGCTCTATGAAAACGTATGTTCAACTCTGTGAGTTGAATTCACACATGACAAAGGAGTTTCTGAGAATGTTTCTGTTTAGATTTTATGTGAAGATATTCCCGTTTCCAACGAGGGCCTCAAATCCGTCCAAATATACCCTTGCAGTTCCTTCAAGAAGAGTGTTTCACAAATGCTCTATGAAAAGGAATTTCAACTCTGTCAGTTTAATGCACACATTACAAAGAAGTTTCTGAGAATTCTGCTATCTAGTTTTCATTTGATAATATTTCCTTTCCCACCATAGCCCTCAAAGTGCTATAAATGTCCACATGCAGATTCTGAAAAAAAGTGTTTCAAAACTGCTCTATCAAAACAAAGGTTCAACTCTGTGAGTTGAATGTACACATCACAAAGTAGTTTCTGAGATTGCTTCTCTCTAGTTTTTACTTGAAGATATTCCCGTTTTCAATGAAGTCTTCAAAGCACTCCAAATATTCACTTGCAGATTCTCCAAAGACAGTGTTTCAAAGCCGCTCTATCAAAAGGAAAGTTCAACTCTCTGAGTTGAATGCACACATCACAAAGAAGTTTCTGAGAAAACTTCCGTCTAGTTTTTATTTGAAGACATTTCCTTTTCAATCATAGGTCTCAAAGTGCTCCAAATATCCACTTGCAGATTCTACAAAAAGAGTGTTTCAACAATCCTCTATCAAAGAGAAAGGCTCAAATCTGTGAGTTGAATGCACACATCACAAAAAATTTTCTGAGAATGCGTCTGTCTAGTTTTTATGTGAAAATATTCCAGTTTCCAACGAAGGACTCAAAGCGGCCTAACTTTCCAATTCCATATTCTACAAACAGAGTGGCGAAAAACTGCTCTATGAAAAGTTACGTTCAAATCTGGGAGTTGAATGCACACATCACAAAGAAATTGCTGAGAATCCTTCTGTCTAATTTTTATGTTAAGATATTCCCGTTTCCAATGAGGGCCTCAAATCGGTCCAAATATCCACTTGCAAGTTCTTCTAAAAGATTGTTTCACAACTGTTCTATGAAAAGGAATGTTCGACTCTGTGAGCTGAATGCACACATCACAAAGAAGTTTCTGAGAAAGCTTCTGTCTCTTTTTTATTTGAAGATATTTCCTTTTCCACCATAGCCCTCAAAGTGCTACAAATTTACACATGCATATTCTACAAAAAGAGTGTTTCAAAACTGCTCTATCAAACTAAATGTTCAACTCTGTGAGTTGAATGCACACATCACAAAGTAGTTTCTGAGAATACTTCTGTCTAGTTTTTATTTGAAGATATTCCCGTTTTCTACAAAGGCATATAAGTGCTCCAAATATACCATTGCAGATTCTACAAAAATAGTGTTTCAAAACTGCTCTATGAAAAGTTATGTTCCACTCTGTGAGTAGAATGCACACATCACAGAGAAGTTTCTGAGAATGCTTCTGTCTAGTTTTTATGTGAAGATATACACGTTTCCAATGAAGGCCTAAAAATGGTGCAAACATCACTTTGCAGATTCTACAAAAAGACTGTTTCATAACTGCTCTATCAAAAGGAAGTTTCAACTCTGTGAGATGAACGCACACATCACAATGTAGTTTCTGAGAATGCTTCTGTCAAGTTTTTATGTGACAATATTCCCGTTTCCAACAGTCTTCAAAGCACTCCAAATATCCACTTGCACATTGTACAAATGGGGTTTTCAAAACTGCTCTATCAAAAGGAAGGTTGAACTCTGTGAGTTGAATGCACACAACATAAAGAAGTTTCTAACAATGCTTCTGTCTATTTTTTATGAGAGGAAACTCCCGCTTCAAACGAAGGCCTCAAAGCGGTTCAAATATGCACTTGCAGATTCAACAAAAAGAGTGCTTCAAAACAACTCTAGGAAAAGTTGTGCTCAACTCCGTGAGTTGAATGCACACATCACAGACATTTTTCGGAGAATGTTTCTGTCTAATTTTATGTGAAGATATTTCTGTTTCCAACCTAGGCCCCAAATTTGTCCAAATATCCACTTCCACGTTCTTCAAAAAGAGTGTTTCACAACTGCTCTAAGAAAAGGTATGTTCAATTCTGTGAGTTGAATGCAAACATCACAAAGAAGTTTCTGAGAATGCTTCTGTCTAGGTTTTATGTGAAGGTATTTCCTTTTCTACCATAGGTCTCAAAGCGATCCAAATATCCACTTGCAGATTCCACAAAAAGAGTTTTCAAAACTGCTCTATCAAAAGGAAGGCTCAATTCTGTGAGTTGAATGCACACATCACAAAGTGCTTTTTGAGAATGCTTCTGTATAGTTCTCATTTGAAGATATTCCCGTTTCCAATGAAGGCTTCAAAGCACTCCAAATATCCACTTGCAGATTCTACAAAAAGAGTATTTCAAAACTGCTCTATCAAAAGGAAGGTTCAACCAGGTGAGTTGAATGCCCACATCACAAAGAAGTTTCTGAGAATGCTTCTGTCTAGTTTTTTTATTAAGATATTTCCTTTCCTACCATAGTCCTCAAAGTACTCCAAATATCCACCTGCATATACTACAAAAAGAGTGTTTCAAAACTGCTGTATCAAAAAGAATGTTCAACTATGTGAGTTGAATGCACACATCACAAAGAAGTTTCTGAGAATGCTTCTGTCTAGTTTTCATGTGAAGATATTCCCGTTTCCAATGAAGGCCTCAAAGCTGTCCAAATTTCCACCTGCAGATTCTATAAAAAGAGTGTTTCACAACTGCTCTATGAAAAATTATATTCAACTCTGTGAGTGCAATGCATGCATCACAAAGTAGTTTCTGAGAATGCTTTTGTCTAGTTTTTTTTTTTAAGTTATTCCCTTTTCCACCGTAGCCCTCATAGAGCTACAAATGTCCACTTGCAGAATCCACAAAAAGAGTGTTTCAAAACTACTCTATCAAAAGAAAGGTTGAACTCTGTGATTTGAATGCATGCATAGCATAGTATTTTCTGAGACTTCTTCTATCTAGTTTTTATTTGAAGACATTCCTGTTTCCAATCAAATCTTCAAAGTGCTTCAAATATCCACTTTCAGATTCTACAAAAAGTGTGTTTCAAAACTGCTCTAGGAAACGGAAGGTTCAACTCTGTGAGTTGAATTCGCCCATCACAAAGAAGTTTTTAAGTCTGCTTCTGCCTAGTTTTTATGGGAAGATATTCCCGTTTCCAACGAATGCCTTAAAAAGTTCCAAATATCACCTTGGAGATTCTCCAAAAAGAGTGTTTCAAAACTGCTCTATCAAAAGGAAGATTCAACTCCGTGTGTTGAATGAACACATCCCAAAGAAGTTTCTGAAAATGCCTCTGTCTAGTTTTCGTGTGAAGATATTCCCGTTTCTAATGAAGGCCTCATAGTTTTTATACAGAGGCCTCAAATCGGTCAAATATCCCCTTGCAGATTCTTTAAAAAGAGTGATTCAAAATAGCTCTCTGAAAAGGAAGGTTCAATTCTGTTAGTTGAATACACACATCACAAAGAAGTTTCTGAGAATGCTTCTGTCCAGTTTTTATATGAAGATAGTCCCTTTTCCATGAAGACCTCAAAGCGTTCCAAATATCCACTAGCAGATTCTCCAAAAAGAGTGTTTCAAAACTGCTCTCGGAAAAGATATGTTCAACTTCGTGATTTGAATGCACACATCACAAACAAATTTCTGAGAATGCTTCTCTCTAGTTTTTATTTGAAGTTATTTCCTTTTCCACCATAGCCCACAAAGCGCTTCAAATGTCCCTTTCAGATTCTAAAATAAGAGTGTTTTAAAACTGTTCTATCAAAAGAAATGTTCAACGCTGTGAGTTGAATGCACACATCACAAAGTAGTTTCTGATAATGTTTCTGTCTAGTTTTTATTTGAAGATATTCCCGTTTCCAATGAAGTCTTCAAAGTGCTACAAATATCCACTTTGAGATTCTACAAAAAGAGTGTTTAAAAACTGCTCTATCAAAATGAAGGTTCAACTCTGTGATTTGAATGCACACATCACAAAGAAGTTTCTGAGAATGCTTCTGCCTAGTTTTTATATGAAGATATTTTATTTTCCACAGAAGTCCTCAAAGCACTCCAAATGTCTACTTGCAGATTCTACAAAAAAAGGGTTTCAAAACTGCCCTATCAAAAGAAAAGTTCAACTCTGTGAGTAGAATGAACACACAACAAGGAAGTTTCTCAGAATCATTCTGTCTAATTTTTAAGTGAAGATTTTCCCGTTTCTAATTAAGGCCTTAAAAAGGTGCAAATATCCACCTGCAGGTTCTACAAAGAGTTTTTCAAAACTGCTGTATCAAAATGAATGTTCAACTCTGCGAGTTGAATGCACACATCACAAAGAAGTTTCCGAGAATGCTTCTGTCTAGTTTTTATGTGAAGATATTCCTGTTTCCAATGAAGGTCACAAATCAGTCCAAATATCCACCTGCAGATTCTTCAAAAAGAGCGTTTCACAAGTGCTCTAAGAAAAGGTATGTTCAACTCTGTGTATTGAATGCAAACATCACCAAGTAGTTTCTGAGAATTCTTCTGTCTAGTTTTTATTTGAAGATATTTCCTTTTCCGCCATAACCCTCAAAGCGCTACAAAGGTCCACTTTCAGATTCCACAAAAAGAGGGTTCCAAAACTGCTCTCTCAAAAGAAAGGTTCAACTGTGTGAGTTGAATGGATACATCACAAAGCAGATTCTGAGAAGGCTTCTGACTAGTTTTATTTGGAGATATTCCCGTTTCCAATGAAGGCTTTAATGCACTCCAAATATCCACTTGCAGATATTAACAAAATAGTGTTTCAAAACTGCTCTATCAAAAGAAAGTTTCAACTCTGTGAGTTGAATGCACACATCACAAAGTAGTTTCTGAGACTGCTTATGTCTAGTTTTTATTTGAAGATATTCTGGTTTCCAACGAAGTCTTCAAAGCACTCTAAATACTCACTTGCACATTCTACAAATGGGGTTTTCAAAACTGCTCTATCAAAAGGAAGGTTCAACACTGTCAGTTGAATGCACACATCACAAAGTTGTTTCTGAGAATGCATCTGTCTAGTTTTTATGTGAAGAAATTCCCATTTCCAACGAAGGCCTCAAAGCAATCCAAATATCCACTTGCAGATCCTACAAAAAGAGTGTTTCAAAACTGCTCTAGGAAAAGTTGTGTTCAACTCTGTGAGTTGAATGCACACATCACAAAGAATTTTTTGAGAATGTTTCTGTCTATTTTTATGTGAAGATATTCTCGTTTCCAACCTAGACCTCAAATGCGTACAAATATCCACTTGCAGGTTCTTCAAAAAGAGTGTTTCACAACTGTTCTATGAAAAGATATCTTCAACTCTGTGAGATGAACACAAACATCACAAAGAAGTTTCTGAGAATGCTTCTGTCTAGTTTATATTTGTATATATTTCCCTCTCCACCACAGCCCTCATATCACTACAAATGTCCACTTGCAGATTCTGCAAAAAGAGTGTTTCAAAACTGCTGTATCAAAAGAAGGTTCAAATCTGTGATTTGAATGCACACATCACAAAGAAGTTTCTGATAATGCTTCTCTCTGGTTTTTATGTGAAGATATATCCTATTCTATCAAAGGCCTTAAAGCGCTCAAAATATCCAGTTGCAGATTCTACAAAAAGAGTGTTTCAAAACTGCTCTATCAAAAGGAAGGTTCAACTTTGTGATTTGAATGCACACATCACAAAGAAGTTTCTGATAATGCTTCTCTCTGGTTTTTATGTGAAGATATATCCTATTCTATCAAAGGCCTTAAAGCACTCAAAATATCCAGTTGCAGATTCTACAAAAAGACTGTTTCAAAACTGCTCTATCAAAAGGAAGGTTCAACTTTGTGAGTTGAATGCACACATCCAAAGAAGTTTCTGATAATGCTTCTCTCTGGTTTTTATGTGAAGATATATCCTATTCTATCAAAGGCCTTAAAGCGCTCAGAATATCCAGTTGCAGATTCTACAAAAAGAGTGTTTCAAACTGCTCTATCAAAAGGAAGGTTCAACTCTGTGAATTGAATGCACACATCACAAAGACGTTTCTGAGAATGCGTCTGTCTAGTTTTTATGTGAAGATATTCCTGTTTCCAACAAAGGCCTCAAAATGTTACAAATATCCCCTTGCAGATTCTACAAAAATATTGATTCAAAACTGCTCTATGAAAAGTTTTGTTCAAACCTGTGAGTTGAATGCACATATCAAAAAGACCTTTCTGAGAATGCTTCTGTCTAATTTTTATGTGAAGATATTCCCGTTTCCAAAACAGGCCTCTAAGAGGTCCCAATATCCACTTACAGATTCTACAAAGAGTGTCTCAAAACTGCTCTATGAAAAGCTATGTTCAACTCTGTTAGTCGAATGTGCACATCACAAAGAAGTTTCTGAGAATGCTTCTGTCTAGTTTTTATGTGAAGATATTCCCGTTTCCAACAAAGGCCTCAAAGAGGTCCGAATATCCACTTACAGATTCTACAAAAAGAGTGTTTCAAAACTTCTCTATGAAACGTTATGTTCAACACTGTGAGTTGAATGCACACATCACAAAGATGTTTCTGAGAATGCTTCTGTCTGGTTTTCATGTGAAGATATTCCACCTTCCAACGAAGGACTCAAATTGGTCCAAATATCCACCTGCAGGTTCTTCATAGTGTTTCATAACTGCTCTATGAAAAGGTATGTTCAACTCTGTGAGTTGAATGCCCACATCACAAAAAAAGTTTCTGTGAATGCTTCTGTCTAGTTTTTTTAAAAGATATTTCCATTTAGAACATAGAACTCAAAGCACTAGAAATGTCCATTTGCAGATTCTACAAAAAGAGCATTTCAAAACTGCTCTATCAAAGGAAAGGTTCAACTCTGTGAGTGGAACGCACACCTCTCAAAGAAGTTTCTGAGAATACTTCTGTCTAGTTTTTATGTGAAGTTATTTTCTTTTCTATCGTAGGCTTCACAGTGCTTCAAATATCCACTTGCAGATTGTACAACAACAGTGTTAGAAAACTGCTCCATCAAAAGGAAGGTTCAACTCTGCGAGTTTAATGCACACATCACAAAGTAGTTTCTAAGAATGCTTCTGTCTAGTATTTATGTGAAGATATTCCCGTTTCCAACAAAAGCCTCAAAGCGGTCAAAATATCTAGTTGCAGATTCTACAAAAAGAGTTTTCAAAACTACTCTATCATAAGAATGGGTCAACTTTGTGAGTTGAATGCACACGTCACAAAGAAGTTTCTGAGAAAGCTTCTGTCTAGTTTTTATGTGAAGTTATTCGTGTTTCCAATGAAGACCTCACAACAGTCCATATATCCCCATGCAGATCCTACAAAAGGAGTGTTTCAAAACTTCTGTATCAAAAAGAATGTTCAACTATGTGAGTTGAATGCACACATCAGAAAGAAGTTTCTGAGAATGCTTCTGTCTAGTTTTTATATGAAGATATTCCCGTTTCCAATGAAGGCCTCAAATCTGTCCAAATAGCCACTTGCAGTTTCTTCAAAAAGAGTGTTTCACAACTGCTCTATGAAAAGGTGTGTTGAACACGGTGAGTTGAATGCAATAATCAAAAAGAAGTTTCTGAAAATGCTTCTGTCTAGTTTTAATTTTAATATATTCCTTTTTCCACTATAGCCCTCAAAGTGCTACAAATGTCCTCTTTGGGATTCTACAAAGAGTGTTTCAAAGCTGCTCTATCAACAAAAAATTTCAGCTCTGTAAGTTGAATGCACACATCACAAAGTTGTTTCTAAGAATGCTTCTGTCTAGATTTTATTTGAAAATATTCCCGTTTCCAACGAATGCTTCAAAGCACTCCAAATATACACTTGCAGATTCTACAAAAGGAGTGTTTCAAAACTGCTCTATCAAAAGGAAGGTTCAATTCTGTCAGGTGAATGCACACATCACAAAGAAGTTTCTGAGAATGTTTTGTCTAGTTTTTATGTGAAGATATATCTTTTCTACCATAGGCTTCAAAACGCTCCAAATATCCACTTGCAGATTCTACAAAAAGAGTTTTTCAAAACTGCTCTATCAAAAGGAAGTTTCAACTCTGTGAGTTGAATGCACACATCACAAAGAAATTTCTGAGAGTGCTTCTGTCTACTTTTTATGTGAAGATATTTCCTTTTCCACCAAAGGCCTCAAAACGCTAAAAATGTAAACTTGCAGATTCTACAAAAAAAGTTTTTCAAAACTGCCCTATCAAAAGGAAGGTTCAACTCTGTGTGTTGAAGGCGCACATCACAGAGAAGTTTCGGAGAATGTTTCTGTCTAGTTTTCATGTGAAGACATTTCCTTTTCCACCGAAGGCTTCAAGGCGCTCCAATTGTTTACTTGCACATTCCACCAAAAAAAGGTATCAAAACTGCTCTAACAAAAGTAAGATTAAAATTCATAAGTTGAATGCACACAGCACAAAGAAGTTTCTGAGAATGCTTCTGTCTAGTTTTTATGTGAAGATAATCCCGTTTGCAACAAAGGCCTCAAATCGGTCCAAATATCCCCTTGCAGACTCTACAAAAAGAGTATTTCAAAACTGCTCTATGAAAAGTTATGTTGAAATTGTGAGTTGAATGCACACATCATAAAGAAGTTTCTGAGAATGTGTCTGTCTAGTTTTTATGTGAAGATATTCCCGTTTCCAATGAAGACCTCAAAGCAGTCTAAATATCCACTTGCATATTCTACAAAAAGAGGGTTTCAAAACTGCTCTATGAAAAGTTATGTTCAACTCGGTGAGTTTAATGCACGCATCACAAAGTACATTCTGAGAATGCTTCTTTCTAGTTTTTATTTGAAGGTATTTACTTTTCCAACATACCCTCAAAGTCCAAGAAATGTCCTCTTTCAGATTCTACAAAAAGAGTGTCTCAAAACTGCTCTATAAAAAGGAATGTTCATCTCTGTGAGTTGAATGCACACATCACAAAGAAGTTTCTGAAAATGCTTCTGTCTATTTTTTATGTGAAGGTATTCCAGTTTCCAACGAACGACTCACAGTGTTCAAATTATCTGTTTGCAGGATCTTCAAAAAGCGTGTTTCACAACAGCTGTATGAAAAGGTATTTTCAACTCTGTGAGTTAAATGCTATCATCACAAATTAGTTTTTGAGAATGCTTCTATCTAGTTTTTATTTGAAGATATTTCCTTTTCCAACATAGCCCTCAAAACACTACAAATGTCCACTAGCAGATTCTACAAAACGAGTGTTTCAAAACTTTTCTATTAAAAGAAGGTTCAACTCTGCGAGATAAATGCAGTCATCAAAAAGTGGTTTCTGAGAGTGCTTCTGTCTAGTTTTTATTTGAAGATATTTCCGTTTCCAACGAAGGCTTCAAAGTGCTCCAAGTATCCACTTGCAGATTCTATAAAAAGAGTATTTCAAAACTGCTCCATCAAAAGGAAGGTTCAGCTCTGTGAGTTGAGTGCACATGTCGCAAAGAAGTTTCTGAGGATGCTTCTGTCTAGTTGTCATGTGAAGATATTCCAGTTTCCAACAATGGCCTCCCAGCAGTCCAAATATTCACTTGGAGATTCTTCAAAAAGAGTGCTCTGAAACTGCTCTATGAAAAGTTATACATCACAAATAAGTCTCTCAGAATGCTTCTGCCTAATTTTTATATGAAGATATTTCCAATTACAACATAGCTCTCAAAGTGCTAGAAATGTCCATTTGCAGATTCTACAAATAGACTGTTTCAAAAGTGCTCTCTCAAAGGAGAGGTTCAACTCTGTTAGTGGAAAGCACACATCATAAGGAAGTTTCTGAGAATGTTGCTGTCCAATTTTTATGTGAAGACATTTTCTTTTCTACCATAGGCTTCATGGCACTCCAAATATCTACTTGCAGATTCTACAAAAAGTCTGTTAGAAAACTGCTCTATCAAAAGGAAGGGTCAAGTCTGTGAGTGGAATGCACACATCACAAAGTAGTTTCTGTGTGAAATTATACCCGTTTCCAGCAAAAGCCTCAAAGCGGTCCAAATATCCAATTGCAGATTCTACAAAAAGACTTTTCAAAACTGCTCTACCAAATAAAAGTTTCAATTCTGTGAGTTGAATGCACACATCACAAAGAAGTTTCTGAGAATGCTTCTGTCTAGTTTTTATGTGCAGATATTCCCGTTCCAACGAAGGCCTCAAAACAGTCCAAATATACCCTTGCAGATTCTACAAAAAGAGTTCTTCAAAACTGCTCTATCAACAGGATGTTTCAACTCTGTGAGTTGAATGCACACAACACAAAGAAGTTTCTGAAAATGCTTTGTCTAGTTTTTATTTGAAGATATTTCCTTTTCCACCTTAGCCTTCAATGAGCTACAAATGTCCAGTTGCAGATTCTACAAAAGGAGTGTTTCAAAACTGCTCTATCAAAAGAAAAGTTCCGCTCTGTAAGTTCAATGCACACATCACAAAGTAGTTTCTGAGAATGCTTCTGTCTAGTTTTAATTTGAAGGTATTCGCTTTTCCAACAAAGGCTTCTAAGCACTCCAAATATCCCCTTGCAAATTCTACCAAAAGAGTGTTCCAAAACTGCTCTATCAAAATGAAGGTTCAACTCTGTGAGTTGAATGCACACATAACAAAGAAGTTTTGGAGAATTCTTCTGTCTGGATTTTATGTGAAGATATTTCTTTCCCACCGAAGGCCCCAAAGTACTCAAAATGTCAACTTGCAGATTCTACAAATTAGGGTTTCAAAACAGCTCTATCAAAAGTAATGTTAACTCTGTGAGTTGAATGCACACATAACAAAGAAGTTTCTGAGAATGCTTCTTTCTAGTTTTTATTTGAAGATATTTCCTTTTCCATGGAAGGCCTCAAAGTGCTCCAAACGTCCAATTGCAGATTATACAAAAAAATTGTTTGAAAACTGCTGTATCAAAAGTAAGGTTCAATTCTCTGAGTTGAATTCACACATCACAAAGAAGTTTCTGAGAATGTTCTTACCTTGTTTTTATGTTAAGATATTCCCGTTTCCAGTGAAGGCCACAAAACGGTCAAAATATCCCCTTGCACATAATACAAAATGAGTGTTTCAAAACTACTCTATGAAAAGTTATGTTCAACTCTGTGAGTTCAATGCACACAAGACAAAGATGTTTCTGTGATTGCTTCTGTCTAGTTTTTATTTGAAGATATTTCCTTTTCCATCATAACCCTCAAAGCACTACAAATGTCCGCTTGCAGATTCTACAAGAACAGTGTTTCAAAACTGCTCCATTAAAGGAAAGGTTCAACTCTGTGAGTTGAGTGCACACATCACATAGTAGTTTCTGAGAATGCTTCTACCTAGTTTTTATATGAAGATATCCTGGTTTCCAAGGAAGGCTTCAAATCACTCCAAATATCCACTTGCAGATTCTGCAAAAGAGTGTTTCAAAACTGCTCTATCAAAAGGAAGGTTCAACTCTATGAGTTGAATCCACACATCACAAAGAGGTTTCTGAGAATGCTTATGTCTAGTTTTATGTTAAGAAATTTCCCTTTCCACTGAAAGCTTCAAAGCACTCCAAATGTCCACTTGCACATTCTAAAAAAAAGGTGTTTCAAAACTGCTCTATCAAAAGAAAGGTTCAACTCTGTGAGTTGAATGCACATATCACAAAGGCGTTTCTGAGAATACTTCTGTCTAATTTTTATGTGAAGGTGTTCCCGTTTCCAATGAAGGCATCAAAGCAGTCCAAATATCCACTTGCAGAACCTACAAAAATAGTCTTTCAAAACTGCTCCATGAAAAGCTATCTTAAAGTCTGAGTTTAATGCACACATCACAAAGACATTTCTGATAATGCTTCTGTCTAGTTTTTCTGTGAAGATATTTCCTTTTCTACCAAAGGCCTCAAAGCGCTCCAAATATCCACATGCAGATAGTACAAAAAGAGTGTTTGAAAACTGCTCTATCAAAAATAATGCTCAACTCTGTTAGTTGAATGCACATATCACAAAGTAGTATCTGAGAATGCTTTGTGCAGTTTTTATTTGAAGATATTCCTGATTCCAATGAAGCCTTCAATGTGCTGTAAATCTGCACTTGCAGATTTTACAAAAATTGCGTTTCAAAACTGCTCTATCAAAAGGAAGGTTCAACACTCTGGTTTTAATGCACACATCCAAAGAATTTTCCGAGAATATTTCTGTCTAGTTTTTATTTGAAGATATTCCCGTTTCCTATGAAGGCCTCAAAGCGGTCGAAATATCCACTTGCAGATTCTACAAAAAGAGTGTTTCAAAACTGCTCCATCAAAAGGAAGGTTCAAGTCTGTGAGTTGAATGCACTCATCACAAAGTAGTTTCTGAGAATGCTTCTGTCTAGTTTTTATGTGAAGATATTCCAGTTTCCAACAAAGACCTCCCAGCAGTCCAAATATTCACTTGGAGATTTTACAAAAAGAGAGTTCCAAAACTGCTTAATGAAAAGTTATGTTCACCTCTGTGAGTTGAATGGACACATCACAAATAAGTTTCTGAGAATGCTTCTGTCAAGTTTTTGTTTGAAGATATTTCCATTTACAAAACAGCTCTCAAAGAGCTAGAAATGTACATTTGCAGATTCTACAAAAAGAGTGATTCAAAACTGCTCTCTCAAAGGAGATGTTCAACTCTGTGAGTGGAATTCCCACACCATAAAGAAGTTTCTGGGAATGCTTCTGCCTAGTTTTTATGTGAAGATATATTCTTGTCTACCATAGGCTTCATGGTGCTGAAAATATCCACTTATAGATTCTACAAAAAGCGTGTTAGAAAACTGCTGTATCAAAAGGAAGGTTCAAATCTGTGAGTTGAATGCACACATCACAAAGAAGTTTCTGATAATTCTTCTGTCTAGTTTGTATGTGAAATTATACCCGTTTCCAGTGAAAGCCTCCAAGCGGTCCAAATATCCACTTGCAGATTCTACAAAAAGAGTTTTCAAAGCTGCTCTATGAATAGAAAGGTTCAACTCTGTGAGTTGAATGCACACATCACAAAGAAGTTTCTGAGAATGCTCCTGTCTAGTTTTTATGTGTAGATATTCTCGTTTACAAAAAAGACCTCAAATCGGTCCAAATATCCACTTGCAGTTTCTTCAAAAACAGCGTTTCCCAACTGCTCTATGAAGAGGTGTGTTCAACTCGGTGAGTTGAATGCAAACATCACAAAGAAGTTTCTGAAAATGCTTCTTTCTGGTTTTAATTTCAATATATTTCCTTTTACACTAAAGCCCTAAAAGTGCTACAAATGTCCTCATTCAAATTCTACAAAAAGAGTGTTCCAAAGCTGCTTTATTAAAAGACAAGTTCAACTCTGTAAGTTGAATGCACACATCACAACGTTGTTTCTGAGAATGCTTCTGTCTAATTTTTATTTGAAGATATTCCCATTTCCAATGAAGGCTTCAAAGCACTCCAAATATTCATTTGCAGATTCTACAAAAAGAGTGTTTCAAAAGTGCTCTATCAAAATGTAGGTTCAATACTGTCAGGTGAATGCACATATCACAGAAGTTTCGGAGAATGCTTCTGATTAGTTTTTATGTAAAGATATTTCCATCTCTACAATAGGCCTAAAAGTGCTCCAAATATCCACTTGCAGACTCTACAAAACGAATATTTCAAAACTGCTCTATCAAAAGGAAGGTTCAAATATGTGCATTAACTGCACACATCACATGAAGTTTCTGACAATGTTTCTGTCTAGTTTTTATGTTTAGATATTCCAGTTTCCAAAGAAGCCCCTACGTTTCCAAAGAAGTCCTAAGTTTCCAAAGAAGTCCTAATATGCCCTTGCAGATTCTACAAAAAGAACGTTTTAAAACTGCTCCATGAAAAATTATGTTCTGCTCTGTGAGTTGAATGCGCACATCACAATGTTGTTTCTGAGAATGCTTCTGTCTAGTTTTTAATGTGAAGATATTCCTGTTTCCAATGAAGGCGTCAAAGTGGTCCAAATATCCAGTTGCAGATTCTACAAATAGAGTGTTACAAAACTGCTCTATGAAAATTTATGTTCAACTCTGTGAGTTGAATGCACACATCAAAAAAAGTTTCTGAGAATGCTTCTGTCTAGTTTTTATGTGAAGATATTTCCTTTTCTAAAAAAGGCCTCAAAACTCTCAAAATGTCCACTTGCGGAATCTATTAAAAAGTATCCCAAAACTGCTCTATCAACAGAAAGGTTCAACTCTGTGAGTTGCATGCACACATCCCAAAGAAGTTTTTGAGAATGCTTCTGTCTAATTTTTATGTGAAGATATTTCCTTTTCTACCATAGGTCTCAAAGACCTCCAAATATCCACCAGCAGACACTACAAAAAGAGTGTTTCAAAACTGCTCTATCAAAAGGAAGGCTGAACTCTGTGAGTTGAGTGCACACATCACAAAGTAGTTTCTGAGAATGCTTCTGTTTAGTTTCTATTTGAAGATATACCCGTTTCCAATGAAGACACCAAAACGGTATAAATATCCCCTTTCAAATTGTACAAAAAGAGAGTTTCAAAACTGCTCTATCAAAAGGAAGGTTTAACTCTGTGAGTTGAATGCACACATCACAAAGAAATCCTGAGAATGCTTCTGTCTAGTTTTTTTGTGAAGATAATTCCTTTTTCACTGAAGGCCTCAAAGCACTCCAAATGTCCTCTTGCGTATTCTACAAAAAAAATGTTTCAAAACTCCTCTATCAAAAGGAAGGTTCAACTCTGTGAGTTGAATGCACACATCACAAGTAAGTTTCTGAGAATGCTTCTTTGTAGTTTTTATGTGGACATATTCCCGTTTCCAACGAAGGCCTCAAAGCGCCCCGAATATCCACTTACAAATTCTACAAAAAGATTGTTTCAAAACTGCTCAATGAAAAGTTATGTTGAACTCTGTGAGTTCAATGCACACAACACAAAGAAGTTTCTGAGAATGCTTCTGTCTATTTTTTTTGTGAAGATATTTCCTTTACTACCATAGGCCTCAAAGCACTCCAAATATCCATCTGCAGATTCTACAAAAAGAGTATTTCAAAACTGCTCTATCAAAAGAAAGGTTGAACACTGTGATTTGAATGCACATATCAGAAAGTAGTTTTTGAGAATGCTTCTGTCCAGTTTTAAATTGATGATATTCTCGTTCCCAACGAAGGCTTCAAAGATCTCCAAATATCTAATTGCAAATTCCTAAAAAAGAGTGTTTCAAAACTGCTATATGAAAAGGAAGTTTTAATTCTGTGATTCGAATGCACGCATCACAATGTACTTTCTGAGAATGCTTGTTTCTAGTTTTTATTTGAAAGTATTCCCATTTCCAAAAAGGCTTCAAAGTACGCCAAATATCCACTTGCAGATTCTACAAAAAGTGTGTTTCAAAACTGCTCTCTGAAAACAAAGCTTCAACTCTGTGATTTGAATGCACACATCACAAAGAAGTTTCTGAGAATGCTTCTGTCTGGTGGTCATTTGAAGATATTCCCGTTTCCAACAAAGTCTTCAAAGCACTCCAAATATCCAATTGCAGATTCTACAAAAAGAGTGTTTTAAAACTGCTCTATGAAAAGTTATGTTCAACCCTATGAGTGGAATGCCCACATCACAAAATGTTTCTGAAAATGCTTCTGTCTAGTTTTTATGTGAAGATATTCCCGTTCCCAATGAAGGTCTCAAAACGTTCCAAATAACCACTTGCAGGTTCTTCAAAAGGAGTGTTTCACAACTGCACTAGGAAAACGTATGTTCAACTCTGCGAGTTGAATGCAAACATCACATAGAAGTTTCTGAGAAAGCTTCTGTCTAGTTTTCATTTCAAGATATTTCCTTTTCCACCATA
The DNA here is from genome assembly GCF_028885655.2 of Pongo abelii. NCBI lineage: Eukaryota > Metazoa > Chordata > Mammalia > Primates > Hominidae > Pongo > Pongo abelii. The sequence goes on from NC_072007.2 coordinate 12,372,987, forward strand.
GCCCTCAGAGCACTTCAAATGTCCTCTTTCAGATTGTACAAAGAGTATTTCAAAACTGCTCTATCAAAGGAAAGGTTCAACTCTCTGGGTTGAATGGACACATCACACAGTTGTTTCTGAGAAGGCTTCTGTTTGTTTTTTAATTCAAAATATTCCCGTTTCCAATGAAAGCTCAAGCCCTCCAAATATCCACTTCCAGATACTACAAAAAGAGTGTTTCAAAACTGCTCTATGAAAAGTTATGTTCAGCACCCTGAGTTGAATGTACACATCATGAAGAAATTTCTGAGAATGCTTCTGTCTAGTTTTTATGTTAAGATATTCGTGTTTCCAAGGAATGCCTCTAATCAGTACCAATATCCACTTACAGTTTCTTCAAAAAGAGTGTTTGACAACTGCTCTATGAAAAGGAAAGTTCAACTCTGTGAGTTGAATGCACACATCACAAAGAAAATTCTGAGAATGCTTCTGGTAATTTCTAAGAATGCTTCTGTCTAGTTTTTATTTGAAGATATTCCCACTTCCAACGAAGTATTCAAAGAGCTCTAAATGTCCACTTGCAGATTCTACAAAAAAAGTGTTTCAAAACTGTTACATCAAAAGGAGGGTTCAACTCTGTGAGTTGAATGCACACATCACAAAGAAGTATCTGACAATGCTTCTGTTTAGTTTTTATATGAAGATATTCCTGTTTCCAAAGAAGGCCTCAAAACAGTCCAAGTATCCCCTTGCAGATTGTACAAAAAGAGTGTTTCAAAACTGCTCAATCAAAAGTTATGCTAAATTCCGTGAGTTGAATGCACACATCAAAAACACGTTTCTGAGAATGCTTCTGTCTAGTGTTTATGTGAAGATATTCCCATTTCCAATGAAGGCCTCTAAGCAGTCAAAATATCCACTTGCAGGTTCTTCAAATAGAATGATTCACAACTTCTCTATGAAAAGGTATGTTCAACTCTATGAGTTGGATGCACACATCACAAAGTAGATTCTGAGAATGCTACTGTCTAGTTTTTAGTTGAAGGTATTCCCGTTTCCAAGAAAGGCTTCAAAACGCTCCAATTATCCACTTGCAGATCCTACAAAAAAAGTGTTTCAAATCTGCTTTATCAAAAGGAAGTTTTAACTCTGTGAGTTGAATACACGCATCACAAAGAAGTTTCTGAGAATGTTTCTGTCTTGTTTTTATGTGAAGATATTTCCTTTTTTGCCAGAGACCTCAAAGCGCTCCAAATGTCCACTTGCAGATTCTACAAAAAGAGTGTTTCAATACTTCTCTACCAAAAGGAAGTTTCATCTCTGTGAGTTGAATCCACTCATCACAAAGAAGTTTCTGAGAATTTTTCTGTCTAGTTTTTATGTGAATTTAATCCCGTTTCCAACCAAGGCCTCAAATCGGTTCAAATATCTACCTTTGGATTCTACAAAAAGAGTGTTTCTAAATTGCTCTATCAAAAGGAAAGTTCAATTCTGTGAGTTGAATGCACCCATCACAAGAAGTTTCTGAGAATGCTTCTGTCTAGTTTTTATTTGAAGATATTCCCGTTTCCAATGAAGGATTCAAATTGCTCCAAATATCCACTTGCCGATTCTTCAAAAGGACGGTTTCAAAACTGCTCTATCAAAAGGAAGCTTCAACTGTGTGAGTTGAATGTACACATCACTAAGTAGTTTCTGAGAATGCTTCTGTCTAGTTTTTATGAGAAGATATTCCTGTTTCCAATGAGGGCCTCAATACGGTCCAAATATCCCCTTTCAGATACTGCAAATAGAGTTTTTCAAATCTCCTCTATAAAAAGTTATATTCAACTCTGTGAGTTGAATACACACATCACAAACTTATTTCTGAGAATGCTTCTGTCTAGTTTTTATTTGAAGATATTCCCGTTTCCAACGAAGTCTTCAAAACACTCCAAATATACACTTGCAGATACTACAGAAGGAGTATTTCAAACGTGCTCCATCAAAAGAAAGTTTAAACTCTGTGAGTTGAATACACACATCACAAAGAAGTTTCAGATAATGCTTCTCTCTAGATTTTATTTGAAGATATTTACTTTTCCACCATAGCCCTCAAAGCGTTACAAATGTCTATATGCAGATTCTACAAAAAGAGTGTTTCAAAACTTCCCTGTCAAAAGAAATATTCAACACTGTGAGTTGAATGCACACAACACAAAACAGTTTCTGAGAATGCTTCTGTCGAGTTTTTATTTGAAGAAATTCCCGTTTCCAATGAAGGCTTCAAAGCACTCAAAATATCCATTTGCAGATTGTACAAAAAGAGTGTTTCAAAACTGTTCTACCAAAAGGAAGGTTCAACTCTGTGAGTTGAATGCACACATCACAAAGAAGTTTCTGAGGCTTCTTCTGAGTAGTTTTTATGTGAAGAGGTTTCCTTTACCACCGAGGGCTTCAAAGCCCTCCAAATGTCCACTGGCAGATTCTTAAAAAAAAAGTGTTTCAAAGCTGCTCTATCAAAAGGAAGGTTCAACTCTGTGAGTTGAATGTACACATAACAAAGAAGTTTCTGAGAATCCTTCTATCTACTTTTTATATGAAGATGTTTCCTTTTCCACCAATGGTCACAAAGCACTCCAAATGTCCACTTGCAGATTCTGCAAAAAAAGTGTTTCAAACGTGCTGTATCAAAAGAAATGTTCAACTCTATAAGTTGAAGGCAGACATCACAAAACTGTTTCTGAGACTTCTTCTGTCTAGTTTGTATGTGAAGGTATTCCCTTTTCTACCATAGGCCCCAAAGCAGTCCAAATATCCATTTGCAGATTCTACAAAAAGAGTTTTCAAAACTGCTCTATCAAAAGAAAGGCTCAACTCCATGAATTGAATGCTTACATCTCAAAGGAGTTTTGGAGAATGCTTCTGTCTAGTTTTTATTTGAAGATATTCCCGTTTCCAACGAAGGATTCAAAGTGCTCCAAATATCCACTTGGAGATTCTACAATAAGAGTCTTTCAAAGCTGCTCTATCAAAAGGAAGGCTCATCACTGTGAGTTTGAATGCACACATCACAAAAAAGTTCCTGACAATGCTTCTGTCTAGTATTTATGTGAAGATATTTCCTTTTGTACCAAAGGTCTCAAAGGGTTCAAAATGTCCTCTTGCAGATTCTACCAAAAATGTGTTACAAAATTGCTCTACCAAAACAAAGGTTCAACTCTGTGAGTTGAATACACACATCACAAAGATGTTTCTAAGAATGCTTCTCTCTAGTTTTTATGTGAAGGTATTCCCGTTTAAATAGAAAGCCTCAAAATGGTCAAAATATCCCCTTGCAGATTCGACAAAAAGAGTGTTTCAAAACTGCTTTATCAAAAGGAAGCTTCAACCCTGTGAGTTGAATGCACACATCACAAAGAAGTTTCTGAGAATGCTTCTGTCAAGTTTTTATCTGCAGATATTCCCTTTTCCAACGAAGGCCTCAAAGTCGTCTAAATATCCACTTGCAGATTCTACAAAAAGAGTGTATCAAAACTGCTCTATGAAAAGTTATGTACAACAATGTGAATTGAATTCACACATCACAAAGAAGTTTCTGAGAATGGTTCAGTCTAGTTTTTATGTGAAGACATTCCCATTTCCAATGAAGGCCTCAAATCGGTCCTAATATCCACTTGCAAGCCTTCAAAAAGAGAGTTTCACAACTCCTCTATGAAAAGGTGTGTTCAACTCTGTGAGTTGAATGTGCACATAACAAAGAAGTTTCTGAGAATACTTCTGTGTAGTTTTTATTTGAAGATATTTCCTTTTCCACCACAGCTCTCAAAGCGCTACAAGCAACCACTTGAAGATGCTGCAAAAAGAGTGTTTCAAAACTGATCTATCAAAAGAAAGGTTTAACTCTGTGACTTGAATGTACACGTCACAAAACAGTTTCTGGGAATGCTTCGGTCTCTTCTTTATTTGAAGAAATTCCCGTTTCCAATGAAGGCTTCAAATCTCTCCAAATAGCGAATTGCAGATTCTACAAAAAGTGTGTTTCAAAACTGCTCTATAAAAAGGAAGGTTCAACACTGTGAGTTGAATGCACACATCTCAAAGAAGTTCCTGAGAATGCATCTCTCTAGATTTTATGTGAAGATATTTCCTTTTCTAATGTAGGCCTCAAAGCACTCCAAATATCCACTGGCAGATTCTACAAAAAGTGGGATTCAAAACTGCTCTATCAAAAGAAATGCTCAATTTGGTGAGTTGAAAGCACACATTACAAGGTAGTTTCTGAGAATGCTTCTGTCTAGTTTTTATTTGAAGATATTACCGTTTCCAACGAAGGCTTCAAACCACTCCAAATAACCACTTGCAGATTCTATAAAAAGAGTGTTTCAAAACTGCTCTATAAAAAGGAAGTTTATACCGTGTCAGTTGAATGCACACATCACAAAGAAGTTTCTGAGAAAGCTTCTGTGTAGTTTTTATATGAAGATGTTTCCTTTTCTACCGTAGGCCTCAAAGCACTACAAATATCCACTTGCAAATTCTACAAAAGAGAGTTTCAAAACTGCTATATGAAAGTGAACGTTCAACCCCATGAGTTGAATGCACGTATCATAAATAAATTTCTGAGAATGCTACTCTGTAGTTTTTATGTAAAGATATTTCCTTTTCCACCTAAGGCATAAATGCACTCAAAATGTCCACTTGAAGATTCTACAAAAAGAGTGATTCAAAACTGCTCTCTGAAACGTTAAGTTCAACTCAGTGAGTTTAATGCACACATCACAAAGAAGTTTCTGAGAATGCTTCTGTCTAGTTTTTATGTGAGAATATTTCCTTTTCTATCATAGGACTCAAAGTGCTCTAGGAATCCACTTGCAGATTCTACCAAAATTGTGTTTCAATGCTGCTTTATCAAAAGAAAGATTCGACTCTGTGAGTTGAATGCACACATCAGAAAGAAGTTTCTGAGAACCCTTCTGTCCAGTTTTTATGTGAAGATATTTCTTTTTCCAGGAAAGGCCTCAAAGCCTGCCAAATATCCACTTGCAGATTTTACAAAAAGAGTGTTTCAAAACTACCCTATCTAAAGGAAAGTTCAACTCTGTAAGTTGAATGCACACGTCACAAATAAGTTTCTGAGAACACTTCTGTCTAGTTTTTATGTGAAGATATTTCCTTTTCTAGCATAGGCCACAAAGCTCTCCAAATATCCACTTTCAGATTCTACAAAAAGAGTGTTTCAAAACTGCTCTATCAAAAGGAAGGTTCAACTCTGTGAGTTGAATGCACACATCACAAACCAGTTTCTGAGAATGCTTCTGTCTAGTTTTTATGTGAGGGTATTTCCTTTTCCAGCATAGGACTCAAAGCCCTCCAAATATCCACTTGCAGATTCTACAATAACAGTGTTTCAAAACAGCTCTATCTAAAGGAAGGTTCAACTCTGTCAGTTGAATGCCCACAAAACAAAGAAGTTTCCGTGACTGCTTCAGTCTAGTTTTTATGTGAAGATATTTCTTTTTCCACTGAAGGCCTCAAAGTGATTAAATGTACACTTGCAGATTCTACAAAAAATGGTTTCAAAACTGCTTTATGAAAAGTTATGTTCAACTCTGTGAGCTGAATGCACATATCACAAAGAAGTTTCTGAGAATACTTCCGTTTAATTTTCTTTGAAGATATTTCATTTTCCACCATAGCCCATGAAGCGCTACAAATGTCCACTTGCAGATTTGACAAAAAGAGTGTATCAAAACTGATCTATGAAAGGTAACGTTCAGCTATGTAAGTTGAATGAACACATCAAAAAGCAGTTTTTGAGAATGGTTCTGTCTTGTTTTTAGTGGAAGATATTCTCGTTTCCAACGAAGGTTTCAAAGTGCTGAAAATGTCCAATTGCAGATTCTACAAAAAGAAAGTTTCAAAGCTGCTCTATCAAAAGGAAGATTCAACTCTGTGAGTTCAATGCACACATCACAAAGAAGTTTCTGAGAATGCTATTGTCTAGTTTTTATGTGGAAATATTTCCTTTTCCACCAAATGTCTCCAAGCGCTGCAAACATCCACTAGCAGATTCTACACAAAAAGTGTTTCAAAACTGCTCTATAAAATGGAAGGTTCAATTCTGTGAGTTGAATGCGCACATCACAAAGAGGTTTCTGAGAATGCTTCTGTCTAGTTCTTATGTGAAGATATTCCCCTTTCCAACAAATGCCTCAAAACGGTCCAAATATCCCCTTGCAGATTCTACAAAAAGAGTGTTTCAATCTGCTCTATCAAAAGTAAGGTTGAACTGTGTGAATTGAATGCACACACCACAAAGAAGTTTCTGAGAATGTGTCTCTCTAGTTTTTATGGGAAGATATTCCCGTCTCCAATGAAGGCCTCAAAGGAGTGCAAATATCCACTTGCAGATTCTACAAAAAGTGTGTTTCAAAACTGCTTTATGAAAACCTATGTTCAACTCTGTGAGTTGAATGCACACATCACAAAGAAGTTTCTGAGAATGCTTTTGGGGAATTTTTAGGTGAAGATATTTCCGTTTCCAATGAAAGCCTCAAATCGGTCCAAATATCCACTTGCAGGTCCTTCAAAAACAGTGTTTCACAAATGTTCTATGAAAAGTTATATTCAACCCTGTGAGTTGAAAGCACACATCTAAACGAAGTTTCTGAGAATGTTTCTGTCTAGTTTTTATGTGAAGTTATTTCCTTTACTAACATAGGCCTCAAAGCACTCTAAATATCCACTTGTAGATTCTACAAAAACATTGTTTCAAAACTGCTCTATCAAAAGGAAAGCTCAACTCTGTAAGTTGAATGTACAAACCACAAAGGGCTTTCTGAGAATGCTTCTGTCTAGTTTTTATTTGAAGATATTCGCAATACCAAAGAAGGCTTCAAACCGCTCCAATTGTCCACTTGCAGATTGTACAAAAAGAGTGTTTCAAAACTGCTGTATCAAAAACAATGTTCAACTCTGTGAGTTGAATGCACACATCAAAGGTAGTTTCAAAGAATGCTTCTGTCTGATTTTTATATGAAGATAATTCTTTTTCCACTGAAGTCCTCAAAGCACTCCGAATGTCCACTGGCAGGTTCTACAAAAAATTGTTTCAAAACTGCTCTATCAAAATGAAGGTTCAAATCTGTGAGTTGAATGAGGTCATCAGAAAGAAGTTTCTGAGAATATTTCTGTCCAGTTTTTATGTGCAGATATTCCCGTTTTCAATGAAGGGCTCAAATCGGTTCAAATATCCCCTTGCAGATTCTACAAAAAGAGTGTTTAAAAACTGCTCTATCAAATGGAAGTTTCAACTCTGTGAGTTGAATGCACATATCACAAAGAAGTTTCTCAGAATGCTTCTGTCTAGTTTTTATGTGAAGATATACTCATTTCCAACGAAGTCCTCAAATTGGCCCAAATATCCACTTGCAGGTTCTTCAAAAAGCATGTTTCACAACTGCTCTACGAAAGGTATTCTCAATTCTGTGAGTTGAATGCACACATCACAAAGGTGTTTGTGAGAATGTTTCTGCTTAGATTTTTATGAAGATATTCCCCTTTCCAACGAAGGAATGCAACCGGTCCAAATATCACTTTGCAGATTCTACAAAAACAGTGTCTCAAAACTGCTTTATCAAAAGGAAGGTTCAACTCTGTGAGTTGAATGCACACATCACAAAGACATTTCTGAGAATGCTTCTGTTTAGTATTTGTGTGAAGATATTCCCGTTTCCAATGAGGGCCTCAAATTGTCCCAAATATTCACTTTCAGGTTCTTCAAAAAGCGTGTTTCACAACTGCTCCACGAAAAGGTATTCTCAACTCTGTGAGTTGAATGCACACATCACAAAGGAGTTTGTGACAATGTTTCTGCTTAGATTTTTGTGAAGATATTCCCCTTTCCAATGAAGGAACGCAATCGGTCCAAATATCACTTTGCAGATTCTACAAAAACAGGGTCTCAAAACTGCTCTATCAAAAGGCAGGTTCAACTCTGTGAGTTGAATGCACACATCACAAAGACATTTCTGAGAATGCTTCTGTCTAGTTTTTATGTGAAGATATTCCCGTTTCCAATGAGGACCTCAAATTGGTCCAAGTATACAGTTGCAGGTTCTTCAAAAACAGTGCTTCACAACTGCTCTATGAAGAGGAATGTTCAACTGTGTGAGTTCAATGCAAAAATCACAAAGAAGTTTCTTAGACTATTTCTGTCTAGTTTTAATTTGAAGATATTTCCTATCCCAACATAGCCCTCAAAGTGCTACAATTGTCCACATGCAGATTCTGTAAAAAGAGTTTTTCGAAACTGCTCTATCAAAAGAAAGGTTCAACTCTGTGAGTTGAATGCACACATCACAAAGTAGTTTATGAGAATGCTTCTGTCTATTTTTTATTTGAAGATATTCTGGATTCCAACGAAGGAACCATAGCATTCAAAATATCCACTTGCAGATTCTACAAAAAGGGGGTTTCAAAACTGCTCTATCAAAAGGAAGGTAAAACTCTGTGAGTAGAATGCACATTCCACAAAGCAGTTTCTGAGAATGCTTCCCTCAATTTTTTATGTGAAGAAATTCTCGTTACCAAAAAAGGCCTCAAATCGGTCCACATATCCCCTTGCGGACTCTACAAAAAGAGTGTTTCAAAACTGCTCTATGAAAAGGCATGTTCAACTCTGTGAGCAGAATGCACACATCACAAATAAGTTTCTGAGAATGCTTCTGTCTAGTTTTTATGTGAAGATATTTCCTTTTCCACAGAAGGCCTCAATGCGCTCCAAATGTCCACTTGCAGATTCTACAAACGAAGTGTTTTGAAACTGCTCAATAAAAAGGAATGTTAAAATCTGTGAGTTGAATGCGCACATCCCAAAGAAGTTTCTGAGAATGCTTCTGTCTAGTTTTTATGTGAATGTATATGCTTTTGGAATGAAGGTCTCAAAATGGTGCAAACATCATCCTGCAGTTTATACAAAAAGAGTGTTTCATAACTGCTCTATCAAAAGGAAAGTTTAACTCTGTGAGAAGAATGCACACATCACAATTCAGTTTTTGAGAATGCTTCTGTCTAGTTTATATTTGAAGATATTCCCGTTTCCAAGGAAGGATTCAAAGTGCTCCAAATATCCACTTGCAGATTCTACAAAAAGATATTTTCAAGCCTGCTCTATCAAAAGGAAGTTTCAGCTCAGTAAATTGAATGCACACATCACAAAGAAGTTTCTGAGAATGCTTCTGTCTAGTGTTTATGTGAAGATATTTCCTGTTCCACTGAACGCCTCAAAGTGCTCCAAATGTCCACTTGCAGATTCTACAAAAAGAGTGTTTCAAAGCTGCTCTATTAAAAATTATGTTTAACTCTGTGAGTTAAATGCACACATCACAAAGAAGTTTCTGATAATGCTTCTGTCTACTTTTTATGTGGATATTTCATATTCCACCAAATTCCTAAAAGTGCTCCAATTGTCCACTTGCAGATTCCACAAAAAGAGTGTTTCAAAACTGCTCTATGAAAAGTTATGTTCAAATCTATGAGTTGAATGCGCACATCACAAAGCAGTTTCTGAAAATGCTTCTGTCTAGTTTTTATGTGAAGATCTACTCATTTCCAAGGAAGGCCTCAAATAGGTCTAAATATCCCCTTGCAGAATCTAGGAAAAGAGGTTTTCAAAACTGCTGTATCTAAAGGAAAGTTCAACACTGTGTGTTGAATGCACACATCACAAAGTAGTTTCTGAGAACGCTTCTGTCTTGTTTTTATTTGAAGATATTTTCTTTTCCACCATAATCCTTGAAACACTCCGAATATCCACTTGTAAATTCCACAAAAAGATTGCTTAAAACTGTTCTATCAAAAAGAAGGCTGTACACTGTGAGTTGAATGCACACATCACAAAGTGGTTTCTGAAAATGAATCTGTCTAGTTCTTATTTGAAAATACTCACGATTCCAAAGAATGCTTCAAAGCCCTCCAAATATCCACTTGCAGATTCTACAAAAAGAGTGCTTTAAGAGTGCTCTATCAGAAGGAAGGTTCAACTCTGTGAGTAGAATGCACACATCAAGAAGAAGTTCCTGAGAATGCTGTTGTATAGTTTTTAAGTGAGGTTATTTCCTTTTCCACCACAGGCCTCAAAGCGCTCCAAATATCCACTTGCAGATTATACAAAAACAGTGTTTCAAAACTCTTCTATCAAAAGGAAGGTTCAACTCTGTGAGTTGAATGCACACATCAAAAAGAAGTTTCTGAGAATGCTTCCATCTAGTTTTTATGAGAAGATATTTCCTTTTCTTCCATAGGCTTCAAAGCACTCCAAATATCCACTTACAGATTCTAGAAAAAGAGTGTTCCAAAACTACTCTATGAAACATTATGTTCAACTCTGTGAGTGGAATGCACACATCTCAAAGATGTTTCTGAGAATGCTTCTGTCTAGTTTTTATGTGAAGATATACCCGTTTCCAAAGAAGGCCTCAATTCGGTCCAATTATCCACTTGCAGGCTCTTAGAAAGCATGTTTAACAACTGCTCTGTGAAAAGATTTGTTCACCTCTGTGAGTTCAATGCAAACATCACAAAGAAGTTTCTGAGAATGCTTTGTCTAGTTTTTATGTGAAGATATTTCCTTTTCTACCATACGCCTCAAAGCGCTGCAAATATCCACTTGCCGATTCTACAAAAAGAGTGTTTCAAAACTGCTCTATCAAAAGGAAGGCTCAACTCCGTGAGTTGAATGTACACACCAAAAATTAGTTTCTGAAAATTCTTCTATCTAGATTTTATTTCAAGATATACCCGTTTCCAATGAAAGCTTCAAAGCGCTCCATATATCCACTTGCAGATTGTACAAAAAGAGTGTTTCAAAACTGCTCGATGAATCGTTATGTTCAACTCTGTGAGTTGAATGCACACATCACAAAGAAGTTTCTTAGGGTACTTCTGTCTAGTTTTTATATGAAGATATTTCCTTTTAAACTGAAGGCCTGAAAGCACTCCAAATGTCCTCTTGCAGATTCTGCAAAAAAAGTTTTTCAAAACTGTTCTATGAAAAGGAAGATTCAACTCAGTGAGTTGAATGCTCACATAACAAAATAGTTTCTGAGAATGCTTCTGTGTACTTTTATGTGAAGATATTCCTGTTTCTGATGAAGGCCTCAAAACGGTCCAAATATCCCATTGCAGATTCTAGGAAAAGAGTGTTTCAAAAGTGTTCTATCAAGAGGAAGGTTCAACTCTGTGAGTTGAAAGCACACATCACTAAGAAGTCTCTGAGAATGCTTCTGTCTAATTTTTATTTGAAGATATTCCCGTTTCCAACAAAGGCCTCAAAGCGGACCAAATTTCCACTTGCAGATTCTACAAAAAGAGTGTTTCAAAACTGCTCTATGAAAAGGAAGGTTCACCTCTGTGAGTTGAATGCACACATCACAAAATCGTTTCTCAGAATGCTTCTGTCTAGTTTTTATGTGAAGCTATTCCGGATTCCAATTAAGCCCTCAAATCGGTCTATCCCCTTGCAGAACCTACAAAAACAGTGTCTCAAAACTCCTCTATCAAAAGGAAGGATCAACTCTGTCTGTTGAATGCATACATCAGAAAAAATTTCTGAGAATTCTTCTTTCTTGTTTTTATGTGCAGGTACTCCCGTTGCCAAAGAAGGCCACAAAGCGTTCCAAGTATTCACTTGCAGATTCCACAAAAAGACAGTTTCAAAACTGCTCTATGAAAAGATATGTACAATTCTATGAGTTGAACGCACACATCACAAAGAAGTTTCTGAGTATGCTTCTGTGTAGTTTTTATTTGATGATATTTCCTTTTCCACCATAGCCCAAAATCGCTAAAAGTGTCCATTTGTAGATTCTAAAAAAGAGTGTTTCAAAAATGCTCTTTAAAAAGATAGTTCAACTCCTTGAGCTGAATGCACACATCACAAAGAAGTTTCTGAGAATGCTTCTGTCTACTTTTTATGTGAAGAAATTCACGTTTCAAACGAAGGCCTCAAATCGTTCCAAAATTCCACTTGCAGAAGCTAGAAAAAGAGTGTTTCAAAACAGCTCTATGAAAAGTTATGTTCAACTCTGTGAGTTGAATTCAAACATCACAAAGAAGTTTATGAGAATGCATCTGTCTAGTTATTATGTGAAGACATTTCCTTTTGTACCATAGGCCACAATGTGCTCCAAATATCCAACCGTAGATACTTCAAAAAGAGTGTTTCAAAACTATTCTATCAAAAGGAAGGCTCAACTCTGTGAGTCGAATGCACACATCACAAAGTAGTTTCTGAGAATGCTTCTGTCTAGTTTTCATTTGAAGATATTCCGTTTCCCAATGAAGGCTTCAAAGCGCTCCAAATATCCACTTGCAGATTCTACAAAAAGACTGTTTTAAAACTGCTGTATCAAAAAGAAAGTTCAACACTGTTAGTTGAATGCACACATCACAAAGGAGTTTCTGAGATTGTTTCTGTCTAGTTTTTAAGCGAAGATATTTCCTTTTCTACCATAGGCCTCCAAGCTCTCCAAATATCCAATTTCAGATAATATAAAAAAAGTGATTCAAAACTGGTCTATCAAAACAAAGTTTCAACTCTGTGATTTGAATGCACACATCACAAAGATGTTTCTGAGAATGTCTTTGTCCAGTTTTTCAGTGAAGACATTTCCTTTTCTACCATAGGCCTCAAAACGGTCCAATTGTCCCCTTACAGATTGTAGAAAAAGAGTGCTTCATAACTGCTCTATCAAAGGGAAGGTTTAACTCTGTGAGTTGAATGCACACATCTTCAAGAATTTTCTGAGAATGCTTCTGTCTAGTTTTTATGTGAAGAAATTCCCGTTTCGAATGAAAGCCTCAAATTGTTGAAATATACCCTTGCAGATTTTACAAAAAGAATGTTTCAAAACTGCTCTATCAAAAGGAATGTTGAACTCTGTGAGATGAATGCACAGATCACAAAGTAGTTTCTGAGAATGCTTCTATTTTTTATGTGCAGATATTCCTGTTTCCAATGAAGGCCTAAAAGCGTTCCAATTATCCACTTGCAGATTCTAAAAACAGACGGTTTCAAAACTGTTCTATGAAAAGTTATGTTCAACTCTGTGAGTTGAATGCACATGTCACAAAGAAGTTTCTGAGAATGATTCTCTCTAGTTTTTATGTGAAGATATTTCCCTTTCCACCAAAGGCCTGAAATCGCTCCAAATGTCCACTTGTACATTCCAAAAAAAAAAAAAGGTTTCAAAGCTACTCTAGCAAAAGGAAGGTTCAACTGTTTAAGTTGAATGCACACATCAAAAAGTAGTTGCTGACAATGCTTCTGTCTAGTTTTTATGTGGAGATATTCCTGTTTCCAACGAAGGCCTCAAATTGGTCCAAATATCCCCTTGCAGATTCTACAAAAAGAGTGTTTCAAAACTGCTCTATGAAAAGTTATGTTCAATTCTGTGAGTTGAATGCACACATCACAAAGAAGTTTCTGGGAATGCTTCTGTCTAATTTTTATGGGAAGATATTCCCGTTTCCAATGAATGAATCAAACCGTCCAAATATCCACTTGCAGATTCTACAGAAAGAGTGTTTCAAAACTGTCCTATGAAAACTTATGTTCTACTCTGTGAGTTGAATGCACACATCACAAAGAAAGTTTCTGAGAATGTTTCTGTCTAGTTTTTATGTGAAGATATTCCCGATTACAACGAAGGCCTCAAATTGGTAAAATTATCCACTTGCAGGATTTCAAAAAGAGTGTTTCACAACTGCTCTATGAAAAAGCATGTTCAACTCTGTGAGGTGAATGCAAATATCACAAAGAAGTTTCTGTGAATGCTTCCGTCTAGTTTTTATTTGAAGATATTTCAATTTCCACCATAGCCCTCAAAGCGATACAAATGTCCATTTGCAGATTCTACAAAAAGAGTGTTTCAAAGCTGCTCTATCAAAGGAAATGTTCATCTCTGTGCGTTGAATGCACACTTCACAAAGTAGTTTCTGAGAATGCTTCCGATTTTATTTGAACACATTCCCGTTTCCAATGAAGGCTTCAAAGCTCTCCAAGTATCCAATTGCAGATACTACAAAAATAGTGTTTCAAAACTGCTCTATCAAAAGGAAGATTCAACTCTGGGAGTTGAATGCACACAACACAAAGAAGTTTCTGATAATGCTTCTGTCTAGTTTTTATGTGAAGAGATTTCCTTTTCCAATGAAGTCCTCTAAGCACTCCAATTGCCTACTTCCAGATTCTACAAAAAATATGTTTCAAAACTGCTCTATGAAAAGGATGGTTCAACTCTGTGAGTTGAATGCACAGATAACAGAGAAGTTTCTGAGATTGCTTCTGTCTAGTTTTATGTGAAGATATTGCCTTTTCCACCAAAGACCTCAAAGCACTACAAATGTCCACTTGCAAATTCCATTAAAAAAGGTTTCAAACTGCTCTATCAAAAGGAAGTTTCAGCTCTGTGAGCTGAATGCACACATCACAAAGAAGTTTCTGACAGTGCTCAGGTCTTGTTTTTATCTGAAGATATTCCCGTTTGCAACGAAAGCCTCCAATCGGTCCAAATATCCCCTTTCAGATTGTACAAAAAGAGTGTTTCAAAACTGCTCTATGAAAAGTTATGTTCTACTCTGTGAGTCGAATGCACACATCACAAAGTAGTTTCTGAGAACGCTTCTGTCTAGATTTTATGTGAAGATATTCCCGTTTCCAATGAAGGCTTCACACTGTCCAAATATGCTCTCGCAGATTCTAAAAAAAGAGTGTTTCAAAACTGCTCTATGAATAGTTATGTTCAACTCCATGAGTTGAATGCATACATTACAAAGTAGTTTCTGAGAATCCTTCTGTCTAGTTTATATGTGAAGATGTTCCCGTTTTCAATGAAGGCCTCAAATCATTCCAAATATCCACTTGCAGGTCCTTCAAAAAGAGTGTTCAACAACTGCACTAAGAAAATGTATGTTCAACTCCGTGAGTTGAATGCAAACATTCCAAAGTTGTTTCTGAGTATTTTTCTGTGTAGTTTTTGGTTGAAGATATTTCCTTTTCCACGATAGCCCTCAAGGTGCTACAAATGTCCTCTTTCAGATTCTACAAAAAAGAGAGTTTCTAAACTGCTCTATGAAAAGAAAGGTTCAACTCTGTGAGTTGAATGGCCATATCACAAAGTTGTTTCTGAGAGTGCTTCGGTCCAGTTTTTATTTGAAGATATTCCCGTTTCAAACGAAGGCTTCAAAGCCCTCTAAATATTCGCTTGCAGATTCTACAAAAAATTGTTTCAAAACTACTCTATCAAAAGGAAGATTCAACTCGGTGGGTTGAATTCACACTTCACAAAGAAGTTTCTGAGAATGCTTCTGTCTAGTTTTCATGTGAAGATATTTCCTTTTCCACTGGAGGACTCAAAGTGATCCAAAAGTCCACTTTCAGATACCACAAAAAAACTGTATCTAAACGGCTCTATCAAAAGGAAGGTTCAACTCTGTAAGTTGAACGCACACAAAAGAAAGAACTTTCTGAGAATGCTCAGTCTAGTTTTTATGTGAAGATATTTCCTTTTCCACTGAAGGCCTCAAAGCGCTCCAATTGTCCACATTCACATTCCACAAAAAAAGGTTTCAAAACTGCTCTATCAAAATGAAGGTTTAACTCTTTGAGTTGAATGCACACATCACAAAGAAGTTTCTGACAATGCTTTTGTCTAGTTTTTATGTGATGGTATTCAAGTTTCCAACGAAGGCCTCAAATCCGTCCAAATATCCCCTTACACATTCTACAAAAAGACTGTTTCAAAACTGCTCTACGAAAAGTTATGTTCAAATCTTTGAGTTGAATGCACCCATCACAAAGAAGTTTCTGAGAATGCTTTGGTGTAGTTTTTATGGGAAGATAATTCCGTTTCTAATGAAGCCCTGAAAGGGTCAAAATATCCACTTGTGGATTATACAAAAAGAGTGTTTCAAAACTGCTCCATGAAAACTTATGTTCTCCTCCGTGAATTGAAAGCATACATCACAAAGAAATTACTGATAACACTTCTGTCCAGTTTTTATGTGAAGATATTCCTGTTTTTAAAGAAGGCCCCAAATCGGTCCAAATATCCACTTGCATGTTCTTCAAAAAGAGTGTTTCCCTACTGCTCTATCAAAAGGAATGTTCAACTCTGTGAGTTGAATGCAAACATCTCAAAGAAGTTTCTGAGAATGCTTCTGTCTGGTTTTTATTGGAAGATATTTCCTTTTCCACCACAGCCCTCAAAGTCCTACAAATTGTCCTCTTTCAGATTCTACAAAAAGAGTGTTTCAAAACTGCTCTATGAAAAGAAAGATACAACTCTGTGAGTTGAATGCATACGTCACCAAAAAGTTTCTAAGAATGCTTCAGTCAAGTATTTATGTGAAGATATTTCCCTTTCCACCGAAGGCCTCAGAGCTCTCAAACTGTCCAATTGCAGATTCTACATAAAATGTTTCAAAACTGCTCTATCAAAAGGAAGTTTCAAATCTGTCAGTTGAAGTCACACATGAAAAAGAAGTTTCTGAGCATGCTTCTGTCTAGTTTTTATGTGAAGATATTCGCGTTTCCAATGAAGGCGTCAGAGAGGTCTAAATATCCACTTGCAGATTCCACAGAAAGAGTGTTTCAAAACTGCTCTATGAAAAGTTACATTGACCTCTGTGAGGGGAATGCACACATCTGAAAGAAGTTTTTGAGAATGCTTCTGTCTAGTTTTTCTGTGAAGATATTCATGTTTCCAATGAAGGCCTCAAATCTGTCCAAATAACCACTTGCAGGTTCTTAAAAAAGAGTGTTTCACTACTGCTCTATGAAAAGATATGTTCAACTCTGTGCGTTGCATGAAAACATCACAAAGAAGTTTCTGAGAATGATTCTGTCTAGTTTTTATGTGAAGATATTTCTTTTTACACCAGAGCCCTCAAAAAGCTGCAAATTGTCCACTTGCAGATTCTACAAAAAGAGCGTTTCAAAACTACTCTATCATAAGAAGGGTTCAACCCTGTGAGTTGAATATACATATCACAAAGTGGTTTCTGAGAATGCTTCTGTCTTGTTTTTATTTGAAGATATTACCGTTTCCAATGAAGGATTCAAAGAGCTCCAAATATCCACTTGCAGATTCTGCAAAAAGAGTGTTTCAAAACTGCTCTATCAAAAGGAAGACTCAAATCATTGAGTTGAATGCACACATCACAGAGATGTTTCTGATAATGTTTCTGTCTAGTTAGTAGGTGAAGATATTTCCTTTTCCGCCAAAGGCCTTAAAGCGCTCCAAATGTCCTCTTGCAGAATCTACACAGAGTGGGTTTCAAAACTGATATAGCAAAAGGAAGGTTCAACTCTGTGAGTTGAGTTCACATAACACAAAGAAATTTCTGAGAATGCTTCTGTCCAGCTTTTATGTGAAGATATTCCAGTTTCCAAAGAAGGCCTCAAATATGTCCAAATATCCCCTTGCAGATCCTACAAAAACATTGTTTCAAAACTGCTCTATCAAAAGAAAAGTTCAACTCTGTGAATTGAATGAACACATCACAAAGACGTTTATGAGAATGCTTCTGTCTAGTTTTTTATGTGAAGATATTCCGTTTCCAACAAAGGCCTGAAATCATTTCAAATTTCCACTTGCAGGTATCTCAAAAAGAGTGTTTCACAACTCCTCTATTAAAAGGTATGTTCAACTCTGTCAGTTGAATGCAAACATCACAAGGATATTTCTGAGAATGCTTCTGTCTAGTTTTTATTTGAAGATATTTCATTATCCAACATAGCCCTCAAAGTACTACAAATGTCCATTGCAGATCCTAGAAAAACAGTGTTTTATATCTGCTCTATCAAAAGGAAGGTTCAACTCTGTGAGTTGAATGTGCACATCACAAAGAAGTTTCTGAGAATGCTTCAGTCTTGTTTTTATTTTAAGATATATCCTTTTCCAATGAAGGAATCAAAGCGTTCCAAATATCCACTTGCAGATTTTACAAAAAGAGTGTTTCAAAACTGCTAATCAACAGGAAATTTCAACTCAGTGAATTGAATGCACACATCACAAACCAGTTTCTGAAAATTCTTCTGTCTAGTTTTTATGTGAAGACATTTCCTTTTCCTTAGAAGGCCTCAAAGTGCTCCCAGTGTCCACTTCCATATTCTACAAAAAGAGTATTTCAAAACTGCTCTATCAAAAGGAAGGTTCAACTCGGTGAGTTGATTGCACACATCACAAAGAAGTTTCTGAGAAGGCTTCTGTCTAGTTTTAAGTGAAGATATTCCCGTTTCCAACGAATGCCTCAAATCAGTCCGAATATCCCCTTGCAGATTCTACAAAAAGAGTGTTTCAAAACTAATCTATCAAAAAGAAGCTTCAATTCTGTGAAGAAAGTCATTGGTAACCTGATGGGGATGGCATTGAATCTGTAAATTACCTTGGGAAGGAGGGCCATTTTCATGATATTGATTCTTCCTACCCATGAGCATGGAATGTTCTTCCATTTGTTTGTATCCTCTTTTATTTCCTTGAGCAGTGGTTTGTAGTTCTCCTTGAAGAGGTCCTTCACATCCCTTGTATGTTGGATTCCTAGGTATTTTATTCTCTTTGAAGCAATTGTGAATGGGAGTTCACTCATGATTTGGCTCTCTGTTTGTCTGTTATTGATGTATAAGAATGCTTGTGATTTTTGTACATTGATTTTGTATCCTGAGACTTTGCTGAAGTTGCTTATCAGCTTAAGGAGATTTTGGGCTGAGACAATGGGGTTTTCTAGATATACTATCATGTCATCTGCAAACAGGGACAATTTGACTTCCTCTTTTCCTAACTGAATACCCTTGATTTCCTTCTCTTACCTAATTGCCCTGGCCAGAACTTCCAACACTATGTTGAATAGAAGTGGTGAGAGAGGGCATCCCTGTCTTGTGCCAGTTTTCAACGGGAATGCTTCCAGTTTTTGACCATTCAGTATGATATTGGCTGTGGGTTTGTCATAAATAGCTCTTATTATTTTGAGATACGACCCATCAATACCTAACTTATTGAGAGTTTTTAGCATGAAGCGTTGTTGAATTTTGTCAAAGGCCTTTTCTGCATCTATTGAGAAAATCATGTGGTTTTTGACTTTGGTTCTGCTTATATGCTGGATTACATTTATTGATTTGCGTATATTGAACCAGCCTTGCATCCCAGGGATGAAGCTCACTGGATCATGGTGGATAAGCTTTTTGATGTGCTGCTGGATTCGGTTTGCCAGTATTTTATTGAGGATTTTTGCATCAATGTTCATCAAGGATATTGGTCAAAAATTCTCTTTTTTTGTTGTGTCTCTGCCAGGCTTTGGTATCAGGATGATGCCGGCCACATAAAAAGAGTTAGGGAGGATTAGCTCTTTTTCTCTTGATTGGAATAGTTTCAGAAGGAATGGTACCAGCTCCTCCCTGTACCTCTGGTAGAATTCGGCTGTGAACCCATCTGGTCCTGGACTTTTTTTGGTTGGTAAGCTATTGATTATTGCCACAATTTCACCTCCTGTTATTGGTCTATTCAGAGATTCAACTTCTTCCTGGTTTACTCTTGGGAGGGTGTATGTGTTGAGGAATTTATCCATTTCTTCTAGATTTTCTAGTTTATTTGTGTAGAGGTGTTTGTAATATTCTCTGATGGTAGTTTGTATTTCTGTGGGATCGGTGGTGATATCCCCTTTATCATTTTTTATTGCATCTATTTGATTCTTCTCTCTTTTTTTCTTTATTAATCCTGCTAGTGGTCTATCAATTTTGTTGAACCTTTCAAAAAACCAGCTCCTGGATTCATTTATTTTTTGAAGGGTTTTTTGCGTCTCTATGTCCTTCAGTTCTGCTCTGATTTTAGTTATTTCTTGCCTTCTGCTAGCTTTTGAATGTGTTTGCTCTTGCTTTTCTAGTTCTTTTAATTGTGATGTTAGGGTGTCAATTTTCATCGCCAAGTCAATCCTAAGGCAAAAGAACAAAGCTGGAGGCATCACACTACCTGACTTCAAACTATACTACAAGGCTACAGTAACCAAAACAGCATGGTACTGGTACCAAAACAGAGATATACATCAATGGAACAAAACAGAGCCATCAGAAATAATGCCACATATCTACAACTATCTGATCTTTGACAAACCTGACAAAAACAAGAAATGGGGAAAGGATTCCCTATTTAATAAATTGTGCTGGGAAAACTGGCTAGCCATATGTAGAAAGCTGAAACTGGATCCCGTCCTTACACCTTATACAAAAATCAATTCAAGATGGATTAAAGACTTACATGTTAGACCTAAAACCATAAAAACCCTAGAAGAAAACCTAGGCAATACCATTCAGGACATAGGCATGGGCAAGGACTTCATGTCTAAAACACCAAAAGCAATGGCAACAAAAGCCAAAATTGACAAATGGGATCTAATTAAACTAAAGAGCTTCTGCACAGCAAAGGAAACTACCATCAGAGTGAACAGGCAACCTACAAAATGGGAGAAAATTTTCACAACCTACTCATCTGACAAAGGGCTAATATCCAGAATCTACAATGAACTCCAACAAATTTACAAGAAGAAAACAAACAACCCCATCAAAAAGTGGGCGAAGGACATGAACAGACACTTCTCAGAAGAAGACATTTATGCAGCCAAAAGACACATGAAAAAATGCTCACCATCACTGGCCATCAGAGAAATGCAAATCAAAACCACAATGACATACCATCTCACACCAGTTAGAATGGCAATCATTAAAATGTCAGGAAACAACAGGTGCTGGAGAGGATGTGGAGAAATAGGAACACTTTGACACTGTTGGTGGGACTGTAAACTAGTTCAACCCTTGTGGAAGTCAGTGTGGTGATTCCTCAGGGATCTAGAACTAGAAATTCCATTCGACCCAGCCATCCCATTACTGGGTATATACTCAAAGGACTATAAATCATGCTGCTAAAAAGACACATGCACACGTATGTTTATTGCGGCATTATTCACAATAGCAAAGACTTGGAACCAACCCAAATGTCCAACAATGATAGGCTGGATTAAGAAAATGTGGCACATATACACCATGGAATACTATGCAGCCATAAAAAATGATGAGTTCACGTCCTTTGTAGGGACATGGATGAAACTGGAAATCATCATTCTCAGTAAACTATCGCAAGAACAAAAAACCAAACACCACATATTCTCACTCATAGGTGGGAATTGAACAATGAGAACACATGGACACAGGAAGGGGAACATCACACTTCGGGAACTCTTGTGGGGTGGGAGGAGGGGGGAGGGATAGCATTGGGAGATACACCTAATGCTAGGTGACGAGTTGGTGGGTGCAGCGCACCAGCATGGCACATGTATACATATGTAACTTACCTGCACGTTGCGCACATGTACCATAGAGCCTAAAGTATAATAATAATAATAAAAAGAAAAAGAAAAAAAGAAAAAAGAAGAAGCTTCAACTCTGTGAGTTTAATGCACACATCAGAAAGATGTTTCTGACAATGCTTCTGTCTAGTTTTTATTTGATGATATTTACTTTTGGAGCACTGGCCTCAAAGCACTCCAAATATTCACCTGTAGATTCTATAAAAAGAGTGTTTCAAAACTGCTCTATCAAAAAAAGTTCAAATTTGTTAGTTGAATTCACTCATCAAAAAGAAGTTTCTTAGAATGCATCTATCTAGTTTTTAGGTGAAGATATTTACTGTTAGAACATTGGCCTCAAAGCGCTCCAAATATTCACTTGCAGATTCTACAAAAATAGTGTTTCAAAACTGCTCTATCAAAAGGAAGGTTCAACTCTGTGAATTCAATGCAGACATCACAAAGAAGTTTCTAAGAATGCTTCTGTCTAGTTTTTAAGTGAAGATATTTCCTTTTCCTGCATAGGCCTCAAATTGCTCCAAATATCCACTTGCAGATTCTAGAAAAAGAGTGTTTCACAACTGTTCTAGCAAAAGGAATGTTCAGCATTGTGCATTGAATGCACTCATCACAAAGAAGTTTCTGAGAATGCTTCTCTATTGTTTTTATGTGAGGATATTCCCTTTTCCAGCTTAGGCCTCAAAGTGCTCTAAGTATTCACACACAAATACTACAAAAAGAGTGTTTCAAAGCTGCTGTATCAAAAGGACGGTTTAACTCTATATGTTGAATGCACACGTCACAAATAAATTTTTGAGAATGTTTCTATCTTGTTTTTATGTGAAGATATTTCCTTTTCCCACATAGTCTTCAAAGCACTCCATATATACACGTGCAGATCCTCTAAAAACAGTGTTTCAAAATTGCTCTATCAAAAGAAAAGTTCAACTCTGGGAGTTGAATGCACCCGTCACAAAGAAGTTTGAGAAAACCCTTCTCTCTAGTTTTTAAGTGAAGTTATTTCCTTTTCCAGCACAGGCCTCAAAGCGCTGCAAACAATCAATTGAAAATTCTACCAAAAAGGTGTTTCAAAACTGCTCTATAAAACACAAGGTAAAAGTCTGTGAGTTGAAAACACACACCAAAAATTAGTTTCTGAGAAGGTTTCCATCTAGTTTCTATATGAAGATATTTCCTTTTCGACCAGAGGCACAATCGCTCCAAATATCCACTTGCAGATTCTACAAAAAGAGTGTTTCAAAACTGCTCTATCAAAAGGAAGGTTCAACTCTATGACTTGAATGTAGACATCAGAAAAAGTTTCTGAGAATGCTTCTGTCTAGTTTTTATATGAAGATGTTTCCTTTTCCAGCATGGGCCTCCAAGCGCTCCCAATATTGACTTGGAGATTCTGCAAAAAGATTGTTTCAAAACTGCTCTATCAAAAGGAAGATTCAACTCTGCATGTTGAATGCACACAGAACAAAGAAGTTTGTGAGAATGCTGCTGTCTAGTTTTTATGTGAATATAATTCCTTTTCCAGCATTGGCCTCAAAACACTCCAAATATCCACTTGCAGATTCTACAAAAAGAGTGTTTCAAAACTGCTGTATAAAAACAAAGGTTTAACTTTGTTAGTTGAATGCACACATCAAAAAGAAGTTTCTTAGAATGCTTCGGTCTAGTTTTTAGGTGAAGATATTCCCTTTTCCAGCATAGGCCTCAAAGCGCTCCAAATATTCACTTGCAGATTCTACAAAAAGAGTGTTTCTAAATTGCTCTATCAAAAGGAAGATTCATCTCTGTGAATTGAATGGAGTCATCACAAAGAAATTTCTCAGAATGCTTCTGTATAGTTTTTAAGTGAAGATATTTCCTTTTCCAGCGTAGGCCACGAAGTGCTCCAAATATCCACCTGCAGATTCTAGAAAAAGAGTGTTTCAAAACTACTCTATCAAAAGGAATGTTCAGCACTGTGAATTGAATGCACAAATCACAAAGAAGTTTCTGAGAATGCTTCTGTCTTGTTTGTATGTGAGAATATTCCCTTTTCCAGCTTAGGCCTCAAAGCGCTCCAAATATCCACTTGCAGATTCTGCAAAAATAGTATTTCAAAACTGCTGTATCAATAGGGTGGTTCAGCTCTGTGAGTTGAATGCGTACATCACAAAGAAGTTTCTGAAAATGCAGCTCTCTTGTTTTTATGTGAAGATATTTCCTTTTCCAGCTTAGGCCTCAAAGTGCTCTAAGTATTCACATACAACTTCTTTAAAAAGAGTGTTTCAAAGCTGCTGCATCAAAAGGACGGTTTAACTCTATAAGTTGAATGCACATATCACAAAGAAATTTTTGAGAATGCTTCTGTCTTGTTTTTATGTGAAGATATTTCCTTTTCCAGCATAGTCCTCAAAGCGATCCATATATACACTTGCAGATCCTCTAAAATCAGTGTTTCAAAACTGCTCTATCAAAAGAAAAGTTCAATTCTGGGAGTTGAATGCACACAACACAAAGAAGTTTGTGAAAACATTTCCCTCTTGTTTTTATATGAAGATATTTCCTTTTCCAGCATAGACTTCAAAGCGCTGTAAATAACCAATTGAAAATTCTACAAAAAAGGTGTTTCAAAACTGCTCTACAAAACAGAAGGTACAAGTCTGTGAGTTGAAAGCAAACACCACAAATTAGTTTCTGAGACGGCTTCCATCTAGTTTCTATATGAAGATATTTCCTTTTCCACCAGAGGCCAAAATCGCTCCAAATATCCACTTGCAGATTCTACAAAAAGAGTGTTTGAAAACTGCTCTACCAAAAGGAAGGTTCAACTCTATGAATTGACTGCACATATCACAAAGAAGTTTCTGAGAATGTTTCTGTCTAGTTTTTTATGTGAAGATGTTTCCTTTTACAGCATAGGCCTTAAAGGGCTTCAAATATTCATTTGCCGATTCTACAAAAAGAGGGTTTCAAAACTGCTCTATCAAAAGGAAGGTTCAACTATGTGAGTTGAATGCACACATAAATAACAAGTTATTGACAATGCTTCTCTCCACTTTTTATGGGAAGTTATTTCCTTTTCCAGCATAGGCCTCAAAGCGCTCCACATATATACTTGCAAATTCTGCAAAAAGAGTGTTTCAAAACTGCTCTATCAAAAGGAAGGTTCAACACAGTGAGTTGAATGCACGCATCACAAAGAAGTTTCTGAGAAGTTTTATGTGAAGATATTTCCTTTTCCAGCATAGGCATCAAAGCACTCCAATTATCCACTTCCACAGTCTACAAAGAGAGAGTTTCAAAACTGTTCTATCAAAAGGAAGGTTCAACACTATCAGTTGAATGCACTCATCACAGAGAAGTTGCTGAGAATGCTTCTGTCTTATTTATAAGTGAAGATATTTCCTTTTCCATCATAGTCCTGAAATCGCTCCAAATATCCACTTGCAGATTCTACAAAAATAGTGTTTCAAAACTGTTCTATCAACAGGAAGGTTCAACTGTGTGAGTTGAATGCACTCACCACTAAGAAGTCTCTGAGAATTCTTCTCTCTAGTTTTTATGGGAAGATATTTCCTTTTCCAGCACAGCGCTCAAACGCCCCAAGTATCAAATTGCAGATACTACAAAAAGAGTGTTTCAAACCTGAACTATCAAAAGGAATGTTCAAGACTGCGAGTTGAATTCATAAAGCACAGGGAAGTTTCTGACAATGTTTCTGTCTAATTATTATGGGAAAATATCTCCTTTTCCAGCATAGGCTTCAAGCGCTCCAAATATCCACTTGCCGATACTACAGAATGGGTGTTTCAAAACTGCTCTATCAAAAGAAAGCTTCCACCCCGTGAGTTGAATGCATACATCACAAAGAAGTTTCTGAGAATCCTTCTGTCTACTTTTTATGTGAAGATATTTCCTTTTCCAGCATAGGCCTCAAATTGTTCCAAACATCCACTTGCAGATTCTACAAAAAGAGTGTTTCAAAATTGCTCAATCAAAAGATGGTTCAAGTCTTTGAGTCGAATGCACTCATCACAAAGAAGTTTCTGAAATTGCTTCTATCTAGTTTTTCTGTGAAGATATTTCCTTTTCCAGCATAGCGCTCAAGGCACCCCAAATATCAACTTGCAGACACTACAAAAAGAGTTTTTCAAACCTGAGCTATCAAAAGGAATGTTCAAGTCTGTGAGTTGAATTCATAAAGGACAGGGAAGTTTCTGATAATGCTTCAGTCGAATTTTTATGTGAAGATATTTCCTTTTCCAGCATAGGCCTCAAGCGCTCCAAATATCCACTTGCAGATCCTACAGAAAGGGTGTTTCAAAACTTCTCTATCAAAAGGAAGGTTCAACTCTGATAGTTGAATGCATACATCACAATGAAGTTTCTGAGAATGCTTCTGTCTACTTTTTATGTGGATATATTTCCTTTTCCAGCATAGGCCTCAAATTGCTCCAAACATCCACTTGCAGATTCCACAAAAAAGTGTTTCAAAATTGCTCTATCAAAAGAAGGTTCAAGTCTTTGAGTTGAATGCACTCATCACAAAGAATTTTCTGAGATTGTTTCTGTCTATTTTTTATGTGAAGATATTTCCTTTTCCAGCATAGGCCTCAAAGCCCTCAAAACATCCACTTGCAGATTCTATAAAAAGAATGTTTCACAACTGTTCTATCAAAAGGAAGGTTCAATTCTGTGAGTTGAATGCATTCAGCACAAAGAAGTTTCTGAGAGTGCTTCTGTCTAGTTTTTATGTGAAGATATTTCCTTTTCCAGTGTAGGCCTCATAGCGCTCCAAATATCCACTTGCAGATTCTACAAAAGGGGTGTTCCAAAACTGCTCTATCAAAACGAAGTTTCAAGTCTGTGAGTTGAAGACACTCATCACGGATATTCCCTTTACCATTGTAGGCCTCAAAGCGCTCCAAATATCCACTTGCATATTCTATAAAAAGAGTGTTTCAAAAGTGTTCTGTCAAATGGAAGTTTCAACTCTGTGATTTGAATGCACTCATCACCAAGAAGTTTCTGAGAATGCTTCTGTCTAGTTTCTATGTGACGATATTTCCTTTTTCAGCATAGACCACAAAGCGGTCCAAATATCCACTTGCAGATTCTACAATAACAGTATTTCAAAACTGCTCTATCGAAAGGAAGGTTCAAGTCTGTGAGTGGAGTGCATAAATCACAGGGAAGTTTCTGTGAATGCTTCTTTAATATTTTTATGTGAAGATTTTCCCTTTTCCAGCATAGTCCTCAAATATCTCCAAATATCCACTGGTAGATTCTATAAAAAGTGTGTTTCCAAACTGCTCTATCAAAACGAATGCTCAACTCAGTGAGTTGAACGCACACATTACAAAGAAGTTTCTGAGAATGCTTCTGTCTAGTTTTTATGTGAGGACATTCCATTTTACAGCATGGGTCTCAAAGGACTCCAAATATCCCCTTGCAGATTCTACAAAGAGAGTTTTTCAAAACTCTTCTATCAAAAGGAAGGTTCATCTCTGTGAGTTCAATGCACTGATCAAAGAGAAGTTTCTCAGAATACTTCTGTCTAATTTTTCTTTGAAGATATTTCCCTTCCAGCATAGGCCTCAAAGCGCTCCAAATATCCACTTGCAGATTCTACAAAAAGTGTCTTACAAAACTGCTCTATGAAAAGGAAGATTCAAGTCTGTGAGTTGAATGCATTCATAACAAAGAAGTTTCTGAGAATGCTTCTGTCTGGTTTTTATATGAAGATATTTCCTTTTCCATCATAGTCCTCAATGCGCCCAAATATCCACTTGCAGAATCTACAAAGGGAGTGTTTCAAAACTATTCTATGAAAAGAAAGGTTCAACTCTGCGAGTTCAATGCACTCATCACAAAGTACTGTCTGAGAATGCTTTTGTCTATTTTTTATGTGAAGATATTTCCCTTTCCAGCATAGGCCTCAAAGCGCCCCAAATATCCAATTGCAGATTCCACAAAAGGAGTGTTTCAAAACAGCTCTATCAAAAGGAAAGTTCAAGTCTGTCAGTTGAACACACTCATCATGAAGAAGTTTCTGAGAATGCTTCAGCTTAATTTTTATGTGAAGATATTACCTTTTCCAGCATAGGCCTCAAATCGCTCCAAATATCCAATTGCAGATACTACAAAACGAGTGTTTGAAAACTGCTCTATCAAAAAGAAGGTTCAAGTCTGTGAGTTGAATGCACTCATCTCAAAGAACTTTCTGAGAATGCTTCTGCTTAGCTGTTATGTGAAGATGTTTCCTTTTCCTGCATAGGCCTCTAAGCGCTCCAAATATCCACTTGCAGATTGTACAAAAATAGTGTTTCAAAACTGTTCTATAAAAGGGAAAGTTCAACTCTGTGAGTTGAATGCTCTCATCACAGAGAAATTTCTGAGAATGCTTCTGTCTAGTTTTTATATGAAGATATTTTCTTTTCCATCATAGGCCTCAAAACGCTCCAAATATCCATTTGCAGATTCTACAAAAAGAGTATTGAAAACTGTTCTATCAAAAGTAATGTTCAACTCTGTGAGATGAATGCACTCATCATAAAGAAGTTTCTGAGAATGCTTCTATGTAGTTTTTATGTTAAGATATCCCCTTTTTCAGCATAGGCCTCAAATCTCTCCAAATATCCACTTGCAGATTCTACAAAAAGGGTGTTTCAAAACTGCACTATCAAAAGGAACGTTCTACTCTGTTTTTTGAATGCACACATCACAAAGAGGTTTTGGAGAATGTTTCTGTCTAGTTTTTATGTGAAGATATTTCCTTTTGCTGCTTAGGCCTCAAAGCATACAAAATATCCACCTGCAGATTCTATAAAAAGAGTGTTTCAAAACTACTCTTTCAAAAGGAAAGTTAAAGTCTGTAAGTTGAATGTACTCATCACAAAGAAGTTTCTGAGAATGCTTCTCTCTAGTTTTTATGGGAATATATTTCCTTTTCCAGTGTTGGCCCCCTAACACTCCAAATATCCACTTGCACATTCTAGAAAAAGAGTGTTTCAAAACTGCTCTAACAAAAGGAAGTTTCAATTCCGTGAGTTGAATGTGCACATCAGAAAAAGTTTCTGAGAATGCTTCTGTCTAGTTTTTATGTGAAGATAATTCCTTTTCCAGCATAGGCCTCAAAGCGCTCCAAATAAACACTTGCAGAATCTCCAAAAAGAGTCTTTCAAAACTGTTCTGCAAAAGGAAGGTTCAACTCTGTGAGTAGAATGCACTC
Source organism: Pongo abelii (assembly GCF_028885655.2). Taxonomy (NCBI): domain Eukaryota; kingdom Metazoa; phylum Chordata; class Mammalia; order Primates; family Hominidae; genus Pongo; species Pongo abelii. The sequence continues at coordinate 12,401,572 of NC_072007.2, forward strand.
ATCACAAAGAAGTTTCTGAGATTGCTTCAGTCTAGTTTTTATGGGAAGAAATTTCCTTTTCCAACATAGGCATCAAAGTGCTCAAATATCCACTTGCAGATTCTACAAAAAGAGTGTTTCAAAAGTGTTCTATCAAAGGAAGGTTCAACTCTGTGAGTAGAATGCACTCATCACGAAGAAGTTTCTGAAAAGGCTTCAGTCTAGTTTTTATGGGAAGATATTTCCTTTTCCAACATAGGAATCAAAGCGCTTCAAATAAACACTTGCAGATTCTTCAAAAAGAGTGTTTCTAAACTATTCTATCAAAAGGAAGGTTCAACTCTGTGAGTACAATGCAATGGAATGGAATGGATTGGAATCTCCAATCCACTCTACACACTTTTTGTAGAATCTGCAAGTGTTTATTTAGAGCTCTTTGAGGCCTATGTTGGAAAAGAAGTGTTTCAAAACTACGCTATCAAAAGGAAGGTTCCTCTCTTTGACTTGAATGCATAAAGCACAGGGAAGTTTCTGAGAATGCTTCCGTCTAGTTTTTATGTGAAGATATTTCCTTTTCCAGTGTTGGCCTCTTAACACTCCATATATCCACTTGCAGATCCTACTGAAAGAGTGTTTCAAAACAGCTATATCAAAAGGAAGCTTCAACTCTGTCAGTTGAATGTGCACATCACAAAGACGTTTCTGAGAATGCTTCTGCCTAGTTTTCAGGTGAAGATATTTCATTTCCCAGAAAAGGCGTCAAAACACTCAAAATATCCACTTGCAGATTCTACAAAAACAGTGTTTTCAAAACTGCTATTTCAAGAGGAAAGTTAAAGTCTGTGAGTTGAATGCACTCATCACAAAGAAGTTTCTGAGAATGCTTCTGTCTAATTTTTATGGGAAGATATTTCGTTTTCCAGCATAGGCCTCAAATCCCTCGAAACATCCACTAGCAAATACTAAAAAGAGTGTTTCAAAACTGCGCTTTCAAAAGGAAGGTTCCTCTCTGTGACTTGAATGCATAAAGCACAGGGAAGTTTCTGAGAATGCTTCTATCTAGTTTTTATGTGAAGATATTTCCTTTTCCAGCATAGGCCTCAAAGCATTCCAAATATCGACTTGCAGATTCTACGAAAAGAGATTTTCAAAACTGTTCTATCAAAAGGAATGTTCAACTATGTGGGTTGAATGCAGAAAGCACAGGGAAGTTTCTGAGAATGCTTCTGTCTAGTTTTTATGTGAAGATATTTCCTTTTCCAACATAGGCCTCAAAGCGCTCCAAATAAACAGCTGCAGATACTACAAAAGGAGTGTTTCAAAACTGTTCTATCAAAAGGAACGTTCAAGTCTGTGAGTTGAATGCACTCATCACGAATAAGTTTCTGAGAATGCTTCTGCCTAGTTCTTATGTGGTAATATTTAGTTTTCCAGCATTTGCATAAAAGCCCTCCAAATATCCACTTACAGATGCTACTAAAAGAGTATTTCAAAACTTCTCTATCAAAAGGAAGGTTCTACTCCGTGAGTAGGATGCACTCATGACACAGGAGTTCCTAAGAATGCTTCTTTCTAGGTTTTCTGTGAAGATATTTCCTTTTGCAGCATAGGCCTCAAATCGCTCCAATTATCCACTTGCAGATTTTACAAAAAGGCTGTTTCCAAACTGCTCTATCAAAAGGCAGGTTCAACTCTTTGAGTTGAATGCACACATCACAAAGAAGTTTCTGAGAATTCTTTTGTGTAGTTTTCAGGTGAAGATATTTCATTTCCCAGCAAGGGCCTCAAAATGCTCAAAATATCCACTTGCAGATTCTACAAAAAGAGTGTTTCAAAACTGCTCTTTCAAAATGAAGGTTGAAGTCTGTGAGTTGAATGCACTCATCACAAAGAAGTTTCTGAGAATCCTTCTGTCTAGTTTTTATGGGAAGATATTTCGTTTTCCAGCACAGGCCTCAAATCGCTCCAAACATCCACTAGCAAATTCTACAAAACGAGTGTTTCAAAACTGTGCTTTCAAAAGGAAGGATCCTCTCTATGACTTGAATGCGTAAAGCAAAGGGAAGTTTCTGAGAATGCTTCCGCCTAGTTTTTATGTGAAGATATTTCCTTTTCTAGTGTTGGCCTCTTAACACTCCAAATATCCACTTGAACATTCTACTAAAAGAGTGTTTCAAAACAGCTACATCAAAAGGACGCTTCAACTCTGTGAGTTGAATGAGCACATCACAAAGAAGTTTCTGAGAATGCTTCCATCTAGTTTTTAGGTGAAGACATTTCCTTTTCCAGCATAGGCCTCAAAGCTTTCCAAATGTCGACTTGCAGATTCTAGGAAAAGAGAGTTTCAAAACTGTTCTGTCAAAAGGAACGTTCAACTACGTGAGTTGAATGCAGAAACACAGGGAAGTTTCCGAGAATGCTTCTGTCTAGTTTTTATGTGAAGATATTTCCTTTTCCAACATAGGCCTCAAAGCCCTCCAAATAAACAGCTGCAGATCGTACAAAAGAAGTCTCTCAAAACTGTTCTATCAAATGGAACGTTCAACTGTGTGAGTTGAATGCACTCATCACGAAGAAGTTTCTGAGAATGCTTCTGCCTAGATTTTATGTGATGATATTTAGTTTTCCAGCATTGGCATAAAAGCCCTCCAAATATCCACTTACAGATGCTACTAAAAGAGTGTTTCAAAACTGCTCTATCAAAGGAAAGTTCAAGTGTGTGAATTTAATGCACTCATCACACAGAAGTTTCTGAGAATACTTCTGTCTCGTTTTTATGTGAAGATATTTCCTTTTCCATCATAGGCCTCAAAGCGCTCCAAATACACACTTGCAGATTCTACAAAAGGAGTGTTTCAAAACTGTTCTATCAAAAGGAAGGTTCAAGTCCGTGAGTTGAATGCACCCATCACACATAAGTTCCTGAGACTGTCTAGGGTTTCTGTGAAGATATTTCCTTTTGCAGCATAGGCCTCCAATCACTCCAAATATCCACTTGCAGATTTTACAAAAAGGCTGTTTCCAAACTGCTATATCAAAAGGCAGATTCAACTCTGTGAGTTGACTGCACACGTCACAAAGAAGTTTCTGAGAATGCTGCTGTGTAGTTTTCTGTTGAAGATATTTCATTTCCCAGCAAAGGCCTCAAAACCCTCAAAATATCTACTTCCATATTCTACAAAAAGAGTGTTTCAAAACTGCTCTTTCAAAATGAATGTTCAAGTCTGTGAGTTGAATGCACTCATCACAAAGAAGTTTCTGAGAACTCTTCTGTCCAGTTTTTATGGGAAGATATTTCGTTTTCCAGCATAGTCCTCAAATCGCTCCAAACATCCACTAGCAAATTCTACAAAAAGAAGGTTACAAAACTGCGCTTTCAAAAGGAAGCTTCCTCTCTGTGACTTGAATGCATAAAGCACAGGGAAGTTTCTGAGAATGCTTCCATCTAGTTTTTATGTGAAGATATTTCCTTTTCCAGTGTTGGCCTCTTAGCACTCCAAATATCCACTTGCAGATTCTACTGAAAGAGTGTTTCAAAACAGCTATATCAAAAGGAAGCTTCAACTCTGTGAGTTGAATGCGCACATCTCAAAGAAGTTTCTGAGAATGCTTCTATCTAATTTTAATGTGAAGATGTTTCCTTTTCCACCATAGGTTTCAAAGCGCTCCAAATATCCATTTGCAGACTCCACAAAAAGAGAGTTTCAAAACTGTTCTATGAAAAGGAAGGTTCAACTCTGTGAGTATAATGCACACATCACAAAGAAGTTTCTCAGAACGGTTCTATCTAGTTTTTATACGAATGCATTTCCTTTTCCACTAGATGCCGCAATCGCACCAAATATCCACTTGCAGTTTACACAACAAGAGTGTTGCAGAACTGCTCTATGAATAGGAAGTTTCAACTCTGTGAGTTCATACGCCAAATGAGAAAGAAGTTTCTGAGAATGCTTCTGTCTGGAAAATATCTTCACAAAAAAACTTCTTTGGGATAACTGCATTCCACATTCCATTCCATTCCATTCCAGTCCACATTCCATTCAATTCCACATAACATTCCACATTCCATTCTACATTCCATTCCACGATCCATTCCAAGTTCCATTCCATTCCATTCCACAATCCATTCCATTCCATTCCCCATTCCATTCCATATTCAATTCCATTATATTCCATTCCACATTCCATTCCATTGCATTCCACATTCCATTCCACATTCCATTCCATTCCATTCCACATTCCATTCCACATTCCAATCCATTCCATTCCATTCAATGGCACGTTGCATTCCACATTCCCTTCCATTTCACATTCCATTCCGTTCCATTCCATTCCACATTAAATTCCACAATCCTTTTCCTTCCATTTGACATTGCTTTCCATTTCATTCCACATTCCATTACGCATTCCTTTCCACTCCATTCCACATTCCATTCCACATCCCATTCCATTCCACATTCCATTCCATTGCATTCCACGTTTCATTCTATTTCATTCCACGTTCCATTCCACATTCCATTCCGCGTTCTATTCCACATGCCATTCTATTCCATTCCATGTTCCATTACACATTCCATTCCATTCCATTCCAAATTTAATTCTATTCCCTTCCATTCCATTCTACATTCCATTCCACTTTCCTTCCATTCCATTCCACATTCCATTCCATTCCATTCCACATTCAATTCCATTCCATTTCACATATCATAACATTTCATTCCATTCCACATTCTATTCCATTCCACATTCAATTCCATTCCATTGCACATTCCATTCCAATCCATTCCATTCCATTCCATATTGCATTCCATTCCATTGCATTCCACATTCTACTCCATTCCACGTTCCATTCAATTACTTTCCATATTCCATTGCATTCCACTCGACATTCCACTCCATTCCATGCTACATTCCATTCCATTTCATTCCATTCCACATTCTATTCCATTCCATATTCTATTCCATTCCATTCCACATTCCATTCCATTCCATTACACATTGATTTCCACATTCCATTCCACATTCAATTCCACATTCCATTTCACTTTCCATTCCACATTCCATTCCACATTCCATTCCATTCCATTCCACATTGCAGTCCACATTCCATTCCACAATCCAGTCCATATTCCATTTCATTCCATTCCATTACACATTCCATTCCACTCCTTTCCACATTCCATTCCATTCCATTGCACGTTCCATTCCATTTCATTCCATTCCACATTCTATTCCATTCCACATTCCATTCCATTCCATTCAACATTCCATTCCAATCCATTCCATTCCATTCCATTCCACAATCCATTCCATTCCTTTGCATTCCACATTCTATTCCATTCCACATTCCGTTCCATGCCATTCCACATTCCAGTCCATTCCATTCCACATTCCATTCCGTTCCATTTCACATTCCATTCCATTTCATTCCATTCTACATTTTATTCCATTCCACATTCCATTCCATTCCATTCCACATTCCATTCCAATCCATTCCATTCCATGTTCCATTCCATTCCATTGCATTCCACATTCTACTCCATTCCAATTTCCATTCCATTCCATTCCACATTCCATTCCATTCCATTGTACATTCCATTCCATTCCATTCTACATTGCATTCCATTTCATTCCTTTCCATATTATATTCCATTCCACATTCCATTCCATTCCATTACACATTCCTTTCCATTCCATTTGACTCCATTCCACATTCCATTCCATTCCACATTACATTCCATTCTATTCCACATTCCATTCCATTCCTTTCCACTTTCCATTCCATTTATTTCCACATTTCATAGCATGCCATTCCATTCCATTCCACATTCCATTTCATATTCCATTGCATTGCATTCCATATTGCATTCCACATTCCATTCCATTCCACATTCCATTCCATTCCATTCCATATTGCATTATATTCCATTCCATTCCACATTCCATTCCATTCCACATACCATTCCACATTCTATTCCACATTCCATTACACGTTCCATTCCACATTCCATTCCACATTCCTTTCCACGTTTCATTCCATTCCATTCCGCATTCCATTCCATTCCAATCCACATTCCATTCCACATTCCAATCCATTCAAATCCATTCCACATTCCATTCCATTCCATTCCACATTCTATTCCACATTCCACATTCCAATCCACGTTCCATTCCATTCCGTTCCATTGCAGATTCCATTCCACATTCCCTTCCATTACATTTCACATTCCATTACATTCTATTCCATACCATTCCACATTCCATTCACAATGCATTTCTTTCCATTTGACATTCCTTTCCATTCCATTCCACAATCCATTCCGCATTCCATTCCATTCCATTCCACATTCCAATCCACATCCCATTCCATTGCATTCCACGTTCCATTCTAATCCATTCCACCTTCCATTCCATGTTCTATTCCACGTTCCATTCCACATTCTATTCCACATGCCATTGCATTCCATTCCAAGTTCCATTACACATTCCGTTCCATTCCACATTCCATTCCTTTCCATTCCACACTGCAGTGCACATTCCATTATACATTCCAGTCCACTTTCCCTTCCATTCCATTCCACATTTAATTCCATTCCATTCTATTCCATTCCATATTCCATTCCACATTCCCTTCCATTCCATTCCATTCTACATTTCATTCCATTCCATCCCACATTCCATTCAATTCCATCTCACATACCATATCGTTTCATTCCATTCCACATTCTATTCCATTCCACCTTCCATTGGATTCCATTCCACATTCCATTCTAATCCATTCCATTCCACTTTCCTTTCCATTCCATTTCATTCCACAATCTATTCCATCCCTCATTCCAATCCATTCCATTCCACATTCCATTCCATTCCATTCCCTTCAACACTCCATTCCATTCCATTTTACATTTCTTTCCATTTCATTCCATTCCACATTCCATTCCTTTCCATTCCATTGCACATTCCATTGCACATTCCCTTCCATTCCATTTCACATTTCATTCCATTCTATTCCATTCCATTCCACATTCCATTCCGCAATGCATTTCTTTCCATTTGACATTCCTTTCCATTCCATTCCACAATCCATTCCACATTCCATTCCATTCCATTCCACATTCCATTCCACATTCCATTCCATTCCATTCCGCATTCCATTCCACTGCATTCCACGTTCCATTCTAATACATTTCACGTTCCATTCCATGTTCCATTCCACGTTCCATTCCACATTCTATTCCACATGCCATTCCATTGCATTCCAAGTTCCTTTACACATTCCATTCCATTCCAAATTCCATTCCTTTCCATTCCACACTGCAGTGCACATTCCATTATACATTCCAGTCCACATTCCTTTTCATTCCATTCCACATATAATTCCATTTCATTCCACTCCATTCCACATTCCATTCCACATTCCCTTCCATCCCATTCCATTCCAAATTTCATTCCATTCCATTCTATTCCATTCCACATTAAACTCCACATTCCCTTCCATTCCATTCCATTCCACATTTCATTCCATTCTGTTACAAATTCCATTCAATTCCATTTCACAAACCATATCGTTTCATTCCATTCCAAATTCAATTCCATTCCACATTCCATTCGATTCCATTCCACATTCCATTACAGTCCATTCCATTCCATTCCATTCCACTTTCCATTCCATTCCATTGCATTCCACAATCTATTCCATTCCTCATTCCATTCCATACCATTCCACATTCCATTCCATTCCTTTCCATTCCAGTCGACATTCCATTCTATTCCATTCTACATTTCTTTCCATTTCATTCCATTCCACATTCTATTCCATTCCGCATTCCATTCCACATTCCATTCAATTCCATTACTTTTCATTCCACATTCCATTCCATTCCATTCCATTCCACATATCATTCTCATTCCATTCCATTCCATTCCACTCCATATTCCATTCCATTCCATTCCATTCGACATTCGATTCCATTCAATTCCATTCCATTCCACATTCCATTCAATTCGAATCCATTCCATTCCCCATACCATTCCATTCCTAATCATTCCACATTCTACTCCATTCCCCTTTCCATTCCATTAAATTCCACATTCCATTCAATTCCATTCCATTCCATTCCACATTCCATTCCATTCCATTCCATATTCCATTCCATTTCATTCCATTCCAAATTCCATTCCATTCCACATTTCACTCCATTCCATTCCGCATTCCATTCCAATGCATTCTATTCCATTCCCTTCCACATTCCATTCCTTTCCATTCAATTCCACATTCCTTTCCATTCCATTCCACGTTCCATTCCATTCATTTCCACATTTCATTGTATTCCATTCCATTCCATTCCATTCCATTCCATATAGCATTCCATTCCCAATTTCTTTCCACATTCCATTCCACGTTCCATTCCATTCCATTCCACATTCCATTCCATTCCGCATTCTATTCCACACTTGATTCAATTACATTCCACATTCCATTCCACATTCCTTTCCATTCCATTCCACATTCCATTCCACATTCGATACCACATTCCATTCCATTCCATTCCACATTCCATTCCACATGCCATTCCTTTCCATTCCACATTCCATTCCATATTCCATTTCATTCCATTCCATTCCCACGTTCCATTCCTTTCCATTTCACATTCCATTCCATCAATTCCACATTCCATTCCACATTCCACTCAACATTCCATTAAATTCCATTCCACATTCCATTCCTCATTCCATTCTATTCCTTTCTATTCCACATTATATTCCACAAACCATTGCACATTGCATTCCGTTCAACTCCATTCCACATTCCATTCCATTCCATTTTACGTTCGATTACATCTATTCCATATTCCATTCCACATTCCATTCCGCATTCCAATCCATTTCATTCCACATTCCATTCCACATTCCATTCCATTCCATTCCATTCCTCATTCAATTCCACATTCCATTCCAGATTATAATCCATTCCATTCAACATTCCATTCCATTTCATTCCAAGTTCCTTTCCATTCCATTCCACATTCCATTCCATTGCATTCCACATTCCAATACACATTCCCTTCCACATTCCATTCCATATTCCATTCCATTCCATTCCACATACATTTCCATTCCATTTTATTCCACATTCTAATACATTCCGCATTCCATTCCATTCCATTCCACATTCCAATGCATTCCATCACATTCCATTGCACATTTCATTACATTCCTTTCCACATTCCATTCCATTCCATTCCATTCCACCATCTACTCCATTCCACATTCCATTACACATTCCATTCCACATTCCATTAGACTTTCCATTCCACTTTCCAGTCACATTCCTTTCCACGTTGCATTCCACGATCCATTCCACATTTCATTCCACGTTCCGTTCCACGATCGATTCAACGTTCCATTCCATTCCACTCCGCCTTCCTATCCATTCCATTACACATTCCTTTCTACATTCCATTCTATTCCATTCAACCTTCCATTCCACATTGCATTCGATTCCAATCCATATTCCATTCCATTCCATTGAACATTCCTTTCCACATTCCATTCCATTCCATTCCACATACCATTCCATTCCACAATCCATTCCATTCCATTCCACATTCCATTCCACATTTCATTCCATTCCATTCCACATTCCATTCCACATGCCATTCCATTCCACATTCCATTCCCCATTCCATTCCACATTCTGTTCCATTCCATTCCGCATTCCATTCCATTCAATTCCATTCCCCTTTCCATTCCACATTCCATTCCATTCCATTACACATTCCATTCCACATTCCGTTTCATTCCATTCCACATTCCATTCCATTGCATGCCACGTTCCATTCTGTTCCATTCCACGTTCCATTCCGCGTTCCATTCCACGTTCTTTTCCACATGCCATTCCATTCCATTCCACGTTCCATTAACCATTCCATTCCAACCCATTCCACATTGCAGTCCACATTCCATTCCACATTCCAATTCACATTCCATTCCATTCCATTCCATTCCACATGCCATTCCATTCAATTCCACATTCCATTCCATTCCATTCCTTTCCATTCCACATTCCTTTCCATTCCATTCTAGATTCCATTCCATTTCACTGCATTCCACATTATATTCCATTCCACAATCCATTTCATTCCACATTCCATTCCACATTCCATTCCACGTTCCATTACAATCCATTCCACATTCCACTACATTCCACATTCCATTTCATTCCATTAAACATTCCACTCCAAATTCCACCCCATTCCATTCCACTTTCCATTCATTTCCATACCACATTCCTTTGCACATTCCATTCCATTCCATTGAAAGTTCCATTCCACGATCCATTCAGCATTCCATTGCACATTGCATTCAAAGTTCTGTTCCACGTTCCATTCCATGCCATTCCACGTTCCATTCCGCGTTCCATTCCATTTCATTCCACTTTCCATTCCACATTCCATTCCACATTCCATTCCACTTTGCATTCCACATTCCATTCCACGTTCCTTTCCACGTTACATTCCAAGTTCGTTTCCATGTTCCATTCCATTCCATTCCACATTCCATTCCAGTCCTTTCCACATTCCATTCCACATTCCAATCCATTCCATTCTATTCCACATTCCATTCCACATTCCATTCCATTCCATTCCATTGCACATACAATTTCACATTCCCTTCCATTCCATTTCACATTCCATTCCATTCTATTCTATTCTATTCCATTCCACATTCCATTCCACAATGCATTTCTTTCCATTTGACATTCCTTTCCATTCCATTCCACAATCCATTTAGCATTCCATTCCATTCCATTCCACATTCCATTCCACATTTCTTTCCATTCCATTCCTCATTACATTCCATTGCATTCAGCTTTCCATTCTAATCCATTCTACATTCCATTCCATGTTCCATTCCATGTTCCATTCCAAGTTCTATTCCACATGCCATTCCATTTCATTCCACGTTCTATTACACATTCCATTCCATTCCAGATTCCATTCCTTTCCATTCAACACTGCAGTACACTTTCCATTTTACATTACAGTCCACATTCCCTTCCATTCCATTCCACATTTAATTCCATTCCATTCCATTCCATTCCATATTCCCTTCCATTCCGTTCCATTCCACATTTCATTCTGTTCCATTCCACATTCCATTCAATTTTATTCCACAAACCATATCGTTTCATTCCATTCCACATTCTATTCCATTCCACATTAAATTCGTTTCCATTCCACATTCCATTTCAATCCATTCCATTCCAATCCACTCTACTTTCCATTCCATTTCATTGCATTCCACAATCTATTCCATTCCTCATTCCATTCCATTCCATTCCACAATCTATTCCATTCCATTTCACATTCCATTCGATTCCATCCCACATTCCATTCCACATTTCATTCCAATCCATTCCACATGCCATTCCATTGCACATTCCATTCCCCATTCCATTCCACATTCTGTTCCATTCCATTCCAAATTCCATACCATTCAATTCCATTCCCCTTTCCATTCCACATTCCATTCCATTCCATTCCACATTCCATTCCACATTCCATTCCACATTCCTTTCAATTCCATTCAATTCCACATTCCATTCGGCATTTCATTACATTCCACATTCCATTCTGCATTCCATTCTCTTCCACATTCCATTCCACATTCCATTCCATTCCATTCCACATTCCATTCCATTGCATGCCACGTTCCATTCTATTCCATTCCAAGTTCCATTCCACGTTCCATTCCACGTTCCACTCCACGTTCTATTCCACATGCCATTCCATTCCATTCCACGTTGCTTTAACCATTCCTTTCCAACCCATTCCACATTGCAGTCCACATTCCATTCCACATTCCAGTTCACATTCCATTCCATTCCATTCCATTCCACATGCCATTCCATTCCATTCCACATTCCATTCCATTCCATGCCATTCCATTCCACATTCCTTTCCATTCCATTCTAGATTCCATTCAATTTCACTCCATTCCACATTTTTTTCCATTCCACAAACCATTTCATTCCACATTCCATTCCACATTCCATTCCACGTTCCATTACATTCCATTCCACATTCCACTCCATTCCACATTCCATTTCATTCCATTAAACATTCCACTCTAAATTCCACTCCATTCCATTCCACATTCCATTCCATTCCATTCCATTCCACATTCCTTTGCACATTCCATTCCATTCCATTGAGCGTTCCATTCCACGATCCATTCAGCATTCCATTGCATGTTGCATTCAAAGTTCCGTTCCACGTTCCATTCCATGCCATTCCATGTTCCATTCCACGTTCCATTCCTTTCCATTCCACGTTCCATTCCACATTCCATTCTACTTTCCATTCCACATTCCATTCCACATTCCTTTCCACGTTATATTCCAAGTTCGTTTCCATGTTCCATTCCATTCCATTCCATTCCTTTCCACATTCCATTCCACATTCCAATCCATTTCATTACATTTCACATTCCATTCCACATTCCATTCCATTCCCTTCCATTCCACATACCATTCCACATCCCCTTCCATTCCATTTCACATTCCATTCCATTCTATTCTATTCTATTCCATTCCACATTCCATTCCACAATGCTTTTCTTTCCATTTGACATTAATTTCCATTCCATTCCACAATCCATTTTGCATTCCATTCCATTCCATTCAACATTTCATTCCATTCCATTCCTCATTCCATTTCATTGCATTCATCGTTCCATTCTAATCCATTCCACGTTCCAATCCATGTTCCATACCATGTTCCATTCCACATGCCATTCCATTACTTTCCAAGTTCTATTACACAATCCATTCCATTCCAGATTCCATTCCGTTGCATTCAACACTGCAGTACACATTCCATTATACATTCCAGTCCACATTCCCTTCCATTCCATTCCACATTTAATTCCATTCCATTCCATTCCATTCCATTCCATATTCCCTTCCATTCCATTCCATTCCACATTTCATTCAATTCCATTCCACATTCCATTCATTTCCATTTCTCAAGCCATATCGTTTCATTCCATTCCACATTCTATCCCATTCCACATTCCATTCTATTCCATTCCAAATTCCATTTCAATCCATTCCATTCCAATCCATTCTACTTTCCTTTCCATTTCATTGCATTCCACAATCTATTCCATTCCTCCTTCCATTCCATTCCATTCCACATTCCATTCCATTCCATTTCACTCAACTTTCCATTCCATTCCATTCCAATATTTCTTTCCATTTCATTCCATTCCACATTCTATTCCATTCCACATTCCATTCCATTCCATTCCACATTTCATTCCATTCCATTACATTCCATTCCACATTCCATTCCATTCCATTCCATTCTACATTACATTCCAATCTATTCCACATTCCATTGCATTCCATTCCACATTCCATTGCATTCCATTCCACATTCCATTCCATTCTATTCCATATTCCATTCCATTCCATTCCATTCCATACCACATTCCATTCCATTCCTTTTCACTTTCCATACCATTCAATTTCCATTCCATTCCATTCCATTGCACATTCCATTCAATTCCATTCCACATTCCATTCTATTCCAATCCACATTCCAATCCATTGCATTCCACATTCCATTCCATTGCATTCCACTTTCCATTCCATTCCATTCCACATTCCATTCCTTTCCATTCCTCATTCCATTACACATACCATTCAACATTCCATTCCCTTCCATTCCACATTCCATTGCACATTCCATTCCACATTCCATTCGATACCACATTCCATTCCACATTCCATTCCATTCTATTCCATAATCAATTTCACATTCCATTCCACAATTCATTCTATTCCATTCTGCATTCCATTCCACATTCCATTCCATTACGTTCCACATTCCATTCCACATTCTATTCCTTTCCTTTCCATTACACATTCCATTCCACATTCCATTGCTTTCCTTTCCAAATTCCATTTGACATTCCATTCCATTCGGCTTCACATTACACTCCATTACATTCTACATTCCATTCCATTCCATTCAATACCAAATTCCATTCCATTCCATTCCACATTCCATTACATTTCTCTGCACATTCTATTCCACATTCCATTCCACTTTCCATTCCACTTTCCATCCCACTTTCCGTTCCACGTAGAATTTCACGTTCCATTATACGTTCCATTCCTTTCCACTTCATTTTCTATTCCACATTCCATTCCAAATTCCATTCCACATCCCAATCCAAATTACATTCCATTCCATTCAACATTCCATTCCATATTCCTTTCCATTCCATTCCACATTCCATTACATTCCATTCCACATTCCATTTAGCATTCTATTACACATTCCATTACACGTTCCATTCCACATATTATTACATTCCATTCCACATTACATTCCTTTCCTTTCTATATTCCATTTCATTCCATTCAACATTCCACTCCACATTCCTTTCCATTCCATTACACATTCCATTCCATTCCATTCTATTCCGTTACATTCCACTCCACATTCCATTCAATTCCATTCCTTTTCATGTTCCATTTCATTCCATTACATTCCACATTCCATTCAAATACATTCCACATTCCACTCCATTGCATTCCATTCCACATTCCATTTCATTCCATTCCGCATTCCATTCCTTTGCATTTCATTCCATTCCATTCCATTCCACCTTCCATTCCATGTTCCACTCCATGTTCCATTCCACATTTCATTCCACGTTCCATTCCACTTTACGCTCCACCTTTCATTCCACTCCATTCCATTACACATTCCCTTCCATTCCTTTCCACATTCCATTCCATTTCATTCCACGTTCCATTCCATTCCACATTCCGTTCCACATTCCATTCCACATTCCATTCCACATTCCTTTCCATTCCATTCCACATTCCATTCCACATTATATTCCATTCCATTCCACATTGCATTCCATATTCCCTTCCATTCGTTACCACTTTTCATTGCACATTCCCTTCCATTCCATAGCACATTCCATTCCATTCCATAGCACATTCCATTCCATTCCATAGCACATTCCATTCCACATTCCATTCCATTGCTTTCCATTTCACATTGCATTCCACATTCCATTCCACCTTCCATTCCTTTACGTTCCAAATCCCATGCCACATTCCATTAAATTCGCTTCCACATTCTACTCCATTCCATTCCACATTCCATTAGATTTCATTCAATTCAAAATTCCATTCCATTCCATTCCACATTCCATTCCATTTCTCTCCACATTCCGTTCCACATTCCATTCCACATTCCAT
This sequence comes from Pongo abelii, assembly GCF_028885655.2. Lineage (NCBI taxonomy): Eukaryota > Metazoa > Chordata > Mammalia > Primates > Hominidae > Pongo > Pongo abelii. Next base: position 12,416,840 of record NC_072007.2, read on the forward strand.
TCCACCTTCCATTACACTTTCCATTCCACAATCAATTCCACTTTCCATTCTATATTCCCTTGCATTCCATTCCACTTTCCATTCCACATTCTATTCCACATTCCATTCCACATCCCATTCCAAATTCCATTCCATTCCACTCAACATTCCATTCCACATTCCTCTCCATTCCATTCCACATTCCATTCCATTCCATTCAACATTCCATTCTTTTTCATTCCACATTCCATTCCACATTTCATTCCACATTCCATTCCACAAACCATTCCATTCCATACCACATTCCATTCCATTCCATTCCGTATTCCATTTCACACCATTCCGCATTCAACTCCACATTCCATTCCATTCCATTCCACATTCCATTCCATTCCATCCTTTCCATTCCACATTTCATACAATTCCATTATGTTGCACAATCCATTTCATTCCATTGCATTACAAATTCATTTCCATTCCATTCCACATTCCAATCCATTGCATTCCATTCCACATTCCATTCCATTCCCTTCCACATTCCATACCATTACATTCCACATTCCATTCCATTCCATTCCAAATTCCATTCCATTCCATTCCATTCCATTCCACGTTCGTTTCCACGTTCCACTCCATGTTCCATTACACATTCCATTCCATGTTCCATTCCACTTTCCTTTCCACCTTCCATTCTATTCCATTCCATTCCACATTCCATTCCATTCCATTCCACATTCCATTCCATTCGATTCCACATTCCATTACATTCCATTCCACATTCCATTCCACATTTCATTCCATTCCACTCTATTCCATTCCATTCCATTCCACATTCCATTCAAATCCATTCCACCTTATCTTCCATTGCACTGCATTCCATTCCACATTCCATTTCGCATTCCATTCCACGTTCCCTTTCACGTTCCATTCCACGTTGCATTCCATTGCATTCCTTTCCATTCCACATTCCATTCCATTCCATTCCTCCTTCCTTTCTATTCCATTCCACATTTCATTCCATTCCATTCTCTTCCATTGCACATTCCATTCCACATTGCATTCCTCATTGCATTCCAATTTCCATTCCACGTTCGATTCCACATTCCATTCCCTTCCATTCCATTCCATTCCATATTCCATTCCACATTCCATTCAATTTTTCATTCCACATTCCATTCCACATTCCTTTCCACATTCCATTCCATTCCATTACACATTCCAATCCACATTCCATTCCATTTTTCATTCCACATTACATTCCACATTCCATTCCATTCCACTTTCCATTCCACATTCCATTCCATTCCATTCCGCGTTGCATTCCACATTCCATTCCATTCCATTCCAAATTGCATTGCACATTCCATTACATTCCATTCTAGACTCCATTCCACATTCGATTACATTCCATTCCTGGTTCCATTCCACGTTCCATTCCACATTCCATTAGACATTCCAATCCACGTTCCACTCCATTCCATTCCACGTTGCATTCAATGTTTCATTTCATTCAATTTCACGATCCATTCCATACTACATTCCACATTCCATTCCACATACCATTCCACTTTCCATTCGACGATCCATTCCACATTCCATTCCACGTTGCATTCCATTCCATTTCGCGTTCCATTCCACATTCCATTCCACTTTCCATTCCGCATTCCATTCCAAATTACATTCCATTCCATTCCACATTCCATTCAACGTTGCTTTCCACATTCCATTCCATTCCATTTCTCATTCTATTCGTCATTCCATTTAACATTCCATTCCACATTCCAATCCACATTTTTTTCCTTCCATTCGACATTTCATTCCACATTCCATTTCATTGCATTCCACATTCCATTCCATTCCATTCCACCTTCCATTCCACTTTCTATTCCACATTTCATCCAATTACATTCTATTCGTCATTCCATTCCATTCCATTCCGTTCCACATTCCATTCCTTTCCATTTCACATTCCATTCCATTCCATTCCATATTCCATTCCATTGCATTCCACATTCCTTTCCACTTTCCATTCCATTCCATTCCACTTTCCATTCCATTCCATTCCACACTCCGTACCTTTACATTCCACCTTTCGCTCCATTCCCTTTCACTTTCCAATATACATTCCATTCCATTCCATTCCACATTCCATTTCACATTCCATTCCATTGCATTACACATTCCATTCCACACTCCATTCCACATTCAATTCCACATTCCATTCCACATTCCTTTCAACATTCCATTCCATATTCCATTCCTTGTTCCATTCCATTGCTTTCCACCTTCCATTCCACATTCCATTCCACGTTCCACTCCAAGTTCCATTCCATTCCATTCCACGTTCCATTCCACGTTCCATACCATTCCATTCCATGTTCCATTCCATTGCATTCCACGTTACATTTCGTTCCATTCTATGTTCAATACCACCTTGCATTTCACCTTCCATTCCACCTTCCATTCCTTTCCATTGCCCATTCTATTCCCCATTCAATTCCATTCCTTTCCACTTCGCATTCCATTCATTTCCACATTCCTTTCCATTCCATTACACTCTATTCCACATTTCATTCCATTCCATTCCGCATTCTCTTCCATTCCATTCCATTCCATTCCCCATTCCCTTCCATTCCATTCCCCATTCCAATAAATTCCATTCCACATACCATTTGATTCCATTACAAATTATATTCCATTCCATTCCGTTCCATATTCCATACCATTCAATTCAATTCCACATTCTATTCCATTCCATTCCACATTCCATTCCATTCCAATGCATTCCATTCCATTCCACATTTCATTCCACATTCCATTCCCTTCAATTACACATTCCATTCCCTTCCATTACACATGCCATTCCATTCCACATTCCATTCCACGTTCCATTCCATGTTCCATTCCAGGTTCCATTCCATTCCATTCCACATTCCATACCATTCCATTTCATTTCATTCCATATTCCATTACATTCCGTTCCACATTCTATTCCATATACCATTCCATTCCATTCTATTCCACATTCCATTACATTAAATTCCACATTCCGGTCCTTTCTAATCCACATTACATTCTACATACCATTCCATGTTCAATTCCACAATCCATTAAACATTCCATTCCACGTTCCATTCCATTCCATTCCACTTTCCATTCCACACACCATTCCACGCTCCATTCCACATTCCATTCCACGTTCCATTCCACGTTCAATTCCAAGTTCCATTCCACGTTCCATTCCACATTCCATTCCACGTTCCATTCCACACACCATTCCACGCTCCATTCCACATTCCATTACACGTTCCATTCCACGTTCCATTACAAGTTCCATTCCACATACCATTCCATTCCATTCCCCGTGCCATTCTGTTCCATTCCACATTCCATTCCGCATTCCAATTCACAATGCATTCCACATTCCATTACATTCCATTCCACATTGCATTCCACCTTCCATGCCACATGCCATTCCATTCCATTCCATATTCCTTTCCACATTGCATTCCATTCCAGTCCACATTCCATTCCACATTCCATTCCATTCCTTTCCACATTCCTTCCCATTACATTGCACATTCCATTGACATTCCATTCCACATTCCAATCCATTCCTTTCTAGATTCCATTCCACATTACAATCCATTCCACTCCACGTTCCATTACACGTTCCATTCCACAATCCATTCCACATTCCATTCGAAGATCCTTTCCATTCCATTCCACGTTCCTTTCCACTTTCCATTCCATTCCATTCCCCATTCCATTCTACGTTCCATTCAACTTTCCATTCCACATTCCATTCCATTCCACTCCCTGTTCCATTCCACATTCTATTCCATTTCATTCCACTTTCCATTACACATTCCATTCCACATTCCATTCCATTCCATTCCGCATTCATTTCCACATTCTATTCCACATTCCATTCCATTACATTGTATTCCATATTCCATTATATTCCATTCCTCATTGCATTACATTCCTTTCCACATTCAATTCCACATTCCATTCCACGTTCTATTCGATTCCATTGCATTCCACATTCCGTACTATTCCATTCCGCATTCTATTCCATTCCGTTCTACATTCCATTGTACATTCCATTCCATTACATTCCATTCCACGTTCCATTTCACATTCCACTCCATTGCATTCCACATTGAATTCCATATTCCATTCCACATTCCACATTCCATTCCACGTTCCATTTCACGTTCCATTCCACATTCCATTCCAGGTTCTATTCCAAGTTCCATTCCATTCCATTCCATTCTATGTTCCATTCCACGTTCCATACCATTCCATTCCACTTTCCATTCCATTGCATTCCATGTTCCATTTCATTCCATTCCATGTTCTATTCCACCTTCCATTTCACATTCCATTCCACTTTCCATTCTTTTCCATTCCCCGTTCTATTCCCCATTCTTTCCATTCCTTTCCACTTCCCTTTCCATTCAATTCCACATTCGTTTCCATTCCAATTTATTCCATTCCACATTCCATTCCATTCCATTCTGCATTCCATTCCATTCCATTCCATTCCATTCCATATTCCATTAAGTTCCATTACACATTCCATTCCATTCAATCACACCTTCAATTCCATTTCATTCCATTCCACATTCCATACCATTCCATTCAATTCCACATTCTATTCCATTCCATTCCACATTCCATTCCATTCCAATCCATTCCATTTCACTCCACATTCCATTCCACATTCCTTTCCCTTCAATTACACATTCCATTCCATTCCATTCCATTACATTCCACATTCCATTCCACTTTCCATTACACTTTCTGTTCCATTTTCCATTCCATTCCATTCCACATTCCATGCCATTCCATTCCATTTCATTCCGTATTCCATTGCATTCCATTTCACATTCTATTCCACATACCATTTCATTCCAATCCACATTCCATTTCATTCAATTCCACATTCCATTCCTTTCCAATCCAAACTAAATTCCACATACCATTCCGTGTTCCATTCCACATTCCATTAAATTTTCCATTCCACGTTCCATTCCATTCCATTCCACTTTCCATTCCATGTTCCATTCCTCTTTCCATTCCACATTCCATTACATGCTCCATTCCACTCCATTCCACGTTCCATTCCACGTTCCATTCTACTCTCCATTCCACATTCCAGTCCACGTTCCATTCCTAGTTCCATTCCTCATTCCATTCCCTTCAATTCCACATTCCATTCCTTTCCAAACCACATTACATTCCACATAACATTACGTGTTCCATTCCACATTCCATTAAAGGTTACATTCCGCTTTCCATTCCATTCCATTCCACTTTCCATTCCACATTCCATTCAGCTTTTCTTTCCACGTTCCATTACTCGTGCCATTCCATTCCATTCCACGTTCCATTCCACATTCCATTCCACGCATCATTCCACATTCCATTACACGTTCCTTTCCACATTCCATTCCAAGTTGCATTCCACGTTCCATTCCATTCCACTCCACGTTCCATTCCTTTCCATCACATCTTCCATTCCGCATTCAATTCCATATTCCATTTCACATTCCATTACATTCCATTCCACATTGCATTCCAGAAACCATTCCACATTCCATTCCATTCCATGCCACATTCCTTTCCACATTGCATTCCATTCCAGTCCACATTCCATTTTACATTCCATTCAATTCCATTCCACATTCCATTCCATTCCATTTCACGTTCCATTCCACATTCCATTACACATTCCATTCCACATTTGAGTCATCATTCCATTCCTCATTCCATTCCATATTCCATTTCATTCCATTCCACATTCCATTCCACATTGCATTCCATTCCACATTCCATTCCATTCCGTTCCAGGTTCCATTGCACATTCCATTCCATTCCACATTCCATTCCATTCCACTCCATTCCATATTCCATTCCTCATTTAATTCCATTCCACATTCCATTCCATTCCATTCCACATTCTATTCCATTCCACTCCATATTCCATTCCATTCCACATTCCATTCCATTCCATACCAAATTCCAGTCCATTCCATTCCATTCAGTTGCACATTCCATTCCATATTCCATTGCATTCAAATGCACAGTCCATTCCACATTCCATTCCATTCCATTCCACATTCCATTCCATTGCACATTCCATTCCACTCCATTCCACTTCCTATTCCATTTAATTTCACATTCCATTCCGTTGCATTACATTCCATTCCAAATTCCATTCCATACCATTAAACTTTTCATTCCATTTCATACCATTCCACATTCAATTCCATTCAATTCCACATTCCATTCTATTCCATTCCACATTACATTACATTCCATTCCTTTTCATTCCACATTCTGTACCATACCATTCCATTCTACATTGCATTCCTTTCCATTCCACATTCCATTCCATTCCATTCCACATTCCACTACACATTCCATTCCACAATCCATTCCATTCCATTCCTCATTCCTTTCCACTATCCATTCCACAATCCATTCCACCTTCCATTCCACTTTCCATTGCATGTTCGATTCTATTTCATTCCATGATCCATTTCACATTCCATTCCATTCCATTCTGCTTTCCATTCCACATTCCTTTCCACATACCATTCCACATTCAATTCCATTCCATTCCACATTACATTCCACATCCCATTCCACATTCCAATCCATTCCATTCCACATTCCATTACACATTCCCTTCAACATTCCACTCCACATTCCTTTCCGCATTCCTTTCTATTACATTGCATTCCATTCCACATTGCCTTCCATTCCTTTCCATTCCACATTCAATTCCTTTCCATTCCACATTCCATTCCACATTCCATTCCTGTCCATTTCACATTAATTCCACATTCCATATTCCATTTCACTTTCCATTCCATGTTCCATTCCATTCCATTCCACATTCCATTCCATTCCATTCCACATTGCAAACCATTCCTTTCCATTCCATTCCGGATTCCATTCCCCTCCATTCCATATTCTATTACAGATTCCAATCCATTCCACTCCACATTCAATTCCATATTCCATTCCATTCCATTCCACATTCCAATCCACTGCATTCCATTCCGCCTTGCATTCCATTGCAGTCTATTTTCTATACCTCATTCCATTCCATTCCATTCCACATTCATTACCACATTCCATTCTGTTCCATTCCACATTCCTTTCCATTCCATTCAACTTTCCATTCATTTCTTTCCACATTCCATTCCACATTCCATTCCACTTTGCATTCCACATTCCATTCCACGTTCCATTCCATTTTCCATTCCATTCCATTCCACCTTATATTCCACGTTCCATTCAAGATTCCATTCCACATTCCATTCCACGCTCCATTCAATTCCATTCCATTTTCCTTACCATTGCATTGAATACTTTTCGCATTCCATTCCAATTCATTCCACATTCTACTCCACATTCCATTCCTTTTCATTCCACATTCCATGCCACATTCCATTCCATTCCATTCCACATTCCATTTCACATTCCATTCCACATTCCATTCCATTATATTCCACATTCCTTTTCACCTTCCATTCCATATTCCTTTTCACCTTCCATTCCACATTCCTTTCCATTCCATTCCACCTTGCATTCCACATTGCATTCTACATTCCATTCCACATTCCATTCTGCATTCCATTCCATTACATTACATTACATTCCACATTCCATTCCATTCCATTCCATTCCACATTCCATTCCACATTCCATTCCACATTCCATTCCATTCCATTCCACGTTCCATTCCACATTCCATTCCACATTCAATTCCACGTTCCTTTCCATTCCTTTCCACGTTCCTTTCCAAATTCCATTCCACAATCGTTTCCACGTTCCTTTATATTCCATTCCACGTTCCATTGCACTCTCCATTCCATTCCATTCCACTTACCATTCCACACTCCATTGCACATTCCATTCCACTTTCAATTGAACATTTCATTCCACGTTCCATCCCATGTTCCATTCCACGTATCATTCCATTCCATTCCACCTTCTATTCCGCATTCCATTGCTTTCCCTTCCACGATCAATTCCACATTCCTTTACATATTGCATTCTGTTCCATAACACTTTCATTTCCACAGTCCATTCCACGTTCTATTCCACATTACAGTCCACTTTCAATTCCATTCCATTCCACATTCCATTCCATTCCATTCCACCTTCTATTCCACATTACATTCCACATTCCATCCCACATTCCTATCTCCATTCCATTGGATTCCATTCCACATTCCATTCAATATTCCATTCCATTCAATTCCACCTTCTATTCCACATTGTATTCCACACTCCATTCCATTACATTCCACATTCCATTCCACATTCCATTCCATTCCATTCTACTTTACAATGCACATTCCATTTAAACATTCCCTTCCACAATCCGTTCCATACCTATCCACATTCCATTCCACATTCCAATCCATTCCATTCCACATTCCATTCCACATGCAATTACATTCCTTTCCACATTCCATACCACATTCCATTCCACATTCCATTACCCTTCCCATTTCACCTTCTGTTCCATGATACATTCCACGTTCCTTTCGAAGTTCCATTCCATTCCATTCCACGTTCCATTCCAACTACCATTCCACATTCCATTCCATTCCTGTCCACATTCCATTCCATTCCATTCCCCATTTCATTACATTCCTTTCCATATTCCATTCCGTTCCATTCAACATTCCATTCCGCATTCCATTCCACTTTCTATTCCACATTCCTTTCCACATTCAAATCCACGTTCCATTCCATTGCAGTCTACTTTCAATTCCACGATCCATTCCACATTCCATTCCCCGTTACATTCCAATACATTCCATATTCCATTCCAATTCCATTCCATTCCATTCCACACTGCATTCCACATTCCATTCCAATTTCCATTCCATTCCATTCCACATTCCATTCCACATTCCATTCCACTTTTCATTCCACATTCCATTCCACATTACATTCTGTTCCATTCCATTCCATTCCACATTCCATTCCATTCCATTCCACATTCCATTCCATTACACTGCACATTTCATTCCACATTCCCTTCCATTCCATTCCACATTCAATTCCAAGTTCCATTTCCATCAATTCCACGTTGCATTCCACGTTTCATTACACAATCCATTCCACATTCCATTCCACATTCCATTCCAAGTTCCATTTCCATCAATTCCACGTTGCATTCCTCGTTTCATTACACAATCCATTCCACATTCCATTCCACATTCCATTCCACATTCCAATCCATTCCCTTGCACATTACACTCCACATTTCACTCCATTCCATTCCACATTCCATTCTCATTCCATTGCATTCCATTCTACATTCCATTCCATTCCATTTCACATTTCCTACCACATTCCATTCCATTCCATTCCACATTCCATTCCACATTCCATTAATCTTTCCATTCCATGACCCATTCCACTTTCCATTCCACATTCCATTCCATTCCATTCCACGATCCATTCCATTCCATTCTGCTTTCCATTTCATTCCATTCCGCATTCCATTCCATATTCCATTTCACATTCCGTTTCACTTTCTATTTCACTTTCCATTCCATTCCATTCCTTTCCATTACACATTCCTTTCCATTCCATTGCACATTCCATTCCTTTCCATTCCACTATCCTTTCCACATTTCATTCCACATTCCATTCCATTCCATTCTATTGCTAATTCCATTCCATTCCATTAAACAATCCATTCCACATTCCATTCCACATCCCATTCCACGTTCCATTCCATTCCATTCCACATTCCCATCCATTGCATTCCACATTCCATTTCATTCAATTACACATTCCATTCCATTGCAGTCTATTCCATTCCATTCCATTCCACACTACATTCCGTTGCATTCCGCATTGCACTCCATTCAATTTCATTCCATTCCACATTCCACTTCATTCCATTTCATTCCACATTCCATTCCATTTAATTCCACACTAATTTCCATTGCATTCCACATTCCATTCCATGTTCCATTCCAAGTTGAATTCCATGTTCCATTCAACGTCCCATTCCATGTTCCATTCTTTTCCATTCCACATTCAATACCATTCCAATCCACATTCCATTCCACTCAGTTCCCCATTCCCTTCCACCTTACAATCCATTCCATTCAACTTTCCATTCCACGTTCCATTCCACATTCCATTCCACATTGCATTTCACCTTCCATTCCATATTCCTTTCCACTTTCCATTCCATTCCATTCCACTTTCCATTCCACATTCCCTTCCACATTCCATTCCATTGCATTCCACATTACATTAACAATCCATTCCATTACATTCCACATTCCATTCCATTCCATTCCACACTAGATTCCATTACATTCCACTTTCCATTCCACATTCCACATTCCATTCCACATTCCATTCCACATTCCATTCTATTCGATTCCACATTCCATTCCACATTCCATTCCATTCCTTTCCACAATCCATTCCATTGCATTCCACATTCCATGTTCCATTCCACGTTCCATTCCACGTTCCATTCCACGTTCCATTGCACTACATTCCACGTTCCATTCCACATTCCATTCCATTCCTTTTCACCTTCCATTCCACATTCCATTCCACATTCCATTCATCATTCCTTTCCACATTCCATTCCATATTCCATTTCGTTCCATTACACTTTCCGTTCCACATTCCATTCCACATTCCATTCCATTACATTCCACATTCCTTTGCACATTCCATTCAATTCCTCATTGCATTCCACATTCCGTTCCATACCAATCCATATTCCATTCCATTCCAGAATCCGTTCTATTCCATTCAACATTCTGTTCCATTCCATTCCACATCCCATTCAGTTCCATTTCATTCAATTGCACATTCCATTCCGTTCAATGGCACAATAATTCCACATTCCATACACTTCCATTCCACATTCCATTCCATGACAATCCACTGCATATCACTTTCCATTCCATTGCATTCCATTGCACATTCCTTTCCATTCCATTCTATTCCACATTCCATTCGTTTCCATTCCATTCCACATTACATCCACTATCTATTCCATTCCATTCCACATTCCGTACCACATTCTATTCCATTCCATTCCAAATTCAATTCCATTACATTCCACGTTCCATTCCACATTCCACATTCCATTCCTTTCCATTCCACATTCTATTCCATTCCATTCCACATTCCATTCCACTTTCCATTCCACGTTCCTTTCCACGATTCAGTCCAATCCATTCCACGTTCCATACCATTCCATTCCATTATATTCTGGATTCCATTCCATTCCATTGCACATTCTATTCCACATTCCATTCAATTCCATTGCAGATTCCATTGCACATTCCATTGCATTCCATTCCACATTACTTTCGATTCCATTCCAAATTTCATTCCACATTCCATTCCACGTTCAATTTCATGTTCCATTCCACGTTCCATTCCATATTCCATTCCAAATTCCATTCCACATTCCCTTCCACATTCCATTCCATTCCATTCCACTTTCGAGACTGCATTCCATTTCATTCCATTCCACATTCCATTCCATTCCATTCCAGATTCCATTCCACATTCCATTCCATGTTCCATTCCATTCCATTCCACGTTCAATTCCACTTTCCATTGGACATTCCATTATACTTTCTATTCCCAGTTCCATTTCATACCATTCCACGTTTCTTTCTACATTCCTTTCCATTGCATTCCATTGCATTCCATTGCATTCCATTCCATTGCATTGCATTCCATTCCAATACAATTAACCTTCCATTCCACGTTCCATTCCACGTTCCATTCCATTCCATTCCACTTTCCATTCCATTCCATTCCACGTTCGTTTTCATTCCATTCCTCTTTCCCTTCCACATTTCATTTCCGATTCCATTCCACCTTCCATTCCATTCCATTCCTATCCATTCCACATTCCATTCCCTTGTAATCCACTTCCCATTCCATTCAATTCCACATTGCATACTATTCCATTACATTCCTTTCCTCTGCTCTAAATTCCATACTCCATTCCATACTATTCTGCATTCCATTCCATTCCATTCCATTCCATATTCCATTCCATTCCTTTCAATTCCACGTTCCATTCCATTCCATTCCCCATTCCATTCCGTTTCACATTCCATTCCACATTCCATTCCATTTCATATTCCATTCAATTCCATTGCATTCCACATTCCATTCTACTCCATTCCATTCCACTTCAAATTCCATTCTGCATTCCATTCAATTCTATTCAACATTCCATTCCATTTGATTCCACATTCCATTCCATTCTATTCCACATTCCATTCCATTCCATTGCACATTCCATTCCATTCCGTTGCACATTCCATTCCATTCCATTCCACATTCCGTTGCATTAAATTCCACACTCCTTTCCATTCCATTACTTTACATTTCACATTCGTTCCACATTCTATTTCACTTTCCATTCCATTCCATTCCATTCCATTACACATTCCATTCCATTCCATTGCAAATTCCATTCCATTCCATTCCACGATCCTTTCCACATTCCATTCCACATTCCATTCCATTCCATTCTATTCATCATTCCATTCCATTCCATTAAACAATCCATTCCACATTCCATTCCGCATCCCATTCCACGTTCCATTCCATTCCATTCCACATTGCGATCCATTCCATTCCACATTCCATTCAATTCAATTCCACATTCCTTTCCATTCCATTGCACATTCCACTTCATCCCATTCCATTCCACATTGCCTTCCATTCCATTCTAAATTCCATTCCATTCCATTCCACATTCCATTCCACGTTCCATTCCATTCCATTCAATGTTCCATTCCACTCCATTCAACGTTCCATTCCACGTTCCATTCAACATTCCTTTCCACACTGCATTCCAAGTTCCGTTCCATTCCATTCCACATTCCATTCCAAGTTCCATACCATTCCATTCCACGTTCCATTCCACGTTCCATTCCTTTCCATTCCACATTCCGTTCCATTCCATTCCACATTAAATTCTATTGCATTCCACATTCCATTTCACGTTCCATTCCACGTTGCATTCCATGTTCATTCCACGTCCGATTCCACGTTCCATTCCTTTATATTCCACATTCCATTCCATTCCATTCCACATTGCTTTCCATTCCATTCCACATTCCATTCCGCTTTCCATTCCATTTCTTTCCACGTTCAATTCCACCTTCCATTCCACATTCCATTCCACATTGCATTCCTAGTTCCCTTCCATTGCTTTCCACATTCCATTCCATTCCATTCCACGTTCTATTCAACTTTCCATTCCAAATTCCTTTCCAAATTCCAATCCAAGATCCATTCCATTCTTTCCAAGTTCCTTTCCACTTTCCATTCCATTCCGTTCCACGTTGCAGTCCACATTCCATTGCCCATTCCATTCCACATTACTATCCTCGTTCCATTCCATTTTCAATTTCACATTCCATTCTACATTCCATTCTATTCCATTCCACGTTCCGTTCCACATTCCATTCCATTCCATTCCACTTTCCTTTGCAGATTCCATTCCACATTGCATTCCATTCCATTCCACCTTCCATTCCACATTCCATTCCATTCCATTCCACGTTCCATTCCACATTCCATTCCATTCCATTCCACGTTCCATTCAACATTCCATTCCATTCCATTCCACTTTCAATAACTCATTCCATGCCACATTCCAAGTCTCATTCTATTCCGTTGCATTCCACATTCCATTCCACATACCATTAATTGGTATTCCACTTTCCATTCCACCTTCAATTCCACATTCCATTCCCTCCCTTTCCACGTTCCATTCCAAGTTCCATTCCACGTTCCATTCCACGTTCCACTCCAAGTTCCATTCCATTCCATTCCTCGTTACTTTCAAACTCCATTTCTGTCCATTCCACGTTCCATTCCATTCCACTTTCCATTCCACTTTCCATTCCACATTCCATTTCAAATTCCATTACTTTCCATTCCACGTTGCATTCCACATTCCATTTCACATTCCATTCCATTCAATTCAATTCCATTCCACCTTCCATTCCATTCCATTCCATTCCACATTCCTTTCCATTCCATTATAAGTTCCATTCCGCTTTCCATTCCACGTTCCATTCAACATTCCTTTCAACGTTCCATTCCATTCCATTCCACGTTCCATTCCACTCCATTCCAACATCCATTTCATTCCATTCCACGTTCCATTCCACTTTGCATTTCACATTCCACTCCAACTTCAATTCCATTCCATTCCATTCCATTCCACATTCCTTTCCATTCTATTTCACTTCCCATTCCATTCAATACCTCATTCCATTCCATTCCTTAACATTATATTCCACATTCCATTCGATTCCACTACATTCTATTCCACATTCCATTCCATTCCACTATGTTCCATTCCTCATTCCATTACATACCATTCTGGATTCCATTCCATTCCACATTCCTTTCCATTTCATTCCACATTCCATTCCATTCCATTCCACATTCCATAAAATTCCATTTCATTCCGCATTCCATTCATTTCCATTCCACATTTCATTCCATTTCGTTCAACATTCCTTTCAATTCCATTCCATTCCACATTCCTTTCCATTCCATTCCATTCCATTCTATTCCACATTCCTTTACACATTCCATTCCCTTCCATTCCACATTCCATTGCATTCCATTCCACATTTCATTTTACGTTCCATTCCACGTTCCGTTCCACTTTCCATTCCATTCCTTTCCACAATCCATACCATTCCATTCCGGATTCCATTCCATTCCAATCCACATTCTGTTCCACATTCCATTCCTTTCCATTGCACATTTCATTCCACATCCCATTCCACGTTCCATTCCACATTCCATTCCAAGTTCCATTCCACATTCCATTCCACATTCCGTTCCACGTTCCATTCCATTCCATTCCATGTTCCATTCCACCTTCCATTCCATTCCATCACACGTTCCATTCTACATTACATTCCACCTTACATTCCACGCTCCATTCCACATTCCATTCCACGTTCCTTTCCACGTTCCATTGCAAGTTCCATTTCATGTTCCATTCCATTTCATTCTTCATTCCACTTGACATTCCATTCCATTTTCCATTCCACATTCCATTCCAGATTCCATTCCACATTGAATTCTGTTCCATTCCACTTTCCATTCGACATTCCTTTCCATTCCATTCCATTTACCGTTCCACATTCCATTCCACATTCCATTCTACTTTCCATTACATTTCTTTCCACATTCCATTTCATTCCATTCCACATTGCGTTCCACATTCCATTCCATTCCATTAGACATTCCATTCCACATTGCATTCCATTCCATTCCACATCCCATTCCACATTCCATTGTATTCCTTTCCACATTCCATTCCATTCCATTCTGTTACACATTCCATTCCACATTTCTTTCAACATCCCATTCCATTCCATTCCACATCCATTCCACATTCCATTCCGTTCCATTCCACGTTCCATTCCACGTTACATTCCATGTTATATTCCATTCCATTCTACACTCCATTCCGTTAAATTCCTCGTTCCATTCCACATTCCATTCCATTACATTCCACTTTCCTTTGCACATTCCATTCCGCATTCCATTCCACATTGCATTCTGTTCCATTCCACATTCCATTCCACAATCCATTCCACATTCCATTCCCTTCCATTACATTACTTTCCAGGTAACGTTCCGCTTTCCATTCCATTCCATTCCACTTTCAATTGCCCATTCCATTCCACGTTCCATTCCACGTTCCATTCCACGTTCTGTTCCTTTCCATTATACTTTCCATTCTACGTTCCATTCCATTCTATTCCACGTTCCATGCCACATTCCACTCCATTCCATTCCACTTTCCTTCGTGCATTCCATTCCACATTCTATTCCAGGTGGCATTCTGTTTCATTCCACATTCCATTCCACATTCCATTTCATTCCATTCCACATTCCATTCCATACAATTCCAATTTCCATTAGATTCCATTCCATTCCATTCCACATTCCATTTCATTCCATTCCATTCCATTTCTCATTTCTTTCCATTGCATTCTGCATTCCATTCCATTCCATTCCCTATAATACCATATTCCATTCCATTTCATTCCATTTCACATCCCATTCCATTCCATTCCACTTTCCATTCCATTCCATTTCACATTCCATTCCGCGTTCCATTCCACTTTGCATTCCACATTGTATTCCATGTTCCATTCCTAGTTCCACTCCTTTCCATTCCACATTCCATTCCATTCCATTCCACATTCCATTCCATTCTACTCCACATTCCATTCTACGTTCCATTCCATTCCATTCCACTTTCCATTGCACGTTCCATTCCACATTCCATTCTATTCCATTCCATTCCACATCCATTCAACTTTCCGTTCCGTTCCATTGCACTTTCTGTTCCACATTCCATTCCACATTCCATTATAGTCTATTCCACATTCCATTCCACATTCCATTGAATGTTCCATTCCACATTCCGTTCCATTCCATTCCCCATTCCATTCCGCATAGCATTCTATTCCAGTCCACATTCCATTCCACATTCCATTCCATTCTATTTAAACCTTCCATTCCATTCCACATTCCATTCCAGATTCCATTTGATTCCACATTCCATTCCATTCCATTCCACCTTTCATTCAACATTCCATTCCATTCCATTCCATCTTTCATTCCACTTTCCTTTCCACATTCCATTCCATATTTCATTCCTCATTGCATTTCATTCCATTCCATATTCCATTCCAAATTCCATTCCATTGCATTCCACATTTCATTCCACTTTCCATTCTATTGCATTCCACATTCCATTCCATTCCATTCCACATTGCTTTCCACATTCCATTCCATTCTATTCCACATTCCATTGCACATTCCTTTCCATTGCATTATACATTCCATTCCACATTCCATTCCATTCCATTCCACAGTCTTTTCCATATTCCATTCCATTCCACATTCCATTCCACATTGCATTCCCCATTCCCTTCCACATTCCATTCCATTCCTTTCCACATTCCATTCCAGATTCCATTCCACTTTCCCTTCCACATTCCATTCCTTTCCATTCCATATTCCATTCCACATTCCATTTCACATTCCATTCCACATTCCATTCCATTCTCTTCCACATTCCATTCCATTCCATTCCACATACCATTCCATTCCATTCCACATTGCATTCCACATTCCATTCTACATTTCATTCCGTTCCATTCCACATTCCATTCCACTATCCATTCCTTTCCATTCCACATTCCATTGCATTCCATTCCACATTCCTTTCTACATTCCATTCCCTTTCATTCCACATTCCATTCCTTTCCATTCCATGTTCCCTACCACATTCCATTGTATTCCATTCCACATTCGTTTCCACTTTCCTTTCCCTTCCATTACACTTTCCATTGCATTCCATTCCATGATCCCTTCCACATTCCATTCCACATTCGATTCCACATTCCATTCCATTCCTTTGCATATTCCATTCCACATTCCATTTCACATTCCATTCCACATTCCATTTCATATTCCATTCCACATTCCATTCCATTCCATTCCACATTCCATTCCATTCCATTCCACATTCCATTCCATTCCATTCCACATTCCATTCCAAATTCCATTCCACGTTCCATTAAACGTTACATTCCACGTTCCATTCCATTACATTACTCGTTCCATTCCACATTCCTTTCCGTTCTATTGCACTTTCCGTTGCACTTTCCATTCCACATTCCATCCCACATTACCTTCCTTTCCATTCAACATTCCATTCCACATTCCATTCCACACTCCTTTCCATTCCATTCCATATTCCTTTTCATTCCGCTCCACTTTCCTTTCCACAGACCATTCCATTCCATAAAAAATTCCATTGCAGATTACATTCCACATTCCATTCCATTCCATTCCACATTCATTTCCACGTTCCATTCCACGTTCCATTCCACATTCCTTTCCACATTCCATTCCACATTCCGTTCCATTCCATTCCACTTTGAATTCAACTTTCCATTCCACGTTCCATTCCATGTTGCATTCCACTTTCCATTCTATTCCATTCCAAGTTCCATTCCATTCCTTTCAACCTTTCATTTCACTCCATTGCACATTCCAGTCCACATTCGATTCCACATTCCATTTCACATTCCTATCCACATTCAACTTCACTTTCCATTCCTTTCCATTTTCCATTCCATTCCAATCCACATTCCATTCCATTCCATTCCACCTTCCATTGCATTCCATTCCACATTCCATTCCATTCCGCATTCCATTCCATTAAATTCTACATTTCATTCCATTGCATTGCATTCCCCATTCCACTCCATTCCATTCCACATTCCATTGCATTCCATTCCATTCTATTCCACATTCCATTACGTTTCATTCCACATTCCATTCCATTACATTCCACATTCCATTCCACATTCTATTCCACATTCCATTCCATTTCATTCCACATTCTATTACATGCCATTCGACATTCCATTCCATGTTCCATTCCATTCCGTATTCCATTCCATTCCACATTCCTTTCCAATCAATTCCTCATTTCTTACATTCCATCGCTTTCCACATTCCATTCCTTTCCATTCCCATTCCATTCAATTCCATTCCATTCTATTCCACATTCCAATCGAATCCATTCCACATTCCATTCCATTCCATTCCACATTCCATTCCATATTCTTTTCCATGTTCCGTTCCATTTCATTCCACATTCCATTCCATTTTATTCCATTCAGCATGGCATTCCATTCAATTCCACTTTCCATTCCACATTCCATTCCAATCCATTCTACATTCCATTCCACATTCCATTCCATTCAATTCCACATTCCTTTCCTTTCCATTCTACGTTGCATTCCACATTCCATTCCACTCAATTCTACATTCCATTCTGCATTCCTTTCCACATTCCATTCCACATTCGATTCCATTCCATTCCAGATCCCATTGCATTGCTGTCCACATTCCATTCCAAATTTCATTCCACATTCCATTCCTTTCCATTCCACATTCCATTACACATTCCTTTGCATTTCATTCCACATCCGATTACTTGTTCCATTCCATTCCATTCCACATTTCATTCCATTCCAAACCACATTCCATTCCACATTCCATTCCACGTTCCGTTCCACATTCCATTCCATTCCATTCCACATTCCATTCCACTTTCCTTTCCATTCAGTTCCACGTTCCATGCCACGTTCCATTCCACGTTCCATTCCACTTTCCATTCCATATTCCATTCCACATTCCAATCCATTCCATTCGACTTCCGATTCCACATTTCACTCCACATACCATTCCGTTCCATTCCACATTCCATTCCAAATTCCATTCCACATTCCATTCCGTTCCATTCCACATCCATTGCATTCCATTCCACATTCCATTCCACATTCCATTCAACATTCTATTCCACGTTACATTCCATTTCATACCACATTCATTCCATTCCATTCCACATGCCATTCCATTCGATTCCACATGCCATTCCATTCGATTCTACATTCCTTACCACATTCCATTAAACATTCCATTCCAAATTCCATTCCATTCCTTTCAACGGTCCATTCCACATTCCATTCCATTCCATTCCACTTTCATTTCCCCATTGCATTCCACATTCCTTTCCATTCCACATTCCATTCCACATTCCAAACCACATTCCATTACATTCTATTCCACATTCCATGCCACAGTCCATTCCAGGCCATTCCACACTCCATTCGACATTCCATTCCGTTCCATTCCACATTCCATTCCGCATTCCATTCCACATTCCATTCAGTTCCATTCCTCATTCCATTGCATTCCATTCCATTCCATTCCACTTAGATTTCCACATTCCATTCCACATTCCATTTCACATTCCATTCCGTTCCTTTCCACATTCCCTTCCACATTCCATTCCATTCCATTCCCCATTCCATGTCACATTTCATTCCACATTCCATTCCACATTAAATTCCATTCAATTCCACATTCCATTAAATTCCATTCCACATTCCATTCCGCATTCCATTCCACATTCCATTCCATTCCATTCTATTCCACATTCCTTTCCATTCCATTCCACATTCCATTCCATTCCACTTTCCTTTAGACACACCATTCCAAACTCCATTCCATTCCGTTCCACAATGCATTCCACCTTCTATACCATTCCATTCCACATTCCGTTCCATTCAATTCCTTATTTCATTGCATTCCCTTGCGTTCCACATTACATTCAATTCCTTTTCATTTCCATTCCATTCCATTCCATTCTATTCCACATTCCATTCCATTCCATTGCATATTCCATTCCTTACCTTTCCACATCCCGTTACACATTCCAGTCAACATTCCATTCCACGTTCCATTTCATATCATTCCACATTACATTCCACTCAATTCCACATGCCATTTCATTCCATTACACATTCCATTCCTCATACAATTCCACATTCCATTCCACATTCTATTCCACACCATTCCAAATTGCATTCCATTTTCCATTCCATTTCATTCCACATTCCATTCCGCATTCCATTCCATTCCATTCCAATTCCATTCCACATTCCATTCCACCTTACTTTCCATTCCATTCAACATTCCATTCCACATTCCACTCCTTTCCAGTCCATTCCAGATTCCATTCCATTCCATTCCACATTCCATTCCACATTCCTTACCATTCCATTCTATTACACGTTCCAATCCATTCCATTCCATTTTCCGTTCCATACGATTCCACATTCCATTCCACATTCCATTTGGCATTCCACTCTGTTCCGTGCCACTTTCCATTCCACACTCCGTTCCACGTTCCATTCCACAATCCTTTCCTTTCCATTCCTCATACTTTTCCACATTCCATTCCACATTCCATTACATTCCATTTCACATTCCATTCCGTACCATTCCCTATTCCTTTCCAGATTCCATTCCACATTCCATTCCATTCCATTCCACGTTGCATTCCACATTGCATTGCATTCCATTCCAAATTCCCTTCCACATTCCATTCCACATTCCATTCCATTACACTCTTCATTCTGTCCCACATTCCATTCCACATAACATTAAATTCCATTCCACATTCAATTCCATTCCATTGCACATTCAATTACAGGTTCCATTCCATTTCGTTCCACGTTCCATTCCACGATCCATTCCACATTGCATTCCACGTTCCACTCCACAATCCATTTCACATTCCATGCCATTCCATTTCACATTCCATTCAATTACTTTACAGATTACATTCCACATTTCTTTCCACTATCCATTCCATTTTATCCCACATTCCGCTGCACATTCCATTCCATTCCTTTGAAAGTGGCATTCCACTTTCCATTCCACGTTACATTCCACATTCCATTCCATGTTCCATTCCATATTCCATTCATTCCATTCCATTTTCCATAACATTCCATTCCATTGCATTCCACAATCCATTCCAATCCATTCCACATTGCATTCCACATTCCATTCTACATTTCATTCCGTTCCATTCCACATTCCATTCCACATTCCATTCCGTTCCATTCCACATTCCATTGCATTCCATTCCACATTCCTTTCTACGTTCCATTCCCTTTCATTCCACATTCCATTCCTTTCCATTCCATGTCCCCTACCACATTCCATTGAATTCCATTCCACATTCCTTTCCACTTTCCTTTCCCTTCCATTACACTTTCCATTGCATTCCATTCCATGTTCCCTTCCACATTCCATTCCACATTTGATTCCACATTCCATTCCATTCCTTACCATATTCCTTTCCACATTCCATTTCACATTCCATTCCATATTCCATTCCATTCTATTCCACATTCCATTCCATTCCATTCCACATTCCATTCCACATTCCATTCCATGTTCCATTAAACGTTCCATTCCACGTTCCATTCCATTACATTACACGTTCCATTCCACATTCCTTTCCGTTCTCTTGCACTTTCCGTTGCACTTTCCATTCCACATTCTATCCCATATTACCTTCCTTTCCATTCAACATTCCATTCCACATTCCATTACACGCTCCTTTCCATTCCATTCCATATTCCTTTTCATTCCGCTTCACTTTCCTTTCCACAGTCCATTCCATTCCATAACAAATTCCATTGCAGATTTCATTCCACATTCCATTATATTCCTTTCCACATTCATTTCCACGTTCCATTCCACGTTCCATTCCACATTCCTTTCCACATTCCATTCCACATTCCGTTCCTTTCCATTCCACTTTGAATTCAACTTTCCATTCCACGTTCCATTCCATGTTGCATTCCACTTTCCATTCTATCCCATTCCAAGTTCCATTCCATTCCTTTCAACCTTTCATTTCACTCCATTGCACATTCCAGTCCACATTCGATTCCACATTCCATTTCACATTCCTATCCACATTCAACTTCACTTTCCATTCCTTTCCATTTCCCATTCCATTCCAATCCACATTCCATTCCATTCCATTCCACCTTCCATTGCATTCCATTCCACATTCCATTCAACATTTCATTCCATATTCTGTTCCATTCCACATTCCATTCCATTCCATTCTATTCCACATTCCATTCCGTTCTATTCCACATTCCATTCCATTCAACTCCACATTCCATTCCACATTCCATTCCACATTCCATTCCACGATCCACTCCATTCAGCATTCCATTCCATTCCACATTCCATTCCATTAAATTATACATTTCATTCCATTGCATCGCATTACCCATTCCACTCCATTCCATTCTACATTCCATTGCATTCCATTCCATTCTATTCCACATTCCATTACATTTCATTTCACATTCCATTCCATTCCATTCCACATTCCACTCCACATTCTATTCCACATTCCATTCCATTTCATTCCACATTCTATTACATTCCATTCCACATTCCATTCCATGTTCCATTCCATATTCCATTCATTCAATTCCACTTTCCATAACATTCCATTCCATTGCATTCCACAATCCATTCCAATCCATTCCACATTGCATTCCACATTCCATTCTACATTTCATTCCGTTCCATTCCACATTCCATTCCACATTCCATTCCGTTCCATTCCACATTCCATTGCATTCCATTCCACATTCCTTTCTACGTTCCATTCCCTTTCATTCCACATTCCATTCCTTTCCATTCCATGTTCCCTACCATATTCCATTGTATTCCATTCCACATTCCTTTCCACTTTCCATTCCCTTCCATTACACTTGAAATTGCATTCCATTCCATGTTCCCTTCCACATTCCATTCCAGATTCGATTCCACATTCCATTCCATTCCTTTCCATATTCCATTCCACATTCCATTTCACATTCCATTCCACATTCCATTCCATTCTATTCCACATTCCATTCCGTTCCATTCCACATTCCATTCCACATTCCATTCCACGTTCCATTAAACGTTACATTCCACGTTCCATTCCATTACATTACACGTTCCATTACACATTCCTTTCCGTTCTATTGCACTTTCCGTTGCACTTTCCATTCCACATTCCATCCCACATTACCTTCCTTTCCATTCAACATTCCATTCCACATTCCATTCCATACTCCTTTAAATTCCATTCCATATTCCTTTTCATTCCTCTCCACTTTCCTTTCCACAGTCCATTCCATTCCATAACAAATTCCATTGCAGATTTCATTCCACATTCCATTCTAATCCATTCCACATTCATTTCCACATTCCATTCCACATTCCGTTCCATTCCATTCCACTTTGAATTCAACTTTCCATTCCACGTTCAATTCCATGTTGCATTCCAATTTCCTTTCTATTCCATTCCAAGTTCCATTCCATTCCTTTCAACCTTTCATTTCACTCCATTGCACATTCCAGTCCACATTCGATTCCACATTCCATTTCACATTCCTATCCACATTCAACTTCACTTTCCATTCCTTTCCATTTTCCATTCCATTCCAATCCACATTCCATTCCATTCCATTCCACCTTCCATTGCATTCCATTCCACATTCCATTCCACATTGCATTCCGTATTCTGTTCCATTCCACATTCCATTCCACATTCCATTCCATTCCATTCTATTCCACATTCTATTCCATTCTATTCCACATTCCATTCCGTTTGATTCCACATTCCATTCCACATTCCATTCCACATTCAATTCCACGATCCATTCCTTTCCACATTCCATTCCATTCAACATTCCATTCCATTAAATTCCATATTTCATTCCATTGCATTGCATTCCCCATTCAACTCCATTCCATTCCACATTCCATTGCATTCCATTCCATTCTATTCCACATTCCATTCCATTACATTAAACATTCCATTCCATTCCATTCCACATTCCATTCCACATTGTATTCCACATTCCATTCCATTTCATTCCACATTCTATTACATTCCATTCGACATTCCATTCTATATTCCATTCCATTCCGTATTCCATTCCATTCCATTCTACGTTCCTTTCCATTCAATTCCTCATTTCTTACCTTCCATCGCTTTCCACATTCCATTCCTTTCCATTCCCATTCCATTCAATTCCATTCCATTCTATACCACATTCCAAACGATTGCATTCCACATTCCATTCCATTCCATTCCACATTCCATTCCATATTCTTTTCCATGTTCCGTTCCATTTCATTCCACATTCCATTCCATTTTATTCCATTCAGCATGCCATTCCATTCAATTCTACTTTCCATTCCACATTCCATTCCAATCCATTCTACATTCCATTCCACATTCCATTCCATTCAATTCCACATTCCTTTCCTTTCCATTCTACGTTGCATTCCACATTCCATTCCACTCAATTCTACATTCCATTCTGCATTCCTTTCCGAATTCCATTCCACATTCGATTCCATTCCATACCAGATTCCATTCCAGATTCCATTGCATTTCTGTCCACATTCCATTCCAAATTTCATTCCACATTCCATTCCATTCCATTCCACATTCCATTCCACATTCCTTTTCATTTCATTCCACATCCGATTCCTTGTTCCATTCCATTCCATTCCACATTTCATTCCATTCCAAACCACATTCCATTCCACATTCCATTCCACGTTCTGTTCCACTTTCCATTCCATTCCATTCCACATTCCATTCCACATTCCTTTCCATTCAATTCCACGTTCCATGCCACGTTCCATTCCACGTTCCATTCACTTTCCATTCCATATTCCATTTCACATTCCAATCTATTCCATTCGACTTCCGATTCCACATTTCATTCCACATAACATTCCGTTCCATTCCACATTCCATTCCGCATTCCATTCCACATTCCATTCCACATTCCATTCCGTTCCATTCCTCATTCCATTGCATTCCATTCCATTCCATTCCAGTTAGATTTCCACATTCCATTCCACATTCCATTTCACATTCCATTCCGTTCCTTTCCATATTACCTTCCACATTCCTTTCCATTCCATTCCCCATTCCATTTCACATTCCATTCCATTCCATTCCACATTCCATTCCACATTAAATTCCATTCAATACCACATTCCATTAAATTCCATTCCACATTCCATTCCGCATTCCATTCCACATTCCATTCCATTCCATTCTATTCCACATTCCTTTGCATTCCATTCCACATTCCATTCCATTCCACTTTCCTTTCCACATACCATTCCACATTCCATTCCATTCCGTTCCACATTGCATTCCACGTTCTATACCATTCCATTCCACATTTCGTTCCATTCAATTCCTTATTTCATTCCATTCCCTTGCCTTCCAAATTACATTCAATTCCTTTTCATTTCCATTCCATTCCATTCCATTCTATTCCACATTCCATTCCATTCCGTTGCACATTCCATTCCTTACCTTTCCACATTCCATTACACATTCCAGTCCACATTCAATTCCACGTTCAATTCCATATCATTCCACATTCCATTCCACTCCATTCCACATGCCATTTCATTCCATTCCACATTCCATTCCACATACAATTCCACATTCCATTCCACATTCCATTCCACATTCTATTCCACACCATTCCACATTGCATTCCATATTCCATTCCATTCCATTCCACATTCCATTCCTCATTGCATTCCATTCCATTCCAATTCCATTCCACATTCCATTCCACCTTACTTTCCATTCCATTCAACATTCCATTCCACATTCCACTCCTTTCCAGTCGATTCCAGATTCCATTCCATTCCACATTCCATTCCGCATTCCTTTCCATTCCATTCTATTACACGTTCCAATCCATTCCATTCCATTTTCCGTTCCACACGATTCCACATTCCATTCCACATTCCATTCGACATTCCATTCTGTTCTATGCCACTTTCCATTCCACACTCCATTCCACGTTCCATTCCACAATCCTTTCCTTTCCATTCCTCATACTTTTCCACATTCCATTCCACATTCCATTACATTCCATTTCACATTCCATTCCGTACCATTCCCTATTCCTTTCCACATTCCATTCCACATTCCATTCCATTCCATTCCACATTGCCTTCCATATTCCATTGCATTCCATTCCAAATTCCCTTCCACATTCCATTACACATTCTATTCCATTACACTCCTCATTCTGTCCCACATTCCATTCCACATAATATTCAATTCCATTCCGCATTCAACTCCGTTTCATTGCACATTCAATTACAGGTTCCATTCCATTTCATTCCACGTTCCATTCCACGATCCATTCCACATTCCATTCCACGTTCCACTCCACAATCCATTTCACATTCCATGCCATTCCATTTCACATCCCATTCAATGACATTACAGACTCCATTCCACATTTCTTTCCACTATCCATTCCATTTCATCCCACATTCCGCTGCACATTCCATTCCATTCCCTTGAACGTGGCATTCAACTTACCATTTCACGTTCCATTCCACATTCCATTCCATGTTCCATTTCATATTCCATTCATTCCATTCCACTTTCCATAACATTCCATTCCATTGCATTCCACAATCCATTCCAATCCATTCCACATTGCATTCCACATTCCATTCTACATTTCATTCCTTTCCATTCCACATTCCATTCCACATTCCATTCCGTTCCATTCCACATTCCTTTGCATTCCATTCCACATTCCTTTCTAAGTTCCATTCCCTTTCATTCCACATTCCATTCCTTTCCATTCCATGTTCCCTACCACATTCCATTTTATTCCATTCCACATACCTTTCCACTTTCCATTCCCTTCCATTACACTTTCCATTGCATTCCATTCCATGATCCCTTCCATATTCCATTCCTCATTCGATTCCACATTCCATTCCATTCCTTTCCATATTCCATTCCACATTCCATTTCACATTCCATTTCACATTCCATTCCACATTCCTTTCCATTCTATACCACATTCCATTCCATTCCACATTCCATTCCACGTTCCAGTAAACGTTACATTCCACGTTCCATTCCATTACATTACACGTTCCATTCTACATTCCTTTCCGTTCTATTGCACTTTCCGTTGCACTTTCCATTCCACATTCCATCCCACATTACCTTCCTTTCCATTCCACATTCCATTCCACATTCCATTCCACACTCCTTTCCATTCCATTCCATATTCCTTTTCATTCCGCTCCACTTTCCGTTCCACAGTCCATTCCATTCCATAGCAAATTCCATTACAGATTTCATTCCTCATTCCATTCCATTCCATTCCACATTCATTTCCACGTTCCATTCCCCGTTCCATTCCATGGTGCATTCCACTTTCCATTCTATTCCATTCCAAGTTCCATTCCATTCCTTTCAACCTTTCATTTCACTCCATTGCACATTCCAGTCCACATTCGATTCCACATTCCATTTCACATTCCTATCCACATTCAACTTCACTTTCCATTCCTTTCCATTTTCCATTCCATTGCAATCCACATTCCATTCCATTCCATTCCACCTTCCATTGCATTCCATTCCACATTCCATTCCACATTGCATTCCATATTCTGTTCCATTCCACATTCCATTCCATTCCATTCTATTCCACATTCCATTCCATTCTATTCCACATTCCATTGCATTCAACTCCACATTCCATTCCACATTCCATTCCACATTCCATTCCACGATCCACTCCATTCCACATTCCTTTCCATTCCACATTCCATTCCATTAAATTCTACATTTCATTCCATTGCATCGCATTCCCCATTCCACTCCATTCCATTCCACATTCCATTGCATTTCATTTCACATTCCATTCCATTCCATTGCATTTCATTTCACATTCCATTCCATTCCATTCCACATTCTATTCCATGATCCATTCCATTCCACATTCCATTCCATTCCATTGCACATTCCATTCCATTAAATTCCACATTTCATTCCATTGCATTGCATTCCCCATTCCACTCCATTCCATTCCACATTCCATTGCATTCCTTTCCATTCTATTCCACATTCCATTCCATTTCATTCCACATTCCATTCCACATTCGATTCCACATTCCATTCCATTTCATTCCACATTCTATTACATTCCATTCGACATTCCATTCTATGTTCCATTCCATTCCGTATTCCATTACATTCCATTCCACATTCCTTTCCATTCAATTCTTCATTTCTTACATTACATCGCTTTCCACATTCCATTCCTTTCCATTCCCATTCCATTCAATTCCACATTCCAATCGATTCCATTCCACATTCCATTCCATTCCATTCCACATTCCATTCCACATTCTTTTCCAAGTTCCGTTCCATTTCATTCCACATTCCGTGCCATTTTATTCCATTCAGCATGCCATTCCATTCAATTCCACTTTCCATTCCACATTCCATTCCAATCCATTCTACATTCCATTCCACATTCCATTCCATTCAATTCCACATTCCTTTCCTTTCCATTCTACGTTGCATTCCACATTCCATTCCACTCAATTCTACATTCCATTCTGCATTCCTTTCCGCATTCCATTCCACATTCGATTCCATTCCATTCCAGATTCCATTCCAGATTCCATTGCATTGCTGTCCACATTCCATTCCAAATTTCATTCCACATTCCATTCCTTTCCATTCCACATTCCTTTGCATTTCATTCCACATCCGATTCCTTGTTCCATTCCATATCATTCCACATTTCATTCCATTCCAAACCACATTCCATTCCACATTCCATTCCACGTTCCGTTCCACATTCCATTGCACATTCCATTCCACGTTCCGTTCCACATTCCATTCCATTCCATTCCACATTCCATTCCACTTTCGTTTCCATTCAATCCCACATTCCATGCCATGTTCCATTCCATGTTCCATTCCACTTTCCATTCCATATTCCATTCCACATTCCAATCCATTGCATTCGACTTCCGATTCCACATTTCATTCCACATACCATTCCGTTCCATTCCACATTCCATTCCAAATTCCATTCCACATTCCATTCCGTTCCATTCCACATCCATTGCATTCCATTCCACATTCCATTCCACATTCCATTCAACATTCTATTCCACGTTACATTCCATTCCATACCACATTCTTTCCATTCCATTCCACATGCCATTCCATTCGATTCCACATGCCATTCCATTCGATTCTACATTCCTTACCACATTCCATTAAACATTCCATTCCAAATTCCATTCCATTCCTTTCAATGGTCCATTCCACATTCCTTTCCATTCCATTCCACTTTCATTTCCACATTCCATTCCACATTACTTTCCTTTCCATTCCACATTCCATTCCACATTCCAAACCACATTCCATTACATTCTATTCCACATTCCATGCCACTGTCCATTCCAGGCCATTCCACACTCCATTCCACATTCCATTCCGTTCCATTCCACATTCCATTCCGCATTCCATTCCACATTCCATTCCGTTCCATTCCTCATTCCATTGCATTCCATTCCATTCCATTCCACTTATATTTCCACATTCCATTCCACATTCCATTTCACATTCCATTCCGTTCCTTTCCACATTCCCTTCCACATTCCATTCCATTGCATTCCCCATTCCATTTCACATTCCATTCCATTCCATTCCACATTCAATTCCACATTAAATTCCATTCAATTCCACATTCCATTAAATTCCATTCCACATTCCATTCTACATTGCATTCCACATTCCATTCCATTCCATTCTATTCCACATTCCTTTCCATTCCATTCCACATTCCATTCCATTCCACTTTCCTTTCCACATACCATTCCACACTCCATTCCATTCCGTTCCACATTGCATTCCACGTTCTATACCATTCCATTCCACATTCCATTCCATTCAATTCCTTATTTCATTCCATTCCCTTGCGTTCCACATTCCATTCAATTCCTTTTCCTTTCCATTCCATTCCATTCCATTCTATTCCACATTCCATTCCATTCCATTGCACATGCCATTCCTTAACTTTCCACATTCCATTACACACTCCAGTCCATTTTCAATTCCACGTTCCATTCCATATCATTCCACATTCAATTCCACTCCATTCCACATGCCATTTCATTCCATTCCACATTCCATTCCACATAAAATTCCACATTCCATTCCACATTCGATTCCACATTCTATTCCACACCATTCCACATTGCATTCCATATTCCATTCCATTCCTTACCACATTCCATTCCGCATTCCATTCCATTCCATTCCAATTCCATTCCACATTCCATTCCACCTTACTTCCATTCCATTCCACATTCCATTCCACATTCCACTCCTTTCCAGTCCATTCCAGATTCCATTCCATTCCATTCCACATTCCATTCCGCATTCCTTTCCATTCCATTCTATTACACGTTCCAATCCATTCCATTCCATTTTCCGTTCCATATGATTCCACATTCCATTTCACATTCCATTCGACATTCCATTCTGTTCTATGCCACTTTCCATTCCACACTCCATTCCACGTTCCATTCCACAATCCTTTCCTTTCCATTCCTCATACTTTTCCACATTCCATTCCACATTCCATTTCATTCCATTTCACATTCCGTTCTGTACCATTCCCTATTCCTTTCCACATTCCATTCCATTCCATTCCACATTGCATTCCACATTCCATTGCATTCCATTCCAAATTCCCTTCCACATTCCATTCCACATTCCATTCCATTACACTCCTCATTCTGTCCCACATTCCATTCCACATAACATTCAATTCCATTCCACATTCAATTCCATTCCATTGCACATTCCATTACAGGTTCCATTCCATTTCGTTCCACGTTCCATTCCACGATCCATTCCACATTCCATTCTACGTTCCACTCCACAATCCATTTCACATTCCATGCCATTCCATTTCACATTCCATTCATTGACATTACAGATTCCATTCCACATTTCTTTCCACTATCCATTCCATTTCATCCCAAATTCCGCTGCACATTCCATTCCGTTCCCTTGAACGTGGCATTCCACTTTCCATTCCACGTTCCATTCCACATTCCATTCCATGTTCCATTCCATATTCCATTCATTCCATTCCACTTTCCATTACATTCCATTCCACTTTCCATAACATTCCATTCCATAGCATTCCACAATCCGTTCCAATCCAATCCACATTGCATTCCACATTCCATTCTACATTTCATTCCGTTCCATTCCACATTCCATTCCACATTGCATTCCGTTCCATTCCACATTCCATTGCATTCCATTCCACATTCCTTTCTACATTCCATTCCCTTTCATTCCACATTCCATTCCTTTCCATTCCATGTTCCCTACCATATTCCATTGTATTCCATTTCACATTCCTTTCCACTTTCCATTCCACATTACTTTCCACTTTCCATTCCCTTCCATTACACTTTCCACTGCATTCCATTCCATGTTACCTTCCACATTCCATTCCACATTCAATTCCACATTCCATTCCATTCCATTCCGTATTCCATTCCACATTCCATTTCACATTCCATTCCACATTCCATTCCATTCTATTCCACATTCCATTCCGTTCCATTCCACATTCCATTCCACATTCCTTTGCACTTTCCATTAAACGTTACATTCCACGTTCCATTCCATTACATTACAGGTTCCATTCCACATTCCTTTCTGTTCTTTTGCACTTTCCGTTGCACTTTCAATTCCACATTCCATCCCACATTACCTTCCTTTCCATTCCACATTCCATTCCACATTCCGTTACACACTCCTTTCCATTCCATTTCATATTCCTTTTCATTTCGCTCCACTTTCCTTTCCACAGTACATTCCATTCCTTAACAAATGCCATTGCAGATTTCATTCCACATTCCATTCCATTCCATTCCACATTCATTTCCACGTTCCATTCCACGTTCCATTCCACATTCCTATCCACATTCCATTCCACATTCCGTTCCATTCCATTCCACTTTGAATTCAACTTTCCATTCCACGTTCCATTCCATGTTGCATTCCACTTTCCATTCTATTCCATTCCAAGTTCCATTCCATTCCTTTCAGCCTTTCATTTCACTCCATTGCACATTCCAGTCCACATTTGATTTCACATTCCATTTCACATTCCTATCCACATTCAACTTCACTTTCCATTCCTTTCCATTTTCCATTCCATTCCAATCCACATTCCATTCCATTCCATTCCACCTTCTATTGCATTCCATTCCACATTCCATTCCACATTCCATTCCACGATCCACTGCATTCCACATTCCATTCCATTCCACATTCCATTCCATTAAATTCTACATTTCATTCCATTGCATCGCATTCCCCATTCCACTCCATTCCATTCCACATTCCATTGCATTCCATTCCATTCTATTCCACATTCCATTACATTTCATTTCACATTCCATTCCATTCCATTCCACATTCCATTCCACATTCTATTCCACATTCCATTCCATTTCATTCCACATTCTATTACATTCCATTCGACATTCCATTCTATGTTCCATTCCATTCCGTATTCCATTCCATTCCATTCCACATTCCTTTCCATTCAATTCTTCATTTCTTACATTACATCGCTTTCCACATTCCATTCCTTTCCATTCCCGTTCCATTCAATTCCATTCCATTCTATTCCAGATTCCAATCGATTCCATTCCACATTGCATTCCATTCCATTCCACATTCCATTCCGTAGTCTTTTCCATGTTCCGTTCCATTTCATTCCACAATCCATTCCATTTTATTCCATTCAGCATGCCATTCCATTCAATTCAACTTTCCATTCCACATTCCATTCCAATCCATTCTACATTCCACTCCACATTCCATTCCATTCAATTCCACATTCCTTTCCTTTCCATTCTACTTTGCATTCCACATTCCATTCCACTCAATTCTACATTCCATTTTGCATTCCTTTCCGCATTCCATTCCACATTCGATTCCATTCCATTCCAGATTCCATTCCAGATTCCATTGCATTGCTCTCCACATTCAATTCCAAATTTCATTCCAAATTTCATTCCACATTCCATTCCTTTCCATTCCACATTCCATTCCACATTCAATTCCACGTTCCATTCCATTCCACATTCCATTCCATTCCACATTTCATTCCATTCCAAACCACATTCCACTCCACATTCCATTCCACGTTCCGTTCCACATTCCATTCCATTCCATTCCACATTCCATTCCACATTCCTTTCCATTCAATTCCACGTTCCATGCCACGTTCCATTCCACGTTCCATTCCACTTTCCATTCCACCTTCCATTCCACATTCCAATCGATTCCATTTGACTTCCGATTCCACATTTCATTCCACATACCATTCCGTTCCACATTCCATTCCAAATTCCATGCCACATTCCATTCCATTCCATTCCATTGCACATCCATTGCATTCCATTCCACATTCCATTCAACATTCTATTCCACGTTACATTCCATTTCATACCACATTCGTTCCATTCCATTCCACATGCCATTCCATTCGATTCCACATGCCATTCCATTCGATTCTACATTCCTTACCACATTCCATTAAACATTCCATTCCAAATTCCATTCCATTCCTTTCAACGGTCCATTCCACATTCCATTCCATTCCATTCCACTTTCATTTCCACATTCCATTCCACATTACTTTCCTTTCCATTCCACATTCCATTCCACATTCCAAACCACATTCCATTACATTCTATTCCACATTCCATGCCACAGTCCATTCCAGGCTATTCCACACACCATTCCACATTCCATTCCGTTCCATTCCACATTCTATTCCGCATTCCATTCCACATTCCATTCCATTCCATTCCTCATTCCATTGCATTCCCTTCCATTCCATTCCACTTAGATTTCCACATTCCATTCCACATTCCATTTCACATTCCATTCCTTTCCTTTCCACATTCCCTTCCACATTCCATTCCATTGCATTCCCCATTCCATTTCACATTCCATTCCATTCCATTCCACATTCCATTCCACATTAAATTCCATTCAATTCCACATTCCATTAAATTCCATTCCATATTCCATTCCGCATTCCATTCCACATTCCATTCCATTCCATTCGATTCCACATTCCTTTCCATTCCATTCCACATTCCATTCCATTCCACTTTCCTTTCCACATACCATTCCACATTCCATTCCATTCCGTTCCACATTGCATTCCACGTTCTATACCATTCCATTCCACATTCCCTTCCATTCAATTCCTTATTTCATTCCATTCCCTTGCGTTCCACATTCCATTCAATTCCTTTTCCTTTCCATTCCATTCCATTCCATTCTATTCCACAATCCATTCCATTCCATTGCACATTCCATTCCTTACCTTTCCACATTCCATTACACATTCCAGTCCACATTCAATTCCACGTTCCATTCCTTATCATTCCACATTCCTTTCCACTCCATTCCACATGCCATTTCATTCCATTCCACATTCCATTCCACATACAATTCCACATTCCATTCCACATTCCATTCCACATTCTATTCCACACCATTCCACATTGCATTCCATATTCCATTCCATTCCATTCCACATTCCATTCCTCATTGCATTCCATTCCATTCCAATTCCATTCCACATTCCATTCCATCTTACTTTCCATTCCATTCAACATTCCATTCCACATTCCACTCCTTTCCAGTCCATTCCAGATTCCATTCCATTCCATTCCACATTCCATTCTGCATTCCTTTCCATTCCATTCTATTACACGTTCCAATCCATTCCATTCCATTTTCCGTTCCATACGATTCCACATTCCATTCCACATTCCATTCTGTTCTATGCCACTTTCCATTCCACACTCCATTCCACGTTCCATTCCACAATCCTTTCCTTTCCATTCCTCATACTTTTCCACATTCCATTCCACATTCCATTACATTCCATTTCACATTCCATTCCGTACCATTCCCTATTCCTTTCCACATTCCATTCCACATTCCATTCCATTCCATTCCACATTGCATTCCACATTCCATTGCATTCCATTCCAAATTCCCTTCCACATTCCATTCAACATTCCATTCCATTACACTCCTCATTCTGTCCCACATTCCATTCCACATGACATTCAATTCCATTCCACATTCAATTCCATTCCATTGCACATTCATTTACAGGTTCCATTCCATTTCGTTCCACGTTCCATTCCACGATCCATTCCACATTCCATTCCACGTTCCACTCCACAATCCTTTTCACATTCCATTCCATTCCATTTCACATTGCATTCAATGACATTACAGATTCCATTCCACATTTCTTTCCACTATCCATTCCATTTCATCCCACATTCTGCTGCACATTCCATTCCATTCCCTTGAACGTGGCATTCCACTTTCCATTCCATATTCCATTCCATGTTCCATTCCATATTCCATTCATTCCATTTCACTTTCCATAACATTCCATTCCATTGCATTCCACAATCCATTCCAATCCATTCCACATTGCATTCCACATTCCATTCTACATTTCATTCTGTTCCATTCCACATTCCATTCCACATTCCATTCCGTTCCATTCCACATTCCATTGCATTCCATTCCACATTCCTTTCTACATTCCATTCCCTTTCATTCCACATTCCATTCCTTTCCATTCCATGTTCTCTACCATATTCCATTGTATTCCATTCCACATTCCTTTCCACTTTCCATTCCCTTCCATTACACTTTCCATTGTATTCCATTCCATGTTCCCTTCCACATGCCATTCCACATTCGATTTCACATTCCTTTCCATTTTTTTCCATATTCCTTTCCACATTCCATTTCACATTCCATTCCACATTCCATTCCATTCTATTCCACATTCCAGTCCATTCCATTCCACATTCCATTCCACATTCCATTGCACGTTCCATTAAACGATACATTCCACGTTCCATTCCATTACATTGCACGTTCCATTCCACATTCCTTTCCGTTCTATTGCACTTTCCGTTGCACTTTCCATTCCACATTCCATCCCACATTACCTTCCTTTCCATTCCACATTCGATTCCACATTCCATTCCACATTCCATTCCACACTCCTTTCCATTCCATTCCACATTCCTTTCCATTCAATTCCTCATTTCTTACATCCCATCGCTTTCTACATTCCATTCCTTTCCATTCCCATTCCATTCAATTCCATTCCATTCTATTCCACATTCCAATCAATTACATTACGCATTCCATTCCACATTCCATTCCACATTCCATTCCGTTCCATTCCTCATTCCATTGCATTCCACTCCATTCCATTCCACTTAGATTTCCACATTCCATTCCACATTCCATTTCACATTCCATTCCACATTCCATTTCACATTCCATTCCGTTCCTTTCCACATTCCCTTTCACATTCCATTCCATTCCATTCCCCATTCCATTTCACATTCCATTCCATTCCATTCCACATTCCATTCCACATTAAATTCCATTCAATTCCACATCCCATTAAATTCCATTCCACATTCCATTCCGCATTCCATTCCACATTCCATTGCATCCCATTCTATACCACATTCCTTTCCATTCCATTCGACATTCCATTCCTTTCCACTTTCCTTTCCACATACCGTTCCATATTCCATTCCATTCCGTTGCACATTGCATTCCACGTTCTATACCATTCCATTCCACATTCCGTTCCATTCAATGCCTTATTTCATTCCATTCCTTTGCGTTCCACATTCCATTCAATTCCTTTTCCTTTCCATACCATTCCATTCCATTCTATTCCACATTCCATTCCATTCCATTGCACATTCCATTCCTTAACTTTCCACATTCCATTACACATTGCAGTCCACATTCAATTCTACGATCCATTCCTTATCTTTCCACACTCCATTTGATTCCATTCCACATGCCATTTCATTCCATTCCACATTCCATTCCACATACAATTCCACATTCCATTCCACATTCCATTCCACATTCTATTCCACACCATTCCACATTGCATTCCATATTCCTTTCCATTCCATTCCACATTCCATTCCTCATTGCATTCCATTCCGTTCCAATTCCATTCCACATTCCATTCCACCTTAGTTTCCATTCCCTTCAACATTCCATTCCACATTCCACTCCTTTCCAGTCCATTCCAGATTCCATTCCATTCCATTCCACATTCCATTCCGCATTCCTTTCCATTCCATTCTATTACACGTTCCAATCCATTCCATTCCATTTTCAGTTCCATACGATTCCACATTCCATTCCACATTCCATTCGACATTCCATTCTGTTCTATGCCACTTTCCATTCCACACTCCATTCCATGTCCCATTCCACAATCCTTTCCATTCCATTCCTCATATCTTCCACATTCCATTCCACATTCCATTACATTCCATTCTATTCCACATTCCTTTCCATTCCATTCCACATTCCATTCCATTCCACTTTCCTTTCCACATACCATTCCACATTCCATTCCATTCCGTTCCACATTGCATTCAACGTTCTATACCATTCCATTCCACATTCCATTCCATTCAATTCCTTATTTCATTCCATTCCCTTGCGTTCCACATTCTATTCAATTCCTTTTCCTTTCCATTCCATTCCATTCCATTCTAGTCCACATTCCATTCCATTCCATTGCACATTCCTTTCCTTAACTTTCCACATTCCATTATACATTCCAGTCCACATTCAATTCCACGTTCCATTCCATATCATTCCACATTCCATTCAACTCCATTCCACAAGCCATTTCATTCCATTCCACATTCCATTCCACATACAATTCCACATTCCATTCCACATTCTATTCCACACCATTCCACATTGCATGCCATATTCCATTCCATTCCACATTCCATTCTTCATTGCATTCCATTCCATTCCAATTCCATTCCACATTCCATTCCACCTTACTTTCCCTTCCGTTCAGCATTCCATTCCACATTCCACTGCTTTCCATTCCATTCCAGATTCCATTCAATTCCATTCAACATTCCATTCCGCATTCCTTTCCATTCCATTCTATTACACGTTCCAATCCATTCCATTCCATTTTCCGTTCCATACGATTCCACATTCCATTCCACATTCCATTCGACATTCCATTCTGTTCTATGCCACTTTCCATTCCACACTCCATTCCACGTCCCATTCCACAATCCTTTCCTTTCCATTCCTCATACTTTCCACATTCCATTCCACATTCCATTACATTCCATTTCACATTCCATTCCGTACCATTCCCTATTCCTTTCCACATTCCATTCCACATTCCATTCCATTCCATTCCACATTGCCTTCCACATTCCATTGCATTCCATTCCAAATTCCCTTCCACATTCCATTCCACATTCCATTCCATTACACTCCTCATTCTGTCCCACATTCCATTCCACATAATATTCAATTCCATTCCACATTCAATTCCATTCCATTGCACATTCAATTACAGGTTCCATTCCATTTCGTTCCACGTTCCATTCCACGATCCATTCCACATTCCTTTCCACGTTCCACTCCACAATCCATTTCACATTCCATTCCATTCCATTTCACATTCCATTCAAAGACATTACAGATTCCATTCCACATTTCTTTCCACTATCCATTCCATTTCATCCCACATTCAGCTGCACATTCCATTCCATTCCCTTGAACGTGGCATTCCACTTTCCATTCCACGTTCCATTCCATGTTCCATTCCATATTCCATTCATTCCTTTCCACTTTCCATAACATTCCATTCCATTTCATTCCACAATCCATTCCAATCCATTCCACATTGCATTCCACATTCCATTCTACATTTCATTCCGTTCCATTCCACATTCCATTCCACATTCCATTCCGTTCCATTCCACATTCCATTGCATTCCATTCCACATTCCTTTCTACGTTCCATTCCCTTTCATTCCACATTCCATTCCTTTCCATTCCATGTTCCCTACCATATTCCATTGTATTCCATTCCACATACCTTTCCACTTTCCATTCCCTTCCATTACACTTTCCATTCCACTCCATTCCATGTTCCCTTCCACATTCCATTCCACATTCGTTTCCACATTCCATTCCATTCCTTTCCATATTCCAATCCACATTCCATTTCACATTCCATTTCACATTCCATTCCACATTCCATTCCATTCTATACCACATTCCATTCCATTCTATACCACATTCCATTCCATTCCATTCCACATTCCATTCCACATTCCATTCCACGTTCCATTAAACGTTACATTCCACACTCCATTCCATTAGATTACACGTTCCATTCCACATTCCTTTCCGTTCTATTGCACTTTCCGTTGCACTTTCCATTCCACATTCCATCCCACATTACCTTCTTTTCCATTCAACACTCCATTCCACACTCCATTCCACACTCCTTTCTATTCCATTCCATATTCCTTTTCATTCCGCTCCACTTTCCTTTCCACAGTCCATTCCATTCCATAACAAATTCCATTGCAGATTTCATTCCACATTCCATTCCATTCCATTCCACATTCATTTCCACGTTCCATTCCACGTTCCATTCCACATTCCTTTCCACATTCCATTCCACATTCCGTTCCATTCCATTCCACTTTGAATTCAACTTTCCATTCCAAGTTCCATTCCATGTTGCATTCCACTTTCCATTCTATTCCATTCCAAGTTCCATTCCATTCCTTTCAACCTTTCATTTCACTCCATTGCACATTCCAGTCCACATTCAATTCCACATTCCATTTCACATTCCTATCCACATTCAACTTAACTTTCCATTCCTTTCCATTTTCCATTCCATTCAAATCCACATTCCATTCCATTCCATTCCACCTTCCATTGCATTCCATTCCACATTCCATTCCACATTGCATTCCACATTCTGTTCAATTCCACATTCCATTCCACATTCCATTCCGTTCTATTCCACATTCCATTCCATTCGATTCCACATTCCATTCCACATTCCACTCCACGCTCCATTCCATTCCACATTCCATTCCATTCCACATTCCATTCCATTGCACATTCCATTCCATTAAATTTCACATTTCATTCCATTGCATTGCATTCCCCATTCCACTCCATTCCATTCCACATTCCATTGCATTCCTTTGCATTCTATTCCACATTCCATTACATTTCATTCCACATTCCATTCCATTCCATTCCACATTCCATTCCACATTCTATTCCACATTCCATTCCATTTCATTCCACATTCTATTACATTCCATTCGACATTCCATTCTATGTTCCATTCCATT
The DNA here is from genome assembly GCF_028885655.2 of Pongo abelii. Taxonomy (NCBI): domain Eukaryota; kingdom Metazoa; phylum Chordata; class Mammalia; order Primates; family Hominidae; genus Pongo; species Pongo abelii. The sequence goes on from NC_072007.2 coordinate 12,457,535, forward strand.
CCGTATTCCATTCAATTCCATTCCACATTCCTTTCCATTCAATTCCTCATTTCTTACATCCCATCGCTTTCCACATTCCATTCCTTTCCATTCCCATTCCATTCAATTCCATTCCATTCTATTCCACATTCCAATCGATTCCATTACGCATTCCATTCCACATTCCATTCCGTTCCATTCCTCATTCCATTGCATTCCACTCCATTCCATTCCACTTAGATTTCCACATTCCATTCCACATTCCATTTCACATTCCATTCCGTTCCTTTCCACATTCCCTTTCACATTCCATTCCACATTCCATTCCCCATTCCATTTCACATTCCATTCCATTCCATTCCACATTCCATTCCACATTAAATTCCATTCAATTCCACATTCCTTTAAATTCCATTCCACATTCCATTCCGCATTCCATTCCACATTCCATTGCATTCCATTCTATACCACATTCCTTTCCACTCCATTCCACATTCCATTCCTTTCCACTTTCCTTTCCACATACCATTCCACATTCCATTCCATTCCGTTCCACATTGCATTCCACGTTCTATACCATTCCATTCCACATTCCATTTCATTCAGTTCCTTATTTCATTCCATTCCCTTGCGTTCCACATTCTATTCAATTCCTTTTCCTTTCCATTCCATTCCATTCCATTCTATTCCACATTCCATTCCATTCCATTGCACATTCCTTTCCTTAACTTTCCACATTCCATTACACATTCCAGTCCACATTCAATTCCACGTTCCATTCCATATCATTCCACATTCCATTCCACTCCATTCCACATGCCATTTCATTCCATTCCACATTCCATTCCACATACAATTCCACATTCCATTCCACATTCCATTCCACATTCTATTCCACACCATTCCACATTGAATGCCATATTCCATTCCATTCCATTCCACATTCCATTACGCATTCCATTCCACATTCCATTCCGCATTCCATTCCATTCCATTCCAATTCCATTCCACATTCCATTCCACCTTACTTTCCCTTCCGTTCAACATTCCATTCCACATTCCACTCTTTTCCAGTCCATTCCAGATTCCATTCCATTCCATTCCACATTCCATTCTGCATTCCTTTCCATTCCATTCTATTACACGTTCCAATCCATTCCATTCCATTTTCCGTTCCATACGATTCCACATTCCATTCCACATTCCAATCGACATTCCATTCTGTTCTATGCCACTTTCCATTCCACACTCCATTCCACGTCCCATTCCACAATCCTTTCCTTTCCATTCCTCATACTTTCCACATTCCATTCCACATTCCATTACATTCCATTTCACATTCCATTCCGTACCATTCCCTATTCCTTTCCACATTCCATTCCACATTCCATTCCATTCCATTCCACATTGCCTTCCACATTCCATTGCATTCCATTCCAAATTCCCTTCCACATTCCATTCCACATTCCATTCCATTACACTCCTCATTCTGTCCCACATTCCATTCTACATAATACTCAATTCCATTCCACATTCAATTCCATTCCATTGCACATTCAATTACAGGTTCCATTCCATTTTGTTCCACGTTCCATTCCACGATCCATTCCACATTCCATTCCATTCCATTTCACATTCCATTCAATGACATTACAGATTGCCTTCCAAATTTCTTTCCACTATCCATTCCATTTCATCTCACATTCCGCTGCACATTCCATTCCATTCCCTTGAACGTGGCATTCCACTTTCCATTCCACTTTCCATTCCTCATTCCATTCCAGGTTTCATTCCATATTCCATTCATTCCATTCCACTTTCCATAACATTCCATTCCATTGCATTCCACAATCCATTCCAATCCATTCCACATTGCATTCCACATTCCATTCTACATTTCATTCCGTTCCATTCCACATTCCATTGCATTCCATTCCACATTCCTTTCTACGTTCCATTCCCTTTCATTCCCCATTCCATTCCTTTCCATTCCATGTTCGCTACCATATTCCATTGTATTCCATTTCACATTCCTTTCCACTTTCCATTCCCTTCCATTACACCTTCCATTGCATTCCATTCCATGTTCCCTTCCACATTCCATTCCACATTCGATTCCACATTCTATTGCATTCCTTTCCATATTCCTTTCCACATTCGATTTCACATTCCATTTCACATTCCATTCCACATTCCATTCCATTCTATACCACATTCCATTCCATTCCATTCCACATTCCATTCCACGTTCCATTAAACGTTACATTCCACGATCCATTCCATTACATTACACGTTGCATTCCACATTCCTTTCTGTTCTATTGCACTTTCTGTTGCACTTTCCATTCCACATTCCATCCCACATTACCTTCCTTTCCATTCCACATTCCATTCCATTCCACATTCCTTTTCATTCCGCTCCACTTTCCTTTCCACAGTCCATTCCATTCCATAACAAATTCCATTGCACATTTCATTCCACATTCCATTCCATTCCATTCCACATTCATTTCCACATTCCATTCCACGTTCCATTCCACATTCCTTTCCACATTCCATTCCACATTCCGTTCCATTCCATTCCACTTTGAATTCAACTTTCCATTCCATGTTCCAATCCATGTTGCATTACAATTTCCATTCTATTCCATTCCAAGTTCCATTCCATTCCTTTCAACCTTTCATTTCTCTCCATTGCACATTCCAGTCCACATTCGATTCCACATTCCATTTCACATTCCTATCCACATTCAACTTCACTTTCCATTCCTTTCCATTTTCCATTCCATTCCATTCCACATTCCATTCCATTCCATTCCACCTTCCGTTGCATTCCATTCCACATTCCATTCCACATTGCATTCCATATTCTGTTCCATTCCACATTCCATTCCATTCCATTCCATTCTATTCCACATTCCATTCCGTTCTATTCCACATTCCATTCCATTCGATTCCACATTCCATTCCACATTCCATTCCACGATCCATTCCATTCCACATTCCATTCCATTCCACATTCCATAACATTAAATTCCACATTTCATTCCATTGCATTGCATTCCCCATTCCACTCCATTCCATTCCACATTCCATTGCATTCCATTCAATTCTATTCCACATTCCATTACATTTCATTCCACATTCCATTCCATTCCATTCCACATTCCAATCCACATTCTATTCCACATTCCATTCCATTTCATTCCACATTCTATTACATTCCATTCGACATTCCATTCTATGTTCCATTCCATTCTGTATTCCATTCCATTCCATTCCACATTCCTTTTCATGCAATTCCTCATTTCTTACATTCCTTCGCTTTCCACATTCCATTCCTTTCCATTCCCATTCCATTCAATTCCATTCCATTCTATTCCACATTCCAATCGAATCCATTCCACATTCCATTCCATTCCATTCCACATTCCATTCCATATTCTTTTCCATGTTCCGTTCCATTTCATTCCACATTCCATTCCATTTTATTCCATTCAGCATGCCATTCCATTCAATTCCCCTTTCCATTCCACATTCCATTCCATTCCATTCTACATTCCATTCCACATTCCATTCCATTCAATTCAACATTCCTTACCTTTCCATTCTACGTTGCATTCCACATTCCATTCCACTCAATTCTACATTCCATTCTGCATTCCTTTCCGCATTCCATTCCACATTTGATTCCATTCCATTCCAGATTCCATTCCAGATTCCATTGCATTGCTGTCCTCATTCCATTCCAAATTTCATTCCACATTCCATTCCTTTCCATTCCCCATTCCATTCCACATTCCTTTGCCTTTCATTCCACATCCGATTCCTTGTTCCATTCCATTCCATTCCACATTTCATTCCATTCCAAACCACATTCCATTCCACTTTCCATTCCACTTTCCGTTCCACATTCCATTCCATTCCATTCCACATTCCATTCCACAATCCTTTCCATTAAATTCCACGTTCCATGCCACGTTTCTTTCCACGTTCCATTCCACTTTCCATTCCATATTCCATTCCACATTCCAATCCATTCCATTCGACTTCCAATTCCACATTTCATTCCACATACTATTCTGTTCCATTCCACATTCCATTCCAAATTCCATTCCACATTCCAGTCTGTTCCATTCCACATCCATTGCATTCCATTCCTCATTCCATTCCACATTCCATTCCACATTAAATTCCATTCAATTCCACATTCCATTAAATTCCATTCCACATTCCATTCCTCATTCCATTCCACATTCCATTGCATTCCATTCTATACCACATTCCTTTCCATTCCATTCCACATTCCATTCCTTTCCACTTTCCTTTCCACATACTATTCCACATTCCATTCCATTCCGTTCCACATTGCATTCCACGTTCTATACCATTCCATTCCACATTCCGTTCCATTCAATGCCTTATTTCATTCCATTCCTTTGCGTTCCACATTCCATTCAATTCCTTTTCCTTTCCATACCATTCCATTCCATTCTATTCCACATTCCATTCCATTCCATTGCACATTCCATTCCTTAACTTTCCACATTCCATTACCCATTGCAGTCCACATTCAAGTCTACTTTCCATTCCATATCATTCCACACTCCATTCCACACCATTCCACATGCCATTTCATTCCATTCCACATTCCATTCCACATACAATTCCACATTCCATTCCACATTCCATTCCACATTCTATTCCACACCATTCCACATTGCATTCCATATTCCATTCCATTCCATTCCACATTCCATTCCTCATTGCATTCCATTCCATTCCAATTCCATTCCACATTCCATTCCAACTTAGTTTTCACTCCATTCAACATTCCATTCCACATTCCACTACTTTCCAGTCCATTCCAGATTCCATTCCATTCCATTCCACATTCCATTCTGCATTCCTTTCCATTCCATTCTATTACACGTTCCTATCCATTCCATTCCATTTTCCGTTCCATACGATTCCACATTCCATTCCACATTCCATTCCACATTCCATTCTCTTCTATGCCACTTTCCATTCCACACTCCATTCCACGTTCCATTCCACAATCCTTTCCTTTCCATTCCTCATACTTTTCCACATTCCATTCCACAGTCCATTACATTCCATTTCACATTCCATTCCGTACCATTCCCTATTCCTTTCCACATTCCATTCCACATTCCATTCCATTCCATTCCACATTGCATTCCACATTCCATTGCATTCCATTCCAAATTCCCTTTCACGTTCTATTCCACATTCCATTCCACTACACTCCTCATTCTGTCCCACATTCAATTCCACATAACATTCAATTCCATTCCACATTCAATTCCATTCCATTGCACATTCAATTACAGGTACCATTCCATTTCGTTCCACGTTCCATTCCACTATCCATTCCACATTCCACTCCTCATTGAATTCCATTCCATTCCAATTCCATTCCACATTCCATTCCACCTTACTTTCCCTTCCGTTCAACATTCCATTCCACATTCCACTCCTTTCCAGTGCATTCCAGAATCCATTCCATTCCATTCCACATTCCATTCCGCATTCCTTTCCATTCCATTCTATTACACATTCCAATCCATTCCATTCCATTTTCCATTCCATTCCTTTCCATATTCCAATCCACATTCCATTTCACATTCCATTTCACATTCCATTCCACATTCCATTCCATTCTTTACCACATTCCATTCCATTCTATACCACATTCCATTCCATTCCATTCCACATTCCATTCCACATTCCATTCCACGTTCCATTAAACGTTACATTCCACACTCCATTCCATAACATTACAAGTTCCATTCCACATTCCTTTCCGTTCTATTGCACTTTCCGTTGCACTTTCCATTCCACATTCCATCCCACATTACCTTCTTTTCCATTCAACATTCCATTCCACATTCCATTCCACACTCCTTTCCATTCCATTCCATATTCCTTTTCATTCCGCTCCACTTTCCTTTCCACAGTCCATTCCATTCCATAACAAATTCCATTGCAGATTTCATTCCACATTCCATTCCATTCCATTCCACATTCATTTCCACGTTCCATTCCACGTTCCATTCCACATTCCTTTCCACATTCCATTCCACATTCCGTTCCATTCCATTCCACTTTGAATTCAACTTTCCATTCCAATTTCCATTCCATGTTGCATTCCACTTTCCATTCTATTCCATTCCATGTTCCATTCCATTCCTTTCAACCTTTCATTTCACTCCATTGCACATTCCAGTCCACATTCGATTCCACATTCCATTTCACATTCCTATCCACATTCAACTTCACTTTCCATTACTTTCCATTTTCCATTCCATTCCAATCCACATTCCATTCCATTCCATTCCACCTTCCATTGCATTCCATTCCACATTCCATTCCACATTGCATTCCACATTCTGTTCAATTCCACATAGCATTCCACATTCCATTCCATTCCATTCTATTCCACATTCCATTCCGTTCCATTCCACATTCCATTCCTTTCGATTCCACATTCCATTCCACATTCCATTCCATTCCATTCTATTCCACATTCCATTCCGTTCCATTCCACATTCCATTCCTTTCGATTCCACATTCCATTCCACATTCCATTCCATGATCCATTCCATTCCACATTCCATTCCATTCCACATTCCATTCCATTGCACATTCCATTCCATTAAATTCTACATTTCATTCCATTGCATTGCATTCCCCATTCCACTCCATTCCATTACACATTCCATTGCATTCCATTCCATTCTATTCCACATTCCATTACATTTCATTCCACATTCCATTCCATTCCACATTCCATTCCACATTCTATTCCACATTCCATTCCATTTCATTCCACATTCTATTACATTCCATTCGACATTCCATTCTATGTTCCATTCCATTCCGTATTCCATTCCATTCCATTCCACATTCCTTTCCATTCAATTCCTCATTTCTTACATCCCATCGCTTTCCACATTCCATTCCTTTCCATTCCCATTCCATTCAATTCCATTCCATTCTATTCCACATTCCAATCAATTCCATTACGAATTCCATTCCACATTCCATTCCACATTCCATTCCGTTCCATTCCTCATTCCATTGCATTCCACTCCATTCCATTCCACTTAGATTTCCACATTCCATTCCACATTCCATTTCACATTCCATTCCGTTCCTTTCCACATTCCCTTTCACATTCCATTCCATTCCATTCCCCATTCCATTTCACATTCCATTCCATTCCATTCCATTCCATTCCACATTCCATTCCACATTAAATTCCATTCAATTCCACATTCCATTAAATTCCATTCCACATTCCATTCCGCATTCCATTCCACATTCCATTGCATTCCATTCTATACCAAATTCCTTTCCAGTCCATTCCACATTCCATTCCTTTCCATTTTCCTTTCCACATACCATTCCACATTCCATTCCATTCCGTTCCACATTGCATTCCACGTTCTATACCATTCCATTCCAGATTCCGTTCCATTCAATGCCTTGTTTCATTCCATTCCTTTGCATTCCACATTCCATTCAATTCCTTTTCCTTTCCATACCATTCCATTCCTTTCTATTCCACATTCCATTCCATTCCATTGCACATTCCATTCCTTAACTTTCCACATTCCATTACACATTGCAGTCCGCATTCAATTCTACGATCCATTCCATATCATTCCACACTCCATTCCACACCATTCCACATGCCATTTCATTCCATTCCACATTCCATTCCACATACAATTCCACATTCCATTCCACATTCCATTCCACATTCTATTCCACACCATTCCACATTGCATTCCATATTCCATTCCATTGCATTCCACATTCCATTCCTCATTGCATTCCATTCCATTCCAATTCCATTCCACATTCCATTCCACCTTAGTTTCCATTCCATTCAACATTCCATTCCACATTCCACTCCTTTCCAGTCCATTCCAGATTCCATTCCATTCCATTCCACATTCCATTCCGCATTCCTTTCCATTCCATTCTATTACACGTTCCAATCCATTCCATTCCATTTTCCGTTCCATACGATTCCACATTCCATTCCACATTCCATTCGACATTCCATTCTGTTCTATGCCACTTTCCATTCCACACTCCATTCCACGTCCCATTCCACAATCCTTTCCTTTCCATTCCTCATACTTTCCACATTCCATTCCACATTCCATTACATTCCATTTCACATTCCATTCCGTACCATTCCCTATTCCTTTCCACATTCCATTCCACATTCCATTCCATTCCATTCCACATTGCCTTCCACATTCCATTGCATTCCATTCCAAATTCCCTTCCACATTACATTCCACATTGCATTCCATTACACTCCTCATTCTGTCCCACATTCCATTCCACATAATATTCAATTCCATTCCACATTCAATTCCATTCCATTGCACATTCAATTACAGGTTCCATTCCATTTTGTTCCACGTTCCATTCCACGGTCCATTCCACATTCCATTCCACGTTCCACTCCACAATCCATTTCACATTCCATTCCATTCCATTTCACATTCCATTCAATGACATTACAGATTCCATTCCAAATTTCTTTCCACTATCCATTCCATTTCATCCCACATTCCGCTGCACATTCCATTCCATTCCCTTGAACGTGGCATTCCACTTTCTATTCCACGTTCCATTCCTCATTCCATTCAATGTTCCTTTCCATATTCCATTCATTCCATTCCACTTTCCATAACATTCCATTCCATTGCATTCCACAATCCATTCCAATCCATTCCACATTGCATTCCACATTCCATTCTACATTTCATTCCGTTCCATTCCACATTCCATTCCACATTCCATTCCATTCCATTCCACATTCCATTGCATTCCATTCCACATTCCTTTCTACGTTCCATTCCCTTTCATTCCACATTCCATTCCTTTCCATTCCATGTTCCCTACCATATTCCATTGTATTCCATTCCACATTCCTTTCCACTTTCCATTCCCTTCCATTACACTTTCCATTGCATTCCATTCCATGTTCCCTTCCACATTCCATTCCACATTCGGTTCCACATTCTATTCCATTCCTTTCCGTATTCCTTTCCACATTCCATTTCACATTCCATTCCATATTCCATTCCATTCTATACGACATTCCATTCCCTTCCATTCCACATTCCATTCCACTTTCCAGTCCACGTTCCATTAAACGTTACATTCCACGATCCATTCCATTACATTACACGTTGCATTCCACATTCCTTTCCGTTCTATTGCACTTTCCGTTGCACTTTCCATTCCACATTCCATCCCACATTACCTTCCTTTCCATTCCACATTCCATTCCACATTCCATTCCACACTCCTTTCCATTCCATTCCACATTCCTTTTCATTCCGCTCCACTTTCCTTTCCACAGTCCATTCCATTCCATAACAAATTCCATTGCACATTTCATTCCACATTCCATTCCATTCCATTCCACATTCATTTCCACATTCCATTCCACGTTCCATTCCACATTCCTTTAGACATTCCATTCCACATTCCGTTCCATTCCATTCCACTTTGAATTCAATTTTCCATTCCACGTTCCATCCCATGTTGCATTCCACTTTCCATTCTATTCCATTCCAAGTTCCATTCCATTCCTCTCAACCTTTCATTTCTCTCCATTACACATTCCAGTCCACATTCTATTCCACATTCCATTTCACATTCCTATCCACATTCAACTTCACTTTGCATTCCCTTCCATTATCCATTCCATTCCAATCCACATTCCATTCCATTCCATTCCACCTTCCATTGCATTCCATTCCACATTCCATTCCACATTGCATTCCATATTCTGTTCCATTCCACATTCCATTCCACATTCCATTCCATTCCATTCTATTCCACATTCCATTCCGTTCTATTCCACATTCCATTCCATTCCATTCCACATTCCATTCCACATTCCATTCCACGATCCATTCCATTCCACATTCCATTCCATTCCACATTCCATTCCATTAAATCCCACATTTCATTCCATTGCATTGCATTCCCCATTACACTCCATTCCATTCCACATTCCATTGCATTCCATTCCATTCTATTCCATATTCCATTACATTTCATTCCACATTCCATTCCATTCCTTTCCACATTCCAATCCACATTCTATTCCACATTCCATTCCAGTTCATTCCACATTCTATTACATTCCATTCGACATTCCATTCTATGTTCCATTCCATTCTGTATTCCATTCCATTCCATTCCACATTCCTTTCCATTCAATTCCTCATTTCTTACATTCCATCGCTTTCCACATTCCATTCCTTTCCATTCCCATTTCATTCAATTCCATTCCATTCTATTCCACATTCCAATCGATTCCATTCCACATTCCATTCCATTATCTTCCACATTCCAATCGATTCCATTCCACATTCCAGTCTGTTCCTTTCCACATCCATTGCATTCCATTCCTCATTCCATTCCACATTCCATTCAACATTCTATTCCACGTTACATTCCATTTCATACCACATTCATTCCATTCGATTCCACATGCCATTCCATTCGATTCTACATTCCTTACCACATTCCATTAAACATTCCATTCCAAATTCCATTCCATTCCTTTCAACAGTCCATTCCACATTCCATTCCACATTCTTTTCCACACCATTCCACATTGCATTCCATATTCCATTCCATTCCATTCCACATTCCATTCCTCATTGCATTCCATTCCATTAAAATTCCATTCCTCATTCCATTCCACCTTACTTTCCATTCCATTCAACATTCCATTCCACATTCCACTCATTTCCAGTGCATTCCAGATTCCATTCCTTTCCATTCCACATTCCATTCCGCATTCCTTTCCATTCCATTCTATTACACGTTCCAATCCATTCCATTCCATTTTCCGTTCCATATGATTCCACATTCCATTCCACATTCCATTCGAGATTCCATTCTGTTCTATGCCACTTTCCATTCCACACTCCATTCCACATTCCATTCCACAATCCTTTCCTTTCCATTCCTCATACTTTTCCACATTCCATTCCACATTCCCTTACATTCCATTTCACATTCCATTCCGTACCATTCCCTATTCCTTTCCAGATTCCATTCCATTACACTCCTCATTCTGTCCCACATTCCATTCTACATAATACTCAATTCCATTCCACATTCAATTCCATTCCATTGCACATTCAATTACAGGTTCCATTCCATTTTGTTCCACGTTCCATTCCACGGTCCATTCCACATTCCATTCCACGTTCCACTCCACAATCCATTTCACATTCCATTCCATTCCATTTCACATTCCATTCAATGACATTACAGATTCCATTCCAAATTTCTTTCCACTATCCATTCCATTTCATCCCACATTCCGCTGCACATTCCATTCCATTCCCTTGAACGTGGCATTCCACTTTCCATTCCACGTTCCATTCCTCATTCCATTCCATGTTCCATTCCATATTCCATTCATTCCATTCCACTTTCCATAACATTCCATTCCATTGCATTCCACAATCCATTCCAATCCATTCCACGTTGCATTCCACATTCCATTCTACATTTCATTCCATTCCATTCCGCATTCCATTCCACATTCCATTCCGTTCCATTCCACATTCCATTGCATTCCATTCCACATTCTTTTCTACGTTCCATTCCCTTTCATTCCACATTCCGTTCCTTTCCATTCCATGTTCCCTACCATATTCCATTGTATTCCATTCCACATTCCTTTCCACTTTCCATTCCCTTCCATTACACTTTCCATTGCATTCCATTCCATGTTCCCTTCCACATTCCATTCCACATTCGATTCCACATTCCATTCCATTCCATTCCATATTCCTTTCCACATTCCATTTCACATTCCATTTCACATTCCATTCCACATTCCATTCCATTCTATACCACATTCCATTCCATTCCATTCCACATTCCATTCCACATTCCATTCCACTTTCCATTAAACGTTACATTCCACGTTCCATTCCATTACATTACACGTTCCATTCCACGTTCCTTTCCGTTCTATTGCACTTTCCGTTGCACTTTCCATTCCACATTCCATCCCACATTACCTTCCTTTCCATTCCACTTTCCATTCCACATTCCACTCCACACTCCTTTCCATTCCATTCCATATTCCTTTTCATTCCGCTCCACTTTCCTTCCCACAGTCCATTCCATTCCATAACAAATTCCATTGCACATTTCATTCCACATTCCATTCCATTCCATTCCACATTCATTTCCACGTTCCATTCCACGTTCCATTCCACATTCCTTTCCACATTCCATTCCACATTCCGTTCCATTCCATTCCACTTTGAATTCAACTTTCCATTCCACGTTCCATTCCATGTTGCATTCCACTTTCCATTCTATTCCATTCCAAGTTCCATTCCATTCCTTTCAACCTTTCATTTCACTCCATTGCACATTCCAGTCCACATTTGATTCCACATTCCATTTCACATTCCTATCCACATTCAACTTCACTTTCCATTCCTTTCCATTTTCCATTCCATTCCAATCCACATTCCATTCCATTCCTTTCCACCTTCCATTGCATTCCATTCCACATTCCATTCCACATTGCATTCCATATTCTGTTCCATTCCACATTCCATTCCACATTCCATTCCATTCCATTCTTTTCCACATTCCATTCCGTTCTATTCCACATTCCATTCCATTCGATTCCACATTCCATTCCACATTCCATTCCACGATCCATTCCATTCCACATTCCATTCCATTCCACATTGCATTCCATTAAATTCCACATTTCATTCCATTGCATTGCATTCCCCATTCCACTCCATTCCATTCCACATTCCATTGCATTCCATTCCAATCTGTTCCCCATTCCATTCCATTTCTTTCCACATTCCATTCCATTCCATTAAACATTCCGTTCCATTCCATTCCATTCCACATTCCAATCCACATTCTATTCCCCATACAATTCCATTTCATTCCACATTCTATTACATTCCATTCGACATTCCATTCTATGTTCCATTCCATTCTGTATTCCATTCCTTTTCATACCACTTTCCTTTCCATTCAATTCCTCATTTCTTACATTCCATCGCTTTCCACATTCCATTACTTTCCATTCCCATTCCATTCAATTCCATTCCAATCTATTCCACATTCCAATGGATTCCATTCCACATTCCATTCCATTCTATTCCACATTCCAATCGATTCCATTCCACTTTCCATTCCATTCCATTCCACATTCCATTCCATATTCTTTTCCATGTTCCCTTTCATTTCATTCCACATTCCATTCCATTTTATTCCATTCAGCATGCCATTCCATTCAATTCCACTTTCCATTCCACATTCCAATCCATTCCATTCTACATTCCATTCCACTTTCCATTCCATTCAATTCCACATTCCTTACCTTTCCATTCTACGTTGCATTCCACATTCCGTTCCACTCAATTCTACATTCCATTCTGCATTCCTTTCCGCATTCCATTCCACATTCGATTCCATTCCATTCCAGATTCCATTCCAGATTCCATTGCATTGTTGTCCACATTCCATTCCAAATTTCATTCCACATTCCATTCCTTTCCATTCCACATTCCATTCCACATTCCTTTGCATTTCATTCCACATCCGATTCTTTGTTCCATTCCATTCCATTCCACAGTTCATTCCATTCCAAACCACATTCCATTCCACATTCCATTCCACGGTCCGTTCCACATTCCTTTCCATTCCATTCCACATTCCATTCCACTTTCCTTTCCTTTCTATTCCACGTTCCATGCCACGTTCCATTCCACGTTCCATTCCACTTTCCATTCCATATTCCATTCCACATTCCAATCCATTCCATTCCACTTCCGATTCCACATTTCATTACACATACCATTCCGTTCCATTCCACATTCCATTCCAAATTCCATTCCACATTCCATTCCGTTCCATTACACATCCATTGCATTCCATTCCACATTCCATTCCACATTCCATTCAACATTCTATTCCACGTTACATTCCATTTCATACCACATTCATTCCATTCCATTCCATTCCACATGCCATTCCATTCGATTCCACATGCCATTCCATTCGATTCTGCATTCCTTACCACATTCCATTAAACATTTCATTCCAAATTCCGTTCCACTCCTTTCAACGGTCCATTCCACATTCCATTCCATTCCATTCCACTTACATTTCCACATTCCATTCCACATTACTTTCCTTTCCATTCCACATTCCATTCCACATTCCAAACGACATTCCATTACATTCTATTCCACATTCCATGCCACAGTCCATTCCAGGCCATTCCACACTCCATTCCACATTCCTTTCCGCATTCCATTCCACATTCCATTCCACATTCCATTCCGTTCCATTCCTCATTCCATTGCATTCCTTTCCATTCCATTCCACCTAGATTTCCACATTCCATTCCACATTCCACTTCACATTCCATTCCGTTCCTTTCCACATTCCCTTCCACATTCCATTCCATTCCATTCTCCATTCCATTTCACATTCCATTCCATTCCATTCCACATTCCATTCCACAATAAATTCCATTCAATTCCACATTCCTTTAAATTCCATTCCACATTCCATTCCGCATTCCATTCCACATTCCATTGCATTCCATTCTATTACACATTCCTTTCCATTCCATTCCACATTCCATTCCATTCCACTTTCCTTTCCACATACCATTCCACATTCCATTCCATTCTGTTCCACATTGCATTCCACGTTCTATAACTTTCCATTCCACATTCCGTTCCATTCAATTCCTTATTTCATTCCATTCCTTTGCGTTCCACATTCCATTCAATTCCTTTTCCTTTCCATACCATTCCATTCCATTCTATTCCACATTCCATTCCATTCCATTGCACATTCCATTCCTTACCTTTCCACATTCCATTTCACATTCCAGTCCACATTCAATTCCATGTTCCGTTCCATATCATTCCACACTCCATTCCACTCCATTCCACATGCAATTTCATTCCATTCCACATTCCATTCCACATACAATTCCACATTCCATTCCACATTCCATTCCACATTCTATTCCACACCATTCCACATTGCATTCCATATTCCATTCCTTTCCATTCCACATTCCATTCCTCATTGCATTCCATTCCATTAAAATTCCATTCCTCATTCCATTCCACCTTACTTTCCATTCCATTCAACATTTCATTCCACATTCCACTCATTTCCAGTCCATTCCAGATTCCATTCCATTCCATTCCACATTCCA
Organism: Pongo abelii; assembly: GCF_028885655.2. Lineage (NCBI taxonomy): Eukaryota > Metazoa > Chordata > Mammalia > Primates > Hominidae > Pongo > Pongo abelii. The sequence continues at coordinate 12,472,824 of NC_072007.2, forward strand.
TTCCGCATTCCTTTCCATTCCATTCTATTACACGTTCCAATCCATTCCATTCCATTTTCCGTTCCATACGATTCCACATTCCATTCCACATTCCATTCGACATTCCGTTCTGTTCTATGTCACTTTCCATTCCACACTCCATTCCACGTTCCATTCCACAATCCTTTCCTTTCCATTCCTCATACTTTTCCACATTCCATTCCACATTCCATTACATTCCATTTCACATTCCATTCCGTACCATTCCCTATTCCTTTCCACATTCCATTCCACATTCCATTCCATTCCATTCCACATTGCCTTCCACATTCCATTGCATTCCATTCCAAATTCCCTTCCACATTCCATTCCACATTCCATTCCATTACACTCCTCATTCTGTCCCACATTCCATTCCACATAATATTCAATTCCATTCCGCATTCAATTCCATTCCATTGCACATTCAATCACTGGTTCCATTCCATTTCGTTCCACGTTCCATTCCACGATCCATTCCACATTACATTCCACGTTCCATTCCACATTCCATTCCACGTTCCACTCCACAATCCATTTCACATTACATTCCATTCCATTTCACATTGCATTCAATGACATTACAGATTCCATTCCACATTTCTTTCCACTATCCATTCCATTTCATCCGACATTCCGCTGCACATTCCATTCCATTCCCTTGAACGTGGCATTCCACTTTCCATTCCACATTCCATTCCACATTCCATTCCATGTTCCATTCCATATTCCATTCATTCCATTCCACTTTCCATAACATTCCATTCCATTGCATTCCACAATCCATTCCAATCCATTCCACATTGCATTCCACATTCCATTCTACATTTCATTCCGTTCCATTCCACATTCCATTCCACATTCCATTCCGTTCCATTCCACATTCCATTGCATTCCATTACACATTCCTTTCTACGTTCCATTCCATTTCATTCCACATTCCATTCCTTTCCATTCCATGTTCCCTACCATATTCCATTGTATTCGATTCCACATTCCTTTCCACTTTCCATTCCCTTCCATTACACTTTCCATTGCATTCCATTCCATGTTCCCTTCCACATTCCATTCCACATTCAATTCCTCATTCCATTCCACTCCTTTCCATATTCCATTCCACATTCCATTCCACATTCCATTCCATTCTATTCCACATTCCATTCCCTTCCATTCCACATTCCGTTCCACATTCCATTCCACGTTCCATTAAACGTTACATTCCACGTTCCATTCCATTCCATTACACGTTCCATTCCACATTCCTTTCCGTTCTCTTGCACTTTCCGTTGCACTTTCCATTCCACATTCCATCCCACATTACCTTCCTTTCCATTCAACATTCCATTCCACATTCCATTCCACACTCCTTTCCATTCCATTCCATATTCCTTTTCATTCCGCTCCACTTTCCTTTCCACAGTGCATTCCATTCCATAACAAATTCCATTGCAGATTTCATTCCACATTCCATTCCATTCCATTCCACTTTCATTTCCACGTTCCATTCCACGTTCCATTCCACATTCCTTTCCACATTCCATTCCACATTCCGTTCCATTCCATTCCACTTTGAATTCAACTTTCCATTCCACGTTCCATTCCATGTTGCATTCCACTTTCCATTCTATTCCATTCCAAGTTCCATTCCACTCCTTTCAACCTTTCATTTCACTCCATTGCACATTCCAATCCACATTCGATTCCACATTCCATTTCACATTCCTATCCACATTCAACTTCACTTTCCATTCCTTTCCATTTTCCGTTCCATTCCAAACCACATTCCATTCCATTCCCTTCCACCTGCTATTGCATTCCATTCCACATTCCATTCCACATTGCATTCCATATTCTGTTCCATTCCACATTCCATTCCTTTCCATTCTATTCCACATTCCATTCCGTTCTATTCCACATTCCATTCTATTCGATTCCACATTCCATTCCACATTCCATTCCACATTCCATTCCACGATCCATTCCATTCCACATTCCATTTCATTCCACATTCCATTCCATTAAATTCCACATTTTATTCCATTGCATTGCATTCCCCATTCCACTCCATTCCATTCCACATTCCATTGCATTCCATTCCATTCTGTTCCACATTCCATTACTTTTTCTTCCACATTCAATTCCATTCCATTCCACATTCCATTCCACATTCTATTCCACATTCCATTCCATTTCATTCCACATTCCACTATATTCCTTTCGACATTCCATTCTATGTTCCATTCCATTCCGTATTCCATTCCATTCCATTCCACATTCCTTTCCATTCGATTCCTCATTTCTTACATTCCATCGCTTTCCACATTCCATTCCTTTCCATTCCCATTCCATTCAATCCCATTCCATTCTATTCCACATTCCAATCGATTCTATTCCACATTCCATTCCATTCCATTATATTCCACATTCCAATCGATTCCATTCCACGTTCCATTCCATTCCATTCCACATTCCATTCCATATTCTTTTCCATGTTCCGTTCCATTTCATTCCACATTCCATTCCATTTTATTCCACTCAGCATGCCATTCCATTCAATTCTACTTTCCATTCCACATTCCATTCCAATCCATTCTACATTCCTTTCCACATTGCATTCCATTCAATTCCACATTCCTTTCCTTTCCATTCTACGTTGCATTCCACAATCCATTCCACTCAATTCTACATTGCATTCTGCATTCCTTTCCGCATTCCATTCCACATTCGATTCCATTCCATTCCAGATTCCATTCCAGATTCCATTGCATTGCTGTCCACATTCCATTCCAAATTTCATTCCACATTCCATTCCTTTCCATTCCACATTCCATTCCACATTCCTTTGCATTTCATTCCACATCCGATTCCTTGTTCCATTCCATTCCATTCCACATTTCATTCCATTCCAAACCACATTCCATTCCACATTCCATTCAACGTTCCGTTCCACATTCCATTCCATTCCATTCCACATTCCATTCCTCTTTCCTTTCCTTTCAATTCCACGTTCCATACCACGTTTCATTCCACGTTCCATTCCACTTTCCATTCCATATTCCATTCCACATTCCAATCCATTCCATTCGACTTCCGATTCCACATTTCATTCCACATACCATTCCGTTCCATTCCACATCCATTGCATTCCATTCCACATTCCATTCCACATTCCATTCAACATTCTATTCCACTTTACATTCCATTTCATACCACATTCATTCCATTCCATTCCACATGCCATTCCATTCGATTCCACATGCCATTCCATTCGTTTCTACATTCCTTACCACATTCCGTTAAACATTCCATTCCAAATTCCATTCCATTCCTTTCAACCGTCTATTCCACATTCCGTTCCATTCCATTCCACTTTCATTTCCACATTCCATTCCACATTACTTTCCTTTCCATTCCACATTCCATTCCACATTCCATTACATTCTATTCCACATTCCATGCCACAGTCCATTCCAGGACATTCCACACTCCATTACACATTCCATTCCCCATTCCATTCCATTCCATTCCACATTCCATTCCATTCCATTCCACATTCCATTCCATTCCATTCCACATTCCATTCCATATTCTTTTCCATGTTCCGTTCCATTTCATTCCACATTCCATTCCATTTTATTCCATTCAGCATGCCATTCCATTGAATTCCACTTTCCATTCCACATTCCATTCCCATCCATTCCACATTTCATTCCATTCCAAACCACATTCCATTCCACATTCCATTCCACGTTCCGTTCCACATTCCATTCCATTCCATTCCACGTTCCATTCCACTTTCCTTTCCATTCAATACCACGTTCCATGCCACGTTCCATTCCACGTTCCATTCCACTTTCCATTCCATATTCCATTCCACATTCCAATCCATTCCATTCGACTTCCGATTCCACATTTCATTCCACATACCATTCCGTTTCATTCCACATTCTTTCCACGATCCATTTCATTCCACGATGCATTCCATTCCATTCCGCGTTCCATTCCTTTCCCTTCCACGTTCCATTTCATTCCATTCCACATTCCATTTCACATTCCATTTCACCTTCCTTTCCACTCCATTGCATTCCGTTCCACATTCCGTTCCATTCCATTCCACTTCCCTTTGCATTCAATTACACATTCCTTTTGATTCCGTTACATTCAATTCCAAATTCCATTCCATACCATTCCACATTCCATTCCATTTCATTCCATTCCACATTCCATTCCATTCCATTCCTCATTCCATTCCATATTACAGTGCATTCCATTACTTTTCATTCCACGTTCCATACCATTCCATTCCTTTCCACATTGCGTTCCTTTCCATTCCACATTCCATTCCATTCCATTCCATTGCACATTCCATTCTATTCCTTTCCATTCCATTCCGCATTCCAATCCACATTGTTCTCCCTTCCATTTTACGTTCTCATTCCATTCCATTCCATTCCATTCCATTCCATTCCACATTCTATTCCCTTGCATTCCACATTCCATTCCATTCCATTACACATTCCATTCCACTTTCCAATCCACTTCTATTCCATGGTCCATTCCACTCCATTCCATTCCACATTCCATACCATTCCATTCCATTCCATTCTGCATTCCATTGAATTCCAATCCCGATTCTATTCGTTTCCTTTCCACATTTCATTTCACATTCCATTGCACGTTCCATTCCATATTCTGTTCCACGTTCCATTCCACATTCCATACCATAATAAATTCCACATTCTCTTCCCCATTCCATTCCATACCATTCCACATTCCATTCCACATTCCATAGCACAATCCTTTCCATTCCATTACACATTCCATTCCATTACATTCCACATTCCTTTGCACATAACATTCTATGTTCCATTCCATTCCTTTCCACGTTCCATTTCACTTACCATTTGACGTTCCATTCCACTTTCCATTCCACGTTCCTTTCCATTCCGTTCCATTCCACGTTCCACTCCAAATTCCACTCCATTCCTTTAAACTTTCCATTCCATTCCAGTCCACTTTCCATTCGGTTCTATTCCACGTTCCATTCCACGTTCCGTTCCATGTTCCATTCCACATTCCATTCCGTTCCATTCCACGTTCCATTCCATTCCATTCCACGTTATATTTCATTCCATTCCACATTCCATGCCACATTCCATTTCACATTCCATTCCCACTTCCATTCCATTCCATTCCATGATCCATTTCATTCCATTCCACGTTCCATTCCTCATTCCATTTCACATTCCATTCCACATTCCATTCCATTCCTTTCCATTCCACATTCCATTCCATTCAATTCCACTTCACATTCCTTTCAATTCCTCATTCCATTCCATTACATTCTGTTCCATTCCACATTCCATTCCTCATTCCATTGCACATTCTATTCCACATTCCATTCGATTCTGTTCCACATTCGATTCAACATTACATTACATTCCATTCCACATTCTAATCGACATTCCATTCAATTCCATTCCACATTACATTGCATTCCAGTCCACATTCCATTGCACTTTCCTTTCCATGATACATTCCTTTGCATTACACGTTCCATTCCACATTCCATTCCAGAATCGATTCCACATTCCATTCCATTCCACATTCCATTCCACATTGCATTCCATTCCAGTCCACATTCCATTCCACATTAAATTCCATTCCATTCCACATTCCATTCCATTTCATTCCACTTTCCATTCCACTTCCCATTCCATGTTCCATTCTACATTCAATTCCACATTCCATTCCACTTTCCAGTCCATTCCATTCTACGTTCCATTCCACGTTGCATTGCACATTCCATTCCACGTTCCATTCTACACTCCATTCCACGTTCCTTTCCACGTTCCATTCCTTTCCATTCCACATTCCATTCCACATTCCATTCCATTCCATTCCACATTATATTCCACGTACCATTCTATCTTCCATACAACGTTCCATTGCACGATACATTCCATTCCATTCCATTCCACATTGCATTAAACATTCCATTCCTTTCCACGTTCTATTCCACATTCCATTCCACGCTCTATTCAATTCCAGGTTCTATTCCACATTCCATTTCACATTCCATTCCACATTCCATTCCATTACATTCCATTTCACATTCTTTCCATTCAACATTGCATTCCATTCCATTCCACGTTCCCCTCCACGTTCCATTCCATTCCATTCCACATTCCATTCCACATTCCATTCCATTTCATTTCACCTTCCATTCCATTCCATTCCACCTTCCATTCCACATTCCATTCCATTTCATTTCACCTTCCATTTCATTCCATTCCACGTTCCATTCCACGTTCCAGTCTACATTCCATTCCATTCCACTCTACTTTCCATTCCACATTCTATTCCATTCCACGTTGCTTTCACCATTCCATTCCACATTCCATTCCACATTCTATTCCACATTCCATTGCATTCCATTCCACATTTTATTCCATTCCATGCCACATTCCATTCCATTCCATTCCACATTCCATTCCATTCCATTCCATTTCACATTCCATTCCTTTCCTTTCCATTTCTTTCCATTGCACATTCCACTACACATTCCATTCCAAATTCCATTCCATTCCATTCCACATTCCTTTCCACATCCCATTCCATTCCACATTCCATTCCACATTCCTTACCGCATTCCAATACATTCCCTTCCACAATCCATTCCATTACATTTCACACACAATTCCACATTCCATTCCAATTTCCAGTCCACTGAATTCCACGTTCCATTCCATTCCATTCCACATTCCTTACCATTCAATTCCACATTCCATTCCACATTCCATTCCATTCCTTTGTATTCCACTTTCTGTTCCATTGCATTCCATTCAATTCCACTTTCTTTTCCATTATATTTCACATTCCATTGCATTCCATTCCACATTCCACTACATTCCATTCCATTCCACGTTCCATTCCATTCCATTCCATATTCCGTTCCACATTCCATTCCATTCCATTCCATTCCATTCCACGTTCAATTCCACATTCCATTTCATTCCATTGCACGTTCCGTTCCACATTCCATTCCATTCCATTCCACATTCCTTTCCACATTCCATTCCAAGTTCCATTCCACATTCCATTCTACTTTCTATTGTAAACTGTTTCGCGTTGCATTCCACCTTCCATTCCACATTCCTTTCCACAATACATTCCATTCCATTCCACATTCCAACACACGTTCCATTCCATTCCATTCCATTCCACATTACATTCCACATTCCATTCCATTCCACATACCATTCCACGTTCCATTCCATTCCATTCCACATTCCATTCCATTCCATTACCCATTCCATTCCATTTCATTCCAGATTCTATAACACATTCCCTTCCGTTCCTATCCACATTCCATTCCATTTCATTCCACATTACATTCCACGTTCCTTTCCATTTCATTCCACTTTCCATTCCACGTTCCATTACATTTCATTCCACATTCCAGTCCACATTCCTTTCCACATTAGATTCAATTTCATTCCACATCCCATTCCCCATTGCATTCCACATTCCCTTCCACATTCCATTCCATTCCATTCCACATTCCATTCCACATTCCATTCCATTTCATTCCAGAGTCCATACAACATTCCATTCCATTCAATTCCACGTTCCATTCCACATTCCATTAGATGTTCCATTCCACTTTCCATTCCATTCCATTCCACGTTCCATTCCATATTCCATTCCATTCCTTTCCACATTCCATTCCATTCCACTCCACATTCCATTACATTCCATTCCACATTCCATGCCATTTCATTCCACGTTCCATTCGACGTTCCATTACACATTCCATTCCATTCCATTGTTCTTACCATTCCATTCCATTCCACGTTCCATTCCATTCTATTCGACATTGCATTCCATCTTCCATTCCATTCCATTCCATTCTATTCCATTCCACATTCCATTCCATTCCATTTCACTTCCCATTCCATTCAATTCCACATTCCATTCCATTACAATACATTCCATTCCACATTACATTCCATACGTTTCCGCATTCCATTCCATTCCATTCCCTTGCACATTCCATTCCTTTCCCTTCCACATTCCATTCCATTCCATTCCCTTCCACATTACATTCCATTCTATTCCATTCCACATTCCATTTCGTTATATTCCACCTTCCATTCCATTCCTTTCCATTCCACTTTCCATTCCCCTCCTTTCCACATTCCATTCCATTCCATTCAACATTCCATTCCATGTTCCATTCCATGTTCCCTTCCATTCCATTCCAAATTCCATAACATTCCAATGCATTCCATTCCGGATTCTGTTCCTTTCCACTCCACATTCTATTGCACATTTCATTCCATTCCATTACACATTCCATTCCATTCCATTCCACGTTCCGTTACCTTCCATTCCACATTATATACCTGTCCATTTCACATTCCATTCCACGTTCCATTCCACGTTCCGTTCCATTCCATTCTACGTTCCATTCCACGTTTCTTTCCACATTCCATTCGACATTCCATTCCACGTTCCATTCCATTCCATTCCACATTCCATTCTACGTTCCAGTCAATTCTATTCCACTTTCCATTCTACGTTCCATTCGATTGTATTCCACATTCCATTCCCCATTCTATTCCATGCTCTATTCCACACTCAATTCCACATTCCATTCCACATTCCATTCAAAGTTCCTTTCCTCATTCCATTCCATGTTCCATTCCATTCCATTCCACGTTTCATTTCACATTCCATTCCTTTCCATTCCACTTTCCACTCCACATTCCATTCCACTATCCATTCCACAATCCAATACTTTCCATTACACTTTCCATTCCACAGTCCATTTCACATTCCATTCCCCATTCCATTCCATTCCATTCCATATTCTATTCTACTTTCCGTTCCATTCCATTCGACTTTTATTACCACATTCCTTTCCATTCCATTCCATTCTATATTCCATTCCACATTCCATTCCACTTTTCATTCCATGTTCCATTCCACATTCCATTCCATTCTATTCCACGTTCCATTCCATTCCATTCTACGTTCCATTTCATTCTGTTCCACATTCCATTCAACATTCCATTTTACATTCCGTTCCACATTCTGTTTCCCTTTCCATTCTATTCCATCCCATTCAATTCCATTTCACATTCCATTACATTTCGTTCAAAATTCCCTTCCATTCCTTTCTTTTCCACATTTCATTCCATTCCATGACACAATCCATTCCACATTCCATTGCACGTTCCATTCCATTCCTTTCCACATTCCAATCCATTTCATTCCACATTCCATTACAAGTTCCATTCCATTCCAATCCACATTCCATTCCATTGCATTACACGTTCCATTCAACGTTCTATTCCACATTCCATTCCACATTCCAATCCACGTTTCATTCCATTCTTACCAAATTCCATTCCACTTTCCATTCCATTCCATTCCACTTTCCATTGCACTTTCCATTCCATTCCATTCCACTTTCCATTGCACTTTCTGTTCCATTCCATTCCACTTTCCACTCCACATTCCATTCCACAATCCATACCACAATCCAGTACTTTCCATTACACTTTCCATTCCACATTCCATTCCACATTCTTTTCCACATTCCATTCCCCATTCCATTCCCCATTCCATTCCATATTCCATTCCACGTTCCATTCCATTCCACTCCACATTACTTACTACCTTCCATTCCATTCCATTCTACATTCCATTCCGCATTCCGTTCCACATTTCATTCCATGTTCCATTCCACGTTCCATTCCATGTTTCATTCCATTCTATTCCACGTTCCATTCCATTCCATTCTACGTTCCATTACATTCCGTTCCACATTCCATTCAACATTCCATTTCACATTCCTTTCCACATTCTATTTCACTTTCCATTCTATTCAATTCCATTCAATTCCATTTCACATTCCATTCCGTTCCATTCAACATTCCCTTCCATTCCATTCTATTCCACATTCCATTCCATTCCATTACACAATCCATTCCACATTCCATTCCACATTCCATTCCATTCCAATCTACATTCCATTCCACGTTACTTTCCGCAATCCACTCCACATTCAATTCCATTCCATTCAACATTCCATTCCACATTCCATTCTATTCCTTTCAACAGTCCATTCCACATTCCATTCCAAGTTGCATTCCATTACATTCCACGTCCCATTCCTCATTCCATTCCAAATTGCATTCCACGTTCCATTCCATTCTATGCCACGTTCCTTTTGATTCCATTCCATGTTCCATTCCACTTTCCATTCCACATTCCATTCCATGTTGCATTCGATTCCGTTCCACGTTCCACTCCACGTTCCATTCCGTTCCATTCCACGTTCAATTCCATCTTCCATACCATTCCATCCCACGTTCCATTCCACATTCCTTTCCACTTTCCATTACACGCTCCATTCCACATTACATTCTACATTCCATTCCACGTTCCTTTGCAAGTTGCATTCCAAGATCTATTCCAAGTTGCATTCCACGTTCATTCCATTTCATTCCACATTCCATTCAACATTCCATTCCATTCCATTGCACTTTCCATTCCACATTCCATTCCGTTCCATTCCACGTTCCATTCGACATTCCATTCCATTTCATTCCAATTTCAATTCCACATTCCATTCCATATTCCATTCCATTCCATTCCACATTCATTTGCACATTCCATTCCACATTCCATTCTACATTCCAACACATGCCTTTCCACATTCAATTCCCTTCCATTCCACATTCCATTCCACATTCCATTCCATTCCTTTCCACATTCCATTCCAAATTCCATTCCATTCCAGTCCACATCCCATTCCACATTCCGTTCCATTTCTTTCCACATTCCATTCCATTCCATTTCACATTCCATTAAACTTTTCATTCCACATCCCATTCCATACCATTCCACATCTATTCCACATTCCCTTCCATTTCATTCCACGTTCCATTACAGATTCCATTCCACATTCCATTACAGATTAAACATCACGTTCCATTCCTTTCCATTCCACGTTCCATTATACTTTCCATTCCATTACATTCCACGTAACATTCCACATTCCATTGCCCTCTCAATTCCACATTCCATTCCACGTTCCATTGCACGTTCCATTCCATGTTCCGTTCCACGTTACATTCCATTCCATTCCACGTTCAATTCCACGTTACGTTCCATTGCACATTCCATTGCACATTCCATTCCACATTCCTTTCTGTTCCATTGTACTTTCCATTCCACATTACATTCCTCATTACATTTCTCGTTACATTCCACGTTCCATTCCATGTTCCATTGCAGATTCCATTCCATTCAGTTCCACCTTCCATTCCATATTCCATTCCTTTCCATTCCACTTTCCTTTGCCCATTCCATTCCACATTCCATTCCACATTGCATTCTGCTCCATTCCACATTCCATTCCACATTCCAATGCACATTCCATTCCACATTCCTTTCCATTCCATTGCACTTTCCATTCCACATTCCATTCCTCATTACATTTCTCGTTACATTCCACGTTCCATTCCACGTTCCATTGCAGGTTCCATTCCATTCAGTTCCACGTTCCATTCCATATTCCATTACTTTCCATTCCACTTTCCTTTGCAGATTCCAATCCACATTCCATTCCACATTGCATTCTGCTCCATTCCACATTCCATTCCACATTCCATTCCATTCCATTCCACATTCAAATACATTCAATTCCAATTTCCATTAGATTCCATTCCATTACATTCCACATTAAATTCCATTCCATTCCATTCAATTCCACATTTCATTCCATTGGATTACGCATTCCATTCCATTCCATTCCACATTCCACTTAATTCCATTCAATTCCACATTCCATTCCATTCCATTCCACATTCCATTCCATTCCATTTCACGTTCCATTCCACATTCCATTCCACGTTTCATTCCATGTTGCTTTCCACGTTCTATTCTATGTTCCATTCCTCGTTCCATTCCTTTCCATTCCACTTTCCATTCCATTCCATTCCACGTTCCATTCCATTCCACTCCACTTTCCATTCTACATTCCATTCCATTCCATTCCAATTTCCATTCCACGTTCCAGTCCACACTCTATTCCATTCCACATTAAATTCCACTTTCCATTCCGTTCCATTCCGCTTTCCATTCCTCATTCCATTCCCTGTTGCTTTCCACATTCCATTCCATATTCCATTCAACAATCCATTACGTTCCATTCACATTCCATTACACATTCCATTCCACATTCCATTACATTCCATTCCACATTCTTTTCCACGTTCCATTGAACATTCCATTCAACTTTCCATTCCATTCCATTACACATTGTATTCCACATAGCATTCCATTCCAGTCCACATTCCATTGCACATTCCATTCAATTCTATTTAAACATTCCATTCCATATTCCATTACACATTCTATTCTATTCCACATTCCATTCCATTCCGTTGCACTTTCCATTCCACATTCTATTCTCTTCCACATTGCATTCCATTCCATTGCACCTTCCATTCCCCATTCCATTCCATTCTGTTCCATTTTCCATTCCACATTCCATTCCACGTTCCAGTCCACATTCCATTCCACATTCCATTCCTCATTGCATTCCATTCCATTCCACATTAAATTAAACTTTCCATTCCATTTCATTCCACAATTCATTCCACATTCAATTCCAATGCATACCACATTCCATTATACATTCCATTCCATTCCATTTCACATTGCTTTCCACATTCCATTCCATTCCATTCCACATTCCATTCCAATACAATTCCATTGCATTCCACCTTCCATTCCACATTCCATTCCTTTCCATTCGGCAGTCTATTCCACATTCCTTTCCATTCCGTTCCACCTTCCATTCCAGATTGCATTCCACATTCTCTTTCAGATTCCATTCCATTCCATTCCACATTCCGTTCCACGTTCCCTTCCACATTCCATTCCATTCCACTCCATTCCACATTCCATTCCTCATAAGATTCCACATTTCCTTCCACATTTCATTCCATTCCATTCTACATTATATTCCACATTCCATTCCACATTCCATTACATTCCATTCCACATTCCATTCCACGTTCCATTGAAAATTCAATTTCATTCCATTCCATTCCACTCCACATTCCATTCCTCTTTCCATTCCAAATTCCTTTCCACTTTCCATTCCATTCCACTCCTTTCGATTCCACATTCCATTCCATTCCATTTCACATTCCATTCCATTCCCTTCCACATTCCATTCCATTCCATTAAACATTCTTTAACTTTGCATTCCACATTTCATTCCACGTTGCATTCCACATTCCATTCCTTTCCTTTCCACGTTTCATTCCACATTCCATTCCCTTCTATTCTACATTCCATTCCATATTGCATTCCATTCCATTCCACATTCCATTCCATTCAATTCAATTAAACATTCCATTCCATTCCATTCCACATTCCATTTCCTACCATTCCACATTCCATTCCATTCCATTCCACATGCCCTTCCACTTTCCATTCCACCTTCCATTACATTCCTTTCCACATACCATTCCACAATCCATTCCTTTCCATTCCATTCCACATTCCATTCCATTCAATTTCATTCCGCATTCCATTGCACATTCCATTCTATTCCATTACACGTTCTATTCCACATTGCATTCCACATTCCATTCCATTCCATTCCACTTTCCATTCAATTCATTTCCGTTCAATTCCATTCCACATTCCATTCCATTCCATATTATATTCCATTGCATTCCACACAATATTCCTTTCCATTCCACATTCCATTCGATCCCTTTCCATTCCATTCCACATTCCTTTCAATTCCATTCCATATTAAAATCCGTTCCATTCCACATTCCAATCCCTTGCATTCCACTATCCAATCAACCTTCCATTCCATTCCACAATCCATTCCACATTCCATTCCATTCCATTCCACATTCTATTCCACGTTCCATTCCACGTTCCATTCCAGATTCCTTTCCACGTTCCATTCCATACTATTCCTTGTTCCATTCCATTCCATTCCACTTTCCATTTCATTACATTCCACAGTCCATTCCACATTACATTTCACCTTCCATTCCACATTCCATTCCACATTCCATTCCACATTCCATTCCACATTCCAATCCACGTTCCATTCCATTCCACGTTCCATTCCATTCAATTCCACTTTCCATTCAATTCCTTTCCACATTCCACTCCATGCCATTCTATTCCACATTTGGTTCCATTCAATTCCACGTTCCATTCTATTCCATTTCTCATTCCATTTCATTCCATTCCATTCCACATTCCTTTATTCCATTCCAAGTTCCATTCCATTCCATTGCACGTTCCTTTCCACTCCGTTTCACAATCCATTACATATTCCATTCCACATGCCATTCCACATTCCAGTCCCTTCCATTCCACACTCCATTCCATTCCATTCAACTTTCCATTCCATTCCATTCCACTTTCCCGTCCATTCCATTCCACTTTCCATTCCAAATTTCATTCCACATTCCATTCCGCATTCCATTCACTTCCATTCCACATTCTATTGCATTGCTTTACTCATTCCATTCCACGTTCCATTCTACGTTTCATTCCACGTTCCAGTCCTCATTCCATTCCATTTTATTCCACATTCCATTCCACATTCCATTCCTTTCCATTCTACGTTTCATAACATTCCATTCAAAATTCCATTCCATTCCATTCCACATTCCATTCCACATTCCATTCCATTCCTTTCCACATTCCATTCAATTCCATCCCACATTCCATTCCATTCCATTGCACGTTGCATTCTATGTTCTATTCCATTCCATTCCATTCCACTCTCCTTTCCACTCCACTCCACCTTCCATTTCTTTCCATTCGACAATCCTTTCCATATTCCATTTCACACTGCATTCCTCATTCCATTTCACATTCCATTACACATTCCATTTCACATTCGATTCCATTCCATTCCACATTTCATTCCATTCCATTCAACATTCCATTCCACGTTCCATTCCGTGTTCCATTCCAATTTTCATTGCTCATTCCATTCCATTCTATTCCACATTACATATCACTTTCCATTTCACTTTCCATTCCACAGTCCATTCCACATTCTATTCAACATTCCATTCCAGATTCCTTTCCATTGCTTTCCACATTCCATTCCACATTCCATTCGAAAATCCATTGCACATTCCATTCCTTTCCATTGTGCATTCCATTCCACATTCCATTCCCTACCATTCCATTCCACATTCTATTCCATTGCACTTCACATTCCATTCCATTCCTTTCCACATACGATTCCATTCCATTAAACATTCCATACCTTTGCATTCCACATTCCATCCCACATTGAATTCCACATTCCATTCCACATTTCATTCCACATTCCATTACACATTCCAATCAATTCCATTCCACATTCTAATCAATTCCATTCCACATTCCATTCCATTCCAATCAATTTCATTCCACATTTTTTTCCATTCCACATTCCATTCCATTCCATTCCAAATTCCATTCCATTCCATTCCACATTCCAGTTCATTCCATTCCACATTCCATTCCACATTGTATTCCATTGCATTCCTCTTTCCATTCCATTCCATTCCACATTCCATTCCCTTTCAGATTTCATTCCACATTCCATTCCATTGTATTTCACATTCCATTCCACGTTGCATCAGCTTCCATTCCATATTCCATTCCATATTCCATTCGATTCCATTCCACATTCCATTCGATTCCATTCCATTCAATTCCACTCCACATTCCATTCCGTTCCACTGAATTCCACATTCCATGCCATTCCATTCCTCATTCCATTCCATTCCATTCCACATTGCTTTCCACATTCCAATCCATTCCTCGTTACATTCTATTCCATGTTCCATTCCACATTCCACTCCACTTTCCATTCCTTTCCATTCCACATTCCACTCCACTTTCCATTCCTTTGCATTCCACATTCCTTTCCACAATCCATTCCACATTCCATTCCATTCAATTCCACATTCCATTCCACATTCCAATCCATACTTTTCCATTTCACATTCCATTCCATTCAATTCAATTCCATTCCACATTCCATTTAATTCCATTCCATTCCAATTTACCATCTATTCCACGTTGCTTTCCACATTCCACTCTACATTTCATTCCATTGCATTCCACATTCCATTCCACATTGCATTCCATTCCATTCCACATTGCATGCCATTACATTCCACATTCCTGTCCACATTCCTTTCTTTCCATTCCCAATTTCATTCCACATTCCATTCAATGTTCCATTCCTCATTCCATTACACATTCAATTCCATTCCATTCCACATTCCATTCCACATTTCATTCCACGTTACTTTCCACATTGCATTCCACATTCCATTCCATTCCATTCCACTTTCCATTCAACATTCCATTCCATTCCATTCCACCTTCCATTCCATATTGAAATCCACCTCAGATTCCATTCCACATTCCATTCCACATTCCATTACATTACATTCCACATTCCATTCCACATTCCATTCCATTCCATTCAGATTCCATTCCATTACATTCCACCTTCCATTCCGCATTCAAATCCATCCCACATTCCATTCCATATTCCATTCCACATTACATTACGTAACATTCCATAGTCCATTCCACATTCCATTCCATTCCATTTCACATTCCATTCCACATTCAAATCCATCCCATATTCCATTCCACATTCCATTCCACATTCCATTCCATTCCATTCCATATTCCATTTCACATTCCACTCTATTCCATTCCACTTTCCATGCCATTCCATTCACATTCTATTCCATTCCATTGCACAATATATTCCACATTCCATTCCATTCCATTACACATTCCATTCCACATTGAAATAAATTCCCCTCAACCTTCCATTCCACATTCCTTTCCATTCTACTCCACATTCCATTCCACATTCCATTCCACATTCCATTCCATTACTTTCGACTTTCCATTCCATATGCCATTCCATTCCATTCCACATTCCATAGCATTTAATTCCATTCCACATTCCATTCAATTCCATTCCATTCCACATTCCATCACATTCCATTCTACATTCCATTCCACACTCCATTCCATTCCGTTCCACATACCATCTCATTCCATTCCATTCCATTCCACTTTCCATGCCATTCCATTCTTTTCCATTCCATATTCGATTCCATTCCGTTCCACGTTCCATTCCTTTCCGCATTCCATTCCATGCCATTCCACTGAATTCCATTCCACATTTCATTCCGTTTCAGTGAATTCCACATTCCATTCCATTCCATTCCATTCCACATTACTTTCCACATTCCAATCCATTCCACGTTACATTCTATTCCATGTTCCATTCCACATTCCACTCCACTTTCCATTCCTTTGCATTCCACATTCCACTCCACTTTCCATTCCTTTGCATTCCACATTCCATTCCACAATCCATTTCACATTCCATTCCATTTGTTCCACATTCCATTCCACATTCCATTCCATTCCACTCAATTCCATTCCACATTCCATTCCACATTCCACTCCATTCCATTCCACTTTCCATTAAATTCCATTCACATCCCGTTCCATTCCATTCCACATTATATTCCAATTTCCATCCCATTCCATTCCATTCCACATTCCATTCCACATTCCATTCAATTTCATTCCACATTCCATTCCGCATTCCATTCAATTCCATTCCACATTTCATTAGATTCCGTTCAATTGCATTCCAAATTCCAAACCATTCCATTCCGTTCAATTGCATTCCACATTCCAAAGCATTCCATTCCACATTCCATTCCTTTCCATTTCACATTCTCTTCCATTCCATTCCACATTCCATTCCATTTTGATTATACTTTCCATTCCATTCCATTACACATTCCATTCCACATTCTATTTCATGCAATCCACATTGCATTCCATTCCACATTCCATTACATTCCGTTCCACATTCCTTTCCATTCCAGTACATTGCATTCCATACTCCACTCCATTTCATTCCATTCCAGATTCCATCCACTTTCCATCCCATTCCTTTGCAGGTTCCATTCCACGTTCCTTTCCATTCCATTCCACATTCCATTCCACATTTCTTTCCATTCAATTCCACATTGCATTCCATTCCACATTTCATTCCACATTCCATCCCATTGTTTTCCACTTTCCATTCCACATTGCATCCCATTGCAATCCATATTCCATTCCACATTCCATTACATTCAATTTCACATTCCATTCCATTCAATTTCACATTCCATTCCATGCCATTCCATTCCATTCCATTCCAAATTGCATTCCATTGCATTCCATTCCGCTTTCCGTTCCACTTTCCTTTCCATTCCATTCCATATTCCATTGCATTCCATTCCATTCCACATACCATTCCATTGCATTCCATTCCATTCCATTCGACATTCCATTCCAATCCATTCCATTCCACACTCCATTCCATTTCATTCCTTTCCACAGTCCATTCCTTTCATTTCCACCTGCCATTCCATTCCACATTCCATTTCACATTCCATTGCATTCCACATTCCCTTCCACATTGCATCCTTTTCCATTCCATATTCCATTCCACATTCCATTCCATTCCACATTTCATTCCATTCCTTTCCACATTACATTCCTCATTCTCTTCCATTCCATTCCACTTTCCATTCCACATTCCATTACATATTCCATTCAATTCCATTCCACTTTCCATTACATTCCATTCAATTTCATTCCACATTACTTTCCTTTCCATTCCATATCGTATTGCATCCCATTCCACATTCCATTCAGTTCCATTCCCCACTCCATTGCCATCCTTTCACTTCCTTTCAATTCCATTCCACATTCCATTCCACATTTCAGCCCATTCCTTTCCACATTCCATTCCACTTTTCATTCCATTCAATTCCACATTCCATTCCACATTCCAATAAATTCCATTCCACCTTCCATGCCACATTCAATTCCTTTCTACTCCACATTCCATTCAACATTCCATTCCACATTCAATTCCATTTCATTCGACTTTCCATTCCATATTTCATTCCATTCCATTCCACATTCCATACCATTTAATTCCATTCCAAATTCCATTCCATTCCATTCCACTCCACATTCCATCACATTCCATTCCATTTTCCATTCCACATTCCATTCCACATACCATTCCATTCCGTTCCACATTGCGTTGCATTCCATTCCACTTTCCATTCCAATACATTCTATTCCATTCCACATTCAATTCCATTGAGTTCCACATTCCATTCCATTCCACATTCCTTTTCAATTTTCTTTCCATTCTATTGAGCATTCAATTCCACTATCCGTCCCATTCTCTTCCATGTACAAATCCACATTCCATTCCATTCCACATTCCTTTCGATGCTATTCCATTCTGTTCAATTCCACATTCCATTGTGTTCCATTGAATTCCATTTTCCGTTCCATTCCATTCCACATTCCAATCCATCGCATTTCATTCCACTTTCCATTCCATTCCATTGCAATCCAGTACACATTCCATTCCACATTCCATTTCATTCCATTCCACATTACATTCCGTTCCTTTGAATTCCACATTGCATTCCATTCCACATTCCATTCCACATTCCAATCCATTCCTTTCCACATTCCAATCCACATTCCATTCCATTCCCTTCCATTCTTTCCACATTGCATTCCTCTCGATTCCACATTCCATTACATTCCATTACACATTCCATTCTGCTCGATTCCAGATTCCCTTCCATTCCTTTACACATTACATTCCGTTCCATTACCCATTCCATTCCATTCCACATTCCATTCCACAATCTATTCCACATTCCATTCCATTCCATTTCACATTCCATTCCATTACACATTACATTGCATTCCATTCCATTCCATTCCATTCAGCATTCCACTCCATTCCATTCCATTTCATTCAGCATTCCATTCCATTCCATTAAATATTCAATTCCATCCCATTAAATTCAACATTCCATCCCATTTCATTCCACATTCCAACACATTCCATTCCATTCTACATTCCATTCAATTCCATTCCACATTATATGACATTCCATTCCATTCGACATTTCATTCCATTCCTTTGCAACCCAGTACACATTCCATTCCACATTCCATTCCATTCCATTCACTTTCACATTCCATTCCACAATCCATTCCATTCCATTCCACATTCCATTCCACGTTCCGATCCCTTCCTTTCCACATTGCATTCCACAATCCATTCCATTCCATTCTTTTCAGATTGCATTCCTCTCGATTCCACATTCCATTCCATTCCATTACACATTCCATTCCGCTTGATTCCACATTCCCTTCCATTCCTTCACGCATTCCATTCTGTTCCATTACACATTCCAATCCATTCCACTTTCCATTCTACAATCTATTACACATTCCATTCAATTCCATTTCACATTCCATTCCATTCCACATTCTATTGCATTCCATTCCTTTCCCTTCCATTCCATTCAGCATTCCATTCCATTCTATTAAATATTCAATTCCATTCCATTAAATTCCACATTCCATTCCATTTCATTTAACATTCCAACACTTTCAATTCCATTCTACATTCCATTCAATTCCATTCCACATTATATTCCATTCCATTCCATTCCAGATTTCATTCCATTCCATTGCATTCCACATTCCCTTCCATTCCATTCCACATTCCATTTTACATTCCCTTCCATTCCATTCTTTCCACATTGCATTCCTCTGGATTCCACATTCCTTTCCATTACATTACACATTCCATTCCGCTCACTTCCACATTCCCTTCCATTCCATTACGCATTCCATTCCATTCCATTACACATTCCTTTCCATTCCACATTCCATTCCACAATATATTCTACATTCCATTGCATTGCATTTCACATTCCATTCCATTCCACTTTCCATTCCATTCCATTAAGTATTAAATTCCATTCCATTCAATTCCACATTCCATCCCATTCCATTCCAATTCCCATTCCATTCCATTCCATATTCCAACACATTCCATTCAATTCTACCTTTCATTCCATTCCATTCCACATTCCATTCCAGTCTTTTCCACGTTCCATTCCATTCCATTCCACATTCCATTCCACATTGCATTCCGCATTCCTGTCCTTCCCATTCCACATTCCATTCCATTCCATTCCACTTTCCATACCATTCCATTCCACATTCCATTGCATTCCATTCCACATTCCATTCCGCATTCCATTCAACTTTCCATTCCACATTCCATTCCCTTCCATTCCACATTCCATTCAATTCCATTACTCATTCCATTCCACGTTCAATTCCATTCCACATTCCTTTAAACATTCCATTCCACGTTCCATTCCACATTCCATTCCACTTTTTATTGCACCTTCCGTTCCAATGCATTCCATGTTCCATTCCACTTTCCATTCCACCTTGCATTCCACATTCTATTCAACTTTCCATTCCATTCCATTACAATCCATTCCATACTCGAATGTATTCCATTCCATTCCATAATCCATTCGATTCCACATTCCATTACATTCCATTCCATTTCTCATTCCATTGCATTCCATTCCTTTCCATTCCACTTTCTATTCCACATTCCATTCCATTCCATTCCATTCCATTCCACTTTTCATTTCATTCCATTAAACATTTCATTCCAAATTCCATTTCACATTGCATTCCATGTTCCATTCCATCTTCCATTCCATTCCTTTCCATTCCAGATTCCATTCCATGTTCCATTCCTCTTTCTATTCCACATTCCATTCCACGTTCCTTTCCACGTACCATTTCACGTTCCATTCCATGTTCCATTCCACGTTCCATTCCACGTTTCCTTCCACATTCCATTCCGCGTTCCATTCGACATTCTATTCCAAATTCCATTCCACATTCCATTTCATTCCATTCAACATTCCATTCCACATTCCATTCTTTTCCATATTCCATTCCACATTCCATTCCATTCGATTCCACATTC
The DNA here is from genome assembly GCF_028885655.2 of Pongo abelii. NCBI lineage: Eukaryota > Metazoa > Chordata > Mammalia > Primates > Hominidae > Pongo > Pongo abelii. The sequence continues at coordinate 12,494,848 of NC_072007.2, forward strand.
CATTCCACATTGCACTCCATATTCCATTCCATTCCATGCCATTCCAATTTCCATTCCACTTTCCATTCCATATTCCATTTCACATGCCATTCCTTTCCATTCCACATTACCTTCCACGTTCCATTACATTCCATTCCAGTTTTGATGCCACATTCCATTCCACATTCCATTCCATTCCTCATTCCATTCCAAATTCCATTGCATTCCTGTCCACATTCCATTCCACTCTCCATTCCTTTCCATTCAACATTCCACTCCATTCCAATTCACATTCCATTCCACATTCCATTCGATTCCATTGCACATTCCATTAGTCTTTCCATTCCATTCAATTCCAAATTCAATTCCACATTCCATTCCATTCCATTCCACGTTCAATTCCACGACAAATTCCAAATTCCATTCCACGTTCCATTCCGTTCCATTCCACGTTCCATTCGGCATTCCATTACACCTTCCATTCCACGTTCCATTCCACCTTCCGTTCCAAGTCCCATTTCATTCCATTGCATGTTCCATTCCATTCCATTCCACGTTCCATTTCATTCAATTTCACATTGCTTTCTTCATTCCATTTCACATTCCATTCCATATTCCACTGCACATTCCATTCCATTCCATTCCTTTCCTTTCCACATTCCATTCCATTCCAATACACATTCCCTTCCATTACATTCCACATTCCATTCCCCGAATCATTCCATGTTCCATTCCATATTCCACCCCACATTCAATTACATTCCTTTCCTCATTCCATGCAAACCAATTCCATTCCATTCCACATTCGATTACATTCTATTCCACTTCCCATTCCACATGCTAATCCATTCCATTCCACATTGCTTTCCACATTCCATTCCACATTCCATTGCATTCCACTTTCCTTTCCACATTCCATTCCATTCCATCCCACATTGCATTCCACATTCCATTCCATTCCATTCTACATTCCATTCCACATTCCATTGCATTCCTTTCCACTTTCCATTTCACATTCCATTCCATTCCATTCCACATTTCATTCCATCCCTTTCCACGTTCCATTCTATATTCCATTCCACTTTTCATTCCACGTTCTATTCCACATTCCATTCCATTCACTTCCACGTTCCATTCCATATCATTTCACGTTCCACTTCATTCAATTCCAAATTCTACTCCACATTCCATTTCACATTCCCTTCCACATTCCATTTCACATGCCATTTCATTTCATTCTATTCCATTCCACGTTCCATTCAATTTCATTCCACATTCCATTCCACATACCATACAATTCCATTCCACATTCCATTCCATTCCATTCCACATTCCCTTCCATTTCATTCCAAATTCCATTCCATTCCATTCCATTGCATTCCACATTTCCTTCCTTTCCATTCCATTCTATTCCACTTTCCATTCCATTACGTTTCACATTCCATTCCATTCCATTCCGCTTTCCATCCCACATACAATTCCATTCCATACAACATTCCATTCCACATTGCCCTCCACGTTCCATTCCACATTCCATTCCACGTTTCATTCCATTCCATTCTACGTTCCATTCCTTTCCATTCCCCTTTGCATTCCATGTTCTATTACATTCCATTCCACATTCCTTTCCACATTCCATTCCATTCCATTCCACATTCCATTCGACATTCCGTTCCATTCCACTCCACATTCCATTTCACATTCCATTCCTTTCCATTCCACTTTCCATTCCACATTCAATTCCACGTTCCTATCTATGCTCCGTTGCATTCCATTCCAGTTTCCACCACACTCCATTCCACGTTACAATTCATTCCATTCCACATTCGTTTCCACATTCCATTACACGTTCCATTTCACATTCCGTTTAATTCTATTCTATTGCATATTGCATTCAATTCCAATCCACATTCCATTCCATTCCATTCCACGTTCCATTCCATTCCACATTCCATTCCACCCCATTCCTCTTTCCATTCCATTGCATTCCAAATTCCATTCCATTGCATTCCATATTCCATTCCACATTCCATTCCACATTCCATTCCATTCCATTCCATTCCTCATTCCACTCCATTACATTCCAAATTCCACTCCATTCCTTTCCATTCCATTCCACATTCCATTCTTTCCATTCCACATGGCATTCCACATTCCATTTAAAGTTCCATTCCAAATTCCATTCCACATTCCATTCCACGTCCTTTTCCATTCCATTCCACTTTCCATTCCACATTCCATTCCGCACTGAATTCCATTTTCCATTCCACATTCCATTCCATTCCATTCCACGTTCCATTCTATATTCCATTCCATTCCATTCCAGATTCCATTCCACATTCCATTCCACTTTCCATTCCACATTGCTTTCCACGCTCCTTTCCACGTTCCATTTTATGTTCTATTCCACGTTCCACCCCATATTCCATTCCATTCCATTCCACATTCCATTCCACATTCTATTCCACATTTCATTCCGCATTCCATTCCATTCCATTCAACATTCCATACCACATTCCATTCCACTTTCCTTTCCATTACACATTCCATTCCACATTCCATTCCATTCCACGTTCCATTCTACATTGCTCTCCACATTCCATTCCATTCCATTCCAATTTACATTCCACTTTCTATTCCACATTCCATTCCACATACCTTTCCATTCCATTCCACATTACATTGCATGTTACATTCCATTCCATGCTACTTTCGATCCACATTCCATTCCACATTCCATTCCATTCCACCTTCCATTCCAAATTCCATTGCATACCTGTCAACATTCCATTCCCCTTTCCATTCCATTCCATTCCACATTCTACTTCATTCCAATCCACATTTCATTCCACATTCCACTCGATTACTTTGCAAATTCCATTCCACATTCCTCTCCATTCCAATCTGCATTCAATTCCACATTCCATTCCATTCCATTCTACTTTCCATTCCACGACCATTTGAACATTCCATTACACTTTCCATTCCATTCCATTCAACGATACATTCCACTTTCCATTCCATTGCATTCCACTTTCCATTCCGCATTCCATTGCACATTCCATTCCACGTTCAATTCCACCTTCCATTCCACGTCCCATTTCATTCCATTCCACGTTCCATTCCATTCTATTCCACGTACAATTTCATTCCAATCCACATTCGATTCTACATTCCATCTCACATTCCATTCCACATTCATTTTCACATTCCATTCCCTTCCATTCCATTCCATTCCGCATTGCCTTCCATTGCATTAAACATTTCCTTCTGTTACATTCCACGTTCCATTCCACGTTCCATTCCACATTCCATTTCACGTTCCATTCCACGTTCCATTTCACATTCCATTCCATTCCATTGCACTTTCCATTCCACATTCAATTCCATTCCATTGCACTTTCCATTCCACATTCAATTCCATTCCATTCCACATACTACACAAACCAATTCCCTTGCATTCCATATTCCATTCCACATTCCATTGGATTCCACTTTCCATTCATATTCCATTCCATTCCATTCCACATTCCATTCCACATTCCATTCCACTGATTTCCTCTTTCCATTCCATTCCATTCCACTTTCTTTTCCATTGCATTCCAAGTTGCATTTCATTCCATTCCACATTGCATTCCACATTCTGTTTCACATTCCATTAAAAATTCCATTTCACATTCCATTTCACATTCCTTTCCATTACATTCCATTACAGTTCACATTGCATTACATTCCAATCCACACTCCATTCCTTTCCATTCCACGTTGCATTCCATTCCACATTACTTTCCATTCCATTCTACATTCCATTCCATTCCATTCCACATTCCTTTCCACATTCCATTCCACGTTCCATTCCATTCCTTTACACATTCCAATTCATTCCATTACAAATTCCATTCTATTGTATACCACATTGCATTCCATTCCATTCCATTCCAAATTCCATCTGCATTCTATTACAGGTTCCATACCGTTTCATTCCACATTCCATTCCATTCCATTCTATATTCCCTTCCATTCAATTCCACATTCCATTCCATTCCGTTCCGTTGAATTCCACATTCCATTCTGTTCCATTCCGCATTCCATTAGGCATTCCATTCCATTCCACTCCATTCCAAATTCCATTCCATTCCATTCCATTCCTCAGTCCATTCCATTCCATTCCACACTCCATTACATTCCATTCCACAATCCATTCCATTTCATTGCACATTCCATTACACTCCATTTAATTCTATTCTGCATTCCATACCATTCCATTCCATTCAACATTCTATTCCTTTCCATTCCACATTCCACTCCATTACATTCCACATTCCTTTCCAATCCACTCCACATTCCATGTTCCTTTCCACATTCCATTGCACTTTCCATTCCACATTATATTCCATTCCATTATATTCTAATCCACATTCCATGCAATTCCATTCCACATTCCATTCCACATTGCATTCCATTCCAATTCACATTTCATTTCGCATTCCATTCCACATTACTGTCCACATAGCACTTCACATTCCATTCCACATTGCATTCCTTTCCCTTCCACTTTCCATTGCACATTCCATTACTTTCCTTTCTACATTCCATTCCATTCCATTCGACTTTGCATTCCACTTTCCATTCCACATTCCATTCGGGGTTCCAATCAACTTTCCATTCCATTCCATTCCACATTCCATTCCATTCCATTTCACTTTCCATTGCACATTCCATTATATTCCTTTAACTTCCAATTTCCATTCCATTACTTTCCACATTCCAATCCTTTCCACATTCCATTCCACATTCCATTCCACATTGCATTCCATTCCATTTAAAGTTACTTTCCACATTCCATTCCATATTCCATTCCACTTTCTATTCCTTTCCATTCCACTTTCCATTCCACACTCCACTCCACATTCCATTCCACATTCTATTCCGTTCCACTCCACGTTGCATTCCACATTCCATTCCACGTTTCATTCCACATTCCAGTCCATTCCATTCCACATTCCATTCCACATTCCATGCCATATTCCATGCCATTTCATACCACTTTTGATTCCATTCCATTTCACATTCCTTTCCATTCCATTCCACATTCCATCCCACTTTCCATTCTACATTCTATTCCAAGTTCCTTTCAATATCATTCCACGTTTCATTCCACATTCCATTGAAATTCATTCCACTTTCCATTCCATTCTATTCCACATTCCATTACATTCCATTCCACATTTCATTCTATTCTATTGCATTCTACTTTCCCTACGTTTCCATTCCATTCCACATTCCATTCCTTTCCATTACACATTCCAATACTTTGCATTCCACATTCCATTCCATTCCATTCCCTTCCATTCCACATTCCATTACATTCCATTTTACATTTCATTCCATGTTTCTTTCTACGTTCCATTCCATGTTCCATTCCACGTTCAATTCCACGTTCCATTCCATGTTCGATTGAATTCCATTCCACGTTCCATTCCACATTCCATTCCGCATTACCTTAAATTACACATTCCATACCATTCAATTCCATTCCATTCCACATTCCATTCCACATTCCATTGCATTTCATTCCACATTCCATTCCGCATTTCATTCCATTCCATTCCGCATTCCATTCCATTCCATTCCGCATCCCATAACTTTCCATTCCACATTCCACTCCACATTCCATTCCACATTACATTCCACTGCATTCTATTCCACTTTCCATTCCACATTCCATTCCACTCCATTCTATTCCACTTTGCATTCCATTCCATTCATTTCCATTCCACATTCCATATCATTCCATTCCACATTCCATTCCATTGCAGTCCACTTTCCATTCTGCATCCCTTGAAATCCAATCAACATACCATTCCAAATCCCATTCCATTCCATTCTACATTCCATTATATTCCAATCCACATTCCATTCCACATTCCGTTTCATCCTATTCCACATTGTATTACACATTCCCTTCCACATTCCATTCCATTTCATTTCACATTACATTCCACATTCCATTCCATTACATTCCCCCTTCCATTCCACCTTCCATTCCACATTCCATTCCACATTCCATTACACGTTCAATTCCATTCCATTCCACGTTCCATTCCACATTCCATTTCACATTCCATTCCGCGTTCCATTCCATATTCCATACCACTTTCCATTCCACATTAAATTCCATTTTCCATTCCATTCTGTTCCACGTTCCAATGCACATTCCATTCCATTCCATTCTATTCCATTGCATTCCATTCCACATTCCATTCCATTCCATTCCATTCCATTCCATTCCACTTTGCGTTCTATTCAATTCCACTTTCCATACCATTCCATTGCACATTCCATTCCATTCCACATTCCAAACCATTCCATTGCATTCCGCATTCCATTTCTATCCATTACATTTTCCATTCCTTTCCATTCCACCTTCCATTCCATCCCAATTCACTTTCCATTCTATTCCATTCCACATTCCTTTCCATTTCACATTCCATTCCACATCCCATTCCACGTTCCATTGCATGTTAAATTCCATTTTCCATTCCGCGATCCTTTCCACGTTCCATTCCATTCCATTCCACATTCCATTCCATTCCATTCCAACTTCCATTATACTTTCCCCTCCATATTCAATTCCACGTTCCATTCCTTTCCATTCTACCTTCCATTCCACATTCCACTCCGTTCCATTCCATTCGACATTCCGTTCGATTCCATTTCACAATCAATTCCACATTCCATTCCATAGCATTCCACATTCAATTCCACATTACATTCAATTCCATTCCACATACCATTCCATTCCTTTTAACATTCCATTCCATTCCATTCCATTCCATCCCACATTCCATTCCATTTCATTCCACATTCCATTACAAAATCCATTCCACGTTCCCTTTCATTGCATTGCACATTCCATTCAAGATTCCATTCAACTCGATTCCACATTCCATTCCATTCCATTCCACATTCCATTCCATTGCATTCCAAATTCCATTCCACATTCCATTCCATTCCAGTACTCATTCCATTCCATTCCATTCTACGTTCCTTTCCATATTCCTTTCCACGTTACATTCCATGTTCCATTCCAGGTTCCATTCCACATTCCATTCCATGTTCAATTACATTCCATTGCACATTCCATTCCAGTTTCCATTCCATTCCATTCCACATTCCATTCCACGTTCCATTCCATTGCATTCCACTTTAATTTCTCATTCCATTCCATTCTCTACTACATTCCACTGCATTCCATTCCACATTCCTTTTCACATTCAATTCCCCGTTCCATTCAATTGCATTCCACTTTCTATTCCACGTACCACTCCACGTGTTCCTTTCCACTTTCCATTCCATTCCATTCCAAGTTCCATTTCACATTCCATTCCATTCCATTTGACGTTCCATTCCACATTCCATTTCACATTCCTTTCCACATTGTATTCTGTTCCATTCCATTTTCCATTCCACCTTACATTCCACATTCCATTACATTCCATCCGACATTCCATTACATGTTCCTTTTCATTCCATTCCACATTCCATTCCACCTACCATTCCATTCCTTTCCACCTTCCATTCCACGTTCCATTCCAAGTTCCATTCCACGTTCGTTTCCACGTTCCATTCCACATTCCATTCCATTCCATTCCATGTTCCATACCTTTACATTCCATTCCTTTCCACACTCCCTTCCATTCCATTCCACATTTCATTCCATATTCCATTCCACATTCCATTCCCTTCCACTTCACGTTCCATTGCACACTCCATTCCACATTCAATTCCTTTCCACTGCACATTCCATTCCACACTCCATTCCACATTCCATTCCACACTCCATTTCGTTCCCTTCCACATTCCATTCCCCTCTGCATTGCACATTCCATTCCACATTCCATTCCATTCCATTCCACATTCCATTCCAAACTCCATTCCACATTCCATTCCACATTCCATTCCGTTCTGTTCCAGATTCTATTCCATTCCATTCCGCATTCCATTCCATTGCTTTCCGCATTCCATTCCATTCCATTCCTTTTCAATCCATTCCACATATCATTCCATTCCTTTCGATTCCACTTTCCATTCCATTCCATTCCAAATTCCATTAAATTCCATTCCATTTCATTTAACATTTCAGTCCACATTCCATTCCAATCCATTCCACAATCCATTCCACATTCCATTTCATTCCATTCCACATTCCATTCCATTCCACTCCACATTCCATTCCAATACACATTCCATTACACATTGCATTCCATTCCATTCCAAATTCCATTCCATTCCATTCCACATTCCATTCCATTCCATTCTTTATTGCATTCCATTCCATTCCGCATTCCATTCCGTTCCACATTCCTTTCCATTCCATTCCAAATTTCATTCCATTCCATTTCAAATTCCATTCCATATTCCATTACAAATTCCATTCCACATTCCTTTCCATTCCAATCCACATTCGATTCCAATTTCCATTCCATTCAACTCCACATTTCATTCCACATTCCATTCCATACCATTGCACATTCCATTCCATTCCATTTCATTCCATTCCACATTCCATTCCTTTCCATTCCACATTCCATTCCATTCCATTCCTTTCCACATTCCATTAAATTCCATTCCTCATTCCATTCCTCATTCCATTCCATTCCCTTCCACATTCCATTCCATTCCATTACATATTCCAATCCCTTCCAAATTCCATTCCATTCCATTCCATTCCACATTCCATTCCATTGCATTCCTCATTCCATTCCATTCCGTTCCATTCCAAATTCCATTCTATTCCTTTCCAGATTGCATTCTATATTCCATACCATTGCATTCCACATTCAATTCCACATTCCATTCCATTGCACTCCAAATTCCATTCCACATTCCTTTCCATTCCAATACACTTTCCATTCCCATCCATTCTACGTTCCTTTCCACGTTCCATTCCACATTCCATTCCAGGTTCCATTCCACGTTCCATTCCACGTTCAATTACATTCCATTACACATTCCATTCCAGTTTCCATTCCATTCCATTCCACATTCCATTCCATTCTCTACTACATTCCATTCCATTCCATTCCACATTCTATTTCACATTCAATTCCACGTTCCATTCAATTCCATTCCTCTTTCTATTCCATGTACCACACCACGTTCCATTCCACGCAACATTACACGTTAGATTAAATGTTCCTTTCCACTTTCTATTCCTTTCCATGTTCCATTTCACATTCCGTTCCATTCCATTTCACGTTCCATTCCACATTCCATTCCACATTCCTTTCCACATTCTACTCCGTTCCATTCCACGTTCCATTCCACCTTACATTCCACATTCCATTACATTCCATCCCACATTCCATTGCATGTTCCTTTTCATTCCATTACACATTCCATTCCACGTACCATTAAATTCTGTTCCACCTTCCATTCCTCGTTCCATTCCAAGTTCCATTCCACGTTCGTTTCCACGTTCCATTCCACATTCCATTCCATTGCATTCCATGTTCCATACCTTTACATTCCATTCTATTCCACACTCTCTTCCGTTGCATTCCACATTTCATTCAGTATTCCATTCCACATTCCATTCCATTCTACTCCACATTCCATTCCACACTCCCTTCCACACTCCCTTCCACATTCCATTCCATTCCACTCCATTCCTCATTCCATTCCATATTCCATTCCATTCCCTTCCACTTTTCATTCCATTTCATTCCACATTCCATTCCATTCAACTTTCCATTCCATTCCATTTCATGACACATTCCATTCCATTCCACACCTCATTACATTCCACATTCCATTCCATTACATTCCATTCCAAATTCCATTCTATTCCATTCCACATTGCATTCTACATTCCATTCCATTGCATTCCACATTCCATTCCATATTCCATTAAATAGCATTCCAAATTCCATTCCCCATTCCATTCCATTCCAATCCACATTCCATTCCATTCCATTCTACCTTCATTTCCAGATTGCTTTCCACATTCCATTCCATGCTGCATTCCACGTTCCATTCCATAGTCCATTCCACTTTCATTTACATTCCATTGCACATTCCATTCCAAATTCCATTCCCTTCCACATTCCATTCCACTTTCCATTCCATTGCATTCCACATTTCATTCCATATTCCATTCCATTCACTTCCCCATTCCTTTCCATTCCATTTCAAATTCCATTTCACATTCCATTCCATGTTCCATTCCATTCCATTCCACTTTCTATCCACATATCATTCCACATTCCATTCCACGTGACATTTGATTCAATGTTCCTTTCCACTTTCCATTCCATTCCATTCCAAGTTCCATTTCACATTCCATTCCATTCCATTTCACGTTCCATTCCGCATCCCATTCTGTTCCATTCCACTTTCCATTCTGCCTTACATACCACATTCCATTTCATTCCATGCCACATTCCATTACATGTTCCTTTCCTTTCCATTCCACATTCCATTCCACATACCATTCCATTACTTTCCACCTTCCATTCCACGTTCCATTCCAAGTTCCATTCCACGTTCCTTTCCACCTTCCATTCCACATTCCATTTCATTCCATTCCATGTTCCATACCCTTCCATTTCATTCCATTCCACTCTAACTTCCATTCCATTTCACATTCCATTCTGTTCCCCTCCACATTCCATTCCACTCTCCATTCCACTTTCCATTCCACATTCCATTTCGTTCCATTCTACAGTCCATTCCACTCTCCATTCCACATTCCATTCCACATTCCATTCCACATTCTATTCCGTTCCATTCCACATTCCATTCCACAAGCCATTCCAATTTCCATTCCACATTCCATTCCCTTCCGTTGCACATTCCATTCCATTCCATTCCGCATTGCATTCCATTCCATTCCGCATTCCATTCCATTCCATTTCGTTCCAATCCATTCCACATTGTGTTCCATTCCATTCCATTCCACTTTCCATTCCATTCCATTTAACATTCCATTCCACATTCTATTCCAATCCATTCCACAATCGATTCCACATTCCATTCCATTCCATTCCACATTCCATTCCATTTCACTCCACATTCCATTCCAATCCACATTCCATTACACATTCCATTCCATTCAATTCCACATTCCATTCCATTCCATTCCATTCTACATTGCATTCCATTCCATTCCACTTTCCATTCCATTCCACTTTCTTTTCCATTCAATTCCATTCCATTCCAAATTCCATTCCCTTCCATTCCATTCCAAATTCCATTGCATATTCCATTCCATTCCAATCCAAATTCCATTCCACTTTCCATTCCATTCAATTCCACTTTTCATTCCACTTTCCTTTCCATACCTTTCCACATTCCATTCCATTACATTCCATTGTATTCCATTCCTTACCAAATTCCATTGCATATTCCTTTCTATTCCAATCCACATTCCATTCCACTTTCCATTCCATTCAATTCCACATTTCCTTCCACATTCTATTCCATTCCATTCCATTCAATTCCATTCCACATTCCATTCCACATTCCATTGCATTCCATTCCACCTTCCATGCCATACCATTCCACATTCCATTTCACATTGCATTCCATTCCATTCCACATTCCATTCAATTCCATTCCACTTTCCATTCCATTCCATTCATCATTCCATTCTACATACCATTCCACATTCCATTCCATTCCATTCCACATTCCATTCCGCTTTCTGTTCTATTCCTTTCCACTTTACATTCCACGCTCCATTCCACATTCCATTCCACATTGACTTTCAAGTTGCATTCCAGTCCATTCTACATTCCATTCCATTCCATTCCACGTTCCATTCCACATTCCATTCCACATTCCACTCCACATTCTAAACAACTTTCCATTCCATTCTTTCCAAGTTCCATTCCACTTTCCATTCCATTCCATTCCATGTTCCATTCCACATTCCTTTGCCCATTCCATTCCACATTCAATTTCTCGTCCCATTCCATTTTCAACTCTACGTTCCATTCCACATTCCATTCCCTTCCATTCCATTCCACGTTCTATTCCACATTCCATTCCATTCCACTTTCCTTTCCAGATTCCATTCCACTTTCCTTTCCAATACATTCCACATTGCATTCCACATTCCATTCCTCATTCCATTTCATTGCATTCCACTTTCCATTCAACATTCAATTCCATTCAATTTCACGTTACATTTCATATTCCATTCCACTTTCCATTCCACTTTGCATTTCATGTTGCATTCCATGATCCTTTCCACTTTCATATCCACCATCCATTGCATGTTCCATTCCACATTCCATTCCATTCCATTCGATTCCAGTCCACATTTCCTTCCACATTCCATTCCACCTTACATTCCAGGTTCCATTCCACATTCCTTTCCACGTTCCATTCCACGTACCATTCCACGTTCCATTCCACGTTGCGTTCCATTCCATTCCACGTTCAATTTCATGTTCCATTCCTTTCCATTCTACATTCCTTTGCACATCCCATTGCACGTTCCATTCCTTATTCCATTCCACATTCCATTCCACGTTCCATTCCACTTTCCATTCTACATTCCATTCCATTATATTCCAATTACCATTCCACATTCCATTACACTTTCCATTCCACATTCCATTCCGTTCCACTCCACATTCCATTCCACAGTCCATTCCACCTTCCATTCCATTCCATTCCATATTCCGTTCCAGATTCCATTCCATTGCATTCCACATTGCATTCCACATTCCATTGTCATTCCATTGCATTTCATTCCACATTCCATTCCACATTCAATTGCATTCCAATTCATATGCCATTCCACATTCCATTCCTTTCGATTCCATTCCATTCCACATTCCATTCCACATTCCATTCCGCTGTCCATTGCATTCCATTCCACATTCCATTCCATTCCAATCCACATTCCATTCCGCCTTTCATTCCATTCCTTTCCACATTCCATTCCATTCCATTCCATTCCACGTTCCATTCCACTTTCCATTAAATTCTATTCCAGATTCCATTCCACGTTCCATTCCATTCAATTCCACTTTCCATTCCATTCCAATCCAAATTTCATTACACATTTCATTCCATTCCGTTAAACATTCCTTTCCACCTTCCATTCCACATTCCATGCCACGTTCCATTCCACTATCCATTTCATTCCATTCCACCTTCCGTTCCACGTTCCATTCCACATTCCATTCTGTATTCCATTCCACCTTCCTTTCCATTCCATTCCATATTCCTTACCATTGGTTTGCATTCCATACCGCATTCCATTCCATTGCATTCCACCTTCTACTCCACATTCCATTCCATTACATTCCACATTCCATGGAACTTTCGTTTCTCATTGCATTCCACATTCCATTTCATTGCATTCCACATTCGATTCCATTCCATTCCACTTTCCATTCCTTTGCATTCCACATTCCATTCCACATTCCATTCCACTTTCTATTCCACATTCCATGCCACATTCCATTCTGTTCCATTCCACATTCCATTTCTTTCCATTCCACATTCCATTCCATTCCTTTCCACATTCCTTTCCATTGCATTCCACATTCCAATACTTTCCATTACTCTTTCCATTCCACATTGAATTCCACTTTCTTTTCCACGTTTCGTTCCACATTACAATCCACGTTACATCCCATTCCATTCCAATTTCCATTCTACGATCCATTCCACATTCCACTCCGTGTTCCATTCCATTCTATTCCATTCCATTCCACGTTCCATTACACATTCCATTGCACTTTCCATTCCATGTTCCATTCCACTTTCCATTCGACGTTCCATTCCATGTTTCATTCCAAGTTCCATTCAACATTACATTCCACTACCTTCAACATTCCTTTCCGCATTTCGTTGCATTCCATTCCACTTTCCATTCCACTTTCCAATCCACATTCCATTCCACATTCCATTACATTCCATTCCACATTCCATTCCACATTCTATTTCACATTCCATTCCACATTGCATTCCATTCCATTCCACATTGCATTTCCCATTCCATTCCACATTCCGTTCCATTCCATTCCACATTCCATTTCACATTCCATTCCACATTCCATTTCACATTCCATTCCTGATTTCATTCCACATTCCATTCCATTCCATTCCACTTTCCCCTGCACATTCCATTTCACGTTCCTTTACATTCCATTCCACCTTCCATTCCACTTTAAAATCCATTCCAATCCACGTTCCATTACACATTCCATTACACATTCCATTCCACGTTTCATTCAACATTTCATTCCATGTTCCATTTCATAAACCATTCCATTTTCCATTCCATTCCATTCCTCGTTCCATTCCACATTCCATTCCATTCCATTCATCGATCCATTCGACATTCCCTTTCACTTTCCATTCCACTTTCCATTCTGTTCCATAACACGTTCCATTCCACATTTCATTCCACATTCCATTCAGTTCTTTTCCACATGCCACTACACGTTCCATTCCACATTCCATTCCACTTTCTATTCCACATACCACTCCACATTGCATTCCACATTCCATTCCACATTTCCGTCCATATTCCATTCCATTCCATTCCACATTCCATTCAAAATTGCATTCCATTCAATTCCACATTCTATTCCACATTGCATTCCACATTCCATTCCATTCCATTCCACATTCCATTAGACATTCCATTCCAATCCATTCCATTCCATTCCACATTCCATTCCAAATTACATTCCGTTCCATTCCACATTGCATTCCGCATTCCATTCCACTTTCCCTTCCTCATTCCATTCCACATTCCGTTCCATTCCATTTCACTTTCCATTACACATTCCATTCCATTCCATTACACATTCCCGTCCACATTTCATTCCTTTCCATTCCACATTCCATTCCACATTCCATTCCATTCAATTCCACGTTCAATTCCACATTCCATTACACATTCTCTCCCACATTCCATTCAATTCCATTGCACATTGTATTTCATTCCATTCCTCATTCCATTCCACATTCCATTCAAATCTATTCCACTTTACATTCCATTCCATTCATCATTCCTTTCTACATTCCATTCTATTGCATTCCACATTCCATTCCACCTTCTACTCTATTCCTTTCCACGTTCCATTCCACATTCCATTCCACATTGCCTTCCATATTGCATTCCATTCCATTCTATATTCCATTCCATTCCATTCCACGTTCCCATCCACATTCCATTCCACATTCTAAATCACTTTCCATTCCATTCTTTCCAAGATCCATTCCACTTTCCATTCCATTCCATTCCACGTTCCATTCCACATTCTATTGCCCATTCCATACCACATTCAATTTCTCGTCCCATTCCATTTTTAACTCCACCTTCCATTCCACATTCCATTCCATTCCATTCCATTATGCGTTCCATTCCAAATTCCATTGCATTCCACTTTCCTTTCCAGATTCCTTTCCACATTCCATTCCAATACATTCCGCATTGCATTCCACATTCCATTCCACATTTCATTCCTCATTCCATTTCATTCCATTCCACATTCCATTCAACCTTCCATTCCATTCAGTTTCACGTTACATTTCATATTCCATTCCACTTTCCATTCCACATTGCATTTCATGTTCCATTTCATGATCCTTTCCTCTTTCAATTCCACCATCCATTGCACGTTCCATTCCACATTCCATTCCATTCCATTCGATTCCAATCCACATTCCCTTCCACATTCCATTCCACATTACATTCCAGGTTCCATTCCACATTCCCTTCCACGTTCCATTCCACGTTCCATTCCACTTTCCATTCCACGTTCCATTCCATTCCATTCCACTTTCAATTCCACGTTTCATTGCATTCCATTCCACCTTCCATTCCACTTTCCATTGCACATCCCATTGTACGTTCCATTCCTTGTTCCATTCCACTTTCCATTCCACGTTCTTTCCACTTTCAATTAAATTATATTCCAGAATCCATTCCACCTTCCATTCCATTCAATTCTACATTCTATTCCATTCCAATCCACATTTCATTACACATTTCATTCCAATTCGTTCCACGTTATATTCCACCATCCATTCCACATTCAATGCCACGTTCCATTCCACTATCCATTCCATTGCATTCCACCATCCATTCCACGTTCCATTCCTCATTCCATTCCGCTTTCCATTTCACCTTCCTTCCCATTCTAAATTACGTTTCCATTCCATTCCATTCCATTCTACATTCCATTCCAAATTACATTCCATTCCACTCCACATTGCATTCCACATTCCATTGCAAATTCCCTTCCTCATTCCATTCCATTCCATTCCATTCCACGTTCCATTCCACATTCCATTCCACATTCCATTCCATTCCATTCCACATTCCCGTCCACATTCCATTCCATTCGATTCCACATCCCATTCCACATTCCATTCCATTCCATTCCACATTCCATTACACATTCCCTTCCACATTTCATTCCATTCCATTGCACATTCTATTCCATTATATTCCACATTACATTCCACATTCCTTTCCACATTCCCTTCCACATTCCATTCCACTCCATTTCACATTCCATTCTACATTACAATCCATTGCCTTCCACAATCCATTCCACATTCGATTACATTCCTTTACACATTCCATTCCATCCCACTCCACATTCCACTCCAGTTTCCTTTCCACGTTCTATTCCATTCCATTCCACGTTTCATTCCACCTTCCATGCCACGTTTCATTAAACGTTCAATTTGACGTTCCATTCCATTCCATTCCACTTTCCATTAAAACTTCCATTCCACATTCCATTCAATTCCATACCATTCCAGTCAAAATTCCATTCCATTCCATTCCACATTCCAATCCATTACTTTCCAGATTCCATTCCTTTCCATTGCACTTTCCATTACACATTCCATTCCACTTTCTATTCCACATTCTATTCCACATTCCAATCCACGTTCCATTCCATTACATTCCACTTTCTATTCCACAATCCATTCCACATTCCACTCCATGTTCCATTGCATTCCATTCCATGTTCCATTCCACGTTCCATTCCATTTCTTTCCACATTCCATTCCACATTCCATTCCACCTTCCATCCCACATTCCATTCCACGTTCCATTCCACGTTTCATTCCAAGTTCCATTCCACGTTCCATTCCATTCCATTTCACATTCCATTCCACATTGCATTCCATTCCACTACAATTTCCATTCCACATTCCATTCCACATCCCATTCCACATTCCATAACGTTCCATTCCACATTCCATTTCACATTCCATTTCAGATTCCATTCCACATTCCAATACATTCCATTCTATTTTCCATTGCACATTCCATTCCACAATCCGTTCCGTTATATTCCAATTTCCATTCCACATTCCTTTCCAGATTCTATTCCATTCTATTCCACCTTCCATTCCACATTATATTATACATTCCATTCCACTTTCCATTCCACGTTCCATTTCACGTTCCACTGCATTCCATACCACGTTCTGTTACATATTCCATTCCATTCTATTCCACGATCCATTCCACGATCCATTCCACATTCCATTAAACCTTCCTTTCCACATTCTATTCCATTCCATTGCAGGTTCCATTCCACATTCCATTCCATTCCATTCCACGGTCCATTCCACATTCCATTCCATGTTCCATTCCACGTTCGATTACATTCCACTCCATGATCCATTCCACATTCCATTCCACATTCAATTCCACATTTCATTCCGTTACATATCACGTTCCTTTCCAAATTCCATTCCACTTTCCATTCCACTTTCCATTCCCTTCAATTCTAGCATGCCACTCCAACATACCATTCCTCATTCCATTCCACATTCTATTCCATTCCATGCCATTCCATTCCATTGCACATTCCATTCCACATTCCCTTCCACATTCCATTCCATTACATTCCACATTGCATTCCACATTCCATTCCATTCCAATACACGTTCCATTCCACATTCCATTCCACATTCGATTCCACGTTCCTTTCCATTCTATTCCAAGTTCCGTTCTCCATTCCATTCCACATTCCATTCCACGTTCCTTTCCCTTCCATTCTACCTTTCAATCCACTTTCCATTCTATTCCACTCCACGTTCTGTTCCACATTCCATTGCACATTCTATTCCACTTTCCATTCTACGTTCCATTCCACGTTCCATTCCACATTCCATTCCACGTTCCATTCCACGTTCCATTCCATTATATTCCACTTTCCGTTACACATTCCATTCCATTACATTCCACGATCCGTTCCACATTCCATTTCACCTTCCTTTCCACATTCCGTTTCATTCCATCAGACGTTCCATTCCACATTCCATTCCTTTCCATTTCAGGATCCATTCCACATTCCATTCCACCTTCCATTCCACATTCCATTCCATTCCATTCCACGATCCATTCCACTTTCCATTCCACATTCCATTCCCTTCAATTCCACATGCCACTCCACATTCCATTCCACATTCCATTCCACATTCTATTCCACACTCCAGTCCACATTCCATTCTATACCATTTCACATTCCATTCCACATTCCATTCCATTCCATTCCATTTTAGAATTCACATTCCATTCCATTCCATTCCACATTCTGTTCCACATTCCATTCCACATTCCATTCTATTCTATTCCCATTCCATTCCATTGCATACCACATTCCATTGCATTCCATTCCACATTTCATTCCACATTCCATTCCACATTCCATTCCACATTGCCTTCCACATTCCCTTCCACATTCCCTTCCACATTCCTTTCCATTCCATTGCACATTCCACTCCACATTCTATTCCATTGCATTCCACATTCCATTCCACATTCCCTTCTTCATTCCATTCCCTTTCATTCCACATTCCATTCCACATACCATTCCTTTCAATTCCACATTACATTATACTTTCCATTCCTAATTGCCTTCCACATTCCATTCCATTCCATTCCACATTCCATTCCACATTCCAATCCATTCCGTTCCCCATTCCATTCCACATTTGATTAAATTCCTTACCACGTTCCATTCCGTTTCATTCCATATTCCATTTCACATTCCATTCCACTTTCCATTCCATTCCATTCCATCTTCCATTCCACCTTCCATTCCACGTTCCTTTCCACGTTCCATTCCACTTTCCATTCCATTCCATTCCACGTTCCATTCCACCTTCCATTCCACATTCCATTTCATTCCTTTCCATTCCATTCCAGTCCTCTTTCCATTCCATGCCATTCCACATTCTATCCTATTCCATTCCAGGTTACATTCCTCGTATGATTCCACATTACTTTACATTCCTATCCGCGTTCCGTTCCATTCCATTCCACTTTCCATTTCTTTCCATTTCGCTTTCCATTTCAAATTCCATTCCACTCCATCTCACTCAATTCCACGCTCCATTCCATTCCAGATTCCATTCCATTCCATGCCACATTCAATTCCATTCCGTTCCATTACACATTCCGTTCCATTCCATTCCACATTCCATTCAAACTTCCATTCCATTAAATTTAATTCCACATTCCATTGCACTCCATTCCACATTCCATTCGGCATTCCATTCCATTCCATTCCAGATTCGATTCCACATTGCATTCTATTCCATTCCACATTCCATTCCATTCCATTAAACAATCCATTCTAATCCAATCCACATTCCATTAAATTCCATTCCAAATTCCATTCCATTCTAGTCCATTCTCTTACACATTCAATTCCATTCGATTCTGTTCCACATTCCAATCCATTCCATTACACAATCCATTCAATTCCATTCCACATTCCATTACGCTTTCCACTCGACGATCCTTTGCATTCCATTCCAAATTCCATTACATTCCATTCCCCATTGAATTCCACGTTCCGGTCCATGTTCCATTTCATGTTCCATTCCATTCCATTCCACATTCCATTCCATTAGATTCCATTCCATTCCACTCCACATTCCATTCCACATTCCATTCCACATTCCTTTCCACATTCCATTCCATTCCATTCCACATTCCATTCCATTCCATTCCAGATTCAATCCTCTGTCCATTCCATCCGATTCCACATTCCATACCACATTCCATTCCATTCCATTCCACATTCCATTCCATTACATTCCACATTTCCTTCCACATTCCACATACCATTCCTTTCCATTCCACATTCCATTACACATTCCATTACAGTTTCCATTCCACGTTCCATTCAACGATCCAGTCCATTCCATTCTACTTTCCATACCATTCCATTGCATTCCATTCCAGGTTCCATTAAATTCCACTCCACCTTCTATTCCACATTGCATTCCATTCCATTCCACATTCTATTCGTTTCCATTCCACATTCCATTCGTTTCCTGTCCACATTTCATTTCACATTGCATTCCAAATTCCATTCCACTTTCTATTCCACATTCCATTCCATATTCCATTCCATTCCATTCCATTCCATTCCACATTCCATTCCACATTCCATACCACATTCCATTCCATTCCATTCCTCATTCCATTCCATTAGATTCCACATTCCATTCCACGTTGCATTCCATTCCATTCCACATTTCATTCCATTTTTCAGTGGACGTTCCATTCCACTTTCCCTTCCCAGTTCCATTCCATTACATTCCACGTCCCGTTCCATTCCATTCCACGTCCCTTACCACATTCCATTACATTCTATTCCACGTTCCATTCCATTCCATTCCACGTTCCACTCCACGTTCCATTCCTCATTCCATTCCATTCCATTCCACTTTCCTTACCACATTCCATTCCATGCCACGTTCCATTCCATTCGATTCCACGTTCCATTTCGTTCTATTCCGCATTTCATTCCACATTCCATTTCACTTTCCATTCCACCTTCCATTCCATTCCATTCCTTTCCATTCCACTTTCAATTCCATTCAAATCCAATTCCCATTTGATTCAATTCCACATTCCATTCTATTCCTTTACATTCCGTTCCGCTACATTCCATTCCACATTCCATTCCATACCATTCCATATTCCATTCCATTCCATTCCATTCCATTCCATATTCCAATCCATTCCATTCCATAGTCCATTCCATTCCATTCAGCATTGCATTCAATTCCATTCCATTTCACATTCCATTCTATTCCATTCCATTCCATTCCACATTCCATACCATTCCATTCCATTCCACATTCCATTACACATTCCATTCCACATTCCATTCCTTTCCATTCCACATTGCATTGCATTCCATTCCACATTCCATTCCACATTCCATTCCATGTTCCAGTCCACTTTCCATTCCACTTTCCATTCCATTCCATTCCGCATTCCACACCATTCCATTCCTTTCCATTTCTGATTCCTTTCCATTCTATTTCACATTGTATTACACATTCCATTCCATTCCATTCAATTCCACATTCCATTCCACATTGCCTTGCAATCCATTCCACATTCCCTTCCACACTTCATTCCTCATTCCATTCCTATCCATTCCACGTTCCATTTCACATTCCATTCCGCAGTCCATTCCACATTCCATTCCATGTACCACTCGAGTTTCCTTTCCTTTCCATTCCACCTTCCATTCCGTTGAATTCCTTTCTACATTCCAACCCATTCCACATTCCAACCCCAATGCCATTCCATTCCATTCCATTCCACATTCCTTTCCATTCCATTCCACGTTCCATTCCATTCCACGTTCCATTCCACATTACATTCCACATTCGTTTCCATTCCATTCCACGTTCCATTCCATTCCTTTCCAGTTTCCATTCTACATTCCACTCCACATTCCATTCAACGTTCTTGTCCACATTCCATTCCACATTCCATTCCACATTCTATTCCATTCCATTCCACATTCCAAACCACATTGCATTCCATTCCATATCACATTCTATTCCACGTTCCCTTCCATTCCATTCCACATTCCTTTCCTTTCCATTCGACATTGCATTCCTCATTGCATTCAATTGCACTCCATTCCATTCCAACTTCAAGTCCACATTCCGTTCCATTCCAACTTCCAGTCCACATTCCATTCCATTCCATTCCAAATTCGATTCCACCTTCGATTCCATTTCTTTCAATTCCACGTTCCATTCCATTTCATTCTATTCCTTTCCACAATCCATTCCATTGCATTCCACTTTCCATTCTACTCCAGGTTGCATACCACATTCCACTCCACATTCTATTCCATTCCATTCCACATTCCGTTCCACATTCCATTCCACTTTCCCTTCCACATTCCATTCCACATTCCATTCTATTCCAATCCATTACATTCCACATTCCATTCCATTCCATTCCACATTCCGTTCCACATTGCATTCCACATTCCATTCCTTTCATTTGTACATTGCATTCCACATTCCATTCCTTTCATTTGTACATTTCATTCCACATTCCATTCCATTCCATTCTACATTCCATTCCATATTAAATTCCATTCCATTCCACATTCCATTGCCTTCCATTACACATTCCATTCAATTCCATTCCATTGCATTCCACATTCCATTCCATTCGATTCCACATTTCATTACATTCCATTCCACATTCCATTCCCTACCATTCCACATTCCATTCCATTCCATTCCAGGTACAATTCCACGTTCCATTCCACGTACCATTCAACGTTCCATTCCATCTTCCATTCCATTCCATTCCACTTAACATTCAACTTTCTGTTCCATTCCATTCCATTCCACATTCCATTCCACATTCCATTCCTTTCCATTCCACATTCCATAACACATTCCATTCCACATTCCATTCCACATTCCATTGCATTAAATTCCTTTCCATTTTCCATTCAATTCAATTCCGTTCCATTCCACTCCACAATCCATTCCATTCCATATACTATTTCATTCCATTCCACATTCTATTCTATTCCATTCCACTATCCTTTCCATTCCATTTCACATTCCACTCTATTCCATTCCACCTTCCATTCTTTTGCATTCCACTGTCAATTCAACATTCCATTCCATTCCAGAATGCATTACGCATTCCATTCCACATTCCATTCCATTCCATTTCTCATTCCATACCACATTCCATTCGATCCCATTAACAGTCCATTCCACATTCCATTCCACATTTTATTCCATTCTATTCCATTCCACATTCCACTTTCCATTCCAAATTGCATCCCATTACATTCCACATTCCATTAAATTCCCTTCAATTTAATTCCGCATTCCTTTCCATTCCATTCCACATTCAATTCCATTCCATTCCATTCCACATTCCACTCCACATTCCAATATATTCCATTACACATTCCATTATACCTTCCATGCCATTACATTTCTCATTCCATTCCACATTCCATACCATTCCATTCCTCATTCCATTCCACATTCGATTCCACATTCCATTCCATTTCACATTCCATTCCTCTACATTCCACATTCCATTCCATTCCATTACACATTCCATCCCATTCCATTACACATTCCATTCCTTTCCAAATTCAATTCCACATTCCATTCCATTCCATTTCACATTCCATTCCATTCAAATCCATTCAATATTCCATTCCATTCCACTTTCCATTCCATTCAATTCCATTCCATTTCATTCCACATTCCATTCCATTCCATTCCATTCCATATTCCATTCCATTCCATAACACATTCCATTCCGTTCCACATTCCATTCCATTATATTCCACATTCCATTACATTCCACATTCCATTCCATTCCACTTTGCATTCCACATTCCATTCCATTACATTTCACATTGCCTTCCATCACATTCCATTCCACATTCCATTCCATTCCACATTCCATTCCATTCAATTCCATTCCGTTCCATTCCATATTAAAACCCATTCAATTCCATTCCATATTCCATTCCATTCCACATTCCATTACATTCCAATCCACATTCCTTTCCATTCCATTCTACTCTATTCCACATTGCATTCCATTCCATTTCATTCCACGTTCCAATCCATTCCATTCCACAATCCATTCCACATTCCATTCCAAACAATTTCATTCCACTCCAATCAATTTCATTCCACATTCCTTTCCATTCCTTTCCCCATAATATTCCATTACTTTCCACACTCCATTTCATTCCATTCCACTTTCCATTCCATTCCATTACCCTTTCCATTCCATTCCATTCCACATTCCATTTAACATTCCATTCCACATTCCATTCAATTTCATTCCACTTTCCATTGCATTCCATTTCATTCCATTCCATGTTCCCTTCCACATTCCATTCAATTCCACTGCACATTCCATTCCATTCCACATACCATTCCACATTCCATTCCATTTCATCCCACGTTCCATTCCATTCCATTCCAGATTCCATTTCATTCCACATTCCACTGCATTCCATTCCATTCCATTGCTTTCTATTCCAATCCATTCCAAATTAAATTCCACACTCCTTTCCATTCCACTCCATATTCCATTGAATTCCATTCTACATTCCATTCCACATTGCATTCCATTCCACTCCATTCCACATTGCATTCCATTCCACATTCCATTTCATTCCATTCCACATTACATTCCATTCCTTTCCATTCCACATTGCCTTCCATTCCATTCCATTCCACATTCCATTCCACATTCCATTACATTCCATTCCACATTCCATTTCATTCCACATTCCATTCCATTCCACATCCCAGTCCATTCTTTCCATTGAATTCCAAATTCCATTCCACATTGCATTTCATTCCATTCCACTCCACATTCAATTCCTTTCCATTGACCATTCCATTCCATTCCATTGCATTCCACATTCATTCCGTTCCATTCCACATTCCATTCCATTCCATTCCACATTGCATTCCATTCCATTCCATTCCACATTTCATTCCATTCCATTCCATTCCACATTACATTGCATTCCATTCCACGTTCAATTCCATTCCATTCCGCATTCCATTCCTCTCCATTCGACATTCCATTCCACTTTCCATTCCATTCCATTCCACATTTCCTTCCACATTCCATTCCATTCCATTACACATTGCATTCCATTGCATTCTCTTCCATTCCATCCCACATTGCATTCCATTCCACTCCATATTCCCTTCCATTCCAGTCCGCATTCCATTCAATTCCATTCCGTATTCCATTCCATTTCATTCCACATTCCATTTCATTCCATTCCACATTCCATTCCATTCCAGTCCGATCCAATCCATTCCGCATTGAATTGCATTTACTCCATTCCACTTTCCATTCCATTCCATTCCATTTCACATTCCATTCCACTTTCCATTCCAATCTATTTCATAATCCATTCTACAGTCCATTCCATTCCATTCCAAACCATTCCACAATCCATTCCACATTCCATTCTATTCCATTCCACATTCCATTCCATTCTGTTCCATTCCATTTCATTCCATTCCATTCCATTCCGTTCCATTCCATTCCATTCCACTCCACCTTCCATTCAACATTCCATTCCAATCCATTCCACGTTCCATTCCACATTCAAATCCAATCCATTCCACATTCCATTCCATTCCATTCCACATTCCATTCCACTCCAGTGCACTTTCCGTTCCATTCCATTCCATTCCATTTCAAATTCCGTTCCATATTCCATTCCAATCTATTCAACAATCCATTCCAAATTACGTTTCATTCCATTCCATTCCATTCCACAATCCATTCCACATTACTTTCCTTTCATTCCATATTTCATTGCATTCCATTCCATTCCATTGCAGTCCATTCCATTCCATTCCAAATTGCAAACCATTCCTTTCCACATTCCATTCCAATCCACATTCCATTGCATTCTATACCATTCCATTCCAAATTCTATTTCATATTCCATTCCATTGCACTCCACTTTCCATTCCATTCCATTCGATACTCCATTCCATTCTATTCCATTCTATGTTCCATTCCACGTTCCATTTCACATTCCATTCGACTCCATTCCACGTTGCATTCCACGTTCCATTCCACCCTCCATTCCTAGATCCTTTCTATTGAATTCCTCATTCCACTCCATTCCGTTCCATATTCTATTCCATTCCATTCCACATTCCATTCCATTCCATTCCATATTCCCTTCCATTCCATTCCACATTCAATTGCATTCCATTCCGTGTTCCGTTCCATTCAATTCCACTTTCCATTCCATTCCATTCCATATTCCTTTCCACATTCAATTCCATTTCACTCCACATTCCATTCCATTCCACAAGCCATTCCACATTCCATTCCACAATCCATTCCACATTCCATTCCAT
Source organism: Pongo abelii (assembly GCF_028885655.2). Classification (NCBI taxonomy): domain Eukaryota; kingdom Metazoa; phylum Chordata; class Mammalia; order Primates; family Hominidae; genus Pongo; species Pongo abelii. The sequence goes on from NC_072007.2 coordinate 12,521,059, forward strand.
TCCATTCCAGATTCCATTCCATTCCATTCCACATTCCATTCCATTCCATTCCACATTCCATTCCATTCCACATTCCTTTGCATTCCATTCCATTCCATTTCATTTCATTCCATTCCATTTCATTCCATATTGCATTCCATTCCATTCTACATTCCAGTCCATTCCACATTCCATTGCATTGCATATCATTCGATTCCAAATTCCATTGCCCATTCCATTACATTCCACTCCACATTGCATTCCATTCCATTTTACAGTCCATTTCATTCCATATTCCATTCCATTCCATTCTACATTACATTCCGCGTTCCATTCCACGTTGCTTTGCACTCCATTCCAAGTTCCATTCAGCGTTCCCTTTCACATTCCATTCCACGATCATTTCCATTGAATTCCTCATTCCATTGCATTCCATTCCACGTTCTACTCCATTCCATTACACATTCCATTCCATATTCCATTCCATTCCATTCCACTTTCAATTGCATTCCATTCTACAATCCATTCGATTCATTTCCACTTTCCATTCCATTCCATTCCATATTCCTTTCCACATTCCATTCCATTCCACTCAACTTTCCATTGCATTCCACAATTCATTCCACATTCCATTCGATTCCATTCCACATTCCATTCCATTCCATTCTATTCCACATTACTTTCCATTCCGTTCCATATTCTATTCCATTCCATTCCACTTTCAATTCCACTCCGTTCCATATTCTCTTCCATTCCATTCCACTTTCCATTCTATTCCATTCCATAATCCATTCCAAATTCCATTCCATTCCAGATTCCATTCCATTCCATTCAACATTGCATTCCATTCCATTCCACATTCCATTCCATTCCACATTCCTTTGAATTCCATTCCATTCCATTCCATTCCACACTTCATTCCACTTTCAATTCGATTCCATTCCACATTCCGTTCTATTCCATTCCATTCCGCATTCCATTCCTTTCCATTCCGCTTTCCATTCCATTTCATTGCACATTCCATTCTATTCCATTCCACATTCCATTCCACAATCCATTCCATTCCATTCCACATTCCATTCCATTCCACTTTCCATTCCATTCCATTGCCTTCATGTTCACATTCACTTCCATTCCATTCCATAATACATTCCATTCCATTCCGTTCCAGTCCACAATCCAATCCAATCCATTCCACATTCCGTTACATTCCTTTCCACGTTGCATTCTATTGCATTCCAATTTCCATTCCACCTTCAATTTCACGTTCGTTTCCATTCCATTCCACATTCCATTCCACGTTCAAATCCACGTTCCTTTCCATTCCATTCCACGTTGCATTCCAGGTTCCATTCTACGTTCCATTTCAAGTTCCATACCATTATATTCCACTTTCTATTCCATGTTTCTTTCCAAGATCCATTTCACATTCCATTCATCATTCCATTACACATTCAATTCCATTCCACATTCCATTGTAGATTCCATTTCACGTTCCATTCCACATTCCATTTCATTCCATTCCACGTTCCATTCGACTTTCCTTTCCATTCCATTCCATAATCCATTACACATTCCATTCCACAATCCATTCCATATTCCGTTACAATTCCATTCCACAAACCATTCCACATTGTATTCCATTCCACGTTCCATTCCACATTCGATTCCAAATTCCATTCCTTTCCCCGTTCGGTTCCACATTGCTTTCCACCTTCCATTCCACATTCCATTCCATATTCCATTCCACATTCCATTCTGTTCCATTCCATACCATTCCATTCCATTCCACTTTCCATTCCATTCCACTTTCCATTCCACAATCCATAACTTTCCATTCCAAGTTCCATTCCACATTCCATTTCATTCCATTCCAGATTCCATTCCTGATTCCATTCCACATTCCACTCCATTCCACGTTCCATTCCACATTCCACTCCGCGTTCCATGCCACATTCCATTCCACATTCCATTTCCTCTCACATTCCATTCCACATCAAATTCCACGTTCCATTCCACATAAAATTCCATTGTATTCCACTTTCCATTCCACATTCCATTCCATTCCTTTCCATTCCATATTCCTTTCCGTTTAAATCCACTTTCCATTCGACGTTCCATTTCATTCCATTCTACATTCCATTTCACGTTCCATTTCATTCCATTCCACATTCCATTCCTTTCCAGTCCACTTTCCATTACATTCCATTCCACATTCCATTCTGCATTCCATTCCATTCCATTCCACATTCCATTCCATTGAATTACACATTCCATTCCATTCCAAATTACATTCAGCATTCCATTTCATTCCATATTCCATTCCACGTCCCATTCCACGTTCCAATCGATGTTCCATTCCACATTCCATTCCACGTTCCATTCCTCATTCCATTCCACATTCCATTCCACATTCTATTCCTCATTCCATTCCACATTCGATTCTACATTCCATTCCACTTTCCATTCCATTGCATTCCACATTGCATTCCACTTTCCATTCCATTCCATTCCACATTCCATTCCATTCCATTCCACTTTCCATTACTTTCCATTCCATTCCACTTTCCATTACTTTCCATTCCATTACATTCATTTCCATTCCACATTCCATTCCACATTCCATTCCATTCCATTCCATTCCAGATTCCTTTCCATATTCCATTCCATTGCATTCCACTTTCCATTGCAGATTGCATTCCACATTCCTTTCCATTCCATTCGATGTTCCATTCCTTTCCACTGCATTCCTCTCCACTCCATTCCATTGCATTGCATTCCATTCCATTCCGTTCCTTTCTCCTCCATTCTATTCCACAACACTACACTCCACTCCACTCCATTCAATTCCAATCCATTCTATTCCTTTGCATTCCAGTCCAGTCCTCTCTTTCCTCTATATCCCATTTCACTCCGTTTCATTTCATTCCACTCCACTCCACTCCCCTCCATTATTTTCCACTCCAGTGCACTTCAATGCAGTACTTTGCACTGCAATCCATTCCACTCCACTGTACTCCATTCGATTCAATTCCATTCCATTCCATTCCATTCCTTTACATTCCATTCCATTCCATTCCATTCCTTTCCATTCCCTTCCACTTCATAAAATTCCATTCCACTGTACTCATTCCACTACAATGCATTCCACTCCAATCCATTCCATTCCATTACTTTCAACTACTTTCCACTCCACTTCCCTCCATTCCACTTCAGTCCTTTCTCTTCCACTGTAATCCTCATCATTCCTCTCCACTTCATTTCAATCCACTCCACTCTGTTCCATTCCATTCCACTAACTTCACTCCATTCCCATCCTTTTCACTCCATTCCAATCCTTTCCACTCCATTACACTACACTCCACTCCATTCCACACCCTTCCATTCCATTCCACTCCAGTCAACTCCACTCTATTCCACACCATCCCACTCCATTCCATTCCATTCCACTCCATTCCACTATACTATTCTCCATTCCACTCCATTCCCCTCCTCTCCACACTTTTCTGTTCCACTCCTTTGCAGTCCACTCTTTTCCATTTCATTACACTGCACTCCAGTCCACTCCATTCTATTCCACTCCATTCCACTCTTTTCCATTCCAATCAACTCTACTCCCCTCCACTCTGCTCAATTCCATTTCACTCCAGTCTATTCCTCTGAATTTCACTCCAGTTCACTCCATCCCACTCCATCCCTTTCTTTCTATTTCATTTCATTCCTCTCCACTCCACTCCACTCTATTGTTTTCCACTCCACAGCACTCTGCTTCAGTCCTTTCCACTCCACTTCTTTCCACTCCACTCTGCTTTATTAGATTCCAATCCATTCCTTTCCTTTCCATTCCTTTCCATTTCCTTCCACTTCATACCATTCCTTTCCACTCTACTCATTCCACTACAATACATTCCACACCATTCCATTCCATTCCATTCAACTATATTCCACTCCACTCCCGTGCATTCCACTCCAGTTCACTCCATTCCACACCACTCCACTCCATTCCATTCTATTCCATTGCATTCTACTCCACTCCTCTCCATTCCACTCCACTCTCCTCCATTCCATTCCATTCCTTTCCATTCTCGTCCATTCCATTCCATTCCATTCTATTCCATTCCTTTCAACTCCATTCCACTCTGCTCTACTCCATTACACTCCACTCCCTTCCACTCCACTTTGTTCCATTCCACTCCACTGCGTTCCATTCCACTCCACTCTACTCCTTTCCACTCCACACCAGTCCACTCTACTCCACCCCACTCAATTCCTTTCCACTCTACTCCATTCCATTCCATGACGTTCCATTCCATTCCACTAGACTCCTCACCACTCCACTCTTCTCCCTTCCACTCCATTTCACTGCATTTCAGTCCAATCCTCTCCACTCCACTCCATTCTATTACATTCCATTGCACTCCACTGCATTCCATTTTATTGCACTCCATTCCACTCCACTCCTTTCCATTAAACTCAATTCCACTCCTTTCCAGTCCAATAGACTCCACTCCTCTCCTTTCCATTACATTCCACTGCACTCCACTCCATTCCAATCCTTTGCAAACCATTCCACTCCACTCCTTTGCATTACACTCCAATCCATTCCATTCCATTACATTCCTCTCTACTCAACTCTGTGAATTCACTTAGACTCCATCCTACTCCACTCCTCTCCATTCCTTTCCATTCGATTACATTCCTTTCCATTCCTATCCATTCCATTCCGTCCCACTCTGCTCCAATCCACTCCATTCCATCCCACTCCACTCCATTCTCTTCTTTTCCATATAACTCCTTTCCAATCTAATCTACTACATTCCACTCCACTCCACTCCACTCCATTTTATTCCATTCTATTACACTCCTCTCCATTCCAATCCACTCCATTCACTTGCATTCCACTGCATTGCATGCCATTCCATTCATCTCCACTCCATTTCACTCCACTCCTTTATATTCCAATCCATTCCTTGCCACTCCATTCAATTCCAGTCCACTCCAATCCAATGTATTCTATTCCACTCCACTCCATTCCAATCTATTCCATTCCACTCCATTTTATTCCATTCGATTCCATTCCATTCAATGCCATTCCGCTCAATTGTGCTTGTCTGCACTCTGCTGCTTTCCACTCCATTCCATTCCAATCAATTCCAATCCTCTCCGTTGCATTCCATCAGTCTTCACTCCACTCCACTGTACTCCATTCCATTCCACTCGATTCCTTTCCATTCCACTCCGTTCTAATCCACTCAACTCCATTCCACTCTACTCCATTCCATTCGATTCAATTCCATAACATTCCACTGCAATTCACTCCACGCCATTCAATTCCACTCCACTCCACTACACTCCACTCCACTCCACTCCATTCCATGCTTTTCCGTTCTACTCCACTCCATTCCATTTCATTCCACTGCATTCCATTCTATTCCATTCCACTCCACTTCACTCAATTTCTCAGCATTCCATTCCATTCCATTCCATTCCATCCCACTACACCCTATTCCATTCTTCGCATTCTAATCCACTGCACGGCACTCTATTCCACTGCACTCCACTCCATTCCGTTCCATTCCATTCTATTCCACTCTGCTGCAACCCACTCCATTTCTTCCAATTCAACTCCACTCCACTGCAATCCACTCCACTCCTTTCCACTTCACTCCACTACATTCCATTCTTTTCGATTAGATTCCATGTCACTCCTTCCGACTCCACTCCACTCCATTCCACTTCACTCCACTCCATTCCATGCCATTCGATGCCATTCAACTCCATTCCATTCCATTCCACTCCACTCCATTCTAGTCGATTCCACTCCATTCCACTCCATTCAACTCCAAACCAGTACATTCCATTCCACTCCGCTTCATTCCATTCCATTTCATTCAATTCCACTGCACTGCTCTTCATCCTCTCCACTCCACTCCATTCAACTTCATTCCATTCCACTCCACTCTGCTCCATTCCATTCCATTCCACTCTACTCCACTATATTCCAATCCATTCCACTCCATTCCAGTAAAATCTACCCCACTGCATTACGTTCCATTCCATCCCACTGCATTCCATTGCATTTCACTCTAATCCGTTCCTCTCCACTCCATTCCACTCCACTATATTTCACTCAATTTCACTGCACTCCATTCCATTAAATTGTACTCCACTCCATGTCATTCCATTCCATTCCATTGCACTCTATTCCACTCCACTCTATTCCGTTTCACTCTATTCCATTCCTTTCCATTCCACTCCATTTCAGTCCATTCCAGTACATTCAAATGCACTCCACTGTATTCAATTCCATTCCACTGCACTCTACTCCACTCCATTCCATTTCACTCCATTCCACTCCACTCCTTTCCATTGCACTGAATTCTATCCCTTTCCACTCCATTGCCTTCCACTCTACTCCACTCAATTTCCTTCCACTCCACTACACTCTATTCCACTCCATTCCACCCCACTCCACTCCAGTCCACTCTACTCCATTCCATTCCTTTAGATTCCACTCCATTACACTCCACTGCATTCCACTCGTTTCCACCCTATTCCACTCCACTCCACTCCACTCCAATCCATTCTATTCCTTTACAAACCTTTCCGCTCCACTCCATTCCATTCCACTCTCCTCCATTCTACTCCACTCCACTCCACCCCATTCCATTCCTCTCCATTCAAACCCAATCCACTCCATTCCACTCCGCTCCTGTCCATTCCATTCCACTCGACTCCACTGTATTCCACTCCACTGCCTTCTACTTCACTCCATTCCATTTCATTCCATTTCACTCAACTCCACTCCATTCCAATCCATTCCAAGATATTCCTCTCCACTCCACTCCACTCCATTCCATATCAATACATTCTATTCTACTCCAATCCACTCCACTCCACTCCACTCCCTTACAGTACATTGCAGTCCACTCCACTGCACTCCACTCTATTCCTTTCCATTCCACTGCACTCCAACCCATTCCACTCCCTTACAGTACATTACAGTCCACTCCACTGCACTCCACTCTATTCCTTTCCATTCCAGTGCACTCCACTCCATTCCATTCCAATCCATTCCGGTTCACTGCTCTCCAATCCATGCCATTCCATTCCATTCCAATCTATTCCGTTTAATTCCACCCCATTCCATTAAACTCCATTCCACTCCATTACATTCGATTCCACTCCATTCCATTCCATTCCACTCCATTCCGTTCCATTCCACTTCATTCAACTACACGCACTCCATTTCAATCCATTCACCTCCATTTTACTCCATTCCATTCCACACCATTCCATTGTCCTCCATTCCATTACACAACACTCCACTCCACTCCACTCCGTTCAATTCAAATCCATTCTATTTCTTTGCATTCCAGTCCAGTCCACTGCGTTCCACTCCATCCCATTCCACTCGATTCCAATTCATTCCACTCTACTCCACTCCATTCTTTTCCACTCCACTAAACTTCACTCCAGTCCTTTCCACTCCACTCCATTCCACTCCACTCCACTTTATTCGATTTGATTGCATTTCATTCCATTCCTTTCCATTCCATTCCACTTCATACCATTGCATTCCACTCTACTCATTCCTCTACAATCCATTCCACCCCACTGCATTTCACTCCACTCCGCTCCTTTCTATTTCATTCCACTCCACTCCACTCCATTACAATCCTTTCCACTTCATTTCACTCCACTCCATTCCACACCATTCCACCCCATTCCAGTCCATTCCACTCCATTCCACTATACTATACTCCATTCTTCTCTATTCCACCCCTCTCCACACCATTCCATTCCCCTCCTTTGAAATCCACTCCTTCCCATATCATTGCACTGCACTGCAATCCACTCCATTCCATTCCACTCTGTTCCATTGCATTTGAGACTACTCCACTCCCCTCTGATCAGTTCCATTCCACTTCATTCTATTCATCTGCATTCCATTCCAGTTCACTCCATTCCACTCCATCCCTTTTCATTCCATTCCATTTCATTCCTCTCCACTCCACTCCACTCCATTCTTTTCCACTCCACTGCACTCCACTCTAGTCCTTTCCACTCCACTCCATTCCATTCCACTCTACTTTATTCTATTCCATTCCATTCCATTCCATTCCCTTCCACATCATACATTTCCATTACACTCTACTCATTCCAGTACAATCCATTCCACTGCAATGCATTCATTCCATTCCATTCAACTATATTCCACTCCACTTCCGTCCATTCCACTCCACTCCACTCCATTCGATTCTATTCCATTCCATTCTACTCCACTCCACTCCATTCCACTCCACTCCGCTCCATTCCAATCCAATACACTCCATTCAATTGCATTCCTTTCCATTCCCTTCCATTCCATTCCACTCCATTCTAATCCATTCCTTTCAACTCCATTCCACTCCACTCCACTCCACTCTATTACACTCCACTCCCTTACACTCCACTAAATTCCATTCCACTCCACTCCATTCCATTCCACTCCACTCTAATCCTTTCCACTCCACACCAGTCCACTCCACTCCACCGCACACATTTCCTTTCCACTCTACTCCATTCCATTGCATTCTACTTGACTCCACTCCACTCCTCTCCATTCCACTCAATTCCACTCCATTCCAGGCCAATCCACTCCACTACACTCCATTCCATTCCATTCCATTCCACTTCACTCCACTCCGTTCCATTCTATTGCACTTCATTCCACTCCATTCCATTCCATTCCATTCCACTTCACTCCACTCCGTTCCATTCTATTGCACTCCATTCCACTCCTCTCCTTTCCATTAAACTCTATTCTACTCCTTTTCAGTCCAATAGACTCCACTCCTCTCCATTCCATTCCATTCCACTGCACTCCACTCCATTCCGTTCAATTGAAATCAATTTTACTCCACTCCTTTCCATTCCACTCCATTCCATTTCATTTCATTCCCCTCCTTTGCATTCCATTCCTCTCCTTTCATCTGCATTCCAAAACAGTCCACTATGTTCTATTCCATTCCATTCCAGTCCACTCCGTTCCACTCCACTCCACTCCTCTCCATTCCATTTCTTTCCATTCCATTCCGTTCTATTCCAGTCCAATCCATTCCATTCCACTCCACTCCATTGGAGTCTTCTCCAATCCATTCCACTCCAGTCCAATCCACTCTATTCCATTCCACTCCACTCCGTTCCATTTCATTCCACTCCACTCCACTGCACTGCACTCTATCCACTCCACTCCAAGACATTGCACTTCACTAAACTCCATTCACCTCCATTCACCTCCATTCCACTGCATTCCATTTCACTCCATTGCACTCCACTCCACTACATTCTTTTACACTCCAGTCAACTCCACTCCATTCCCTTCCACTCCATTCCACTCTACTCCATTCCATTCCCCTCCACTTCACTCCACTCCATTCTATTTTGTCCTATTCCATTCTCCTCCATTCCACTTCACTCTACTCCATTCCACTCCAATCCATTCCATTCCAAACCATTTAATTACACTCCACTTCAATCCAATCCACTCCACCTCATTCAATTCCATTCCACTAAAATGCACTTCACTCCACTATGTTCCACTCCACTCCATTCCACTCCGTTCCATTCCATTCCATTCCATTTCATTCCTCTCCACTCAACTCCATCAATTCCATTTCACTCCATTCCACTCCACTCCACCCCATTCCATTCCATTCCATTCCTTTCCATTTCACTTCTTTCCATTCCATTCCACTCTACTCCATTCCATTCCACTCCATTCCACTCTCCTCCATTCCATTCCACTCCACTCCACTCCATTCAATTCCTCTCCATTCTATTCCTTTGAATTCAAGTCCAGTCCACTCTCTTCCTCTCCATCCCATTGAACTTCATTCCTTTCATTCCACTCCACTTCACTCCATTTCACTCCATTCCGTTCCACTCTACTGCACTCCACTCCAGTCCATTCCACTCCACTGCATTCCACTCACCTCTACTCCACTACATTCCATTCCATTCCATTCCACTTCTTTTCATTCCAATCCACTTTACTCCATTCCATTACAATCCATTTCACTCCACTCCAATCCATTCCACTCCATTCCATTGCCTTCCATTCCACTCCATTCCATTCTATTCTACTCTGCTCCACTCCTTTCGACTCCACTACACTCCATTCCACTCCCCTACACTCCACTCAATTCCATTTCTTCCCATTCGACTCCATTCCAATCCACTCCATTCTATTCCCTTCCATTCACCTACATTCCACTCCACTCCACTCCATTACACTCCACTCCACTCCATTCCATTCCATTCTATTCCATTCCGTTCCATTCCATTCCACTTCATTCCATTCCATTCCACTCTACTCCATATTTTTCCACTCCATTCCACTCCACTCCTTTCCATTCCATTCCACTCCACAACATTCCAATCCACTCCAATCCATTTCATTCCAATCCAGTCCAATGCTCTCCATTCCACTCCACTCCATTCCATTCCATTCCATTGTAATCCATTCCACTCCCTCCATTCCATTCCATTCTGCTTCACCTCACTCCACTCTTCTCCACTCCATTGTCCTCCATTCCTTTCCACTCCATTGCGTTGCATTCATTTCCACTCCATTCCATTCCATTCCATTCCACTCTACTCCTTTCCACTCCACACCAGTCGACTTCACTCAACCCCACTCAGTTCCATTCCACTCTACTACATTCCATTCCATTCAATTCCACTCAACTCCACTACTCTCCATTCCTCTACATTCCACTGCATTCAACTGCATACCAGTGCAATCCACTCCAATCCACTCCAATCTAATCCATTCCACTGCCCTCAACTCCATTCCCTCCCATTGCACTCCATTCCACTCTGCTCCTTTCCATTCCACTCTGTTCCATTGCATTGCATTCCACTCCATTCCATTCCATTCCACTCTATTGCTTTCCATTCCTCTCCATTTCACTCCTCTCCACTCGAGTCCACTCCATTCTATTCCATTACATTCCACTCCACTCCACTCCACTCGACTCCATTACAATCCTTTCCATTCCATTCCATTGCACTCCATTCTATTCCATTCTATTCCACTCCACTCCATGCCCCTCGATTCCATTCTAATCCTTTCCATTCCACTCCATTGCACTCCATTCTATTCTATTACATTCAACTCCATTTCACTCTAATACACTCCATTCCACTCCACTCCATTTCTTTCCATTCCATTCCATTCCACTCCACTCCATTCCACATTTAGTCCTGCTTCACTGCACTCCATTCTACTCCACTCCTCTCCATTCCATTCTAGTCCATTCCACTGCTCTCCAATCCACTCCACTCCATTCCATTTCATTCGTCTCCATTCCATTCCACTCCCCACAATTCCATTCAATTCTACTCCATTCCACTCCACTCCATTCCATTACACTCCATTCCAACCCACTGCATTCCATTGTATCCATTCCATTGCAATTCCACTCCATTCCATTCCATTCAAGTTCACTCCACGCAATTCCATTCCACTCTGTTCCAATTTTTCCCACTCCACATCAGTCCACTTCACTGCATCACACTCCATTCCATTCCACTCTACTCCATTCCATTCCATTCCACTCTACTCCCTTCCATTCCATTCTATTCCACTCAACTCCCCTCCACTCCATTCCTTTCCATTCCACTCCTTTCCTGTCCAATCCACTCCACTCCACTTCATTCCTCTCCCTTCCACTGCACTCCACTGCATTCGATTAAATTGCACTCCATGCCGCTCCAATCCATTGCGTTACACTCCTTTCCATTCCATTGCATTCCAATCCATTCCATTCCACTCCATTCCTCTCCATTCTACTCCAGTCCACTGCATTCCATTCCATTCCATTCCAATCCACTCCATTCCACTCCACTGCATACTATTTCATTCCATTCACTTCCTTTCCATTCCATTCCCTTCCACTCCTTTCTACTCCATTCCTTTCAATTCCATTCTACTGCACTCTACTACATTTCACTCCACTCCATTCCATTCTATTCCTCTCCAATAGACTCCTATCCCTTCCATTCTATTCCTCTAAATTCCACTCCACTCCACTTCTCTCCACTCTATTCCACGCTGTTCAATTCCATTCCACAAGATTCCATTACAGTCCACTGCCTTACATTCCATTTCATTCCACTGTCTTCCGTGCCATTCCACTCCACTCCACTCCGCTCTACTCAATTCCACTCCTTTCCTTTCCATTTCATTACACTCCACCTCAATCCATTCCATTCCATTCCATTCCATTCCACTGCAATCCAATCCGTTACACTGCACTCATCTCCAATCTACTACACTCCATTCCATTCCGTTCCATTTCAATCCATTCCACTCCATTCCATTCCATTTTTCTCTTCTCAAATCCTCTACACACCTACCCACTCCACTCCATTGCATTCCATTCCGTTCATCTCCACTCCTATCCACTCCACTCCATTCAAATCCAATCCACCGCACTCATTTCCATTCGATTCCTCTCCAGTCCCTTCCACTCCACTCCATTCCATTGCAGTACATTCCATTCCACTCTATTCCATTCCACTCCACTCCATTCTAGACCACACAAATCCATTCCACTACTCTCCACTCCACTCAACTCCATTCCATTCTGTACCATTCCATTCCACTCCACTCCATTCCATTCCTCTGCAATGCGCTCCACTCCACTCTAGAGCACTCCACTCCATTCCTTTCCATTCCATTCCACTCCATTCCACTCCACTCCACTCCACTTAAGTCCACTTCACTCCATTACATTCCACTCCTTTCCATTCCATACCTTTCCTTTTCATTCCACAGCATTCCATTCCATACAACTTCGTTCCAGTCCCTTCCACTCCAACACACTCCATTCCATTCCATTCCACTCCACTATATTCCAGTCCATTATACTCCATTCCACTTCACTCATCTCTATTCAACTCCATTCCTCTCCATTCCACTCCATTCCATTCCAGTCCATTTCACTCCACTCCACTCCATTCTATTACACTGCACTCAATTCCACTGCATTCCATTCAACTCCATTCCATTTTCCTACACTCCCCTCCAGTGCATTCCAATCCATTCCATTCCACCCCTTTCCATTCCCCTCAATTTCAACCCCACTCTACTCCATTCAACTCCAATACATTCCATTCCAATCTATTTCATTCCACTCTACTTCGCTCCACTCCACGCCTTTCCATTCCATTCCTAAGCAATGGACTTCAATCCTCTATATTCCACGACTCTCCATTCCACTCCAATCCATTCCATTCCGTTCCCTTTCACTCCACCCCATACCACCCCACAACACTCCATTCTCCTCCACTCCACTCCACTCCATTCCATTCCAGTGCATTCCATTCCTTTCCATTCCTCTCCATTCCATTCCATTACACTCTACTCCATTTCACTCCACCCAATTCCACTCCTCTCCACTCCATTTTGTTGCATTCTTTTACTCTCCACTCCATTCTACTCCACCCCATTCCATTGTACTCCACTCCATTCCATGCCATTCCATTCCACTCCACGCTATTCCGCTCCACACCATTCCATTCCACTCCATTATATTCCACTCCATTCCATTGCACTGCTTTTAACTAGACTCCATTTCTGTCCACTCCTCTCCACTCCACTTTACTGCATTCCATTCCATTCCACTCGATTCCTTTCCATTCCACTCCTTTCTAATCCACTCCACTCCTTTCCACTCAACTCCATTCCATTCCGTTCCATTCCATTCAATTCCTTTCCATTCCATTCCAATGCATTCCACTCCACTCTATTCCACTCCACTGCCCTCCACTCCGTTCCCTCCACTCCGTTCCATTCCATTCCATGCCATTCCACTCCTTTCCATTCCATTCCATTCCACTATACTCCATTACACTCCACGCCACTCCACTCCACTCCATTCCATGCCATTGCATTCCACTCCCCTCCATTCTATTCCATTCCATTGCATTCCATTCAATTCCATTGCATTCCATTCAATTCCATTTCACTCCATTATACTCAATTCCACTCGACTCCTTTCTAGTATCCTTTACTACATTCCATTCCTTTCCATACCATTCCTTTCCATTCCATTCCACTCCACTCCACTACATTTCACTCCACTTCACTCCATTCTATTCCATTACATTCGCTTCCACTCCATTGTACTCCACTCAATTCCTTTCAATTCAACTCCACTCCACTCCATTCTACTACACTCCATTCCACTCCACTCCACTGCATTCCACTACATTCCATTCCATTTCAGTCCTTTGAACTCCACTCCACTCCATTCCATTTCATTCCATTTGATTCCATGCCATTCGATGCCATTCCTCTCCATTCCATTCCATTCCACTACACTAAATTTCAGTCCAATCCACTCCATTCCTGTCCACTAAACTACACTCCACTTGATTCCACTCCACTCCACTCCATTCCATTCCATTCCATTCCACTCCATTCCAGTCCACATCATTACATTCCACTCCATTCCACCCCTCTCCAATACATTCCATTCCACTCCCCTCGATTCCATTCCATTCCATTCCACTGCACTCCACTCAGTCCATGGCACACCACTCGATTTCACTCCATTCCATTCCAGTCCAGTCCATTCCATTACATTCCATTTCATTCCACTACACTCCACTACATCCACTCCCCTCTTATTATATCCATTCCGTTGCATTCCACACCACTGAACTCCAATCCTATCCATTCCACTTCATTTCACAGCACCCCACTCCACTCCATTCCATTCCATTCCATTTCGTTCCACTCCATTCCATTCCATTCCTACCCAGTCCATTCCACTCCATTCTATTCGATTCCGCTCTACTTTATTCCTCTCCAATCAATTCCACTCCACTCCATTACACACCATTCCTCTCCACTCCATTCCCCTCCCATCCATTCCTTTCCATTCCTTTCCTCTGTACTCCATTCCACTCCACTCTATTCCATTCCATTCCATTCCACTGCACTGCACTCCACTCCATTACAATCCATTCCATTCCACTCAACTGTGCTACATTCCATTCCATTCCATTCTTCTCCACTCCACTCCACTCCACTCCATTCCAGTCCACTCAAATCCATTTCATTCCTCTCCTTTCTAATCCACTCCACTCCAATCCACTGCACTCCATTCCATACCATTCCATTCAATTCCATTCCGTTCCACTCCAATCCACTCCACTTCACTCCATTCCACTCCACTCCACTCCAGTCCATTCCATTCCATTCCACTCCACTCCATTTTTTGCATTCCATTGTATTCCAATCCTATCCATTCCACTCAACCCCACTCCATTGCATAACATTCCTTTCCACTCCACTCCATTCCATTCCACTCCACTCCACTCCATTCCAGTCCACCGCAACCCACTGCACTACATTCCATTCCACTCCACTCCATTCCATTTCACTCCACTGTGTTCCATTCCACTCCACTCCATTCCATTCCACTCCACTGTGTTCCATTCCACTCCACTCCATTCCATTCCACTCCACTCCTTTGCACTCCACTCCATCCACTCCACTCCACCCCATTCCCGTATATTCAATTTCATCCCATTCCACTCTACTCCATTCCATTCCATTCCACTCCACTCCATTCCATTCCATTCCACTCCAATCTACTCCATTCTACTCCCCTGCTTTCCACTCCAATCTAATCCATTACAATCCATTCCATTCCAATCCATTCCAATCCACTCCATTCCATTCCTCTCCACTGCACTTCTCTCAGCTCCACTCCACTCCATTCCAGACCACCACATTCCTTTCCTCTCCATTCCACTCCACTCCACTCAATTCCACTCCAATCAGTTCCATTGCAATCCATTTCTTTCCACTCCACTCCACTCCATTCCAGTCCACTCCATTCCACTGCACTCAACTACATTCCTTTCTATTCCATTCCACTCCAATCCATTCCGTTCCACTCCACTCCATTCCATACCATTCCATTCCACTGCAATCCACTAGACTCCAATCTACCCCTCTCCACTCCATTCCTCTTCATTCCATTCCTCTTCATTCCATTACACTCCATTCCACTACACTCCATTCCATTCCATTCCACTCCACTCCACTCCACTCCACTGCATTGTATTCCACTGCATTCCACTCCATTCTGCTCCACTTCATTGCATTTAACACCATTCCTTTCCATTCATTTCCACTCCATTCCGTTCCATTGCACACCACTCCAGTCCATTCCATTAAACTCCAATCCATTCCATGAGATTCTAATCCTCTCCACTCCACTGTACTCTACTTCACTCCATTCCATTCCATTCCACTCAAATCAACTCCGCTTCAACTTTTCCATTCCGTTCAACTCCAATCCATTCCATTTTATTGCACTCCATTCCACTCAACTAAATTGGATTCCACTCCAATCCTCTCCACTCCATTCCAGTCAATTCCATTCCACTCCACTCCATTCCATTCCATACCATTCCATTCCACTCCACTACATTAAATTCCACTCCACTGCATTCCATTCCATTGAATTCCACTGCACTCCACTCCATCCACTCCAGTCTACTCCATTCCACTCCATTCCATTCCACTCTACTCCATTCCATTCCATTCCATTGCATTCCGTTCCCCTCCACTGCACTCCACTCCATTCCTTTCCATTCAACTCCAGTCGACTCCATTCCACTCCACTCCATTCCCCTCCACTTCATTCCCATCCACTCCACTGCATTCCACTGCAGTCCACTACAATCCACTCCTTTCTACTCCAGTCCACTCCATACCTCTCCAATCCTCTCCATTCCATTCCATTCCACGCCATGCCACTCCTTTCCATTTCATTCCACTCCACTTCATTCCAGTCCACTCCACTTCATTCCAGTCCACTCCACTGCAGTCCACTTCATTTCACTACGCTCCACTCCACTCCATTTCATTCCATTCCATTGCATTCCATTCCATTCCACTCCATTCCTCTCTACTCCATTCCAGTCCACTCTACTCCATTCCACTTCACTCCACTCCACTCCACTCCATTCCACTACACTCCAATCCATTCCATTACATTCCACTGCATTCTTCTGCATACCATTCCACTCCTCTGCATTCCAATCCACTCCACTGCATTCCAAACCTCTCAACTTCAATCCACTACTTTCCATTCCCCTCCATCCCATTCCATTGCACTCCACTCCATTCCATTCCATTCCATTCCATGCCACTGCACTTCACTCCATCCACTTCACTCCACTCCATTCCACTCCATTCCTCTCCATTCCATTGCAAGCGACTCCATTCTATTCCATTCCATGCCATTCCATTCCACTGCACTCCACTCCAAATACTCCACTCCAATCCATTCCATTCAATTCTATTCCATTCCACTCCACTGCACTCCATTCCAATCCATTCCACTCCATTCCACTGCACTCAGCTACATTCCATTCCATTCCATTCCATTCCACTCCATTCCATTCCATTACACCCTACTCCATTCCTCTCCACTCCATTCCTCTCCACTCTATTTCTTTCCATTTCACTCCTCTTAATTCCATCCCACTCCACTCTATTCTATTCCATTCCACTACACTCCACTCCACTGCACTCCACTGCACACCACTCCATTCCATTCCGTTCAATTCCATTCCATTCCATTCCATTCCACTAAATTCCACTCCAATCCAACCGTTGCATTTCACTCCACTGCACTCCACTCCATTTAACTGCACTCAATTTCACTCCACTCAATTCCATTCCAAAATACTACCCCACACTCAATTCCATTCAACTCCACTCCATTGCTTTCCACACAACTCCACTGCAATCCACTCTATTCCTGTTCACCATACTACATTCCATTGCGTTACTTTCCACTCTATTCCAATCCACTACATTCGTCTCCTTTCCACTCCATTCCACTCCATTCCAGTCCACTCAGCTCCACTCCAATAAATTCCATGTCATCCCACTGCACTCCTCTACACTCCATTAAATTCCAAACCTTTGTACTCCACTTCATTCCATTCCACTCAATTGCACGCCACTGCACTCCATTCCATACCACTCAACTCTACTCCACTTCACTCCACTCCATTCCATTGCGCTCCATTCAATTCCACTCCTTTCCACTCCACTACAATCCATTCCAGTCCACTCCAATCAATTCCACTCTACTGCATTCCACTCCACTCCGCTCCATTCCATTCCATTCCATTCCAATCCATTCCAATCCACTCCACTCCATTCCATTCCAGTCCAATCCACTCCACTCCATTCCAATCCATTCCCCTACATTTCACTTCATTCAAATCCACTCCACTCAACTCCATTCCATTCCATTGTACTGCACTCCACTCAATTCCATTCCAACCCATTCCACTACACTCCATTCCATTCCACTCCATTTCACTCCGTTCCACTCCAGTCCACTCCAAACCATTCCACTCCTCTCCACTCCATTTAATGACATTCCATTCCATTCCAATTCATTCCATTTCATTCCCCTCCATTCCATTCCATTCCATTCCACTCAACACCGGTCCGTTGCATTCCACTCCAATCCATGCCATTCCATTCCATTCCCTTCCATTGCAGTACATTCCACTCCACACCACTCCATTCTACTCCATTCAGCTCCATTCAACTTTGTTCCATTCCACTCCGTTCCATTCCACTCCATTCCATTCCACACCATTCCATTTTATTACACTCTACTCTACTCCACTCCATTCCTTTCCACTCCATTCCAGTCCACTCCATTGCATTTCCCTGTACTCCACTCCACTACACTCCACTCCGTTCCTTTCCACCCCTTTCCCTTCCTATCCATTCCACTCCACTATAATCCATTTGACTCCAGTCCATTCCATTCCAATTTATTTCTTTCCAATCCACTCAACTCCACTCCATCCCATTCCACTCCAATGCATTCCACTCCATTCCATTCCAATCCACTCCTTTCTACTGTATTCCGTTCCATTCCATTCCATTCCCCTCTCTCCACTCCATCCCACAACAATCCACTCTATTCGACTCCACTCCATTACATTCCATTGCGCTCTATTCCATTCCACTCCACTCCTTTACATAACATTCCATTCAACACGATTCCACTCCACTCCACTACATTACACTACACCCCACTCCGTTCCATTCCATTCTACTCAAATCCACTCCATTCCACTCCACTCCATTCCATTGTATTCCACTCCATTCCAAGTCATTGCAATCCACTCCACTCCGTTCCACTCCTCTCCATTCCACTCCACTCCGTTCTATTCCAATCCATTCCATTCCACTCCACTAAATTCCACTCTACTGCACTCAATTCCACTCCACTCCATTCCACTTTATTCCACTCCATTCCACTCCACTCCACTGCATTCTATTGCATTCCACTCCATTTTATTCCATTCTATTAAATTCCATTCATATCCAATATTTTCCAGTCCTTTCCACTCCATTCCATTTCACTGCACTGCACTCCATTCCATTCCATTCCACTCCATCCATTCCAATTCATTCCACTGTACTCCTCTCCACTCCTTTGTATTCCACTGAATTCCATTCCATTCCATTCCATTCAAATCCATTCCATTACACTCCAATCCTCTCCACTCAAATTCACTCCACTCCACTCCTCTCAAATCCACTCTACTACACTCCATTCCACTCCACTCCATTCTTTCCATTATGTTTCCTTTCACTCCTTTCCATTTCACTCCAATCCACTCGACTCCACTACACTCCATTCCATTCCATTGCATTCCACTGCATTCCGTTCCATTCCACTACATTCCATTTCACTGCCTTCCATTCCACTTAATTCTCCTGCACTCCACCACACTCCACTCCATTCCATGACATTCTATTCCACTCCACTCCGTTTCATTCATTTCCAATCCTTTCCAATCCACTTCACTATACTCCATTCCTCTCCATTCCATTCCACTCCAATCCACTCCATTCCATTCCATTCCACACAATGCCACTCCATTCCAATCCACTCCATTCCACTCAATTCCATTCCATTCCATTCCATTCCATTGTACTGCACTCCATTCTATTCCAATCCATTGCTCTCCACTGCATTCCATTCCACTCCACTCCACTCTATTCCTGTCCACTCAACTTCACTCAACTGTACTCCACTCCATTCCATTCCAGTCTACTCCATTCCCTTCCACATTATTCCAATCCACTCTAGTCCAATCCATTCCAATCCAATCCATTTCACGCCTTGCCAGGCAATTCCATTCCATTTATACCACTCCATTTCATTCAGCTCCTTTCCATTCCATTCCACTCCATTTCAATCCTTTCCACTCCACTCCACTGCTTTACATTCCATTCTTCTTCACTCTATTCCATTCAACTCCATTCCCCTTCATTCTGCTCCATTCCATTCAGGTCAAGTCCACTCCACGAAATTCCTTTATTTTACACTCCACTCCACTTCATTCCATTACACTCCATTCCACTCTACTCCATTCCATTGCTGTCTACTCCATTCCATTCCATTAAATTCCACTCCATTCCACTCCACTCAATTCCACTCCATTTCACAGCATTCCATCCACTCCACTCTACTCCACTCCGTTCCATTCCACTCTACTGCAATCTAATCCGTTCAATTCCAAACCATTCCACTCCACTCTGTTCCATTCCACTCCACTCCATTCTATTGCAGTACATTCCCCTCCATTCCACTCCACTCCAATCCTTTCCATTCCATTCCAAACCTTTCCTTTTCATTCCACTCCATATCATTGCTTTCCACTTCATTACAGTCCATTCCACTCCAGTCCACTCCATTCCATTCGATTCCACTACATTCCTGTCCATTGAACTCCATTCCATTTAACTCAACTCCATTCAACTCCATTCCTCTCCTTTCCACTCCATTGCATTCCATTCCATTCCACTGCACTCCACTCCATTCCATTCCATTCCATTCCACTCTATTCCATTCTTTCCTTTACACTCCACTACACTCAATTCCACTCCATTCCCTTGGATTCCATTCCACTACAGTACAATCAATTCCACTCCATTCCATTGGATTCCAATCCACTTCACCACATTCCATTCCATTCCACTCCACTCCACTCTATTCCACTCCCCTCCACTGCATTTCATTCCATTACACTCCATTCAACTTTGTTGCACTCCACTCCATTTCTTTCAATTCAACTGCACTCAACTACAAATCACTCCACTCCATTACACTCCACTCCACTGCATTTTATTCCATTTCATTCCCTTCCATTCCACTCCACTCCACTCCATGCCCTCCACTCCCATCCATTACATTACATTCTACTCCACTCCACTACATTCCAATCCATTTCACTCCACTCCACTCCACTTCACTCCATTGCATTGCATTCCATTCCATTCCGCTCCATTCCATTCCATTCCACTCTACTTCATTTCTCTCCTTTCCATTCCACTCCACTCCATTCCGTTCTATTCCACTCCACTCCAATCCTCTCTACTCCACTCCATACCATTCCATTCCATTCCACTTCACTCCTCTCCACTCCACTCCACTCATTTACATTCCACTCCATTCCACTGCACTTCATTCCATTCCATTCTGCTCCACTGCACTATAATCCATTCTATTACACTCCATTCCACTCCACTCCATTCCATTCCACTCTACTCCATTACATTCTATTCCATTTCATTCCACTCCATTTCAGACCATTGCAGTTCACTCAACTCCACTCCACTCCATTCCGTTCCATTCCACTGCACTCCAGTCCACTACATTCCATTGCACTCCATTCCACTCCACTCCTTTCATTTCTACTCCCTTTAATTCCATTCCACTCCATTCCATTTCACTCCACTTCACTACATTCAATTCCACTCGACTCCACTCAATTTCATTCCACTCCAATCCAGTTCAGTCCACTCTAATCCACACCATTCCATTCCATTCCATTCCACTCCATTCAACTCCACGGCATTGCTCTCGATTCCTCTCTGTTCCACTCCAATCCAGTCCACTCCACTCCACTGCAATCCATTCCATTCCATTCCAAAGCATTCCACTCCACTCCATTCCATTTTACTCCACTCAACTCTTCTCCACTCCACTTCACCCCATTCCATTCCACTCCATTTCATTACACTCCATTCCTCTACAATCCACTCCATTCCTCTCCACTCCAGTCCATTCCATTCCACTCCACTCCACTTCATTCCTTTCAACTGCATTCCACTCCACTCCACTCCATTCCATTCCATTCCACTCCACTCCACTCCTTTCAAATCCATTCCAGTCCATTCCACTCCATTACACTCCATTCCATATGATTGCATTTCATTCCACTCGAGTCCACTCCACTCTATCCCACTCCATTCCACTCCATTCCCGTCGACTCCACTCCACTCTATCCCACTCCATTCCACTCCATTCCCGTCGACTCCACTCCACTCTATTCCATTACATTCCACTGCACTCCACTCCATTCAATTCCTATCCATTCCAATCCACTCCTCTCCACTCTACTCCATTCCATGCTATACCATTAAATTCCTATCAATCAATTCCTTTTCATTCCAACCCATTCCTTTCCAATGCATTCCACTCCATTCCATTCCACTCCTTTCTTGTCAATTCCACTCCATTCCACTCCTTTCCAATCCATTCCACTCTGTTCCCTCCATTCCACTCCATTCCATTCCACTCCATTCCACTCCACTCTATTCCGTTCCACTACACTGCATTCCACTCCATTCCATTCCACTCCTTTCTAGTCAATTCCACTCCATTCCACTCCTTTCCAATCCATTCCACTCTGTTCCCTTCACTCCACTCCATTCCATTCCACTCCATTGCACTCCACTCTATTCCATTCCATTACACTGCACTCCAATCCACTCTTTCCAATCCGCTCCATTCCACTGTACTCCATTCCATTCCTCTCCACTCCAGTCCAATCCAATCCATTCCACTCCATTCTGTTCCTTTGCATTCCACTCCAGTCCACTCCATTCCACTGCATCTTATTCCATTCCATTCCATTTCATTCCACCCCACTCCACTCCACTCCATTCCGTTCCACTCCAATACACTCCACTCCAGTCCATTTCACTCCACTCCATTCCTCTTAAGTACACTCCATTCCATTCCATTTTATTCCATTCAACTTCACTCCATTCTATTCCACTTTACTCCATTCCATTACAATCCATTCCACTCCAATACATTGATTCCATTCCATTCCATTCAACTATATTCCACTCTTTGTCAAAACATTCTGATCCACTCCACTCCAATCCACTTCATTCCATTCTGTACCATTCCATTCTTCTCCACTCCACTCCATTCCACTACACTCCACTCCATTCAACCCCAATGCACTCCATACCATTCCATTCCATTCCACTCCATTCTATTCCATTCCATTCAACTCCATTCCACTCCACTCCACTCCATTCCACTCCACTCCCTTTTACTCCACTACATTCTTTTCCACTAAACTCCATTCCATTCCACTCCACTCCATATCATTCCATTCCATTCCACTGCACTCCTCTCCACCCACTGCACTCCACTCAATTTCACCCCTTTCCGTTCCACAACTTTCTACTCCTCTGCATTCCATTCCATTCCGCTCAACTCAACTCCATTTCACTCCACTTCATTCCACTCCACTCTGCTCCATTCCAGTCGATACCATTTAACTCCACTCCACTCCATTCCAATCCATTCCATTGCATTCTACTCTACTGCAATCCTTTTTATTTCATTCCATTCCACTTCATTCTGTTCCATTCCTCTCTATTCCATTCCCCTCCACTACATTCCACTCCACTCCAATCCATTCCATTCCACTCCACTCAATTTCATCCACTCCACTCCATTACATTCCAATCCATTCCACTGCTCAACAGTCCACTTAACGGCATTCCGCTCCATTCCATTCCAATCGATTCGACTCCCTCCATTCCATTCCATTCTGCTCCACTCCATTCTACTCCATTCCATTGCCCGCAATTTCAACCAAATCCATTCCATTCCACTCCATTTCATTGCATTCAATAATACTCCATTCCATTCCATTTCTGTCCACTCCATTCCTTTCCAATCCACTCTACGCTACTTCTTTCCACTCCACTCCATTTCATTGCATTCAATAATACTCCATTCCATTCCATTTCTGTCCACTCCATTCCTTTCCAATCCACTCTACGCTACTTCTTTCCACTCCACCCCAGTCCACTGCAATCCACCACACTCAATTCCATTCCACTCTACTCCATTCCATTCCATTCCATTCCAGTCGAGTCCACTCCACTCCGTTAATCTGCATTCCTCTCCATTCCACTCCATTCCAGTCCAAACCCCTCCACACCTCTTCATTGCGTTCCAATCCACTGCACTCCACTCCTTTCCATTCCATTGCGCTCCATTCCAATCCACTCCTTTCCATTCCACTCCATTCCATTCCATTCCTGTCCATTCCATTCCATTCCATTCCATTCCTTTCCACTCCATTCCATTTCATTCCTCTCCATTCCACTGCAATCCACTCCAGTCCACTCTGTTCTATTCCATTGAATTCCACTCCACTCCATTGCACTCCACTCCAGTCCAGTCCATTCCATTCCATTCAATTCCATTCCATTCAATTCCATTCCACTCCCCTACACTCAACTCCACTACACTCGACTCAAGTCCTTGATATTCCATTCCACTTCATTCCATTCCATTCCACTTCATTCCATTCTATTCCATTGCACTCCACTACTTTCAGTTTCACTCCATTCCCTTCCATTCCCTTCCATTCCATTCCATTCCATTCCACTCCATTGCACACCATTCCATTCCTTTCAGTTCAACTCCACTCCACTCCATTCCACTCCACTCCACTGCATTCTTTCCATTCCAATCCATTCCATTCCTTTTCACTCCTTTTGACTCCACTCCACTCCAATCTATTCCACTTCACTCCACTCTATTCCATGCCATTCGATGCCGTATCACTCCATTCCATTCCATCCCACTCCACTCCATTCCTGTCAATATCACTTCATTATACCCCACTCCACTCCAGTCCATCCCACTCCATTTCACTCCATTCCATTCAATTCCATTCCGTTCTACTTCATTGCATTCCACTGCCCTGCATTCCATTACACTCCGTTCCACTCCACTCCACTAAATTCCGTTCCACTCCACTCCATTACATTTCATTCCTTTCCACTGCAATGCAATCTTCCACTCCACTCCACTCCACTCCGTTCCATTCCATTCCACTACACTCCATTCCATAACATTCAATTCCACCCCTTTCCACTCCAGGCACTCCTCTACATTTCATTGTATTCCATTCCACTCCACTCCACTTCATTCCATTCCATTCAACTTCATTCCACCCCACTACACTCCATTCCACTCAAATCCAATTCATTCCATTCCATTCCATTTAATTCCATTTAATTTCACTCCACTCCATTCCACTCCACTCCACTCCGTTGAATTCAATTCCATTCCACTCCACTCCATTCCATTCAACTCCACTCCATTTGAGTCCACTCCACTCCACTCCATTACACTTCACTCCACTCCACTACATTCCATTCCACTCCACTCCATTCTATTCCATTCAACTACACTGCACTCCACTTAATCCTCTCCACTCCAATCCATTCCACTTCACTCAACTCCATTAAACTCCATTCCCCACCATTCCTCTCCATTCCATTTCACTCCATTCTACTCCACTCCATTTCATTCTACTGCAGTCCTCTCAACTCCACTCCATTCCATTCCATTCCACTCCATTCCGCTAGAATCCATTCCATTCCTCTCCTCTCCACTCCACTCCATTCCATTCCGTTCCATCTCATTCCATCCCCCTACTTACCACTCCACTCTAAACCATTCCACTCCAATTTATTCGATTCCAATCCATTTCATTCCTCTCCACTTCTCTCCACTCAACTCCACGCCATTAGTTTCCATTCCACTCCAATGCACTTCACTCCACTATGTTCCACTCCACTCCATTCCATTCCACTGCATTCCATTCTTTTCCTTTTAACTCCATTCCACTCCATTCCACTACATTACACTCCACTCCACTCCATTTTATTCCATTCTATTCCACACCAATCCTTTCCACTCGACTCCATTCCCTTGCATTAAACTCCATTGAATGCCATTCCATTCCACTCCACTCCATTCCATTCAACTCCATTCCAATCCACTCTATTACATTCCAATCAATTCCATGACATTCCATTAAATACATAACCCCTCCACTCCATTCCTGTCGAATCCATTCCATTCTGCTACATTCCATTCCACTCCACTGCACTCCATTATATTCCATTCCACTCCATTTAATTCCATTCAATTCCATTCCATTCCTTTCTAATCCATTCCATCACATTCCACTCAATTGCAATTCAGTCCACTCCACTCCTTTCCATTCAATTAAACTCCATTCCCCTCCACTCCTTTCCACTCCACTACGTTCCATTCCATTACTCTCCCCTTCACTCCACTGCACTCCATTCCATTCCACTCTATTGCTTTCCATTCCTCTGTTTTGTAATCCACTCCACTCAATAAAACTCCATTCCATTCCATTCCATTCCATTCCGTTGCACTCCAATCCACTCCACTGCACTCCATTCCACTCCACTACACTCCACTACACAAAACTGGACTCAATTCCATGATATTCCATTTCACTTCACACCATTTCATTCCATTGCATTCCATTCTATTCCACTGCAAGCCACTACATTCAATTCCCCTCCATTCCATTCTACTCCATTCCACTCCACCCCATTCCATTCCTTTCCATTCCATTCCACTGCACTCCACTCTATTCCACTCCACTCCACTCCATTCATTCCATTCCATTACATTGCACTCCATTGCCCTCCACTGCATTTCTTTCAATTCAACTCCACTCCACTACATTCCACTCCACTCCATTCCACTCCACTCCACTGCAATCCATTCAATTCCATTCCATTTCACTCCTTTTGACTCCACTCCACTCCATTCCATTTCACTCCACTCCATTCCATGCCATTCGATGCCTTTCCACTCCATTACATTCAATTCCATTCCACTCCATTCCAGTCCAATCCACTCTACTCCACTATGTTCCATTACATTCAACTTCATTCTACTCCACTACACTCCATTCCACTGCACTCCATTTCATTCCATTCCATTCCATTCCATTCCATTTAACTCCACTCCATTCCAATTCACTCCACGCCATTACACTCCACTCCACTCCATTTCATTCAATTCCATTCCACTCCACTCCATTCCATTCCACTCCACTCCATTCGAGTTCTCTCCAATCCATACCACATAACTCCACTGACCTACATTCCTTTCCACTGCACTCCATTCTTTTCCACTCCACACCATTCCATTTCATTTCAGTGCACTCCACTGCATCCACTCCACTCAGTTCCATCCACTTTACTCAACTCCATTCAACTCCTTTCCCCTCCATTCCTCTCCATTCCATTTCACTCCATTCCACTCAACTTCATTTCATTCTATTACAGTCCACTCAACTCCACTCCTTTCCATTCCATTATAGTCCACTCAACTCCACTGCATTCCATTCCACTCGATTCCACTAGATTCCATTCAATTTCTCTCCACTCCACTCCACTGCACTCCATTCCATTCCGTTCCACCTCATTCCATTCCCCTCCTTTCCACTCCAATTTACTCCATTCCACATCAATCCTTTAGATTCCAATCCATTACATTCCACTCCTCTTCAATCCACTGCACTCCACGCCATTCCGTTCCATTCCACCCCAATGCACTTCACTCCACTATATTCCACTCCACTCCATTCCACTCCACTCCATTCTATTCTTTTCCTTTTAACTCGATTCTGCTCCACACCACCACATTCCTCTCCACTCCAATCCAATTTATTCCATTCCTTTCCACTTCACTCCTTTCCACTCGAGTCCATTCCCTTGCATTCCACTCCAATGCATGCCATTCCATTCCACTCTACTCGATTCCAATTCACTCCATTCCAATCCACTTCATTACATTACAATCTATTCCATGACACGCCACTAAATTCAACTCCACTCCATTCCATTCCACTCCAATCCATTCCATTCCACTCCATTCCATTCCACATCAATCCACTCCATTATACCCCTTTGCACTCCATTTCATTGCATTTCTTTCCATTCCATTCCATTCTAATCCATTCCATGCCATTCACTCAATTGCACTTCACTCCATTCCACTCCTTTCGACTCCATTACACTCAATTCCACTGTACTCCATTCCACTCCAGTCCATTCCATTCCATTACTCTCCACTCCACTCCACTGCACTCCATTGCATTCCACTCTATTCCTTTCCATTCCACTTATTTCTAACACACTCCAGTGCATTCCACTCCATTGCATTCCATTCCATTCCATCCACTCTTTCCATTCCATTCCACTCCAATCCACTCCACTCCACTCCATTCGACTCCACTCCACTACACTACACTACACTAGACTCTATTCCATGATATTCCATTCCAATTCATTTCATTCCCTTCCACTGCATTCCATTCTATTCCATTGCACTCCACTACAGCCAATTACACTCCACTCCACTCCACTCCATTCCATTCCATTCCATTCCACCCCATTGCCCAACACTCCATTCCTTTCAATTCAACTCCACTCCACTCCATTCCACTCCACTCCATTCCACTCCACTCCACTGCATTCCATTCCTTTCCATTCCATTCCATTTCACTCCTTTTGATTCCACTCCACTCTGCTCCATTCCACTTCACTCCACTCTATTCCATGACATTCGATGCCATTCCAATCCATTTCAATCCATTCCATTTCACTTCATTCCAGTCCAATCCTCTCCATTCCACTCTACTCCACTCCACTCCATTCCACTCCACTCCATTCCATTGCATTCCATTCCCTTCTACTACATTGCATTCCACTGCACTCCATTCCAGGCCAATCCATTCCATTCCACTCCATTGCACTCCACTCCTCTACATTCCATTCCACTCCACTCCATTCTATTCCATTCCTTTCCACTGCAAAGCACTCAATCCACTCCACTCCACTCCATTCCACTCCATTCCATTCCTCTCCACTGCAAAGCACTCAATCCACTCCACTCCACTCCATTCCACTCCATTCCATTCCTCTCCACTCCATTCCATTCCTCTCCACTCCATTCCATTCCTCTCCACTCCATTCCATAACATTCAGTACCACTATTCTCCACTCGATGCACTCCTCTAAATCCATTCCATTCCATTCCACTCCACGACACTACATTCCAATACATTACACTCCATTAAACTCCGCTCCACTTCATTCCATTCCATTCCGTTCCATTATACTCCATTCCATTCCATTCCACTCTACTCGATTCTTCTCCACTCCACTCCACTCCACTCCTTTGCATTGCACTCCACTCCATACGACTCCATTCCATTCCACTTCACTATTCTCAACTCAGTTACACTCCATTCCATTGCACTCCATTCCACCACAATCCATTCCATTCCATTCCACTCCACACCACTCAACTCCATTCCAATGCTCTGCATTCCACTCCATTTTGTTCCATTCCACTCTACTCCTTTCCATTCAGTTATGTTCCATTCCACTCCATTTCATTCCATTCCAAACCAATCAACTCCACTCCACTCCATTCCATTCCATTCCACTGCACTCCACTCCACTCCATTCCATTTCAACCCATTACTCTCCATTCCTTTCCATTCTGCTCATTTCCATTCCATTCGACTCGTTTCCATTCCACTCCACTCCACTCAATTTCATTACACATCACTCCATTCCATTCCACTCTTGTCCAGTACACTGCATTCCACTCTTGTCCACTCTATTCCACTCCATTCCAGTCCACTCCACTACACTGCAATGCATTCCTTTCCATTCCAAAATATTCCACTCCACTCCATTCCATTCCACTCCACCCCACTCTACTCCACTACACTCCAACGCATTCCATTCCACTCCATTCCATTCCACTCCATTCCAATCATATCCACTGCATTCCATTCCACTCCAATCCATTCCCTTCCGGTCCACTCCACTTCATTCCACTCCACTGCATTCCATTCCACTCCACTCCTTTCCATTCCACTCCACTCCACTCCACTCCATTCCAATCCATTCCAACCCATTCCACTCTAATCCACTCCACTCCATTCCACACTATTCCACACCTTTCCAGTACAGTCTGCTCCACTCCATTCCATTCCTTTCCACTGCACTCCACTTCATTCCATTCCACTTCATTCCACTCCGCTCCACTCTTCTCCATTCCATGCCATTCCATTCCATTCCTTTCAAATCCATTCCATTACATTCCACCACATTCCATTCCAATTCCTTCCACTCCATTCCTTTCCATTCAAATCCATTCCCCTCCATTCCACTCCATTCCTCTCCAGTCCACTCCATTCCACACCATTCGCCTCCATTCCACTACATTCCCCTCCATTCCACTCCATTCCATTCCACTCCATTGCACTCCACTCCATTTCATTCCATTACACTGCACTCCAACCACTCATTTCCATTCTACTTCATTACACACTATTCCATTCCATTCCACTCCACTCCACCCCACTCCTTTCCGTTTCACTCAATTCTCTTCCTCTGCATTCCACTCCAGTCCACTCCATTCCATTCCATCTTATTCCATTCCATTCCATTTCATTCCACTCCACACTGATACACTCCATTCAGTTCCACTCCACTGCACTCCACTCCTGTCCATTCCACTCCAAAACATTCCACTCCATTCCATTCCATTCCTCTTCATCCCATTCCATTCCATTCTACTCTATTCCACTATTCCACTCGACTCCATTCCAATCCATTCCTGTCAACTATATTCCACTCCACTCCACTCAATTCCACTCCATTCCATTCCATTCCATTCTACTCCACTCCAATACTTTCCACTCCACTCCATTTCATTCCACTACTGCATTCCATTCCATTCCGTTCCCTTCCTGTCTACTCCTTTCCAATCCATTCTATCCCATTCAACTCCATTCCAATCCACTCCACTCCGCTCCACTCCACTCTCTTCCACTCCGGTACATTCCATTCCATTTGACTCCATTCTTTTCCACTCCAATATGTTCCATTCCACTGCATTCCACTCCATCCACTGCACTTCACTCTACTCCACCCCATTTCATTACCCTCCATTCCACTCCACTACGTTTCATCCCATTCCTCAGTATACCACTCCTCTCCATTCCACTCCACTCCGCTCTATTCCATTCCATTCCATTTCCCTCCACTCCACTGCATTCCAATCCATTTCACTCCATTCCAATCCACTCCACTTAATTCATTTCCATTCCATTGCATTCCACTTCATTCCATTCAATTCCACTCTACTCAATTCCTCTCCACTCCAATCCACTGCACTCCATTCCATTCCATTCCTCTTCACTCCATTTGATTCATTTGCACTCCATTCCTCCCCACTCCATTCTATTCCACTCCATTCCATTGCATTCAACTCCACTCAATTCCATTCCATTCCACTTCACTTCACTCCTTTCCATTCCACTCCACTCTACTCCTTTCCACTCAACACCAGTCCACTCTCTTACCCCCACTCAATTCCATTCCACTCTACTCCATTCCCTTCCATTCCATTCCATTCCACTTGAATAATCTGTACTCCATTCCACCCCATTCCACTCCATTTCACTTCATTCCAGTACAATCCGCTCAACTCCGCTTAATTCCATTCCATTACACTGCACTCCACTCCATTCCATTCAATTGCACTCCATTCCACTCCACTCCTTCACATTCAACTCCATTCCATTCCATTCCATTTCTTTCCATTCCATTCATTTCCTCTCCTTTCCACTGCACTCCGCTCCAGTCCATTCCATTCTCTTCCATTCCGTTCCACTCCACTGCATTCCATTCCACTCCACTGCATTCCATTGCCCTCCACTTCACTCCATTACATTCCATTCCTTTCCATTGCATTCCATTTCATTCCACTCCATTCTATTCCTTTCCATTCAACTCCATTCCCCTCCACTCTACTCCATTCCTCTCCACTCCACTTCTTTCCATTCCATTTCATTCCACTCCACTCTATTCCACTTCACTCCAGTCCATGAAAATCTACTCCTCTCCATTCCATTGTATTCCATTCCACTCCAATCCATTCCATTCCAATCCACTCCGTTCCACTCCTCTCCACTCTACTACATTCCGTTCCACTCCACTCCATTCCACTCCATTCCATTCCATTACATTCCACTGCACCCAACTCCATCCTTTCCACTCCACTTCATTCCACTTCACTCCATTCAACTTCATTCCCCTCCGTTCCACTCCATTCCATTTTAATGCATTCCACTCCACTCCATTCCATTCTATACACTGCACTCAACTCCACTCCATTCTATTCCACTTCATTCCACTCTACTCCATTCCATTATCCTCCACACCATTCCTCTCCACTCCACTCCATTCCATTCCACCCCATTCCATTTCCTTGCATTCCACTCCAATCTACTCCATTCCACTCCTTTCCATTCCATTCCAATCCATTTCATTCCACTCTAATTCACTCCACTCCACTCCACTCCATTCCATTTCATTCCAATTCAATGAACTTCACTCCACTATGTTCCACTCCACTGCATTCCACTGCAATCTATAACATTCCATTAATCTCCACTCAACGCCATTTCATTCCAATCCACTCCATTCCACTCCACTCCACCCTACTCCATTCCATTCCATTCTATTCCATTCCACTCCAATCCATCCCATTCCACTCTACTCCATTACAATCCACTCCATTCCCCTCCACTCCAATCTATTCTTTTCCATTTAACTCCATTCCACTCCACTCCACTACATTCCACACAATGACACTCCATTTTATTCCATTCTATTCCACTCCACTGCATTACACTCCACTCCATTCCCTTGCATTCCCCTCCATTGCATGCCATTCCTTTCAACTCCAATGCTTTCCACTTCACTCCATTCCACTCCAGTCCATCATATTCCAATCCATTCCGTGCCACTCCACTAAATTCTACTCCACTCCACTCCATTCCACTCCAATCCTTTTCATTCCCCTCCATTTCATTCCTATCCATTCCACTCCATTTTTTTCCATTCCATTCCATTGCATTCCATTCCATTCCATTCCAATCTATTACATGCAATTCCACTCAATTGCACTTCACTCCACTCCACTCCATTCCACTCTATTCCACTCCATTCCATTCCAATTCAGTCCACTCTACTCCATTCCATTCCATTACTCTTCACTCCATTCCACTGCACTCCATTCCATTCCACTGTATTCCATTGCATTCCACTCCTTTCTCATCCACTCCACTCCATTCCACTACACTCCAATCCACCCCACTCCATTCCAATCCATTCAATTCCATTCCATTACACTTCAATCCACTGCATTCCACTAAATTCCACTCCATTCCAATCCCCTCCATTCCACTCCACTCCATTACATTCCTTTCCACTCCTCTCCACTCCTTCCTACTCCACTCTGTTCCATTCCATTCAATTCCATTCCATTCCACTCCATTCCACTCCACTCCTATCCAGTCCACTCCATTCCATTCCGCCCCATTACATTCCTCTGCATTCCAATCCCCTCCACTCCAATCCACTCCAATCAATTCCATTCCATTCCATTTCATTCCACTCCACTACACTCCATTCCACTTCCCTCCATTCTATACCACTGCAATGCACTCCACTCCACTCCATTCTACTCCACTCCATTCCACTCCTAACCATTCCATTCCCCTAAACTCCAATCCACTCCATTTCACTCCACACAATTCCATGCCATTCCTTTCCACTCCACTACATTCCATTCCATTCCACTCCACTCCACTCAATTCCACTCCATTCCATTCCACTGTATTCCAATCCATACTATTCCTTTCCATTCAATTCCATTCCTTTCAATTCCAGTCCATTCCATTCCTTTCCATTCCAGTCCATTCCATTCCTTTCCATTCCAGTCCATTCCATTCCTTACCATTCCATTCCATTCCATTCCACTTCACTCCAATCCACTGCATTCGTCTCCATTCCACTCCACTGCATTCCATTCCGTTCCATTCCATTCTAGATCATTCCATTCCACATATTTACATTCCATTCTTCTCTACTAAAATCCACTCCACTCCTATCCATCCCTCTCCATAGCATTCAATTCCATTCAACTCCATTCCTTTCCACTCAAATCCATTCCTTTCCACTCCACTCCATTCAAATCCAATCAATCCCATTCAATTCCATTCCATTCAACTCCACTGCATTCCACTCCACTCCACTCCATTCCATTCCATTCCATTCCACTCCACTCCATTCCATTCCACTCCACTCCATTCCATTCCATTCCACTCCACTCCATTCCATTCCATTCCATTCCACTCCACTCCATTCCATTCCATTCCACTCCATTCCATTCCACTCCACTCCTTTCCAGTCCATTGCCCTCCATTCCATTCCACTCCACTCCACTCAACTCATGTCCATTTCATTCCTTTCCATTCCACTACACTCCATCCATTCCACTCTACTCCTTTACATTCCATTGCAATCCATTGCAATCCACTCCACTTCACTCTACTCCACTCCACTGCATTCCTCTCCATTCCATTCAACTCAATTCCACCACACTCCATTCCATTCCATTCCATTCCAATCCGCTCCACACCACTCCATTCCATTCCACTCCATTCCACACCACTCCATTACATTCCTTTTAATTTCATTCCACTTCATTCCATTCCACTGAGCTCCGCTCTACTCCATTCCACTCCACGCCACTCAACTACACTCCACTCCACTCCATTCCATTCCACTCTTCTCCATTCCATTCCATTCTATTCCCCTCAATTCCAGACCACTCCATTCCACTCCGTTAAAGTCCAGTCCACTAAACTCTATTCTATTCCATTCCATTCCACTGCAATGCATACCACTTCACTCCACTCCATTCCGGTCCACTCCACTCCATTCAAATACATTCCTCTCCACTCCTTTCCACTACACTCCACTCCACTCCATTCCATTCCATTGTACTGCATACCATTACACTCCTATCCATTCCACTCCACTCCACTCCATTCCGCTCCACTCCACTCCACTCTACTACTTTCCATTACACTCCATCCCGTTCCAATGCACTGCACTCCATTTGGATCCATTCAATTACACTGCACTACCCTCCTTCCACTCCACTCCACTCCATTCCACTCCATTCCCTTCCACTCCACTCCATTCCATTCTATTCCATTCCATTCCATTCAACTCCAATCCACTCCAACCACTCTACTCCTCTCCATTCAATTCCATTCCATTCCACTACACTGAAATCCATTCCAATCCATTGCACTCCAATCCTCTCCACTCAAGTCCATTCCATTCCATTCCCCTATACTCCATTCCTCTCCACTTCATTCCATTCCACTCCATTTCATTCCATTCCACTACACTCAATTCCATTCCACTCCACTCCAATCCATTCTTTTCAACTACAGTTCACTTCACTGCACTCCAGTCCACTCCATTCCATTCCATTCCTATCCACCCAATTCCACTCCCCTTCTTCCATTCCATTCCACTCTGCCCCACTCCAGTCTATTCCATTGTACTCCATTCCACTCCAGTCCATTACATTCCACTCCATTCCATTCCATTCTTCTGAATTCCATTCGATTCCACTCCACCCCACTCAATTCCATTCCACTCCACTCCACTCCTTTCCACATCATTCCCCTCCAATACACTCCACCTCACTCCACCCCACTCAATTCCATTCCACTCCACTCCACTCCTTTCCACATCATTCCTCTCCAATACACTCCACCTCACTCCACCCCACTCTATTGCATTCCAATTTACTCCATTCCATTCTATTCAATTCGACACCACTCCATTCATTTCCACTCCATTCCACTCCATTCCATTCAATTCTACTCCTTTCCACTCCCCTTCACTCCATTCAAATCCACTCCACTCCACTCCATTCCATTCCTTTCTATTCCATTCCAAACTTTTACATTTCATTCCACTTCATTCCAGTCCGTTCCACTCCAATACACTCCATTCCATTCCGTGTTACTAGAATCCAGTCCGTTGTACTCCATTCCATTTTACTCATCTCTTTTCAACTCCATTCCCCTCCTTTCCACTACATTCTGTTCCACTCCATTCCACTCCACTCCATTCCATTCTATTACACTCCATTCACCTCCTCTACATTTCATTGAACTCCGTTCCAATCTATAACATTCCATGCTTCTCCACTCCACTCCACTCCACTTCTCTCCATTCCTTTCCACCCCATTCCATTCCTCTCATTTTCAGTACACTCTACTCCATTGAACTTCAATACATTCCATTCCAATCCATTTCATTCCACTCCATTTCACTGCATATCACAACTTCCCGTTCTATTCCACTGCAATGGACTTCAATCCAGTATATTCCACTCCACTACATTACAATTCAATCCATTCCTTTCCATTCCATTCCATTCCCATCAACTCCACTGCATTCCACTCCACTCCATTCCATTCCATTCCATTCAATTCCACTCCATTCCATTCAATTCCACTCCATTCCATTCCACTCCACTCCGATCCACTCCACTCCGTTCCACTCCACTCCACTCCATTCCACTCTGTTCCATTCCATTCCATTCCAATGCATTCCATTGCTTTCTATTCCACTCCTTTCCATTCCATTCCACTCTACTCCATTAGTCTCCACTCCATTCCATTATTTTCCCTTTAACTTCACTCCACACCACTCCATTAGTTCCACTCCACTCCATTTTATTGCATTCTATTCCACTCCACTAAATCCCAATGTGTTCCACTCCATTCCTTGCCATTCCATTCCAATCCACTCCATTGCACCCTACACCATTCTACACCACCCCATTATATTCCAATCCATTCCATGCCACTCCACTAAATTCCACTCCACTCCACACCATTGCACTCCAATCCATTCCATTCCACTCCATTACATTTATCTCCCTTCTACTCCGTTTTATTCCTTTCTATTCCATTCCATTCCATTCCATTCCATCCCATGGCATTCTGCTAAATTCGTCTTCACTCCACTAAACTCCATTGCACTCCTATCCTCTCCATTCCATTACACTCCATTTCACTCCACTCCATTTCTATCCATTAGTCTCCACTATGTTCCACTGCACTCCATTCCATTCCACTCGATTCCTTTCGATTTCACTCCTTTCTAATCCACTCCACTCCATTCCACTCCACTCCATTCCATTCCATTCAATTCCTTTGCATTCCACTCCACTCCACTCCACTCCACTCTGTTCCACTCCACTCCACTCCACTCCATTCCAGTCCATTCCATTCCACTCCACTCTTTTCCATTCCACTGCACTCCACTGCACTCGAATCCATTCCTCTCCACTCCGCTCCATTCCTTGCCATTCCATTCCACTCCACTCCATTCCCTTTCATCCCATTGCATTCCTTTCTATTCCATTCCACTCCGTTATACTCAATTATGCTCGATTCCATTCTAGACCCCTCTTCTACGTTCCATTCCATTCCATTCCATTCAACTACACTCCACTCTATTCCAGTCCACTTCACTCCATTCCATTCCATTTCATTGCATTCCACTCCATTGCACTCCACTCATATCCTTTCGACTGAACTTCACTCAACTCCTTTCCACTCCACTGCATTCCACTCCACTCCACTGCATTCCATTCCATTCTGTTCCACTCCATTCCATTTCACTCCTTTTGAGTCCATTCCACTCCATTCCACTCCACTCCACTTGATTCCATGCCATTCGATGTCATTCCACTCCATTCAATGTCACTCCTCTCCACTAAATTTCAGTCCACTCCACTCCATTCCATTCCACTCAACTCCACTCCAATCCACTCCAATCCAGTCCATTCCATTCCATTGCACTCCACTCAACTCCACTCCAATCCATTCCATTCCATTCCATTCCATTCCATTCAACTCCATTCCATTCAACTGCCCTCCATTCCAGGCCATACCGTTCCATTCCTCTCCATTCTACTACACTGCACTACATTCCTTTCCAATCCACTCCATTCCATTCCATTCCATTCCACTCCATTCCATTCCATTCCATTCCACTACACTGCACTCCATTCACTGCAATCCACTCAATTTCATTCCATTCCATTCAAATCCACGAAATTCCTTTCCATTTCATTCCACTACACTCCACTCCATGCACTCCACTCTGCTCCATTCCATTCCATTCCGCTTTACTCCATTACATTCCAATCCATTCCACTCCATTGCACACCTCTCCACTCCATTCCACTCCACTCCATTCCACTCCACTCCATTCCATTCCATTCCACTCCACTCCATTCCATTCCAATCCATTCCACTCCTTTCCACTCCACTCCACTCCATTCCACTCCATTCCATTCCATTCCATTCCACTCCACTCTATTCCATTCCACTCCACTCTACTCCATTCCTCTCCATTTCATTGTATTCCACTCCACTCCATTCCATTCCACTCCGCTCCATACCAGTCCATTGCATTACTTTGAACTCCATTAAACTCCCTTACACTCAATTCCATTCCACTCCACTCCATACCATTCCATTGCATTCCTTTGAACTCCATTAAACTCCATTACACTCATTTCCATTCCACTCAATTCCACTCCCCTCCATTCCATTCCATTCCCCTCCTCTCCAATCCACTCCATTCCATTGCACTCCATTCCATTCCACTCTACACCACTTCATTTTATTCCATTCCATTCCAATCCATTTCAATCCATTCCAGTCCACTCTACTCCACTCCGCTGCATTCCATTCCATTCCACTGCACTCCTCTCCACCCCATTCCTTTGCACTCCATTCCACTCCACTCCATTCCATTTCATTGCACTTCATTCCCTTCCACTCCTCTCCACTCAATTTCATTCCACTCCACTCCACTCCATTTCATTCCATTCCAATCCACTGCCTTCCCTTCCAATCTACTCCATTCCATTCCTTTACACTCTTTTCCACTCCATTGCATTCCAATCAATTCCACTCCATTGCACTCCATTCCAGTACACTCCAATACACTCCACTACGTTTAATTCTATTCCAAACCATTCCACTCCACTCCATTCCATTCCACTCCACTACACTCCACTCTTTTCCAGTAAACCGTATTCCATTCCACTGTATTCCATTCCAGTCCATTCCACTACACACCACTCCATTCCTCTCCATTCCTTGCCATTCCACTTCATTCGACTCCAACTCATTCTACTCTACTCCACTCTATTCCATTCCATTCCAATCCACTCCACTCCATTCCAATCCATTGCACTCCATTTCACAACACTCCACTCCACTGCATACCAATTCATTCCATTGCACTCCAATCCACTCCACTCCTTAGCACTCCATTCCAATCCTTTCCTGTCCACTCCACTGCACTCCACTCCTCTCCATCCCATTCCAATGGACTCCACTCCATTCCATTCCAATCCATTCTTCTCCATTCCTCTCCACACCACTCCACTTCTTTCCTTGCCATTCCATTCCATTTCAAGGCATTCCATTTCATTCCACCCTATTTCATACCATTCCATTCCACTACATTTCATTCCATTTCAATAAATTGTAGTCCATTCCCAGCCAATCGACTCCATCCCTTTCCATTACATTCGATTCCATTTCATTTCCCTCCATTCCATTCCATTCCACTCCATTCCAGTCCATTCCACTCCATTCCACCCCACTCCACTCCATTCCACTCCTCTCCCCTCAATTGTACTCCATTCCATTCCACTCCACTCCACTCCAATGCACTCAACTCCTTTGTATTCTACTCCATTCCTTTCCATTGCACTTCCCTCCATTCCATTCCATTCAATTCAATTCCACTGAACTCCAGTCCATTCCACTAAACTCCATTCCACTCCTTTCCATACCACGCCATTCCACTCAACTCCATACCACTTCATTCTGCTCCACTCCACTCCATTCCTTTTCACTCCATTCCAATCCACTCCATTCCATAGCACTACATTGCATTCCGTTATATTCCACTCCTTTCCATTCAATTGCAATCCACGTCATTCCACTCCAATCCATTTCAATCCACTCCACTCATTTCCACTCCTCTCCACTCCACTCCTCTCCACTACACTCCATTCCTTTGAACTCTTCTCCATTCCACTACACTTCATTCCACTCCATTCCACTCCACTTCATTGTACTCCATTCTACTCCACTCCATTCCACCCACTCCATTCTAATCCTTTCCACACCACCCCATTCCATTCGAATTCACTCCACTCCCCTCCACTGCATTCCTTTAATTCCACTGCATTCCATTCTACTCCATTCCACTCCACTCCATTCCATTCCGTTCCACTTCACTCCACTGCACTCAATTTCATTCCATTCCATTCCCCTCCCATCCACTCCATTCCACTCCACACCACGCCACTCCACTTCATTCCATTCCATTCCATTCCATTCCATTCCACACCATTCCATTCCAGATCATTCAACTCCACTCCACTCCATTCCAGTCCACTCTTCTCCGTTACATTCCATTCCACTCCATTCCACTTCTCTGCAATCCACTTGATTCCACTCCATTCCACTCCATTCCAGTAAACTCCACTCTACTCCTTTCAATTCCATTCCAAGCGATTCCACTCCACTCCATTCCATTCCACTCCATTCCACTCTACTCCACTCCACTCCAACCCATTCCATCCCACTCCATTCCATTCCACCCAATTGAACTCCAATCCTCTCCATTCCATTCCACACCTTTTTACTCGATTCCACTCCACTCCACTTCCTTCCACTCCACTCCATTCCTTGTAATTCTAGTCCATTACATTCCACTCCATTCCACTCCACCTCACTCCATTCAACTCCACTCCATTCCATTCCACTAAACTCCACTCCACTCCATTCCATTTCATTCCACTCCACTCAACTCCATTTCACTGCATTCCACTACACTTCATTCCATTCCATTCCATTCCATTCCACTCCATTCCATTCCATTCCATTCCATTCCATTCCATTCCATTCCATTCCACTGCATTACATACCACTCCATTCCACTCCATGCCACTGCATTCCACTACATTCCACTGAACTCCATTCCATTCCATTCCCCTCCACTCCACTCCACACGATTCCATTCCACTCCCGTCAACTCCAATCCACTTAACTCCACTCTACTCCACTCCTCTTCTTTCCTTTCCATTCCATCCCACTCCATTCCATTCCACTACATTCCACTCCAGTCCACTCCACTACACTCCATTCCATTCCACTCCACTCCAGTAAACTACGTTCCACTCCTCTCCTAGCCACTACACTCCAATTCATTCC
Organism: Pongo abelii; assembly: GCF_028885655.2. Lineage (NCBI taxonomy): Eukaryota > Metazoa > Chordata > Mammalia > Primates > Hominidae > Pongo > Pongo abelii. The sequence goes on from NC_072007.2 coordinate 12,562,528, forward strand.
CTTCCATTGCATTCCATTCCACTCCATTCCATTCCACTCCATTCCACACCATTCCACTACACTACGTTCCACTGCACTCTGATACCCTACATTCCATTCCAATCCGCTGTACTCAACTGCAATCCAATCCAGTCCATTCCAATCCACTCCATTGCATTCCACCCCACTCCTTTCCACTCCTTTCAATTCCAAACCACTCCAATCCACTCCATTCCATTCCACTCCCATCCACTACATCCCACTCCACTCCACACCATTAAACTCCACTCCATTCCATTCCATTCCACTCCACTCAACTCCAGTTCACTCAACTCCACTTCACTCCTCTCCATTCCATTCTACTGAAGTCAACACCATCCCACCCTACTCCCCTCCACTTCATTTCATTCTATTCCATTCCATTCCATTCCATTACAGTCCACTCCAATCCACTATTCTCCATACCATTCCATTCCACTCCACTCTATTGCATTCGTTTCCAATCCATTCCACTACACTCCATTCCATTCCATTCCAATTCTTTCCTCTCCACTACATTCCATTCCACTCCAATCCAGCCCGTTCCATTCGATTCCATTCCATTCCACTCCATTCCATTGCATTCCATTCCATTCCACTTCATTCCATTCCACTTCACTGCATTCCAGTCCACTCCACTCCATGCCACTCTACTCCACTCCAATAAATCCAATCCACTCCACTCCATTCCATTTAAGTGCATTCCATTCCATTCCATTTCACTGCACTCCACTCCATCCACTCCACTCCACTCGATTCCACTCCATTCCATTCATTGTCACTCCACTCCATTGTATTCCACTCCACTCCATTCCACTCCACTCCCCTCCGTTCCATTCCATTCCTTTCCACTCCACTACATTCCATTCCATTCCAATCTTCTCCATTCCACTCCACTCCACTCCATTCCATTCCATTCTACTCCACTCTACTCCATTCCAATCCATTCCACTCCATTCAACTCCTCTTCGCTCAATTCCATTCTATTCCATTCCATTCCACTTCATTCCATTCCATTCCACTCTACTACATTTCACTCCACTCGGTTCCACCCCACTCAATTCCATTCCTTTCCATTTCACGCCATTCCATTCCTCTCTACTCTATTCCAATCCACTCTACTACATTCCACTCCACTCCACTCCACTCCAGTGAACTTATTTCTATTCTACTCCACTCCATTCCTTGCCAATCCACTCCATTCTATTTCTTTCCATTCAACTCTATTCCACTCAATTCCACTCCATTCTTCTCCACTCCAATCCGTTCCATTCCATTCCATTTCGCTTCTCTCTATTCCACTCCACTCCACTCCATTCCACTCCACTCCATTCCATTGCATTCCATTTAACTCAATTCCACTGCACTCAGCTACCTTGCATTCCGTTAGATTCCACTCCACTCCACTCCATTCCAATTTCTTTCATTACTTTCCACTTCACTCTACGCCATTGCATTCCATTCCATTCCTTTCAACTGCATTCCATTACACTTCATTCCACGTCACTCCAGTCAATTACACTCCATTTCAGTCCACTCCAGTCCACTCCACTCCATTCCTTTCCACTGCAGTCCACTCTGTTCGATTCCCAACCATTCCACTCCTCTCCACTCCATTCCAATCCATTCCAGTACATTGGTCTCCATTCTACTCAATTGCTTTCAATTCCATTCCATTCCACTCCTTTCCACTTCACTCCACTTCTATTCAATACATTCAACTCGATTCCACTCCAGTCCACTCCATTCCATTCCACTCCACTCCACTCCATTCCACTCCATTCCACTCCATTCTACTCAATTCCAGTCCACTCCACTCCACTCCACTTATTTCCATTTCATTCCCCTGCACTCCATTTCATTCCATTCCAGTCCATTCCACTACACTCCATTCCATTCAACTCCACTGCACTCGATTCCACTCCACTCCATTCCACTCCATTCGTTTCCACTCTTCTCCATTGCATTCCATTCCATTGCATTCCAATCCACTGAATTCAACCCCACTCAATTTCACTCCATTCCACTCCTCTACACTCCATTCCACTCCACGCCACTCCACTCCATTCCACTCCAGTCAACTCCTTTCCATTCCATTCCTGTCCATTCCGTTCCATTCCATTCCATGCCTTTCCATTCCATTGCATTCCATTCCGTTCCACTGCATTCCATTCCATTCCCTTCCATTCCACTTCTATCCATTTCTTTCCACTCTACTCCGTTCAGCTCCTTTCCATTCCAATACAATCCTTTCCAATTCATTCCTTTCCATTCAACTCTATTCCTCTCCATGCCATGACTTTCCATTCGACTCCAATCCTTTCCATTCCTTTGCATTTTACGCCACTCCATTCCACTCCACTCCACTACATTGCTTTATATTCCATTCCATTCTACTCCCTTCCATCCCACTCCATTCCTTCCACTCCACTCCATTCCTCTCCACTCTACTCCATTCCCCTCCTCTTAACTCCATTCCATTACTTTCCATTCCTCCCCACTCCATTCCACTCCTCTTAACTCCATTCCATTACATTCCATTCCTCTCCACTCCATTCCACTCCATTCCATTCCGATGCACTCCACTCCACTTCAATCCACTCCTTTTTAATCCATCCGACTCCATTCCACTTCACTCTACTCCATTTCACTCCACTACATTGTATTCCACTCCATTGCACTCCACTCCATTCAACTACATTGCAGTCCATTCCACTTTATTCCAGTCCACTCCACTCCACTCTCCTCCGTACCATTCCTTTCCACTGCACTCCACTCCATTAGATTCCAATCCATTCCACTTCATTCCATTCCATTCCAATTCTTTCCAATCCACTACACTCCATTCCACTCCACTCCAATCCAATCCATTCCATTCCATTCCATTACACTCCATTCCAATGCATTCCATTCCATTCCACTTCACTCCATTCCAGTCCACTCAACTCCATGTCACTCCACTCCTCTCCATTATATTACAATCAACTCCCCTCCATTGCATTCCGCGTAAGTGCATTCCATTCCAATCCATTCCACTTCACTCCACTCCATCTACTCCACTCCACTCTATTCCACTCCATTACATTCCACTCCATTCCAGTCCCCTCCATTTCATTCCATTTCACTCCATTCAGTGTATTCCACTGCACTCCATCCCACTCCACTATGCTCCAGTCCATTCCTTTCCACTAAACTCCATTCCATTCCATTGCACTCTACTCCATTCCAGTCCACTCCACTCTGTTCCATTCCATTCCAATCAGCTCTACTCCATTCCAATCCATTTCATTCCACTCGACTCCACTCCACTCCATTCAATTCTATTCTATTCCATTCCACTCCATTCCACTCTACTCATTTTCATTCCACTCAATTCCACTACACTATTCCATTCCCATCGATTCCACTCCATTGCATTCCACTCCACTCCATTCCCGTCTTCTATACTCCATTCCACTTCACTTCACTCCACTACACTCAACTTCTTTACATACTACTCCACTCCATTCCTTGCCATTCCACTCCATTCCTTTCCATTCCATTCACCCGTATTCCACTCCACTCCACTCCATTCATCCCCACTCCAATCCCTTACATTTCATTCCATTTCCCTCTACTCCATTCCACTCCACTCCACTCCATTCCACTCCATTCCGTTTCACTCCACTCCATTCCACTCCACTCCACTCCACTGCATTCCACTCCCCTCCACACCACTCCACTCCATTCCATTCCATTCCATTCGTTTCCATTTCACTGCATTTCGTTCCATTCCACTCTACTACATTCCACTCCAATCCATTCTACCCCAATCCATTCCATTCCATTCTTTTCAACTCTATTACACTCTGCTCCGCTCAATTGCATTCCATTACATTCTACTCCACTCCACTCCCTTCCAATTTCTTCCACTCAATTCCATTTCACTCTACTCCGTTCCTTTACATTCCATTCCTGTCAAATCTCTTTCACTCGACTCCATTCCACTCCATTTCAGTCCACTCCACTCCACTCCTTTCCATTCCATTCCTCTGCACCCATCTCCATTCCATTCCAATGCATTCCACTCCACTCCATTCCATTCCACTAAACTGCCCTCCACACCACTCAATTCCATTTAATTCCTCAATATTCCATTACACTCCATTCCACTCCACTCCACTCCATTCCACTCGACTCCATTCCGTTGAATTCCTTTCCACTCCATTTCACTCCACTCCTTTCCACTCCATTCCACTCCATTGCATTCCAATCCACTCCATTCAACTCCAGTCCACTTCTTTCCATTATGTTACATTCCACTTCTCTCCATTCAACTCCACTCTGCTCTATGCCAATCTACTCCACTCCTTTCCATTATATTGTACTCCATTCCACTCCACTCCACTACACTACATTCCATTTCACTGAAATCCTTTCCATTCCATTACATTCCACTGCACTCCACTCCATCCACTCCACTCCTTTCCACTACATTCCATTGCACTCCATTCCACTTCAATCCATTCCATTCCATTCCACTCCACCCCACTGCATTCCACTCCAATCCGTTACACTCCTCTCCTTTCCATTCATTTCCATTCCGATCCAATCCTTTCCATTCCATTCCATTCCACTCTACTCTATTCCACTCCACTCCACTAAAATCCATTCCTTTCCACTCCACTCCACTCCATTCCAATTCATTCCACTTCATTCCAGTAAACTTTACTCCATTCCATTCCACTCCATTCCTTTCCATTCCACTCTACTCCATTCCACTCCACTTCATTTCACTCCATTTCATTCCTATCCTTTCCTTTCTCCTCCATTCGAGTCCGCTCCACTCCATTAAACTCCACACCACTCCTTTCCACTGAGCTATTTTCCATTCCACTCCACTACTTTCCATTCCATTCCACTCCATTCCATTCCATTCTATTCCACTGCACTCCACTCCACTCCACTCCACTCAACTCCATTCCACTCCATTCCATTCCATTACAATCCAATCCAATCTATTCGATTCCATTCGGCTCTACTCTACTCCACTCCATTCTATTGCACTCCATTTCTCTCCACTCCATTCCATTCCACTACATTCCATTCCATTGCATTCCTTTCCTTTCCATTCCATTTTACTGCACTACACTCCATTCCTTTCCGATCCACTCCACTTATTTCCACTCCTCTCCACTCCACTCGTCTCCACCACACTACATTCCATTCCACTGTACTCCATTGCATTCTATTCCATTCCATTCCATTCCACTCCACTCCACTCCACTCCATTCCATTAATTCCACTCCATTGCATTCCACTCAATTCCAATATAATCCACTCCATTCCACTCCAATCTGTTCCATTCCATTCCGCTCCACTACAATCCACTCCATTCCATTACACTCCTTTCAACTCCATTCCATTCAACTCCACTCCAACCCAGTCCACTTCATTCCATTCCATTCCACTCCATTCGCCTCGATCCCATTCCACTCAATTCCACTCCTTTCAACTCCATTCTGGTCAACTACACTGCATTCGTCTCCATTCCATTTCATTCCACTGCCCTCTTCTCCATTCCATTCCAATCCATTCCAATCTACTCCACTCAATTCCACTACTCTACACTCCAGTCCACTCCACTCCATTCCACTCAGATGCATTCCATTCCACTCCACTCCACTCCTTTCGACTCCACTCCATTCCCCTCTACTGTACTCCATTCCATTCTTTTCCATTCCACTGCACTCCACTCCATTCCAATCCATTCCACTTCATTCCACTCCACTCCATTCCACTCCATTCCATTTAATCCCATTCCACTGCACTCCACGCCACTCCATTCCCATCCATTCCACTGCACTCCATTCCATTCCACTTCACTCCACTCCTCTAGATTCCTTTTAATACCACTCATGTCCATTCCACTCCATTCCACTCCTCTGTACTCCAGTCCACTCCATTCCATTTCATTCCATTCCACTCCACTGCACTCTTCTACATTGCTTTCCACTCCAGTAGACTCCATTTCACTCCACTATTCTCCATTCCACTCTACTAGACTCCATTCCACTCCACTAGACTTCTCCATTCCACTCCACTAGAGCGCATTCCAGTCCATTCCATTCGATTAAACTCTATTCCACTCCACTCCTTTCTATTCCACTTAACTCCACTCAGTTAGATTCCATTCCATTACTTTCAAATCCTTTCCACTCCACTCCACTCTATTCAATTCCAGTCCAGTCCATTTCATGAAATTCCATTCCATTCCACTCCAGTCCATTCCACTCCATTCCAATGCACTGTATTCCCCTCAACTCCACGCCTTTCCATTGTATTCCACTATCCACTCCATTCCAGTCCACTTCTCTCCACTTCTTCACACTCCATTCTATTTAAATACACTCCATACCTTTCCAATCCATTCCTTTCCACTCCATTCCACTCCAATCCACAATATTCCACTCCACTCCTTTCCAATCCATTCCGTTTAATTCCACTCCATTCCATTCCACTCCATTCAACTCCACTCCACTCCATTACACTCGACTCAATTCCATTCCATTCCACTCCACTCCACTCCACTCCATTTTATTCCAGTCCATTCCATTCCTCGCCATTCCACACCATTCAACTCCATTCCAATCCACTCCATTCCATTGCATTCCATTCTACTCCATTCCACTCCACTGCACACCATTCCACTCCACCTCCCTCCTTTCCATTCCATTCCATTCCACTCCACTTCATTCCTCTTCACTCCAATCAATTCCACTCCTCTCCACTCCATTCCATTCCATTCCCTTCCATTCTTTCCACTCCACTCCATTCCAGTCCTCTCTACTCTACTAGACTCCACTCCACTACATTCAATTCCACTCCACTCCATTCCATATCACTCCATTCCATTCTCTTCCACTCCACTCCATTCCACTACAGTCTAATCCATTACATTTAATTCAACTCCATTCCATTACACTCCTTTCCACTCCACTCTACTCCATTCCACTCCACTCTATTCCAGTTCATACCATTCCACTCCAATGCATTCCACTCCAATGCATTCCACTCCACTCCATTCCATTGCTCTCCATTCCACTCTACTGAACTCCTTTCTATTCCATTCCTTTCCATTACACTCTACTCCATTCCACCCCACTCCAATCCTCTAAACTACATTTCATTCCATTACGTTCCATTCCATTACACTCCATTCCAGTCCATTTCACTATATCCCAATCCTTCCCCACTCCATTCCACTCCGTTCCCCTCCATTCCTTCCCGCTCCATTCCATAACACTCCCTTCCATTCCTTTAGATTCCACTTCACTGCACCAATTCCATTCCACTCCAATCCACTCCACTCCATGCCACTCCGTTCCATTCCAATCCATTCCATTCCTCTCCTTTCCCATCCACTACAGTCCATTCCACTCCACTCCATTCCAATCCACTCCACTCCCCTCGATTCCTTTCCACTCCACTCCATTCCATTCCACTCTTGTCCATTCCACTCCACTCAATTCCACTCACCTCCAGTCCATTCCATTCAACTCCATTCCACTCCACTCCACTGCATTCCACTCCACTCTACTCCATTCCATTCCACTCCACTCCATTCCAATCCACTGCACTCCTTGCAAGTGCACTCCACTCCATTCCTTGACATTGCATTTCTTTCCACTCCATTCTATTCCATGCCACTCCTCTCCACTCTATTGCATTCCGTTCCACTACGTTCCTGAGCACTCAACTCCACCCCACTCCATCCTATTCCATTCAACTGAACTCTCCATTCCATTCCATTCCTTTCTACTACATTCCCTTCCACTCCACTCCACTCCATTCCATTTAATTCCAATCCTTTACATTCCACATCATTCCACTCCACTCCACTCTATTCCACTCCACTCAATTCCATTCCATTCCACTACCCTCCACTCCACACTACTCCATTCCATTCTACTCCATTCCACACCACTCAACTCCACACCCCTCCACTCCATTCCATTGCATTCTATTTTAATCCATTCCAGTCCACTGCACTCCATTCCACTCCACTTCCCCCTTTTCCATTACATTCCATTCCACTGCACTCCACTCCTTTCCACTCCACCTCTCTCCTTTCCATTTCATTCCATTCCATTTCCCTCCATTCCTTCCACTCCACTCCATTCCATTCCACTCTACTCTACTCCACTAGAATCCATTCCACTACATTCCACTCAAGCAACTCCGTTCCACTGCACTCCACTCCATTCCACTCCACTTCGCATCATTCCATTCCACTCCACCCTGTCCCTTCCAATCCAGTCCACCACAATCCACTCCACTCCCCTCCATTCCAAAATATTCCACCCCTTTTTAATCCACTCCACTCCATTTCATTCCATTTTGTTCCATTCCACTCCATTCCACTCCACACCATTAAATTCCATTCCACTCTATTCCACTCCATTCCAGTCCACTCCACTCCACTCCATAATATTCCATTCAGCTACACTCCACTCCACTCAATTCCAATGCATTCCACTCAACACCATTCCACTGCAATCCAATCGACTCCATTCCAGTCTGTTCCTCTCCATTGCGCTCCACTCCACTCCGTTCCATTCCATTCCTTTCCAATCTATTCCATTACACTCCTTTCCACTCCTCTCCACTCCATTCCACTCCATTCCAACCGAATCCTTGCCATTCCATTCCATTCCAATCCATTCCATTTCATTTCACTCCATTCTGTTCCATTCTACTCCATTCTCTTCTATTCCACTGCAGAGCACGCCATTCCATTCCTTTCCATTCCACTCCATTCCAGTCCATTATTCTCTATTCCAATCCACTCCATTCCATTCCACTCCATTCCAATCCACTCCCATCCATTTCTCTCCATTCCATTCCACTCCATTCCACTTCACTGCATTACATTCCATTACACTCAACTCCACTCCAATCTATTCCAATCCAAGCCATTCCACTCTACTCCATTCCATTCCTCTCCACTCCACTCTACTCCACTCCAATGCATTCCATTCCACTCCTAATTTACATTCCTTTCCATTCCACTCCACTACACTATGTTCCACTACAATCCATTCCATTCCATTCCACTTCTTTCCTCTCCACTACACTCCACCCCTCTCCATTCCATTCCATTCCACTGCACTCCAATCCTCTCCTTTTCACTCCACTCCATTCCACTCCAATCCATTCCTTTCAATTCCACTCCATTCAACTCCATTCCACTGCACTCCACTACATTCCACTCCACTCCACTGCATTCACTTCCATTCCACTCCACTCCATTCCACTCCATTCAACTAAATTCCACTCCAGTCCACTCGATTCCATCACATGCCATTCCATTACTCTCCACTCCATTCCACTCCACTCCACTCCACTCCACTCCACTCCACTCCATTCCATTCCATTCCATTCCCTTCCTTTCCATTCCACTCCACTGCATTGCACTCCATTCCATTCATTTCCCCTCCATTCCAGTCAACTCTACTCCATTGCATTCCACTCCACTTCATTCCAAGACATTCCATTCCACTGCACACTACTGCAATCCACTGCACTACATTCCTCCCCGTTGCGTTCCACTTCATTCTAATCCACTCTATGCTATTCCATTCCACTCCCTCCACTCCACTCCATTGCAATCCATTCCAGTACACCCCACTCCATTCTATTCCACTCTACTCTATTCCATTCCATTCCATTCCATTCCATTCCATTCCACTCCACTCCATTTCACTGCATTCCATTCCAGTCCATTCCATTCCATTCCTGTCCATTCCTCTTCTCTCCATTCCATTCCAATGCACTGCACTACATTCCATTCTAATGCAATACAGTCCACTCCATTCCATTCCACTCTACTCCACTCCACACCATTCCATTTAAATACAATCCATTCCATTCCAGTCTATTCCACTCCACTCCACTCCTTGCACTCCACTCCATTCCATAAAATTCCACTCAAATACACTCCATTCTACTCCACTCCCTTCCACTCCACTCCACTCCTTTCCATTTCATTCCATTCCATTACACTCCACTCCACTCCATTCCATTCCACTCTACTCCATTCCATTCCATTCCTTTCCACACCATTCAATTCCAATCCATTCCATTCCACTCCACTCCATTCCATTCCATTCCATTCCACTTCTCTCCATTCAACTCCACTCCACTCCATGCCACTCAGCTCGATTCCTTTAAATTACATTGCATGTTATTCTACTCCATTCTATTCCACTCCACTCCTCACCACTCCTCTAAATTCCATTCCATTCCACTCCATTCCATTCTACTCCACTACTTTCCATTCCATTCCATTGCACTCCACCCCACAACACTCATCTCCACTTCACTCCATTCCACTGCATTCTATTCCAAACCATTATACTCCCTCCATTCCATTCCATTCCACTCCACTCATCTCCATTCCATCGCATTGCACTCCTTTCCACTCCATTCTCTTCCATTCCATTCTACTCCATTCCATTCCATTGCTTTTCACTCCATTCCACTCCATTCCATTCCTCTCCATTCCATTCCATTCCTGTCAACTCCACTACACCCCAATCTATTCCATTACACTCCACTGCACTGCACTCCAGTTCATTCCAATCCATTCCACTCCACTCCATTCCAGTCGACTCTACTCCACTCCTCTCCATTCCATTTAATTCCGCTCTTTTCCATTTCGCTCAATTCCACTCCACTCCATTCCACTGCACTCCATTCCATGCCATTCCACTCCACTCCACTCCACTCCATTACATTCCACTCCCCTCCATTCCGTTCCATTCCAATCCAGTCCTCTCCTCTCCATTCCATTGCACCCCAGTCCACTCCACTACATTCAGTTACACTCCATTACATTCCTCTCCATTCCACAAAACTCCACTCCATTCCAACTCACTCCATTCCATTGCATTGCATTCTACTCCTTTTCACTCCACTGCACTCCATTCCACTCCACTCCACTCCTTTCCTTTCCATTGCGTTCCACTCCATACCATTGCACTCCACACCACTAAATTCCATTATATTCCATTCCACTCCACACCATTCTATTCCATTAAATTACATTCCATTACACTCCATTCCAATCTTCTCCATTCCATTCCACTTCATTCCACTCCATTCAATTCCACTCCATTCCACTCCAATCCTCTGCATTCCATTCCACTCCACTCCACTCCATTCTAATCCATTCCACCCCATTCCACTCTTCATCCCTCCATTCCATTCCATTTTATTGCATTCCACTCCATTCCACTCCACTCCATTCGACTCCATTCCACTCCACTCCAGTACACTCCACTTCACTTCATAACATTGAATTCCACTGCACTCCACTCTACTGATTCCAATCCATTCCACTCCACTCCATTCCATTTCATTCCACTCATGTCCATTCCAATGCATTCCACTCCATGACACTCCACTCCACTCCATTCCATTTCTTTCCATTCCATTCTATTAAAGTCCTTTCCACTCCATTCCCCTCCATTGCATGCCAATGCATTCCATTCCAATCCATTCCATGTCATTGCATTCCATTCCAAAATATTCCACTCCATTCCATTACTTTCCTCAGCCCTGCACTCCTGTCCATTCCACTCCATTCCATTCCAATCCACTCTATTCCACTCTACTCTACTTCATTCTATGCCATTCTACTCCATTTCCCTCCATTCCACTCCATTCAATTCCAATCCATTCCACTCCTCTTCATTCCATTCCATTACAATCCCCCCAAACCACCCTCCATTCCCTTCCATGACATTCCACTATACTCCATTCCATTCCTTTCCACTCCACTCCACTCCATTCCTTTAAACTGCATTCCATTCCACTGTATTCCACTCCACTCAACTCCACTCTATTCCACTGCTTTCCACTTCACTCTACTCCGTTCCATTACTTTCCATTCCATTAAACTCCATTTCATTCCACTCCACTCCTTCTAGTCCACTTCATTATGTTGCACTCCAATCCATTCTACTCCATTCCAGTTCATTCCAATCCACTCCACTCTATTTCATTCCACTCCAATTCACTTCACTCCTCTGCATTCCACTCCACTTCATTCCACTCCTCTACATTCTATATCATTCCATTCGATACCATTCCACTCCAATCCATTCCACTCCAATGCACTCCAGTCCACTCCATTTCCGTCCACTCCACTCAATTCCCTTCCATTCCATTCCACTCAATTTCATTCTATTACTCTCTACTCCATTCCACTCCACTTCTTCCCACTCCACTCGTTTCCATTCCATTCAACTCCATTCCACTCCACTGCACTACATTCCAATCGACTCCACTCCATTCCAATCCATTCCATTCCACTCCACTCCACTCCACTGGATTCCTTTCCATTCCATTCCATTACACTCCATTCCATTCCTCCCGCTCCATTCCAGTCCACTCCACTCCATTCCACTACATTCCCCTCCACTCACTCAATTCCATCCCACTCCACTCCATTCCATTAAATTCCATTCCACTGCACTCTATTGTAATCCACTCCACTCTATTTCATTCCACTTCATTCCATTCCTTTCAATTCTACTCCAATGCATTCCATTCAATTCCACTGCACGACACTCCACTCCACTCTATTGCAATCCATTCCACTCCACTCCTTTCCATTCATTTCCACTCCATTTCATTCCATTCCTCTCCACTCAACTCCATTACATTCCACTCACTGCACTCCATTCCACTTCACTTCACTCCATTCCATTCCACTCTACTCCATTCCTTCCATTTCATTCCACTCCATTACACTCCATTCCACTCCATTACAATCCACTCCACTCCACTCTGCTTCACTCCATTCCCTTCCATTCCACTGTACTTCACTCCTTTCCATTCGAATCCAATTCACTGCACTCCATTCCATTCCAGTCCACACCATTCCACTCCACTCCATTCCATTTAATTCCACTCCATTCCATTCCACTCCATTCCACTTCACTCCACTCCTCTCGATTCCACTCCACTCAATTCCATTACATACAACTCCGCTGTACTCCATTCCACTGCAGTCCATTGCACTCCAATCCACTCCTGTTCATTATAATCCATTCCACTACACTCCTCTCCGTTGCAATAGATTACACTACATTCCAATGCACTCCACTCCATTCCATTCCATTCCATTCCTTTCCACTCCTCTCCACTCCTCTCCTCTCCACTCAACTCCACTCTTTTCGATGCCGTTCCATTCCATTCCAATCTATTCCATTTCATTCCTCTACATTCCATTCCATTCCACTCCTTTCCTCTCCATTCCTTTCCAATCCAATCCATCCTATTCCATTTCATTCCATTCCATTCCATTCCATTCCGTTCCATTCCGTTCCGTTCCACTCCATTCCACTCCATTCCATTCCATTCCTTTCCATTCCACTCCATGCCCCTACACTCCACTCCATTCCACTCCATTCCTCTCCAATGCACTCCATTCGTTTCCACTCCATTGCACTCCACTCCCTTCCATTTCATTACACTGCACTCCACTCCAATTCATTCCATTCCACTCCATTCCCCTCTACTCCATTCCTTTCCACTCCACTACTGTCCACTCCATTCCATTCCTCTCCCTTCTATTCCTATGTATTGCACACCATTCCACTCCATTGAACTCCATCCCATTCCATTTATTTCCACGCAAATCCACTCCACTCCACTCCACTCCAACCCATTCCTGTCCACTTCACTCCACTCCTCTCCTTTCCACACCACTCCACTCTATTCCAATCCGTTCCATTTCACTCCACTCCATTCAACTCCACCCCACTAAAATCCAATCAATTCTACTGGATTCCATTCCATTCCATTCCATTACACTTCACTCCATTCCATTCCACTCCACTCCATTCTGCTCCACTCCATTCCACTCCCTTCCATTCCACTCCACTCTATTTCATTCCATTCCACTGTATTCTACTCCATTTCCCTCCACTCCAATCCAATCCACTCCACTCCAGTCCATTCCATTCCATTCCACTCCACTCCACTCCACTCTATTGCAATCCGTTCTACTTCATTGCACTCCACTCCACTCCACTACATTCTATTCCATTGCATTCCATTCCTTTCCAATGCACTCCACTACATTCCTCTCCAATCCACTCCATTCCTTGCAATTCCATTACATTCCAATCCATTCCATTTCATTCCACTCCATTCCTTTCCATTACTCTCCATTACTGTCCATTCCACTCCAATCCACTCCATTCCATTCCATTCCTTTCCAATTTATTCCATTCCATTCCATTCCATTCCATTCCATTCCATTCCATTCCATTCAATTCCATTCCTTTCCATTTCACTCCATTAGAGTTCATTCACCTCCTTTCCCTCCAATCCACTCCATTCCATTCTTTCTGGTGCATTCCACTACTTTTGATTACACTCCATTGTACTCGGCTCCATTCCATTCCATTACACTCCACTCCAGTTCACTCCATTCCATTCCACTCCATTCCCCTCTACTCAATTCCAGTACACTCCACTCCACTCCACTCCATTCCATTTCTCTCCATTCTTTTCCTCTGCATTCCACAGCATTCCACTCCATTCCACTCCATTCCATCCATTCCATTCCATTCCATTTCATTTTATACCTCTCCTTTCCACTCCACTCCATTCCGTTCCACAACACTTCATTCCACTCCGCTCCAATCCACTCCACCCCATTCCAATCTACTCCATTCCACTCAGTTTATTTCCATTCGAATCCATTCCAATCCATTCCATTCCTTTCCTTTCCACTTCATTCCATTAAATTCCACTCTATTCCATTCCACTCCCCTCCATTCCACTGCACCCCGTTCAACATCTTTCCACTCAATTCCCCTCCAGTCCACTCCACTGCACTTCATTCAATTCCCTTCCATTCCACTGCATTCCATTCCATTTCACTCCTCTCCATTGCAGTCCTCTCCACTCCATTCCATTCCCTTCCATTCCTCTCCACTGCATTTCATTCCAATCCACTCCATTCCAGTCCTCTCCACTCCATTTCACTCCTCTCCACTACACTCCACCACCTTCCCTTCCACTCCTCTGCATTCTGTTCCACTCCACACAAATCCGTTCCATTCCATTCCACAGAACTGAACTCCAGCCACTGCACTACACTCCATTGCAGTCCATTAAATTCCACTCCATTCCATTGCACTGCATTCCGTTCCACTCCACTGCACTACACTCCATTCCACTCCAATCAATTCCACACTACTCTACTTCATGCAATTCAATTCCTTTCCACTCCATTTCACTCTACTTCATTCTATTCCTCTCCACTGCACGCATATCCACTCATCTCCATTCCATTACACGCCATTCCATTCCTTTCCTTTCCACTCCACTCCACTCTATTCCACTTCAGTCAATTCCATTCCAATCCATTTCTTTCCACTCCACTCCACTCCAGTCCACGCCACTCCACTGCATTTTATTCCACTCCAATGCACTCCACTCTACTCCAGTCCACTCCACTCCATTCCACTCCAATCCATCCATTCCATTGAAATCCCTTAACCTCCACTGCACTCTACTACACTCGACTCTATTCCATGCCATTCCATTCCACTCCACTACATTCCATTCCTTTTCTCTGCTTTCCATTTAATTCTATTCCACTCCATTCCATACAATTCCACTGCATTCCGTTTCATTCCAATCCACTCCAACATATTCCATTCCATTTCTTTCCACTCTATTCCATTCCATTCCATTCCACTCCACTCCACTCTTTTCTACTCCTTTCCTCTGCAATCTAGTCCACTCAATTCCATTGCGTTCCATTCAATTCCATTCCACTCCATGCCATACCATTCTTCTCCACTCCACTCCACTCCACTCCATTGTATTCCATTCCTATCAACTCCAATCCTATCCATTCCAATCCATTCAAATCCAAATCACACCATTGCATTCCATTCCACTCCAGCCCACTCTATTCTACTCCACTCCACTCCATTCCACTGCAGTCCACTCCATTCAACTCCACTCCACTCCATTCCATTCCATTACTTTGCATTCCACTCCATTCTACTGCACTTCACCCCGTTCCAGTACACTCCAATCCACTCCACTCCACTCCACTCCACTGCACTCAACTGCATTACATTCTATTCCATTCTACTCCACTCCATTCCATTCCACTCCACTCCATTCCATTCCAATCAATTCAATTTCATTTCATTCCATTCCACTGCAATCTACTGCACTCCAATCTACCCCACTCCACTCCACCCCACTCCACTCCATTATTCTCCATCCCATTCCACTCCATTCCACTACACTCCATTCCATTACATTCTACTCCGCTCCACTCCACTCCATTCCATTCAACTCCACTCCATTCCATTCAACTTCACTCCATTCCATTCCATTCCACTCCATTGCAGTCCGTTCCACTCAACACTACTCCATTCCATTCCATTCCATTCCACTCCATTCCAGTCCATTCTACTGCTTTCTACTCCACTCCACTCTGTTCCACTCCATTCACGTCCATTCCACTCCATTCCATTCCAATACATTCCATTCCACTCCATTCCATTCAACTACACTACGCAATACTCCACTTCACTGCATTCCATTCCTCTCTATTCCGCTCAACTGCACTCCACTCCATTCAAATCCATTCCATTCCATTCCATTCCACCACACTCCACTCCAGTCCTTTCCATTCATCTCCCATCCACTCCAATCAAATCGATTCCACTCCATTCCACTCCATTCCACTCCTTTCCACTCCATTCCACTCAATTCCACTCCATTCCATCGCACTCCTTTTCACTGCATTCCAATATATTCCACTCCACTACATTCCACTCCACTAAATTCCATTCCATTCCATTGCACCCTACTCCATTCCACTCCACTCCACTCCATTCCAGTCCACTACATTTCATTCCATTCCATTCCATTCCACTCCATTCCTTTCCAGTCCACTACATTCCATTCGACTCCTTTTCATTCCACTGCACTCCACTCCTCTCCACTCTACTCCTTTCCACTCCACTCCATTCTATTACTCTCTACTCCATTTCAATCCTTTCCATTCCACTGCACTCAACTCCTATCCAATCCATTTCACTCCCTTAAATTTAATTCTACTCAGTTCAATTCCATTGCATTCCACTCAATACTCCTCCATTCTCCACTCCATTCCATTCCATTCCACTCCACACCACTTCATTCCTCTGCATTCAACTCCACTCCAATCTTTTCCTTTACATTCCATTCCATTTCATTCCACTTCATTCAACAATACTCCACCCCACTCTACCCCACTTCACTTCAATCCCTTCCATTCCATCCCACTCCACTCCACTCCATTCCACTCCAATCCACTCCATTCCACTCCACTCCACTCCACTCCATTCCACTCCAATCCACTCCATTCCACTCCACTCCACTCCACTCCATTCCATTCCATTCTATTCCATTCCACTCCATTCCACTCCAATCCACTAGATTCCACTCCATCCACTCCATTCCATTCCATTCCATTCCATTCCACTCCTTTCAAGTCCACTTCACGCCCTTCCACTCCACTCCAGTCCACTGCACTCCACTCAACTCCATGACATACATTTCCATTCCACTCCATTCTATTTCTTTCCACTCCACTCCATTCCATTCCATTCCTCTGCATTCCACTCAACTCCACTCACTTCCCCTCCATTTCACTCCGTTGCATCCCACTCCATTCCACTCCACTGCATGTCATTGCATTCCACTCAAACCCACTCAACTCCATTCCATTGCACTCCATTCCACTTCAGTACATTTCTTTCCAATCCATTCCTTTCCATTCCGTTCCATTCCATTCCATTCCATTCCAATCCATTGCATTCCACTCCAGTCCACTCAACTACATTCCATTCCAGTCCACTCCACTCCACTCCATTCCATTCCATTCCACTGCACTCCACTCCTTTATATTCCAATCCATTCCACTCCAGTACATTCCATTAGACTCTACTCCAGTCCTTTCTACTCCATTCCATTTAATTCCACTCCATTCCATTACACTCCCTTCCATTCTAATCCACTCCATTCCATGCCATTCCATTCCATTCCACTCCATTACATTTCATTCCACTCCATTCCATTCCATTCCATCCATTCCACTCCAGTCTACTCCATTTAATTCCATTCCACTCCTTTGCACTCTACTCCACTCCATTCCACTCCACTCCACTTCATTCCACTCCATTCCGCTCCATTCCCCTACATTCCATTCCACTCCATTCCATTGCATTTCATTCCACTCCACTCCACTCCACTCCATTCCATTCTACTCCATTCCATTCCACTCAACTCCACTCAGTTCCTGTCCACTCCACTCTACTCCATTCCATTCCATTCCACTACAGACCACTCCGTTAAATTCCAATCCGTTCCACTCCATTCCATTCCATCCCACTCCAATCCACTCCACTCTACTCCATTGTTTTAAGTCGACTCCATTCCATTCCAATCCATTCCACTCCAATCCACTGCGTTCCATGGCATTCCATTTCTTTCCAATCCATTCCACTGCCATCCATTCTATTACACTCAATTCCTGTCAATTCCACTCCATTCCATTCAATTCCTTTTCATTCCATTCCACTCGATTCCAATTCACTCCAGTAAATTCCATTCCACTGAACTCCAATCCACTCTATTCCATTCCATTCCTCTCCACTCCAATCCACTCCTTTCCATTTCTTTCCACCACACTCCAATCCATACCATTCCAATACACTCCACTCCACTACATTCCATTCCATTCCATTCCATTCCACTCCACTCCATTCCATTCAATTCCACTAAATTCCATTTCACTCCATTCCACTCATCTCCAGTCCATTCCACTCCCCTCAATTCTGTTACATTCCACTCCACTCCACTCCACTCCACTCCACTCCACTCCACTCCATTCCTTTCCATTCCATTCCACTCCTTTCAATCCATTCCACTCCATTCCACTCCTGTCCACTTGATTCCCTGCAAGCCATTCCATTCCAATCCATTCCCGTCCATTCCACTCCATTCCACTTCACTCCACTCCATTGCACTCCATAATATACAACTCCATTCCACTCCACTCTATTCCATTCCATTCCTCTCTACTGTACTTTACCTCACTCCATTACATTCCACTCAATTCCATGCCATTTAACTCCTTTCTAATCCAATAAACTCCATTCCACTCTGCTCCATTCCATTCCATTCCCCTCCACTGCACTCTACCTCACTCCATTCCATTCCACTAAATTCCATTCCATTCCACTTCTTTCAAATCCAATAAACTCCATTCCACTCCATCTCATTCCGTTCCACTCAACTCCAATCCTCTCCACTGCACTCCATTTCATTCCAATCCTCTCCACTCTCCTCCCCTTAACTCCATTACACTCCACTCCATTAGATTTCACAGCATTACATTCCACTCCTGTCCATTCCATTCCACTCCACTCCACTCCATTCCAATAAATTCCATTCCACTCCATTCTGCTGCATTCCGTTACATTCCTCTCCATTCCAGTATAGTACACTCCATTCCATCCTCTCCACCCCACTATACTACACCCCACTCCAGTACACTCCACCCCACTATACTACACTCCACTCCAGTACACTCCACTCCACTCCATTCAATAAAATTCCATTCCACTGCACTACATTCCATTCCATTCTACTCCATTCCACTCCACTCCATTCCATTCCAATCTATTCCATTCCATTCCATTCCATTCCACACCATTCCACTCAATTCCACTCCATTCTCTTCCATTCCATTCCTCTCCACCACTTTCCATTCCATTTCATTCCATTCCACTGCTCTCCACTCCATTCCAGTCCACTCAACTCCATTCCGTTTCATTCCATTCCATTCCATGCCATTCCATTCCATCCTGTACCCTCCATTCCTCTCCATTCCACTCCACTCCACTGCATTCCACTCTATTCACTTCCATTCCTCTCCAGTCTATTCCGAAGCATTCCACTCCACTCCATTCCGTTCCATTACACTCCACTCCACTCCTTTCTAGTACACACCGTTCCACCCTACACCGTTCCACTCCACTCCACTCCACTCCATTCCACTCCCCTCCATTCCATTCCTTTCCACTCATTCCATTTGATTCCATTGCACTCCATTCCACTCCACTCCATTCCACTCCATTCCACTGAATTATTGTCCAGTCTACTCCCTTGCATTCCATTTAATGCCAATCCATTCCATTCCACTCTACTCTACTCCACTCCATTCCATTCCACCCCATTCCATTCCCCTCCATTCCGTCCCACTCCACTCCATTCAAATCCATCTCTTTCCATTCAATTCCATGTCATTCCAATCTTCTCCACTCCATTCCTCTCCACTCCATTCCACTCCACTCCATTCCATTCCATTCCATTCCATTCCATTCCATTCCATTCCATTCCAATCCATTCGAAGGCACTCGTCTCCATTCAACTTCACTCCAGTCCATTCCACTCCACGCCAAAGCGTTCCATTCCATTGCATTTCACTGCACTCCACTCCACTCCATTACACTCCATTCCCCTCCATTCCATTCCATTTCATTCCATTCCATTCCATTCCATTGCATTCCACTCCTTTACATTCCATTCCATTCCACTGCATTCCATTCCTTTTCACTCTACTCCATTCCACTCTATTCCATTCCATGCCACTCCTTTCCTTTCCAATCCATTCAAGTATGTTCCACTCCATTCCAGTCCTTTCCACTACACTCCACTCTTCCATTCCATTCAATTTCACTCCAATCGATTCCACTCCACTCAACACCGTTCCACTCCACTCTACTGCAATCCATTCCATTCCATTCAATTCCACTCCATTCCTTCCTCTCCACTCCTTTCCACTCCACTCCATTCCATTCCACTCCACTCCACTCCACTCCGTTACATTCCATTCCACTCTACTACATTCCATTCCACCCCACTCCTTTCCATTCCATTCCAGTACACTGCATTCCACTCCACTCCACTCCTTCCAATCCATTCCACTCCATTCCCCTTCACTCCACTCCATTCCATTCCATTTCAGTCCATTCCACTCCATTGCAGTCTACTCCAGTCCATTCCTCTCCATTCTATTCCATTCCATTCCACTGCACTCCATTCCATTCGATTCCAATACATTCCACTCCACTAAATTCCATTCCATTCCAATCATTTCCACTCCACTACACTCCATTTTACTACACCCACTTGACTCCACTGTATTCCAATCCATTCCACTCCATTCCACTTCATTCCAACTCATTCCATTCCATTCCATCCCATTCCATTTTACTCCATTCTACTCCACTCCGTTCCATTCCATTCCATTCCATTCCATTCCATTCCATTAACTCCACTTCATACCCCTCCTATCCACTCCACTTTAATACATTCCATTTCACTCCACTCCATTCCGTTCCACTGAACTCAATTCCATTCCACTGCAATCCACTCCATCCACTCCGTTCCACTTAATTCCAGTCCACTCATCTCCACTCCACTCCATTCCTTTCCTCTGCACTCCACTCCGTTTCATTCCATTCCATTCAACTCCAATCCATTCCATTCCACTGTACTCCACTCCACACCACTCCATTGCATTTAATTTCACTCCATTCCATGCCACTCCATTCCACTGCTCTCCTCCCCATTTCAACTCACTCCATTCCATTCCATTCCATTTCAATCCATTCCACTCCACTCCACTCCATTCCCCTCCATTCCAATCCACTACACTCCACTCCGTTGCACTCCATTCCATTCCACTCCATTCATCTCCATTTGACTCCATTCCATACCATTCCCTTCCTTTCCAATCCACTTCACTCCATTCCATTCCACTCCATTGCATCCATGCCATTCCATTCCATTCCAATCCACTCCATTTTATTCCACTCCATTCCATTCCATACCAACCCACTCCCTTCCATTACGCTCCACTCCACACCATTTCATGAAATGGCATTCCTTTCGAATCCATTGCATTATACTCCACTCTACTCAACACCATTCGTTCTACTCCATTCCACTCTACTCCATTCCATTCAACTCCACTCCACTCCACACCACTCCACTCCACTCCATTCCATTCAACTCTATTCCGTTCCTCTCCAGAACACTCCAGTGCCCTCCATTCCACTACACTCCATTCCATTTCACACCACTACATTCCATTCCATTTCATTCCACTCCACTCCACTCCATTCCATTCAATTCCACTAAATTCCATTACACTCCATTCCACTTAACTCCACTCCTTTCCACTCCACTCAATTCCTTGACATTGCACTCCACTATACTCCACTCCATTCTGCTCCACTCCATTCCATTCCACTCCATTCCATTCCTTTCCATTCCATTCCACTCCTTTCAATCCACTCCACTCCATACCACTGCTTTCCACTCGATTCCCTGCCATGCCATTCCATTCCAATCCATTCCCTTGCATTTCACTGCATTCCACTTCACTCCACTTCACTCCATTCCACTCCATTCTACTCAATTCCATTCCAATCCATTCCACTCCACTCCATTACATTCTGTTCCTCACCACTTCACTCTACCTCGCTCCATTCCATTCCACTGAATTCCATTCCTTTCCACTCATTTCTAATCGACTAAACTTCATTCCATTCCTCTCCATTCCATTCCACTCTCTTCAATTCCATTCCATTCAACTCTAGTCCACTCCACTCAACTCCATTCCACTCCAATCCACTCCATTCTCCTCCCCTTAACTCTATTACATTCCACTCCATTAGATTCCAAGGCATTACGTTACACTCCTTTCCATTCCATTCCACTCCACTCCACTCAACTCCAATAATTTCCATTCCATTTAATTCTGCTGCATTCCGTTCCATTCCTCTCAATTCCATTACAGTACACTCCATTCCATCCACTCCACTCCACTCCACTCCACTCCATTCCACTCCACTCCATTCCATTCCACTCCACGCCATTCCATTCCATTCCATTCCATTCCACCCCACTCCACTCAATTCCACTCCATTCCATTCCACTCCATTCCTCTCCACCCCTTTCCATTCCATTCCTTTCCATTCCACTCCTTTCCATTCCACTCTCCATAGCATTCCACTCCACTCAACTCCATTCCATTTCATTCCATTCCATTCCATGTCATTCCATTCCATCCTGTCCCCTCCATTCCTATCCATTACACTCAACTCCACTCAATTCCACTCCATTCAGCTCCATTCCACTCCATTCTATTCCAAGGCATTCCACTCCACTCCATTCCATTCCATTACACTCCATTCCACTCCTCTCCTTTCTATTACACACCATTCCACCCTACACCATTCTACTCCCCTACACTCCAATCCACTCCATTCCTCTCCTCTCCATTCCATTCCATTCCACTCCATTCCATTCCGCTCCATTGCACTCCATTCAACTCCATTCCATTCAAATCCATTCCACTGAATTCTAGTTCACTCCACTCCATTCCATTCCATTTAATACCACTGCATTCCATTCCACTCCACTCCACTCCACTCCATTCCTTTCCATTCCATTCCTCTCCATTCCACTCCACTCCACTCCATTCCACTATATTTCTTTCAATTCAATTCCATCTCATTCCACTACTCTCCACTCCATTCCACTCCACTCCATTCCATTCAATTTCATTTCACTCCATTCCACTCCACTCATCTCCATTCAAGTTCACTCCACTCCATTCCACTCCACGCCACTCTATTCCACTACACTCCAATGGTTTCTACTCGATTCCATTTCACTCTACTCCATTCCATTCCACTCAACTCCACTCCATTCCCCTCCATTCTATTCCATTTAATTCCATTCCATTCCATTCCATTCCATTCCACTGCATTCCAATCCTTTCCACTCTCCTCCATTCCACTCCATTCCATTCCATGCCACTCTTTCTTTCCAATCCATTAAACTATATTCCACTGCACTCCACTCCTTTCTACTCCACTCCACTTCGTTCCATTCAATTGAATTTTTCTCCACTTGCTTCCACTCCACTCAAAACCGTTCCACTCCACTCTACTACAATCCATTCCATTCCATTCCACTCCATTCCTTCCACTCCACTACATTTGATTCCAATACATTACACTCCAGTAAATTCCATTCCATTTCCATCATTTCCACTCCACTACACTCCATTTTACTACACCCCACGTCACTCCATTCCATTCCGATCCATTCCACTTCATTCCACTTCAATCTACCCCATTCCATTTCATTCCATTTCATTCCATTCCATTCCATTCCATTTTCCTTCATTCTATTCCAATCCATTCAACTCCATTCCATTCCACTCCATTCCATTCCAGTCAACTCCACTTCTTGCCACTCCCATCCACTCCACTTCAATACATTCCATTCCACGCCACTGCATTCTATTAAACTGAACTCAATTACATTCCATTGCATTCCACTGCAATCCACTCCATCCATCCATTCCACTAAATTCCAGTCCACTCTACTCCACTCCATTCCACTCCTCTGCACGTCACTCCATTTCATTCCACTCCATTCAACTCCACTCCATTCCATTCCACTGTACTCCTCTCCACACCACTCCTTTGAATTTAATTTCACTCCATTCCATTCCAATCCATTACACTACGCTCTACTCCATTCAACTTCACTCCATTCCATTCCATTCCACTCCACTCCACTCCATTCCACTCCATTTCAATCCACTACACTCCACTCCATTAAACTCCATTCCATTCCATACCATTCCTCTCCATTCCATTCCAATCCATTCCACTCCATTCCACTCCATTCGACTCCATTCCATACCATTCCCTTCCTTTCCAATACACTCCACTCCATTCCACTCCATTCCACTCCTTTCGACTCCATTCCATACCATTCCCTTCCTTTCAAATACGCTCCACTCCATTCCACTCCACTCCACTGCATCCATGCCATTCCATTCCTTTCCAATCCACTCCATTTCATTCCACTCCATTCCATTCCATACCACCCCACTCCCTTCAATTACGGTCCATTCCACAGCATTCCATGAAATGGCATTCCTTTCCAATCCATTGCATTATACTCCACTCTACTCAACACCATTCTTTCTACTCCAGTACACTCTACTTCATTCCATTCATCTCCACTCCACTCCACCCCACCCCACTCCACTCCATTCCATTCAACTATATTCCATTCCTCTCCAAAACACTCCACTCCACTCCATTCCACTCCTCTCCATTCCATTCCATTCCATTTCATCCCACTCCACTCCACTCCACTATACTCCATTACACCACACTCCACTGCACTCCACTCCACTCCATTACATTCATCTTCATTCCACTCATCTCCATTCCACTGCATTCCATTCCATTCCTTTTCACTCTTTTGCACTCCATTCCTCTCCATTCCACTCCTTTCCATTCCCTTACAATCCATTCCATTCCATCCCATTCCATTCCATTCCATTCCATTCCATTCGACTCCCTTCAACTCAATTCCATTCTACACCATTCCACTCCATTCTATTCCACCCCACTCCATTCCATTCCATCCCATGCAACTCCATTCCTCTCTACTCCCGTCCATTCCACTTCACCCCACTCTATTCCATTCTATTCCATTGCACTCTACTCCGTTCCCCTCCACGGCACTCCATTCCACTCCTCTACACTTCGTTCCAATTTATTCCATTCCATTCCATTCCATTACTGTCCATTCCACTCCATTACTTTCAATTCCACTCCAATCCAGTCCACTACCCTTCATTCCATTCCACTCCACTCCATTCCACTACACTCCTTTCCAAACCACTCCATTCCATTCCAATCCACTCCATTCCATTGCTTTCCATTCCCTCACTCCACTCCATTCCACTCAGCTACACTCCACTCCATTTAATTCCATTCCATTTAATTCCATTCCATTCCACTCCACACCTGTCCATTCCTTTCCACTCCATTCCATTCCATTCCACTCCACTGTACTCCAATCCACTCCATTCCACTGCACTCCATTGTTTTCCTTTCCACTCCATTGCATTCGATTCCATTCAACAACATTCCACTCCATTCCACTCCACTCCACTCCATATTTTTCTGTTCCATTCCAATCCACTCCACGCCATCCCACTCCACTCCATTCCCCTCCACTCCATTCCATTCCATTCCATTCCACTCCACTCCACGCCATTCCATTCCCTTCCATTACATTCCTCTCCACTTCTCTCCATTCCATTCCATTCCACTCCACTTCACTCCAATCCTCTACATTCCACTCCACTCCACTCCACTCCATTCCACTCCATTCCGCTCCAGTCCTTTCCATTACACTCCACTCCACTCCATTCCATTCCATTCCATTTCATTCCACTGCACTCCACTCCACTCCACTGTATTGCATTCCATACAACTCCACTGCACTGCATTCCACTACACTCCACTCCATTACACTCCAGTCCACTCTATTCTATTCCATTCCGTTCCATGCCACTCCATTCCACTCCACTCTACCCCATTCCTCTCCACTCCATTCCTTTCCAATCCCTTCAGCTCCATTCCTCTCACTTCATTTCACTCCACTCCATTCCACTGCCCTCCATTCCATTCCTTTCAACTCCATTCCATTCCATTCCACTCTATTCCATTCCACTCCTCTCCATTCCACCCTAGTCCATTTCACTACTCTCCACTCCATTCCATTCCACTCCAGTCCATTCCATTCCTTTCCATTCTGCTCCATACCCTTCCACTCCACTCAATTCCAGTCCACTCCACTCCAGTCCATTACTTTGCATTCCATTCCAATCAATTCCATTCCTCTCCACTCAATTCCAGTCCACTCAACTCCATTCCACTCCACTCCACTCCATTTCACTCCAGTCCACTACAGTCCATTCCATTCCATTCCATCCCACTCCATTGAATGCCACTCCTCTCAATTCCAGTCCACTCCACTCCATTCCACTACATTCCACTCCCCTCCACTCAACTCAATTCCATTTCACTTCACTCCATTCCATTCCACTCCACTCTATTACTTTCCATTCCATTCCACCGCATTCCATTCCTTTCCACTCCACTCCACTCCTTTACATTGCATTCCACTCCTGTCCTATTCATTCCATTCCATTCCACTTCATTTCCACCACTCCACTCCACTCCACTCCATTCCATTCCATTCCACTCCACATCATTCCATTTCAATTCATTCCACCCCACTCCTCTCCATTCCATTCCACTTCGCTCAACTCCATTCGATTCAATTCCAATCCACTCCACTCCATTCCAATCCATTCAACTCCGTTCCATTAAAATCCAAACAATTTCATTCCATTCCACTCCATTCCATTCCATTCCATTCCATTCCACTCCTTTCCACTCCACTCCACGCCATTCCCCTCCACTCCATTCTTTTCCATTCCACTCCATTCCACTCCACTCCTCTCCATTCCATTCCATTCCATTCCAATCCACTCCAATCCATTCCACTCCACGCTACTCCATTCCATTCCACCCCACTCCACTCCTTTCCATTCCATTCCCTTCCAGTCCATTCCATTCCATTCCACTGAACTCCACTCCACTCCACTCCACACCACACCATTCCTTTCCACTCCATTCCATTCCACTCCTGTCTTTCCATAGGATCTCTAACTGTCACAAAGCCTGGAGTACAGTGACTCAATCTCAGCGCATATTTCTTTTCACCATTCCATTGCATTCCATTCCATCCCATTCCATTCCATTCTATTGCACTGCACTACACTACACTACACTCCATTCCATTACAGTACATCGCATTCCATTAGAATCCATTCCAGTCCACTCCACTCCACTCCATTCCATTCCACTTCACTCCACTCCAATTCACTCCATGCCATTGCATTCCATTCAATTCCATTCCGTTCCATTCCTTTCTATTTCAATCAACTCAACTCTATCCAACTCCATTCCACTTCATTCTGCTTCACTCCAATCCATTCCATTCCACTCCACTACACTCAATTCCGTTCCACTGTACTCCACTCCGCTCCTCTCCATTCCACTGCATTTCATTCCATGCCATTCCATTCCACTCCAATCAATCCCATTCTACTCCATTACACTCAACTCCATTGCCTTTCACTCCATTCAACTGCACACCACTCCGCTCCACTCCACTACATTCCACTCCACTCCATTCCACTCCACTCCACTCCAATCCATTCCATTCCATTCCGTTCCAATCCACTCAACTCCATTCCACTCCACTCCATTCCACTCCACTCCACTCCATTCCACTTCTCTGCACTAAACTCCACTCCACTCCATTCCACTCCACTCCACTTCATTCCACTTCTCTCCACTAAACTCCACTCCACTTCATTACACTCCATTCCATTCCATTCCATTCCATTCCTTTCCTATCCATTCCACTCCACTCCACTCCATTCCATTCCATTCCCTTCCGATCCATTCCATTCCATTCCAATCCACTCCAATCCACTCCACTCCACTCCACTCCACTCCATTTCATTCCACTCCATTCCATTCCATTCCTTGATTTCCATAGGTTCTCACTCTGTCACACAGGCTGGAGTATAGTGGCTCAATGTCAACTCACATTCCTTTTCACCATTTCATTGCATTCTATTCCATCCCATTTCATGCCTTTCTGTTGCACTCCACTCCCTCCACTGCATTCCATTCCACTGCATTGCATTCCATTCGAATCCATTCCATTCCATTCCATTCCACTTCACCCCATTCCACTCCACTCCATATCATTCCAATGCATTCTATTTCATTCCCTTGCATTACACTCCTTTCTTTCGACAGGATATCACTCTGTCCCACAGGCTGTAGTGCAGTGCCACAATCTCAACTCACATAATATGTCATCTTTCCTTTGCGCTGCATTCTATTCCATTGTATTCCTTTGCATTCCATTCCATTCCATTCCTTTCCATTCAATTGCTTTTAATGCCACTCCGTTCCAATCCACTCCACTCCACTCCATACCATTCCCGTCAACTCCACTTCACTCCACTCTACTCAATTCCACTCCATTCAATTCCATTCCATTGCTTTCCATTCCACTCCATTCAATTCCACTCCATTCCATCCCACTGCATTGCATTCCATTCCACTCCATTTCATTTCACTCCACTCCACTCCAATGAATTCCAAACAAATCCATTCCACTCCACTCCATTCCCGTCCAGTCCACTCCATTAAACTCATCTCCACTCCATTCCACTCCACTCCAATCCACTAAATTCTACTCCACTACAATCCACTACACTCCACTCAACTCCATTCCATTCCACTCCATTTCATTCTTTTCCACTCCCTTCCAATCCACTCCATTCAACTACACTTCATTCTATTCCATTCCTCTCCCCTTCACTCCATTCCATTCCACTCCGTTGCACTTAACTCCAATCCATTCCACTCCACACCCCTCCAGTCATTTTCACTCCATTCCATTCCACTCCACTCCACTCCTCTCCACTGCATTCCATTCCATTCCATTCCATTCCATTCCATTCCATTGCATTCCATTCCATTCCATTCCATTTCATTCCATTCCATTCCATTCCATTCCATTCCATTTCATTCCATTCCATTCCATTCCATTCCATTCCTTTCCCCTCCATTCCACTCCACTCCTCTTCAATCAACTCCAATCCACTCCAATCCATTCCATTCCATTCCCTTCCACTGCATTCCATTCCATTCCTTTATTTCGAGAGTATCTCACTCTGTCACCCAGTCTGGAGTGTGGTGGCACAATCTCACCTGCTGTTCTGTTCCGTTCCATTCCGTTCTGCTCCACTTCTCTCCTCTCCACCCCATTCCAATGTGCTCCATTCCACTCCACTCCACTAAACCATATTCCATTACATCCGATTCCAGTACACTCCATTCCACTGCTCTCCACTCCACTGCACTCCACTGCACTCCATTCCACTCCATCCAATTCCATTCCACTCCATCCAATTCCATTCCACTCCATTTCACTAAACTCAACTCCACCCCACTCCACTCCACTTCATTGCAGTCCTTTACACCCTATTCCGTTCCTCTCTATTCCACTCCACTCCACTCCACTTCACTCCACTCCACTCAACTCCAGTCCACTCCATACCATTCCATTCCACTGCATTCCATTCCATTCCTTTCTTTCAAGAGAATCGCTCTCTGTCACACAGCATGGAGCGCAGTTTCACAATCTCAGCTTCCATTGCATTCCATTCCATTCCATTACGTTACTTTCTATTTCAATCCACTCCTCTCTACTCTACTCCATTCCACTCCATTCCCCTCCACTCCAATTCATTCCATTCCACTCCACTCCACTTCATTCCATTCCACTCCATGCTACTCCGATACACTCCTCTCCATTCCACCGCATTCCATTCCATTCCGTTTCACTCCACTCCATACCATTCTTCCCCATCACACTCCATTATTTTGCATTCCATTCCATTAAACTGCTCTCCACTCCACTCCTCCCCTTTCCATTTCACTCTATTCCACTTCACTCCACTCCATTCCAAGCCAATTTAATCCATTCCATTCCATTTTATGCCAATGCACTCCACTCCACTCCATTCCATTCCACTACACTCCACTCCAGTCTACTCCATTCTACTTTACTCTGTTCCATTCCGTTCTATTCCAGTCCACTCCAGTCCATTAAATTCCATTCCACTCCACTCCACTTCATTCCATTCCACTACACGCCACTTCAATACACTGCCCTCCATTCCACTACATTCCATTCCATTCCGTTTCACTCCACTCCTTACCATTGTACCCCACTACACTCCATTATTTTGTATTCTATTCCATTCCACTGCACTCCAGTCCCCTCTTCCCCTTTCCATTTCACTCCATTCCACTTCACTCCACTCCATTCCACGCCACCTTAATCCATTCCATTCCATTTTATTTCATTGCACTCCACTCCACTCCATTCCATTCGACTACACTCTGCTCCAGTCTACTCCATTTGACTTTACACCATTCCATTCCATTCCGGTCCACTCCATTCCATTCCATTCCATTTCATTCCATTCCATTCCACTCCACTCCACTCCATTCCACTGCACTCCAATACATTCCATTCCTCCCCATCCATTCCACTCCACTCCACTTCATTCAACTTCTCTCCAGTCAACAGCACTCCACTCCTTTCCTCTCCACTCCATTCCATTCCATTCCGCTCCACTCCACTCCATTCCATTCCTTTCCAATCCATTCCATTCCATTCCAGTCCACTCCAGTCTTCTCCAATCCACTCCACTCCACTCGACTCCACTCCACTCCACTCCACTCCATTCCGTTCCACTCCATTGCATTCCATTCCTTTCTTTCCATAGGATCTCACTCTGTCACAAAGGCTGGAGTTGAGTGGCTCAATCTCAGCTCACATTTCTTTTCACCATTCCATTGCATTCCATTCCATACCCTTCCATGCCATTCTATTACACTCGAATCCTCTACACTCCACTCCATTCAATTCCACTCCATTCCATTCCATTCCTTTCTTTCCATAGGAACTCACTCTGTCACATATGCTGGACAACTGTAGCTCAATATCAGCTCACATTTCTTTTCACCATTCCATTGCATTCCATTGCATCCCATTCCAAGCCATGCTATTACACTCCACTCCACTCCACCCCATTCCATTGCACTGCATCACATTACATTCGAATCCATTCCACTCCACTCTACGACAGTTCACTCCACTAAACTCCACTCCATTCCATTCCAATCCGTTCCATTTCACTCCATTACATTCCACTCATTTCTTTCGACAGGATATCGCTGTTTCAAAAAAGCTGTAGGGCAGTGGAACAATCTCAGCTCACATTATATGTCAACTTTCCTTTGCATTGCATTCTATAACATTGCATTCCATTGCATTCCATTCCATTCCGTTCCATTCATTTACATTCAATTGCGTTCCACGCCCCACTCTAATACATTCCATTCCATTCACGTCCACTCCATTCCACTTCATTCCACTCCATTCCACTCCACTTCACTTATTTCCATTCCATTCCATTCTATTGCACTGCATTCCATTACACTCCACTCTATTCCTGTCCACTCGACTCCATTCCACTGCACTCCACTCCATTCCATTCCATTCCATTCCATTACTGTCCACTCCACTCCATTCCATTCTATTCCATTCCATTACTGTCCACTCCACTCCATTCCCATCCACTCCACTCCATTCCACTACATTCCATTCCACTCCGCTCCACTGTATTTCACTTCACTCCATTCCATTACTTTCCATTCCAGTCCACTCCACTCCATCCACTCCGTGCCTTTCCACTCAATTCCATTCTACTCCACTCCATTCCATTCCACTTCATTCCACAGCATTCCACTCCATCTACTAAATTCCGGTAAATTCCTTTCCATTCCATTCCACTCCACTCCACTCCAATCTTATCCATTCCACTCCAAACCACTCCACTCCATCTAATTCAATTCCATTCCATTCCATTCCCCTTCACTAAATTCCATTCCACACCACTCCATTCCATTCCACTACACTCCAGTACACTCCATTCCACTCCATTACATTCCACTCCATTACACTCCACTCTATTCCATTCCATTCTGCCAACTGCACCCCACTCCGTTCCATTGCACTCCATTACACTCACTCCATTCAATTCCAGTCCATTCCATTCCACTCCATTACACTCATTTCCGTTCCATTCCACTCCACTCCACTCCTTTCCACACCACTCCACTCAATTCCACCCAATTCCATTCCATTCCTCTCAACTCAATTGCATTCCATTCCACAAGACTCCACTCCCCTCCATTCCACTCCATTACACATCATTAAATTCCACTCTACTCCACGGCAATCCATTGAATTCCATTCCACTGCACTCCACTCCACTCCATTCCATTGCAGTCCATTCCACTCCATTTCTTTGCATTCCATTCCATTATATTCCGTTGCATTCCACTCCATTCCATTTCACTCCACTCCTCTCCTTTTCTTTCCACTCTCCCACTCCACTCCATTCCATCCCACTCCACTCCATTCCAGTACACTCTACTACATTCCATTCCATTCCATTCCACGCCATTCCACTCCATACCATTCCATTCCATTTCACTGCATTCCAGTCCACTCCAATCTAATCCACTCCATTCCATTAAATTCCACTGCACACCTCTCCATTACATTCCAATCCATTCCAATCCACTCCATTCCCTTCCATAACATTCCACTCCATTCCAATCGAGTTCACTCAATTCCAGGCCATTCTATGGCACTCCACTCCATTCTCTGCCATTCCATTTTATTCTACTCCATTCCATTCCATTCCACTCCATTGCATTCCATTCCACTCCAAACCACTACATTCCATTCAATTCCACTCCATTTCAGTATATTATACTCCATTACACTCCACTCAACTCCATTCAACTCCATTCCACTCCATTCCACTCTTTTCAATTCCACTCCGTATCACTCCATTCCATTCCATTCTGTTAATCTCCACTCCACTCCACTCCATTCCATTCCACTCCATTTCACTCTACTCCATTCTATTACGCTCCACTCTACTCCACTCCTCTCCTCTCCATTCCACCCTGTTCCATTCCTCTCCATTCCACTCCAATCCACTCCATTCCACTCAAATCAAATCCATTCCAATCCAATTCATTCCTGTCTACTCCATTCCACTCCACACCACTCCATTCGATTGCTCTCCAAGGCAGTCCACTGCACTCCATCCCCCTCCCATCCATTCCATTCCATTCCATTCCATTCTACTGCATTCCATTCCAGTCTACTCGATTGCACTCCACTCCATTCCACTCTACTACATTCCGTTCCATTCTATTAAACTCCATTCCACTCCACTCCACTATTTAATACTCCACTACGCTTCATTCCATTCCATTTCATTCCACTCCACACCATTCCATTCCACTGTATCCAATTGCATTTCAATCCATTTCTTCCCATTGCATTCCACTTCATTCCATTCCAGTGCACTCCACTCCTTTCCACTCCACTCTACTCCACTGAATTCAACTCCAATCCATTCCACCCCACTCAATTACATTCAAATACACTCCAGTTCTTTCCATTCCACTGCATTCCTCTCCATGCCACTCCACTGTATTCCATTCTATTCCATTCCATTCCATTCCACTCCACTCCATTCACTTCCATTCTAATACACACCACTCCAGTCCATGCACTCAACTCCACTCCTCTCCATTCCACTTAATTACACTACACTCCATTCACTTACTTTCTAATCCACTAAACTCCATTCCATGCAATTCCAATCCACTCCATTCCATTCCATTACACTCAATTCCATTCCATTCCACTCCATTCTAGTCCATTCCACTTCATTCCATTCCACTCAATTCCACCCACCTCTACTTCACTCCTCTCCATTCCATTCCATTCAGTTCCACTCCACTATATTCCATTCCCGTCCACTCCATACCATTCCACTCCACTACATTCCATTCCCGTCCACTCTATACCATTCGTCTCCATTTCTCTGCTCTACACTCCTTTCCACTCCATTCCACTCCATTTCTTTCCATTCCATTCAACTCCATTCCATTGCATTCCATTCCACCCCACTCCAGTCCACGCCAGTCCAGTCCACTCCATTCCAATCCACTCCACTCCATTCCATTCCATTCTACTCTCTGCTCAACTCCATTCCATTCCACAGCATTCCACTCCACTCCACACCACTCCAATACACTGCATTCCATTCCAATCCATTCCATTCCACTAATTCCCCTCACTTTCTCTCCATTCCAGTCCACTCCATTCCTTTCCACTCCACTCCCTTCCTTTCGACTCCACTCCATTCTTTTCCATTCCACTCCATTCCACACCACTCCACTCCATTCCATTTCACTCCACTATGTAACACTCCACTGCACTCCATTCCATTCCGTTCCAATCCAATGAACAAAATTCCAAAGCATTCCCCTGGATTCCACTCCACACCACTCCATTCCACTCCACACCATTCCATTCCATTCAGTTTCACTCCACTCCATTCCATTACCATCGACTCCATTCCATTCCCCTGCACTACACTCCTTTCCAATCCGTTCTATTCCATTCCTTTCCACTCCATTCCACTTCACTCCATTGCATTCCATAATACTCCACTCCATTCCACTACTAACCATTCCACTGCATTGCACTCCACTCCACTAAATTCCTTTTCATTCCACTTCTCTCCACTCCATTCCAGTCCATTCCACATCATTCCACTCCACTCCACTCCACTCCAATACAGTGCATTTCATTCCACTCCATTCCATTCCACTCCATTCCAATACACTCCACTCCATTCCAGTCCACTCCATTCCACTCCAATCTATTTCACTCCATTCCATTCATTTCCATTCCACTACATCCCACACCAGTCCATTCCATTCCTCTCCACTCCACAGCATTCCACTCCACTGCACTCCATGGCATTATGTTCCATTCCAATCCACTCAATTCCAATACAGTCCCCTCCACTCCACTCCACTCCATTCCATTCCATTCCATTGCATTCCATTCCATTCCGTTCCTTTCCACTCCACTCTACTCCATTCCATTCCACTCCACTGCACTCTATTGCACTCCAATCCTCTCCACTCCACTTTACTCCACTCCACTCCATTCCATTCCACTCCATTGCATTCCACTATTTTCCACTCCACTCCACTCTACTCCACTAGATTGCATTACATCCGATTCCATTCCACTCCATTCCAATTTACTGGACTGCACTGCACTCCTTTCCACTCCAACCCATTTCGTTTCAATCCACTCCACTCCACTACACTATACAACACCCTACTCCACTTCATTCCATTCCATTCCGTCCCATTCCATTTCTATTCCATTCTTTCGTGAGTATCTCACTCTGTCAATCAGCATGTAGAGCAGTGGGACAATCTCAACTTCTATTTCATTCCATTCCATCCCACTCCACTCCACTCCATTCCACTCTAATCCACTCCACTCCACACCACTCCATTCCACTCCATCCCTCTCCATTCCATTGCACTCCATTCCAGTCCATTCCATTCCTTTCCATTCCACTCCTCTCCACTCTACTCCACTGCATTACATTCCATTCCAATCCATTCCATTGCATTCCAGTCCATTACATTCCATTCCACTACACTACACTGCGTTCCATCCCACTCCATTCCACTCCATTCCTCTCCACTCCACTCCATTCCACTCCACTCCACTTCCTTCCAATCCATTGCATTCCATTCCACTCCATTCCATTCAATTCCACTCCATTACAGTCCATTCCACCCCATTCCACTCTACTCCACTCCACTCTATTCCACTCCATTCCACTCCACAGCATTCCAAAACATTCCATTCCACACCATTGCACCGCACTCCACTCCACTCCACCACATTACAATCCATTGAATTCCATTCCACTGCACTCTACTTCTCTCCACTACACTCCTTTCCGTTCTTCTTCACACACAAGCACTACACTACACTCCAGTCCTTTCCAGTCAACTCCATTCCATTCCATTTCACTCCATTCCTTTCCGCTCCAGTCCATTCAATTCCACTCCATTACAATCCATTCCAATCCATTTCAGTCTACTCAACATTACTACATTCCACTCCATTACTCTCCATTCCATTGCACTCCATTCCATTCCACACCATTCTTCCCCACACCACTCTATTCCACCACACTCCCATCCATTCCATTCCATTCCACTCCACTCCACTCCAGTCCACTTCTCTCCGTTCCACTCCACTACCCTGTAATCCACTATACTCCACTCCTTTACACTCCACACCATTCCTGTCAATTCTACTCCATTCCACTCCACTCAATTCCATTCCATTCCATTCCATTCCATTCCATTCCACACCATTCACGTTGATTCCACTCCTTTCACCTGCACTCTGCTGCACTCCATTCCACTCCATTCCATTCCATTCAATCCCACTCCATTCTTCTCCTCCCCATTTAATTCCACTCCACGCCACTCCACTCCACTCTATTCCATACTGCTCCATTCTTTTCCACTCTATTCTACTTCACTCAAGTCAATTCTACTCCACTCCATTCCATTCCATTCAATCCCATTCCGTTCCATTCCACTCCACTCCATTCCACTCCGTTCCACTCCACTCCATTTCACTGCACTCCATTCCAATTAATTTCTTTCCATTCCAATTCACACCATTCCATTCCCCTCCACTCCATTGCACTCCACTCAACTCCATTCCATTCCATTCCTTTCCTGTCCACTCCATGCCATTTCACTGCACTCCATTCCATTCCCCTCCACTCCTTTCCATTTAATTCCCTTCCGCTGTACTCCACTCCACTCCACTCCACTCCATTCCACTACATTGAAGTCCATTCCATTTCTCTCCATTCCACTCCATTCAATTCCATTCCATTCAATTCCATTCTACTCCATTCCACTACATTTCACTCCATTCCACTCCACTGCCCTCCACTCCTCTCCATTCCATTCCAATCTACTCCGTACCCTTTCATTCCATTCCACTCCTTTCCACTCCACTCCATTCCACTCCATTCCACTCCATTCCTCTCCATTCCAGGCAAGTAATCTCCACTCCATTCCATTTCATTCTATGGCAATCCACTCCACTCCATTCCATTCCTAACCATTCTGCTCCAATCGATTCCACTCCACTCCACTCCTCTCCATTCAATTCCACTCCGCTCCATTCCACTCTACTCCACTGTAATCCATTCCATTCCATTCCATTCCATTAAATTCCATTCCAGTCCATTCCACTCCATTCCACACCACTGCACTCCATTACAGTCCATTTGCCTCCATTGCTCTCCATTCCGTTCCACTACATTCAACTTCCCTCCATTTGGAATGGAGAGTGTTGGAGTGGAATGGAATGGAAAGGAATGGAATGGAAAGGATTGGAGTGGAGTGGAATGGAGTGGAATGGAATAGAATGGAGTGGAATGGAGTGAAACGTAATGGAATGGAATGGGGAGGATTAGAGTGGAATGGAATGGAGTGTATTGAAATGGAGTGGAGTGGAGTGGAATGGAATGGAATGGAGTGGATTGTACTTGAGTTGATTGGAGTGGAATGGAGAGGAATGGAATGGAATGGAGTGGATTGTACTTGAGTTGATTGAAGTGGAATGGAGAGGAATGGAATGGAGCGGAATTTAATGGAGTGGAGTGGAGTGGATATGAGTAGAGTGGAGATGAATGCAATGGAGAAGAGTGGAATGGATAGGAGTGAAATGGAGTGCAGTGGAGTGCAGTGGAATGGAATGGAATTGAGTGCAGTTGAGTGGAGTGGCCTGGCATGGATTGGAAAGGAATGGAATGGAGGAGAGGGGACTGGAATGGATTGGAGTGTAACGGAATGGAACGGAATGGAATGGAGTCGTGTGGACTGAAGTGGATTGGAGTGGAATGGAGTGGAGTGGAGTGGAAAGAAAAAGAGTGGAGTGGTGTGGAACGGAATTCAGTGGAATGGAATGGAATGGAATGGAGTGGAATGGAAAGGGGTGGAGAGAAATGGAGTGCAATAGAATGGAGGCGAGTGGAGTGCAGTGGAATGGAGTGGAAATAAGTGAAATTGATTAGTGTGGAGTGGAGTGGAGTGGAAAGGAATAGAGTGGAGTGGAATGGTTTGGAATGGAATACATTGGTGTGCTGTGGAATGGAACGGAATGGAGTGGAGTGGCGTGGAATGGAATGCAGTGGAATACAGTCAAATAGGGTGGAATGGATTGGAATGGAATGGAGTGCAATGGAAGGGAACGGAATCGTGTGGAATGGATTGGAGTGTTGTGGAGTGCAGAAGAGTGTACTGGAATGAAATTGAGTGTAGTGAAGTGGAATGGAATGGAGTGGAGTGGAGTGGAATGGAAAGAAGTAAAGTGGAATGGGTTGGGTGGACAAGAGTGGAATGGAGTTTAATGGAATGCAGTGGAATGGAGTGAAGTGGAATGTATTGGAATGCAGTGGAATGGAATGGAATGGAATGGAAAGGAATGGAACAGAATGGAGTGGATTGGAATGGAGTGGAGTGGAGTCTATTGGAGTGGAATGGAGTTGAGTGGAGTCGAAAGGAAGGAAATGGAATGTAATAGAGTGAAATGGAATGGATTGGAGTGTAATGGAGTGGATTCGAGTGCACTGGAGTCGAATGTAATGGAGTGGAGAGGAGTGGAGAGGAGTGGAGGGTAGTGGAATGAAATGGAATGGAATGGAATGGAGTGGACTGCAGTGGAGTGGAGTGGAATGGAATGGAGTTGAATGGAATAGAGAGGAGTGGAATGGAGTGAAATGGAACGAAATAGAGTGGAATGGAGTGGAATGGAATGAAATGGTGTGGAATGAAATGGAATACACTGGAATGGAATGGAATGCCATGCAATGAAGTAGAGTTAAATGCAATGTAGAGCAGTGGAGTGCAAAGGAGTGGAATGGAATGGAATGGAATGCAGTGGAGTGGAGTGGAATGGAGTAGAATGGATTAGAATGCAGTGGAGTGGAGTGGAATGGAATGGAATGGAGCGGATTGGAGTGGAATGAAGTGGAGTGGTGTGGACTGGAATAGAATGGAATGCAATGGAGAGGAGTGGAGTGGAATGGAATGGAGTTGAATTATGTGGAGTGGAGTGGAATGGAATGGAATGGAGTCGAGTAGAATGGAATGGAGTGGAATGGAATGGAGTGGAATGGAATGGAGTAAAATGGAATGGAATGGAGTGGAGTGGAGTTGGGTAGAGTGCAGTGGAATGGAACCGAGTGGAGTGGAATGGAATGGAAAGAAATGGAGGGGAGGGGGTGGAGCGCTGTGGAAAGGAGTGGAAATGAGAGGAAGGTAGTGGAATGGACTGAAATGTAGTGGAAAGCAGTGGAATGGAGTGGAGTGGAATAGAGTGGAATGGAATGGGTCGAATGGAATGAATTAAATTGGAAGGCAATGGAGTGCAGTGCATTAGAATGGAGTGGAGTAGAATGGAATGGAATAGATTGGAGTGGATTGGAGTGGAGAGGACTGGAAATGAGTGGAATGTAGTGGATTGGAATGGAGAGGATTGGAGTATAATGGAATGGAATGGAGTGGAGTGGAATGCAGTGGAATGCAATGTAGTGGATTGGAGGAGAAAGGAGAGGAATGGAGTGGAGTGGAATAGAGTGGAATGGACAGGAATGGAGTGGAATGGAATGGAGTAAAATGGAATGGAATGGAGTGGAGTGGAATGTACTGGAATGGAGTGGAATGAAATGGAATGGATGGAAATAGAATGGTATGGCAGGGAATGGAGTATAGTGGAGTGGAATGGAATGGAGTGGAGTGGAATGGAATAGAGTGGACTGGAATAGAATGGAATGGAATGTAGTGAAAATAAATGGAATAGAGTGGAGTGGATTGGAGTGGAATGGAGTGGAGTGGAGTCTATTGGAGTGAAATTGATTTGAGTGGAGTGGAAAGGAAGGAAGTGGAATGGAATAGAGTGGAATGGAATGGGATGGAGTGTAATGGAGTGTAGGGGAGGGCACTGGAGTGGAATGTAATGGAGTGGAGAGGAGTGGAGAGGAGTGGAGTGTAGTGAAATGAAAAGGAACGGAATGGAATGGAGGGGACTGCAATGGAGTGGAGTGGAGTGGAATAGAAAGGAACGGAATGGAGTGGAATGGAGTGGAGTGAAATGTAATGGAGTAGAGTGGAATGGAGTGGACTGGAATGGAATGGTGTGGAATGAAATGGAATGCACTGCAATGGAATGGAGTGAAATAGCATGGAATGGAGTAGAGTTGAATGCAATGTAGAGGAGTGGAATGCAAAGGAGTGGAAAAGAATGGAATGGAATGGAACACAGTGGAGTGTAATGGAATTGAATGGAATGCAGTGGAGTGGAGTGGAATGGAGTAGAAAGGATTAGAATGCAATGGAGGGTAATGGAATGGAATTGAATGGAGCAGAATGGAGTGGAATGAAGTGGAGTGGATTGGAATGGAATAGAACGAAATGTAATGGAAAGGAGTGGAGTGGAATGGAGTAGAGTTGAATTATGTGGAGTGGAGCAGAATGAAATGGAATGGAATCGAGTGGAATGGATTGGTGTCGATGCAATGGAGTGGAATGGAATGGAGTGGAATGCAATAGAG
This sequence comes from Pongo abelii, assembly GCF_028885655.2. Classification (NCBI taxonomy): domain Eukaryota; kingdom Metazoa; phylum Chordata; class Mammalia; order Primates; family Hominidae; genus Pongo; species Pongo abelii. Next base: position 12,603,788 of record NC_072007.2, read on the forward strand.
TGGTTTGGAATGGAGTGGAATGGAGTGGACTGGAAATAAAGGAAATAGAGTGGAGTGGAGTGGAGTCGAATGGAATGGAGTGGAGAGGAAAGGATTTGAATCGTATGGAGTGCAGTGCAGTGGAATGGAATGGAATGGAGAGGAATGGAGTGGAGTGAAATGAAATTTCGTTGAATGGAATGGAATGGAATGGAGTGGAATGCAGTGGAGTGCAAAGGAGTTGAATGTCATGCACTGGAATGGAATGGAGATGAGTGGAATGCATTGGAATAGACTGGACTGGAGTGGAATGGAGTGGAATGGAATGGAACAGAATGGAGTGGAATGGATAGGACTGGAGTGGAGTGGAGTGCAGTGGAATGGAATGGAATGGAATCGTGTGGAGTAGAGTGCAGTAGAATGGAATGGAATGGAATGGAGTGGTGTGGAATGAAACAAAGTGGAGAGGACTGGAGAGGAGTGGAATGGATTGGAGTGTACTAGCATGGCGTGGAGTGGAAGGATTGAGTGGAATGGAATGTAATGTAATGGAATGGAGTGGAGTAGAGTGCAATGTAGAGGAAAGGAATGGTGTGAAATAGAATGGACTGGAATGGAGTGGAGTTAATTGGAGAGAAATGGAATGGAGTACAATGTTATGGAGTGGAAGGGAATGGATTGGAGTGATGTGGATTGTAGTAGAATGGAATGGAGTGGAGTGGAATGGAGTCGAAAGTATTGGAGTGGAATTGATTGTAATGGAAAGGAATAGATTAGTGTGGAATTGAGTGGAGTGGTATGAAGTGCAGTGGAGTGGACAGAAGTGTAATGGAGTTGAGTGGAGTGGAATGGAATGGAGTGGAGTGGAGAGGAATGGAATGGAATGGGGTGGATTGGAAAGGAAAAGAATGGAGTGGAATGGGATGGAGTGGAATGGAGTGTAGTGGAGTGGAATGAAGAGGAATTGAATGGGGTGGAGTGAAGTGGAATGGAATGGAATGGAGTGGAGTGGAATGGATTGGAAAGGAATGGAGTGGAGGGCAATGGTAATGAATGAAATGAAGTGGAGTGGAGAGGAGTGGACTGGAATGGAGTGGAATGGAGTGAAACGGAGTTGAGTGGAATGGAGTGAAATGGAGTCGAGTGGAATGGAATGGAGTAGAGTGTAATGGAATGGAGTAGGGTGGTGTGAAATGGAATGAAGCAGAATGGAGTGGAATGGAATGAGTGGAATGGAATGAAGTGTAATGGAAAAGATTGGAGTGTAGTGGAGGGGAATGGAATGGAATGGAGGAGAGTGGAATTGAGAGGAATTGAATGGAGTTGACTGGAGTGCAGTGGAGTGGAGAGCAATGGAATGGAAAGGAATGGAGTGGAGTTCAATGGAATGGAGAGGAGTGGAATGGAATGGAATCGAGTGGATTGGAATGGAATGGAATGGAGTGACATGAAATGGAATGTAATGGAGTGAAGTGGAATGGAATGGAATGGAGTCGATTGGAATGGATTGGAAAGAATGGAGGGCCGTGCAGTGCAGTGGAAACTAATGGAGTGGAGTGGAGTGGACTGGAATTGAGTGGAATGGGTTGGAATGGAGTGGAGGGGTATCTGGCGGAATGGAATGGAATGGAATGGAAAGGAGTGGATTGGAGTGGAATGAATAGGAATGGAGTGGAGTGTATTGGAATGGAATGGAAAGGAATGGAATGGAGCAGAGTTTAAAGGAATGAGGTGGTGTGGAATAGAGAGTGGTGGAGTGGAATGGAATGGAATCTGGTGGATTGGAATGGAATGGAGGGGAGTGGAATGTAGAGTAATGGAACGGAGAGGAATAGAATAAAGTGGAGTGGAGTGGAGTGGATTAGAGTGGAGTTTAATGGAATGGAGTGGAGTGTAATGGATTGAAATGGAATGGAGTGCTGTGGAGTGCAGCAGAATGGAATGGAATAGTGTGGAGTGGAGTGGAGTGGACTGGAGTGGAGTGCAAAGGAATGGAATGCAGAAGAGTGGATTGGAATGGAGGGGAGTGGAATGGAGTGGAATGGAATGGAATGGAATAGAGTAGAGTTGGCTGGATATGGAGTGGAGTAAAGTGGAGTGGAGTGGAATCTAGTGGAGAGGAGGGGAATGAAATTTAGTGGAATGGAATGGAATGGAATGGAGTGCAATGGAAAGGGATGTGGTTGAATGGAGTGCAACGGAATGGAGTGGAGTGTAGTGCAGTAGATTGGAGGGGAAATAAATGGAATGGAGTGGAGTGGAGTGGAAAGGAATGGAGTGTAGTGTAACGGAATGGAATGGAATGGAGTGGAGCTCAGTGGAATGGAATGGAGTGGAGTGGAGTGGAGTGAACTGGAACGCAGTGGAATGCATGGGAATGGAGTGGAGTGGAATGGAGTGCAAAGGAATGGATTGGCGTGGAGAGAAATGGAGTGGAATGTTTTGGAATGGAGTGGAGCGGAGTGGAATGGAATGAAATTTAATGGAATGGAATGCAGTGGAGTAGAGTGGAATAGAGTGGAGTGGAATGGTGTAAAGTGGAGTGGAATAGAGTGGAATGGAATACAGTGGAAAAAAATGGAAAGGAGTAGCGTGCAGTGGAGTGGAATGGAATGAAGTGGAGTTGAAGGGATTGGATTATAATGGAGTGGAGTGCTGTGGAAAGGAAAGAAATGGAGAGGAATGGAGTGAAGTGGACTGAAATTGAGAGGAATGGAGTAGAATGCGGTGGAATGGATTGGAGTGCAACAGACTGGAATGAAATGCAATGGAATGAAATGGAATGGAGTGGAGTGAAATGGAGTGGAATGGATTCGAATGAAGGAGAGTGGAGTGGAATGGAATGGAACGGAATGGAGTGGAGTGGAGTGAAATGGAGTGGAGTGGAATGGAGTGGAGTTGAGAGGAATGGAATGGAATGGATTGGAGTCAAATGGAGTGGAATGGAATGGAGTTGAATGGAGTGGACTGGAGTGGAGTGCAGTGGAATAGAATGAAATGGAATGGAATGGAATGGAGTGGAGTGTAACGGAATGGAGTGGAGTGGAATGGAATGTAGTGGAGTGGAGTGGAGAGGAGTGGAATGGAGTGGACTGGAATGTAGTGGACTGGAAACACTGACAGGAATGGAATGGAATGCAATGCAGTGGAGTGGAGTGGAGTGGAATGGAGAGGAATGGAATAGGGTGGAATGGAATGGACTGGAGTGGAGTGGAGGGGGGTGGAGAGGAATGTGATGGAGCAGAGTGTAATTGAGTGGAACGGAATGGAGTGAAGTGGAGTGTAATAGAATGCAATAGAATGGAGTGGTTAGGAGTGGAATTGTGTGGAATGGAATGGAGTGTAATGGAATGCAAAGGAGTAGTTTGGAATTGATTGTAGTGGAGAGGAGTGTAGTGGACTGCAATAGAATGGAGTGGAGTGTAGTGGAATGGAAAGGATTCGAGAGGAGTTGTATGGAATGGAACGGAGTTGAATGGAAGGGAAAGGAATGGAGCGGAATGGGATGGAGTGGAATGGAGTGGAGTGGCCTGGAATGGAGAGGAATGGAATGGAGTGGAGTGGATTTCATTTGAATTGAAAGGAATGGAGTGGAATTGAGTGGAGTGGACTGGAATGGAGTGGAACGGAGTGGAATAGAGTGGAATAGAGAGGAGTGGATTCGAGTGGAATGGAAAGAATGGATTAGAGAGGAATGGAATGGAGTGTGGTGGAGTGGAGTTGAGTGGAGTGGTGTGGAAAGGAATGGAGTGGAGCAGAATGGAATGGAATTGTTTGGAATGGAATGGGGTGGAATGGAATAGAGTGGAGTGGAATGGAATGCAATGCAATCGATTGGAGTGGAGTGGAGCAGAATGGAATGGATTGCAGGAGAGTGGAATGTAGTGGAATGGAATGGAGTGAAATGGAGTGCAGTGGAGTGCAGTGGAGTGGAATGCAATGGAGTGGAATGGAAGGGAATTGAATGGATTGTAATGGAATGGAGAGGGTTGGAATGGAATGGAATGGAGTGGAGTGGAATGGATTTGAGTGCAATGGAGTGGCTTGCCATGGAATGCAATGGAATGTAATGGAATGGAGAGGGTTGGAATGGAATGGAATGGAGTGGAGTGGAATGGATTTGAGTGCAATGGAGTGGCTTGCCATGGAATGCAATGGAATGGAGTGGAGTGAAGTGGAGTGGACTGGAATGGAGTGGAATGGTGTGGAATGGAGTTTAATGGAGTGGATTGGAATGCAGGAGAATGGATTTGAACAGACTGGAACGGAATGGAATGGAATGCAAACGAATGGAATGGAGGGGAGTGGAGTGGAATGGAGTGCAATGTATTGGAATGGAGTGGGGTGGTGTGGAATGGAATTTCACGGAATGGAGAGGAGTGGAGTGGAATGGAGTGTAGTGTAATGGAGTGGAGTGGAGTGGAATGTAGAGGAATGGAATGGAGTGGCATGGCTTGGAGTGGAGTGGAGTCGAGTGGAGTAGAGTGGAGTTGAATGCAATGGAGTGGAGTGGAATGGATTTTAACTGAATGGAGTGCTGTGGAAGGCAGTGGAATGAAATGGAATGGAGTGGAGTGGAGTGGACTGGAATGGAGTGGAAATGAATGGAATGGAATAGAGTGGACTGGAATGGAGTGGAGTGAAATTGACTGGGGTATAATGGAATGGAATGGATCGGAATGGAGTAGAGTGGACTGGAATGAAGTGGAGTGGAATGCAGTGGAATGGAAAGGAGTGAAGTGGTTTGAAATGGAGTGGATTGGAGTGGAATGGAATGGTGTGGAATGGAACGGAATGGATTGGAATGGAATGAAATGGCATGGAATGGAGTGGAGTGGAGTGGAATGGAGTGGAAAGGATTTGAACGGAGTGGAATGGAATGGAATGATGTGGAGTGGAGTGGAATGGAATGTAATAAAATGGAACGGAATGGAGAGGAGTGGAGTGAAGTGGAAGGGACTGGAATGGAGTTGAATGGAATGGCATGGAGTGGAATGAAATGTGATGGATTGTAACGGAATGGAATCACATGGAATGGAGTGGAGTGGAGGAGAATGGAGTGGAGTAAGGTGGAATGGAGTGGAGTGGAATGGAATGGAGTGGAGTGGAGTGGAATGGAATGGAATGGAATGCAGTTTAGTGGAGTGAAATTCAGTGGAGTGGGATGGAGTAGAGTGGAGTGGAATGGAGTGGAATGGAATGGATTGGACATAAATGGATTGGAGTGGAGTGGAATGGAATGGAGTGGAGTAGAAAGTATTGGAATCGAATGCAGTGGACTGCAGTGGAATCGAATGGAATGGAAAGGAATGCAGTGGAGTGCAATGGAATCGAATGGAATGGAAAGGAATGGAGTGCAGCGGTCTGAAATTGAATGAAATGGAGTGGAATGGAGTGGAGTGCAATGGAGTGCAATGGAATGCAATGGAACGGAATGGTGTGGTGTGGAGTAGAATGGAGTGGAATGGACTGGAATGGGGTGGAATGCGATGGAAGGAATGGAATGGAGTGAGTGGAGTGGAGTGGAGGGGAAGGGTGTGGAATGGAATGGAAAGGAGTGGAGGGGAATGGAATGGAAAGGATTGGAATGAAAGGGAATAGACCGGAATGGAATGGAATGGCATGGATTATAGTGGATTTTAGTGGAATGGAGAGGATTAGAGTGCCATGGAGTGGATTGTTATGGAATGCTGTTGGGTGGAGTGGAATGGATTTGAATGGATTCAAATGTAGTGGAGTGGAGTGGAATGAAATGGAAAAGAATGAAGAGGAGTGGGGTGGAGTGTAGACGAGTAGAATGGTGTGGAGAGGAGTGGAGTGGAATGGAATGAATGGAGTGGAATGAAATGGAAGGAAATGGAGTGGAATACAATGGAATGGAATGGAGTGGAATGGAAAGGAGTGGAGTGTAATGCAGTGCAATGAAATGGAGAGGAGTGGAGTGGAGTATAATGAAATGGAATGGAGTGGATTGGAATGGAACAGAAGGAATGAAGTGGAATTTTGGGGAATGGAGTGGAATCGAGTGGAGTGGAGTGGAATGGAGAGGAATGGACTGGAATGGAGTGGAATGGAATGGAATTAAATGGAGTGGAATGCAAAGGAATGGAGAGGAATGGACTGGAATGGATTGGAATGGAATGGAATGGAGTAGAGTGAAATAGAATGGACTGGAATGGAATGGGTTGGCATGGAATGGAGTAGAGTGGAATGCAATGTAGAAGAGTAGAGTGCAAAGGACTGGAATGCAAAGGAATAGAGTGAAGTGGAGGGGAGCGGATTGGAGTGGAATGGATTGGAACGGAGAGGAGAGGAGTGGAATGGAATGGAATGGAATGGAGAGGATTGGAGTGGAATGGAGTGGAATGGAGTGGAATGTAAAGGAATGAAGAGAAGAGGATTGGAATGGAGTGGAGTGAAATTGTGTGGAGTGAGGTAGACTGGAATGGAATGTACTCGAGTGAAATGCAGTGGATAGGAGTGGAATGGAATGGAATGGAATAGAGTGGAATGGAGTGGAGTGGAGTGGAGTAGACTGAAGTGGAATAGAATGGAGTGTAGTGCAATGGAATGGAAAGGAAGGTAGTGGAGTGGAATGCAGTGGAATGGAGTGGAACGGAGAATAATGTAGTGGAATACCTTGGAATGGAGTGGAATGGACTGGAGTGGAATGGAAAGGAATGGAATGGAGTGGAATGGAGTGGACTGGAATGGAAAGGAATGGAATGGAGTGGAATGAAGTGGACTGGAATGGAGAGGAATGGAATGGAGTGGAATGGAATGGAGTAGAGTGGAACGGAATGTAGAGGAATGGAGTGGAGTGGTGTGGAATTGAGTGGAGTGTGGTGGAATGTAATGGAGTGGAGAAGAATGGAATGGAATGGAGTGGATTGGATTGGAGTGGACAGGAATAGAGTGGAATGGAGTGGAATGGAATGGATTGGAGAGGAATATATTGTATTGGAATGGGGGGGAATGGATTGGAATGAAATGAAGTGGAATTGAGGTGAATGGAATGGTGTAGAGTGGATTGGAATTGAGTGGGGTGGAGTGGAGTTGGGTGGAGTGGAGTGGACTGGAGTGGATTGAAACGCAGTGGAGTGGAGTGGAAGGGAATGGATTGGAATGGAATGGAATGGAATGCAGTGGAATGCAAAGGGGTGGAGTGGAATGGTGTGCAATGGAATTGTGTGGAGTGTAGTGCAGTGGAATGCAGTGGAAACAAATGGAATGGAGTGGAGTGGAGTGGATTGGTGTGGAGTGGAATGGAAAACAGTGTAGTGGAATGGATTGTAATGGAATGTAGTGGCATGCAGTGGAATGGAATGGAATGGAGTGGAGTGGAGTGGAGAGGAGTAGACTGGAATGAAGTGGAATGGGGGGGAATGGAGTGGAATGGAGTGGAGTGGAATGCAGTGGAATGGAATGGAATAGACTGGAATGGAATGGAATGGAATGGAATGGAACCGAATGGAATGAAATGGAATGGAATGAAATGGAATGGAATGAAATATGGAATGGAATGGAGTGGAGTGGAGTGGAGTGGAATGAAGTGCAATGGATTGGAAAGGAGTGGAGTGGAGTGCCATGGAATGTAGCAGAGTGGAGTAGAATGGAGCGGAGTGAAATGGAGTGGAGTGGAGTAGAATGATGTGAAATGGAATGGAGTGGAATGGGATGGAGTGGAGCAGAGCAGAGTTGAATCGAATGTAGTGGAGTGGAATTGATTGGAATTGAATGGAATGCAGTGCAGTGCAGTGGAATGGAACGGAGTGAAGTGGAGTGGAGTGGAATGCACTGGAGTGTAATGGAGTGGAATAGGATGCAATGGAATGTAACGGAGTAAATTGGACTGGAATGGAGTGGAGTGGAATGAAGTGGAGTAGAGTGGAGTGGATTGAAATGGAGTGGAGTGGAGTGGAATGCAATGGATTGGAATGGAATGGAATGGAATGCAAGGCAATTGAAAAGGTTGTAGTGGAATGGAGTGTAGTGGAATGGTTTGGAGTGGAGTGCAGTGGGGTGGAGTGGAAACAAATAGAATGGAGAGGAGTGGAGTGTTGTGGAGTAGAAAGCAATGAAGTGGAGTGGAATGGTTTGAAATGGAATCAGTGGAGTGCTGTGGAATGGAATGGAAAGGAGTGGAGTGGAGTAGAGTGGAGTGGAATGCGGTGGAATGCACTGGAAAGGAGTGGAATGGAATGGAGTGGAATGGAGTGGATTGTGGTGGAATGGAGTTGACTGGAGGTGAAAGGAATGGCATGGAAAGGAAAGGAATGGTGTGGAGTGGAATGGAGTGGAGTGTAAAGGAGTGGAGTGGAGTGCATTGAAGGGGAATTGTATGGCGTGGACTGAAGTGGAGTGGAGTGGAGTGGAGTGGAGTGGAATGAAATGGAATGGAATGTAGCAGACAGGAATGGAATGGATTGAAGTGGAGTGTAGTGGCACGGAATGGAGAGGAATGGAATAGAGTGGAGTGGTGTGGAGTGGAATGGATTTGTGTAGAGTCGAATGGAGTGGAATGGAGTGGAGTGGAGTGGAGTGGAGTATAATGGAATTGAATGGAAGGGAGTGGAATGGAGTGGAATGGAAAGGAATTGAGTGGAATGAAATGGAATGGACTGGAATGGAATGAAATGGATTGGAATTGAGTGGATTGGAGTGGAATGGAGTGGAGAGTAGTGGAAAAGAGTGGAATGGAATAGAATGGAATGGTGGGGGGTTGGAGTGGAAAGGAATAGAATAGAGTGGAATGAAATGGATTGGAGTGGAGTGAAGTGGAATGGACTGGAACGGAGTGGAATGGAATAACTTGGATTGAAAAGAAATTAGAATGGATTCGAATGGAATGGAATGGCATGAAACGGAGTGGAGTGGAGTGGAATTGAGTGGAGTGGGGTGGAATGAAGTGTAAAGGAACGGAATGATGTGGAGTGGAGTGGAATGGAATGGAATGGAATGCAGTTTACTGGAGTGGAATGCAGAGGAGTGGGATGGAGTAGAGTGGAGTGGAATGGAGTGGAATGGAAGGGGGTGGACATAAATGGATAGGAGTGGAGTGGAGTGGAGTGGAATGGAATGGAGTGGAGAGGATTGGAATCAAATGGAATGGAGTGCAGTGGAATCGAATAGAATGGAGAAGAATGGAGAGGAGTGGACTGAAATTGAGTTGAATGGAATGGAATGGAGTGGAATGAAGTGGAGTGCAAAGGACTTGAATGTCATGCAATGGAATGGAATGGAGTGGAGTAGAGTGGAATGGATCGGAATGGACTGGACTGGAGTTGATTGGAGTGGAATGGAATGGAACAGAATGGAGTGGAATGGATAGGACTGGAGTGGAATGGAATGGAGAGGAGAAGAATGGAGTGGAATGGAGTGGAGTGGAGTGGAGTAGAGTGCAGTGGAATGGAATGGAGTGGAGTGGAACTTAATAAAGTGGAGAGGACTGCAGAGGAGTGGAATGGATTGGTGTGTACTGGAATGGCGTGGATTGGAAGGATTGAGTGGAATGGAATGGAATGGAATGGAATGTAGTGGAGTGGAGTGGAATGGAGAGGAATGGAATGGTGTGGAATAGAATGGACTGGAGTGGAGTGGAGTTGAGTGGAGAGAAATGAAATGGATTACAATGTCATGGAGTGGAACGGAATGGATTGGCGTGGTGTGGATTGTAGTAGAATGGAATGGAGTGGAGTGGAATGTATTGGAATGGAATTGATTATAAATGAAAGGAATAGAGTAGTGTGGAATTGATTGGAGTGGTGTGGAGTGGAGTGGAGTGGACAGAAGGGGAATGGAGTAGAGTGGAGTGGAATAGAATGGAGTGGAGTGGAGAGGAATGGAATGGAATGGAGTGGATTGGAAGGGAAAGGAATGGAGTGCAATGGGACGGAGTGGAATGGAGTGGAGTGGAGCGGAATGGAGAGGAATGGAAAGGAGTGGAGTGGAGTGGAAAAAAATGGAATGCAGTGGAGTAGAACGGAATGGAAAGGAATGGAGTGGCGTGCAGTGGTATTGAATGAAATGGAGTGGAGTGGAGAGGAGTGGACTGGAATGGAGTGGAATTGAGTGAAATGGAGTCCAGTGGAATGGAATGGAAAGGAATGGAGTAGAGTGTAATGGAATGGAGTGGGGTGGTGTGGAATGGAATGAAGCAGAGTGGAGTGGAATGGAATGAGTGGAGTGGAATGGAGTGTAATTGAAAGCATCGGAGTGTAGTGGAGCGGAATGGAAAGGAATGGAGGAGAGTGGAATGGAGTGGAATGGAATGGAGTAGTGTGGAGTGCAGTGGAGTGGAGAGTAGTGGAATGGAAAGGAATGGAGGGGAGTGTAATGGAATGGAGAGGACTGGAATGGAATGGAATTGAGGGGACTGGAATGGAAGAGAATGGAGTGGATTGAAATGGAATGTAATGGAGTGGAGTGGAATGGAATGGAATGGAGTGGATTGGAATGGATTGTAAAGAATGGAGGGTCGTGCAGTGCAATGGACTCGAATGGAGTGGAGTGGAGTGGACTGGAATTGAGTGGAATTGGTTGGAAAAGAGTGGAGGGGAATCTAGCGGAATGGATTGGAATGGAAAGGAGTGGATTGGCGTGGAATGGATAGGAATGGAGTGGAGTGGATTGGAATGGAAAGGAATGGAATGGAATGGAGCAGAGAGGAGAGGAATGGAGTGGTATGCAATAGAGTGATGTGGAGTGGAATGGAATGGAATTTAGTAGATAAGAATGGAATGGAGGGGAGTGGAATATAGTGTAATGCAATGGAGTGGAATAGAATAAAGTGGAGAGCAGTGGAGTGGAGTAGACTGGAGTTTAAAGGAATGGAGCAGAGTGTAATGGATTGGAATGGAATGGAGTGCAGTAGAGTGCAGTAGAATGGAATGTAATAGTGTGAAGTGGAGTGGAGTGGACTGGAGTGGAGTGCAAAGGAATGGAATGGAGTAGAGTGGATTGGAATGGAGTGGAGTGTATTGGAGTGGAATGGAATGGAATGGAATAGAGTAGAGTGGGCTGGAACGGAGTGGAGTAAAGTGGATTGGAGTGGAATCTAGTGAAGTGGAGAGGAATGAAATGGAAGGGAATGGAATGGAATGGAATGGAGTGCAATGTAAAGGGGTGTGGTTGAATGAAGTGCAACGGAATGGAGTGGAGTGTAGTGCAGTAGAATGGAGTGGAAATAAATGGAATGGAGTGGAGTGGAGTGGAAAGGAGTGGACTGGAGTGGAATGGACTGGAAGGGAATGCAGTGGAGATCTGTGGAATGAAATGGAGTGGAGTGGAGTCGACCGGACTGGAATGTAGTGGAATGCATTGGAATGGAGTGGAATGGAATGGAGTGGAGTGGAATGGAGTGCAACGGAATGGATTGGAGTGGAGTCGAGTGGAAGGGAATGGAGTGGAGTGGAATGGAGTGGAATGTATTGGAATGGAGTGTAGTGGAGTGGAATGGAATGGAATGAAATGGAATGGAATGCAGTGGAGTGGAGTGGAATAGAGTGGAGTGGAATGGTGTAGAGTGGATTGGAATAGAGTGGAATGGAATACAGTGGAAAAAATGGAGAGGAGTGGCATTCAGTGGAGTGGAATGGAATGAAGTGGAGTTGAAGGGATTGGAATATAATGGAGTGGTGTGCTGTGGAATGGAAAGGAATGGAGAGGAATGGAGTGGAGTGGACTGAAATTGAGAGTAATGGAGTGGAATGCGGTGGAATGGGTTGGAGTGCAACAGACTGGAATGGAATGCAATGGAATGAAATGGAGTGGAGTGGAGTGGAGGGTAATGGAGTGGAATGGATTCGAAAGAAGGAGAGTGGAGTGGAATGGAATGGAACGGAATGGAGTGGAGTGGAGTGGAATGGAGTGGAGTTGAGGGGAATGGAATGGAATGGAGTGGAGTCAAATGGAGTGGAGTGGAATGGAGTTTAATGGAGTGGACTGGAGAGGAGTGCAGTGGAATCGAATGGAATGGAATGGAGTGGAGTGGAGTGTAAAGGACTGGAGTGGAGTGGAATGGAATGTAGTGAAGTGGAGAGGAGTGAAACGGAGTGGAGTGGAATGGAATGTAGTGAAGTGGAGAGGAGTGAAACGGAGTGGAGTGGACTGGAATGTAGTGGAGTGGAAAGACTGAGAGGAATGGAATGGAACGCAATACCATGGAGTGGATTGGAGTGGAATGGAGCGGAATGGAATAGGGTGGAATGGAATGGACTGGAGTGGAGTGGAGGGGGGTGGAGAGGAATGTGATGGAGCAGAGTGTAACTGAGTGGAACGGAATGGAGTGGAGTGGAGTGGAGTGTAATAGAATACAATGGAGTGGAGTGGTTTGGAGTGGAATGGTGTGGAATGGAATGGAGTGTAATGGAATGCAAAGGAGTAGTTTGGAATTGATTGGAGTGCAGTGGACTGGAATGGAATGGAGTGGAGTGCAGTGGAATGGAATGGAGTCAAGAGCAGTCGTATGGAATGGAATGCAGTGGAATAGAAGGGAAAGGAATGGAGAGGAATGGGATGGAGTGGAGTGGAGTGGAATGCAGAGGAATGGAATGGAGTGGAGTGGAGTGCAGTTGAATTGAATGGAATGGAGTGGAGTTGAGTGGAGTGGTCTGGAATGGAGAGGAACGGAGTGGAATGGAGTGGAATGGAGAGGAGTGGATTCGCGTGGAATGGAAAAGAATGGATTAGAGAGGTATGGAATGGAGTATGATGGAGTGGAGCTGAGTGGAGTGGTGTGGAAAGGAGTGGAGTGGAGCAGAATGGAATGGATTGCAGGAGATTGGAATGGAGGGGAATGGAATGGATTGGAATGGAGTGGAGTGGAGTGGAGTGCAGTGGAGTGGAGTGCAGTGAAGTGGAATGGAATGGAATGGATTGTAATGGAATGGAGAGGGTTGGAATGGAATGGAATGGAATGGAGTGTAGTGGAATGGATTTGAGTGGAATGGAGTGGCGTGCCATGGAATGGAGTGGAATGGAGTGGAGTGAAGTGGAGTGGATTGGAATGGAGTGGAATGCAGTGGAATGGAGTTGATTGGAATGCAGGAGAATAGAATTGAATAGACTGAGTGGAATGGAAAATAGAATTGAAAAGACGGAGTGGAATGGAGTGGACATAAATGGATTGGAGTGGAGTGGAGAGAAGTGGAATGGAATGGAGTGCAGTGGAAAGTGTTGGAATCGAATGGAGTGGAGTGCAGTGGAATCGAATGGAATGGAAAGGAATGGAGTGGAGTGAACTGAAATTGAGTGAAATGGAGTGGAATGGAGTGGAGTGCAATGTAGTGCAATGGAATGCAATGGAACAGAATGGTGTGGAGTGGAGTGGAATGGAGTGGAATGGACTGGAATGGGGCGGAATGGAATGGAATGGAGTGAGTGGAGTGGAATGGACTGGAATGGAGTGGAATGAAATGGAAATGACTAGAGGGGAATGGAATGGAAAGGAGTGGAATGAAAGGGAATAGACTGGAATGGAATGGCATGGCATGGATAAGAGTGGATTTTAGTGGAATGGAGAGGAGTAGAGTGCCATGGAGTGGATTGTAATGGAATGCAGTGTGCTGGGGTGGAATGGATTTGAATGGAATAAAATGTAGTGGAGTGGAGTAGAATGAAATGGAATAGAATGAAGAGGAGTGGGGTGGAGTGGAGACGAGTAAAATGGTTTGGAGCGGAGTGGAGTGGAATGGAATGAATGGAGTGGAAAGAAATGGAATGAAATGGAGTGGAATTCAATGGAATGGAATGGAGTGGAATGGAAAGGAGTGGAGGGGAATGCAGTGTAATGGAACGGAGAGGAGTGGAGTGGAGTATAATGGAATGGAATGGAGTGGAGTGGAAAGCAGCAGAAGGAATGAAGTGGAATTTTGGGGTATGGAGCAGAATGGAGTGGAGTGGAGGGGAATGGAGAGGAATGGACTGGAATGGAATGGAATTAAATGGAATGGAATGCAAAGGAATGGAAGGGAATAGACTGGAATGGATTGGAATGGAATGGAATGGAGTAGAGTGAAATAGAATGGACTGGAATGGAATGGATTGGCATGGAATGGAGAAGAGTGGAATGCAATGTAGAGGAGTCGAGTGCAAAGGACTGGAATGCAAAGGAATGGAATGAAATGGAGTGGAGTGGAGTTGAATGGAGTGGAATGAATAGGAATGGAGAGGAGTGGAATGGAATGGAATGGAATGGAGAGGATTGGAGTGGAATGGAGTGGAATGCAATGTAATGAAGAGAAGAGAAGTGGAATGGAGTGGAGTGAAATGGTGTGGAGTGGGGTTGAGTAGAGTGGAACGTAGTCAAGTGGAATGCAGTGGATTGGAGTGGAATGGAATGGAATGGAATAGAGTGGAATGGAAGGAACTGGAGTGGAGTCGTGTTAAGTAGACTGGAGTGGAATGGAATGGAGTGGGGTGGAATGGGATGTAAAAGAAGGGATGGAGTAGAATGCAGTAGAATGGAGGGGAACGGAAAATAATGTAGTGGAATGCCCTGGAATGGAGTGGAATGGAGTAGAGTAGAATGGAGAGGAATGGAATGGAGTGGATTGGAGTGGACTGGAATGGGGAGGAATGCAATGGAGTGGAAGAATGGAGTAGAGTGGAATGGAATGTAGTGGAATGGAATGGAATGAAGTGGTGTGGAATTGAGTGGAGTGTGGTGGAATGTAATGGAGTGGAGAGGAATGTAATGGAATGGAGTGGATTGGAGTGGAGTGGAGAGGAATGTAATGCAATGGAGTGGACTGGAGTGGAGTGGACAGGAATAGAGTGGAATGGAGTGGAGTGGAATGGATTGGAGAGGAGTATAATGGAATGGAATGGAGGGGAAAGGTATTGATTGGAATGGAATGGAGGGGAAAGGTATTGATTGGAATGAAATGGAGTGGAATGGAGGTGAATGGAATGGAGTAGAGTGGATTGGAATGGAGTGGAGAGGAGTGGAGTGGATTGAAATGGAGTGGAGTGGAGTGGAAGGGAATGGATTGGAATGGAATGGAATGCAGTGGAATGCAAAGGGGTGGAGTGGAATGGAATGTAATGCAAAGGGGTGGAGTGGAATGGAATGCAATGTAATCGTGTGGAGTGGAGTGCAGTGGAATGGAGTGGAAACAAATGGAATGGAGTGGAGTGGAGTGGAGTAGGGTGGATTGGAAACAAATGGATTAGAGTGGAGAGGAATGGTGTGGAGTCGAGTGGAATGGATTAGAATGGGATGGAGTGGAGTGCAGTGGACTGGGATGGAGTGGAGTGCAGTGGAATGGAATGGAAAGGAGTCGAGTGGAGTGGAGTGAACTGGAATGCAGTGGAATGCAGTGGAATGGCGTGGAATGGAGTGGAGGGTATGGAGTGGAATGGAATGTAATGGATAGGATTAGAATGCAATGGATTGGAGTGGAGTGGAGTGGAGTTAAATGAAATGGAGTGGACTAGATTGGAATGGAATGGTATGAAGTGGAATGGAATGGAGAGGAATGGAGTGGAATGGAATGGAGTGTTGTGGAATGGAGTTCAATGAATTGGAGTGCAGAGGAGAGGACTAGAATGGAATGGAATGGAATGGAGTGGAGTGGATTGGAGTGGAATGGAAAGCAGTGGCATGGAGTGGTGTGGAGTGGAGTGCAGTGGAATTGAATGGAATGGAAGGGAATGGAGTCGAGTGGAATGGAATGGATTGGAGTGGAGAGGAGTGCAGTGGAGTGGAATGGAGGGGAGTGGACTTTAACGGATTGGAGTGGAACGAAAAGGAGTAGAATGAAATGGAGTGTAATGGAATGGAGTGTAGTGGAGTGAAATGGAGTGGAATGGAATGGAATGGAATAGAGTGGAGGGGAGTGGAGGAGAGTCGAATGGAGTATTTTCGATACGAGTGGAATGTAGTAGAATGGAATGGAATGGAATGGAATGGAATGGAATGGAACGTAATGGAATGGAATGGAATTAAATGGAGTGGAGTGGAGTGGAATGGAGTGGATTGGAGTCGAATGGAGATGAGTGGAGGGGAAAGAATGGACTGGAATGGAATGGTGTGGACTGGAGTGGAGTGGAATGTAAAGGAGTGGAGTGGAGTACTTTGGAATGGATTGGAATAGAGTGGAGTGGAGTTCAGTGGAGTGGAGTGAAATGAAATGGAATGGAGTGGAATGGAATTGAATGGATTGTAGTGTTATGTAGAGGCATGGAATGGAGTGGAATGGAAGAGAGTGGGATAGAGTTTAGTGGAATGGAAAAGAGTTGAGTGGAGTGGAATGGAATGGGGTGGATTGGAGTGGAATATAATGGATTGGAACGGAGTGGTGTGGAATGGACTGAATCTGAATGGAGTGGAATGGAATGGAATGGTGGAGAATGAAATGGAATGGAATTGAAAGGAAAGAATTGGCACGGTATGGAGTCGCATGGAATGGAATGCAGTCGAGTGGAGTGGAAAGGACTGGAAAGGATTGGAATGGAATGGAATGGTGTGGAGTGGAGTGGAGTAGAACGGAACAGAATGGAACGGAAAGGAATGGTGTGGAGTGCAATGGAATGGAATGGAGTGGAATGGAATGGCATGGATTGGAATGAAGCCGAATGGATTGTAATGGAATGGAATGACATGGAATGAAGTGGAATGTTTTGGAATGGAATGGAGTGGAGTAGAATGGAGTGGAATGTATTGGAATGGAATGGAGTGGAGAAAATGGAATGGAGATGAATGGAGTGGAGTGGAATGGAATGGAGTGGAGAGGAATGGAGTGGAGTGTACAGAAATTGCGTGGAATGGAGTGGGATGGGGTGGAAGGGAGTGGAGTGCAATGGACTGGAATGAAATGAAATGGAATGGAATGAAGTGGAGTGGAGTGCGATGGATTCTAATGGATTCGAATGGAGTGGAGTGGAGTGGGAGGGAATGGAAAGTAATTAAATGGAGTGTAGTGGAATGGAGTTGAATGGAATGGAGTGGAATGGAGTGGAGTACAGTTGAATGCAATGGAATGGATTGGAATGGAATGCAGTGGAGTGGAGTGGAATGGAATGGAATGGAGTGGAATGGAATGTAGTCGAGTGGAGTGGAGAGGAGTGGAATGGAGTGGAGTTAACTGGAATGTAGTGTAGTGGAAGGATTGAGCGGAATGGAATGGAATGCAATGCAATGGAGTGGAGTGGAGTGGAATGGAGTGGCGTGGAGTGGAGTGGAGAGGAATGGAATGGGGTGGGATGGAATGGACTATAGTGAAGTGTAATTGAGTGGAACGGAATTTAGTGGAGTGGAGTGTAATAGAATGTAATGGAGTGGAGTGGTATGGAGTAGAGTGGCGTGGACTGAAATGGAGTGTAATGGAATGGAATGGAGTAGTGTGTAATTGATTGGAGTGGAGTGGAGTGGAGTGGAATTGAATGGAGTGGAGAGGAGCAGAATACAATGGAGATGAGTGGAGTTGTATGGAGTGGAATAGAGTGGAATGGAAGGGAAAGAAATTGAGTTGAATTGGATGGAGTGGAATGGATTGGAGTGGAGTGGAATGGATTGGAGTGGAGTGGAATGGAGAGAAATGGAATTCAGTGGAGTTGAGGGCAGTTGAATGGAATGGAATGGAGTGGAGTTGAGTGGAGTGGACTGGAGTGGAGTGGAATGGAGAGGAGTGGAGTCGAGTGGAATTGGAAATAGTGGAGTAGAGTGGAATGGAATGGAGTGAGGTGGAGGTGAGTTGAGTGGAGTGGTGTGGAAAGGAGTGCAGTGGAGTGGGATGGAATGGAGCTGAATGGAGTGGAATGGAATGGGATTGAGTGGGATAGAATGGAGTGGAATGGAATAGAGTGGAGTGGTGGAGTGGAATGCAATGGAATGGAGGAGAGTGGAATGGAGTGGAATGGAATGGATTGAAAAGCAGTGGAGTGGAGTGCAGTGGAGTGGAGTCCAGTGGAATGGATTGGAATGGAATGGAGTGGATTGTAATGGAATGGAGAGGAGTGGAATGGAATGGAATGGAGTGTATTGGAATGGAATGGAATGGAATGGAGTGGAGTGGAATGGAAAGGAATGGAGCGGAGAGCAATGGAATGGATTGGAGTGTAGTGGAATGTACTGTAATGGAATGGAGTGGCGTGCAGTGGAATGGAATGGAACGAAGTGGAGTGGAGTGGAGTAGACAGGAATGGAGTGGAATGGAGGGGAATGGAGTGGAATGCAGTGGAGTGGAATGCAGTGGAATGGAATAGACTGGAATGGAATGGAATGGAATGAAATGGAATGGAATGGAGTGGAGTGGAGAGGAATGAAGTGCAATGGATTGGAATGGAGTGGAGTGGAGTGGAATGGAATGAAGTGGAGTGGAGTGGAATGGAGTGGAGTAAAATGGAGTGGAGTGGTATGATATGAAATGGAATGGAGTGGAATGGAATGGAGTGGAGTGGAGGGGAGTGGAGTAGAACCGAGTTGAAACGAATGTAGTGGAGTGGAATTGAATGGAGTGCATTGGAGTGCAGTGGAATGGAACGGAATGGAGTGGAGTGGAGTGGACTGGACTGGAATGGAGTGGAAAGGAATGGAAAGGAGTAGAGTGAACTGGAATGTACTGCAGTGTAATGGAGTGGAATGGAATGGAAAGGAATGGAATGGAGTAAAGTGGACTGGAATGGAGTGAAGTGGAATGAAGTGGAGTCGAGTGGAGTGGAGTGGAGTGGATTGAAATGGAGAGGAGTGGAGTGGAATGGAATGGATTGGAAGGGAATGGAATGGAATTTAATGTAATGGAAATGGTTGAAGTGGAATGGAGTGAAGTGGAATAGATTGGAATGGAATTTAGTGGAGTGCTGCGTAATGGAATGGAACGGAGTGGAGTGGAGTGGTGTGGAGTGGAATGCGGTGGAATGCGTTGGAATGCAGTGGAATGGAATGGAGTGGAATGGAGTGGATTGTGGTGCAATGGAGTTAAGAGGAGGTGAAAGGAATGGCACGGAAAGGAAAGGAATGGTGTGGAGTGGAATGGAATGGAGTGTAAAGGAGTGGAGTGGAGTGCATTGGAGGGGAATGGTATGGAGTGGAGTGAAGTTGAGCGCAGTGGAGTGGAATGAAATGGAATGGAATGGAGCAGACAGGAATGGAATGGATTGAAGTGAAATGTAGAGGCATGGAATGGAGTTGAATCGAATAGAGTGTAGTGGTGTGGAGTGGAATGGATTAGAGTAGAGTGGAGTGGAGTGGAATGGATTAGAGTAGAGTGGAATGGAGTGGAATGGAATGGAGTGGAGTGGAGTATAATGGAATAGAATGGAAGGTAGTGGAATGGAGTGGAATGGAATGGAATGGAGTGGAATGAAACTGAATGGACTGGAATGGAATGAAAAGTCTTGGAATTGAGTGGATTGGAGTGGAATGGAGTGGAGTGGAGTGGAAAGGAGTGGAATGGAATAGAATGGAATGGTGTGTAGTGGAGTGGAAAGGAATGGAATAGAATGGAATGGAATGGAGTGGAATGGAGTGAAGTGGAATGGACTGGAAAGGAGTGGAATGGAATAACTTAGATTGGAATGAAATAGAATGGATTGTAATGGAATGGAATGGCATGAAATGGCGTGGAGTGGAGTGGAATTGAGTGGAGTAGGGTGGAATGAAGTGTAATGGAATGGAATGGTGTGGAGTGGAGTGGAATGGAATGGAATAGAATGCAGTTTACTGGAGTGGAATGCAGTGCAGTGGGATGGAGTACAGTGGAGTGGAATGGAGTGGAATGGAATGGAGTGGACATAAATGGATTGGAGTGGAGTGGAGTGGAGTGGAATGGAATGGAATGGAGTGGAGAGGATTGGAATCGAATGGAGTGGAGTGCAGTGGAATGGAATGGAATGGAGAGAAATGGAGAGGCGTAGACTAAAATTGAGTGGAATAGAGTGGAATGGAGTGGAATGGAGTAGGGTGGACTGAAATTTAGTGGAATGGAGTGGAATGGAGTGGAGTGCAATGGAGTGGAATGGAATACAATTGAACAGAATGGTGTGGAGTGGAATGGAATGCAGTGGAATGGACTGGATGGGGGTGAAATGGAGTGGAATGGAATGGAAGGGAGTGGAGTTGAGTGGAATGGAGTGGAATGGAGTGGAATGGAATGGAAAGGAGTGGTATGAAATGGAATACATTGGAGTGGAATGGAATGACAGGGATTTGTTTGGATTTTAGTGCAATGGAGAGGAGTAGACTGCAAAGGAGTGGATTGGAAAGGAACAGAGAGAGATGGAGTGGAATGGAATGGAATGGATTGGTATCTAGTGGAGTGGAGTGGAATTAAACGGAATGTAATGGAGAGGAGTGGGGTGGAGTGGACTAAAATGGAGTGGAGTGGAGTGGAATGGAATGGAATGAAGTGGAGTGGAACAGCATGAAATGGAGTGGAATACAATGGAATAGAATGGAGTGGAAAGGAAAAGAGTGGATTGAAATGCAGTGCAATGGAATGGAGTGGAGTGGAGTATAATGGAATGGAATGGAGTGGTTTGGATTGGAGTGGAGAGGAATGGAGTGGAATTTTGGAGAATGGAGTGGAATGGAGTGGAGTGGAGTGCATTGGAGAGTAATGGACTGGAATGGAGTGGAGTGGAGTATATTGGAATGGAATGGGGTGGATTGGATTGGAGTGGAGAGGAATGGAGTGGAATTTTTGGGAATGGGGTGGAATGGAGTGGAGAGGAGTGCATTGGAGAGTAATGGACTGGAATGGAGTGGAATGTAATGTAATTAAATGGAATGGAATGCAATGGAATGGAGTGGAATTGACTGGAATAGAGAGGAATGGAAAGGAATGGAGTGGAATGAAATAGAATGGACTGGAATGGAATGGAATGGCACGGAATGGAGTAGAGGTGAATGCAATGTAGAGGAGTGGAGTTCAAAGGACTGGAATGGAATGGAATGAAGTGGAGTGGAGTGGAATGGAGTTGATTGGATTGGAAAGGAGGGGAGTGGAGTGCAATGGAATGGAATGAAGCGGAATGGCGTGGAATGGAGTGGAGTAGAGTGGAATGGAATATAATGGAATGGAGAGGAGTGGAGTGGAATGGAGTGGAGTGAAATGGTGCAGAAAGGAGAGAAGTGAAGTGGAAAGTTGTCAAGTGGAATGCAGTGGAGAGGAGTGGAATGGAGTGGAATGGAGTGGAGTGGAATGGAGTTGAGTAGAGTGGAGTGGAATGGAATGGAGAGAACTGGAATGGAATGGAAAGGAATGGAATGTAGTGGAGTGCAGTAGAATGGAGTGGAACAGAGAGGAATGTAGTGGAATGGACTAGAATGGAGTGAAATGGTGTGGAATGGAGTGGAGTGGAATGGATTGGAACGGAATGGAGCTGAGTGGAATGGAATGGAGTGGATTGGAGTGGTGTCAAGTTTTGTGGAATGGATTGGTGTGTATTGGAATGTGATGGAAAGGAGAAAAATGGAATGGAATAGAGTGGATTGGAGTGGAGTGCACATGAATGGAGTGGAATGGAGTGGAGTCGAATGGAACGAAGTGAAGTATAATGGATTGGAATGGAGTGGAGTGGAAAGGAGTGGAGTGGAACGGAGTGGAATGGAAAGGAGTGGAATGAAGGGGAATGGAATGGAGTAGATTGGAATGGAAAGGAATGGAGTTGAGTGGTGTGGAGTGAATTGCAATGGAATGGAGAGGAGTGTAGTGGAATGTAATGGAGTGGAGTGGAATGGAATGAAATGGAGTGGATTGGAATGAAATGGAGTGGGTTGGAGGGGAGTGGACTGGAATGTAGTGGAGTCGACTGGAGTGGAATGAAGAGAACTGGAGTATAATGGAATGGAATAGATTGGTTTGGAATGGACTGGAATGGAATGGAGTGGAATGGAGTGGAATGGAGTGGAGTGGAGTGGAGTGGCATAGATTGTAAGGGACAGGAATGGACTGGAATGGAATGCAATGCAATGAAATGGAATGGAGTGGAATGAAGTGGAATGCACTGGAATGGAGAGAAATGGAATGCAGTGGAGTGGAATGAAATGGAATGGATGAGAATGGAATGGAATGGCATGGAAAGGAGTGGAGTGGAGAGAGGCATTGGGGAGGATTGGATTGGATTGTGGTGAAGTGGAGTGGAATGGAATGGAACAGAATGGAATGGAGTGCAGTGGATTGTAATGGAGTGGAGGGGAAAGTAGTGGAATGGAGTGCATTGTAATCGAATGGAGTGGAGTGAAATGGAGTCGAGTGAAGTGGAACGGAGTGGAATGGAATGTAGCAGAAATAAACGGAATGGAGTGGACTGGATTGGAGTGGAGTGGAATGGAACGGAGTGGAGTGGAATGGATTGGAATGGAATGGAGTGGAGTGCGGTGGAATGGAATGTAATGGAGTGGAGGAGAGTGGAATGGAATGGAGTGGAATAGAGTGAAATGGAGTGTAATGGAGTGCAGTGGAAATGGAGTGGAATGGAATGGAACAGAAGGGTATGGAATGGAGTGAAGAGAAGTGGAATGTAGTGAATTAATTGGGACGGTGTGGAGCAGAGTAGAAGAGAAAGGAATGGAATGGAGTAGAATGGAATGGAAGGTAGTGGAGTGGAATACAGTGGAGTCCAGTGGAATGGAATGGAATGGAGGAGTGGAATGGAATGGAGAGGAGTCGAATGGATTGTAATGGAATAGAGTGGAAATAAATGGAATGGAGTGGAGAGGAATTGTGTGGAATGGAATGGAGTGGAGTGGAATAGATTGGATTGGAATGGAGTGGACTGCAGCGGAATAGAATGGAGAGGAGTCGAGTGGAGTGGAGTGGGGTGGACTGGAATGCAGTGGAATGCAGTGGAATGGCGTGGAATGGAGTGGAGTGGAATGAAGTGAAATCGAATCCAATGGAATGGAGTAGTGTGCACTGGATTGGAATGGAGTGGAGTGGAGTTAAATGGAATGGAGAGGAGTGGATTAGAATGGAATGGAATGAAAAGGAATGGAATGAAGTGGAATGGATTGGAGAGCAATGGAGTGGAATTGAATAGAGTGGTGTGGAATTGAGTGCAATGGAATCAAGTGCAGAGGAGAGGAGTGGAATGGAGTGGAAAGGAACGGAGTAGAATGGAGTGAAATTTAAAGGAGTGGCATGGAGTGGTGTAGAGTGGAGTGCAGAGGAATGGAATGGAATGGAATGGAATCGAGTGGAATGGAATGGAGTGGAGTGCCATGGAATGGAGTGGAGTGGAGAGGAATGCAGTGGAGTGTAATGGAGTGGAGCGGATTTTAATAGAGTGGAGTGGATTGGAAAGGAAGAGAATGAAATGGAATGCTTTGGAATGGAGTTTAGTGAAGTGGAAGGGAGTGGAATGGAATGGAATGGAATACAGTAGAGTGGAATGCAGTGGAGTTGAATGGAGTAGTGTGGATAGGAGTGGAATGGAGTAGAATGGAATGTAATGAAATGAAATGGAATGGAATGGAATGGATTCAAATGCAGTGGAGTGCAGTGGAATGGAGTGGATTGGAGTGGAATGGAGTTGAGTGGAGGGGAAAGTAATGGAATGGAATAGAATGGAATGGAGTTTATTGGAATGGAGTGGAGTGTAAAGGAGTGGTGTGGAATACATTGGAGTGGAGAGGAATAGAGTGGAGTGGAGTTGAGTGGAATGGAATAGAGTAGAGTGGAATGGAGTGGACTGAAATGGAATGTATTGGAGTGTTATGTAGAGGTATGGAACGGAGTGGAATGGAATAGAGTAGAGTGCAATGGAGTGGAATGGAATGGAGTGGAGGGGAGTGGAGTATAATGGACTGGAACGGAATGGAGTGGAATGGTATTAAACGGAATGGAGTGGAATGGAGTGGAATGAAATGGAACGGATTGGAATGGAATGAAATGGCATGGAATAGAGTGGCGTGGAGTGGAAAGCAGTGGAGTGGAGTGGAAAGTAGTGGAATGGTTTGGAATGGAAAGGAATGATGTGGAGTGAAGTGGAATTGGATGGAATAAAATGGAATGGAAAGCAGTGGAGTGGAGTGGAGTATAACGGACCGGAATGGAGTGGAATGGAATGGCATGGATTGGAAACAAATAGAATGGATTATAATGGAATGGAATGGCATGGAATGGAGTGGAATGGTGCGGAATGGAATGGGGTGGAGTGGAATCCATTGGAATGGACTGGAATGGAGTGGAGTGGAGTGGAATGGAATGGAATGGAATACAGTGGAGTGGAGTGGAATGGAACGGAATAGCATGGAATGCAATGGAGTGGAGTGGAATGGAGAAGAGTGGAGTGGAATAGAGTGAAATGGAATGAAGTGGAAAAAATGGAATGGAGTGGAGTGTAGTGGATTGGAATGAAATGGAGTGGAGTGGAAGGGATTGGAATCTAATGGAATGGAGTGCAGTAGAATGGGAAGGAATGGAGCAGAATGGAGTGGAGTGGACTGAAATTTCACGGAGTGGAGTGGAATGGGGTGGAATGGAGTGGAGTGCAATGGTCTGGAATGGAATTCAATGGAATGGAATGGAGTGGAGTGGAGTGCAATGGAGTGGAATGGATTCGAATGGAGTGGAGTGGAGTGGAATGGAGTGGAGTGAAATGGAGTGGAGAGGAGTTGAATGGAATGGAATGTAGTGGAGTGCAATGGACTGGAATGGAGTGGAATGGAATGGCATGGACTGGAATGACATAGAATGGATTGTAATGGAACGCAATGGAATGGAATGGAGTGGAATGGAATGGAGTGGATGGGGTGGGGTGTAATGGAATGGAATACATTGGAGTGGAGTGGAATGAAAGTGAGTGGAATGGGGTAGAGTGCAGTGGAACAGAGTGGAATGGAATGAAGTGGTAAAAATGGAATGTGGTGGAGTGTAGTGGAGTGGAATGGAATGGAGTGGAGTGGAAGGGATTGGAATATGATGGAGTGAAGTGCAGTGGAATGGAATGGAATGGAGAGGAATGGAGTGGAGTGGATTGAAATTGAGTGGAATGGAGTGGAATGAGACGGAATGGAGTGGAGTGCAATGGACTGGAATGGAATGCAATGGAATGGAATGGAGTGGAGTGCAGTGCAACGGAGTGGAATGGATTCGATGGGATTGGAGTGGAGTGGAATGGAATGCAACGGAGTGGAGTGGAGTGGAATGGAGTGGAGTGGAGTTGAATGGAATGGAATGTAGTGTAGTCGAATGCAGTTGAATGGAACGGGGTGGAATGGAATGGAGTGGAGTGAAGTGCAGTGGAATGAAATGGAATGGAACAGAGTGGAGTGGAAAGGAATGGACTGGACTGGAATGTATTGTAGTGGAGTGAAGTGCAGTGGAATGAAATGGAATGGAACGGAGTGGAGTGCAAAGGAATGGACTGGACTGGAATGTATTGTAGTGGAGTGGAGTGGAGAGGAGTGGAATGGAGTCAAGTGGACTGGAATGTAGTGGCGTGGAAGGATTGAGTGGAATGGAATGCAATGCAATGGAGTGGAGTGGAGTGGAATGGAGTGTAGTGGAGTGAAATGGAGAGGAATGGAGTGGGGCGGAATGGAATGGACTGGAGTGGAGTGGAGGGTGGTGGAGAAGAATGGAATGGAGGAGAGTGAAATAGAGTGGAACGGAATGGAGAGTAGTGGAGTGTAATAGAATTTAATGGAGTGGAATGGTTTGGAGTGGAATGGCGTGGAGTGGAATGGAGTGTAATGGAATGGAATGGAGTAGTGTGGTATTGATTGGACTGGAGTGGAGTATAGTGGACTGCAATGGAGTGGAGTGGAGAGGAATTGAATGGAATGAAGTCGAGTGGAGTTGTATGGAATGGAATGGAGTGGAATGGAAGGGAAAGGAATGGAGTGGAATGGGATGGAGTGGGATGGAGTCGAGTGGAGAGGAATGGAGAGGAATGTAACGGATGGGAGTAGAGTGTAGTGATATGGAATGGAATTGAGTGGAGAGGAGTGGAGTGGACTGGAATGGGGAGGAATAGAATGGAGTGTAGTGGAACGGAATGGAATGGACTGGAGAGGAATGGATTGGAAAGGAATGGAGTGGTGTGCAGTGGAATGGAATGGAATGGGGTGGAGTGGAGCGAATTGGAGTGGACTGGAATGGAGTGTAATGGGGTGGAATGGAGTGGAGGGGAATGGAATTGAATGGAATGAAATGGAGTGGATTGGAATGGAATGGAATGCAATGGATTGGAATGGAATGCAGCAGAGCTGAGTGGAATGGAGTTGAAGGGAATGGAAAGGAATGGAATGGAGTGGAATGTATTGTAGTGGAGTGGAGTGGAAAGGAGTGGAATGTATTGTAGTGGAGTGCAGTGGAGAGGAGTGGAATGGAGTTGAGTGGACTGGAATGTAGTGGAGTGGAAGGATTGAGTGGAATGGAATGGAATGCAATGCAATGGAGTGGAGTGGAGTGGAATGAAGTGTAGTGGAGTGCAAAGGAGAGGAATGGAATGGGGGAATGGAACGGAATGGAGTGGAGTGGAAGGTGGTGGAGAGGAATGGAATGGAGGAGAGTGAAATTGAGTGGAATGGAATTGAGAGGAGTGTAGTGTAATAGAATGTAATGGAGTGGAGTGGTTTGGAGTGGAATGGCGTGTAGTGGAATGGAGTGTAATGGAATGAAATGGAGTAGTGTAGACTTGATGATACTGGAGTGGAGTGTAGTGGACTGCAATGGAATGGAGCGGAGAGGAGTTGACTGCAGTGAAGTCGAGTGGAGTTGTATGTAATGGAGTGGAGTGGAATGGAAGGGAAAGGAATGGAGAGGAATGGGATGGAGTGGAATGGAGTCGAGTGAAGTGGAATGGAGAGGAATGTAGTGGAGTGGAATGGAGAGGAATGTAATGGAGTGGATTGGAGTGTAGTGAAATGGAATGGAATTGAGTGGAGTGGAGTGGAGTGGACTGGAATGGGGAGGAATGGAATGTAATGGAGTGTAGTGGAACGGAATGGAATAGACTGGAGAGGAATGGAATGGAAAGGAACGGAGTGGCGTGCAGTGGAATGGAATGGAAAGGGGTGGAGTGGATGAAGTGGAGTGGAGTGGAATGGAGTGCAATGGAGTGGAGGGTAATGGAATTGAATGGAATGGAATGGAGTGGATTGGATTGGAATGGAATGGAATGGATTGGAATGGAATGGAGCACAGTTGAGTGGAATGGAGTGGAGTGGAATGGGGTGGAGTGGAGTGGAAGGGAATGGAATGGAGTGAAATCTAATGGAATAGAGGAGAGTGAAATGGAGTGTAATGGAATCGAGTGGAATAGAATAAAGTGAAGTGGAGTGGAGTGGAGTAGAGTGGAGTTTAGTGGAATGCAGTGGAGTGTAATGGATTGGAATGGAATGGAGTGCAGTAGAGTGCAGTGGAATGGAATGGAACAGAGTGCTGTGGAGTGGAGTAGACTGGAGTGGAGTGGAAAGGAATGGAATGGAATGGAGTGGACTGGAATGGAGTGGAGTGGAATGGAGTGGAATGGAATGGAATGGAAAATAATGGAATAGAGTGGGCTGGAATGGAGTGGAGTGGATTGGAGAGGACCGGAATGCAGTGGAATGGAGTGCAGTGGAGTGGAATGGAGCAGAATGGACTGGAATGGGGTGGAATGGAATGGAATGCAATGGAGTGGAGTGGAGTGGAATGTACTGGAATGCAGTGCAGTGAAATGGTAAGCACTAGAATGAAATGGAAGAGATTGGAAATGAATGGAATGGCATGGAATGGATTGGAGTTGAGTGGAATGAACTGGAGTGGAATGGAATGGAGTGGAGTCGAATGCAGTGGAATGGAACAGGGTGGAATGGAGTGGAGTGGAGTGAAGTGCAGTGGAATGAAATGGAATGGAATGGAGTGGCGTGGAATGGAACGGAGTGGAGTGGAATGTGTTGTAGTGAAGTGGAGTGGAGAGGAGTGGAATGGACTGGAGTGGACTGGAATGTAGTGGAGTGGAAGGATGGAGTGGAAGGATTGAGTGGAATGTAATGGAATGCAATGCTATGGAGTGGAGTGGAGTGGAATGGAGTGGAGTGGAGTGGAATGGAGAGGAATGGAATGGGGAGGAATGGAAAGAATGGGAGTGGAGTGGAGGGAGGTGGAGAGGAATGGAATGGAGGAGATTGTAATTGAGTGGAACGGAATGGAGAGGAGTGGAGTGTAATAGAATGTAATGGAGTGGAGTGCTTTGTAGTGGAATGGCGTGGGGTGGAATGGAGTGAAATGGAATGGATTGGAGTAGTGTGGAATGGATTGGACTGGAGTGGAGTGTAGTAGACTGCAATGGAATGGAGTGGAGTGGAGTTAAACG
The DNA here is from genome assembly GCF_028885655.2 of Pongo abelii. Taxonomy (NCBI): domain Eukaryota; kingdom Metazoa; phylum Chordata; class Mammalia; order Primates; family Hominidae; genus Pongo; species Pongo abelii. The sequence goes on from NC_072007.2 coordinate 12,632,015, forward strand.
GAATGAAGTCGAGTGGAGTTGTACGGAATAGAATTGAGTGGAATGGAAGAGAAAGGAATGGAGTGGAATGGGATGGAGTGGAACGGAATGGAGTGTAGTGGAATGGAGAGGAATGTAACGGAGTGGAGTGGAGTGCAGTGAAATGGAACGGAATTGAGTGGAGAGGAGTGGGGTGGACTGGAATGGGGAGGGATGGAATAGAATGGAGTGCAGTGGAAAGGAATGGAATGGACTGGAGAGGAATGGATTGGAAAGTAATTGAGTGGCATGTAGTGGAATGAAATGGAATGGGATGCAGTGGAGTGAAGTGGAGTGGAATGGGGTGTAATGGAGTGGAGGGTAATGGAATTGAATGGGGTGGAATGGAGTGGAGGGCAATGGAATTGAATGGAATGGAATGGAGTGGATTGGAAACGAATGGAATGGAATGGATTGGAATGGAATGGAGCAGAGATGACTGGAATGGAGTGGAGTGGAATGGGGTGGATTGGAGTGGAAGGGAATAGAATGGAGTGGATTCTAATGGAATGGAGGGGAGTGAAATGGAGTTTAATGGAATGGAGTGGAATAGAATAAAGTGGAATGGAGTGGAGTGGAGTGGAGTAGAGTGGAATTTAGTGGAATGGAGTAGAGTGTAATGGACCAGAATGGAATGGAGTGCAGTGGAGTGCAGTGGAATGGAATAGAATAGAGTGCAGTGGACTGGACAGGACTGGAGTGGAGTGGAAAGGAATGGAATGCAATAGAGTGGACTGGAATTGAGTGGAGTGGAATGGAGTGGAATGGAATGGAATGGAAAGGAATGGAATAGAGTAGAGTGGGCTGGAATGGAGTGCAGTGGAGTGGAATGGAGCAGAATGGACTGGAACGGGGTGGAATGGAATGGAATGGAATGGAATGGAGTGTAGCAGAGTGGAATGTACTGGAATGGAGTTCAAGGAAATGGAAAGAACTAGAGTGAAATGGAATAGATTGGAATGGAGTGGAATGGCATGGAATGGAGTGGAGTTGAGTGGAAAGGAGAGGAGTGGAGTGCAAAGGAGTGGATTGGAATGGAATGGAGTGCAGTGGAGTGGAATGGAGTGGAATGGAATGGAGTGGAGTGGAGTAGAGTATAATGGAATGGAATGGAGTAGAGTGGAATGAAGTGGAATAAAATGGAGTGGAATTTAGGTTAATCGAGTGGAATGGAGTGCAGTGGAGTGGAATGGAGCGGAATAGACTGGATAGGGGTGGTATGGAATGGAATGGAATGGAATGGAGTGGAGTGGAGTGGAATGTACTGGAATGGATTGCAATGGGATGGAAAGCAGTAGAATGAAATGGAATAGATAGAAATGGAATGGAATGGCATCGAATGGAGTGGAGTTGAGCGGAGAGGAGTGGAGTGCAAAGGAATGGATTGGAATGGAACGGAGTGCGGTGGAGTGCAATGAAATGGAATGGAGAGGAGTGGGGTGGAGTGGAGTGGAGTACAATGGTGTGGAGTGGAGTGGAAGGGAATGGAATGGAGTGGAGTGGAATGGAATGGAATGGAATGAGGTGGAATGGAAAGTTGTGGGGTGGAATGCAGTGCAATAGAATAGAGTGGAATGGAGTGGAGTATAATGGAAAGGAGTCGAGTGGAATGGAGTGGAAAGGAATGCAGTGGAATTTAGGGGAATGGAAAGGTATGGAGTAGAGTGGAGTGGAGTGGAGAGGAATGGACTGGAATGTAATGGAATGGAATGGAATTAAATGGATTGAAATGGAGAGGAATGAAATAGAATGGAATGGAATGGAGTGGATTGAAATAGAATGGTCAGGAATGGAATGGAATGGCATGGAATGGAGTAGTGTTGAATGCGAAGTAGAGGAGTGGAGTAGAAAGGACTGGAATGTAATGGAATGGAATGGAATGGAATGGAATGGAATGGAATGGAATGGAGTGGAGTGGAGTGGAATGAAGTGGAATGGATTGGAATGGAATGGAGTGGAGTGGAATGGAATGGAATAGAGCGGATTGCAGTGGAATAGAGTGGAATGGAGTGGAATAGAATGGAATAGAATGGAGAGGAGTGGAGTGGAATGGAGTGGATTGGAATGGTGTGGAGTGGAGTGGAGGTGAACGGAATGGAGTTGAGTGGAATGGACTGGAGTGGAGTGGAATGGAGTGAAATGGAATGTAGTGGAATGGACTGGAATGGAGTGGAGAGGAGTTGGGTAGACTGGAATTGACTGGAATGCAGGGGACTGGAGTGGAGTGGAACGGAGTGGACTGGAGTATAATGGAATGGAATAGAGTAGAGTGGAATGAAGTGGAACGGAATGGAGTGGAATGGAATGGAGTGGAATGGCGGGGAATAGTATGGAGTAGAGTGGAAAGGAATGGAATGGAGTAGAGCAGAGTGAAGTGGATTGGAACGGAACGGAGTGCAGTGGAATGTAATGATGAGGAGTGGAATGGAATGGAATGGAGTGGATTACAGTGGAGTGAAATTGAATGGAATGGAATGGAATAGACCAGAATGGAATGGAGTGGAGTGGAGTGGAGTGGAATGCACTGAATGGAGTAGAATGGAATGTAATGGATTGGAATGAAATTGAATGGATTGTAATGGAATGGAATGGCATGGAATAGAGTGGAATGGTGTGGAATGGAATGAAACGGAATGGAGTGGAGTGGAGTGGAATGGATTGCAGGGGATTGGAATGGAGTGGAGTTTAGTGGAATGGAATGCAATGGAGTGAATCGGAGTGGAGTGTAACGGAGTGGAGTGGATTGTAATGGAGTGGACGGGACTGGAATGGAGTGTAATGGAATGGAGTGGAATTGAATGGAGTGGAGTGGAGAACAGAGGAGTTGAATGGAATGGAGTGGAGAAGAACATAGTGGAATTGAATGGAATGCAATGGATTGCAGTGGAATGGAATGTAATGGAGTGGAGTGGAGTGGACTGGAATGGCGTTGAAAGGAATGAAATGGAGTAGAGTGGACTGGAATGGGGTCTAGTGCAATGGATGGAATGGAATGAAGTGGAGTAGGGTGGATAGGAATGGAGTGGAGTGGAGTTGAGTGGAGTGGAATGGAGTGGAGTACAGTGGATTGAAATGGAGTGCAGTGTAGTGGAAAGGAATGGAGTGGAATGGGATGAAATGGAAGGTATTGGAATGGAAAGCTGTGCAGTGGAATGGAGTGCAATATAATGTGGTGGAGTGGAGTGCAGTGGAACGGAGTGGAAATAAATTGAATGAAGTGGAGTGGAGTGGGGTGGAGTGGAAAGGAATGGAGTGGAATTGAATGGATTGGAGTGAAATGGAGTGGAGTGCTGTGAAATGGAATGGAATGGAGTGGAGTGGAATGAAGTGGAATGTAATGGAATGGAGTGGAATGCAATGGACTGGAGTGGAATGAAATCGAATGGATTGTAACAGAATGGAATGCAATGGAATGGAGTGGAGTGGAGTGGAATGGATTAGAGTGGAGTGGAAAGTACTGGAATGTATTGAAATGGAGTGGAGTGGAGTGGAAAGGAATTGAATGGAATGCAGTGGAGTGGAGTGGAATGGAGTGAAGTGGGATGGATTAGAGTGGATTGGGATGGATTAAATTGGAGTGGAATGGAAAGGAATGGAATGGAGTGGACATAAATGGATAGGAGTTGAGTGGAGTGGAATGGAATGGAGTGAAGTGAAAAGCATTGGAATTGAATGGAGTGGAGTGCAGTGGAATGGAATGGAATGGAGAGGAATTGAGTGTGGTGGACTCTAATTCAGCAGAATGGAGTGGAAAGGAGTGGAGTACAACGTAGTTGAATGAAATTCAATGGAATGGAATGGAGTGGAGTGGAGTGGAAAGGAGTGGAATGGATTGGAATACAGTGGAGTGGAATGGATTAGAATGCAACGGAATTGAGTAGACTGGAGTGGAATGGAGTGGAGTGGAAAAGAGTGGAGTGGAAAGGAATGGAATGGAATGGATTGGAGTCTAATGGAGTTTAATGGAATGGAGTGAAATGGAATGGAATGGAGTGGAATGAAAGGGATTGGAATAGAATGGAGCAGAGTGCAGCGGAATGGAATGGAATGGAGAGGAATGGAGTGGAGTGGACTGAAACTGAGATGAATGGAGTGGATGGAGTGTAGTGCAATGGAGTGGAATGGAATGCAATGGAATGGAAAGGAGTGGAGTGGAGTGCAATGGAGTGGAATGGAGTGGAGGGGATTGGAATGGAATGGAATGGAATGGAGTACAGTAGAGTGGAATGGAGTGGACTGGAATGGAGTGGAGTGGAGTGGAATGGGATGGATTGGAGTGGGGTTGAATGTCGTGGAATGGAATGAAGTGGAATGGAGTGGAGTGGAGTGCAGTGGAATGGAATGGAATGGAATGGAATGGAATGGAGTGAAGTGGGGTGGAATGGAGAGGGAGAGGAATGAAATGAAGTGGAGTGGAGTGGAGAGGAGTGGAATGGATTGGAGTGGACTGGAATGTAGTGGAGTGGAAGGATTGAGTGGAATAGAATGGAATGCAATGGAATCGTGTGGATTGGAGTGGAATGGAGAGGAGTGGAGTGGAAAGAAGAGAAATGGAATGGGGAGAAATGGAATGGGGAGAAATGGAATGGAGTGGAATGGAGTGGAGTGGAGTGCATTGGAGTGAAGTATAATGCAATGGAATGAAGGTGAATGGAATGGAATGGAATGGAGTGGAATAGAGTGGAATGGATTGGAATGGAGCGTAATGGAGTGTAATGCATTCAAATGGAGTGTAATGAAATGGAATGGATTGGAATGGAAAGAAAATAAATGGAATGGAGTGGAGTGGAGCGTAATGGAGTGGAGTGGAGCATAGAGGGGTGGAATGGAATGGAATGGAATAGAATCGTGTGGAGTATAGGGGAATAGAATGGCATAGAATGGAATGGAATGGAGCAGAGTGGAGTGGAGTGAGTGCATTGGAACGGAATGGAATGGAATTGCATGGAGTGGTATGAAATGGAATGGATTGATATGGAATGGAACGGCATGGAATGGCGTGGAGTGGAGTGGTGTGGAGCGGAGTGGATTGAAGAGGATTGGAATGGAGTGGAGTGGAGAGGAATGGAGTGGAATGGATTGGAATGGAGTGGAGTGGAATGGAATGGAATGGAACACAGTGGAGTAGAGTGGAATGGAGTAGAATGGAGTAGATTGGAGTGGAATGGAGTGGAATGGAATAGAGTGGACATAAATGGATTGGAGAAGAGTGGAGTGGAATGGAAAGGAAAGGAGTGGAGTGGAAGGGATGGGAATTGAATGGAATGAAGTGCAGTGGAATGGAACGGAATGGAGAGGAATGGAGAGGAGTGGACTGAAATTGAGTGGATTGGAGTGGAATGGAGTGGAGTGGAATGGAGTGGAATGGAACGCAATGGAAAGGAGGAGTGCAATGTAGCGGAATGGAATGCAATTGAATGGAATGGAGTGAGGTGGAGTGTAACGTAGTGGAACGAATTTGAATGGAGTGGAGTGGATTGGAATGGAATGGAACGGAATTCAGTGGAGTGGAGTGGAATGGAGTGGAGTGGACTGGAGTGGAGTGTAGTGGAATGGAGTGGAGTGGGCTGGAGTGGAGTGCAGTGGAATGGAATGGAATGGAGTGGAATCGAATGTAGTAGAATGGAATGATGTGGAATGGAGTGGGTGCAATGGAACGCAATGGAAAGGAGTGGAGTGCAATGGAGCGGAATGGAATGCAATTGAATGGAATGGAGTGAGGTGGAGTGTAACGTAGTGGAACGAATTTGAATGGAGTGGAGTGGATTGGAATGGAATGGAATGGAATTCAGTGGAGTGGAGTGGAATGGAGTGGAGTGGACTGGAGTGGAGTGGAGTGGAATGGAGTGGAGTGGGCTGGAGTGGAGTGGAGTGGAATGGAGTGGAGTGGGCTGGAGTGCAGTGCAGTGGAATGGAATGGAATGGAGTGGAATCGAATGTAGTAGAATGGAATGGTGTGGAATGGAGTGGAGTGCAATGGAACGCAATGGAAAAGAGTGGAGTGCAATGGAGCGGAATGGAATGCAATTGAATGCAATGGAGTGAGGTGGAGTGTAACGTAGTGGAAAGAATTTGAATGGAGTGGAGTGGATTGGAATGGAATGGAACGGAATTCAGTGGAGTGGAGTGGAATTGAGTGGAGTGGGCTGGAGTGGAGTGCAGTGGAATGGAATGGAATGGAGTGGAATCAAATGTAGTAGAATGGAATAGTGTGCAATGGAGTGGAGTGGAGTGCAGTGGAATGGAATGGAATGGAATGAAATGGAGTGGAGTGGAATGGAATACTGTCGAGTGGAATGGAATGAAATGGAGTGGAAGGATTGAGTGGAATGGAACGGAATGCAAAGGAATGGAGGGGGGTGGTGTGGAATTGAGTGGAGTATAGTGGAAAGGAGTGGAAAGGAATGGAATAGAGTGCACTGGAGGGCAATGGAGTGGAATGGATTGGAATGGAGTTTAGTGGATTGGAATGGAATGCAACAGAATGGAGGGGAGTGGAGTGGAATGGAGTGGCGTGGAATTGAGTGGAGTGGAGTGGAATGGAATGGAATGGGGTGGAGTCGAATGTAGTGGAATGGAATGCAGTGGAATGGAGTGGAGTTGAATGAAGTGGAATGTACTGGAATGGAGTGGAATGGAAAGGCATGGAGAGAATGAAATGGAATGTATTGTAACGGAATGGAATGGCATGGAATGGAGAGTAGTGGAGTGGAATGGAGTGGAGTGGAGTGGAATGGATTGGAATGCAGTGGAGGGAAGTGGAATAGAATGGAATGGAAGGCAGTGGAGAGGAGTGGAATGGAGTGGAATTGATTGGAGTAGAGTGGATTGGAATGGAGTGGAATGGAATGGAGTGGACATAAATGCACTGGAGTGGAGTGGAGAGGAATGGAATGGAGTGGAGTGGAAAGGATTGGAAACAAATGGAGTGCAGTGCAGTGGAATGAAATGGAATGGAGAGGAATTGAGTGAATTGGACAGAAATTGAGTGGAATGGAGTGGAAAGGAGTTGTATGCAACGGAGTGGAATGGAATGCAATGGAATGGAATTGAGTGGAGCGGAGTGGAATGGAGTGGAGTGGATTGGAATAGAGTGGAGTGGAATAGAATGGAAGGGAATGGAGTGGAGTAGAGTAGAGTGGAATGGAGTGGAGTGTAATGGAGTGGAGTAGAGTGGAATGGAATGGAATGGAGTGGAGTTGAATGGAGTGGAATGGAAAGGAGTGAAATGGAATGGATTGCAGTGGAGTGGAAGGGATTGGAAGAAAATGGAGTGCAGTGCAGTGTAATGGAAAGGAATTGAGAGGAATGGAGTGGAGTGGACTGAAATTGAGTGGAATGGAGTGGAATGGATTGGAATGGTTTGCTGTGCAATGGAGTGGAATGGAACGCAATGTAATGGAATGGATTGGAGTGGATTGCAGTGGAGTGGAATGGAGTGGAACGGAGTGGAGTAGATTGGAATGGAATGGAACAGAATAGAGTGGAGTGGAGTGGAATGGAGTGAATTGGAATGGAGTCGAATGTAGTGGAATGGAATGGAGTGGAGTGAAGTCGAATGTAGTGGAATGGAACGGTGTGGAATGGAGTGGAGTGGAGGGGAGTGCAGTGCAATGGAATGGAATGGAATGGATTTGAGTGTAAGGGAATGAAGTGGAGTGGAATGGAATGAAGTAAAGTGGAGAGAAGAGGAGTGGAACGGATTGGAGTGGAATGGAATGTATTGGAGTGGAAGGATTGAGTGGAATGGAAAGGAATGCAAAGGAATGGAGTGGATTGAAGTGGAATGGACTGGAGTTGAGGGGAATGGAGAGGAATGGAATGGGGAGAAATTGTATGGAGTGGAAGAGAGAGGAGTGGAGTGCAGTGGAGTGCAGTTCAGTGGAATGGAATGGAGTGAAATGTAGTGTAGTGTAATGGAATTGAGAGGAATGGAATGGAATTGAAAGGAGCGGATTGGAATGGAAGGGAATGGAGTGGTGTTGAATTGAATGGAATGGAGAGGAGTGCAAACTAATGGAATGGATTGGAGTGGAATGGTTGGGAATGGAATGGAGTGGTGTGCAGTGGAATAGAATGGAATGGAGTGTAGTGGATTGGAGTGGACTGGAATGGAGTGAAATGGAGTGGAGTGGAGTGGAATGGAATGGAATAGATAGGAATGGATGGATTGGAATGGAATGGAATGGAGTTGAGTGGATTGGAGTGGAATTGAGTGGAAAGGAATGGATTGGAATGTAATGGAGTTGAGTGTAGTGTAGTGGAGTGGAGTAGAATGGAATGGAGTGGCGTGGAATGGATTGGAATTGAATGGAGTACAGAGGAGTACAGTGGAATGGAATTGAAGGAGTGGAGTGGAGTGCAGTGGAGTGGAATTGAGTGGAAAGGAATGGAATGAATTAGAGTGGACTGCAATCGAGTGGAGTGTAATGGAGTGGATTCAAATGGAATGGAATGGAGTAGAGTGGACTGGAAAGGAGTGGGGTGGAGTGGTGTGGAATGGAGTGGAGTGGAGTGAAATGGAGTGGAGTGGACTGGACTGGAAATAAGTGGAATGGAATGGAATGCAGTGGAATGGAAAGGGATGGAGTGGAATGGAGTGCAATGAAATTGGCTGGAGTGGAGTGCAGTAGAATGGGGTGGAAATAATTGGAATGGAGTGGAGTGATGTGGAGTGTATAGGAATGGAATGGGGCTGAATGGATTGGAATGGAATGGAGTGGAGTGCTGTGGAGTGCAATGGAATGGAGTGGAGTGGAGTTTACTGGACTGGAATGCAATTTAATTCATTGTAATGAAGTGGAATGGAGTGGAGTGGAATGAAGTGGAATGGAATAGGATGGAACGGATTGGAATGGAATGGAATGGAGAGGAGTAGAGTGGAATGGAGTGGAATGCAATGGAGTGGAATGGAATGGGGTGGAGTGGAGTGGGGTGGAGTAGAGTGGATTTGAACGGAATGGAGGAGACTGGAATGGTTTGGGATTGAATGGAGTGCAGTGGAGTGCAGTGGAAAGGAATAGAATGGAGTGGAGTGGAGTGCAATGGAGTGGAATGGAGTGGAAAGGAATGGAATGTAGTACAGTGGACTGGAATGGAGTGGAGTGTAATGGAGTGGAACAGAATGGAATGGAATGGAGTACAGTGGAGTGGAATGGAGTGGAGTGGAATGAAGTGGAATGGAGTGGAGTGGAGTGAAATGGAGGGGAGTGCAGTGGAATGGAATGGAGTGGAATGAAAGGGAATGAAATGCAGTGGAATGGAAAGGCGTGGAGTGAAATGGAGGGCAACGGAATGGGGTGGAGTGGAGTGCAGAGGAATGGGGTGGAGTGGAGTGCAGAGGAATGGGGTGGAAATAAATGGAATGGAGTGGAGTGGTGTCGAGTGTATAGGAATGGAGTGGAGAGGAATGGATTTCAATGGAATGGAGTAGAGTTCTGTGGAATGGAATGCAATGGAGTGGAGTGAAGTGGAGTGGACTAGAATGCAGTTTAATGTATTGTAATGGGGTGGAATGGAGTGTAGAGGAATACAGTGGATTGGAGTGGAATGGAGTTGAGTGGAGTGCAATGGAGTGGAATGGATTGAATGGAGTGGAGTGGATTAGAATGGAATGGAGCGGAATGGAGTGGAGTGGAGGGGATTGCAGTGGAGTGGAATGGAGTGGAGTGGAGTAGAATGGAATGGAATGGATTGGAGACGAATGGAGTGGAATGGAATGGAGTAGAGTGGAGTGGAGCGGAGTGCAGTGGAATGGAATGGAATGGAATGGAGTGTAGTGGAATGCAATGGAGTGCGGTGGAATGGAATGAAGTGGAGTGGAGTGGAGACGAGTGGAATGGATTGGAGTGGACTGGACTGTAGAGGAGTGGAAAGTTTGAGTAGAATGGAATGGAATGCAGTGGAGTGGAGTGGAGTGGAGTGGAATGGAGAGGAGTGGAGTGGAATGTAGAGGAATGCAAAGTAGTGGAATGGAATGGAGTGAAATGGAGTGGAGTGGAGAGCAGTGGAGTGGTGAACAGTGGAATGGAATGGAATGGAAAGGATTGGAATGTAATGGAATGGAGAGGAATGGAATTGAATGGAATGGAGTAGATAGGAATCAAATGGAATGGAGTGGAGTGCAATGTAATGGAATGGAGTGTAGTGCAATGGATTGGAATGGATTGGAGTGGTGTGCAGTGGAATGAAATGGAATGGAGTGCAGTGGAGTGGAGTGGACTGGAGTGGACTGGAATGGATTGCAATGGAGTGGAATGGAGTGGAGTGGAGAGAAATGGATTGGAATTGAACGGAATGGAGAGGAGTGGAGTGGAATGGAGAGGAATTGAATGGAGTGGAATCGAATGGAGTGGAGTTGAGTGAAGTGGAGTAGAGTTTAGTTGAATAGAATGGAGTGGAGTGTAATGTTTTGGAACTGAATGGAGTGCAGTGGAGTGCATTGGAATGGAATGGAATGGAGTGGAGTGTAGGGGAGTGGCGTGGAATGGAGTGGAATCGAATGGAGTGGAGTTGAGTGAAGTGGAGTAGAGTTTAGTTGAATAGAATGGAGTGGAGTGTAATGTTTTGGAATTGAGTGGAGTGCAGTGGAGTGCATTGGAATGGAATGGAATGGAGTGGACTGTAGGGGAGTGGAGTGGAATGGAGTGGAATCGAATGGAGTGGAGTTGAGTGAAGTGGAGTAGAGTTTAGTTGAATAGAATGGAGTGGAGTGTAATGTTTTGGAATTGAATGGAGTGCAGTGGAGTGCATTGGAATGGAATGGAATGGAGTGGAGTGTAGGGGAGTGGAGTGGAATGGAGTGGAAAGGAATGGAATGGAGTAGAGTAGATTGGAATGGAGTGGATTGTAATCTAGTTGAATGGAATGCAATGAATGGAATGGAATGGAAAGGAGTAGAGTGGACTGGAGTGGAGGGGAGTGGAGTAGAGTGGAATGGGGTGGAGTGGAGTGCAGCGGAATGGTGTGGAAATAAATGGTATGTAGTGGAGTGGAGGGGAATGGATTGGAAAGGAATGAAGTGGAGAGCTGCAGAATAGAATGGAATGCAGTGGAGTGGAATGGAATGCAGTGGAATGCATCGGAATTAAGTGTTGTGTAATGGAGAGGAATAGAGTGGATTGGAGAGAAATGGAGTTGAGTGGAGGGGAAACGAATGGAATGGAAAGGAATGGAATGGAGTGGAGTGGAATGGAGTGGAGTGTAAAGAAGTGGAGTGGGGTGCATTGGAGTGGAGTGGAATGGAGTGAAGTGAAGTGGAGTGGATTGGAATGGAATGAAATGCAATGGAATGGAGTGGACTGGAATGGAGTGGATTGGAGTGGAATGTAGAGGCATGGAATGGAGTGGAATGGAATAGAGTGGATTGGTTTGGAGTGGAATGGAATAGAGTAGAGTGAAATGGAGTGGAATGGATAGGAGTGAAGCAGAATGGAGTATAATGGAATGGAACGGAAGGGAATGAAATGGAGTGGAATGAAATGGAGTGGAATGGAGTGGAATGAAATGGAATGGAGTGGAATGAAATGGAATGGATTGGAAAGGAATGAAATGAAATGGAATGGAGAGAAGTGGAGCAGAATGGAGTGGAGTGGAGTGGAAAGCAGTGGAATGGAATGGAATGGAAATGAACGGTGGGGAGTACAGTGGAATTTAATGAAATAGAATGGAAGGGAATGGAGTGGAGTGGAGTGGAGTGGAATGGACTGTAATGGAGTGGAATGGACTGTAATGGAGTGGAATGGAATCGCATGGAGTGGAATGAAATGAAATGCATTGTAATGGAATGGAACGTCATGGAATGGAGTGGAGGGGAGCGGCATGGAGTGGAGTGGAGTGGAGTGGAGAGGAGTGGAAAGGTGTAGACTGGAGCAGAAAGGAGTAGAATGGATTGGAAAGGAATTGAGTGGAGTGGAATGGAAGTGAATGGAATGTAGTGGAGTGGAGTGGAATATACTGGAGTGGACTGGAGTAGAATGGAGTGGAATGGAGTGGAAGAGAATACAGTGGAATGGAAGGGAGTGGAGTGGAATGGAATGCAATCTAATGGATTGGAGTGGAGTGGAACGTAATGGGATGGAATGAATAAGAGTGGAATGGAATGGAATGGAATAGAGTGGAATGGCGTGGAGTGGAGTGCAGTGGAATGGAATAGAATGGAATGGAGTGTAGTGTAATGGAACGGAGAGGAGTGGAATGAAATGGAATGGAGTGGATTGGAATGGAATGGAGTGGAGTGGAACGGAATGGAATGGAGTGGATGGAATGCAATGGAATGAAGTGGAGTGGAATTGATTGGAAAAGAATGGAGTGGCATGCAGTGGAATGGAATGGAATGGAGTGGAGTGGATTGGAGTGGACAGGAATGGAGTGGAATTGGGTGGAAAGGAGGGGAAGGGAATTGAGTGGAATGGAATGCAGCGGAATGCAATGGATTGGAATGGAGTGGAATGGAATGGAATGGAATGCAAAAGAGTGGAATGGAATGGAATGGTGTGGAGTGGAATGGAATGGAGAGGAATGGAATGGAATCGAGTGGAAAGGAAAGGAATGGAGTGGAATGGAGTGGAGTAGAGTGGAATGGAATGGAATGGAATGGAGCAGAGTTGAGTGGAATGGACTGGAGTGGAATGGGGTGGAGTGGAGTGTAGTGGAATGAAATGGAATGGAATGGAATAGAGTGGACTGGAATTGAGTGCAGTGGAGTGTAATGGAGAGGAATGGAATGGAGTGGAAGGGAATGGAGTGGAGTGGAGTGGAATGGAATGGAGTAAAGTGGAATGCAGTGGAAAGGAGTGGAATGGAATGGAGTGGATTGGAGTAGAGTATAGTTGAATGGAATGGAGTGACTGGAATGGAGTGGGATAGCATGGAGTGGAATTTAGGGGAATCCAGTGGAATGGAGTGGAGTGGAGTGGAATGGAGTGGATTGGACTGCAATGGAGTGAAATGGAATGGGAAGGAATGGAATGGAAAGGAATGGAATGGAATGAATGGAGTGGAGTGGAGTGGAATGGACGGGAATGGAATGGAAAGGAATGAAAAGAGGTGGAATGACATGGAATAGATTGGAATGGAATGGAATGGCCTGGAATGGAGTGGAGTTGAGTGGAATGGAGAAGAGTGGAGTGCATAGGAGTGGATTGGAATGGAATGGAGTGGGATGGAGTGGAATGGAGTGGAATGGATTGGAATGTACTAGAGTGGAGTGGAATGAAATGGAATGGAATGGAGAGGAGACGGGTGGATTGGAGTGGAGTAGTATGTTTTGGAGTGTAATGGAATGGAATGGAGTGGTATTGAGTGGAGTAGATTGGAATGGAATGGGGGGTCTGGAATGAAGTGAAAAGGAATGGAGTGGAATAGAATAGAGTGGAGTGGAGTCGGGAGGAGTACAGTGGATTTTAATGGAATAGACTGAAATGTAATGGATTATAATGGAATAGAGGGCAGAGGAGTGCAGGGGAATGGAATGGAACATAGTGGAGTGGAGTGGACTGGAGTGGAGTATAAAGGAATGGACTGGAGTATAGTGGACTGGAATGGAGTGGAGTGTAATGGAGTGTAATGGAATGGAATAGAGTAGTGTGGGCTGGAATGGAGTAAAGTGTAGTGGAGGGGAATGAAATGGAATTGAGTGGAATGAAATGGGGTGGAATGTAATGGAATGGAATCGTGTGCTATGGAAAAGGGTGTAGTGGAATGGAGAGCAATGCAATGGAGTGGAGTGGAGTGCAGTGGAATGGAGTAGAAATAAGTGGAATGGAGTGGGGTGGAGTGGAGTGGAAAGGAATGTAGTGGAGTGGAATGGATAGGAATGGAATTGAGGGGAGTGCTGTGGAATGGAATGGAATTTAGTGGAGTGGAGTGGAGTGGACTGGAATGCAGTGGAATGCATTGGAATGGAGTGGAATGGAATGGAGTGGGGTGGTGTGGAGTGGAGTGGAATGAAATGGAATGGAATTAAATGGAGTGGACTGGAATTGAGTGGAGAGGAGTGGAATGGAGTGGAATGGAATGGAGTGGAATGGAACGGAGTGGAATGGAGTGGAATGGAATGGAGTAGAGTGGAATGGAGTGGAATGGAATGGAGTAGAGTGGAATGGAGTGGAATAGAATGGAGTGGGATTTAGGTGAATCGAGAGGAATGGAGTGGAGAGGAATGGAGAGGAATGGACTGTAATGGGTTGGAATGGAATGGAATGGAGTGGACTGGAGTGGAATGGACTGTAATGGAGTGGAATGTAATGGAAAGAAGTAGAATGAAACGGAAGAAATTGGAATGGAATGGAATGCCATGGAATGGAGAGGAGTTGAGTGGAATGCAGAGGAGTGGAATGCATAGGAGTGGACTGGAAAGGAATTGAGTGGGGTGGATTGGAATGGAGTGGAATGGATTGGAATGAAGTGGAGTAGAGTGGTATGAAATGGAATGGATTGGAGAGGAGTGGGGTGGAGTTGTGGTGGAGTAGAATGGTGAGGAATGGAGTGGATTGGGGTGGAATGGAATGAAGTGGACTGGAATTGAATGAAATTGAGTGGAATGGAATAGAATGGAGCGGAACGGAAAGGAGTGGAGTGGAATGCAGTGCAATGGAATGGAGTGGAGTATAATGGAATGGAATGGAGTGGAGTGGAATGGAGTGGAAAGGAATGGAGTGGAATTTAGGGGAATGGGGTTGAATGGAGTGCAGTGGAGTAGAATGTAGAGGACTGGACTGGAATGTAGTGGAATCGAATGGAATTAAATGGAAAGGAATGGAACGGAATGGACTGGAATGGACTGGAATGGAGTTTAATGGAATGGAGTGGAATGAAATAGAATGGACTGGAATTGAATGGAATGGCATGGAATGGAGTACAGTTGGTTACAATGTAGAGGAGTGAAGTACAAAGGACTGGAATGGAATGTCATGGAATGGAATGGAATGGAGTGGAGTGCAGTGGAATGGACTGTAATGGATTGGAATAGAGTGGAGTGGAACGGAATGGAATAGAGTGGATTGGAGTGGAATGCAGTGGAATGGAGTGGAATTGAATGGAATGGAGACGAGTGGTGTGAAATGGAGTGGAGTAGAGTGGAAGTGAGCGGATTGGAGTGGAGTGGAATGGAATGGAGGGGAGTGGATTTGAGTGGAGTGGAGTGGAATGGAATGGAGTGGAGTGGAATGTAATGGAAAAGAATGGAGTGAAGGGGAGTGCAGTAGAATATAGTGGAACAGAGAGGAATGTAGTGGAATGGAGTGGAATGGAGTGGAGTGGAATGGAGTGAAATGGAATGGAGTGAAATGGAATGGAGTAGAGTGGAACGGAATGGTGTGGTGTGGAATGAAGTGGAGTGGAATGGAGTGGAGTGTAGTGGAATGTAATGGAGAGAAGTGGAATGGAATGGAATGGAGTGGATTGGAGTGGAGTGGAAAGGAATGGAGTGGATTGGAGTGGAGTGGACTGGAATGGCGTGGAATGAAGTGGAGTGGAATGGAGTGGGGTGGAGTATAATGGAATGGAATGGAGTGGATTGGAATGGAGTGGAATGGAATGGAGTTGAATGGAGGGGAAAGGAATGGAGTAGAGTGGAATTGAATGGAATGGAGTGGATTGGAGGGAAGAGGAGTGGAATGGAGTGTAGTGTAATGGAATGTAATGGAGAGGAGTGGAATGTAATGGAATGGAGTGGATTGGAGAGGAGTGTACTGGAGAGGAGTGGAATGGAGTGGAGTGGAGTAATATGGAATGGAATGGAGTGTGGTGGAATGGAGTGGAATGGAATGGAGTGGAATGGACGAGAATGGAGTGGAGTGGAGTGGCATAGGGTGGAATGGACAGGAATGCAGTGGAATGTAATGCAATGGAATGAAATGGAATGGAGTGGAGTGGAGTGGAATGGACTGGAATGGAGTCGAACGCTATGCAATGGAGTGGTATGAAACTGAATGGATGAGAATGGAATGGAATGACATGGAATGGAGTGGAGTGGGGTGGAATACAGTGTAGTGGAGTGGAAAGGAGTGGGACGGAATGGAATGGAAAGGAATCAACAGGAGAGCTGTGCGTTGGAGTGGAATAGATTGGAATGGAGTGGAGTGGAGTGGAATGGATTGGAATGGAATGGAATGGAGTGGAGTGGAATGGAATGGAATGCAGTGGAAAACAGTGGTGTGGAGTGGAACGGAGTGGAATGGAATGTAGTGGAATTAAAAGGAATGGAGTGTAGTGGAGTGGAGTGGAGTGGAATGGAATGCAGTGGAGTGAAATGATTGTAATGGAATGGAGTGGAGTGAAGTGGAATGGAATGGAATGCAATGAAGTGGAGAGAAGTGGAATGTAGTGAATGGATTGGAAAGGAGTGTAGTGTAGTGGTATAGAATGGAATGGAATGGAGGGGAACAGAGTGGAAGGAAGTGGAGTGGAATATAGGGGAGTGGAGTGTAGTGGAATGGAATGGAGGATTGGAAAGGAATGGAGAGGAGTGGAAAGGAGTGGAATGGAATGGAGTGGAAATAAATGGAATGGAGTGGAGTGGAGTGGAATGGTATGGCGTAGAGTGGAATGAATTTGAATGGAATGGAGTGGAGTGCAGTGGAATGGAATGGAAAGGAGCCGAGTGGAGTGGAGTGGACTGGAGTGCATTGGAATGCAGTGGAATGGCGTGGAATGGCGTGGAGAGGAATGGAGTGGAATGGAATGCAACGGAATGGAGTAGAGTGCAATGGATTGGAATGGAGTGGAGTGGAGTTAAATGGAATGGAGTGGGGTGGATTGGAATAGAATGTAATGAAATGGAATGGAATGGAGAGGAATAGAGTGGAATGAAATGGAGTGGTTTGGAATGGAGTGCAATGGAATGGAGTGGAGAGGAGAGGTGTGGAATGGAACGGAAAGGAATGGAGTGTTATGGAGTGGAATGGAAAGGATTGGCATGGAGTTGTGTGGAATGGAGTGCAGTGGAATGGAAAGGAGTGTAATGGAGTCGAGTGGAATGGAAAGGAGGGGAGTGGAGAGGAGTGTACTAGAGTGGAATGGAGTGGATTGGAATTTAATCCAGTGGAGTGGAATGGAATGAAGTAGAATGGAATGGAATGTAATAGAATGGAGTAGAATGGAATGTAGTGGAGTCGAATGGAGTGGAGTCAAATGGATTAGTGTGGACGTGAGTGGAATGTACAAGAATGGAATGGAATGGAATGGAATGGAATGCAATGGAATCAAATGTAGTGGAGTGGAGTGGAATGGATTGTACTGGAGTGGAATCGAGTTGAGTGGAGGGGAAAGGAATGGAATGAAATGGAATGGAATGGAGTGGATTGGAATGGAGTGGAGTGTAAAGAAGTGGATTGGAGTGCACTGGAGTGGAATAGAATAGATTGGAGTGGAGTTCAGTGGAATGAAGTGGAATGAAATGGAGTGGAATGGAATGGAGTGGACTCGAATGGAATGGAATGGAGTGCAATGTAGAGGCATGGAATGGAGTGGAATGGAATAGAGTGGGGTGGAGTTAAGTGGAATGGAATAGAATTAGGTGGAGATGAGAGGAATGGAATAGACTAGAGTGGAATGGAGTGGAATGTAATAGAGTGGAATGGAGTGGAATGGAATGGAATGGAGTGGAATGAAATGGAACAGATTGGAATGGAATGAAATGGCATGGGATGGAGTGGCGTGGACTGGAATTCAGTGGAGTGGAGTGGAAAGGAGTGGAATGAATTGTAATGGAATGGTGTGGAATGGAGTGGCATGGAATGGAATAGAATGGAATGGAATGAAATGGAGTGGAGTGGACTGATGTAGAATGGACTGGAGAGGAGTGGAATGGAATGGCATGGATTTGAAGAAAATTGAATGGATTGTAATGAAATAGAATGGCATGGAATGGAGTGGAATGGAGTGGAAAGGAATGGAGTGGAGTGGAAAGGAATGGAATGGAGTGGAATGGAAAGCAGTGGAGTAGAATGGAGTGGAGTGGAAAGGAGTAGAGTGGAGTGGAATGAAGTGGAATGGAATGGAGTGGAAAAGATGGAACGGGGTGGACAGAAGTGGAGTGGAATGGAATGGAGTGGAGTGGAAGGGATTGGAATCGAATGGAGTACAGTGAAGTATAAGGGAATGGAATGGAAAAGAATGGAGTGGAGTTGTCTCAAATTGACTGGAATGGAGTGGAATGGTGTGGAATGGAATCGAGTGCATTTGGACTGGAATGGAATGCAATGGAATGGAATGGAGTGGAATGGAGTGCAATGGAGTGGAAAGGATTCGAATGGAGTGGAGTGGAGTGTAATGGAATGGAAAGGAATGGAGTGGAATGGAGTGGAATGGAGAGGAGTGGAATGGAGTGGAGGGAAGTGGAATGGAATAGAATGGAGTGGAATCGTGTGGAGAGAAATGGAAAGGAGTAGAGTGGAGTGGAGTGGAGTGCAGTGGAATCTAATGGACTGGAATGGAATGTACAGGAGCGGAATGGAAAGGAGTGGAGTGGAATGGAATGTAGTGGAGTGGAGTTGAGGGGAGTGGAAAGGAGTGGAGTGGACTGGCATGTAGTGGAGTGGAGTGGAATGGATTGGAGTGGAGTGGAATGGAGAGGAATGGAATAGGTTGTAATGGAAAAGACTGGAGTGGAGTGGGGTGGATAGGAATTGAGTTAGAGTGTAATGGAGTGGAACAGAAAGAAGTGGAGAGGAGTGGAGTACAAAGAAACAGAACGGAGTAGTGTGGAACGGATTGGAGTGGAGTGGGGTGGAATGGAATGTAGTGGAGTGGAGTGGAATGGAATGGAAAGGAGTGGAGTGGAAAGGAAGGGAATGAAATGGAATGGAGTGGATTGGAGTGTAATGGAGTGGAGTGGAATGCATTGGAGTGGAATGGAATGGAGTGGAGTGGAGTGGATTGAAATTGAACATAATAGAATGGATTGGACTGGAATGGAGTGGAGTGGATTGAAATGGAGAGGAATGGAATGGAGTGGAATGGAATGGAGTGGAGACTAATGGAAAGAAGTGGAAAAGAGTGGAATGAAGTGGAGTGGAGTGGAGGGCAGGTGAATGGAATTGAAAGGAATGGAGTGGAGTGGAATGGAACTGAGTGGAGAGATTTGGAATGGAGTTCAGTGGAGTGAAATGCAATGGAGTCATCTGGAATGGAATGGATTGGAATGGAATTGAATGTAATGGAAAGGATTGTAGTGTAGTGGAATGGAGTGGATTGGAATGTAACGGAGTAGAGAGGAATGGAATGGAAAGGAGTGGAGTTGAATGGAATGGAGCAGAATGGAGTGGAATGGAGTGGAGTGCAATGCAGTTGAGTGAAGTGAAATGGAATGGAATGGATTTTAGGGGAATGGAATGGAATGGAAAGGAGTGGAATGGAGTGGACTGGAATGGAGTGTAGAGGAATAGAATGGATTAGAATGGAATGGAATGGAATGGAATGGAGTGGAGTGGAATGGAATGGACTGGAGTGGAGTGGAATGGCATGGAATGCAGAGGAAAGGAATGGAATGGAATGGAATGGAATGAAAGGGAATGGAATGGAATGGAGAAGAGTGGTATGGAGTGGAATGGATTGGAATGGAGAAAAGTGGAATGGAGTGGAATGGATAGGAATGGAGAGGAGTGGAATGGAGTGGAATGGATTGACATGGAGTGGAGTGGAATGGAATGGATTGGAGTGGAGTGGAGTGGAATGGAATGGATTGGAGTGGAGCGGAGTGGAATGGATTGGAGTGGAATGGAGTGGAGTGGAGTAGAATGGAATGGAATGCAGTGGAGTGGAAGGGAGTGGAAAGGAATGGACAAGAAATACACAGAATTTATTGGAGTCTAGTGGAGTAAAGTGGAGTGGAATGGAATGGAATGGAATGCAGTGGAGTGGAATGGAGTTTAATGGAATAGAGTGGCATTAAATGGAGTGGAGTGGAGTGGAATGGAAAGGAATGGAGTGGAATCGATTGGAATCGGATGGAATGGAGTGTAGCAGAAAGGAATAGAATGGAGTGGAGTGAAGAATAATTTACAGGAATGGAGTGGAATGCACTGGAAAGGAGTGGAATGGAGTGGAGTGGACTGTAGTGTAATGGAATGGAATGGAGTAGAGTTGAGTGTAATGGAGTGGAATGGATTAGAGTGGAGTGGAGTGGAGTGGAAAGGAATGGAGCAGAGTGGCATTGAATGAAGTAGAGTTTAATGTAGTGGAATGGAGTGGAATGGAATGGAGTGGAGTGGTGTGGAATGGAGTGGAGTGGAACACTGTGGAGTGGAATTAGATGGAATTGAATGGAGTGGAATGGAATGTAGTGGAGTGGAGTGGAATAAAGTGGAGTGGAGTGGAATAGAATGGAATGGAGTAGAATTAAAAGGAGTGGAGAGGAGTAGTTTGGAGTTGAGTGCAATGGAATGGAGTGAAGAGAAATAGATTGTAGTCGAAAGGAGTGGAGAGGAGTGGTGGGGAATAGAGTGAAGTAGAGCGGAAAGGAATGGAAGGGATTGGAATGGAATGGAATGGAATGGAATGGAATGGAGTGGACTCGAATGGACTGCAGTGTAGTGTAATGGAATGGAATGGAGTGGAGTGGAGTGGAATGGAATGGAATTGAATAGAATGGAATGGAATTGAGTGGAATGGAATGGAATGGAATGGATTGGAGTGTGTTGGAATGGAGGGGAACGGTGAGTAACGGTCTGGAATTGAATGGAAAGGAATGGAATGGGGTAGGATGGTGTTGCATGGAGCGGAGGGGAATAGAGGGCAACTGAGTGGAATAGACTGTAATGGAATGGAATGGAATGGAATGGAGTGGAGTGGAGAGGAGTGCAGTGGAATGGAATGGAATTGAATGGAATGGAGTGGATTGGAGTGGAATGGAGAGGAGGGGAGAGGAATGGAGTGGAAGAGAGTGGAACGGAATGGAGTATAATGGAGTGGAATGGAATGGAATGGAATGAATTGGAAAGGAATGGAGTGGAGTACAGTGGAGTGTAGTGGTATGCAATGGAGTGGAGTGGAATGCAG
The DNA here is from genome assembly GCF_028885655.2 of Pongo abelii. Taxonomy (NCBI): domain Eukaryota; kingdom Metazoa; phylum Chordata; class Mammalia; order Primates; family Hominidae; genus Pongo; species Pongo abelii. The sequence continues at coordinate 12,653,033 of NC_072007.2, forward strand.
TGGAATGCAGTGTTGTGGAATGCAGTGGAATGGAGTTGTGTGGAGTGGAATGGAGTAGAGTGGAGTGGGATTGAGTGAAGTGGAGTGTAGTGGAGTGGATTGGAGTGGAATGGAAAGGAATGGAGTGGAGTGGAATGGAGTGGAATGGAATGGAATTTATTGGAGGGGGGTTCAGTGGAGTACAGTGTAATGGAAAGGAATGGAATGGAATGGAATGGAACGGAGTGTAGAGGAATGGAATAGTGTGGAGCGGAAAGGTATAAAATGGAAGGGAGTTGAGTGGAATGGAGTGGAGTGAAGTGGAATGTAGTGGAGTGTACTGGGATGGAGAGGAGAGGAATGGAAAGGAGTGGAGTGGAACGGAATGGAATGGAGTAGAGTGGAGTGGAATTGAATGGAGTGGAATGTAATGAAATGGAATGGAGTGGAGTGTAGTGGAATGCAATGGAATGTAGTGGAATGGACTTTAATGGAATGGAATGGAATGGGGTGGAGTGGAATGGAATGGAGTAGAATGGAGTAGACTGGAATGGAATAGAATGGAGTGGAATGGAATAGAATGGATTGGAATGGAATGGAATGGAATGCATTGGGGTGGAGTGGAATGGAGTGGAGTGGATTTGAGTGGAATAAAGTGGAGTGTAGTGGAATTGAGTGAGATGGAATGGAATGGAATGGAGTGGGGTGTAATGGAATGGAGTGGAGTGGAGTGCAGTGGAATGGAATGGAAATGGGTGGAGTGGAATGGAGTGGAGTGGAGGGGAATGGATAAGAATTGAATGGAGTGGAATGGAATGGAGTGCAGTGGAATGGAATTGAATAGAGTTTAATGGAGAGGAATGGAATGGAGATGAGTGGCATGGAGTGGTTTGTAATAGAATGGAGTTGACTGGAGTGGAGTGGAGTGGAGGGGTTAGAAGTAGAGTGGAATGGCATGGAGTGGAGAGTATGGGAATGGAGTGGAATGGAATGGAATGGAATGTATTGGAGTGGCTGGATTCAAGTGGAATGGAGTAGAGTGGAATGAAATGGGGTGGAAGAGAATGGAATGAAATGGAATGGAATGGAACGGAATGGAATGCACTGGAGTGGAGTGTAGGGGAAAGGAGTGCAGTGGAGTGGAATGGAGTGAAGTGGAGTGAAATGGAATGGATGGAATGGAATTGAGTGGATTGTAATGGAGTGAAGTGGAATGGAATGGATTGGAGCACAGAGGAGATGAATGCAATTTAGTGGAATGGAGTGGAGAGGATTGGAATGAAATGGAATGGAGTGGAATTCAGTGGAGTGGAATCGAGTGGAGTGGAGTGAAATGGAGAGGAATGGAATGGAGTTGAATGGAATGGAGTGGAATGGAGTTGATTGTAAAGCAGTAGAGTGAAGGGAGTGGTTGGGAATGGAGTGCCGCACAGTGGACGGTAATGGACTGGAATTGGGTGGAGTTGAATGTAATGGAATGGAATGCAGTGGAATGGTGGCGAATGGAGTGTAATGGAGGATAGTCAAGTCGAATGGAGTGGAATGGGCTGGAATGGGCTGTAATGGCCTGGAATGGAATGGAATGGAATGGAATGCATTGGAGTGGAGTGGAATGGACTGGAATGGCGTGGAACGGAACGGAATGGAGTGGAATGGAATGGAATGCAGTGTAGTGGAATGGAGTGGAGTGGAGTGGAATGGAACGGAGTGGAGTGGAATGGAGTGTAATTGAGTGGAATGGAGTGGAATGGAATGGATTGGAATGGAATGGAGTGGAGTGGAGTGGAATGGAATGGGGCAGAATGGTTTGGAGTGGAAGGGAGTGGAGTGGTGTTCAGTGCAATGGAAAGGAATGGAGTGGAGTTTAGAGGACTGGAATGGAGAGGAATGGAGTGGAATGGAGTGGAATGGAATGGAGAGAAATGGAGTGGAATGGAATGGAAAGGAATGGAGTAGAGTGGAATGGAATGGAGTGGAGTGCAGTGGAGTGTAGTGGAATGGAGTGGAATGTACTGTAAAGGAGCGGAATGGATTGGAATGGAATGGAGTTGAGTGGAATGGAGTGGAGTAGAATGGAGTGAAGTGGAGTGCAGTGGAAGGGAATGGAATGGAATGGAGTGTAGTGGAATGGAACGGAGTGGAGAGGAAAGGAATGTAATGGATTGGAGTTGAGTGCAGTGAAGTGGAGTGGGGTGCAGTGAAGTGGAGTGAGATGCAGTGGAGTTGGTTAGAACGGAGTGGAATGCAATGGAATGTAGTGGAATGGAATGGATTGCAATGGAATGGAATGGAATGGATTGGAATGGATTGCAATGGAAAGGAATGGAATGGAGTGGAATGGAGTGCAGTGCAATGGAGTGGTGGAAAATGGAATGGAATGGATTGGAGTGGAGTGGAGTTGAAAGGATGGAGTGGCGAGGAATGGAGTTGGATGGAATGTAATGGAATGGAATGGAGTGGATTGGGGTGGAATAGAATGGAGTAGAGTGGAATGGAATCGAATGGAGTGGAATGGAATAGAATGGAATGCACTGGAGTGGAGTGCATTGGTGTGGATTGGAGTGGAATGGAGTGGAGAGGAGTGCAATGGAATGGAAAGGAATGGAATGGAATGGAGAGGACTGGAATGTAAGGGAATGGAATGAAGTGTATTTGAGTGTAGTGGATTGGAATGGAATGGAAAGGAATGTAGTGGAATGGAATGGAATGGAATGAAGTGCAGTGGAATGGAATGGTATGGAGTGTAGTGGAGTGGAGTGGAGAGGAGTAGAGTTGAGTGGAATGGATTTTAGTGGACAGGGGTGGAGTGGAAATGAATTGAATGCATTGGAATGGAATGGAATGGAATGGATTGGAAAGGAGTGGAGTGGAGTGGAATGTAATGGAGTGAAGTGGAATGGAATTGAATGAAATGGAATGGAGTGCAGTGGAATGGAAAAGATTGGAATGGAGTGGAGTGGAATAGACTGGAGTGGAGTAGACTGGTGGTGAAAGGAATGGAGTGGAATGACCTGGAGTGGAGTACAATGAAGAGGAAATGAATGGAACGGAATTGCATGGAGTGGAGTGGAGTTGAGTGGAATAGAACGGAATAGAGAGGTGTGGAATGGAGTGGAATAGAATGGAGTCAAATGGAGTGGAATGGAGTGGGATTGAGGGAAGTGGAATGGAATAGAATGGACAGAATGGAGTGGAATATAAAGGAATGGAGTGGAAAGGAATGGAATGGAGTTGAGTGGAGGGGAAAGGAATGGAACGGAATTGAATGGAGTGGAGTGGAAAAGAGTGGAGTGGAGTGCAAGGGAGTGGAGTGGAAAGGAGAGGAGTGGAGTGAAATAGAATGGAATGTATTGGAGTGTGGTGGAATGGAGTGCAGTGGAGTGCATTGGAGTGGAGAGGAGTAGAATGGAGTGGAACGCAATCGGATGTAATGGAATGTAGTGGACTATTGTGGACAGGAGTGGAAAAGAGTTTAATGGAATGGAGTGGAATGGAATGGAGTGGAGTGGAGTAGTGAGGAGAGGAGTGGAATGGAGTGGAATGGTATAGAGTGGAGTGGAATTGAATGGAATGGAATTGAATGGAGCTGAGTGGAATTGAATGGAAGGGAATGGAGTGGATTTGAGGGTAGTGAATTGGAAGGGAGTGGAATGGAATGGAATGGAGTGGAATGGAATGGAAAGGAATGGAGTGGAATGGAATGGAATGGAAGGGAAAGGAGTGGAATGGAGTTGAATGGATTGTAGTGCAGTGGAATAAAGTGCACTGGAATGGAGAGGAGAGGAGTGGAGTGGAATGGAAAGGAATGGAATGGAGTGGAATGAATTGGAATGGAATGGGTGGAATGCAATGGAAATGAGTGGATTGTAATGGAACGGAATGGAATGGTGTGCAGTGGATTGGAATGCAGTCGAGTGGAGTTGAATGTAATGTAGTGGTGTGGAGTGGAATGGAGTGCAGTGGTGTGGAATGGAATGGAATGGAATGGCGTGGAGTGGAGAGGAATGGAGTGGAGGGGAATGGAATGAACTGGAATGTAGTGGAATGGAATGGAGTGGAGTGGAGTGGAATGGTATGGAATGGAACGGACTGTAATGGAATGCAGTGGATTGGAGTTCCGTGAAGTAGATTTGAGTGGAGTGGAATGGTGTGGAATGGACTGGAATGGAGTGTAGAGGAGTGGAATGGAATGTAAAGCAGTGGAGTACAGTGGAATGGAGTGGATTCGACCGGAGTGTAGTGGATTGGAGTTGAATTGAACGGAATGGAGTGAAGTGGAATGGACTGGATAGGAATGGAGAGGAAAGGAGCGGAAAGGAGTGGTATGGAGTGGAGAGCAATGAAATGGATTGGAATGGAAAGGAGTTGAACGTAGTGCAGTGGAATGGAAAGGAATGGAATGGAGTGGACTGGAGTTGAATGCAGTGGAGTGTAATGGAATGGAATGGAATGGAGTTGAGTGAAGAAGAATGGAGTGGAAATGAGTTGAGTGGACTGGAAAGTAGTGAAGTGGAGTGGAATGGACTGGAATGGAGTGGAATGGAATGGAATGGAGTGGAGTAGAATGGAATGGAGTGGAGTGGATTGGAATAGCAATGAATGGAGAGTAATGGATTGGAATGTATTGGAGTGGTGTGGAATGGAATGTAACGGAATGGATCGGAGTGCAGTGGAATGGAGTGGAGTGGAGTGCAGTGGAAGGGAATGGAAATGAATGGAGTGGAGTGGAATGGAATGGAGTGGAGAGGAATGGAATGGAATGGAATGAAGTCGAGTGCAGTGAAGCGGAGAGGAATGCAGTGGACTGGAATGGAGTGGAATGTAATGAAATTGAGTAGAATGGAATGCAACGTAATGGAGCGGAGTGGAATGGAGTGAAATGGAGGGGAGTGCAATGGAGTGGAGTGGAATGGAATGGATTGGAGTGGAGTGAAGTTGAATGAAGTGGAGTGGCGAGGAATGGAGTTGGAAGTAATGCAATGGAATGGAGTGGAGTGGATTGGAGGGTAATGGAATGGAGTAGAGTGGAATGGAATGCAATGGAGTGGAAAGGAATAGAATGAAATGGAATGGAGTGGAGTGAAATGGAGTGGAGTGGAGTGGAATGAAATGGAGAGGAAAGGAATGGAATTGAGAGGAGTGGAATGGATTGGAATGGAATGGAGTGGATTTGAGTGTAGTGCAGTGGAATGAAATGGAATGGGATGCAGTGGAATGGAATGCAATGGAGTGCAGTGGAATGGAATGGCATGGAGTGGAGTGGAGTGGAGTGGAATGCAATGGAATGGAAAGTAACAGAGTGGAATGGAATAGTGTGGAGTGGAATGGAGAGGAGTAGAATGGAACGGAGTGGAAAGGAGTCGAGAAGAATGGAGTGGAGTGGAATAGAGTGGAATAGAATGGAATGGAGTGGAATGGAATGGATCTGAGTCGAGTGGTGTAGACAGGAGTGGAATGGAGTGGAGTAGATTATAGAGGAGTAGAGTGGGGTTGAACGGAATGGAGGCGAATGGAGTGGAGTGGAGTGGAACAGAATGGAATGGAGAGGAGTGGTGTGGAATGGAGTGGAATGAGTAAGAATGGAGTGGAGTTGAATGTAGTGGAGTGGAGGGGAATGGAATGAAATGGAGTGGACTGGAATGGAGTAGAGTGGAGTGGAATTGAGTGGAATGCAAGGGAGTGGAATGGAATGAAGTGGATTAGAGAAGAGTGGAATGGTGTGGAATGCACTGGAGTGAATTGTAGAGGATTGGAATGTAATGGAATTCAGTGGAGTGGAGTGGAATTGAGTGGAATAGACTTGAGTGGATTGGAGTGGAGTTGAATGGAATGGAATGCAGTGAAGTGGAATGGATTGGATAGGAATGGCGTGGAACGGAGAGGAATGGAGTGGTGTAAAATGGAGTGCAATGGAATGGATTGGAATGGAGAGGACTGGAGTGGAGTGAAGTGGAACGGAATGGAATGGAAATGAGTGGACTGGAGTGGAATGGAGTGGAGTGGAATTTAATGGAATGGAGTGGAGTGGAATTTAATGGAATGGAATGGATTTGAGTGAAATAGAGTGGAGTGGAGTGGAATGGAGTGGAGTGTAATTCAAAAGAGTGAAGTGAAGTGGAATGGACTGGAATGGAGTGGAATGGAATGGAATGGAGTGTAATAGAATGGAATGGAGTGGAGTGGATTGGAATGGCAATGAATGGAGAGGAATGTATTGAAATTCAGTGGAGTTGTGAGGAATGGAATGGAATGGATCGTAGTGGAGAGGAATTGAGTGGAGTGGAATGCAGTGGAATGGAGGGCAGTCGAAGGGAATGGAATGGAATGGAGTGGAGTTGAATGGAATGGAGTTGAGAGGAATGGAATGGAATGGAATGGAATGGAATAGAATGGAGTTGAGTGCAGTGAAGTGGAGTGGAATGCAGTGGAGTGGATTCGAATGGAATGGAGTGTAGTGCAATGGAGTGGAATGGAATGGAAGGCAATTGAATGGAGTAGAATGGAGTGGAATGGAGTGGAGTGCAATGGAGTGGAGTGGAATGGAATGGAAAGGATTGGAGTGGATTGGATTTGAATGAGGTGGAGGGGCGAGGAATGGAGTTGGATGGAATGCAATGGAATGGAGTGGAGCGGATTGGAGTGTAATGGAATGGAGCAGAGTGGAATGGAATGGAATTCTCTGGAATGGAATAGAATTGAATGGAGTAGAGTGCAGTGGAATGGAGTGGAATGGAGTGCAATTGAGTGAAGTGGAGTGGAATGCAATGCAATGGAATGGAATGGAATGGATTGGAGAGGAGTGGAATGGAAAGGAATGGAATGGAGTAGATTGGATTGTAGTGGAGTGGAATGAAATGGAAAGGGATGCAGTGGAAGGGAATTGAATGGAGTGCAGTAGAAGGGAATGGCATGGAGTGGAGTGGAGTGGAATAGTGTGGAGTGGAATGGAGAGGAGTAGAGTGGAATAGAGTGGAAAGGTGTCGAGAAGAATGGAGTGAGGTGGAGTAGAGTGGAATGGAATGGAGTAGAATGGAATGGAGTGGAGACGAGAGGATTAGAGTGGAGTGGAATGGAGTGGAGTAGATTGGAGAAGAGTAGAGTGGAGTTGAATGGAATGGAGTGGAATGGAGCCTAGTGGAGTGGAATGGAGTCGAATGGAGTGGAGTGGAATGCAGTGGAGTGGGGTGGTTTGGAGTGGAATGGAATGGAGTACAATGAAGTGGAGAAGGATGGAGTGGAGGAGAGAGGAGAGGAATGGAATGGAGTGGAGTGCAGTGGAATGGAAAGGAATGGAGTGGAATGGAATGGAATGGAATGGAATAGAACGGAATACAGTGGAGTGGAGTGGAAAGGAGTGTAATGGAATGGAATGGAATAGAGTGCACTGGAGTGGAATGAGGTGGAGTGGAGTGGAATGGAGTGGAGAGGGGTGGAATGGAGTGGAATGGGTAAGAATGGAGTGGAGTTGAATGCAGTTGAGTAGACCAAAGTGGAATATAATTGAATGGAGTGGAATGGAAATGGAGTCGAGTGGAGTGGAATGGAGTGGAGTGGAATGGAGAGGAATGCAACGTAGTGGATTAGAGAGTAGTTGAATGGTGTGGAATGGACTCTAGTGGAATGTTGAGGAGTGGAATGGACTGGACTGGAGTGGAGTGGAGTGCAATGGAATGGAGTGGAGTGGAGTGCGGTGGAATGGAATGGAATGGAATGGAATGGAGTGGAATGGAATAGAATGGAATGGAGTTGAGGGAGGTGGAGTGTAGTTGAGTGAAGTGGAATGGAGTGTAATGGAATGGACAGAGGTGGAGTGGAGAAGAGTTGAGTTGAATGGAATGGAGTGGAATGGAATGGAGTGGACTCGAAAGGAGTGGAAAGGAGTGGAATGGACTGGAATGGAGTTGAATGGAATGGAGTGAAGTGGAATGGGATGGAATGCAGTGGAATGGATTGTCATGGAATTGAATGGAGTGGAATGGGTCGAAAGGAGTGGAATGGATTGGAATGCAGTGGAGTGGAGTGGAATGGAATGGAATGAAGCGGAGTAGATTGGAATGGAGTGGAATGGAGTTTAGTGGAAAGGAGTGGAGTGGAGTGGATTGTAGTGGAACGGAATGGAGTGTAATGGAATGGAGAGGGGTGGAGTGGAGTAGAGTTGAGTTGAATGGAATGGAGTGGAATGGAATGCAGTGGAATGGAATGGATTGGAGTGTAATGGAAGTGAATGGAAATGAGTGTAATGGAATTTAGTGGAGTGGAATGGAGTGCAATGGATCGTAGTAGAGTGGAGTGGAGCACAGTGAAATGCAATGGAATGGAGTGGTGTGTAGTGGAGTGGACTGGAATGAAATGGAATGGAGTGGAATGTAATGGAGTGGAATGAAGTGGAATTGAATGGCATGGAATGGAGTGTAGTGAAATGGAATGGACTGGAGTGGAATGGAGTGGAGTGGAATGTAAAGGAGTGGAGTGCAACGGAATAGAGTGTAGTGGAGTGGAATGGAGTGCAAAGGAATGGAGTCGAGACGAGTGGTGCGGAGTGGAATTGAATGGATTGGAGTGTAATGGAAAGGAGTGGAATGGAGTGGAGTCAAGTGGAATGGAGAGTTGTGCAGTTGAATGGAATGCAATGGAGGGGAGTGGAAAGGAATGGAATGGAGTGGAACGGAATGGAGTTGAGAGAAGTGGAGCAGAGTGAAGTAGAATGGATTGGAGTGGCCTGGAATAGAGCAGAGTGGAATGGAATGGAGAGGAATGGAATGGAATGGAATGGAGTGGAGTGGAGAGAAATGTACTGGAATGGAGTGGAATGGAATGGAGTGAAGTGGAGCAGAATGGTGTGGATTGGAGTGGAATGGAGTGGAATGGATTGGAGTGGAGTGGAGGGGAGATGAAGGGAATGGAGTGGAGTGTTGTTGAGTGCAGTTGAGTGGAATGAAATGGAATGGAGTTCAGAGGAATGGACTGGATTTGAGAGGACTGGAGAGGAATGGAATGGATTGGAATGTAACGGAGTGGATTGGAGTGGAGTAGAATGGAATGGAATGTAATGTAACAGACGGGAACAGAGTGGAATGTAGTGGAATGGATTGGAGTGGAGTGGAGGGGAGATGAAAGGAAGGGAGTGGAGTGATGTGGAGTGGAGTGATATGGAGCGCAGTGCAAGGGAGTGGAGTGGAATGGAGTGGAGTGGAATGGAGTGGAGTTGAGCTGAATGGAGAGGAATGGAATGCAGTGTAATGGAATGGAGTGGAGAGGAGTGGAATGGAGTGGAAACGAATGGAGTAGAGTGGAGTGGAGAGTATTGGAATGGAATGAAGTGAATGGAATGGAGTGTAATGGACGAGAATGGAGTGGAATGGAGTGGAGTGGAGTGGAATGCAGTGGAATGGACAGGAATGGAGTGCAGTGGAATGGAAAGGAGTAGAGTGGAATGGAATGGAATCGAGTGGAATTGAATGGAATGGAGTGGAATCTAATGTAAGGTCATGGAAGGTAGTGGATCAAAGCGAAGTGGAGTGGAGTGGACTGGAAAGGACTGGAAAGAAATGGAATGTAGTGGAGTGGAGTGGAATGGAGTGGAATGGATTGGAAAGGAGGGAAATGAAGCGGGATGCAATGGAATGGAATGGCATGGAGTGGAGTGGAATAGAGTGTAGTCTCATGGAGAGGAGTAGAATGGAATGGAGTGAAAAGGAGTTGAGTGAAATGGAGTGGAGTGGAGTGGAATGGAATGGAGTGGAATGGAGCAGAGTGGAGCAGGATGGAGTGGAATGGAGTGGAGTGGAATGTACTGGAGTGGAGTGGATAGGAGTGGAATGGAATGGAGTGTCAAGCAATGGAGAACGGTGGATGGAGTAGAGTGCTGTGGAAAGGAATAGAGTGAAATGGAATGCAGTAGAGTGCAGTGTAATGGAATGGAAAGGAGTGGAATAGAATGGAATGGAAAGGAGTGGAATAGAATGGAATGGAATGTAGTGGAGTGGAGTGGAATGTATTGGAATACATGGGAATTGAGTGGATTGGAATGCAACAGAATGGAATGGAGGGTAGTGGAGTGGAATGGAGTGGAGTGGAGTGGAATGGAATGGAGTGGAGTGGTGTGTAATGGAGTGGAATGGAAAATAATGGAGTGGAATGGAATGGAGTGGAGTGGATTGGAGTGCAATGGAATGGAATGGAGTGGACTGGAGTGGAATGGACTGAAGTGGAATTGATTGGAGTGTAATGGAGTGGAATGTAATGTAATGTATTCGAAAGGAGTGGAGTGGCATAGAGCGGAATGGTGTGGAATGGACTGGATCAGATTGGAGAGGAGTGGAATGGAATGGAATGCAGTGGAGTGGAGTGGAATGGAATGGAATGGAGTAGAATGGACTTGAGTGGTGTTGAGTAGAGTGGAATGGAATGGAATGGAGTTGAGTGGAATGGAATGGAGTGGAAAGGAATGTAGTGAAGTGGAGTGGAGTGCAATGGAATGGAGATGAATGGATTGGAGTGGAGTGTAGTGCAGCAGAATGGAATGGAATGCAATGGAGTGGACTGGAATGGAATGGAGTGGAGTGGAGTGGAATTGAATGGAGTGGAGTGTAGTGGAGTGGAAAGGACTGGAGTGGACTGCAGTGCAATGCAATGGAATGGAATGGCAATGTGTGTGACGGAAAGGAGTGGAGTAGAACGGAGTGCAAAAAATGGAGTGGAGTGGAGTTCAGTGAAATGTAATGGAATGGAGTGGAGTGGAGTGTCCTGGACTGGAATGTAGTGGAAAGGAGTGGAATGGAGTGGAATGTAATGAAGTGGAATGCAGTGGAATTGAACAGAATGGAGTGGAGTAGAGTGGAATGGAATGGAGTGGAGTTGAGTGTAGTGTAGTGAATTGGAATATAATGGAATGTAGTAGAATGGAATGGAGTGGAATGCAAAGGAGTGGAAAGTAGTGGAGTGGAGAGGAGTGGAGTGCAGTGGAATGGAATGCACTGTAGTGGAGTGGAGTGGAATGTAGTGGAGTGGAATGGAATGTAGTGAAGTGGACTGTATTGGAATTGAGTGGATTCGAATGGAGTGGAGTGGAATGGATTGGAGTGGACAGGAATGGAGTAGAGTAGAATGGATTGGAGTGGAATGGAATGAAATGGAATGCAGTGGAATGGAATGCAATGGAATGCAGTGGAGTTGAATGGAGTGGAGTGGAATGAAGTACAGGGGAATGTAGTTGATTTGAATGGAGTGGAATGGAGTGCAGTTCAATAAAATGGAATGGAGTGGAGTGGATTGGAGTGGAAAGGAATGGATTGGAATGGAGGGGAATGGAGTGGAGTGGATTGGAATGGAATGGAATGGATTGGAATGGAGGAGAATGGAGTGGAATGGATTGGAGTGGAGTTGAATGGAGTGTAATGGAGTGGAATTTAATGGAATGGAATGGAATGGAAGTAAGTGTAATGGAGTGTAATGGAATGGAATGGAGTGGGTTGGAATGGAATGGAGTGGAATGGAATGGAATGGCATGGAATGGAATGCAATAGCATGGAATGGTGTGGAGTGGAGTGGAATGGAGTGGAATGGAAAGGAAGGCAATGGAGTGATGTGGGGTGGAATGGGGTGGAGTGGAGCGGAACGGAGAGGAAAGGATTGGAGTGGAGTGCAGGGGAGAAGAATGGAATGGAGTGGAGAGGAATGGAGTGGATTTGAATGGAATGGAGAGGAATGGAATGGAGTGGAATTCAATGGAGTTAAGTGGAGTGGACTAGAGTGGAGTGGAATGGAATGGAATGGCCTGGAACAGAATGGATGAAATGGAGTTTAATGGAATGTTATGCAGAGACATGGAACGGAATTGCATGGAGTAGAGTGGAATGGAGTGCAATTTAGTGGAGTGTAGAGGAATGCAGTGGAATGGTCTGGAATGGACTGGAATGGAATGGAACGGAATGGAGTGGGGTGGAGTGAAATGGAGTGGAATGAATTTGAATGGAGTGGAGTAGAGTGAAATGCAATGGAAGGGAGTGGAGTGGAATTCAATGGAATGGAGCAGAGTGGAGTGGAATAGAGTGGAGTCGAATGGAGAGGAGAAGAGAGGAATGGAGTGAAAAGGAGTAGAGTGTAATAGAGTGGAGTGGAGTGTAATGGAATGCAATGGAATGGAGTGAAATGGAGTGGAATGGAGTGGAGTGGATAGAATGGAATGGAATGTAGTGGAGTGGATTGGAGTGGAGTGGAGTTGATTGGAGTGGAGTGGAATGGAAAGGAGTGGAATGGAATGGAATGGAGTGGGCTAGAATGGAATGGAGTGGAATGGAATGCAGTGGAGTGGATTTGAATGGGATGGAATAGAGTGCAATGGAATGGAGAAGAATGGAATGTAGTGGAGTGGAATGGAGTGCAATGGAATGGATTGGAGTTGAATGGAGTGCAGTGTAACGGAATGTATTGGAGTGGAGTGGAGAGGAGAGGACTGGAATCGAGTGGAATGGAGTGGAATAGAATGGAATAGAGTGGAGTAGAATGGCGTGGAATGGAATGGAATGAAATGGAATGGAATATAGTCGAATGGAATGTAGTGGAGTGGAGTGGGGTGGAATGGAGGGGATGGTGAGGAATGGAGTGGAATTGATTGGAGTGGAGTGGAGTGGAATGGAATGGAATAGAATGGAGTAGAGTGGACTGGAATGTAATGGAATGTAGTGGAATGGAATGGAACGCACTGGAATCAAGTGCAATGGAATGGAGTGGAGAGGAGTGGAGTGGAATAGAGTGGAAAGGAATGGAGTGGACTATAGTGGAATGGAGTGGAGTGGAGTGGAATGGAGTGGCATGCTGTGGAATGGAATGGAATGGAATGGAATGGAGTGTAATGAAATGGAGGGGAGGGGAATGGAATGGAATGGAATGGAATGGAACAGAATGGGGTGGAGTGGAACGGAATGGACTGGAATTGAGTGTAGTGGAGTGGAAAGGAATGGAAGGGAATCGAGTAGAGTGGAATGGAATGGAGTGGAGTGGAACCTAGTGGAATGAAACGGAGTGGAATGGATTGGAATGGTGTAGAATGCAGTGGAATGGAGTGGAGCGGAATGGAATTGCATGGAATGGAGTGTAGTGTAGTGTAGTGGAGTAGAGTGGAGTGGAATGGATTGGAATGGATGGAATGGGGTGGAATGCAATAGAATGCAGCGGAATGGAATGGAAAGGAATGGATTGGAGTGGAGTGGAGTGAAGTGGAGTGGATTGGAGTGGAATGGAATGGAATTGCATGGAAAAGAATGGAATTGAGTGGAGTGTAATGGTGTGGAATGGATTAGAATGGAGTGATATGAAATGGAATTGATTGGAATGGAATGGATTGTAGTGGATTGGACAGGAATTGAATGGAATGGTGTGTAGTCGAATGGAGAGAATGGAATGGAGTGGAATGGACTGGAGTGGATTGCAGTGGAGTGAAGTGGAATGCAGTGAATTGGACTGTAATGGATTGGAATGGAATGGAATGGAATAACATGGAGTGGAATGGAATAGAATGGGGTGGAGTAGAATGGAATAGAATGGGGTGGAGTGGAATGGAATGGAATGGAGTAGAATGGCATGATGTGGAGTGGAATGGACTGGAGTGGAGTGGAATTTAGTCGAGTGGCATGGAATGGATTGAAATAGAATGGATTTGAGTGGAATGGAGTGGAGTGGAAATGAGTGGAGTTCAATGGATTGTAGTGGAAGGCAATGGCATGAAATGGAGTAGAATACAATGGAATGGAGTGGAGTGGAATGGAGTGGAGTGGAATAGTATGGATTGGAATGGAGTGGATTGAAGTTGAATGGTGTGTATTGGAGTGGAATGGAGTGGAGTGGAGGGAAATTTAATGGAATACAATGGATTGGAGTGGAATGGAGTGGGTTCGAATGGAGTGGAGTGCATTGGAGTGGAATGGAATGGAGTAGAGTGGAGTGGACTGCAGTGGAATGAAATGGATTGGAATGGAATGGATTGGAGTGGAATGGAGTGGAGTGGAGTGGAATGGAGATGAATGGAATGGGGTGGATTGGAATGGAGTGGTATAGAGTGGATTAGAGAGGAATGGAATGGAGTAGAGTGGAATTGAGTGTAATGGAAAGGAGTGGAGTGGTGTGGAGTGTAATAGAATCGAATGGAGTGGAGTGGAATGAGGTGGAATGGAATGGCGTGGAATGGAGGGGATTTCTGTTGAAAGGAGTGGAGTGGAGTGGAATGGAGTGCAATGGAGTGCAATGGACTGGAATGGAGTGGAATGGAATGGATTGCAGTGAAATGTGAACTGAGATTTTACCACTGCACTCCTGCCTGTCTGACAGAATGAGATACTGTCAAAGGAAAGGAATGGATTGGAATGGAGTGGAATGGAATGGAATGGAATGGAGTGAAGAGTAATGGAGCGGAGTGGATTTAGTGGAGTGGAAAGGAATGGTATGGAGTTGAATAGAATGTAGTGAAGTAGAGTGGAGTGGAGTGGATTGGAGGGGAATGGTATGGGAATTAATGGAGTGGAGTGGATTGGTTTGAAGTGGATTGGACTGGCATGGAATGGATTTTGACCGAATGTGCTGGAAGGGAATGGATTGGAGTTGAGAGGAGTGGAGTAGAGTGGAGTGGAATGAAATGGGATGGAGTGGAATGGAATGGAGTGGAGTCGAGTGGAGTGGATTGGAGTTGATCGGAGTGGAATGGAATGGGATGGAATGGAATGGAGTGGATTGGAGTTGATTGGAGTGGAATGGAATGGGATGGAATGGAATAGAGTGGAGTGAAATATAGTGATGTATAGTGGAATGGACATGAAAGGAATGGGATTGAATGGTTTAGAATGGAGTGGAGTGGAGTTGAGTGGAATGAAGTGGAATGTAATATAATGGAATGGAATGGAATTGAATGGAGTGTAATGGAATGGAATGCAATGGTGAAATGTAATGTGAGCTGATATTGTGGTGCTGAACCCCAGCCTGTGTGACAGAGTGAGATCCTGTCGAAAGAAAGGAATGGAGTGGAATGGAATGGTATGGAATGGAATGGAGTGGAGTGGAATGAAGTAGAGTGGAGTAGAGTGGAGTGGAATGGAGTGGAATGGAATGGAATGCAATACAATGCAGTGTAGTGATGAGGAGTGGAATGGAGTGGAGTGGAATGGAGTGGAATGGAAGGGAATGAAATGGAATGGAATGGAGTGGAGTGGAGTGAAGTGAAGTTGAGTGGTGTGGAGTGGTGTGGAGTGGAATGGAGTAGAATGTAAATGGATGGAAAGGACTGGAGTGGAGTGGACTGCAGTGCAGTGGAGTGTAATGTAGCAGGATGGAATGGAGTGAAGTGGACTAGAGAGGAGTGGAGTGTTTTGCAGTTGAGTGAAGTGGAATGGAATGGGATGGAAATAAATGGAATGGAGTGGAGTGGAGAGAAGTGGAGTGGAGTGGAGAAAAGTTAAGTGGAGTGGAGTGGAAAGGGTTCTAATGGAATGTAACTGAGTGGAGTGTAGTAGAGTGGAGTGTGGTTGAGTGGAGTGAGGTGGAATGGAGTGGATTGGAATAGATTGTAGTGGAATTGAAGGGAATTGTGAAATGAAATATGAGCTGACATAGTACCACTGCATGCCAGCTGATGTGACAGAGTGAGATCTCGTCGAAAGAAAGGAATGTAATGGAATGGAATGAAATGGGATGGATTGTAATGGAATTGAATGGAGTGTAGTGGAGTCGAGTGGGGTGTTGTGGAATGGAGTGGAATGGAGTGAGATGGAATGGGATGGAGTGGAGTGGACTGGAGTAGAGTGGAGTGGTATGCAGTGGAATGGAATGGAATGGAATGCTGCAGAGTGGACGGGTGAGGAGTGGAGTGGAGTGGAATGAAACGGAATGGAATGGAATGAAATGCAATGGAATGGTGAAATGAAATTTCAGCTGATATTCTGCCACTGCACTCCAGCCTGGGTGACAGTGAGACATCCTGTCAAAACAAAGGAATGGAATGTAAAGGAGAGGAATGGGACAGAATGTTAAGGAATGGAACGGAGTGCAGTGGAGTGAAGTGGAGTGGATTGGAGTGAATGGAATGGAATGGAGTGGAATGGAATGGAATGGACAAGAGTGGAGTGGAGTGGATTGGTTTTGCATGTAATGGGGTGGAATGCAATGCATTGGACCGAAGTAGATTGAAGTGGAGTGGAATGGAGTGGAGTGGAGTGGAGTGAAGTGGAGTGGAATGGATCAGAATGGAACCGAATGGAATGGAATGGAATGCATTGGATTGGAATGGAATTTTGAAATGGAATGTGAGCTGATATTGTGCCACTGCACTCCAGCTTGTGTGAAAGAGTGAGATCCTGTTGAAAGGAATGAAAGCAATATAATGGAGTGTATTGGAATGGAATGGAATGGAATGGAGTAGAGTGGAGTGGAGTGGAATGGAGTGGAGTGGAATAGCATGGAATGGAATGGGATGTAATGGAATGGAATGGAGCGGAGTGGAGTGGAGTGGAATGCAGTGGAATGGAATGGCACGGAATGGAGAGGATTGGAGTGGAGTGGAGTGGTATGGAAAGGAATGAATTGGAATGGAATGGAATGGAGAAATGAAGTGTGAGCTGAGATTGAGCCACTGCATTCCAGCCTGTGTTACAGAGTCAGATCCTGTCAAAAGAAAGTAATGTAATGGAATGGAGAGGAAAGGAATGGAATGGAATGGAATGGAGTGGAATGGAATTGAGTGGAGTGGAGTGGAGTTGAGTGGACTGGAATGGAGTGGAATTGAATGGGATGGATTGGAATGGAGTGGAGTGTAGATGTGTGGAATGGAGTGGAATGGAATGGGATGGGATGGAATGGAATGGAGTGGAGTGGAGTTGAGTGGAGTGGAATGGAATGGAATGGTGAAATGAAATGTGAGCTGATATTGTGCCAATGCAATCCAGCCTGGGTGACAGAGTGAGATGCTGTAAAATGAAAGGAATGGAATTGAGTGGCATGAAATGGAATGGAATGGAGTGGCATGGAATGGACTGGAATGGAATGGAATGGAATGCAATGGAATGCAATGGAATGGAATGGAATGCAGTGGAGAGGAGTGTAGTAGAGTAGAGTGGAGAGGAGTGGAATGGATTCAATAGTTTGGGATGGAACAGAATGGAATATAGCGGAGTGGTGGGTAGTGGAATGGACTGGAATGGACATGAATGGAATGGAAAGGAATGGCTTCGAGTTTAGTAGAGTGGGTTGGTGTTGAGTGGAGTGGAGCGGATTGGAATTAAATGGAATGGAATCGAGTGAAATGCAATGCAATGAAATGGTGAAATGAAATGTGAGCTGAGATTGTGCCACTGTACTGCAGCCTTGGTGACAGAGTGAGATCCTGTCGAAAGAGAGAATGGAATGGAATGGAGTGGAATGGAATGGAATTGAGTGCAGAGTAGTGGACAGGAGTGGAGTGAAGTGGAATGGAGTGGTAAGCAGTGGAAGAGAATTCAGTGGAGTGGAGTGGAGATCAGTGGAGTGGAATGGATTGGAATGGATTGGGATGGAATGGAACGGAGTAGAAGGGTGTGGAGTGGAATGCACTGGAGTGGAATGGAGTGGAACCGAATAGAGTGGAGTGGAGTTCCGTGGAGTGGAGTGGAATGGAATGGAAGGGAATGGAATGGAATGGAATGGAATGGAATGGAATGGAATGGAACAGTGAAATGAAATGTGAACTGAAATTGTGACACTGCACTCCATCCTGGGTGACAGACAGAGATCCTGTCAAAATAAAGATATGGAATGGAATGGAGTACAATGGAATGGAATTGAATGGAGTAGACTGGGGTGGAGTGTTGTGGAGTGGAGTCGACTGGAGTGGAGTGGAGTGTGATGCAGTGGAATGGAATGGGATGGAATGGAATGGAGTGGAGTGGAGTGGAATGAAACAGAATGGAATGGAGTGGAATGGAGTGGACTGGAGTGCATTGGAGAGGAATGGAATGGAATGGAATGGAATGGAATGCAATGGAATGGAATGGCATGCAATGGAATGGAATGGCTTGTAGTGAAGTGGATTGGAGTGGAGTGCAGTGGAGTGGAGTGGAATGGATTGTAATGGAAAGGAATGGAATGGAGTGGAGTGGAGAGGAGTTTAGTGGAGTGGAGTGTAATGGAGTGAAAAGGAATGGGATGGAATTTAATGGAATGGATTTGAGTGGAGTTGATAGGAGTGGAATGGAATGGGATGGAGTGGAATGGCGTGGGGTAGAGTGGATTGGAGTGGATTGGTGTGGATGGAAATGAAATGGAAAGGATTGGAATGGAATTGAGTGGTGTGGAGTAGAGTGGAGGGGAGTGGATTGTTATGGAATGGAATGGAAATGAATGTTATGGAATGGAATTGTGAAATGAAATGTGAGTTGAATTTGTTTCACTGCACTCCAGACTGAGTGTCAGAGTGAGATCCTGTCTAAAGAGAGGAATGGAATGGAAAGGAAGAGAATGGCGTGGAGTGGAATGGAGTGCAGTAGAGTGGAGTGGAACGCAGTCTAATGTAGTGGAGTGGAGAGGAGTTCGGTGGAGTGGAGAGGAGTGGAATGGGATGGAATGGATCAGAATAGTATGGAATGCAAAAGTGAAATGAAACATGAGCTGAGGTTGTGTCACTGCACTCAAACGTGTGTGACATAGTGAGATCCTGTCGAAAGAAATGTATGGAATGGAATGGAGTCAAATGGAATGGAATGGAATGGAGTGGAATGGAATAGACATGAGTGGAGTGGAGTGGAGTGGAATGAAGTAGAAAAGAAACAGATGGAATGAAAAGAAATGGAACGGATTGGACTGGAGTGGAATGGAGTGGAGTGGAATGGAAAGGCATAGATTGGAGTGGAGTGGAATGGAATGGAAAGGAATGAAATGCAATGGAATGGAATGGCGAAATGAAATGTGATCTCAGATTTTGCCACAGCACTCCAGCCTGGGTGACAGAGAGACATCCTGTCGAAAGGAGGAATGGAATGGAATGGAGTGTAGTGGAATGGAATGGAATGGAATGGAGTGTAATGGAACGGAATGGAATGGAATGAAGTGTAATGGAATGGAATGGAATGAAGTGGAATGGAGTGGAGTGGAGCGGGCTGGAGTGGAGTGGAGTGGAAATGAGGGGAATGGAATAGGTTGGAGTGGAATGGAATGGAGTGGAGTTGAGTGGATTGGAGGGGAAAGGAGTGTAATGGAATGGGATGGTGTGGAAAGGAGTGGAGTGGAATGGAGTGGAGTGGAGTGGAGTGGAATGGAATGGGATGGAATGGAATGCAATGGAATGGAATGGAATGGAATAGTGAAATGAAATGTGAGTGTAGATTGTGCCACAGCACTCCAGCCATTGAGACAGAGTGAGATCCTGTCGAAAGAAGGGAATGGAATGGAATGGAGTGGAATGGACTGGAATGGAGTCGAGTGGAGTGAAGTGGAGTGGAGTGAAATGGAGTTGAATGGGATGGGATGGACTGTAATGGAATGGAGTGGAGTGGAGTGTATTAGAGTGGAGTGAAGTGTAATGCAGTGGAATGGAAAGGGGTAGAATGGGAAGGAATGGAGTGGACTGGAGTTGACTGGAGTGGAATGTAGTGGAATGGAATGGAAAGGAATGGAATGGAATGGATTTGAGTGGAGTGGAGTGGAGTGGAGTGGAATGTTATGGAATGGAATGGAATGGAATACAATTGAATGGTGAAACAAAATTTGAGTTGAGATTGTACAGCTGCACTCCAGCCTGGGCGACAGAGTGAGACCCTTTTGAAAGAAAGGAATGGAATGGAATGGAGTGGAATAGAATGGGAAGGAATGGAATGGAATGAAGTGTAGTGTAGTGGACTGGAGTCGAGTGGAGATGAGGGGAATGGAATGCAATGGGATGGAATAGAATGCAGAGGAGTGGAGTGGAGTGGGGTGTATTTGAATGTAATGGAGTGGAATGGAATGGAATGGAATAGAATGGAATGGAATGGAATGGAATGAAGCGGAATGGAATGGAATGGAATGGAATGGAGTGGAACAGAATGAAATGGAATGGTGAAATGAAATGTGAGCTGAGATTGTGCCACTGCACTCCAGTCTAGTTCACAGGGTGAGATCCTGTCAAAAGAAAGGAGTGGAGTTTTAAGGAGTGGAATGGAAAGGAATAGAATGGAGTGGAGTGGAGTCGCACAGAGTGGAGTGGAGTGGAATGAAGAGGAATCGAATGGGATGGAATGGAATGGAGTGGAGTGGAGTAGAGTGGTGTGGAGTGGAGTGGAATGAGTTCAATGGAGTTGTTTGGAGAGGAATGCAGTGGAGTGGAATGGAATGGAATTTAAGGAAATGGAATGGTGTAATGAAATGTAAGCTGAGATTGTGCAACTGCATCCATCCTGGGTGACAGAGTGAGATCCTGTCGAAAGAAAGGAATGGAGTAGAATGGAGAGGAATGGAACAGAATGGAATGGAATGGAGAGGAGTGGAGTGGAGTGGAATGGAATGGAATGGAATGGTGAAAGGAAGAGTGAGCTGAGATTGTGCAACCGCACTCCAGCGGTTGTGATAGAGCTACATCCTGTCAACAGAAAGAAATGGAATGGAATGGAGTGGAATGGAATGGAATGGAATGAATTGGAGTGGAGTGGACAGGAGTGGAGAGGAATAGAGTGGAATGGAGTGGAGTAGGATGGGATGGAATGCATTGAAATGGTGTGGAGTTGGGTGGAATGGAGTGGAGTTGAATTTAATTGAAAGTAATTGGATGGAAAGGGATGCAGTGTAGAGGAGTGGATAAGATTGGGTGGAATGGAGTGGAATGGAATGGTATAGAGTGGAGTGGAATGGAGTGGACTGGACTGGAGTGGAACAGAGGTGAATGGAATGGAGTGGAATGGAATGGAATGGAATACAATGGAATGGTGAAATGAAATGTAAGCTGAGATTGTTCCACTGTACTCCTGCCTGGGTGACAGAGTATGATCCTGTCGAAAGAAATGAATGGAATGGAAAGGAGTGGAATAGAGTGGCATGGAATTGAACGTAGTGGAGTGGAGTGGAGTGGAATGGAATGGGATGAAATGGAATGGAATGGAATGGAGTGGAGTGGAATGGAGTAGAAAGGATTGTAGTGGAATGGAATGGAATGGAATTGAGTACAGTATAGTGGAGAGGAGTGCAGTGGAGTGGAGTGAAATGGAATGAAATGAAATGGAATAGAATACAATGAAATGGAACTCAATAGAATTGAATGATGAAACAAAATGTTAGCTGAGATTGTGCCACTAAACTCCAGCCTCTGTCACAGAATGAGATCCTTTCGAAAGAAAGGAATGGAATGGAATGCAGTGGAATAGAATGCAGCGGAGTGGAGTGAAGCGGGATAGAGTGGAAGGGAGTGGAATGGAATGGGATGGAACTGGATGGAATGCTATGGAGTGGAGTAGAGTGGAGTGGAGTGGAATGGAAAGGAATGGAATGGAAAGGAGTGGAGGGAGTGGAGTGGAATTTAGAGAAGTGGAGTGGAATGGAGTCGAAAGGAATGGGAAGAGGAGAATGGAATGGAGTGGAGTGGAGTGGAGAGGAATGGAGTGGAGTGATTGGAATGGATTGGAAAGAAATGAAATGGAATGGAATGGTATGGAATGGAGTGGAATGTTGTGGAGTGGAACGTAATGTAATATAATGGAATGGAATGGAATGATGAAATGAAATGTGAGCTGAGATTGTTTCACTGCACTCCAATCTGGGTGACAGAGTGAAATCCAGTCGAAACAAAGGAATGGAAAGGAATGGAGTGGAATGGAATGGAATGGAATGGAATAGAAGGGAATGCAATGGAATGGAATGCAATGAAATCTTCTAATGAAATTTGAGCTGAGATTGTGCCAGTGCACTCCAGCCTCAGTGACAGAGTGAGATCCTGTCGAAAGAAAGGAATGGAATGCAAAGGAGTGCAATGGAATGGAATGGAATGGAATGGAGAGAAGTGGAGTGGATTGGATTGGAGTGAAAGAATGGAATGTAGTGGAATAGAATGGAGTGGACAGGTGTGGAGTGGAGTGTACTGGATTACAGTGGAATGGAGAGGAATGGAATGGAAATGACAGGAGTGGAGTGGAGTGGAGTGGAATGGTGAGGAATGGAATGGGATGCAATGGAAAGGAATGGAGTGGAGAGGAGTGGAGTGAAACAGAGTGGAATGGAATGGGATGGAATAGAATGGATTGGAGTTGAGTGGAGTGGATTGAAGTGTAGTTGAGTGCAGTGGAATGGAATGAAATGGAATTTAATGGAATGGAAAGGAATGGAATGGATTGCAATGGAATGGAATGCTATGGTCAAATTAAATGTGAGCTGAGATTGTTCACCTGCACTCCAACCTCAGTGACTCAGTGAGATCCCGCTGAAAGAAAGTAAGTGAATGGAATACAGTTGAATGGAATGGAGTGGAATGGAATGGAGTGGAGTGGAGTGGAGTGGACTGGAATGCATTGGAGTAGAGTGGAGCGGATGGGAATGGAATGGAATAGATTGAAGTGGAATGTGACGGAAAGGGATGCAGTGTAGGGGACTGGAGAAGAGTGGAGAGGAAGAGAGTGGAATGGAATGGGATGGAATGGAATGGAGTGCAGTGCAGTGGAGAGGAGTGGAATTAAATGGAATGGAATTGAATGGAATCCAATGGAATGGGAAAATATAATGTGAGCTGAGAGTGTGCCACTGCACTCCAGCCTGTGACAGAGTGAGATCCTGTCGAAGGAAAGGAATGGAATGGATTGGAGTGGGTTGGGGTGGAGTGGAGGGTAATGGAATGGGATGGAATGCAAAGGAATGGACTGGAGAGGAGTGGAATGTGGTGGAATGGAGTGGAATGGAATGGGATAGAATGAATGGAGTGGAGTGGTGTGGAGTGGAGTGCAGTGGAGTGGAATGGAGTGAAATGCAATGGGATGGAATGGAATGGAATGGAGCAGAGTGCAGTGCAGTGGAGTAGAATTGAATAGAATGGAATGAAATGGAAAGGAATGGAATGGAATATAATGGAATGGTGAAATGAAAGGTGAGCTGAGATTGTTCCACTGCACTCCAGCATAGGTGAGATCCCCTACAATCAATGGAATGGAATGGAATGGAGTGCAATGCAATGGAATGGAAATTAATGGATTGGAGTGAAGGGGAGTGGAGTGGAGTGGAATGGAATGGGATGTAATGGAATTGAGTGGAGTGGAGTGGAGTAAAATGGATTGGAATGGAATGGGATGGAATGGACTGGAGTGGAGTGGAGTGGTAAGGAATGCAGTGGAGTGGAGAGGAGTGGAATGGAAGGGAAAAGAAGGGAAGGGAATGTAATGGATTGTAATGGAGTGGAATGGAATGGAATGGAATGGAGTGCAAGGGAATGGAATGGAGTAATGAAATGAGAGCAGAGATTGTGGTGCCGCACTACAGCCTTGCTGACAGAGTGAGATACTGTCAAAGGAAAGGAATGGAATGGAATGGAGTAGAATGGAATGGAAAGGAATGGAGTGGAGTGGAGTGGAGTGGGATGGAGTGGAGTGGAGTGGAATGGAGTGTAATGGAATGGGATGCAATGGAATGGTGTGCAGTGGAGTGGTGTGGAGTGGAGTGGAATGTAGTGGCATGTAGTGGAATGGAGTGGAATGAAATGAGATGGAATGGAATGGAGTGGAGTGGAGTGGAATGGAATGGGAAGGGATGGAGTGGAATGGAGTGGAGTGGAGTGGAGTTGAGGGAATTGGAGTGGAGTGGAATGGAGTAGAATGGAATGGGATGGAATGGAATGGAGTGGTGTGGAGTTGAGTGGAGTGCACTTGAGTGGAATGGGATGGGATGGAATGGAGTGGAGTGGAGTGGATGGAGTGGAGTGGAGTGGAGTGGAGTGGAGTCAAAAGTAATTGAAAGAAATGGAAAGTAATGGTGAAATGAAATGTGAGCTGGGATTGTGACACTGAGCTCCATCCTGGGTGACAGAGTGATATCATGTCCATATAAAGGAATAGAATTGAATAGAGTGTAACGGAATCGAAAGGAAAGGAATGCAGTGGAGTGCAGTCGAGTGGAGTGGAGTGGAGTGGAGTGGAGTGGAGTAGAGTGAAGTGGAGTAGAATGGTAAGGAGTATAATGAAATGGGATGCAATGGAATGGATTGGAGGGCAGTGGATTGGAGTGAAGTGGAGGGGAATGGAGTGGAAAGGTAGGGGACGGAAAGGAATAGAGTGGATTGGAGTGGAGTGGAGTGGAGTGCAGTGGAATGGAATGGAATGGAATGGAATGGAATGGAATGGAATGGAGTGGAGTGGAGGGGAATGGAATGGAATGAAGTGGAATGCAATGGAATGGAATGGAATGAAAGGGAGTGGAATGGAATGGACTGAAGTGAATTGGTGTGGAGTGGATTGGAATGGAAAGGGATGGAATGGAATGGAGTAGAATGGGGTGAAGTCCTGTGGAATGAAGTGGAATGGAAAGGAATGGAATGGAATGGAGCGGAATGGAATGGAATGGAGAAATGTATGACAGCTGGGATTGTGCCACTGCCCTCCAGCGAGGGTGACAGGGTGAGATCCTGTCGAAAGATACGAATGGAATGGAATGGAGTGGAAGGGAATGAAGTGTAAAGGAATGCAGTGGAGTGGAGTGGAGTTGAAAGGAGGGGAATTGAATGGTCAAATGAAATGCGAGCTGATATTTTGCTACTGCACTCCAGCCTGAGTCACAGAGAGAGTTCTTGTTGAAAGAAAGATTGGAATTGAATGGAGTGTAATGTAATGGAATGGAATGGAATGGGATGGAATGGAATGGAGTGAATGGAATGGAGTGGAGTGGAGTGAAGTGGAGTGGAATTGAATGGGATGGAATGGAATGAAGTGGAGTAGAGTGGAGAGGAGTGGAGTATAGTGGAGTGGAATGGAGTGGAATGGAATGTAATTGAAAGAATTGCAGTGGAGTGGAGTGCATAGGAATCGTAAGGAAAGTAATGGAATGGAATGGTGAAATGAAATGTGAGCTGTGATTGTGCTACTGCACTCCAGCGTGGGTGACATAGTGAGATGCTGTCGAAAGAAAGGAATGGACTGGAAGGGAGTGGAATGGAATGGAATGAAATGGTGTGGAGAAGATTGGATTGGCGTGGAGAGGAGTAGAGTGAAATAGAATTGGATGGGGTGGAAGAGAATGGAATGGAATGGAGTGGAATGGAGTGGAATGGACTGGAATGGAATCGGATAAAATGGGATGGAGTGGAGGAGAGTGGAATGGCGTGGAAAAGACTGGACTGGAATGGAATGGAATGAGATGGAGTAGAGTGGAGTGGATTGGAGTGCAATTAAATGGAATGGAATGGAACGCGATGAAATGGTGAAATAAAATGTGGCGTGAGATTGTGCCACTGCACTCCAGCATGTGTGACAGAGTGAGATCCTGTCGAAGGAAAGGAATGTAATGTAATGGGATGGAATGGAATGGAATGGGATGGAATGGGATGGAATGGAATGGAATGGAATGGAATGGAATGGAATGGAATGGAATGGAGTGGAGTGGAGTCCAGTGGAGTGGATTTGAGTCTAATGCTGTGGAATGGAATGTTAAGGAATGGAATGGAGTAGAGTAGTGTGGAGTGGAGTGGAGTGGAATAGAGTGGAATGGAATGGGGTGGAATGTAATGGAATGCAGAGGAGTGTAGTGAGATGGGATGGAGTGGAATGGAATGGAATGGAGTGGAATGGAAGGGAAAGGAATGGAAAGGAATGGAATGTAATAGAATGTATTGGTAAAATGAAATGTGAGCTGAGTTGGTGCCACTGCACTCCAGCCTTGCTTACAGAGTGAGTTCCCCTCGAAAGAATGGAATGGAACATAATGGAGTGCAATGGAATGGAATGGAATGGAATGGAGTAGAGTGGAATGGAATGGAATGGAGTGGAGTGGAATGGAGTGGAATGGAATGGAGTTGAAGAGAGTGGAGTGCAGTGTAGTGGAGTTGGATGGAATGGAATGGAGTGGAGGGGAGTGAGGTGGAGTGGAATGGAATGGAATGGTAAAATGAAAAGTGAGATGAGATTGTGCCACTGCACTCCAGCCTATGTGACAGTGTGAGATCCTGTCGAAAGAAAGGAATGTAATGGAATGGAGTGCAACGGAATGGAATGGAATTGAATGAAGTGGAGTACAGTGGAGTAGAGTGGAGTGGAGTGGAATGGAGTGGAATGGAATGGGATGGAATGGAGTGGAGTGGAGTGGAGTCGAGTGGAGTGGAATGGAATGGGATGGAATGGAATGGGTTGGAGTGGAGTGGAATGTAGTTGAATGGAATGGAATGGAATGCAATGGAGTGGAGTGGAGTGGATTGGAGTGGAATGGAATGCGATGTAATGGAATTGAGTGACGTGGAGTGGCGTGGAGTGGAGTGGAATGGATTGGAATGGAATGGGATGGAATGGGATGGAGTGGTAAGGAGTGGAGTGGAGTGGAGTTGAGAAGAGTGGAATGGACTGGAAGATAACGCATTGGAATGGAATGGATTTGAATGGAAAGGAAAGCAATAGAATGGAATGGAACGGAGTGCAATGGAGAGGAGTGGTGAAATGAAATGTGAGCTGAGATTGTGCTACCACACTCCAGCCTGGGAGACAGAGTGGGATCCTCTGGAAAGAATGGGATGGAATGGAATGCAGTGCAATGGAATGGAATGGAAATGGAATGGAATGGAGTGGAATGTAATGGAATGGAGTGGAGTGGAGTGGAAAGAAGCCGAGGGGAGTGGAATGGAGTGGAATGTAATGGGATGGAATGCAATGGGGTAGAGTAGAGTGCTGAGGAGTGGAGTTTAGTGTAGTGAAGTTGAGTGGAATGGAGTGTAATGGAATGGGATGGAATGGAGTGGAGGGGAGTGGCATGGAGGGCAATACAATGCAATGAAATGGGATAGAATGAAATGCAGTGGAGAGGAGTGGAGTGGAATGGAATGGAGACGAATGGAGAGGAGTGGAATGGAGTGGAGTGGAATGGAGTGGAATGGAATGACATGGAATGGAGTGGAAAGGAGTGGAGTGTGGTGGAGTGGAGTGGATTGGAGGGCACTAGAGTGAAACGGGATGGGATGGAATGGATTGAAGTGGAGTGGAATGTAGAGGAGTGTAGTGGGGCACAGTGGCTTCGAGTGGAATTGAGCGGAATGAAATGGGATGGAATGGAATGGAGTAAAGTGGAGTGGAAAGGAATGTAATGTAATGGAGTTGAATGGAGTGGCATGGAGTGTAGTGGAGTGGAGTGGAGTGGAATGGAATGGGATGGAATGGAATGGAATGGAGATTAGTGTACTGGAGTGGAGTGGAGTGGAATGCCCTTGAGTGGAATGCGATGAGATTGGATACAGTGAAGTGGAGTGGAGTGGAGTGGAATGGAATGGAAAGGAATGGTGAAACGTAAAGCAAGCTGAAATTGTGCCATTACACTCTATCCTGGGTGACAGAATGAGATCCTGGCAAAAGAAAGGAATGGAATGGAATGGAGTGGAATGGTATGGAATGGAAAGGATTGCCGTGGAGTGCAGTAGAATGGAGAGGAGCAGAGTGGAGTAGAGTGGAGCGGTGTGGAGTGGAATGGAGTGGAATGGAACGGGAAGCAACGGGATGGAATGGAGTGAAGTGGAGTGGACTGGAGTGGAGTGGAGTGGAAATGAGTAGAATGGTATGGGATGGAATGGAATGGAGTGAAGTGGAATGTAGTGTAGTGGAGTGGAATGGGATGTAATGGAATGGAATGGCATGGCATGGCATGGAATTTAGTGGAGTGGAGTGGAGTGGAATGGAATGGAATGAATGTAATGGAGTGGAATGGAATGAATGGAATGAATGGAATGAATGGAATGGAATGGAATGGAATGGAATGGAATGCAACAGAATGGAATGGTGAAATGAAATGTGAGCTGAGATTGTGCCACTGCACTCCAGCCTGGGTCACAGAGTGAGATACTGTCGAAAACAAGGAATGGAATGGAATGGATTAGAATGGAATGGAAAGGAATGCAATGGAGTGTAGTTTAGTGGAGTGGAGTGGAGTAGAGTGGAGTGGAATGGAGTAGAGTGGATGGAGTGGAATGGATTGTAATGGGATGGCATGGAATGGAATGGAAGGGAGTAGAGGGGAGTGGAGTGGAGTGGAATGGAGTCGAACGGAATGGGATAGAATGGGATGGAGTGGAGTGCAGTGGAATGAAGTTGAGCGGACTGGATTGGAGTGGAATGTAGTGTGATGGAATGGG
This sequence comes from Pongo abelii, assembly GCF_028885655.2. Classification (NCBI taxonomy): domain Eukaryota; kingdom Metazoa; phylum Chordata; class Mammalia; order Primates; family Hominidae; genus Pongo; species Pongo abelii. Next base: position 12,681,288 of record NC_072007.2, read on the forward strand.
ATGGAAAGGAATGGCGTGGAGTGGAGTTGAGTGGAGTGGAATGGACTGGATTGGAATGGAATGGAATGTAATGGAAGGCAATGGAGTGGAGTGGAGTGGAATGGAATGGAAAAATGAAATGTAGGGTGAGCTGACAGTGTGTTATTGCACTCCAGTCTGGGTGACAGAGTGTGATCCTGTGGATTGAAAGCAATGGAATGGAATGGAGTGGAATGGTACGGAATGCAAATGAATGGAGAGGAGTGGAGTGGAGTGCAATGGAATGTGATGGAATGAAATGGAATATAGCTTAGTGGAGTGGAGTGGAGTGGACTGCAGTGGAATGGAGTGGAATGGAAAGGGACAGTGTGGAGTGGAATGGAGTGGGCTGGAATAGAGTGGAGTGGAGTAGAGTGGATTGGAGGGGAGAAGAGTTGAATTAAGTGGAATGGAGTGGAATGGAATGGAATGGAAAGGAATGGATGAGAATGGAATGTGGAAATGAAACGAGAGCTGATATTGAGTCACTGCATTCCAGCCTGCGTGAAAGAGAGCGATCCTGTCAAAAGAAGGGAATGGAGTGGTATGGAGTGGAATGGAAAGGAATGGACTGTAATGGAATGCAGTGGGGTGGAGTGGGGTGGAGTAGAAAGGAGTGGAATTGAGTGCTCAAATTAAATGTGAGCTGAGATTGAGCTACTGTACTCCAGCCTGAGTGACAGAGTGAGATCGTGTCAAAAGAAGGAATGGAATGGAATGGAGTGGAATTTAATGGAATGGAATGGAATGGGATGGAATGGAATGGAATGGAGTGGAGGGGAGTAGAGTGGTGTGCATTGGAGTGGAATCGAATGTGATGGACTGGAATGTAGTTGAGTGGAGTGGAGAGGAGTGGAGTATAGTGGAGTGGAATGGAGTGAAATGGAATGGAATTGAAAGGAATGGAGTGCAGTGGAGAGGAGTGCAATGGAGATGTATGGAATGGAATGGAATGGAATGGTGAAATGAAATGTGAGCTGCGATTGTGCCACTGCACTCCAGCGTGTCTGACAGAGTGAGATGCTGTAGAAAAACAGGAATGGAAAGGAATGGAGTGGAAGGGAAAGGAATGGAATGGATTGGAGAGGAGTGGAATGGAGTGGAATGGAGTGGAGTGGAGAGGAGTGGAATGGAGTGCAATGGGATGGGGTGGAATGGAATGGAATGGAGTAGAGTGGAGTGGAGTTGAATGGAGTGGAGTGGAATGGACTGGGATGGAATGGGATAGAATGGGATGGAGTGGAGGGGAGAGGAATGGAGTGGAATGGACTGGAATATAATGGAATAGTATGGCGTGGAGTAGAGTGGAGTGTAGTGTAGTGGAATTAAATGGAATGGAATGAAATGGAATGGAATGCAATGGAATGTTGAAATAAAATGTGAGCTGATAGTGTGCCACTGCACTCCAGCATGTGTGACAGAGTGAGATCCTATCAAAGGAAAGGAATGGAATGGAATGGAGTGGAATGGAATGGAATGGAATGGAACGCAGTGGAATGGAATGGAATGGAATGGAATGGAATGGAATGTAGTGGAGTGGAGGGGAGTGGAGTTGAGTGGAGTGGAATGGAATGGGATGGAGTGGAATGGAATGTAGTGGAGTGGAAAGCAATGTAGTGGATTTGAGGGGAATGCAGTGGAATGGAATGGTAAGGAGTGGAATGGAATGGTAAGGAATGGAATGGAGTGGAGTGGTGTGGATTGGAGTGGTGTGGAGTGGAATGGAGGGGAATGGAATTGAATGGAATGTAATGGAATGGAGAGGAGTGGAGTGGAGTGGAATGGAATGGAATGGAATGGAAAGGAATGGAATGGAATAGAATGGAATGGTAAAATGAAATGTGAGGTGAGATGGAGCCACTGCACTCCAGCCTGGGTGACAGAGTGAGTTCCTCTCGAAAGAATGGAATGGAATGAAATGGAGCGCATTGGAATGGAATCGAATCAGATGGAATCGAATGGAGTGGAGTGTAGGAGATTGGTGTGCAGTGGATTGACGTGGAATGGGATCTAATGGAATTGAGTGAAGTGGACTGGAGTGGATTGGAATCAATAGGAATGGAATTGGATGGAAAGGAATGGAGTGGAGTGCAGTGGAGTGGTAAGGAGTGGAGTGGAATGCAGTGGAGTGGTAAGGATTGGAGTGGAATGTAGTGGAGTGAAGTTGAGTGGAGTGTAATGGATTGGATGGGAATGGAATGGAATGGAATGCAATGGAATGGAATGGAACGGAGTGCAATGGAATGGAATGTGAAATGAAATGTGAGGGGAGATTGTGCTACCGCACTCCAGCCTGGGAGACAGTGAGATCCTCTCGAAAAAATAGAATGAAATGGAATGGAGTGCAATGGAATGGAATGGAGTGGAATGGAATGGAATGGATTGGAGTTGAGTGGAGTGGAGTGAGGTGGAATGGAGAGGAATGGAGTGGAATGGAATGGGATGGAATGGAATGGAGTGGAGTGGGGTGGAGTGGAGTTGAGTGGAGTGAAGTGGAGAGGAATGGAATGTAATGGAATGGGATGGAGTGTAGTGTAGTGGAATGGAGTGGAATTGAGTGTAATGGAATGGGATGGAATGGAATGGAGTGAAGTGGATTGGACTGGAGTGGAGTGGATTGGAGTGCACTTGAGTGGAATGGGATGGAATGGAATGGATTGAAGTGGAGTGGAGTGGTGTGGCGTCGAGCGGAATGGAGCAGAATGAAATGGGATGGAATGGAATGAAGTGGAGTGGAGTGGAAAGGAATGGAATGGAATGGAGTGGAATGGAGTGGAGTGGACTGGAGTGGACTGCAATGGAGTGGAATGGAATGGGATGGAATGGGATCTAATGGAGTAGAGTGGTAAGGAGTGGAGTGGATTGGAATGTAGTGGAGTGGAGTTGAGGAGAGTGTAATGGAATTGACGGGAATGGAATGAAATGGAATGGAATGGAATGCAATGCAATGGAATGGAATGGAACGGAGTGCAATGGAATGGAATTGTGAAATGAAACGTGAGCTGAGCTTGTGCTACCGCACTCCAGCCTGGGAGACACAGTGAGATCCTCTCGAAAGAATAAGAATGGAATAGAATGGAGTGCAAAGGAATGGAATGGAGTGGAATGGAATGGAGTGGAGTGGAGTGGAGTGGACTGGAGTGCAATTGAGTGAATGGGATGTGATGGGATGGAGTGAAGTGGAGTTGAGAGGAGCGGAGTTGAGTGGAATGGAATGGAATGGAATTGAAAAGATTGGTGAAATGAAATGTGAGCTGAGATTGTGCCACTGCACTCCATCCTGGTTGACAGTGTGAGACCCTGGCAAAATAAAGGAATGGAATGGAATGGAGTGGAATGTTATGGAATGGAAAGGATTGCAGTGGAGTGCATTGGAGCCAAGCGGAGTGGAGTGGAATAGAGTGGAGTGGAATAGAGTGGAGTGGTGTGGAGTGGAATGGAGTGGAATGGAATGGGATGCAATGGAAAGGAATGCAGAGCAGTGTAGTGGAGTGGAATGGATTCCAGTGGGATGGAGTGGAATGGAATGTGATGGAATGGAATGGAGTGAAGTGTAGTGGAGTGTAGTGGAATGTAATGGATTGGAATGGATTGGAATGGAATGGCACGGAGTGGAGTGGAGTGTAATGGAATGGAATGGAATGGAATGGATTGGAATGGAATGGAATGGAATGCAATGGAATGAAATGGAATGGAATGCAATGGAATAGAATGGTGAAAAGAAATGTAAGATCAGATTGTGCCATTGCACTCCAGTCTGTATAACAGAGTGAGATTCTGTCGAAAACAAGGAAAGGAATGGAATGGAATAGAATGGAATGGAAAGGAATGTAATAGAGTGCAGTGTAGTGGAGTGTAGTGTAGTGGAGTGGAGTGGAGTGGAGTGGAGTGGAGTGGAGTGGAGTGGACTGGGATGGGATGGAATGGAATGGAATAGAATGGAGTGGAGTGGAGTGGAATGGAGTGGAACGGAATGGGATGGAATTGGAAGGAGTGTAGTTTAGTGGAGTGAAGTACAGGGCCCTGGAGTGGAGAGGAATGGAGAGGAATGGAATGAAATGGAAAGGGATGGAATGGAGTGGAGTTGAGTGCAGTGGAATGGAGTGGATTGGAATGGAATGGAATGGAGTGGAGTGGAGTGAATTGGAGTGGAATGGAATGGGATGGTGAAATGAATTGTGAGCTGATATTGTGCCACTGCACTCCAGCCTGGGTGACAGAGTGAGATCATGTAGAAAGAAAGGAATGGAATTGTATGGAGTGGAATGGTATGGAATACAAATGAATGGAGAGGAGTGGAGTGGAGTGCAATGGAATGTGATGGAATGGAATGGAATGTAGCTTAGTGGAGTGCAGTTTAGTGAAGTGGAGTGGACTGGAATTGAATGAATGGAATGGAAAGTGATGGAGTGGAGTAGAATGGAGTGGAGTGGAATGGAGTGGAATGGAATGGCATGCAATGGAATGTCGTTGAATTGAGTGTTGCGGAGTGGAGTGGATTGGAGTGGAATGGAGTGGAATGAAGTTGAATGAAGTGGAATGAAATGGAATGGAATGAAATGAAATGGACTGGAGTGGATTGGAGTGGAATCAAATGGAATGGAAAGGAAAAGAATGGATTGGAATGGAATGGTGAAATGAAACGAGAGCTGATATTGTGTCACTGCACTCCAGCCTGGGTGACAGAGTGAAATCCTGTCGAAAGAAAGGAATGGAAACGAATGGAATGGAATGGAATGGAATGGAGTTGAGTCGAGTTGAGTGGAGAGTAGTGGGGTGGAGTGTAATGGAGGGGGATGGGATGGAAAGGAATGGAATGGCATGCATTTGATGGAGTGGAGTGGAGTGGAGTGAAATGGGATGGGATGGAAAGAAATGGAGAGGAGGGTAGTGGAGTGGAGTGGAATGGAATGGGAGGGAATGAAATGGAGGGGAGGCGAGTGGAGTGGAGTTTAGTGGAGTGGAGTGGAATGGACTGGAACGGAATGGAGTGGAATAGAGTGGTGAAATGAAATGTGAGCTGAAATTCTGCCACTGTACTTCAGCCAGGGTGATGGAGTGAGATGTTGTCGAAAGCAATAAATGGAATGGAATGAAGTGGAGTGGATTGGAATGGAATGGAATGGAATGGAGAGGAGTGGAGTTGAGTGTAGTGCAGTGGAGTGGATTGGAGTGGAGTGGAATGGGATGGAATGTACTGGAGTGAAGTGGAGTGCAGTGGTGTGGAGTGGAGTCTTGTGGAGTGGAGTGGAAGGGAATGGAGAGGAATCAAATGGGATTCAATAGGATGGAGTGGAGTTGAGTGGAGTGGAGTGGAATGGAATAGAATGGAAAGGAATGGAAAGGAGTCGAGTGTAATGGAATGAATTGTTATGGAATAAAGGGAATAGAATGGAATGGTGAAATGAAATGCGTGCTGACATTTTGCAACTGCAATACAGCCTGGGTGACAGAGTAAGATCCTGTCAAAAGAAAGGAATAGAATGGAATAGGGTGGAATGGAATGAAATGGAATGGAGTGGAGTGGGGTGGAGTGGAGTTTAGTTGAGTGGAATGGAGTGGAATGGAATGCGATACAGTAGAATGGAATGGTGTGGATAGATTGGAGTAGAGTGGAGTGGAGTGGAATGGAATAGAATGGAATGCAATGGAATGGAATGGTGAAATGAAATCTAAGCTGAGATTGTGCCACTGTCCTCCAGCCTATATGAAACAGTGAGATCTTATCGAATGATTGAAATGGAATGGAATGGAGTGGAGTAGAATGGAGTGGAAAGCAATGGAATGGAACGGAATGGAGAGCAGTGGAGTGGAGTGGAGTGGAATGGAATGGATTGGAATGGAATGGGTTGTAATAGAATGGAATGGAGTGGAGTGGAGTGGAGTGGAATGGAGTGGAATTGAAAAGGAAGGAATGGATTGGAAAGATTGGAGTGGAGTGTATTGGAGCGGAATGGAGTAGAATGGAATGGGATGGAATGGAATGGAGGGGAGTGGAGTGGAGCAGAAGCGATTGGAATGGAATGGGATGGAATGGAATGGAGTGTAGTGGAGTGGAGTGCAGTGGAGTGGAGTGGAATGGATTGGAATGGAGTTGAATGACATGGAATATAATGTAATGGAACTGAGTGGAATGGAGTGGAGTGGAGTGGAATGGCAAGGAATGGAATGGAATGGAACGGAATGGAATGCAATGGTGGAATGAAAAGTGAGCTGAGATTGTGCCACTGCACTCCTGCCTGGGTGACAGAGGGAGATCCTGTCGAAATTAACGAATGCAATGGAATAGAGTGGAATGGAATGGAATGGAATGGAGTGGAGTGGAGTTGCCTGGAGAGGAGTGCAGTGGAGTGGAATGGAGTGGAATGGAATGGGATCTAATGGAACTTAATGGAGTGGTGTGGAGTGGAGTTGAGCAGAGTGGTATGGAGAAGAATGGAATGGGAGGGAATGGAGTGGAGTGGACTGGAGTGGAGTAGAGTGGAATGGAGTGGAATAGAATGGAATGGAGTGGAGTGGATTTGAGTTGAGTGGAGTGGTGTGGAATTAAATGGAATGGAATTTAATGGAATGGGATGGTGAAATGAGATGTCAGCTGAGATTGTGCCTTTTTACTCCAGCCTGTTTGACAGAGTGAGACCCTGTCGAAAGAAAGGTATGGAATGTAATGGAGTCGAATAGAAAGGAATGGAACGGAATGGAGTGGAGTGGAGTGGAGTTCAGTAGAGTGGAATGGAATTGAATGAAATGGGATAGAAAGGAATGGAATTGAGTGGAGCGGAGTGGAGTGGAGAGGACTGGAGTGGAGTGAAATGCAGTGAAATGGAATGGGATGGATTTTAGTGGAGTGGAGTGGAGTGGAGGGGTGTGGACTGGAATGGAATGGAATGGAACGGAATGGAATTGTGAAATAAAATGTGAACTGAGATTGTGCCGCTGCACTCCAGCCGTGGTGACACAGTGAGATCCGGTCAAAAGAGAGGAATGGAATGGAATAGAGTGGAATGGCATGGAATGGAGTGGAGTGGAGTGAAGTGGAGTGCAGTGGAGTGGAGTGGATTGGAGTGGAATGGATTGGTATGGAATGTGATGGAGTGGAAGGAAGTGGAGTGGACTGGTGTGGAGTGGAGTGGAGTGGAGTGGCATGGAATGGAATTTAATGGAATGAAATGGAATGGAATGGAAGGGTGAAATGAAATTTGAGCTAAGATTGTGCTGCTGCACTCCAGCCTAGGTGACAGAGTGAGATCCTGTCGAAAGAAAGGAATGGAATGGAATGGAGTGAATTGGAATGGAATGGAATGGAGTGGAGTGAATTGGAGTGGAGTGGAGTTGAATGGAGTGGAATGGAATGGAATGGAGGGGAGTGGAGTAGAATGGAGTGGAATGGAATGGGATGGAAAGGAGAGGAGTGGAATGGGGTGGAGTGGAGTGGAGTGGAATGGAATGGAGTGGAGATGAGTGGAGTGGAGTGGAATGGAATGGAATGGAATGAAATGCAATGAAATCATGAAAAGAAATGTTATCTGAGATTGTTTCCCTGTACGGCATCCTGGACGACAAAGTTAGATGCTGTTAAAAGAAACGAATGGAAAGGAATGGAGTGGAATAGAATACAATGGAATGCAATGTTGTGGAGTGAAGTGGAGTCGACTTCAGTGGAAATGGATTGGAATGGAATGGGATGGAATGGAGTGGAGTGGAGAGGAGTGGAATTGAGTGGAATTAAGTGGAGTGGAGTGGAGTTGAGTGAATTGGAGTGGTGTGAAGTGGAATGGAATGGAATAGAATTTGATGGAATGGAATGGTGAAATGAATTGTGAGCTGCTATTGTGCCACTGCACTCCAACCAGAGCGACAGACTGAGATCCTGTTGAAATAAATGAACGGAATGTGATGGAGTCGAATGGAAAGAAATGGAATGGAATGGAGTGGAGTGGAGAGGAATGTCGTGGAGTAGAGTGGAATGGAATGAAATGGATTGGAAAGAAATGGAGTGGAGTGTGGTGGATTTGAGAGGAGTGTAGTGGAATGGAGTGGAATGGAGCGGAATGGAATAGGATGGAGTGGAATACAGTGGAGTGGTTTGAATTGGAGTGGACTGGAGTGGAATGGAGTGGAATGGAATGGGATGAAATGGAATGGAGTGGAGTGGAGTAGAATGGAATGGGATGAAATTGAATGGAGTGGAGTGGAGTAGAATGGAATGGAATGGAATGGAAAGGAATGGATTCGAATAGAATAGAATGGTGAAATGAAATGTGACCTCAGATTGTGCCACTACACTCCAGCCTAGGTAACAGAGTGAGATCCTTTCAAAAGAAAGGAATGGAATGGAATGGATTGGAATGGAATGGAAAGAAATGGAGTGGAGTGGACTGGAGTGTCGTTGAGTGGAGTGTAATGGATTGGAATGAAATCGGATGGAATGGAATGGAGTGGAGTGGTGTGGAGTGGAGTGGAAAGGAGTGGAATGTAATGGGATGGAATGGGATGGAATGGTGTGGAGTGGACTGGAGTAGAGTGGAATGGAATGGAATGGAATGGTGTTGAATGGACTGCAGGGGAGTGGAATGGAGTGGAGTGGAATAGAATGAAATGGAATGGAATGGTGACACGAAATGTGAGCTGATTGTGCAACTGCACACCAGACTGGGGGACAGAGTGAGATCCTGTCGAAAGAGAGGAATGGAATGGAATGGGGTGTAGTGGAATGGAAAGGAGTGGAATGGAGTGGAATTGAGTGGAGTGGAGTGGACTGGAGTGCAGTGCAGTGCAGTGGAGGGGAATGGAGTGGAACGAAATGGGAAGGAGTGGAATGGAGTGGAGTGGAGTGGATTCAAGAGGAGTGGAGTGGAATGTAGTGGAATGCAATGGGATGTAATGCAATAGATTAGAGTGGAGTGGAGTGGATTGGAGTGGAAAGGAGTAGAACGGAATGAAACGGAATGGAATGGAATGGAATGCAATGGAATGGAAAGGAGTAGAATTCAATGCAAGGGAATGGAATGAAATGGAATGCAATGGAAATGGAGTGCCACTGCATCCCAGCCTGGGTCATAGAATGAGATCCTGTTGAAAGAAAGGAATGGAATGGAATGGAGTGGAATGGAACAGAATGAAATAGAGAGGAATGGAATTTCATGAAATGGAATTTCATGGAATGGAGTGGAGTGGAATGGAATACAATTTAAAGGAGTGAAATGGAGTGTAGTGTACTAGAGCGGAGTTAAGTGTAATGGAATGGAATGCAATGGAATAGAATGTATTGGAATGAAATGGAATGCAATGGAATGGAATGGTGAAAGAAAAGTGAGCTGAGATTGTGCCACTGCACTCCATCCTGGGTGTATTAGTGAGATCCTGTCGAAAGAAAGGAACGGAAGGGAATGGAGTGGAATGGAATGGAATTGACTGAAATAGAATACAATGGATTGGAGTGGAGTGGAGTGGACTGGATTGGAGTGGATTGGAGTGGAGGGGAATGGAGTGGAATGGAATGGGATGGAATGGAATGGAGTGGAGTGGACTTGAAAGGAATGGAATGTAATGGAGTGGAAATAAATGGAACAGAGGGGAATTGAAAGTAATGTAGTGGAGTGGAGTGGATTGGAGTGGAATGGAGTGGAATGTGATGGGAAGGAAAGCAATGGAATGGAGTGTATTGGAATGTAGTGGAATGGAATGGATAGATGGAGAGGAGTTGAGAGGATTAGAGTTGAGTGGAATGGAATGGAATGGAATGGAATGGAATGGAGGAGAGTGGAGTGGAGTGGAGTGGAATGTAATGTAATGGAATTGAGTGGAAAGGAATGCAATGGAATGGTAAAAAGAAATGTGAGCTGAGATTGTGCCCCTGCACTCCACCCTGTGCAACACAGTGAGATCATGTCTAAAGAAAGGAATGGAATGGAAAAGAATGGAATGGAATGGAATGGAATTTGGTGGAGTGAAGCGGAGTGTAGTAGAGTGGAGTGGAGAATAAAGGATTGGAATGGAATGGGATGGAATGGAGAGGAGTGGAGTGGAGTGGAATGGTGTGGAGTTGAATGGAATGGAATGGAGTGTAGCGGAGTGCAGTGGAGTGGAATGAAAGGGAATGGAATGGAATGGAATGCAACCATAAAATGAAATGTGAGCTGAGATTGTGCCACTGCACTCCAACTTGTGTGACAGAGTGAGATCCTGTCGATATAAATGAATGGAATGGAATGGAGTGGAATGGAATGGAATGAAATTGAATGCAGTGGAGTGCTGTGGAGTGGAGTGGAATGGAGTGGAATGGAATGGAATGAAATTGAATGCAGTGGAGTGCAGTGGAGTGGAGTGGAATGGAGTGGAGTGGAGTGGAATGTAGAGGAATGGAATGGGATGGAATGGAATGGAGTGGAGTGGAATGAAATGGAATGGAACGGATTGGAGGGGAAAGGAGTGGATTGGAGTGTAGCGGATTTCAATGGAATGGAATAGAGTATTGTGGAGTGGAACGGAGTGGAATGGAGAAGAAAGGATTGAGATGGAATGTATTGGGGTGGAGTGGAACGGAGTGAAATGGACTGGAGTGCAGTGGAGGGGAATGGAAAGGAATGCAATGGAATGGAATGAAATGGAATGCAATTGAATAGAGTGCCACTGCACTACAGCCTGGGTCACAGAGTGAGATCCTTTTGAAAGAAAGCAATGGAATGGAATGGAGTGGAATAGAATGGAAGTGAATTGAATGGATTGGAGTGGAGTGGAGTGGAGTAGATTAGAGTGGAATGGAATTTGATGGAATGGAATGGAGTGGAGGGGTGTGGAGTGGAATGAAACAGAATTTAAAGGAGTGAAATGTAGTGTAGTGTAGTAGTGCGGTGTGGAGTGGAGTGGAATGGAACGGAATGCAATGGAATGGTGAAATGAAAAGTGAGCTGAGATTGTGACACTGCACTGCAGCCTGGGTGTAAGAGTGAGATCCTGTCGAAGGAAAGGAATGGTAGGGAATGGAATGGAATGGAATGGAATGGAATGGAATGGAATGGAGTGGACTGGAGAGGAGTGGATTGGAATGGTCCAAATGGAGTGAAGTGGAATGGAATGGGATGGAATATAGTGGAGTGGAGTGGAGTAAAATGGAATGGAATGGAATGGAATGGAATGGAATGGAATGGAATGGAATGGAGTGCAATGGAAAGGAATGGAATGGAGTGGAGTGAAATGAAGTGGAATGGGATAGGAAGGAATGCAATGGAATAGATTGGAGGTGGAGTGGAACGGAGTGCAATGGAATGGGATGGAATGGGATGGAGACGAGTGGAGTGGAATGCAATGGATTGTAATGTGATGTAATATAACGTAATGGAATGGAATGGAGCAGAGTGGAGTGGAGTGGAATGGAATGGAATGGAATGGAATGGTGAAATGAAATGTGAGCTGAGATTGTGCCACTGCACTCCTGCTGTGTCACAGAATGAGGTCATGTTTAAAGAAAGGAATGGAATGGAAAGGAGTAGAATGGAATGGAATGGAATGAAATGGAGTGGAGTGGAGTGGATTGGATTGGAATGTAGTGGGATGTAGTGGAAAGGAGTGGAGTGGAGTGAAGTGGAATGGAGTGGAATGGAATGGGATGGAATGGAATGGAATGGGGTGTAGAGGAGTGGAGTGGAGTGGAGTGGAATGGAAAGAAATTGTATTTAATGGAATGGAATGGAATGAAATGGAATGGAATGAAATAGACTGGTGAAATGAATTGTGAGCTGAGATTGTTGCAGTGTAATCCAACCTGGGTGACAGATTGAGATCATGTCAAAAGAAAGGAATGGAATGGAATGGAATAGAGTGGAATGAAATGGAATAGAGTGTAATGAAATGCAATGGAATTGGATGAAATGTGAGCTGAGATTGTGCCACTGAACTGCAGCCAGAGTTACAGAGTGAGATACTGCCAAAAGAAAGGAATGGAATGGAAGGGAGTGGAAAAGAAATGAATGGAGTGGAGTGAAGTTGATTGGAGTGGAGTGCAATGGAATGGAATGGAATGGGATGGAGTGGAACAGAATGGATTGGAGTGGAGTGGAATGGAATGGAATGGAATGGGATGGAGTGGAACAGAATGGAGTGGAGTGGAGTGGAGTGGAATGGAGTGGAGTGGAATGAAGTGGGAAGGAATGGGATGGAGTGAATTTGTGTGGAGTGGTGTGCAGTGAAAAAGAATGGAATGGAGTGCGGAGGAGTAGAGTGGAGTAGAGTGGAGTGGAGTGAAACGGAATGGAATGGATTGGAATGGTGAAATGAAATGTTAGCTGAGATTGTGCCAATGCACTCCAGCCTGGGAGACAGAATGAGATCCTGTCGAATGAATGGAATTGAAGGGAAAGGAATGGAATGGAGAGGAATTGAATGGAGTGCAATGGCATTGAGTGGAGTGGAGTGGAGGGTAGTGGAATGGAGTGTAATGGAATGGTGAAATGAAATATGATATGAGATTGTGCTACTGCACTACAGCCTGTTTGACATAGTGAGATACTGTTGAAAGAAGAGAATGGAATGGAATGGAGTGGAATGGAATGAAATTTAATCGAATTGAATGGAATGGAAAGGTGAAATGAAATGTGAGCTGATATTCTGCCACTGCACTCCTGCTTGGGTTACAGAGTGAGATCCAGTTGAAAGAAACGAATGGAATGGAATGGAGTGTATTGGAAAGGAATTGAATGGAGTGCAGTGGAGAGCAGTGGAGTGGATTGGAGTGGGGTGGAGTTGAATGGAATGGAATAGAATTTGATGCAATGAAGTGGAACGGAGTGGATTGGAGTAGAGCGGAATGGATTGGAGCGGAAAGGATTTGAATGGATTGTGATGGAATGGAGAGGGGTGGAGTGGAGTGGAGTAGAGTGGAATTGAATGAAATGGAATGGAGTGGAGGGGAGTGGAGTGGAGTGGAATGGAATGGAATGGTAAAATGAAATGAGAGCTGAGATTGTGCCACTGCATTCCAGCCTGTGTGACAGAGTGAGATTCTGTCGAAAGAAAGGAATGCAATGGAATGGAATGGAATGCAATGGAATGGAATTGAATGGAGTAGACTGCAGTGGAGTGTAGTGAAGTGGAGTGGAATGGACTGGAATGGAATGGGATAGAAAGCAATGGAATGGAGTGGAATGGAGTGGAGTGGAGTGGAATGCACTGGAATGGAATTGGATGGAAAGGAGTGGAGTGGAGTGGAATGGAGTGGAGTGGAGTGTAAAGGAATGGAATGGAATGGAATTGAATGGCATGGAATAGAATGGAGGGGAGAGGAGTGGATTGGAGTGTAGTGGAGTGGAATGGAACGAGATGGAGTGGAATGGAATGGAGTGGAGTGGAGTGGATTGGAGCTCAATGGAATGTAATGGAATGGGATGGATAGAATGGAGGGGAGTGTTGTGGAGTGGAGTGGAATGGAGTGGAATTTAGCGGAATGGAATGGGACGGAATAGACTGAACTGGAGTGGAGTAGAGTGGAATGCAATGGAATGGAATGCAATGGAATGGAATGGAATGGAATGGAACGCTGAAACAAAATGTGACCTGAGACTGTGCCACTACACTTCAGCCTGGGAGACAGAGTGAAATCCTGTTAAAGAAAGGAAATGAATGGAATGGAGTGCAGTGGAGTGGAGTGGAGTTGAGTGCAGTGGAGTGGAATTTAGTGGAATGGAATGTGTTAGAATGTAATGGAGTGGAGTGCAGTGGTGTAGAGCGGTGTGGAGTGGAGTGGAATGTAGTGGAAAGGAATGGGATGGAATGAAATGGAGTGGTGTGGAGTGTAGTGGAGTGGAATGGACTGGAATTGAAAAGATTGGAATGGGGTGGATTGGAGTGGAGTTGAATGGAGCAGAGTGGAGTGGAGTGCAATGGAATGGAATTGCATGGAATGGAATGGAATGGAATGGAATGGAGTGGAAAGGAATGGTGAAAGGAAATTTGAGCTGAGATTGGGCCACTGCATTCCAGCATGGAAACAGAGTGAGATCCTGTCAAAAGAAAGGAATGGAATGGGGCGTAATAGAGTGGAATGGAATGGAATGGTATGGAATGGAATGGAATACAATGGAAAGGAATGAAATGGAATGCAATGGAATGGAATAGTGAAATTATATGTGAGCAGAGATTGTGCCACTGCACTCCAGCCTATGTCACAGAGTGAGATTCTGTCAAAAGAAAGGAATTGAATGGACAGGAAAGGAATGGAGTAGAAACGAGTGGAGTGGAGTGGAGTTTAGTTGAGTGGAGTGGAATGGAGTGGAAAGGAATGGGATTGAGTGGAATGGAGTGGAGTAGAGTGGAGTGGAACGGATTGGAATGAAATGGAATGGAGTGAAATGGAATGGATTGTACTGGAGTGGAGTGGAACTGAATGGAATGGAATGGAATGGAATGGTGAAATGCAGTGTTAGCTGAGATTGTTGTACTACACTCCAGCCTGGGTGACAGAGTGAGATCCTGTCGGAAGAAAGGAACGGAATGGAATGGAATAGAATCGATTGGAGTGGAGTGGAGTTGAGGGGAGTGCAGTGGAGTGGAATGGAGTGGAATGGAATGGGATGTGATGGAATGGAATGGAGTGGAGTGGCGTTGAGTGGAGTGGAATGGGGTGGAATGGAATGGTACGGTATGGAGTGGACTGGAGTGGAGTGGAATGGAATGGAATGTATTGAGGTGGATTGGAGTTGGGTGGATTTTAATGGAGTGGGTTGGAATGGAATGAAATTGAATGGAATGTAAAGAAATGGTGAAATGAAATAGGAGCTAAGATTGTGTCACTGCACTCTGGACTCTGTGACCGAGTGATATCTTGTCGAAAGAAATGTATGGAATGGAATAGAGTTGAATGGAATGGAATGGAGTGGAGTGGAGTAGATTAGAGTGTAGTGGTGTCGAGTAGAATGGAGTAGAATGGAACGTCATTGAATGGAATTCAGTAGAGTGGAGTAGAGTGGAGTGGAGAGGATTGGAATGGAGTGGAATGAAATGGGATTGAATCTAATGGAGTGGAGTGGACCGTAGTGGACTGAAGTGGAGTGGACTGGAATGGAGTGGAATGGAATGGAAGGGAATGCAATAGAGTGGAGTGGAGTGGAGTGGAACGGAATGGAATTGATTGAAATGCAATGGAATGGAAAGGAATGGAATGGAATGGAATGGTGAAATTACATGTGATCTGAGATTGTGCCGTTGAACTCCAGCCCGGTGAGAGAGTGAGATCCTTTGGAAAGAAAGGAATGGAATCGAATGGAGTGGAATGAAGTGGAAAGGAGTGGAGTGTAGAGGAGCACAGTGAAATGGACTGGAGTGGAATGGATTAGGGTGGAATGGAGTGAAATGGGAAGAGATGGATTGGAATGGAATGGAGTGGAGTGCAGTGGAATAGAGAGAAATTGAGTGGGATGGAATGGGATAGAGTGGATTGTACTGGAGTGGAGTGGAGTGGAATGGAGTGGAATGGAATGGAATGGAATGGAATGAAATGGAGTTGAGTGTAGTGTAGTGGAGTGGAGTGGAGTCAAATGTTATGGAATGGAATGGAATGCAATGGAATGCAACAGAATGGTGAAATGACATGTGAGCTGAGATTGTTCCACTGCACTCCAGCGTGGGTGATGGAGTGAGATCCTGTCGAAAGAAAGGAATAGATAGGAATGGAGTTGAGTGTAATGTAATCGAATGGATAGGAGTGGAGTGAAGTGTAGTTGAGTGGACAGGATTGAAGTGGAATGGAGTGGAGTGGAATGGAATATGATGGAATGGAATGGTGTCGATGGGAGGGGAGTAGGGTAGAGTGCAATGGAGTGTAATGGAAGGGGATGTAATTGAATGGATTGGAGTGGAATGGAGTTGAGTGGAGTGGAACGGAATGGATTGGAAAGGGGTGGAATGGAGTGGAGTGGAGTGGGATGGAGTGAAATAGAATGGAATGGAATGGAATGCAATGGAATGGAATGGAATGGAATGGAATGAAATAGAATGGAATGGAATGGAATGGAATGGAATGGAATGGAATGAAAAGGAATGGTGAAGTGAAATGTGAGCTGAGATTGTGCCACTGCACTCCAGCCTGTGTAACAGAGTTAGATCATGGCAAAAGAAAGGAATGGAATGGAAAGGAGTGGAATGGAATGGAGTGGAATGGAGTGTAGTGGTTTGGAGGGGAATGTAATGGTATGTGATGGAAAGGAGTGGACTGGAGTGGAAAGGAGTCGAGTGGAATGGAGTGCAATGGAATGGGATGGAATGGAATGGGGTGGAGCGGAGCGGAGTGGAGTGGAGTGGAATGGAATGGAAAGGAATGGAATTTAATGGAATGGAATGGGATGGAATGGAATGGAATGGAATGGACTGGTGAAATGAACTGTGAGCTGAGATTGTTGCACTGTAATCCAACCTGGGTGTAGGAGTGTGATCCTGTCGAAAGAAAGGAATGGAATGGAATGGAGTGGAATGGAATACAGTGGAATGGAATGGATTGGAGTGGAGTGGACTGCCGTGGAGTGGAGTGGAGGGGAATGCAATGGAAGAGAATGGGATGCAGTGGAACGGGATGGAGTGGAATGAAGTGGAGTCGAGTGGACTGGTTTTTAATGGAGTGGAATGGAATGGGATAGAATGGAATTGAGTGGTGCGCTCTTGAGTGGAGTGGAATGGATTGAAATAGAATGCAGTGGAATGTAGTGGAATGGAGTATAGTGGAGTGGAATGGAGTGGAGTTTAATGGAATGGAATGGAATGGAATGGAAAGGAACCGAAAGGAATGGAATGAGATGCAATCGGATGCAATGGAATGGAATGGTGAAATGAAAAGTGAGGTGAGATTATGCCACTGCACTGCATCCAGGGTGACAGAGACGGATCCTGTGGAAAGAAAGGAATGGAATGGATGGGAGTGGAGAGAATGGAATGGAGTGGAGTGGAGTGGAGTGGAGTGGAATGGAGTGGTATGGAATTGGATGGAGTGGAATGGAAAGGAGTGGAGTGGAGTTTATTGGATTGGAGTGGAGTTGAATGTTATGGAAAGGAATGGAATGAAATGCAATGCAATAGAGTTGTGAAATGTAATGTGAGCTGACATTGTTCCACTGCACTCAAGCCTGGGTGACTGATGGATATACTGTCGAAAGAAAGGAATGGAATGGAATGGAGTGGAAAGGAATAGAATGGAATGGAATGGATTGGAGTGAAGTGGAGTTGAGTGGAGTGGAGTGGAATGGAGTGGAATAGAATGGGATGGAATGGAATGGTGTGGAGGGGAGTGGGGTGGAGTGGGTTGGAGTACAATGGAGTGGAATGGAATGGGATGTAATGGAGTGGAGTGGAATGGAGTGGAGTTGATTGGAGTGGAATGGAATGGAATGGAAACGAGTGGAATGAAGTGGAGTGGATGGGGGTGGAATGGAATGGAATGGAATGGAATGGAATGCAATGAAATGGAATGGTGAATTGAAATGTGAGCTGCGATTGTGCCACTGCCCTCCAGCCTGGGTGAAAGAGTGAGATCCTGTCGAAAGAAAGGAATGGAATGGAATGGAGTGGAATGGAGTGGAATGGAATTGAATGGAGTGAAATACAGTGGATTGGAGTGTAGTGGATTGGTGTGGAGTGGTGTGGAGTAGACTGGAATGAGGTGGAATGGAATGTGATGGGTTGGAATGGAATGGAGTGGACTGGAGTGCAGTGGAGTAGGGTGGATTAGAGTGGAATAAAATGGGATGGAATGGAATGGTGTTGAATGGAATGGAGTGGAGCGAAACGGAATGGAATGGAATGGAGTGGATTGGAGTGGAGTCGATTGGAGTAGAAAGTAATGGAATGCGATGGAATGGAATGGAATTGAATGGAAAGGAATGCTTAAATGAAATGTGAGCACTGATTTTGCCACTGCACTCCATCCTGCGTGAAAGAGTGAGATCCTTTCGAAAGAAAAGAATGGAAAGTAATGGAGTGGAATGGAAAGGAGTGGGATGGAATGGGGTGGAGTAGATTTGTGTGGAATAGAGTGTAATTGAATGGTGAAATGAAATGTGAGCTGAGAATGAACCACTGCACTCCAGACTGTGTGACAGAGTGAGATCCTGTCAAAGAAAGGAATGGAATGGAATGGAATGGAATGGAATGGATTAGAATGTAATGTAATGGAATGGAATGGAAAGGAATGGAATGGAATGGAATGGACTGCAATAGAATAGGATGGTGAAATGAAATGTGAGGTGAGATTGTGCCACTGCACTGCAGCCAGAGTGACAGAGTGAGATCCTGTTGAAAGAAAGGAATGGGATGGAAGGGAGTGGAAAGAAGGGAATGGAGTGGAATAGAGTGGAGTGGAGTGGCGTGTAATGGGAAGGAGTGGAATGGAATGGAGTGCAGGGGAGTGGATTGGAGTGGAGTGGAATGGAGTGGAGTGGAATGGAATGGGATGGAATGGAAGGGAGTGGAGTATAGTGGTGTGGAATCTAGTGGAATAGAGAGGTATTGAGTGGGATGGAGTGGAGTGGAGTGGAATGGATTGGAATGAGATAGAATGGAATGGAAAGGAATAGATTGTAGTGGAGTAAAGTGCAATGCAACGGAATGGAAAGGAATGGAATGGAATGGTGAAATGAAATGTGAGTTGTGATTGCTGTACTACACTCCAGCCTGGGTGACAGAGTGATATCCTGTCGAAGGAAAGGAATGGAATTTAATGAAGTTGAATGGAATGGAATGGAATGGAGTGGAGTGGAGTGGAGTGCAGTGGAGTGGAATGGAATGGAATGGGATGTAATGGAATGGAATGGAGTGGAGTGGAGTCGTGAGGAGTGGAATGGAGTGGAATGGAATGAGATGGTATGGAGTGGAGTCGAGTGGAGTGGACTCCAGTTGAGTGGAATGAAATGGAATGTAGTGGAGAGGAGTTGAGTTGAGTGGGGTCGAGTGGGTTGGAATGGAATGAAATAGAATGGAATGGAATGGAATAGTGAAATGAAATGTGAGCTGAGATTGTGTCACTGCACTCCAGACTCTGACAAAGTGAGAACCTGTCGAAAGAAAGGTGTGGAATGGAATGCAGTTGAATGGAAAGGAATGGAATTGATTGGAGTGGAGTGGAGTGGAGTGGAAAGTAGTGGAATGGAATGGGATTGAATCCAATGGAGTGGAATCTAATGGAGTGGAGTGGAGTGGACTGGAATGGAGTGGAATGGAATGAAATTGAATGGAATGGAGTGGAGTGGTGTGGGATAGAATGGAATGGAATGGAATGGAATGGAATGGAATGGTGAAATGAAACGTGAGCTGATATTGTGCCACTGCAGTCCAGCTTGGTTGACAGAGTGAGATCCTGTCAAAAGAAAGAAATGGAATGGAATGAAGCGGAATGGAATGGAATGGAGTGGATTGTAGTGGAGTGGAGTGAAGTGGAGTGGAGTGAAGTAGAGTGGAATGGAGTAGAAAGGGATGGGAAAGTTTGGAATGGAATGGAATGGAATGGAGTGGAGTGAAGTGGAAGGGAGTGGAATTGAATGGGACAGAATGGGATCGAGTGCATTGTACTGGAGTGAAGTGGAGTGGAATGGACTGGAATGGAATGGAATGTAGTTTAGTGGAGTTAATGGAGTGGAGTGGATTCGAATGTTATGGAAAGGAATGGAATGCAATGGAATGCAACAGAGTTGTGAAATGTAATGTGAGCTGAGATTGTTCCACTGCACTCAAGCCTGGGTGACTGAATGATACCCTTTTGAAAGAAAGGAATGGAATGGAATGGAGGGGAATGGAATAGAATGGAATGGAATGGAGTGGAGTGCAGTGGACTTCAGTGGTGTGGAGTGGAATGGAGTGGAATGGAATGGGATGGAATGGAATGGTGTGGAGGAGAGTGTCATGGAGTGGAGTGGGGTGCAATGGAGTAGAATGGAATGGAATGGTGTGGAGGAGAGTGTCATGGAGTGGAGTGGGGTGCAATGGAGTAGAATGGAATGGGATGTAATGGAGTGGAGTGGAATGGAGTGGAGTGGAGTGGAGTGGAATGGAATGGAATGGAAAGGAGTGAAATGGAGTGGAGTGGGGTGGGATGGAGTGGAATGGGATGGAATGGAATGGAATGGTATGGAATGCAATGAAATGGAATGGTGAATTGAAATGTGAGCTGAGACTGTGCCACTGAGCTCCAGCCTGGGTGAGAGTGAGATCCTATCGAAAAAAGGAATGGAATGGAATGGAGTGGAATGGAATGGAATGGAATTGAATGGAGTGAAGTGCAGTGGATTGGAGTGTAGTGAATGGGAGTGGAGTGGTGTGGAGTGGACTGGAATAAGGTGGAATGGAATGTGATTGGTTGGAATGGAATGGAGAGGAGTGGAGTGGAGTAGGGTGGATTAGAGTGGAATGGAATGGGATGGAATGGAATGGTGTTGAATGGAATGTAGTGGAGCGAAATGGAATGGAATGGAGTGGACTGGATTGGAGTGGAGTCGATTGAAGTGGAAAGGAATGGAATGCGACGGAATAGAATGGAATGGAAAGGAATGCTTAAATGAAATGTGAGCTGTGATTGTGCCACTGCACTCCCACCTGCGTGAAAGAGTGAAATCCTTTCGAAAGAAAAGATTGGAAAGTAATGGAGTGTAATGGAATGGAGTGTGATGGTATTGAGTGGAGTGGAGTTGTGTGGAATGGAGTGTAATTGAATGGTTAAATGAAATGTGAGCTGAGATTGTGCCAGTGCACTGCAGCCTGTGTGACAGAGTGACATCCTGTCAAAAGAAAGGAATGGAATGGAATGGATTGGAATGGAATGGAAAGGAACTGAATGGAATGGAATGGGATGGAATGGAATGGAATTCAGTGGAGTGGAGTGGAGTGCAGTGGAGTGGAATGAAATGGGATAGAATGGTGTGGAGTTTAGTGGAATGGAGTGGAGTGGATTGGAGTGGAATGAAGTAGAATTGAATGGGATGGAATGGCGTGGATTGGAGTGAAGTGCAGTGGAGTGGATGGGAACGGAACAGAATGGAATGGAGTGGAATACAATGGAATGGAATGGTGAAATTAAATGTTTGCTGAGATTGTGCCACTGCACTGCAGCCTGCTTGACAGGGTGAGATCCTCTCAAAAGAAAGAAATGGAAGGGAAAGGAGCGGAATGGAATGGAATGGAATGGAATGGAGTGGAGTGGGGTGGGCTGGAGTGGAGTGATGTGGAGTGGAATGGAATGGAAAGGAATGGGATGGAATGGAATCAAGTGCAGTGGAGTGGAGTGGAGTAGAGTGGAATGGTGTGGAATGGAATGGGATGGAATGGAAAGGAATGTAGTGTAGAGGAATGAAGTGGAATGGAGGGGAGTGGAGTGAAGTGGAATGGAGTAGAATGGAGTGGGATGGAGTAGAATGGAGATGATTGGACGGTAGTGGAGTGGAGTGGAATGCATTGCAATGGGGTGGAGAGGAGTGGAATGGAGAGGAAGGAATTGAAATTTAATGCAATGGAATTTATTGGAATTTAATGGAAATTAAGGTTCAACTCTGTTAGATGAATGCACACATCACAAGGAAGTTTCCCAGAATGCTTCTGTGTAGTTGTTTTGTGAAGATATTTCCTTTTCCACCATTGGCATCAAATCACTCCAAATGTCCACTTGCAGATAGGACGAAAAGGGTCTTCCAAAACTGCTGAATCAAAAGTATGGTTCAACTCTGTGAGTAGAGTGCACATATCACAAAGAAAGTTGTCAGAATGCTTCTGTCTACTTTTAATGTGAAGATATTTCGTTTTCCACCAAAGGCCTCAAAGCAGAACAAATGTCCACTTGCAGCTTCTAAAAAAGAGTGTTTCAAAGCTTCTCAATCAAAAGAAAGGTTCATCTCTGTGAGATGAATGCACACATCACAAAGAAGTTTGTCAGAATGCCTCTGTCTAGTTTTTATGTGAAGATATTTCTTTTTCCACCAATGGTCTCAAAGCGCTCGAAATGTCCACTTGCAGATTCTACAAAAGAGTGTTGTAAAACTGCTCAATGAAAAGTAAGGTTTAACTCTGTGAGACGAATGCACACATCATAAAGAAGTTTGTAAGAATTCTTCTGTCTCGTTTTTATGTGAAGATATTTCCTTTTCCACCATAGGCCTCAAAGAGCTCATAATGTCCACCCGCAGATTCTACAAAAAGGGTGTTTCTGAGCTGCTCAAACAAAAGAAAGATTCAACTCTGTGAGATGAATGCACACATCACAAAGAAGTTCGTCAGAATGCTTCTGTCTAATTTTATATGAAGATATTTCCTTTTGACCATAGGCCGCAAAGCGCTCCAAATGTCCACTTGCAGATTCTACAAAAAGAGTGTTTCAAAGCTGTTCAATGAAAAGTAAGGTTCAACTCTGTGAGATGAATGCATAAATCAAAAAGAAGTTTGTCAGAATTCTTCTGTATAGTTTATATGTGAAGATATTTCCTTTTCCACCACAGGCTTCAAAATGCTCCAAATGTCTACTTGCAGATTCTACAAAAAGGGTGTTTCAAAGCTGCTCAATAAAAAGAAAGCTTCAGCTCTGTGAGATCAATGCACACATCACAAAGAAGTTTGTCAGAATGCTTCTGTACAGTTTTTATGCCAAGATATTTCCTTTTCCACCAAAGGCCTCAAAGCGCACCAAATGTCCACTACCAGATTCTATAAAAAGAGTGTTTCAAAACTGCTCAGTAAAGAAAGTTTCATGTCTGGTATATGAATGAACACGTCACAAAGAAGTTTGTCAGAATGCTTCTGTATAGCTTTTATGCCAAGATATTCTCTTTTCCACCATAGCTCGCAAAGCGCTCCAAATGTCCACTTGCAGATTCTACAAAAGAGTGTTTCAAAACTTCTCGTTGAAAACTAAGGTTCTACTCTGTGAGATGAATGCACACAACACAAAGAAGTTTGTCAGAATTCTTCTGTCTAGTTTTTTTCGAAGTTAATTCCTTTTAAAACATAGGCCTCAAAACGCTCCAAATGTCCACTTGCAGATTCTACAGAAAGACTGTTTCAAAGATGCCAAATCAAAAGAAAGGTTCTACTCTGTGAGATGAATGCACACATCACAAAGAAGTGTCCCAGAATGCTTCTGTCTATTTATTATATGAAGATATTTCAATATACACCATAGACCTCAAGGCACTCAAAACGTATAATTGCAGATTCTACAAAAAGAGTGTTTCAAGACTGCTGAGTCAAAAGAAAGTTTCAACTCTGTGAGATGAATGCATACATCAGAGGTAACTTTTTCAGAATGCTTCTGTCTATCTTTTATGTGAAGATATTTCCTCTTCCACTGTAGGACTCAAAGCTCTCCAATTGTCCACATACAGATTCTACAAAAAGAGTGCTTCAAAGCTAGTCAATCAAAATAAAGGTTCAACTCTGTGAGATGAATGCACACATCACAAAGAAGTTTGTCAGAATGATTCTGTCTAGTTTTTATGTGAAGATATTTCCTTTTCCACCATAAGCCTCAAAGCTCTCCAAAGATCAAACTGCAGATTCTATAAAGAGAGTGTTCAAAAACTGCTCAGTTGAAAGTAAGGTTCAACTCCGTGAGATGAATGAACACATCACAAAGAAATTTCTCATAATGCTTCTCTCTAGTTCTTATGAGAAGTTATTTCCTTCCCCACCATAGGCGTCAAATCACTCCACACGTTGACTTGTAGATAGTACGAAAAGCGTCTTTCAAAACTGCTCCATCAAAAGTAAGTCTCAACTTTGCGATATGAATGCACACATGACAAAGGAATTTGTCAGAATCCTTCTGTCTCGTTATTATGTTATGATAATTCTTTTTCCACCATAGCCCTAAGAGCGCTCCAAATGTCCCCTTGTAGATTCTACAGAGAGTTTCAAAACTGTTCAATGAAAAGTAAGGTTCAACTCTGTGTGATGAATGCACACATCACAAAGAAGTTTGTCAGAATGCTTCTGTATATTTTTCATGTGAAGATAATTCCTTTTCCACCATAGGACACAAAGCACTCCAAATGTCCACTTTCAAATTCTACAAAAAGAGTGTTTCAAAGCTGCTCAATCAAAAGAAATGTCCAACCCTATGAGATGAATGCACACATCACAAAATGTTTGTCAGAATGCTTCTGTCTGGTTTTTATGTGAAGATATTTCGTTTTCCACCATAGGCCCCAAAGTGCTCCAAATGGCCACTTGTAGACACTACAGAAAGAGTTTTTCAAAACTGCTCAATGAAACGTAAGGTACAATTCTCTGAGATGAATGTATACATGACTAAGAAGTTTTTCAGAATGCTTCTGTCTAGTTTTATGAGAAGATAGTTGCTTTTTCACCATAGGCCACAAAGCGCTCCAAATGAGCACTTGAAGATTCTCCAAAAAGTCATTCAAAGCTGCTCAACCAAAAGAAATGTTCCACTCTGTGAGATGAATGCACCCATCACAAAGAAGTTTCTCAGAATGCTTCTTCTTTTATTATTATTATTATAATACTTTAGGCTCTATGGTACATGTGCGCAACGTGCAGGTAAGTTACATATGTATACATGGGCCATGCTGGTGCGCTGCAGCCGCCAACTCGTCATCTAGCATTAGGTATATCTCCCAATGCTATCCCTCACCCCTCCCCCCACCCCACAACAGTCCCCGAAGTGTGATGTTCCCCTTCCTGTGTCCACGTGTTCTCATTGTTCAATTCTCACCTATGAGTGAGAATATGTGGTGTTTGGTTTTTTGTTCTTGCGATAGTTTACTCTTCTGTCTAGTTATTATATGAAGATATTTCCTTTTCCACCATTGGCATCAAGGCGCTCCAAATGTCTACTTGCAGATTATATGAAAAAAATGTTTCAAAACTGCTCAATAAAAAGTAAGGTTCAACTCCAACTCTGTGAGATGAAAGCACACATTTCAAAGAAGTTTGTCAGAATGCTTCTGTCTAGTATTTATGTAAATATATTTCCTTTTCCAACACAGGTATCAAAGCACTCCAAATCTCCACTTGTAGATTCTACAAAAAGAGGGTTTGAAAACTGCTCAATGAAAACTAAGGTTCAACTCTGTGAGATGAATGTACACATCACAAAGAAGTTTGTCAGAATTCTTCTGCCTAGTTTTTATGTGAGGATGTTCCATTTTCCACCACAGACCTCAAAGTGCTCCAAAACTCCACATGCAGATTCTACAAAAAGAGTGTTTGTGGGCTGCTCAATCAAAAGGAAGGTTGAACTTTGTGAGAAGTATGCACATATAACAAAGAAGATTGTCGGAATGCTTCTGTCTAATTTTTTTGTGAAGATATTTCCATTTCCACAATAGGCCTCAAAGCACTCCAAATGACCACTGGAAGATTCAACAGAAAGTGTTTCAAAACAGCTCAATGAAAAGTAAGGTTCAACTCTGTGAGATGAATGCACACATCACAAAGAAGTGTGTCAGAATGCTTCTGTCTAGTTATTATTTGAAGATACTTCCTTTTCCACCCTAGGCCTAAATGCGCTCCAAATATCCACTTTCAGATTCTACAAAAATAGTGTTTCAAGTCTGCTCAATCAAAAGAAAGGTTCAACTCCGTGAGATGAATGCACGCATCACAAAGAACTTTGTCAGAATGTTTCTGGGTGGTTTTGAGGTGAAGATATTTCCTTTTAAACCATAGGCTTCAAAGCGTTCCAAATGTCCACTTGCAGACTCTACAAAAAGAGTGTTTCAAACTGCTCAATAAAAAGAAAGGTTCAACTCTGTGCAATGAATGCACACATCCCAAAGAAGTTTGTCAGAATGCTTCTGTCTATTTTTTGTGTGAAGAAATTTTCTTTTCCAACATAGGCCTCAAAGTCCTCCAAACGTCCACTTGTGGATTCGACAAAAATAGGGTTTCAAAACTGTTCAATGGAAGGAAGGTTCTACTCGGTGAGATGAATGCACACATTACAAAGGAGTTTGAAGGAATGTTTCCGTATACTTTTTAAGTGAAGATATTCCCTTTTCCCCCATAGGCCTCTGTCTAATTATTAGGTGAAGATAGTTCCTTTTCCACCATAGGCTCAAATGTGCACCAAATGTCCACTTGCAGATTCTACACAAAGAGTTTTTCAAAGCTGCTCAATCAAAAGAAAGGTTCAACCCTGTGAGACGAATGCACACATCACAAAGAAGTTCGTCAGAATGCTTCTGGCTGGTTTTTATGTGAAGATATTTTTTATCCCACCATGGGCCTCAAAGCGCTCCAAGTGTCCACTTGCAGATTCTACAAAAAGAGTGTTTCAAAGCTTCTCCATCAAAAGAAAGGTTCAACTACGTGAGATGAGTGCACCCATCACAAAGAAGTTTCTCAGAATGCTTTTGTCTAGTTATTATATGAAGATGTTTCGTTATACACCACAGGCCTCAAGGCGCTCCAAATGTCTACCTGCAGATTCTATAAAAAGAGGATTTCAAAACTGCTCAATGACAACCAAGGTTCAACTCTGTGAGATGAATGCACAGAATACAAAGAAGTTTGTGAGAATGATTTGTCTGGTTTTAATGTGAAGATATCTCCTTTTCCACTACAGGCCTCCAAGAGCTCCAAATGTCCACTTGCAGATTCTACAAAAAGAGTGTTTCAAAACTGCTCTATGAAAACTAAGGTTCAACTCTGTGAGATGAATGCACACATCACAAAGAAGTTTGACGGAATTCTTCAATCTAGATTTATGTGAAGATATTACCTTTTCCACCATAGGCCTCAAAGCACTCCAAATGTCCACTTGCAGATTCTACAAAAACGGTGTTTCAGAGCTGCTCAAGCAAAGGAAAGGTTCAACTCTGTGAGATGAATGCACAAGTCACAAAGATGTTTGTGAGCATGCTTCAGTATATTTTTAATGTGAAAATATTTCCTTTTCCACCATTGGCATCAAAGTGCTCCAAATGTACACTTGCAGATACTACAAAAGGAGTGTTTCAAAACTGCACAATGAAGAGTATCATTCAACTCTGTGAGGTGAATGCACACATCACAAAGAAGTGTGTTAGAATACTTCCCTCTAATTTTATGTGAAGGTATTTCTTTTTCCACCATAGGCCTCAAAGCGCTCCAAATGTCCACTTGCAGATTCTACAAAGAAAGTGCTTCAAGGCTGCTCAATGAAAAGTAAGGTTCAACTCTGTGAGATGAATTCACAAATCATGAAGAAGTTTGTCAGAATTTTTCTGACTAGTTTTTATATGAAGATATTCCCTTTTCCACAATAGGCTTTAAAACGCTCCAAATGTCCTGTCGCAGATTCTACAAAAAGCGTGTTTCAAAGCTGCTCAATCAAAAGAAATGTTCAACTCTGTGAGATGAATGCACCCATCACAGAGAAGTTTGTGAGAGTCTTTTTGTCTAGTTTCTATTTGAAGATATTTCCTTTCCCACCATAGGACTAAAGGTGCTCCAAATGATCACTTGCAGATTCTACAAAAAGAGTTTTTATAAACTGCTCATTTAAAACTAAAGTTCTACTCTGTGAGATGAATGCACACATCCAAAGTAGTTTGTCAGAATGCTTCTGTCTAGATTTTATGTGAAGGTATTTCCTTTTCCACCATTGGTCTCAAAGCTCTCGAAATGTCCACTTGCAGATTCTACAAAAGAGTGTTTAAAAGTTGCTTAATCAAAAGAAAGTTTCAACTATGTGAGATGAATGCACACTTCACCAAGAAGTTTGTCAGAATGCTTCTGTCTAGTTTTTATGTGAAGATATTTCCATTTACACAATAGGACTCAAAGCACTCCAAATGTCCACTGGCAGATTCTACATAAAGAGTGTTACAAAACTGCTCAATGAAAAGTAAGGTTCAATTCTGTGAGATAATTGCACACGTCACAAAGCAGTTTGTCACAATGCTTCTGTCTGGTTTTTATGTGAACATATTTACTTTTCCACCGTAGGTCTCAAAGTGCCACAAATGTCCACTCGCAGATTCTACAAAAAGAGTGTTTCAAAGCTGCTCAATGAAAAGTAAGGTTCAACTCTGTGAGATGAATGCACACACGACAAAGGAATTTGTCAGAATCCTTCTGTCTCGTTATTATGTTAAGGTAATTCCTTTTCCACCATAGACCTAAGAGTGCTCCAAATGTCCACTTGTAGATTCTACAGAGAGTTTCAAAACTGCTCAATGAAAAGTAAGGTTCCACTCTGTGAGATGAATGCACACATCACAAAGAAGTTTGTCAGAATGCTTCTGTATATTTTTCATGTGAAGATAATTCCTTTTCCACCATAGGACACGAAGCACTTCAAATGTCCACTTTCAAATTCTACAAAAAGAGTGTTTCAAAGCTGCTCAATCAAAAGAAATGTCCAACCCTGTGAGATGAATGCACACATCACAAAATGTTTGTCAGAATGCTTCTGTCTGGTTTTTATGTGAAGATATTTCCTTTTCCACCATAGGCCCCAAAGTGCTCCAAACGGCCACTTGTAGATACTACAGAAAGAGTTTTTCAAAACTGCTCAATGAAACGTAAGGTACAATTCTCTGCGATGAATGTATACATGACTAAGAAGATTTCCAGAATGCTTCTGTCTAGTTTTTATGAGAAGATATTTGCTTTTTCACCATGGGCCACAAAGCGCTCCAAATGTGCACTTGAAGGTTCTCCAAAAAGTCATTCAAAGCTGCTCAACCAAAAGAAATGTCCCGCTCTGTGAGATGAATGCACCCATCACAAAGAAGTTTCTCAGAATGCTTCTTCTTTTATTATTATGATTATTATTATTATTATACTTTAGGCTCTATGGTACATGTGCGCAACGTGCAGGTAAGTTACATATGTATACATGTGCCATGCTGGTGCGCTGCACCCCCCAACTCGTCATCTAGCATTAGGTATATCTCCCAATGCTATCTCTCCCCCCTCCCCCCACCCCACAACAGTCCCCGAATTGTGATGTTCCCCTTCCTGTGTCCATGTGTTCTCATTGTTCAATTCTCACCTATGAGTGAGAATACGTGGTGTTTGGTTTTTTGTTCTTGCGATAGTTTACTCTTCTGTCTAGTTATTATATGAAGATATTTCCTTTTCCACCATTGGCATCAAGGCGCTCCAAATGTCTACTTGCAGATTATATGACAAAAATGTTTCAAAACTGCTCAATAAAAAGTAAGGTTCAACTCCAACTCTGTGAGATGGAAGCACACATTTCAAAGAAGTTTGTCAGAATGCTTCTGTCTAGTATTTATGTAAATATATTTCCTTTTGCAACACAGGTATCAAAGCACTCCAAATCTCCACTTGTAGATTCTACAAAAAGAGGGTTTGAAAACTGCTCAATGAAAACTAAGGTTCAACTCTGTGAGATGAATGTACACATCACAAAGAAGTTTGTCAGAACTCTTCTGCCTAGTTTTTATGTGAGGATATTTCATTTTCCACCACAGACCTCAAAGTGCTCCAAAACTCCACATGCAGATTCTACAAAAAGAGTGTTTGTGGGCTGCTCAATCAAAAGGATGGTTGAACTTTGTGAGAAGAATGCACATATAACCAAGAAGATTGTCGGAATGCTTCTGTCTAATTTTTTTGTGAAGATATTTCCATTTCCACAATAGGCCTCAAAGCACTCCAAATGACCACTGGAAGATTCAACAAAAAGAGTGTTTCAAAACAGCTCAATGAAAAGTAAGGTTCAACTCTGTGAGATGAATGCACACATCACAAAGAAGTGTGTCAGAATGCTTCTGTCTAGTTATTATTTGAAGATACTTCCTTTTCCACCATAGGCCTAAATGCGCTCCAAATAACCACTTTCAGATTCTACAAAAATAGTGTTTCAACTCTGCTCAATCAAAAGAAAGGTTCAACTCCGTGAGATGAATGCACACATCACAAAGAACTTTGTCAGAATGCTTCTGGGTGTTTTTGAGGTGAAGATATTTCCTTTTAAACCATAGGCTTCAAAGCGTTCCAAATGTCCACTTGCAGATTCTACAAAAAGAGTGTTTCAAACTGCTCAATAAAAAGAAAGGTTCAGCTCTGTGCAATGAATGCACACATCCCAAAGAAGTTTGTCAGAATGCTTCTGTCTATTTTTTGTGTGAAGAAATTTTCTTTTGCAACATAGGCCTCAAAGTCCTCCAAACGTCCACTTGTAGATTCTACAAAAATAGGGTTTCAAAACTGTTCAATGAAAGGAAGGTTCTACTCGGTGAGATGAATGCACACATTACAAAGGAGTTTGATGGAATGTTTCCGTATACTTTTTAAGTGAAGATATTCCCTTTTCCCCATAGGCCTCTGTCTAATTATTAGGTGAAGATAGTTCCTTTTCCACCATAGGCTCAAATGTGCACCAAATGTCCACTTGCAGATACTACAAAAAGAGTTTTTCAAAGCTGCTCAATCAAAAGAAAGGTTCAACCCTGTGAGACGAATGCACACATCACAAAGAAGTTCGTCAGAATGCTTCTGGCTGGTTTTTATGTGAAGATATTTTTTATCCCACCACGGGCCTCAAAGCGCTCCAAGTGTCCACTTGCAGGTTCTACAAAAAGAGTGTTTCAAAGCTTCTCCATCAAAAGAAAGGTTCAACTACGTGAGATGAGTGCACCCATCACAAAGAAGTTTCTCAGAATGCTTTTGTCTAGTTATTATATGAAGATGTTTCGTTATACACCACAGGCCTCAAGGCGCTCCAAATGTCTACCTGCAGATTCTATAAAAAGAGGATTTCAAAACTGCTCAATGACAACCAAGGTTCAACTCTGTGAGATGAATGCACAGAATACAAAGAAGTTTGTGAGAATGATTTGTCTGGTTTTAATGTGAAGATATCTCCTTTTCCACTACAGGCCTCCAAGAGCTCCAAATGTCCACTTGCAGATTCTACAAAAAGAGTGTTTCAAAACTGCTCTATGAAAACTAAGGTTCAACTCTGTGAGATGAATGCACACATCACAAAGAAGTTTGACGGAATTCTTCAATCTAGATTTATGTGAAGATATTACCTTTTCCACCATAGGCCTCAAAGCACTCCAAATGTCCACTTGCAGATTCTACGAAAACGGTGTTTCAGAGCTGCTCAAGCAAAGGAAAGGTTCAACTCTGTGAGATGAATGCACAAGTCACAAAGATGTTTGTGAGCATGCTTCAGTATATTTTTAATGTGAAAATATTTCCTTTTCCACCATTGGCATCAAAGTGCTCCAAATGTACACTTGCAGATACTACAAAAGGAGTGTTTCAAAACTGCACAATGAAGAGTATCATTCAACTCTGTGAGGTGAATGCACACATCACAAAGAAGTGTGTTAGAATACTTCCCTCTAATTTTATGTGAAGGTATTTCTTTTTCCACCATAGGCCTCAAAGCGCTCCAAATGTCCACTTGCAGATTCTACAAAGAAAGTGCTTCAAGGATGCTCAATGAAAAGTAAGGTTCAACTCTGTGAGATGAATTCACAAATCATGAAGAAGTTTGTCAGAATTCTTCTGACTAGTTTTTATATGAAGATATTCCCTTTTCCACAATAGGCTTTAAAACTCTCCAAATGTCCTCTCGCAGATTCTACAAAAAGCGTGTTTCAAAGCTGCTCAATCAAAAGAAATGTTCAACTCTGTGAGATGAATGCACCCGTCACAGAGAAGTTTGTGAGAGTCCTTCTGTCTAGTTTCTATTTGAAGATATTTCCTTTCCCACCATAGGACTAAAGGTGCTCCAAATGATCCCTTGCAGATTCTATAAAAAGAGTTTTTTAAAACTGCTCATTGAAAACTAAAGTTCTAATCTGTGAGATGAATGCACACATCCAAAGTAGTTTGTCAGAATGCTTCTGTCTAGATTTTATGTGAAGGTATTTCCTTTTCCACCATTGGTATCAAAGCGCTCGAAATGTCCACTTGCAGGTTTTACAAAAGAGTGTTTAAAAGTTGCTTAATCAAAAGAAAGTTTCAGCTCTGTGAGATGAATGCACACTTCACCAAGAAGTTTGTCAGAATGCTTCTGTCTAGTTTTTATGTGAAGATATTTCCGTTTACACAATAGGACTCAAAGCACTCCAAATGTCCACTGGCAGATTCTACATAAAGAGTGTTACAAAACTGCTCAATGAAAAGTAAGGTTCAATTCTGTGAGATAATTGCACACGTCACAAAGAAGTTTGTCAGAATGCTTCTGTCTGGTTTTTATGTGAACATATTTACTTTTCCACCGTAGGTCTCAAAGTGCCACAAATGTCCACTCGCAGATTCTACAAAAAGAGTGTTTCAAAGCTGCTCAATGAAAAGTAAGGTTCAACTCTGTGAGATGAATGCACACACGACAAAGGAATTTGTCAGAATCCTTCTGTCTCGTTATTATGTTAAGGTAATTCCTTTTCCACCATAGACCTAAGAGTGCTCCAAATGTCCACTTGTAGATTCTACAGAGAGTTTCAAAACTGCTCAATGAAAAGTAAGGTTCCACTCTGTGAGATGAGTGCACACATCACAAAGAAGTTTGTCAGAATGCTTCTGTCTATTTTTCATGTGAAGATAATTCCTTTTCCACCATAGGACACAAAGCACTCCAAATGTCCACTTTCAAATTCTACAAAAAGAGTGTTTCAAAGCTGCTCAATCAAAAGAAATGTCCAACCCTGTGAGATGAATGCACACATCACAAAATGTTTGTCAGAATGCTTCTGTCTGGTTTTTATGTGAAGATATTTCCTTTTCCACCATAGGCCCCAAAGTGCTCCAAACGGCCACTTGTAGATACTACAGAAAGAGTTTTTCAAAACTGCTCAATGAAACGTAAGGTACAATTCTCTGAGATGAATGTATACATGACTAAGAAGTTTTTCAGAATTCTTCTGTCTAGTTTTTATGAGAAGATATTTGCTTTTTCACCATAGGCCACAAAGCGCTCCAAATGTGCACTTGAAGATTCTCCAAAAAGTCATTCAAAGCTGCTCAACCAAAAGAAATGTTCCACTCTGTGAGATGAATGCACCCATCACAAAGAACTTTCTCAGAATGCTTCTTCTTTTATTATTATTATTATTATTATTATACTTTAGGCTCTATGGTACATGTGCGCAACGTGCAGGTAAGTTACATATGTATACATGTGCCATGCTGGTGCGCTACACCTCCCAACTCGTCATCTAGCATTAGGTATATCTCCCAATGCTATCCCTAAACCCTCCTCCCACCCCACAACAGTCCCCGAAATGTGATGTTCCCCTTCCTGTGTCCATGTGTTCTCATTGTTCAATTCTCACCTGTGAGTGAGAATACGTGGTGTTTGGTTTTTTGTTCTTGCGATAGTTTACTCTTCTGTCTAGTTATTATATGAAGATATTTCCTTTTCCACCATTGGCATCAAGGCGCTCCAAATGTCTACTTGCAGATTATATGAAAAAAATGTTTCAAAACTTCTCAAAAAAAGTAAGGTTCAACTCCAACTCTGTGAGATGAAAGCACACATTTCAAAGAAGTTTGTCAGAATGCTTCTGTCTAGTATTTATGTAAATATATTTCCTTTTCCAACACAGGTATCAAAGCACTCCAAATCTCCACTTGTACATTCTACAAAAAGAGGGTTTGAAAACTGCTCAATGAAAACTAAGGTTCATCTCTGTGAGGTGAATGTACACATCACAAAGAAGTTTGTCAGAATTCTTCGGCCTAGATTTTATGTGAGGATATTTCATTTTCCACCACAGACCTCAAAGTGCTCCAAAACTCCACATGCAGGTTCTACAAAAAGAGTGTTTGTGGGCTGCTCAATAAAAAGGAAGGTTGAACTTTGTGAGAAGAATGCACATATAACCAAGAAGATTGTCGGAATGCTTCTGTCTAATTTTTTTGTGAAGATATTTCCATTTCCACAATAGGCCTCAAAGCACTCCAAATGACCACTGGAAGATTCAACAAAAAGAGTGTTTCAAAACAGCTCAATGAAAAGTAAGGTTCAACTCTGTGAGATGAATGCACACATCACAAAGAAGTGTGTCAGAATGCTTCTGTCTAGTTATTATTTGAAGATACTTCCCTTTCCACCCTAGGCCTAAATGCGCTCCAAATATCCACTTTCAGATTCTACAAAAATAGTGTTTCAAGTCTGCTCAATCAAAAGAAAGGTTCAACTCCGTGAGATGAATGCACACATCACCAAGAACTTTGTCAGAATGCTTCTGGGTGGTTTTTAGGTGAAGATATTTCCCTTTAAACCATAGGCTTCAAAGCGTTCCAAATGTCCACTTGCAGATTCTACAAAAAGAGTGTTTCAAACTGCTCAATAAAAAGAAAGGTTCAACTCTGTGCAATGAATGCACACATCCCAAAGGAGTTTGTCAGAACGCTTCTGTCTATTTTTTGTGTGAAGAAATTTTCTTTTCCAATATAGGCCTCAAAGTCCTCCAAACGTCCACTTATAGATTCTACAAAAATAGGGTTTCAAAACTCTGCAATGAAAGGAAGGTTCTACTCGGTGAGATGAATGCACACATTACAAAGGAGTTTGATGGAATGTTTCCGTATACTTTTTAAGTGAAGATATTCCCTTTTCCCCCATAGGCTTCTGTCTAATTATTATGTGAAGATAGTTCCTTTTCCACCATAGGCTCAAATGTGCACCAAATGTCCACTTGCAGATTCTACAAAAAGAGTTTTTCAAAGCTGCTCAATCAAAAGAAAGGTTCAACCCTGTGAGACGAATGCACACATCACAAAGAAGTTCGTCAGAATGCTTCTGGCTGGTTTTTATGTGAAGATATTTTTTATCCCACCATGGGCCTCAAAGCGCTCCAAGTGTAGACTTGCAGATTCTACAAAAAGAGTGTTTCAAAGCTTCTCCACCAAAAGAAAGGTTCAACTACGTGAGATGAGTGCACCCATCACAAAGAAGTTTCTCAGAATGCTTTTGTCTAGTTATTATATGAAGATGTTTCTTTATACACCACAGGCCTCAAGGCGCTCCAAATGTCTACCTGCAGATTCTATAAAAAGAGGATTTCAAAACTGCTCAATGACAACCAAGGTTCAACTCTGTGAGATGAATGCACAGAATACAAAGAAGTTTGTGAGAATGATTTGTCTGGTTTTAATGTGAAGATATCTCCTTTTCCACTACAGGCCTCCAAGAGCTCCAAATGTCCACTTGCAGATTCTACAAAAAGAGTGTTTCAAAACTGCTCAATGAAAACTAAGGTTCAACTCTGTGAGATGAATGCACACATCACAAAGAAGTTTGATGGAATTCTTCAATCTAGATTTATGTGAAGATATTACCTTTTCCACCATAGGCCTCAAAGCACTCCAAATGTCCACTTGCAGATTCTACAAAAACGGTGTTTCAGAGCTGCTCAAGCAAAGGAAAGGTTCAACTCTGTGAGATGAATGCACAAGTCACAAAGATGTTTGTGAGCATGCTTCAGTATATTTTTAATGTGAAAATATTTCCTTTTCCACCATTGGCATCAAAGTGCTCCAAATGGACAATTGCAGATACTACAAAAGGAGTGTTTCAAAACTGCACAATGAAAAGTATCATTCAACTCTGTGAGGTGAATGCACACATCACAAAGAAGTGTGTTAGAAAACTTCCCTCTAATTTTATGTGAATATATTTCTTTTTCCACCATAGGCCTCAAAGCGCTCCAAATGTCCACTTGCAGATTCTACAAGGAAAGTGCTTCAAGGCTGCTCAATGAAAAGTAAGGTTCAACTCTGTGAGATGAATTCACATATCATGAAGAAGTTTGTCACAATTCTTCTGACTAGTTTTTATATGAAGATATTCCCTTTTCCACAATAGGCTTTAAAACTCTCCAAATGTCCTCTCGCAGATTCTACAAAAAGCGTGTTTCAACGCTGCTCAATCAAAAGGAATGTTCAACTCTATGAGATGAATGCACCCATCACAGAGAAGTTTGTGAGAGTCCTTCTGTCTAGTTTTTATTTGAAGATATTTCCTTTCCCACCATAGGACTAAAGGTGCTCCAAATGTTCACTTGCAGATTCTACAAAAAGAGTTTTTTAAAACTGCTCATTGAAAACTAAAGTTCTAATCTGTGAGATGAATGCACACATCCAAAGTAGTTTGTCAGAATGCTTCTGTCTAGATTTTATGTGAAGGTATTTCCTTTTCCACCATTGGTCTCAAAGCGCTCGAAATGTCCACTTGCAGATTCTACAAAAGAGTGTTTAAAAGTTGCTTAATCAAAAGAAAGTTTCAACTCTGTGAGATGAAAGCACACTTCACCAAGAAGTTTGTCAGCATGCTTCTGTCTAGTTTTTATGTGAAGATATTTCCATATACACAATAGGACTCAAAGCACTCCAAATGTCCACTGGCAGATTCTACATAAAGAGTGTTACAAAACTGCTCAATGAAAAGTAAGGTTCAATTCTGTGAGATAATTGCACACATCACAAAGAAGTTTGTCACAATGCTTCTGTCTGGTTTTTATGTGAACATATTTACTTTTCCACCATAGGTCTCAAAGTGCCACAAATGTCCACTCGCAGATTCTACAAAAAGAGTGTTTCAAAGCTGCTCAATGAAATGTAAGGTTCAACTCTGTGAGATGAATGCACACACGACAAAGGAGTTTGTCAGAATCCTTCTGTCTCGTTATTATGTTAAGGTAATTCCTTTTCCACCATAGACCTAAGAGTGCTCCAAATGTCCACTTGTAGATTCTACAGAGAGTTTCAAAACTGCTCAATGAAAAGTAAGTTTCAACTCTGTGAGATGAATGCACACATCACAAAGAAGTTTGTCAGAATGCTTCTGTATATTTTTCATGTGAAGATAATTCCTTTTCCACCATAGGACACAAAGCACACCAAATGTCCACTTTCAAATCCAACAAAAAGAGTGTTTCAAAGCTGCTCAATCAAAAGAAATGTCCAACCCTGTGAGATGAATGCACACATCACAAAATGTTTGTCAGAATGCTTCTGTCTGGTTTTTATGTGAAGATATTTCCTTTTTCCACCATAGGCCTCAAAGTGCTCCAAACGGCCACTTGTAGATACTACAGAAAGAGTTTTTCAAAACTGCTCAATGAAACGTAAGGTACAATTCTCTGAGATGAATGTATACATGACTAAGACGTTTTTCAGAATGCTTCTGTCTAGTTTTTCTGAGAAGATATTTGCTTTTTCACCATAAGCCACAAAGCGCTCCAAATGTGTTCTTGAAGATTCTCCATAAAGTCACTCAAAGCTGCTCAACCAAAAGAAATGTTCCACTCTGTGAGATGAATGCACCCATCACAAAGAAGTTTCTCAGAATGCTTCTTCTTTTATTATTAATATTAATATTATTATTATTATTATTATTATTACTATTATAATACTTTAGGCTCTATGGTACATGTGCGCAACGTGCAGGTAAGTTACATATGTATACATGTGCCATGCTGGTGCGCTACACCTCCCAACTCGTCATCTAGCATTAGGTATATCTCCCAATGCTATCCCTAAATCCTCCCCCCACCCCACAACAGTCCCCGAAATGTGACGTTCCCCTTCCTCTGTCCATGTGTTCTCATTGTTCAATTCTCACCTGTGAGTGAGAATACGTGGTGTTGGGTTTTTTGTTCTTGCGATAGTTTACTCTTCTGTCTAGTTATTATATGAAGATATTTCCTTTTCCACCATTGGCATCAAGGCGCTCCAAATGTCTACTTGCAGATTATATGAAAAAAATGTTTCAAAACTTCTCAATAAAAAGTAAGGTTCAACTCCAACTCTTTGAGATGAAAGCACACATTTCAAAGAAGTTTGTCAGAATGCTTCTGTCTAGTATTTATGTAAATATAATTCCTTTTCCAACACAGGTATCAAAGCACTCCAAATCTCCACTTGTAGATTCTACAAAAAGAGGGTTTGAAAACTGCTCAATGAAAACTAAGGTTCAACTCTGTGAGGTGAATGTACACATCACAAAGAAGTTTGTCAGAATTCTTCTGCCTAGATTTTATGTGAGGATATTTCATTTTCCACCACAGACCTCAAAGTGCTCCAAAACTCCACATGCAGATTCTACAAAAAGAGTGTTTGTGGGCTGCTCAATCAAAAGGAAGGTTGAACTTTGTGAGAAGAATGCACATATAACCAAGAAGATTGTCGGAATGCTTCTGTCTAATTTTTTTGTGAAGATATTTCCATTTCCACAATAGGCCTCAAAGCACTCCAAATGACCACTGGAAGATTCAACAAAAAGAGTGTTTCAAAACAGCTCAATGAAAAGTAAGGTTCAACTCTGTGAGATGAATGCACACATCACAAAGAAGTGTGTCAGAATGCTTCTGTCTAGTTATTATTTGAAGATACTTCCCTTTCCACCCTAGGCCTAAATGCGCTCCAAATATCCACTTTCAGATTCTACAAAAATAGTGTTTCAAGTCTGCTCAATCAAAAGAAAGGTTCAACTCCGTGAGATGAATGCACACATCACCAAGAACTTTGTCAGAATGCTTCTGGGTGGTTTTTAGGTGTAGATATTTCCCTTTAAACCATAGGCTTCAAAGCGTTCCAAATGTCCACTTGCAGATTCTACAAAAAGAGTGTTTCAAACTGCTCAATAAAAAGAAAGGTTCAACTCTGTGCAATGAATGCACACATCCCAAAGGAGTTTGTCAGAACGCTTCTGTCTATTTTTTGTGTGAAGAAATTTTCTTTTCCAATATAGGCCTCAAAGTCCTCCAAACGTCCACTTATAGATTCTACAAAAATAGGGTTTCAAAACTCTGCAATGAAAGGAAGGTTCTACTCGGTGAGATGAATGCACACATTACAAAGGAGTTTGATGGAATGTTTCCGTATACTTTTTAAGTGAAGATATTCCCTTTTCCCCCATAGGCTTCTGTCTAATTATTATGTGAAGATAGTTCCTTTTCCACCATAGGCTCAAATGTGCACCAAATGTCCACTTGCAGATTCTACAAAAAGAGTTTTTCAAAGCTGCTCAATCAAAAGAAAGGTTCAACCCTGTGAGACGAATGCACACATCACAAAGAAGTTCGTCAGAATGCTTCTGGCTGGTTTTTATGTGAAGATATTTTTTATCCCACCATGGGCCTCAAAGCGCTCCAAGTGTAGACTTGCAGATTCTACAAAAAGAGTGTTTCAAAGCTTCTCCACCAAAAGAAAGGTTCAACTACGTGAGATGAGTGCACCCATCACAAAGAAGTTTCTCAGAATGCTTTTGTCTAGTTATTATATGAAGATGTTTCTTTATACACCACAGGCCTCAAGGCGCTCCAAATGTCTACCTGCAGATTCTATAAAAAGAGGATTTCAAAACTGCTCAATGACAACCAAGGTTCAACTCTGTGAGATGAATGCACAGAATACAAAGAAGTTTGTGAGAATGATTTGTCTGGTTTTAATGTGAAGATATCTCCTTTTCCACTACAGGCCTCCAAGAGCTCCAAATGTCCACTTGCAGATTCTACAAAAAGAGTGTTTCAAAACTGCTCAATGAAAACTAAGGTTCAACTCTGTGAGATGAATGCACACATCACAAAGAAGTTTGATGGAATTCTTCAATCTAGATTTATGTGAAGATATTACCTTTTCCACCATAGGCCTCAAAGCACTCCAAATGTCCACTTGCAGATTCTACAAAAACGGCGTTTCAGAGCTGCTCAAGCAAAGGAAAGGTTCAACTCTGTGAAATGAATGCACAAGTCACAAAGATGTTTGTGAGCATGCTTCAGTATATTTTTAATGTGAAAATATTTCCTTTTCCACCATTGGCATCAAAGTGCTCCAAATGGACAATTGCAGATACTACAAAAGGAGTGTTTCAAAACTGCACAATGAAAAGTATCATTCAACTCTGTGAGGTGAATGCACACATCACAAAGAAGTGTGTTAGAATACTTCCCTCTAATTTTATGTGAATATATTTCTTTTTCCACCATAGGCCTCAAAGCGCTCCAAATGTCCACTTGCAGATTCTACAAGGAAAGTGCTTCAAGGCTGCTCAATGAAAAGTAAGGTTCAACTCTGTGAGATGAATTCACATATCATGAAGAAGTTTGTCACAATTCTTCTGACTAGTTTTTATATGAAGATATTCCCTTTTCCACAATAGGCTTTAAAACTCTCCAAATGTCCTCTCGCAGATTCTACAAAAAGCGTGTTTCAAAGCTGCTCAATCAAAAGGAATGTTCAACTCTATGAGATGAATGCACCCATCACAGAGAAGTTTGTGAGAGTCCTTCTGTCTAGTTTTTATTTGAAGATATTTCCTTTCCCACCATAGGACTAAAGGTGCTCCAAATGTTCACTTGCAGATTCTACAAAAAGAGTTTTTTAAAACTGCTCATTGAAAACTAAACTTCTACTCTGTGAGATGAATGCACACATCCAAAGTAGTTTGTCAGAATGCTTCTGTCTAGATTTTATGTGAAGGTATTTCCTTTTCCACCATTGGTCTCAAAGCGCTCGAAATGTCCACTTGCAGATTCTACAAAAGAGTGTTTAAAAGTTGCTTAATCAAAAGAAAGTTTCAACTCTGTGAGATGAAAGCACACTTCACCAAGAAGTTTGTCAGCATGCTTCTGTCTAGTTTTTATGTGAAGATATTTCCATATACACAATAGGACTCAAAGCACTCCAAATGTCCACTGGCAGATTCTACATAAAGAGTGTTACAAAACTGCTCAATGAAAAGTAAGGTTCAATTCTGTGAGATAATTGCACACATCACAAAGAAGTTTGTCACAATGCTTCTGTCTGGTTTTTATGTGAACATATTTACTTTTCCACCATAGGTCTCAAAGTGCCACAAATGTCCACTCGCAGATTCTACAAAAAGAGTGTTTCAAAGCTGCTCAATGAAATGTAAGGTTCAACTCTGTGAGATGAATGCACACACGACAAAGGAGTTTGTCAGAATCCTTCTGTCTCGTTATTATGTTAAGGTAATTCCTTTTCCACCATAGACCTAAGAGTGCTCCAAATGTCCACTTGTAGATTCTACAGAGAGTTTCAAAACTGCTCAATGAAAAGTAAGGTTCAACTCTGTGAGATGAATGCACACATCACAAAGAAGTTTGTCAGAATGCTTCTGTCTATTTTTCATGTGAAGATAATTCCTTTTCCACCATAGGACACAAAGCACTCCAAATGTCCACTTTCAAATCCTACAAAAAGAGTGTTTCAAAGCTGCTCAATCAAAAGAAATGTCCAAGCCTGTGAGATGAATGCACACATCACAAAATGTTTGTCAGAATGCTTCTGTCTGGTTTTTATGTGAAGATATTTCCTTTTTCCACCATAGGCCTCAAAGTGCTCCAAACGGCCACTTGTAGATACTACAGAAAGAGTTTTTCAAAACTGCTCAATGAAACGTAAGGTACAATTCTCTGAGATGAATGTATACATGACTAAGACGTTTTTCAGAATGCTTCTGTCTAGTTTTTCTGAGAAGATATTTGCTTTTTCACCATAGGCCACAAAGCGCTCCAACTGTGCACTTGAAGATTCTCCAAAAAGCCATTCAAAGCTGCTCAACCAAAAGAAATGTTCCACTCTGTGAGATGAATGCACCCATCACAAAGAAGTTTCTCAGAATGCTTCTTCTTTTATTATTATTATTATTATTATTATTATTATTATTAATATTACTATTATAAAACTTTAGGCTCCATGGTACATGTGCGCAACGTGCAGGTAAGTTACATATGTATACATGTGCCATGCTGGTGCGCTACACCTCCCAACTCGTCATCTAGCATTAGGTATATCTCCCAATTCTATCCCTCCACCCTCCCCCCACCCCACAACTGTCCCCGAAATGTGATGTTCCCCTTCCTGTGTCCATGTGTTCTCATTGTTCAATTCTCACCTGTGAGTGAGAATACGTGGTGTTTGGTTTTTTGTTCTTGCGATAGTTTACTCTTCTGTCTAGTTATTATATGAAGATATTTCCTTTTCCACCATTGGCATCAAGGCGCTCCAAATGTCTACTTGCAGATTATATGAAAAAAATGTTTCAAAACTTCTCAATGAAAAGGAAGGTTCAACTCCAACTCTGTGAGATGAAAGCACACATTTCAAAGAAGTTTGTCAGAATGCTTCTGTCTAGTATTTATGTAAATATATTTCCTTTTCCAACACAGGTATCAAAGCACTCCAAATCTCCACTTGTAGATTCTACAAAAAGAGGGTTTGAAAGCTGCTCAATGAAAACTAAGGTTCAACTCTGTGAGGTGAATGTACACATCACAAAGAAGTTTGTCAGAATTCTTCTGCCTAGTTTTTATGTGAGGATATTTCATTTTCCACCACAGACCTCAAAGTGCTCCAAAACTCCACATGCAGATTCTACAAAAAGAGTGTTTGTGGGCTGCTCAATCAAAAGGAAGGTTGAACTTTGTGAGAAGAATGCACATATAACCAAGAAGATTGTCGGAATGCTTCTGTCTAATTTTTTTGTGAAGATATTTCCATTTCAACAATAGGCCTCAAAGCACTCCAAATGACCACTGGAAGATTCAACAAAAAGAGTGTTTCAAAACAGCTCAATGAAAAGTAAGGTTCAACTCTGTGAGATGAATGCACACATCACAAAGAAGTGTGTCAGAATGCTTCTGTCTAGTTATTATTTGAAGATACTTCCTTTTCCACCCTAGG
This sequence comes from Pongo abelii, assembly GCF_028885655.2. Taxonomy (NCBI): domain Eukaryota; kingdom Metazoa; phylum Chordata; class Mammalia; order Primates; family Hominidae; genus Pongo; species Pongo abelii. The sequence continues at coordinate 12,723,909 of NC_072007.2, forward strand.
CCTAAATGCGCTCCAAATATCCACTTTCAGATTCTACAAAAATAGTGTTTCAAGTCTGCTCAATCAAAAGAAAGGTTCAACTCCGTGAGATGAATGCACACATCACCAAGAACTTTGTCAGAATGCTTCTGGGTGGTTTTTAGGTGAAGATATTTCCTTTTAAACCATAGGCTTCAAAGCGTTCCAAATGTCCACTTGCAGATTCTACAAAAAGAGTGTTTCAAACTGCTCAATAAAAAGAAAGGTTCAACTCTGTGCAATGAATGCACACATCCCAAAGGAGTTTGTCAGAACGCTTCTGTCTATTTTTTGTGTGAAGAAATTTTCTTTTCCAATATAGGCCTCAAAGTCCTCCAAACGTCCACTTGTAGATTCTACAAAAATAGGGTTTCAAAACTCTGCAATGAAAGGAAGGTTCTACTAGGTGAGATGAATGCACACATTACAAAGGAGTTTGATGGAATGTTTCCGTATACTTTTTAAGTGAAGATATTCCCTTTTCCCCCATAGGCTTCTGTCTAATTATTATGTGAACATAGCTCCTTTTCCACCGTAGGCTCAAATGTGCACCAAATGTCCACTTGCAGATTCTACAAAAAGAGTTTTTCAAAGCTGCTCAATCAAAAGAAAGGTTCAACCCTGTGAGACGAATGCACACATCACAAAGTAGTTCGTCAGAATGCTTCTGGCTGGTTTTTATGTGAAGATATTTTTTATCCCACCATGGGCCTCAAAGCGCTCCAAGTGTCCACTTGCAGATTCTACAAAAAGAGTGTTTCAAAGCTTCTCCACCAAAAGAAAGGTTCAACTACGTGAGATGAGTGCACCCATCACAAAGAAGTTTCTCAGAATGCGTTTGTCTAGTTATTATATGAAGATGTTTCGTTATACACCACAGGCCTCAAGGCGCTCCAAATGTCTACCTGCAGATTCTATAAAAAGAGGATTTCAAAACTGCTCAATGACAACCAAGGTTCAACTCTGTGAGATGAATGCACAGAATACAAGGAAGTTTGTGAGAATGATTTGTCTGGTTTTAATGTGAAGATATCTCCTTTTCCACTACAGGCCTCCAAGAGCTCCAAATGTCCACTTGCAGATTCTACAAAAACAGTGTTTCAAAACTGCTCAATGAAAACAAAGGTTCAACTCTGTGAGATGAATGAACACATCACAAGGAAGTTTGACGGAATTCTTCAATCTAGATTTATGTGAATATATTACCTTTTCCACCATAGGCCTCAAAGCACTCCAAATGTCCACTTGCAGATTCTACAAAAACGGTGTTTCAGAGCTGCTCAAGCAAAGGAAAGGTTCAACTCTGTGAGATGAATGCACAAGTCACAAAGATGTTTGTGAGCATGCTTCAGTATATTTTTAATGTGAAAATATTTCCTTTTCCACCATTGGCATCAAAGTGCTCCAAATGTACACTTGCAGATACTACAAAAGGAGTGTTTCAAAACTGCACAATGAAAAGTATCATTCAACTCTGTGAGGTGAATGCGCATCACAAAGAAGTGTGTTAGAATACTTCCCTCTAATTTTATGTGAAGATATTTCTTTTTCCACCATAGGCCTCAAAGCGCTCCAAATGTCCACTTGCAGATTCTACAAAGAAAGTGCTTCAAGGCTGCTCAATGAAAAGTAAGGTTCAACTCTGTGAGATGAATTCACAAATCATGAAGAAGTTTGTCAGAATTCTTCTGACTAGTTTTTATATGAAGATATTCCCTTTTCCACAATAGGCTTTAAAACGCTCCAAATGTCCTCTCGCAGATTCTACAAAAAGCGTCTTTCAAAGCTGCTCAATCAAAAGAAATGTTCAACTCTGTGAGATGAATGCACCCGTCACAGAGAAGTTTGTGAGAGTCCTTCTGTCTAGTTTTTATTTGAAGATATTTCCTTTCCCACCATAGGACAAAAGGTGCTCCAAATGTTCACTTGCAGATTCTACAAAAAGAGTTTTTTAAAACTGCTCATTGAAAACTAAAGTTCTGCTCTGTGAGATGAATGCACACATCCAAAGTAGTTTGTCAGAATGCTTCTGTCTAGATTTTATGTGAAGGCATTTCCTTTTCCACCACTGGTCTCAAAGCGCTCGAAATGTCCACTTGCAGATTCTACAAAAGAGTGTTTAAAAGTTGCTTAATCAAAAGAAAGTTTCAACTCTGTGAGATGAATGCACACTTCACCAAGAAGTTTGTCAGAATGCTTCTGTCTAGTTTTTATGTGAAGATATTTCCATGTACACAATAGGACTCAAAGCACTCCAAATGTCCACTGGCAGATTCTACATAAAGAGTGTTACAAAACTGCTCAATGAAAAGTAACGTTCAATTCTGTGAGATAATTGCACACATCACAAAGAAGTTTGTCACAATGCTTCTGTCTGGTTTTTATGTGAACATATTTACTTTTCCACCATAGGTCTCAAAGTGCCACAAATGTCCACTAGCAGATTCTACAAAAAGAGTGTTTCAATGCTGCTCAATGAAAAGTAAGGTTCAACTCTGTGAGATGAATGCACACACGACAAAGGAGTTTGTCAGAATCCTTCTGTCTCGTTATTATGTTAAGGTAATTCCTTTTCCACCATAGACCTAAGAGTGCTCCAAAGGTCCACTTGTAGATTCTACAGAGAGTTTCATAACTGCTCAATGAAAAGTAAGGTTCAACTCTGTGAGATGAATGCACACATCACAAAGAAGTTTGTCAGAATGCTTCTGTATATTTTTCATGTGAAGATAATTCCTTTTCCACCATAGGACACAAAGCACTCCAAATGTCCACTTTCAAATCCTACAAAAAGAGTGTTTCAAAGCTGCTCAATGAAAAGAAATGTCCAACCCTGTGAGATGAATGCACACATCACAAAATGTTTGTCAGAATGCTTCTGTCTGGTTTTTATGTGAAGATATTTCCTTTTCCACCATAGGCCTCAAAGTGCTCCAAATGGCCACTTGTAGATACTACAGAAAGAGTTTTTCAAAACTGCTCAATGAAACGTAAGGTACAATTCTCTGAGATGAATGTATACATGACTAAGATGTTTTTCAGAATGCTTCTGTCTAGTTTTTATGAGAAGATATTTGCTTTTTCACCATAGGCCACAAAGCGCTCCAAATGTGCACTTGCAGATTCTCCAAAAAGTCATTCAAAACTGCTCAACCAAAAGAAATGTTCCACTCTGTGAGATGAATGCACCCATCACAAAGAAGTTTCTCAGAATGCTTCTTCTTTTATTATTATTATTATTATGATTATTATTATTATATTACTTTAGGCTCTATGGTACATGTGCGCAACGTGCAGGTAAGTTACATATGTATACATGTGCCATGCTGGTGCGATACACCTCCCAACTCGTCATCTAGCATTAGGTATTTCTCCCAATGCTATCCCTCCACCCTCCCCCCACCCCACAACAGTCCCCGAAATGTGATGTTCCCCTTCCTGTGTCCATGTGTTCTCATTGTTCAATTCTCACCTGTGAGTGAGAATACGTGGTGTTTGGTTTTTTGTTCTTGCGATAGTTTACTCTTCTGTCTAGTTATTATATGAAGATATTTCCTTTTCCACCATTGGCATCAAGGCGCTCCAAATGTCTACTTGCAGATTATATGAAAAAAATGTTTCAAAACTTCTCAATGAAAAGGAAGGTTCAACTCCAACTCTGTGAGATGAAAGCACACATTTCAAAGAAGTTTGTCAGAATGCTTCTGTCTAGTATTTATGTAAATATATTTCCTTTTCCAACACAGGTATCAAAGCACTCCAAATCTCCACTTGTACATTCTACAAAAAGAGGGTTTGAAAACTGCTCAATGAAAACTAAGGTTCAACTCTGTGAGGTGAATGTACACATCACAAAGAAGTTTGTCAGAATTCTTCTGCCTAGCTTTTATGTGAGGATATTTCATTTTCCACCACAGACCTCAAAGTGCTCCAAAACTCCACATGCAGATTCTACAAAAAGAGTGTTTGTGGGCTGCTCAATCAAAAGGAAGGTTGAACTTTGTGAGAAGAATGCACATATAACCAAGAAGATTGTCGGAATGCTTCTGTCTAATTTTTTTGTGAAGATATTTCCATTTCCACAATAGGCCTCAAAGCACTCCAAATGACCACTGGAAGATTCAACAAAAAGAGTGTTTCAAAACAGCTCAATGAAAAGTAAGGTTCAACTCTGTGAGATGAATGCACACATCACAAAGAAGTGTGTCAGAATGCTTCTGTCTAGTTATTATTTGAAGATACTTCCTTTTCCACCCTAGGCCTAAATGCGCTCCAAATATCCACTTTCAGATTCTATAAAAAATAGTGTTTCAAGTCTGCTCAATCAAAAGAAAGGTTCAACTCCGTGAGATGAATGCACACATCACCAAGAACTTTGTCAGAATGCTTCTGGGTGGTTTTTAGGTGAAGATATTTCCTTTTAAACCATAGGCTTCAAAGCGTTCCAAATGTCCACTTGCAGATTCTACAAAAAGAGTGTTTCAAACTGCTCAATAAAAAGAAAGGTTCAACTCTGTGCAATGAATGCACACATCCCAAAGGAGTTTGTCAGAACGCTTCTGTCTATTTTTTGTGTGAAGAAATTTTCTTTTCCAATATAGGCCTCAAAGTCCTCCAAACGTCCACTTGTAGATTCTACAAAAATAGGGTTTCAAAACTCTGCAATGAAAGGAAGGTTCTACTCGGTGAGATGAATGCACACATTACAAAGGAGTTTGATGGAATGTTTCCGTATACTTTTTAAGTGAAGATATTCCCTTTTCCCCCATAGGCTTCTGTCTAATTATTATGTGAACATAGCTCCTTTTCCACCATAGGCTCAAATGTGCACCAAATGTCCACTTGCAGATTCTACAAAAAGAGTTTTTCAAAGCTGCTCAATCAAAAGAAAGGTTCAACCCTGTGAGACGAATGCACACATCACCAAGAAGTTCGTCAGAATGCTTCTGGCTGGTTTTTATGTGAAGATATTTTTTATCCCACCATGGGCCTCAAAGCGCTCCAAGTGTCCACTTGCAGATTCTACAAAAAGAGTGTTTCAAAGCTTCTCCACCAAAAGAAAGGTTCAACTACGTGAGATGAGTGCACCCATCACAAAGAAGTTTCTCAGAATGCGTTTGTCTAGTTATTATATGAAGATGTTTCGTTATACACCACAGGCCTCAAGGCGCTCCAAATGTCTACCTGCAGATTCTATAAAAAGAGGATTTCAAAACTGCTCAATGACAACCAAGGTTCAACTCTGTGAGATGAATGCACAGAATACAAGGAAGTTTGTGAGAATGATTTGTCTGGTTTTAATGTGAAGATATCTCCTTTTCCACTACAGGCCTCCAAGAGCTCCAAATGTCCACTTGCAGATTCTACAAAAAGAGTGTTTCAAAACTGCTCAATGAAAACTAAGGTTCAACTCTGTGAGATGAATGCACACATCACAAAGAAGTTTGACGGAATTCTTCAATCTAGATTTATGTGAAGATATTACCTTTTCCACCATAGGCCTCAAAGCACTCCAAATGTCCACTTGCAGATTCTACAAAAACGGTGTTTCAGAGCTGCTCAAGCAAAGGAAAGGTTCAACTCTGTGAGATGAATGCACAAGTCACAAAGATGTTTGTGAGCATGCTTCAGTATATTTTTAATGTGAAAACATTTCCTTTTCCACCATTGGCATCAAAGTGCTCCAAATGTACACTTTCAGATACTACAAAAGGAGTGTTTCAAAACTGCACAATGAAAAGTATCATTCAACTCTGTGAGGTGAATGCGCACATCAGAAAGAAGTGTGTTAGAATACTTCCCTCTAATTTTATGTGAAGATATTTCTTTTTCCACCATAGGCCTCAAAGCGCTCCAAATGTCCACTTGCAGATTCTACAAAGAAAGTGCTTCAAGGCTGCTCAATGAAAAGTAAGGTTCAACTCTGTGAGATGAATTCACATATCATGAAGAAGTTTGTCAGAATTCTTCTGACTAGTTTTTATATGAAGATATTCCCTTTTCCACAATAGGCTTTAAAACGCTCCAAATGTCCTCTCGCAGATTCTACAAAAAGCGTCTTTCAAAGCTGCTCAATCAAAAGGAATGTTCAACTCTGTGAGATGAATGCACCCATCACAGAGAAGTTTGTGAGAGTCCTTCTGTCTAGTTTTTTTTGAAGATATTTCCTTTCCCACCATAGGACTACAGGTGCCCCAAATGTTCACTTGCAGATTCTACAAAAAGAGTTTTTTAAAACTGCTCATTGAAAACTAAAGTTCTACTCTGTGAGATGAATGCACACATCCAAAGTAGTTTGTCAGAATGCTTCTGTCTAGATTTTATGTGAAGGTATTTCCTTTTCCACCATTGGTCTCAAAGCGCTCGAAATGTCCACTTGCAGATTCTACAAAAGAGTGTTTAAAAGTTGCTTAATCAAAAGAAAGTTTCAACTCTGTGAGATGAATGCACACTTCACCAAGAAGTTTGTCAGAATGCTTCTGTCTAGTTTTTATGTGAAGATATTTCCATGTACACAATAGGACTCAAAGCACTCCAAATGTCCACTGGCAGATTCTACATAAAGAGTGTTACAAAACTGCTCAATGAAAAGTAAGGTTCAATTCTGTGAGATAATTGCACACATCACAAAGAAGTTTGTCAGAATGCTTCTGTCTGGTTTTTATGTGAACATATTTACTTTTACACCATAGGTCTCAAAGTGCCACAAATGTCCACTCGCAGATTCTACAAAAAGAGTGTTTCAAAGCTGCTCAATGAAAAGTAAGGTTCAACTCTGTGAGATGAATGCACACACGACAAAGGAGTTTGTCAGAATCCTTCTGTCTCGTTATTATGTTAAGGTAATTCCTTTTCCACCATAGACCTAAGAGTGCTCCAAATGTCCACTTGTAGATTCTACAGAGAGTTTCAAAACTGCTCAATGAAAAGTAAGTTTCAACTCTGTGAGATGAATGCACACATCACAAAGAAGTTTGTCAGAATGCTTCTGTATATTTTTCATGTGAAGATAATTCCTTTTCCACCATAGGACACAAAGCACACCAAATGTCCACTTTCAAATCCAACAAAAAGAGTGTTTCAAAGCTGCTCAATCAAAAGAAATGTCCAACCCTGTGAGATGAATGCACACATCACAAAATGTTTGTCAGAATGCTTCTGTCTGGTTTTTATGTGAAGATATTTCCTTTTTCCACCATAGGCCTCAAAGTGCTCCAAACGGCCACTTGTAGATACTACAGAAAGAGTTTTTCAAAACTGCTCAATGAATCGTAAGGTACAGTTCTATGAGATGAATGTATACATGACTAAGAAGTTTTTCAGAATGCTTCTGTCTAGTTTTTATGAGAAGATATTTGCTTTTTCACCATAGGCCACAAAGCGCTCCAAATGTGAACTTGAAGATTCTCCATAAAGTCACTCAAAGATGCTCAACCAAAAGAAATGTTCCACTCTGTGAAATGAATGCACCCATCACAAAGAAGTTTCTCAGAATGCTTCTTCTTTTATTATTAATATTAATATTATTATTATTATTATTATTACTATTATAATACTTTAGGCTCTATGGTACATGTGCGCAACGTGCAGGTAAGTTACATATGTATACATGTGCCATGCTGGTGCGCTACACCTCCCAACTCGTCATCTAGCATTAGGTATATCTCCCAATGCTATCCCTAAACCCTCCTCCCACCCCACAACAGTCCCCGAAATGTGATGTTCCCCTTCCTGTGTCCATGTGTTCTCATTGTTCAATTCTCACCTGTGAGTGAGAATACGTGGTGTTTGGTTTTTTGTTCTTGCGATAGTTTACTCTTCTGTCTAGTTATTATATGAAGATATTTCCTTTTCCACCATTGGCATCAAGGCGCTCCAAATGTCTACTTGCAGATTATATGAAAAAAATGTTTCAAAACTTCTCAAAAAAAGTAAGGTTCAACTCCAACTCTGTGAGATGAAAGCACACATTTCAAAGAAGTTTGTCAGAATGCTTCTGTCTAGTATTTATGTAAATATATTTCCTTTTCCAACACAGGTATCAAAGCACTCCAAATCTCCACTTGTACATTCTACAAAAAGAGGGTTTGAAAACTGCTCAATGAAAACTAAGGTTCATCTCTGTGAGGTGAATGTACACATCACAAAGAAGTTTGTCAGAATTCTTCGGCCTAGATTTTATGTGAGGATATTTCATTTTCCACCACAGACCTCAAAGTGCTCCAAAACTCCACATGCAGGTTCTACAAAAAGAGTGTTTGTGGGCTGCTCAATAAAAAGGAAGGTTGAACTTTGTGAGAAGAATGCACATATAACCAAGAAGATTGTCGGAATGCTTCTGTCTAATTTTTTTGTGAAGATATTTCCATTTCCACAATAGGCCTCAAAGCACTCCAAATGACCACTGGAAGATTCAACAAAAAGAGTGTTTCAAAACAGCTCAATGAAAAGTAAGGTTCAACTCTGTGAGATGAATGCACACATCACAAAGAAGTGTGTCAGAATGCTTCTGTCTAGTTATTATTTGAAGATACTTCCCTTTCCACCCTAGGCCTAAATGCGCTCCAAATATCCACTTTCAGATTCTACAAAAATAGTGTTTCAAGTCTGCTCAATCAAAAGAAAGGTTCAACTCCGTGAGATGAATGCACACATCACCAAGAACTTTGTCAGAATGCTTCTGGGTGGTTTTTAGGTGAAGATATTTCCCTTTAAACCATAGGCTTCAAAGCGTTCCAAATGTCCACTTGCAGATTCTACAAAAAGAGTGTTTCAAACTGCTCAATAAAAAGAAAGGTTCAACTCTGTGCAATGAATGCACACATCCCAAAGGAGTTTGTCAGAACGCTTCTGTCTATTTTTTGTGTGAAGAAATTTTCTTTTCCAATATAGGCCTCAAAGTCCTCCAAACGTCCACTTATAGATTCTACAAAAATAGGGTTTCAAAACTCTGCAATGAAAGGAAGGTTCTACTCGGTGAGATGAATGCACACATTACAAAGGAGTTTGATGGAATGTTTCCGTATACTTTTTAAGTGAAGATATTCCCTTTTCCCCCATAGGCTTCTGTCTAATTATTATGTGAAGATAGTTCCTTTTCCACCATAGGCTCAAATGTGCACCAAATGTCCACTTGCAGATTCTACAAAAAGAGTTTTTCAAAGCTGCTCAATCAAAAGAAAGGTTCAACCCTGTGAGACGAATGCACACATCACAAAGAAGTTCGTCAGAATGCTTCTGGCTGGTTTTTATGTGAAGATATTTTTTATCCCACCATGGGCCTCAAAGCGCTCCAAGTGTAGACTTGCAGATTCTACAAAAAGAGTGTTTCAAAGCTTCTCCACCAAAAGAAAGGTTCAACTACGTGAGATGAGTGCACCCATCACAAAGAAGTTTCTCAGAATGCTTTTGTCTAGTTATTATATGAAGATGTTTCTTTATACACCACAGGCCTCAAGGCGCTCCAAATGTCTACCTGCAGATTCTATAAAAAGAGGATTTCAAAACTGCTCAATGATAACCAAGGTTCAACTCTGTGAGATGAATGCACAGAATACAAAGAAGTTTGTGAGAATGATTTGTCTGGTTTTAATGTGAAGATATCTCCTTTTCCACTACAGGCCTCCAAGAGCTCCAAATGTCCACTTGCAGATTCTACAAAAAGAGTGTTTCAAAACTGCTCAATGAAAACTAAGGTTCAACTCTGTGAGATGAATGCACACATCACAAAGAAGTTTGACGGAATACTTCAATCTAGATTTATGTGAAGATATTACCTTTTCCACCATAGGCCTCAAAGCACTCCAAATGTCCACTTGCAGATTCTACAAAAACGGTGTTTCAGAGCTGCTCAAGCAAAGGAAAGGTTCAACTCTGTGAGATGAATGCACAAGTCGCAAAGATGTTTGTGAGCATGCTTCAGTATATTTTTAATGTGAAAATATTTCCTTTTCCACCATTGGCATCAAAGTGCTCCAAATGTACACTTGCAGATACTACAAAAGGAATGTTTCAAAACTGCACAATGAAGAGTATCATTCAACTCTGTGAGGTGAATGCACACATCACAAAGAAGTGTGTTAGAATACTTCCCTCTAATTTTATGTGAAGATATTTCTTTTTCCACCATAGGCCTCAAAGCGCTCCAAATGTCCGCTTGCAGATTCTACAAAGAAAGTGCTTCAAGGCTGCTCAATGAAAAGTAAGGTTCAACTCTGTGAGATGAATTCACATAACATGAAGAAGTTTGTCAGAATTCTTCTGACTAGTTTTTATATGAAGATATTCCCTTTTCCACAATAGGTTTTAAAACGCTCCAAATGTCCTCTCGCAGATTCTACAAAAAGCGTCTTTCAAAGCTGCTCAATCAAAAGGAATGTTCAACTCTGTGAGATGAATGCACCCATCACAGAGAAGTTTGTGAGAGTCGTTCTGTCTAGTTTTTATTTGAATATATTTCCTTTCCCACCATAGGACTAAAGGTGCTCCAAATGTTCACTTGCAGATTCTACAAAAAGAGTTTTTTAAAACTGCTCATTGAAAACTAAAGTTCTACTCTGTGAGATGAATGCACACGTCCAAAGTAGTTTGTCAGAATGCTTCTGTCTAGATTTTATGTGAAGGTATTTCCTTTTCCACCATTGGTCTCAAAGCGCTCGAAATGTCCACTTGCAGATTCTACAAAAGAGTGTTTAAAAGTTGCTTAATCAAAAGAAAGTTTCAACTCTGTGAGATGAATGCACACTTCACCAAGAAGTTTGTCAGAATGCTTCTGTCTAGTTTTTATGTGAAGATATTTCCATTTACACAATAGGACTCAAAGCACTCCAAATGTCCACTGGCAGATTCTACATAAAGAGTGTTACAAAACTGCTCAATGAAAAGTAAGGTTCAATTCCGTGAAATAATTGCACACATCACAAAGAAGTTTGTCACAATGCTTCTGTCTGGTTTTTATGTGAACATATTTACTTTTCCACCATAGGTCTCAAAGTGCCACAAATGTCCACTCGCAGATTCTACAAAAAGAGTGTTTCAAAGCTGCTCAATGAAAAGTAAGGTTCAACTCTGTGAGATGAATGCACACACGACAAAGGAGTTTGTCAGAATCCTTGTGTCTCGTTATTATGTTAAGGTAATTCCTTTTCCACCATAGACCTAAGAGTGCTCCAAATGTCCACTTGTAGATTCTACAGAGAGTTTCAAAACTGCTCAATGAAAAGTAAGTTTCAACTCTGTGAGATGAATGCACACATCACAAAGAAGTTTGTCAGAATGCTTCTGTATATTTTTCATGTGAAGATAATTCCTTTTCCACCATAGGACACAAAGCACACCAAATGTCCACTTTCAAATCCAACAAAAAGAGTGTTTCAAAGCTGCTCAATCAAAAGAAATGTCCAACCCTGTGAGATGAATGCACACATCACAAAATGTTTGTCAGAATGCTTCTGTCTGGTTTTTATGTGAAGATATTTCCTTTTTCCACCATAGGCCTCAAAGTGCTCCAAACGGCCACTTGTAGATACTACAGAAAGAGTTTTTCAAAACTGCTCAATGAAACGTAAGGTACAATTCTCTGAGATGAATGTATACATGACTAAGACGTTTTTCAGAATGCTTCTGTCTAGTTTTTCTGAGAAGATATTTGCTTTTTCACCATAAGCCACAAAGCGCTCCAAATGTGTTCTTGAAGATTCTCCATAAAGTCACTCAAAGCTGCTCAACCAAAAGAAATGTTCCACTCTGTGAGATGAATGCACACATCACAAAGAAGTTTCTCAGAATGCTTCTTCTTTTATTATTAATATTAATATTATTATTATTATTATTATTATTACTATTATAATACTTTAGGCTCTGTGGTACATGTGCGCAACGTGCAGGTAAGTTACATATGTATACATGTGCCATGCTGTTGCGCTACACCTCCCAACTCGTCATCTAGCATTAGGTATATCTCCCAATGCTATCCCTCCACCCTCCCCCCACCCCACAACAGTCCCCGAAATGTGATGTTCCCCTTCCTGTGTCCATGTGTTCTCATTGTTCAATTCTCACCTGTGAGTGAGAATACGTGGTGTTTGGTTTTTTGTTCTTGCGATAGTTTACTCTTCTGTCTAGTTATTATATGAAGATATTTCCTTTTCCACCATTGGCATCAAGGCGCTCCAAATGTCTACTTGCAGATTATATGAAAAAAATGTTTCAAAACTTCTCAATGAAAAGGAAGGTTCAACTCCAACTCTGTGAGATGAAAGCACACATTTCAAAGAAGTTTGTCAGAATGCTTCTGTCTAGTGTTTATGTAAATATATTTCCTTTTCCAACACAGGTATCAAAGCACTCCAAATCTCCACTTGTAGATTCTACAAAAAGAGGGTTTGAAAACTGCTCAATGAAAACTAAGGTTCAACTCTGTGAGGTGAATGTACACATCACAAAGAAGTTTGTCAGAATTCTTCTGCCTAGTTTTTATGTGAGGATATTTCATTTTCCACCACAGACCTCAAAGTGCTCCAAAACTCCACATGCAGATTCTACAAAAAGAGTGTTTGTGGGCTGCTCAATCAAAAGGAAGGTTGAACTTTGTGAGAAGAATGCACATATAACCAAGAAGATTGTCGGAATGCTTCTGTCTAATTTTTTTGTGAAGATATTTCCATTTCCACAATAGGCCTCAAAGCACTCCAAATGACCACTGGAAGATTCAACAAAAAGAGTGTTTCAAAACAGCTCAATGAAAAGTAAGGTTCAACTCTGTGAGATGAATGCACACATCACAAAGAAGTGTGTCAGAATGCTTCTGTCTAGTTATTATTTGAAGATACTTCCTTTTCCACCCTAGGCCTAAATGCGCTCCAAATATCCACTTTCAGATTCTACAAAAATAGTGTTTCAAGTCTGCTCAATCAAAAGAAAGGTTCAACTCCGTGAGATGAATGCACACATCACCAAGAACTTTGTCAGAATGCTTCTGGGTGGTTTTTAGGTGAAGATATTTCCTTTTAAACCATAGGCTTCAAAGCGTTCCAAATGTCCACTTGCAGATTCTACAAAAAGAGTGTTTCAAACTGCTCAATAAAAAGAAAGGTTCAACTCTGTGCAATGAATGCACACATCCCAAAGGAGTTTGTCAGAACGCTTCTGTCTATTTTTTGTGTGAAGAAATTTTCTTTTCCAATATAGGCCTCAAAGTCCTCCAAACGTCCACTTGTAGATTCTACAAAAATAGGGTTTCAAAACTCTGCAATGAAAGGAAGGTTCTACTAGGTGAGATGAATGCACACATTACAAAGGAGTTTGATGGAATGTTTCCGTATACTTTTTAAGTGAAGATATTCCCTTTTCCCCCATAGGCTTCTGTCTAATTATTATGTGAACATAGCTCCTTTTCCACCGTAGGCTCAAATGTGCACCAAATGTCCACTTGCAGATTCTACAAAAAGAGTTTTTCAAAGCTGCTCAATCAAAAGAAAGGTTCAACCCTGTGAGACGAATGCACACATCACAAAGTAGTTCGTCAGAATGCTTCTGGCTGGTTTTTATGTGAAGATATTTTTTATCCCACCATGGGCCTCAAAGCGCTCCAAGTGTCCACTTGCAGATTCTACAAAAAGAGTGTTTCAAAGCTTCTCCACCAAAAGAAAGGTTCAACTACGTGAGATGAGTGCACCCATCACAAAGAAGTTTCTCAGAATGCGTTTGTCTAGTTATTATATGAAGATGTTTCGTTATACACCACAGGCCTCAAGGCGCTCCAAATGTCTACCTGCAGATTCTATAAAAAGAGGATTTCAAAACTGCTCAATGACAACCAAGGTTCAACTCTGTGAGATGAATGCACAGAATACAAGGAAGTTTGTGAGAATGATTTGTCTGGTTTTAATGTGAAGATATCTCCTTTTCCACTACAGGCCTCCAAGAGCTCCAAATGTCCACTTGCAGATTCTACAAAAAGAGTGTTTCAAAACTGCTCAATGAAAACTAAGGTTCAACTCTGTGAGATGAATGAACACATCACAAGGAAGTTTGACGGAATTCTTCAATCTAGATTTATGTGAATATATTACCTTTTCCACCATAGGCCTCAAAGCACTCCAAATGTCCACTTGCAGATTCTACAAAAACGGTGTTTCAGAGCTGCTCAAGCAAAGGAAAGGTTCAACTCTGTGAGATGAATGCACAAGTCACAAAGATGTTTGTGAGCATGCTTCAGTATATTTTTAATGTGAAAATATTTCCTTTTCCACCATTGGCATCAAAGTGCTCCAAATGTACACTTGCAGATACTACAAAAGGAGTGTTTCAAAACTGCACAATGAAAAGTATCATTCAACTCTGTGAGGTGAATGCGCACATCACAAAGAAGTGTGTTAGAATACTTCCCTCTAATTTTATGTGAAGATATTTCTTTTTCCACCATAGGCCTCAAAGCGCTCCAAATGTCCACTTGCAGATTCTACAAAGAAAGTGCTTCAAGGCTGCTCAATGAAAAGTAAGGTTCAACTCTGTGAGATGAATTCACAAATCATGAAGAAGTTTGTCAGAATTCTTCTGACTAGTTTTTATATGAAGATATTCCCTTTTCCACAATAGGCTTTAAAACGCTCCAAATGTCCTCTCGCAGATTCTACAAAAAGCGTCTTTCAAAGCTGCTCAATCAAAAGAAATGTTCAACTCTGTGAGATGAATGCACCCGTCACAGAGAAGTTTGTGAGAGTCCTTCTGTCTAGTTTTTATTTGAAGATATTTCCTTTCCCACCATAGGACAAAAGGTGCTCCAAATGTTCACTTGCAGATTCTACAAAAAGAGTTTTTTAAAACTGCTCATTGAAAACTAAAGTTCTGCTCTGTGAGATGAATGCACACATCCAAAGTAGTTTGTCAGAATGCTTCTGTCTAGATTTTATGTGAAGGCATTTCCTTTTCCACCACTGGTCTCAAAGCGCTCGAAATGTCCACTTGCAGATTCTACAAAAGAGTGTTTAAAAGTTGCTTAATCAAAAGAAAGTTTCAACTCTGTGAGATGAATGCACACTTCACCAAGAAGTTTGTCAGAATGCTTCTGTCTAGTTTTTATGTGAAGATATTTCCATGTACACAATAGGACTCAAAGCACTCCAAATGTCCACTGGCAGATTCTACATAAAGAGTGTTACAAAACTGCTCAATGAAAAGTAACGTTCAATTCTGTGAGATAATTGCACACATCACAAAGAAGTTTGTCACAATGCTTCTGTCTGGTTTTTATGTGAACATATTTACTTTTCCACCATAGGTCTCAAAGTGCCACAAATGTCCACTAGCAGATTCTACAAAAAGAGTGTTTCAATGCTGCTCAATGAAAAGTAAGGTTCAACTCTGTGAGATGAATGCACACACGACAAAGGAGTTTGTCAGAATCCTTCTGTCTCGTTATTATGTTAAGGTAATTCCTTTTCCACCATAGACCTAAGAGTGCTCCAAAGGTCCACTTGTAGATTCTACAGAGAGTTTCATAACTGCTCAATGAAAAGTAAGGTTCAACTCTGTGAGATGAATGCACACATCACAAAGAAGTTTGTCAGAATGCTTCTGTATATTTTTCATGTGAAGATAATTCCTTTTCCACCATAGGACACAAAGCACTCCAAATGTCCACTTTCAAATCCTACAAAAAGAGTGTTTCAAAGCTGCTCAATGAAAAGAAATGTCCAACCCTGTGAGATGAATGCACACATCACAAAATGTTTGTCAGAATGCTTCTGTCTGGTTTTTATGTGAAGATATTTCCTTTTCCACCATAGGCCTCAAAGTGCTCCAAATGGCCACTTGTAGATACTACAGAAAGAGTTTTTCAAAACTGCTCAATGAAACGTAAGGTACAATTCTCTGAGATGAATGTATACATGACTAAGATGTTTTTCAGAATGCTTCTGTCTAGTTTTTATGAGAAGATATTTGCTTTTTCACCATAGGCCACAAAGCGCTCCAAATGTGCACTTGCAGATTCTCCAAAAAGTCATTCAAAACTGCTCAACCAAAAGAAATGTTCCACTCTGTGAGATGAATGCACCCATCACAAAGAAGTTTCTCAGAATGCTTCTTCTTTTATTATTATTATTATTATGATTATTATTATTATATTACTTTAGGCTCTATGGTACATGTGCGCAACGTGCAGGTAAGTTACATATGTATACATGTGCCATGCTGGTGCGATACACCTCCCAACTCGTCATCTAGCATTAGGTATTTCTCCCAATGCTATCCCTCCACCCTCCCCCCACCCCACAACAGTCCCCGAAATGTGATGTTCCCCTTCCTGTGTCCATGTGTTCTCATTGTTCAATTCTCACCTGTGAGTGAGAATACGTGGTGTTTGGTTTTTTGTTCTTGCGATAGTTTACTCTTCTGTCTAGTTATTATATGAAGATATTTCCTTTTCCACCATTGGCATCAAGGCGCTCCAAATGTCTACTTGCAGATTATATGAAAAAAATGTTTCAAAACTTCTCAATGAAAAGGAAGGTTCAACTCCAACTCTGTGAGATGAAAGCACACATTTCAAAGAAGTTTGTCAGAATGCTTCTGTCTAGTATTTATGTAAATATACTTCCTTTTCCAACACAGGTATCAAAGCACTCCAAATCTCCACTTGTACATTCTACAAAAAGAGGGTTTGAAAACTGCTCAATGAAAACTAAGGTTCAACTCTGTGAGGTGAATGTACACATCACAAAGAAGTTTGTCAGAATTCTTCTGCCTAGCTTTTATGTGAGGATATTTCATTTTCCACCACAGACCTCAAAGTGCTCCAAAACTCCACATGCAGATTCTACAAAAAGAGTGTTTGTGGGCTGCTCAATCAAAAGGAAGGTTGAACTTTGTGAGAAGAATGCACATATAACCAAGAAGATTGTCGGAATGCTTCTGTCTAATTTTTTTGTGAAGATATTTCCATTTCCACAATAGGCCTCAAAGCACTCCAAATGACCACTGGAAGATTCAACAAAAAGAGTGTTTCAAAACAGCTCAATGAAAAGTAAGGTTCAACTCTGTGAGATGAATGCACACATCACAAAGAAGTGTGTCAGAATGCTTCTGTCTAGTTATTATTTGAAGATACTTCCTTTTCCACCCTAGGCCTAAATGCGCTCCAAATATCCACTTTCAGATTCTATAAAAAATAGTGTTTCAAGTCTGCTCAATCAAAAGAAAGGTTCAACTCCGTGAGATGAATGCACACATCACCAAGAACTTTGTCAGAATGCTTCTGGGTGGTTTTTAGGTGAAGATATTTCCTTTTAAACCATAGGCTTCAAAGCGTTCCAAATGTCCACTTGCAGATTCTACAAAAAGAGTGTTTCAAACTGCTCAATAAAAAGAAAGGTTCAACTCTGTGCAATGAATGCACACATCCCAAAGGAGTTTGTCAGAACGCTTCTGTCTATTTTTTGTGTGAAGAAATTTTCTTTTCCAATATAGGCCTCAAAGTCCTCCAAACGTCCACTTGTAGATTCTACAAAAATAGGGTTTCAAAACTCTGCAATGAAAGGAAGGTTCTACTCGGTGAGATGAATGCACACATTACAAAGGAGTTTGATGGAATGTTTCCGTATACTTTTTAAGTGAAGATATTCCCTTTTCCCCCATAGGCTTCTGTCTAATTATTATGTGAACATAGCTCCTTTTCCACCATAGGCTCAAATGTGCACCAAATGTCCACTTGCAGATTCTACAAAAAGAGTTTTTCAAAGCTGCTCAATCAAAAGAAAGGTTCAACCCTGTGAGACGAATGCACACATCACCAAGAAGTTCGTCAGAATGCTTCTGGCTGGTTTTTATGTGAAGATATTTTTTATCCCACCATGGGCCTCAAAGCGCTCCAAGTGTCCACTTGCAGATTCTACAAAAAGAGTGTTTCAAAGCTTCTCCACCAAAAGAAAGGTTCAACTACGTGAGATGAGTGCACCCATCACAAAGAAGTTTCTCAGAATGCGTTTGTCTAGTTATTATATGAAGATGTTTCGTTATACACCACAGGCCTCAAGGCGCTCCAAATGTCTACCTGCAGATTCTATAAAAAGAGGATTTCAAAACTGCTCAATGACAACCAAGGTTCAACTCTGTGAGATGAATGCACAGAATACAAGGAAGTTTGTGAGAATGATTTGTCTGGTTTTAATGTGAAGATATCTCCTTTTCCACTACAGGCCTCCAAGAGCTCCAAATGTCCACTTGCAGATTCTACAAAAAGAGTGTTTCAAAACTGCTCAATGAAAACTAAGGTTCAACTCTGTGAGATGAATGCACACATCACAAAGAAGTTTGACGGAATTCTTCAATCTAGATTTATGTGAAGATATTACCTTTTCCACCATAGGCCTCAAAGCACTCCAAATGTCCACTTGCAGATTCTACAAAAACGGTGTTTCAGAGCTGCTCAAGCAAAGGAAAGGTTCAACTCTGTGAGATGAATGCACAAGTCACAAAGATGTTTGTGAGCATGCTTCAGTATATTTTTAATGTGAAAACATTTCCTTTTCCACCATTGGCATCAAAGTGCTCCAAATGTACACTTTCAGATACTACAAAAGGAGTGTTTCAAAACTGCACAATGAAAAGTATCATTCAACTCTGTGAGGTGAATGCGCACATCAGAAAGAAGTGTGTTAGAATACTTCCCTCTAATTTTATGTGAAGATATTTCTTTTTCCACCATAGGCCTCAAAGCGCTCCAAATGTCCACTTGCAGATTCTACAAAGAAAGTGCTTCAAGGCTGCTCAATGAAAAGTAAGGTTCAACTCTGTGAGATGAATTCACATATCATGAAGAAGTTTGTCAGAATTCTTCTGACTAGTTTTTATATGAAGATATTCCCTTTTCCACAATAGGCTTTAAAACGCTCCAAATGTCCTCTCGCAGATTCTACAAAAAGCGTCTTTCAAAGCTGCTCAATCAAAAGGAATGTTCAACTCTGTGAGATGAATGCACCCATCACAGAGAAGTTTGTGAGAGTCCTTCTGTCTAGTTTTTTTTGAAGATATTTCCTTTCCCACCATAGGACTACAGGTGCCCCAAATGTTCACTTGCAGATTCTACAAAAAGAGTTTTTTAAAACTGCTCATTGAAAACTAAAGTTCTACTCTGTGAGATGAATGCACACATCCAAAGTAGTTTGTCAGAATGCTTCTGTCTAGATTTTATGTGAAGGTATTTCCTTTTCCACCATTGGTCTCAAAGCGCTCGAAATGTCCACTTGCAGATTCTACAAAAGAGTGTTTAAAAGTTGCTTAATCAAAAGAAAGTTTCAACTCTGTGAGATGAATGCACACTTCACCAAGAAGTTTGTCAGAATGCTTCTGTCTAGTTTTTATGTGAAGATATTTCCATGTACACAATAGGACTCAAAGCACTCCAAATGTCCACTGGCAGATTCTACATAAAGAGTGTTACAAAACTGCTCAATGAAAAGTAAGGTTCAATTCTGTGAGATAATTGCACACATCACAAAGAAGTTTGTCAGAATGCTTCTGTCTGGTTTTTATGTGAACATATTTACTTTTACACCATAGGTCTCAAAGTGCCACAAATGTCCACTCGCAGATTCTACAAAAAGAGTGTTTCAAAGCTGCTCAATGAAAAGTAAGGTTCAACTCTGTGAGATGAATGCACACACGACAAAGGAGTTTGTCAGAATCCTTCTGTCTCGTTATTATGTTAAGGTAATTCCTTTTCCACCATAGACCTAAGAGTGCTCCAAATGTCCACTTGTAGATTCTACAGAGAGTTTCAAAACTGCTCAATGAAAAGTAAGTTTCAACTCTGTGAGATGAATGCACACATCACAAAGAAGTTTGTCAGAATGCTTCTGTATATTTTTCATGTGAAGATAATTCCTTTTCCACCATAGGACACAAAGCACACCAAATGTCCACTTTCAAATCCAACAAAAAGAGTGTTTCAAAGCTGCTCAATCAAAAGAAATGTCCAACCCTGTGAGATGAATGCACACATCACAAAATGTTTGTCAGAATGCTTCTGTCTGGTTTTTATGTGAAGATATTTCCTTTTTCCACCATAGGCCTCAAAGTGCTCCAAACGGCCACTTGTAGATACTACAGAAAGAGTTTTTCAAAACTGCTCAATGAATCGTAAGGTACAGTTCTATGAGATGAATGTATACATGACTAAGAAGTTTTTCAGAATGCTTCTGTCTAGTTTTTATGAGAAGATATTTGCTTTTTCACCATAGGCCACAAAGCGCTCCAAATGTGAACTTGAAGATTCTCCATAAAGTCACTCAAAGATGCTCAACCAAAAGAAATGTTCCACTCTGTGAAATGAATGCACCCATCACAAAGAAGTTTCTCAGAATGCTTCTTCTTTTATTATTAATATTAATATTATTATTATTATTATTATTACTATTATAATACTTTAGGCTCTATGGTACATGTGCGCAACGTGCAGGTAAGTTACATATGTATACATGTGCCATGCTGGTGCGATACACCTCCCAACTCGTCATCTAGCATTAGGTATATCTCCCAATGCTATCCCTAAACCCTCCTCCCACCCCACAACAGTCCCCGAAATGTGATGTTCCCCTTCCTGTGTCCATGTGTTCTCATTGTTCAATTCTCACCTGTGAGTGAGAATACGTGGTGTTTGGTTTTTTGTTCTTGCGATAGTTTACTCTTCTGTCTAGTTATTATATGAAGATATTTCCTTTTCCACCATTGGCATCAAGGCGCTCCAAATGTCTACTTGCAGATTATATGAAAAAAATGTTTCAAAACTTCTCAAAAAAAGTAAGGTTCAACTCCAACTCTGTGAGATGAAAGCACACATTTCAAAGAAGTTTGTCAGAATGCTTCTGTCTAGTATTTATGTAAATATATTTCCTTTTCCAACACAGGTATCAAAGCACTCCAAATCTCCACTTGTACATTCTACAAAAAGAGGGTTTGAAAACTGCTCAATGAAAACTAAGGTTCATCTCTGTGAGGTGAATGTACACATCACAAAGAAGTTTGTCAGAATTCTTCGGCCTAGATTTTATGTGAGGATATTTCATTTTCCACCACAGACCTCAAAGTGCTCCAAAACTCCACATGCAGGTTCTACAAAAAGAGTGTTTGTGGGCTGCTCAATAAAAAGGAAGGTTGAACTTTGTGAGAAGAATGCACATATAACCAAGAAGATTGTCGGAATGCTTCTGTCTAATTTTTTTGTGAAGATATTTCCATTTCCACAATAGGCCTCAAAGCACTCCAAATGACCACTGGAAGATTCAACAAAAAGAGTGTTTCAAAACAGCTCAATGAAAAGTAAGGTTCAACTCTGTGAGATGAATGCACACATCACAAAGAAGTGTGTCAGAATGCTTCTGTCTAGTTATTATTTGAAGATACTTCCCTTTCCACCCTAGGCCTAAATGCGCTCCAAATATCCACTTTCAGATTCTACAAAAATAGTGTTTCAAGTCTGCTCAATCAAAAGAAAGGTTCAACTCCGTGAGATGAATGCACACATCACCAAGAACTTTGTCAGAATGCTTCTGGGTGGTTTTTAGGTGAAGATATTTCCCTTTAAACCATAGGCTTCAAAGCGTTCCAAATGTCCACTTGCAGATTCTACAAAAAGAGTGTTTCAAACTGCTCAATAAAAAGAAAGGTTCAACTCTGTGCAATGAATGCACACATCCCAAAAGAGTTTGTCAGAACGCTTCTGTCTATTTTTTGTGTGAAGAAATTTTCTTTTCCAATATAGGCCTCAAAGTCCTCCAAACGTCCACTTATAGATTCTACAAAAATAGGGTTTCAAAACTCTGCAATGAAAGGAAGGTTCTACTCGGTGAGATGAATGCACACATTACAAAGGAGTTTGATGGAATGTTTCCGTATACTTTTTAAGTGAAGATATTCCCTTTTCCCCCATAGGCTTCTGTCTAATTATTATGTGAAGATAGTTCCTTTTCCACCATAGGCTCAAATGTGCACCAAATGTCCACTTGCAGATTCTACAAAAAGAGTTTTTCAAAGCTGCTCAATCAAAAGAAAGGTTCAACCCTGTGAGACGAATGCACACATCACAAAGAAGTTCGTCAGAATGCTTCTGGCTGGTTTTTATGTGAAGATATTTTTTATCCCACCATGGGCCTCAAAGCGCTCCAAGTGTAGACTTGCAGATTCTACAAAAAGAGTGTTTCAAAGCTTCTCCACCAAAAGAAAGGTTCAACTACGTGAGATGAGTGCACCCATCACAAAGAAGTTTCTCAGAATGCTTTTGTCTAGTTATTATATGAAGATGTTTCTTTATACACCACAGGCCTCAAGGCGCTCCAAATGTCTACCTGCAGATTCTATAAAAAGAGGATTTCAAAACTGCTCAATGATAACCAAGGTTCAACTCTGTGAGATGAATGCACAGAATACAAAGAAGTTTGTGAGAATGATTTGTCTGGTTTTAATGTGAAGATATCTCCTTTTCCACTACAGGCCTCCAAGAGCTCCAAATGTCCACTTGCAGATTCTACAAAAAGAGTGTTTCAAAACTGCTCAATGAAAACTAAGGTTCAACTCTGTGAGATGAATGCACACATCACAAAGAAGTTTGACGGAATACTTCAATCTAGATTTATGTGAAGATATTACCTTTTCCACCATAGGCCTCAAAGCACTCCAAATGTCCACTTGCAGATTCTACAAAAACGGTGTTTCAGAGCTGCTCAAGCAAAGGAAAGGTTCAACTCTGTGAGATGAATGCACAAGTCGCAAAGATGTTTGTGAGCATGCTTCAGTATATTTTTAATGTGAAAATATTTCCTTTTCCACCATTGGCATCAAAGTGCTCCAAATGTACACTTGCAGATACTACAAAAGGAATGTTTCAAAACTGCACAATGAAGAGTATCATTCAACTCTGTGAGGTGAATGCACACATCACAAAGAAGTGTGTTAGAATACTTCCCTCTAATTTTATGTGAAGATATTTCTTTTTCCACCATAGGCCTCAAAGCGCTCCAAATGTCCGCTTGCAGATTCTACAAAGAAAGTGCTTCAAGGCTGCTCAATGAAAAGTAAGGTTCAACTCTGTGAGATGAATTCACATAACATGAAGAAGTTTGTCAGAATTCTTCTGACTAGTTTTTATATGAAGATATTCCCTTTTCCACAATAGGTTTTAAAACGCTCCAAATGTCCTCTCGCAGATTCTACAAAAAGCGTCTTTCAAAGCTGCTCAATCAAAAGGAATGTTCAACTCTGTGAGATGAATGCACCCATCACAGAGAAGTTTGTGAGAGTCGTTCTGTCTAGTTTTTATTTGAATATATTTCCTTTCCCACCATAGGACTAAAGGTGCTCCAAATGTTCACTTGCAGATTCTACAAAAAGAGTTTTTTAAAACCGCTCATTGAAAACTAAAGTTCTACTCTGTGAGATGAATGCACACGTCCAAAGTAGTTTGTCAGAATGCTTCTGTCTAGATTTTATGTGAAGGTATTTCCTTTTCCACCATTGGTCTCAAAGCGCTCGAAATGTCCACTTGCAGATTCTACAAAAGAGTGTTTAAAAGTTGCTTAATCAAAAGAAAGTTTCAACTCTGTGAGATGAATGCACACTTCACCAAGAAGTTTGTCAGAATGCTTCTGTCTAGTTTTTATGTGAAGATATTTCCATTTACACAATAGGACTCAAAGCACTCCAAATGTCCACTGGCAGATTCTACATAAAGAGTGTTACAAAACTGCTCAATGAAAAGTAAGGTTCAATTCCGTGAAATAATTGCACACATCACAAAGAAGTTTGTCACAATGCTTCTGTCTGGTTTTTATGTGAACATATTTACTTTTCCACCATAGGTCTCAAAGTGCCACAAATGTCCACTCGCAGATTCTACAAAAAGAGTGTTTCAAAGCTGCTCAATGAAAAGTAAGGTTCAACTCTGTGAGATGAATGCACACACGACAAAGGAGTTTGTCAGAATCCTTGTGTCTCGTTATTATGTTAAGGTAATTCCTTTTCCACCATAGACCTAAGAGTGCTCCAAATGTCCACTTGTAGATTCTACAGAGAGTTTCAAAACTGCTCAATGAAAAGTAAGTTTCAACTCTGTGAGATGAATGCACACATCACAAAGAAGTTTGTCAGAATGCTTCTGTATATTTTTCATGTGAAGATAATTCCTTTTCCACCATAGGACACAAAGCACACCAAATGTCCACTTTCAAATCCAACAAAAAGAGTGTTTCAAAGCTGCTCAATCAAAAGAAATGTCCAACCCTGTGAGATGAATGCACACATCACAAAATGTTTGTCAGAATGCTTCTGTCTGGTTTTTATGTGAAGATATTTCCTTTTTCCACCATAGGCCTCAAAGTGCTCCAAACGGCCACTTGTAGATACTACAGAAAGAGTTTTTCAAAACTGCTCAATGAAACGTAAGGTACAATTCTCTGAGATGAATGTATACATGACTAAGACGTTTTTCAGAATGCTTCTGTCTAGTTTTTCTGAGAAGATATTTGCTTTTTCACCATAAGCCACAAAGCGCTCCAAATGTGTTCTTGAAGATTCTCCATAAAGTCACTCAAAGCTGCTCAACCAAAAGAAATGTTCCACTCTGTGAGATGAATGCACACATCACAAAGAAGTTTCTCAGAATGCTTCTTCTTTTATTATTAATATTAATATTATTATTATTATTATTATTATTACTATTATAATACTTTAGGCTCTGTGGTACATGTGCGCAACGTGCAGGTAAGTTACATATGTATACATGTGCCATGCTGTTGCGCTACACCTCCCAACTCGTCATCTAGCATTAGGTATATCTCCCAATGCTATCCCTCCACCCTCCCCCCACCCCACAACAGTCCCCGAAATGTGATGTTCCCCTTCCTGTGTCCATGTGTTCTCATTGTTCAATTCTCACCTGTGAGTGAGAATACGTGGTGTTTGGTTTTTTGTTCTTGCGATAGTTTACTCTTCTGTCTAGTTATTATATGAAGATATTTCCTTTTCCACCATTGGCATCAAGGCGCTCCAAATGTCTACTTGCAGATTATATGAAAAAAATGTTTCAAAACTTCTCAATGAAAAGGAAGGTTCAACTCCAACTCTGTGAGATGAAAGCACACATTTCAAAGAAGTTTGTCAGAATGCTTCTGTCTAGTGTTTATGTAAATATATTTCCTTTTCCAACACAGGTATCAAAGCACTCCAAATCTCCACTTGTAGATTCTACAAAAAGAGGGTTTGAAAACTGCTCAATGAAAACTAAGGTTCAACTCTGTGAGGTGAATGTACACATCACAAAGAAGTTTGTCAGAATTCTTCTGCCTAGTTTTTATGTGAGGATATTTCATTTTCCACCACAGACCTCAAAGTGCTCCAAAACTCCACATGCAGATTCTACAAAAAGAGTGTTTGTGGGCTGCTCAATCAAAAGGAAGGTTGAACTTTGTGAGAAGAATGCACATATAACCAAGAAGATTGTCGGAATGCTTCTGTCTAATTTTTTTGTGAAGATATTTCCATTTCCACAATAGGCCTCAAAGCACTCCAAATGACCACTGGAAGATTCAACAAAAAGAGTGTTTCAAAACAGCTCAATGAAAAGTAAGGTTCAACTCTGTGAGATGAATGCACACATCACAAAGAAGTGTGTCAGAATGCTTCTGTCTAGTTATTATTTGAAGATACTTCCTTTTCCACCCTAGGCCTAAATGCGCTCCAAATATCCACTTTCAGATTCTACAAAAATAGTGTTTCAAGTCTGCTCAATCAAAAGAAAGGTTCAACTCCGTGAGATGAATGCACACATCACCAAGAACTTTGTCAGAATGCTTCTGGGTGGTTTTTAGGTGAAGATATTTCCTTTTAAACCATAGGCTTCAAAGCGTTCCAAATGTCCACTTGCAGATTCTACAAAAAGAGTGTTTCAAACTGCTCAATAAAAAGAAAGGTTCAACTCTGTGCAATGAATGCACACATCCCAAAGGAGTTTGTCAGAACGCTTCTGTCTATTTTTTGTGTGAAGAAATTTTCTTTTCCAATATAGGCCTCAAAGTCCTCCAAACGTCCACTTGTAGATTCTACAAAAATAGGGTTTCAAAACTCTGCAATGAAAGGAAGGTTCTACTAGGTGAGATGAATGCACACATTACAAAGGAGTTTGATGGAATGTTTCCGTATACTTTTTAAGTGAAGATATTCCCTTTTCCCCCATAGGCTTCTGTCTAATTATTATGTGAACATAGCTCCTTTTCCACCGTAGGCTCAAATGTGCACCAAATGTCCACTTGCAGATTCTACAAAAAGAGTTTTTCAAAGCTGCTCAATCAAAAGAAAGGTTCAACCCTGTGAGACGAATGCACACATCACAAAGTAGTTCGTCAGAATGCTTCTGGCTGGTTTTTATGTGAAGATATTTTTTATCCCACCATGGGCCTCAAAGCGCTCCAAGTGTCCACTTGCAGATTCTACAAAAAGAGTGTTTCAAAGCTTCTCCACCAAAAGAAAGGTTCAACTACGTGAGATGAGTGCACCCATCACAAAGAAGTTTCTCAGAATGCGTTTGTCTAGTTATTATATGAAGATGTTTCGTTATACACCACAGGCCTCAAGGCGCTCCAAATGTCTACCTGCAGATTCTATAAAAAGAGGATTTCAAAACTGCTCAATGACAACCAAGGTTCAACTCTGTGAGATGAATGCACAGAATACAAGGAAGTTTGTGAGAATGATTTGTCTGGTTTTAATGTGAAGATATCTCCTTTTCCACTACAGGCCTCCAAGAGCTCCAAATGTCCACTTGCAGATTCTACAAAAACAGTGTTTCAAAACTGCTCAATGAAAACAAAGGTTCAACTCTGTGAGATGAATGAACACATCACAAGGAAGTTTGACGGAATTCTTCAATCTAGATTTATGTGAATATATTACCTTTTCCACCATAGGCCTCAAAGCACTCCAAATGTCCACTTGCAGATTCTACAAAAACGGTGTTTCAGAGCTGCTCAAGCAAAGGAAAGGTTCAACTCTGTGAGATGAATGCACAAGTCACAAAGATGTTTGTGAGCATGCTTCAGTATATTTTTAATGTGAAAATATTTCCTTTTCCACCATTGGCATCAAAGTGCTCCAAATGTACACTTGCAGATACTACAAAAGGAGTGTTTCAAAACTGCACAATGAAAAGTATCATTCAACTCTGTGAGGTGAATGCGCACATCACAAAGAAGTGTGTTAGAATACTTCCCTCTAATTTTATGTGAAGATATTTCTTTTTCCACCATAGGCCTCAAAGCGCTCCAAATGTCCACTTGCAGATTCTACAAAGAAAGTGCTTCAAGGCTGCTCAATGAAAAGTAAGGTTCAACTCTGTGAGATGAATTCACAAATCATGAAGAAGTTTGTCAGAATTCTTCTGACTAGTTTTTATATGAAGATATTCCCTTTTCCACAATAGGCTTTAAAACGCTCCAAATGTCCTCTCGCAGATTCTACAAAAAGCGTCTTTCAAAGCTGCTCAATCAAAAGAAATGTTCAACTCTGTGAGATGAATGCACCCGTCACAGAGAAGTTTGTGAGAGTCCTTCTGTCTAGTTTTTATTTGAAGATATTTCCTTTCCCACCATAGGACAAAAGGTGCTCCAAATGTTCACTTGCAGATTCTACAAAAAGAGTTTTTTAAAACTGCTCATTGAAAACTAAAGTTCTGCTCTGTGAGATGAATGCACACATCCAAAGTAGTTTGTCAGAATGCTTCTGTCTAGATTTTATGTGAAGGCATTTCCTTTTCCACCACTGGTCTCAAAGCGCTCGAAATGTCCACTTGCAGATTCTACAAAAGAGTGTTTAAAAGTTGCTTAATCAAAAGAAAGTTTCAACTCTGTGAGATGAATGCACACTTCACCAAGAAGTTTGTCAGAATGCTTCTGTCTAGTTTTTATGTGAAGATATTTCCATGTACACAATAGGACTCAAAGCACTCCAAATGTCCACTGGCAGATTCTACATAAAGAGTGTTACAAAACTGCTCAATGAAAAGTAACGTTCAATTCTGTGAGATAATTGCACACATCACAAAGAAGTTTGTCACAATGCTTCTGTCTGGTTTTTATGTGAACATATTTACTTTTCCACCATAGGTCTCAAAGTGCCACAAATGTCCACTAGCAGATTCTACAAAAAGAGTGTTTCAATGCTGCTCAATGAAAAGTAAGGTTCAACTCTGTGAGATGAATGCACACACGACAAAGGAGTTTGTCAGAATCCTTCTGTCTCGTTATTATGTTAAGGTAATTCCTTTTCCACCATAGACCTAAGAGTGCTCCAAAGGTCCACTTGTAGATTCTACAGAGAGTTTCATAACTGCTCAATGAAAAGTAAGGTTCAACTCTGTGAGATGAATGCACACATCACAAAGAAGTTTGTCAGAATGCTTCTGTATATTTTTCATGTGAAGATAATTCCTTTTCCACCATAGGACACAAAGCACTCCAAATGTCCACTTTCAAATCCTACAAAAAGAGTGTTTCAAAGCTGCTCAATGAAAAGAAATGTCCAACCCTGTGAGATGAATGCACACATCACAAAATGTTTGTCAGAATGCTTCTGTCTGGTTTTTATGTGAAGATATTTCCTTTTCCACCATAGGCCTCAAAGTGCTCCAAATGGCCACTTGTAGATACTACAGAAAGAGTTTTTCAAAACTGCTCAATGAAACGTAAGGTACAATTCTCTGAGATGAAGTATACATGACTAAGATGTTTTTCAGAATGCTTCTGTCTAGTTTTTATGAGAAGATATTTGCTTTTTCACCATAGGCCACAAAGCGCTCCAAATGTGCACTTGCAGATTCTCCAAAAAGTCATTCAAAACTGCTCAACCAAAAGAAATGTTCCACTCTGTGAGATGAATGCACCCATCACAAAGAAGTTTCTCAGAATGCTTCTTCTTTTATTATTATTATTATTATGATTATTATTATTATATTACTTTAGGCTCTATGGTACATGTGCGCAACGTGCAGGTAAGTTACATATGTATACATGTGCCATGCTGGTGCGATACACCTCCCAACTCGTCATCTAGCATTAGGTATTTCTCCCAATGCTATCCCTCCACCCTCCCCCCACCCCACAACAGTCCCCGAAATGTGATGTTCCCCTTCCTGTGTCCATGTGTTCTCATTGTTCAATTCTCACCTGTGAGTGAGAATACGTGGTGTTTGGTTTTTTGTTCTTGCGATAGTTTACTCTTCTGTCTAGTTATTATATGAAGATATTTCCTTTTCCACCATTGGCATCAAGGCGCTCCAAATGTCTACTTGCAGATTATATGAAAAAAATGTTTCAAAACTTCTCAATGAAAAGGAAGGTTCAACTCCAACTCTGTGAGATGAAAGCACACATTTCAAAGAAGTTTGTCAGAATGCTTCTGTCTAGTATTTATGTAAATATATTTCCTTTTCCAACACAGGTATCAAAGCACTCCAAATCTCCACTTGTACATTCTACAAAAAGAGGGTTTGAAAACTGCTCAATGAAAACTAAGGTTCAACTCTGTGAGGTGAATGTACACATCACAAAGAAGTTTGTCAGAATTCTTCTGCCTAGCTTTTATGTGAGGATATTTCATTTTCCACCACAGACCTCAAAGTGCTCCAAAACTCCACATGCAGATTCTACAAAAAGAGTGTTTGTGGGCTGCTCAATCAAAAGGAAGGTTGAACTTTGTGAGAAGAATGCACATATAACCAAGAAGATTGTCGGAATGCTTCTGTCTAATTTTTTTGTGAAGATATTTCCATTTCCACAATAGGCCTCAAAGCACTCCAAATGACCACTGGAAGATTCAACAAAAAGAGTGTTTCAAAACAGCTCAATGAAAAGTAAGGTTCAACTCTGTGAGATGAATGCACACATCACAAAGAAGTGTGTCAGAATGCTTCTGTCTAGTTATTATTTGAAGATACTTCCTTTTCCACCCTAGGCCTAAATGCGCTCCAAATATCCACTTTCAGATTCTATAAAAAATAGTGTTTCAAGTCTGCTCAATCAAAAGAAAGGTTCAACTCCGTGAGATGAATGCACACATCACCAAGAACTTTGTCAGAATGCTTCTGGGTGGTTTTTAGGTGAAGATATTTCCTTTTAAACCATAGGCTTCAAAGCGTTCCAAATGTCCACTTGCAGATTCTACAAAAAGAGTGTTTCAAACTGCTCAATAAAAAGAAAGGTTCAACTCTGTGCAATGAATGCACACATCCCAAAGGAGTTTGTCAGAACGCTTCTGTCTATTTTTTGTGTGAAGAAATTTTCTTTTCCAATATAGGCCTCAAAGTCCTCCAAACGTCCACTTGTAGATTCTACAAAAATAGGGTTTCAAAACTCTGCAATGAAAGGAAGGTTCTACTCGGTGAGATGAATGCACACATTACAAAGGAGTTTGATGGAATGTTTCCGTATACTTTTTAAGTGAAGATATTCCCTTTTCCCCCATAGGCTTCTGTCTAATTATTATGTGAACATAGCTCCTTTTCCACCATAGGCTCAAATGTGCACCAAATGTCCACTTGCAGATTCTACAAAAAGAGTTTTTCAAAGCTGCTCAATCAAAAGAAAGGTTCAACCCTGTGAGACGAATGCACACATCACCAAGAAGTTCGTCAGAATGCTTCTGGCTGGTTTTTATGTGAAGATATTTTTTATCCCACCATGGGCCTCAAAGCGCTCCAAGTGTCCACTTGCAGATTCTACAAAAAGAGTGTTTCAAAGCTTCTCCACCAAAAGAAAGGTTCAACTACGTGAGATGAGTGCACCCATCACAAAGAAGTTTCTCAGAATGCGTTTGTCTAGTTATTATATGAAGATGTTTCGTTATACACCACAGGCCTCAAGGCGCTCCAAATGTCTACCTGCAGATTCTATAAAAAGAGGATTTCAAAACTGCTCAATGACAACCAAGGTTCAACTCTGTGAGATGAATGCACAGAATACAAGGAAGTTTGTGAGAATGATTTGTCTGGTTTTAATGTGAAGATATCTCCTTTTCCACTACAGGCCTCCAAGAGCTCCAAATGTCCACTTGCAGATTCTACAAAAAGAGTGTTTCAAAACTGCTCAATGAAAACTAAGGTTCAACTCTGTGAGATGAATGCACACATCACAAAGAAGTTTGACGGAATTCTTCAATCTAGATTTATGTGAAGATATTACCTTTTCCACCATAGGCCTCAAAGCACTCCAAATGTCCACTTGCAGATTCTACAAAAACGGTGTTTCAGAGCTGCTCAAGCAAAGGAAAGGTTCAACTCTGTGAGATGAATGCACAAGTCACAAAGATGTTTGTGAGCATGCTTCAGTATATTTTTAATGTGAAAACATTTCCTTTTCCACCATTGGCATCAAAGTGCTCCAAATGTACACTTGCAGATACTACAAAAGGAGTGTTTCAAAACTGCACAATGAAAAGTATCATTCAACTCTGTGAGGTGAATGCGCACATCAGAAAGAAGTGTGTTAGAATACTTCCCTCTAATTTTATGTGAAGATATTTCTTTTTCCACCATAGGCCTCAAAGCGCTCCAAATGTCCACTTGCAGATTCTACAAAGAAAGTGCTTCAAGGCTGCTCAATGAAAAGTAAGGTTCAACTCTGTGAGATGAATTCACATATCATGAAGAAGTTTGTCAGAATTCTTCTGACTAGTTTTTATATGAAGATATTCCCTTTTCCACAATAGGCTTTAAAACGCTCCAAATGTCCTCTCGCAGATTCTACAAAAAGCGTCTTTCAAAGCTGCTCAATCAAAAGGAATGTTCAACTCTGTGAGATGAATGCACCCATCAGAGAGAAGTTTGTGAGAGTCCTTCTGTCTAGTTTTTTTTGAAGATATTTCCTTTCCCACCATAGGACTACAGGTGCCCCAAATGTTCACTTGCAGATTCTACAAAAAGAGTTTTTTAAAACTGCTCATTGAAAACTAAAGTTCTACTCTGTGAGATGAATGCACACATCCAAAGTAGTTTGTCAGAATGCTTCTGTCTAGATTTTATGTGAAGGTATTTCCTTTTCCACCATTGGTCTCAAAGCGCTCGAAATGTCCACTTGCAGATTCTACAAAAGAGTGTTTAAAAGTTGCTTAATCAAAAGAAAGTTTCAACTCTGTGAGATGAATGCACACTTCACCAAGAAGTTTGTCAGAATGCTTCTGTCTAGTTTTTATGTGAAGATATTTCCATGTACACAATAGGACTCAAAGCACTCCAAATGTCCACTGGCAGATTCTACATAAAGAGTGTTACAAAACTGCTCAATGAAAAGTAAGGTTCAATTCTGTGAGATAATTGCACACATCACAAAGAAGTTTGTCAGAATGCTTCTGTCTGGTTTTTATGTGAACATATTTACTTTTACACCATAGGTCTCAAAGTGCCACAAATGTCCACTCGCAGATTCTACAAAAAGAGTGTTTCAAAGCTGCTCAATGAAAAGTAAGGTTCAACTCTGTGAGATGAATGCACACACGACAAAGGAGTTTGTCAGAATCCTTCTGTCTCGTTATTATGTTAAGGTAATTCCTTTTCCACCATAGACCTAAGAGTGCTCCAAATGTCCACTTGTAGATTCTACAGAGAGTTTCAAAACTGCTCAATGAAAAGTAAGTTTCAACTCTGTGAGATGAATGCACACATCACAAAGAAGTTTGTCAGAATGCTTCTGTATATTTTTCATGTGAAGATAATTCCTTTTCCACCATAGGACACAAAGCACACCAAATGTCCACTTTCAAATCCAACAAAAAGAGTGTTTCAAAGCTGCTCAATCAAAAGAAATGTCCAACCCTGTGAGATGAATGCACACATCACAAAATGTTTGTCAGAATGCTTCTGTCTGGTTTTTATGTGAAGATATTTCCTTTTTCCACCATAGGCCTCAAAGTGCTCCAAACGGCCACTTGTAGATACTACAGAAAGAGTTTTTCAAAACTGCTCAATGAATCGTAAGGTACAGTTCTATGAGATGAATGTATACATGACTAAGAAGTTTTTCAGAATGCTTCTGTCTAGTTTTTATGAGAAGATATTTGCTTTTTCACCATAGGCCACAAAGCGCTCCAAATGTGAACTTGAAGATTCTCCATAAAGTCACTCAAAGATGCTCAACCAAAAGAAATGTTCCACTCTGTGAAATGAATGCACCCATCACAAAGAAGTTTCTCAGAATGCTTCTTCTTTTATTATTAATATTAATATTATTATTATTATTATTATTACTATTATAATACTTTAGGCTCTATGGTACATGTGCGCAACGTGCAGGTAAGTTACATATGTATACATGTGCCATGCTGGTGCGCTACACCTCCCAACTCGTCATCTAGCATTAGGTATATCTCCCAATGCTATCCCTAAACCCTCCTCCCACCCCACAACAGTCCCCGAAATGTGATGTTCCCCTTCCTGTGTCCATGTGTTCTCATTGTTCAATTCTCACCTGTGAGTGAGAATACGTGGTGTTTGGTTTTTTGTTCTTGCGATAGTTTACTCTTCTGTCTAGTTATTATATGAAGATATTTCCTTTTCCACCATTGGCATCAAGGCGCTCCAAATGTCTACTTGCAGATTATATGAAAAAAATGTTTCAAAACTTCTCAAAAAAAGTAAGGTTCAACTCCAACTCTGTGAGATGAAAGCACACATTTCAAAGAAGTTTGTCAGAATGCTTCTGTCTAGTATTTATGTAAATATATTTCCTTTTCCAACACAGGTATCAAAGCACTCCAAATCTCCACTTGTACATTCTACAAAAAGAGGGTTTGAAAACTGCTCAATGAAAACTAAGGTTCATCTCTGTGAGGTGAATGTACACATCACAAAGAAGTTTGTCAGAATTCTTCGGCCTAGATTTTATGTGAGGATATTTCATTTTCCACCACAGACCTCAAAGTGCTCCAAAACTCCACATGCAGGTTCTACAAAAAGAGTGTTTGTGGGCTGCTCAATAAAAAGGAAGGTTGAACTTTGTGAGAAGAATGCACATATAACCAAGAAGATTGTCGGAATGCTTCTGTCTAATTTTTTTGTGAAGATATTTCCATTTCCACAATAGGCCTCAAAGCACTCCAAATGACCACTGGAAGATTCAACAAAAAGAGTGTTTCAAAACAGCTCAATGAAAAGTAAGGTTCAACTCTGTGAGATGAATGCACACATCACAAAGAAGTGTGTCAGAATGCTTCTGTCTAGTTATTATTTGAAGATACTTCCCTTTCCACCCTAGGCCTAAATGCGCTCCAAATATCCACTTTCAGATTCTACAAAAATAGTGTTTCAAGTCTGCTCAATCAAAAGAAAGGTTCAACTCCGTGAGATGAATGCACACATCACCAAGAACTTTGTCAGAATGCTTCTGGGTGGTTTTTAGGTGAAGATATTTCCCTTTAAACCATAGGCTTCAAAGCGTTCCAAATGTCCACTTGCAGATTCTACAAAAAGAGTGTTTCAAACTGCTCAATAAAAAGAAAGGTTCAACTCTGTGCAATGAATGCACACATCCCAAAGGAGTTTGTCAGAACGCTTCTGTCTATTTTTTGTGTGAAGAAATTTTCTTTTCCAATATAGGCCTCAAAGTCCTCCAAACGTCCACTTATAGATTCTACAAAAATAGGGTTTCAAAACTCTGCAATGAAAGGAAGGTTCTACTCGGTGAGATGAATGCACACATTACAAAGGAGTTTGATGGAATGTTTCCGTATACTTTTTAAGTGAAGATATTCCCTTTTCCCCCATAGGCTTCTGTCTAATTATTATGTGAAGATAGTTCCTTTTCCACCATAGGCTCAAATGTGCACCAAATGTCCACTTGCAGATTCTACAAAAAGAGTTTTTCAAAGCTGCTCAATCAAAAGAAAGGTTCAACCCTGTGAGACGAATGCACACATCACAAAGAAGTTCGTCAGAATGCTTCTGGCTGGTTTTTATGTGAAGATATTTTTTATCCCACCATGGGCCTCAAAGCGCTCCAAGTGTAGACTTGCAGATTCTACAAAAAGAGTGTTTCAAAGCTTCTCCACCAAAAGAAAGGTTCAACTACGTGAGATGAGTGCACCCATCACAAAGAAGTTTCTCAGAATGCTTTTGTCTAGTTATTATATGAAGATGTTTCTTTATACACCACAGGCCTCAAGGCGCTCCAAATGTCTACCTGCAGATTCTATAAAAAGAGGATTTCAAAACTGCTCAATGACAACCAAGGTTCAACTCTGTGAGATGAATGCACAGAATACAAAGAAGTTTGTGAGAATGATTTGTCTGGTTTTAATGTGAAGATATCTCCTTTTCCACTACAGGCCTCCAAGAGCTCCAAATGTCCACTTGCAGATTCTACAAAAAGAGTGTTTCAAAACTGCTCAATGAAAACTAAGGTTCAACTCTGTGAGATGAATGCACACATCACAAAGAAGTTTGATGGAATTCTTCAATCTAGATTTATGTGAAGATATTACCTTTTCCACCATAGGCCTCAAAGCACTCCAAATGTCCACTTGCAGATTCTACAAAAACGGTGTTTCAGAGCTGCTCAAGCAAAGGAAAGGTTCAACTCTGTGAGATGAATGCACAAGTCACAAAGATGTTTGTGAGCATGCTTCAGTATATTTTTAATGTGAAAATATTTCCTTTTCCACCATTGGCATCAAAGTGCTCCAAATGGACAATTGCAGATACTACAAAAGGAGTGTTTCAAAACTGCACAATGAAAAGTATCATTCAACTCTGTGAGGTGAATGCACACATCACAAAGAAGTGTGTTAGAATACTTCCCTCTAATTTTATGTGAATATATTTCTTTTTCCACCATAGGCCTCAAAGCGCTCCAAATGTCCACTTGCAGATTCTACAAGGAAAGTGCTTCAAGGCTGCTCAATGAAAAGTAAGGTTCAACTCTGTGAGATGAATTCACATATCATGAAGAAGTTTGTCACAATCCTTCTGACTAGTTTTTATATGAAGATATTCTCTTTTCCACAATAGGCTTTAAAACTCTCCAAATGTCCTCTCGCAGATTCTACAAAAAGCGTGTTTCAAAGCTGCTCAATCAAAAGGAATGTTCAACTCTATGAGATGAATGCACCCATCACAGAGAAGTTTGTGAGAGTCCTTCTGTCTAGTTTTTATTTGAAGATATTTCCTTTCCCACCATAGGACTAAAGGTGCTCCAAGGGTCTTGCTATGTTACCCAGGCTGGTCTGGAGCTCCTGGTCTCCTGCCTTGGCTTCCCCAAATCCTGGGATTACAGGTGTGAGCCATCACACCAGGCCAGTGCTATATTCAATATTTTTTGGAGGAACCTCAATACCGTTTTCTGTGTTTTACTAATTTGCCTTCCCATCAATAGTGTATAATGGTTTCCTTTTCTCCACATTCTTACCAACATTTATATTTTCTCTTTTTGATAATAGCCATTTTATCTGGTGTGACATGATATCTCATTTTGGTTTTGATTTGCATTACTCTGAAGTTTAGAGATGTTGAGCACATTTTCTTATACATGTTAGCCCTTTGAATTTCTTCTTTTGGGATGTATCTATTTAGTTCTTTGCCGTAAAATAAAATTAGGTTATTTATAATTTTGGAATTGATGTGTATGTGTCCTTCTTACTTTTTGAACTCCTTATAAGAGGTATGGTTTACAAACATTTTCCCCATTTCGCAGGTTAGCTTATCATTTCATTAATTGTTTTCTTTGCTGTGCAGAAGCTTTTTAGTTCGATGTAATTCATTTATCTACTTTGCCTTTGTTGCCTGTGCTTTTGGCATCATATCTAAACAAATTATTGCCAAGACCAATGTCAACAATGTTTTATCCTGTCTTCTTCCAGGAGTTTTATGGTTTCAGGTATTACATTTAAACGTTTAATTCATTTTGAGTTAATTTTTGCATAAGGCGTGAGCTAGGGATCCGATTTCATTCTTTTACATGTAGACATCCAGCTTTCCTAACACCATTTGTTCAAGAGCATATCCTCTGCCTATAGTGTCTCCTTGTCACCTTCCAGGGTGATCAATTACTGCAAATATGTGGGTTATGCCTAGGTTCTCTATTTTGTTTCACTGGTTTATGTGTCTGTTTTTATGCCAGTACCACAGTGTTTTTCTTTCTACAGCTTTGTAATTTAATTTGAAGTCAGGAAGTGTGATACCTGCAGTTTTGTTCTTGCTTAAAATAGCTTCAGCCACTCAGGGATTTTTGTGATTCTATATGAATTTTAGGATTATTTTTTTCTATTTCTGTGAGAGATACCTTTGGGATTTTTATATGGATTAC
Organism: Pongo abelii; assembly: GCF_028885655.2. Classification (NCBI taxonomy): domain Eukaryota; kingdom Metazoa; phylum Chordata; class Mammalia; order Primates; family Hominidae; genus Pongo; species Pongo abelii. The sequence continues at coordinate 12,761,258 of NC_072007.2, forward strand.
ATTAAATGTGTAGATTGCTTTGAGTAATATGGACCCTTTAATAATACAGTACTTGTGCGCAATGTGCAGGTAAGTTACATATGTATACATGTGCCATGCTGGTGGGCTGCACCCACCAACTCGTCATCTAGCATTAGGTATATCTCCCAATGCTATCCCTCCCCACTCCCCCCACCCCACAACAGTCCCCAAAGTGTGATGTTCCCCTTCCTGTGTCTACATGTACCATAAAACCTAAAGTATAATAATAATAATAATAATAATAATAAAAGAAAAAAAAGAAAAAAAATTCAACATTAGTCATGCCAGTAATCCCAGCAACTTGAGAGGCTGAGGCAGGAGGACGGCTTGAGGCCAGGAGTCTGAGACCAGCCTGGGCAACATAGTGACACCATGTCTCTTAAAAAAAAAAAAATCCAGGCCAGGCGCAGTGGCTCATGCCTGTAATCCCAGCACTTTGGGAGGCCGAGGCGGGCGGATCACCTGAGGCCAGGAGTTCAAGACCAGCCTGACCAATATGGAGAAACCCTGTCTCTACTAAAAATACAAAATTAGCCGGGGGTGGTGGCACATGCCTGTAATACCAGCTACTCAGGAGGCTGAGGCAGGAGACTTACTTGAACCCGGGCAGAGGTTGCGGTGAGCCAAGATCCCGCCATTGCACTCCAGCCTGGGAAACAAGAGCGAAACTTCGTCTCAGAAAAAAAAAAAAAATTATTCTAACATCAGGCTACAACTATACAATTCTTTGGTCCTACATTAAAAGTCAGCAGTCTATTTAGGTCTGGGAGCTGGTTACATGGTTGTGTTCAGTTTGGGAAAGTTGGAGCTCTTCGCCTATGATACAGCATGTACTTTCCTGTATGTGTATTATATTTCAGTTTTTAAAAACTGTTAAATAAACATATCAGTCCTAAACCTTACTTAGGACTGCTTTGGCTGATCAAAAATATATATATATATATATATATAATACAGTACTAACTCTTTCAATCCATGGGTTGTCTTTCAATTTACTTGGTTTAAATTTCTGTCATCAATCTTTTATAATTTGTAGTGTTTAAGTCTTTCACTTCTTTGTTTAGTTAGTTCCAAAGTAGTTTATTTGATACTGTTTTTTAAATTTCCCTTTGAGACAATTCATTGTTAGTGTTTAGAAATAGCAATGATTTTTGTATGTCAATTGTGTATCCTACAACTTTAGTAAATTTATTATGTAGTCAGTCCTTCATATCAATGGGTTCTGCAACCATGAACTCAATCAACCATGAACCTAACTTGTACATATTTTCCATCTGTGGTGGTTTGAATCCACAGATGTGGACCCATGGATACATAGGGCCAACTGTACATGATTTTATGTGAGGGAGTTGATCTTCACAGATTTTGTTATCTGAGAGGGTCCTGAAACAAATCCCCAGCAGATATGAAAGACTGATTGTATTATTTCTAACCATTTTCTGTGGAGTCTTTAGAGTTTTCAAAGTATAATAGTCATGTCTTCTGTTAACAGAGGTAACTACATCTTTCCTTTCAATTTTGATGCCTTTTATTTTTCTTGCCTGATTGCTCTGGCTAGGACTTCCAGTACTATGTTGAATAGCAGTGATGAGAGTAGACATCCTTGTCTTGTTCCAGATATTAAAGAAAAAGCTTTCAGTTTCTCCCCATTGATTATAATATTAGATATAGGATTTTCATATACAGCCTTTATAGTGTTAAGTTTCTTGTATACTTATTTTGTTGAGAGTTTTATCATGAAAGTATATTGAATTTTGTCAAATGTGTTTTCTGCATCTATTGGAATGTTATTTCTTTCTTTCATTCTGTTAGTGTGGTATATCACATTATTAATTTTTACACATTGAACCATCCTCGTATCCCATAGATAAATTCCAATTGGTCATGGTGTATGACCTTTTCTATGTGCTTTTGAATTCAGTTTGCTAGTTTGTATTTTACTGAGAATTTTTGCATCTATATTCATTAAGGATACTGGTCTGTAATTTTTTGTGTGTGTGTGTGTGTGTTGTCTTCGTCTAGCTTTTAAGTCATGGTAACATCGGCCTCATGAAATGAGTTTGAGAGTATTCTCTCTTCTATTATTTCTGAAGAGTTTAAGAAGTTTTGGTGTTAGTTCTTCTTTGAATGTTTGGTAGAAGTTGCCCATAAAAGCATCTGCACCTGGGCTTTTCCTTGTTGGGAAATTTTTGATTACTGATTCAATCACTTTGCTTGCTTTTGGTCTGTTCTATTTCTTTTTAGTTCCACCTTGGTAGATGGCATCTTTCTAAGAATTTATCCATTTCTTCTAGGTTATCCAATTTATTGGCATATAATTACTTAATTGTCCTTTATAATCATTTGTATTCCTGTACATTTGTTATAATGTCTCCATTTTCATTTCTGATTATATTTACTTGAATTTCTCTTTTTTTCTTAGTGTAGCAAAGGGCTTGTTATTTTTGTTTGTATTTCCAAAAATTCAACTCTAGCTTTGTGGATTTTTCTATTGTTTTTTATTTTGTAGTTATTTTATTTATATTCTAATCTTTATTATTTACTTCATTATGCTAACTTTGGGTTTAGTTAGTTTTTCTTTTTCTAATTGTTTATTTGTAAAGTTAGGTTGTTCGAGTGAGATCTTTCTTATTTTTTAATGTAGGTATTTATCACTGTAACATTTCCCTCTTAGCACTTCTTTTGCTGCATCCTGTAAGTTTATTGAGTTGTATGTTCATTTTTGATTGTCTCAAAATATTTTTAAAATTCCCTTTTGATTTCTTCTTTTACCCAATGGTTGTTCAAGAGTGTGTTGTTTAGTTTCTGCATTTTTGTCAATGTTTCTGTTTTCTTTGTTATTGACTTCTAATTTTATTTAATTGTAGTCTGAGAAGATACTTAGCATTATATCAAACTTCTTAAATTTGTAGGAGGCCTTGTGACCTAATATTTGATCTATCTCACAGAATATTCTGTGTGCACTTGAGAAGAATGTATATTCTGATGCTGTTGGATGGAAAGTTCTGTATATATCAGTGTTTAATCTACTGTGTTGTTCAAGTCAGCTGTTTCCTCTTTTTTAATTCCTGCCTAGATATCATATCCATTATTGAATTTGTGGTAATTAAGTTGGCTACTACTATTTTAGTGTTACTGATTTCTCCTCTTAGCTTTGTTGATATTAACTTTATATATTTAGGTGTTCTAATGTTGGGTGGATATATACATACAATCTTCCCATTGAAGTGAACTTTCATCATTATATAATGACTTTCTTAGTCTCTAGTGACAGTTTTTGATTTCAAGTCTATTTTTTTCTGATCTAAGTATAGATACCCTTGCTCTTTTTTGTTTACCATTTGTGTAGAGTATCTTTTCCCATCCCTTCACTTTGAGCCTCCATGTATCTTTATATCTAAAGTGACTCCCTTATAAATATGTACTGATGAGTATCTTTTATGCATTGTGCCACTCTGTGTCTTTTAATTAGGTAGTTTAATCCTTTCACATTTAAAGTCATTGTTGATAGGTAAGGAGTAACTTGCATTTTGTTAATTGTTTTTCATATGTTTTGCAGTTCTTTTTTTTTCTCTCTTGCTGCCTTTTTAGTTTAGTTATTTCTTGTAGTGGTTTGGTTTCATTTATTTTTCTTCACATTTTGTGTATCTCCTGTAAGCTTTTAATTTGTGGTTGCAAATTTACATCTTCTATAAAAAGCTGTCTTAATGTTATCAGCTTTTTTGGAATCATTTTCTTTCTCTTCCCTCTTCAGATATATTTGCAAATACTCTGTTTTTCAAGACACGAGTAAATAGGGCTCTGGCTAGTAATTTACCAATATGAAAAAAAAATCCTCTGAGTCTTTTGATAAGTTAGAAAATAGTGATAGACTGCGGTAGAATGTCATGTGTTTCAAGTTGTGTCATCTATGTTACTCTGCAATATGTTTTCTGTGTGTATTAGTCAATGTTATATATTTATAAGGTAAATCCATAAAGCATACATTCTAGAATGCCCTAACTTAGGTTCTTAAGAGATATGCTCCTTATAGCCTTCTTGGCACTCTTGAAGTGTTAAATATTTCCATTGAATAAGGTTGCATATGGCTTCTGAGATGAAGTCTAGACAGATTAAGATTATTTTTCGCTCCTTTTGCCCACACAGCACCCACTGTCCCCTCCCTTTGTTATTAGCCATTATCTGATACCCTAGATGAAGCCACCTTCTGTCCTTCAGTTTTGGCGTTGGGGCTGATTTCACCCCCAGTTTCAGGAATAAGCACAGGACAGCTACTAACAATTATGTTGTTCACTCAAGGAAGAAACCCAGCTAAGGGAGAAAGGGGGGCTGAAATCCAGTCTGCATGCTCTTCTCCAAGCCACATGCCCCGATACAGGGCTGCATCAAACTGGAGAAAGGGGAGACATTTTCTAATACTTGCAAAGGCACTGTGTGGACAGTGGAAACCCTTCATGAGCTCGTGACACAGGCCTGGCCAATGAATATACTTCTAATCCTGGCACAGATGAAACTAGAGATGGACAAGAAATCCAATCCTCACACCCAAAGTCAATCTCTAGTGTCTTATTGAAACTATTAGAAGTGTTTCTGTTTTTGATTTATTCTGGGGCTGTGGAACTAAGGAAATGTAAACTGGAGGGGTGATGATGGCCACATTGCAGCATAAAGGGAAAATTGTCTGAGAATAAAATCAATGGCGAAGAAAAAAGCAAGGAAGAGGAGAGGAGCCAAGTCCTGAGTGCCTACGTTCAGCCATTCTGAAGCTATACCCTGGATTTTTCCATTATACAAGTCCACAAATTAATATTTTTTTGGCTTAGACCAGTTTGAGTTTGAATTCTATTATTTATAACCAAAGGAGTCCTACCATATTAGCTTAGCCGGACTTCATAAACACGGTATATGTTGATCAACAAACTTCCTAAATGTTTCAAGTTCACTCCAAAGAGTGAGGGGAAAAAAGAAAGAAGAGGAAGAGAATGATTACTTATCATCCACAGTAGTCAAGGAAGCTGCAGAAGCATCAAGCAAAAACAGCAGAAGTTAGCTTTGTACTCCCACACACCCTGCTCTGAAGTACTCTGTCTACTGGCCCACAGCAGAAGCTGCATTTCTAAAATCTTTAAAAAGACAGAAAAGGAATCACCACTTACCCTGGGAACCCTAACAGGGGAGCTGGCCACATAGGAATATGTCCCATTGGTTTGAGGTTGATAAGTCCATTTTCAAAGCTTTAGTAATTCCAGAAACAAGAACATATTTATTTTACTTTGATCACACAATGCCTAGTTATATTAAAAGTAAGAAGACATTCAATAAATATATTTTATGGAAATAAAAACAGACAATTTAGGAGAAATTAACTATTGATGCATTATTTTCAAAGGTAAAGGAAAAAGAAATTATTCTGAACACACAAAACTATTTTATCAAATATCATGGTAATTATCATTATTTACTAGGTCACTTAATAAATTTCCAGAGATGATTGGAAAGAGTTTCCACAATAGATTTTGTTCCACCCCAGGAAGAAGTTTCACAAAAAGTTAGTTACTTATCTCCATTGTTACTAGTACCAAAACAATCCTATCATTCTGAGTCAAATTACAAATAACGTCCACACTTTTCTCCAGTGAGATCACAGGAGATGCCTTAGTGGAGTGTGTTTTAATGTGTGGGGATAATTGGTTTATATTTTTCACTGAAAATAACAAATTCTAGACAACTTAAGCAAAACAAGAATTCAATGAAAGGATATTGAATAGTTCACAAAATCATGGAAGATGCTGGAGAAGCAAGGTAAGAACTGAGGGAATCTCAGCACAGAAAAGTTCATTCGATGGAAGCAGATCTTTGGATGCCACCACTAGGATGTTGTCATTTGACACTTCTCACCATGTAGCTGGGCTCTGCTGAACCTAGGCACTTGCTGCCACATTCCTGGTCCTGCATCTCTGCTCAATTTCTCAGAATCATCTCTGATTCTTTCGGGTCTTTTGCATCATTTCATCGGGTTCCAAGTTCTGATAAAGAAACATCAGTTGGCTGGGCCTAGATATGTGCCCACACGTGAGTGGCCAAGAAACTTGAAAAGGATCATGCACTCCCTTTCAGCTTTTGTAATGGAAAGTGGGGCCTGTCCTTATATTTCGCTTGGGGTTCAAAAAACTAGGAAGGGTGTTTTGTTGAAATGAAACCCAAAACTATTGCTATCCATTTATAGCACCTTATTTATACACGAAGAAACCATGAGATAAAATGTATAAAAGTGCATGGGAGGTCTAAACATATGAGGGGGTTTCTGAGGAGAGAAAGATCATACTTGATTGGTGCTGTGGTTTCACTGTGCATCCTCCGAGATTCAGCGTTGATAATGTGATAGTGTTGACGTGGAACCTACAGGAAGTGATGAGGCTATCAGGACTCCTACCTCAGGAATGGGTTTAGGAGCCCTCATGAAAGGGCTTCATGGAGGGAGTTCATCCCTCTTGCTCTCCCGCCTTCCACCATGTGAGGACACAGTGTTCCTTGTCTCTGGAAGATGCAGCATCAAGACACCATCTTGAATGGAGAGAACAGTCCTTACCAGACATTAGACCTGCCAACGCCTTGATCTTGGACTTCCTAGTCTCCAGAACTATGACAGATAAAAGTCTGGTTTTCATAAATTGTCTAGTCTGTGTTATTTTGTTGTAAGAGCATAAATTGACTAAGACAATTGGGGATTAGAATAACTTTTTTGAAGTGGCATTTGAGAACGGCTTGATAGATAAGGTATCTACAAATAGAAATAGAGAGATGGTTTCAAATCACCCAGGTGAAAGGAATAACATAGCTATGTTCAGTCTGAATGCAAAATGGAGATGGTAAAAAGTACATAGGATTCCACCACCAGTGGGAGGACAGAATTGTAATAGGGTAGCAATCTGTAAATATAATATTTATCGCCCATTCACATTTATTTAGAATCTAATGTGTTCTAGGCTCTGAAATTAAGCAAAGAAAATCTAGATATGCATAAGTCCAAGACTTTGCCTTTGTGAAAGTCAAAATAATGACCCCATAAAGATGTTCTAGTCCCTGGAATCTGTGACCATATTACTTTACATGGGGCAAAAGCGACTTTGGAGATGTGATTAACCCTTAAGTTAGGGGGATTATCGTTGATTATCTTGGGGGCTGATCTAATTGCATATGTCTATAAAATCAGAGAATCTTTCCTAGCTACAGCCAGAAGGTGATATGACTACAGAACAATGGTCACTGACTTCCCACATTACTGGCTTTGAAGATGGAGGGTTGGTCCCATGATCCAAGGAATATGGACAGCATCTAAAAGTTGGAAAAGGAAATTGATTCTCTCTAGAGCCTCCAGAAAGCAATACAGCCCTGACAACACCTTGGCTTAAGCCCAGTAAGACCACAGTCAGAGGTTTGCCCTACAGAACTATAGGGTGGTAAGTCTTTGACATAAGAAACAAAGTTGTGGTAATTTGTTACGGCAGCAATAGAAAATTAATTTTAAGAACTTTATTATTTGGAAGATAGGCAGACCAGAAAATCCAAATTATAATATAATTCGATTAAAACCTATGGCGATTTGGGCTAGGTGTTTTATAAAAGAATTGAGTATTAACAAGACTAACAGAAGAAATGTTCTAAAATTTACACACTAAGTACATAACATTTTTCTAATGATTGCGTTGATAGAACAACTTAGAATCCATGGTTTTAACAAACCAACAGGCTTATATACATATATATAAATATTATATATATTATATATTATATAGATGTATATTATTATATATAATATATATTATATAGACATTTATTATATATATAATATATATTATATATTATATAGATGTATATTATATATATATATGTAATAGCCCCATGGGCACGGGCAGCCGTGGGTCAAAGGGCGGCACTGTACTAGCAGCCCACAGCCCACCTCACCCGCCTACCCTGAGCTGACTTGTCTGCTAAATGCTAAGTAAACCTGTCAACCTGTCTGGTTTAAATTAGAAGGGCCTGGATGCAACAAGCCTGAGGGCTGTGACTGAGGGAAGAGAGAGCACAGACAGAGCTCCTCCTCCTTCTGCCACTGCCCACCAACTGAAAACCACCAACTTAAGTTTGCTTAGATTCTCAGCCTACACCTTGTTCCCAACAAAACTCATGCAATAATTTGGCCCCCACTACAATCTCTGGAACAAAATATTCTACGGATCTGCTTTTTGAGCTGCAACTTATCTTACTAAATTCCAAGAAGTTTATGTAAGAGAAAACCACCAGATAATACCAGATTTTCAATGTGATCATCATTGCTACATTTAACTAGAAATTTTCCAGTAAATGTATTGTGAAATGCTTTGTGACTATGGTGATTTGTTAAGTCTTTCTGATCCTTGGTTTGATTATCTCAAATATATGAGTATCACCAATTTTATAAAGTGGCTCTAAAAATTAAATGAAAGAAAAATAATTCTCCTTCCCCATATATTGAACACTTTCAAAATTATAGGCATTGTGTCCAGGTTTTTACATACTTACGTGATAGAAGTCTCCTAACAACCCTCTCTTTTAAATTACAAGCATTTTGCCATGATTTTTACACACGTACGTTATGGAAGCCTCGTACCAATCACATCTTTTAAAGATCAGCAAACTGAGGCTCAGACGAGTTAAAAACACATTCACCATCAAATCATAATGAGGGATGGAACTGGGATTCCAATCCGATTCTCTCTGATGCCAAAAATGGTGCAATTTAATGAGGACCAACTTACACCCAGAACATGGAGGGCTCAAAATATGTGGATTCCCTTTTCTGCCCCCTCATGTGGGAATTTCAATAACTTTCATTGCCTCAGAGCAATCCTAAACTCCCTCCCAGGTTGCCTTGCAATGGCCCCCTTATTCTTGGGGATGATTAGGAATCTGCATTTTTGGACCACAAGCATCTATAAAGAGTTGTGTTGATCAAGAAATAAAATTTTCTAGGCCATAGGTTACTGTGAATTGTCTAGCTTCTCTGCAAAAAATAAAGGGGCTATTCCATGTAAAAAAAATCACAGGATCCACTGAATCTGTGCAGAAAGACTTAGAACTATACTGCAGGAGCATCTTACTGACAGCTGTGCATGAAGACCAGCCAAAACACACAAAGCAAAAGCACCTCCAATGACCAGGTGTGGTGGCTCTTGCCTGTCACCCCAGCAGTGTGGGAGGCCAAGGTGGGTGAATCACTTGAGGACAGGGGTTTGAGACCAGCTTGGGCAACACAGTGAGACCTTGTCCCTACAACAAAAAATCATTTTTTAGTATTAGAATCAAGAAGAATACTTCTAACCCCTTGCCGTTGCTTAAGGGTAGAGAGCTTCGGTCTAGAACTCAAGATATGAAACCGTGTGTCCCAGTGTAGCTACTTAAGTTTAAATACAAGAGCTGTCAGACATTTCCTCTACAGCAACGAAATCTATAGCATCCATTTTGCACTTTGAAAACTTAGTTTTTGGCCAGCCTCTAGGAAGAATAAGAGGGCCCAGAACTGGGTATATGGGTAGGGAGGGGAAAAGAAACCGGCTGGATACCACAGGGAAAGACAAAGGGATGGAGACGCCAGGCAGAGCCAGTCCTCATGCTTGGGGCCTGGACCTAGGAAAGGAACTAGGTGAAGAAGGGAGGAGCCCCAGGCTGTGGATGTCTCTGGGGGAACGTTGGTTCAGCAACGGCCAGAGGAGCTCCTGAGGCCAAGCGGTATCTGTCGCCTCCCTACCTTTGGGTGTCTTCTGGTCGCCAATTTGCTGCAGGTCATGGCTCCGGAATCAAATTGGGCTCAAATTGTGCGAGTTCCAACACAGTGGAGCCTGGCGCTACTCCCACCTCCACCTCGTGGATCTCAGAGCTGCAGGATGGCTCTGTCCACCGCACCCTAAGCTGGCCCCGCTTGGTGCTGGCATTGGGGACCGTATGTTCTGGTCGTCTCTGCTCCTTTCTGCTGGTTCTTGTGCTTTTGCTGGCCTCCCACTCATAGATATCAGAGCCACAGGACGGCCCGGCAGAACCCCTGCGCTAGCCCTGCCGGGGACTGGTTTTGGTGCACATGCGACCGGTCATCGTGGTCCCCATGGGGCACCTCTGCTCTTCTCGAGGCAGCTTAGGCCTTCGATTGCCCCCACGTCTACAGAGCTGAGCACCTGCCGCCTCTCCGCTGGAAAGGTGACCAAATGCCACCAACTTAAGGCACCCACTGAAGGCTACGAACTGAAGGCCGGTTGCCCTGCCAACAAGATCGTGTCCTGCTTAGGAACAATCAATCAGGCTTTGAGTTCCCTCCACGCGCTGCCCTTCCATTTGTGACGTGGGAGTCCAGGAACTGACTCACAAAACCGCGGCCCCCAGCGACCCCGCCCCACCTTTCATTTATTCGTAGCTGGCAGCAACTTTCAGGTTTCCTCACTGTGAATTATGAATATGAATTATGATAAAATTACTGTATCCTAATGAACCTCATGCACTATCTGACAGCCAAAGTCCCCTCTTCCCCCTTGGCCTCTGAGTTTTTTTGAAACTAGAAAGAAGATACATTGCTGCAGGTGCTTTCAGAAGAAAACATTGCCACGACGTAAGGTTACTCTGTGATGTCAAGTCATATTTCATATGTCATACATATTCATATTTATATTCATAATTCAAAACGCACGTATTCAATCAAATTAACAGGACTAAAAAGGAAATTTTCTAAAATTTATACACTAAGTACATTATATTTTTCTAATGATCACTTTGATAGAGCAAACTTAGAATCTACGGTTTCAACAAATGAAGAGGCTTATGCAAGAGAAAATCACCACGTAACACAAGATTTTCAATGTGATCATCATTGTTACTTTTCACTAGCAATTATCCACTCAATAGATTGTGAACTGCTTTGTGACTATGGTGATTTATTTAAATTACTGATCCTTTGATTATCTCAAAAATATAAATAATACCAATTTTATAAACTTGTTCTAAAAATTAAATGAGAGAAAAACAATCCTCCTTCTCTATATATTGAAAACCTACAAAATTAGTTACATTGTGTCCAGATTTTTACACACTTACCTTATTGAAGCCTCATCACAACCCCGTCTTTTAAATTACAAGGATTATTCCCAGATTTTTAAACACTTAATTTATGCAAGTCTCATAACAATCCCATCTTTTATAGATGAGCAAACTGAGGCTCAGACGAGTTAAAAACACATTCACCATCAAATCATAATGAGTGATGGAACTGGGATTCAAATCCAGTTCTCTCTGACACCAAAGGTGGTGCAATGTAATGAAGACCAAGGTATATCCAGCACATGGAGGGATCAAAACATTTGGATACCCTTTCTCTACCCTCTTACATGTGAATCTCAATGGCTTTCACTGCCTCAGAACAATCCTAAACTCCCTCCCAGGTTGCCTTGCAGAGGATCCCTTCTTTTTGGGGACGATTAGGAATCCGCATTTTTGGACAACAGGCATCTATAAAGAGTTATGTTGATCAAGAAATAAAATTGCCTAGGCCATAAGTTACTGTGAATTGTCTAGCTTCTCTGTAAAAAATAAATGGGCTATTCTCTCTATTTTTTGTTATTCCACTATTGACAATAGCCTAGAATCAATCTAAGTGTCCAAGAAGACTTGATTTATCCCTAAGGATTACTAATGTTTTCACTGCGGTCATTGTGGAAGATTATGTTACCATTCTCCCATTATCTGGTCTTCCTACTGCAGTGGCCCTCTCTCCTAGAAGATTATACATTTCTGTCGTATTGAAGGAAGGGTCAGATTCAGACATGTCACCTGTTTGGCGAGTGAAATGCAGATAGAAGTGGCATGTGTAAATTGTAAGCAGAAAATTTCCTTTTACAAGGATCTGGGAGCCATCCCTATCAAGTGTAATCCTCCAGAAAGATAAAACCTTATTTCCCAGTCTCCATGAGACAGTAAGAGCCTAATCTTGCTCCAAATTGTAAAAATTACCTTATATAATAAAGATGAAAGAAAATTTATTTTCCCTTTGAGAAAAGATAGTTAGCAAAGACAGGTGGCCTATGATCGCCCCCTTACCCTCACTTTCAAAAACTCCACTGCCCTTTGTATCAGGGGAGCTGAGTTCAGACTAGGTCTGGCCTCTCTCCCATATTGCAATAGCTTGAATAATATCTTCCTTACTTATTTAACTTTTTCCAGTGCAATTTTTTCTTTGACTCTTTCCTCCCTCTCTAAAACTTACGTTGAAATTTTCGTAGGATTCAAGGCAGCGAATCTCGACCCTTGAATATATAAAGAACCTTTTAAGATTAAAAAACCCATGTTATCTTCCATAAGTTATTTCTTCAGACTATTGCCTTATTAAAAGTTTCTAGTTCTTATTTTTGCATTGAATAGGAGAATGATGATTTTTAAATAAGTTCCTACTCACTTATAATTTCTACTATCACGGTTTTATTGCTTTTCATGGCAATAGATTCCTCTCGTTCAACAAGAAGGCCAGAACAAGGAAGTACAGAAAAATCTCAATATATCTCACAAAGTTATTTAACATGGACAGTATTATTTAGTATCTTTAACATCCCTATAAAATTGATGCTATTAGTATCCCTCTTTAACAGGATATTAAAACTTACATACTGTAAATAACCAGCTGAAAGTCATATAGAATGGAAAATACAATAAGCATACAAAGAAGCAATGGCATTAGAAGTGGAGAAGGGTGAAGGATTAAAAGGCTAAACTTAGTTTGGTTAAGAGAAAAGAAAACTAGAAGGTGGCAAACTCTTGTTGGAAAGGGGAAGGATTTGGGCAGAGCAAGGTAGTGGAGTAGATCTCTCCAATAATCATACCCCTACGGACACATCTATATGAACAACTATCCACATATGAAATTAACTTTACAAGAGCTAATGAACCCTGAATACATGAGTGAGTCTATGAAGCCGCTTTGGACTGCAAAGAAGAGTAAAACCATGCTTGGACAGTAAGGGAAACAGTACTCTGTGACTGTGATACTCCTCTCCCAGGCCATAATGGTATTATATGCAGAAAGTCCTCCTGAACTCACAGTTCTTACACTGAATAAAGTGAGCAGAAGTTGAATATTTTTTCCACCATATTGAGTGCCTTCACAGTAGACTCACTCCTGCATCAGCCCGCAAGCAGCACCATGACTGTCAACAGAGCTGAACAACCAGAGGCATGCTAGGGACATAGAGAAGGGATTGGGTTAGCAATACTTACTATACGAAACTTAGCAGTGGCTAGCCATTCCTACCAGAGGAAACATTATACCAGACAGGTTGTTTATGGGCACCAAGCTGTGCGAAACATGATACACAGACTGTCCAGATTTGATGTCATGACTTGTTCTCCCCCCACAGACAGCAGCTTTCTGTGGGTCACTCATGGGCCCATCCAGTTACATTGCATCAGTGGTGAAGCCCCATTGCAAAACTTATGTCTAACCATTGCTTTGGCACCTCCTAATGCTAAAATGGAATATAATGGAAATCCACACAGAATTTCTAAACAAGCCCACCGAGAAACAGTCAAAAACAAACACAGACTGAGAAGATTGAAATAAATATTTAATTCATCAATGTGTAGACAGAGATGTACATCTACAAAAAATAAGAATAGCCTAGGAAAAACTGTCTCACCAAATGGAGAAAACAAGGTGTTTGGACCTAAAGACATGCAAATGAATGATGTGGCAGACAAAAAAATTCAAATAGCTGTTTAAAAAAAAATATATGTGCACTTCAACAAAGTACAGAGAAACAATATGGAAATTTTTGAGAAATTCCACAAAGAGTTTAAAATAATGGGAAAAAATCAAATGGAAATCCTGCAGGTGGAAAGTTCAGTAAACAAACTGAAAAATGAACTACAGGGCATCAAGAGCAGAACTGATCAAGTAGAAGAAAAAAAGCAGTGAGCTCAAAGACAGGCTCTTTGAAAACACACTGTCAGAGTAGAAAAGAGAAAAAAATGAGAAGAAACAAAGAAAACTTATGAGATCTATGGGACAGCATCAAAAAAACAAATCTACAGTGTTAAAGTGGAACTAAGAATGAAAAAGAGTTAGAAGCTTATTCAGAGAAATAACAGACAACTTTTTAAACTTGGAGAAGGATTAAGATGTTTAGGATGGCCAAAGCTCACTAATCTGATTTAATCTGAATAAGACAACCAAAAGACATATTATAATGAAACTTTTAAACGTCAAAAACAAAGAGTAGGTCCTGAAAGCACTAAGAAAAAGGAAGCATATAACACATAAGGGAATTCCAATGTGCCTGGCAGCAGACTTCTCAGCAGAAACAATACGGGCCAGGAGAGAGTAGGATAATAGAATCAAGGGCTGAAGAACAAAACTGTCAACCATGAATACAGTATCCAGCACAGCTCTCATTTAGAAATGAAGGAGAGGCTAAAACATTCTAAGACAAACAAAAGATGAAGGAATTCATTGTAACCACACCTGCCTTAAAAGAAATGTTAAAGAACAGTCTTCAAACTGAAAGAAAACGGCACTAATATGTAATACAGAAAATTGGAAGGTATAAATCTGCAGGTAAAAATAAATATTCAGACAAATTCAGGATGCTCTAATATAGTAATAATTGAATGTAAACCACTTACATGTTTTTAGTAAGAAGGTTAAAATACAAAACAAAAATAATAACAACTACAATAATTTGTTAAGTGATAAGTGATATAAAAGATATAAATTAAGACATCAAAAATGCAAAATGTGGGGGAGTAATTGAGTTAAGGAGCAAAGTGATTGCTTTTCCCCATTTCTTCTTATCAGAATTAAGTTGTTATCCATCCAAAATTACCTACTGAAACTATAAAATATTCTTCGAATGCCTTATAGTAACCAAAAAGCAAACATTTTTATTAGATACACTAAAAATAAAAGAACAAGAAACAGAAACACACAGAGAAAATCACTTAACTAAAAAGGAAGACAACAATGGGACAAAAAGGTACAAAAATTCTGATAGACAACAAGAAAACAGTATATGGCAGTACAAGTCCTTATCTATCAATAATTACCTTGAATGTAAATAGATTAAATTATCCAGTAAGAAGACAGAGAATGGGTAAATGGATTAAAAACAAGACCTAACTATATTCTTTCTACAAGAGACTCCCATCATCTGTAAATACACACATAAATTGAAAGTGACCAGATGGAAAAATATATTTTATGACAATGGTAATCAAAAGAATGCAGAAGTAGTTATATTTATATCAAATAAAATATACTTCAAGTAAAAAAACTGCAAACACAGAAAAACAAGGCCATTATGTAATAATAAAAGGGTCAGTACAACAAGAGAATACAATAATTGCAAATATATAATGCATTCAACATCAGAGAACCTAAATATATGAAGCAAACATTAATAGATCTAAAAGGAGAGACAAAAAACTGTACAATAATAGTAAGAAACGTCGACATACCATTTTCAGAAATGAACAGATCATTGAGAGAGAATATCAACAAAGAAACATTTAAACTGCACTCTAGATCAAAAGAATTTAACAGTTATTTACATAATATTTCATCCAACAATTGCATAATTCACTGTCTTTTCACCTGCATATGGAATATTGTCCATGATAGATATGTTAGACCACAAAACAAGTCTTAGCTAATCAAAAAATCAAATCATATCACGTGTTTTTTTTTTTTGACCATATGGAATAAAGCTAGAAATAAACAACAGGAGGACCTTCAGAAAGAGTGCAAATACTTAGAAATTAAACAACATATCCTTAAACAAAGAATAGGTCAACAGAAAGAAAATTTAATTTTAAAAATGTCCTAAGACACATAAAAATGAAATCAGAACATATGAAAACTTATGAAATACAGCAAAACAGTCCTTAGAGGGAAGTTTATAGCAATACATTTCTACATCAATAAATAAGAAAGATAATGAATAAACCATCTAACAATGTATTTCAAGGAACTATAAAATCAAGAACAAACTAAGACCCAAATTAGCAAAAGAATATAAATATCAGAGCACAAATATACAAAATGAAGACAAAAAATACAAATGACTAATTAAATGAAGGAATCTTTTTTGAAAAGGTAAAATTGACAAATATTTTGACAGACTAAGAAAAAAAGAGAAAATTCAAATAAAATCAGAGATGAAAAAGGATATACTATGGTAGACTCTAGAGAAATATGAGGAATCATGAGTAAGTACTACAAACAATTATACGCCAAAAAATTGAAAAACTTAGAAGAAATACGTATGCTCTGGACACATATAACCTATCAAAATTGAAGAAAGAAGAAATAGAAAATGTGAACACACCAATGACAAATAATGAGATTGAAGGAGCGATTTAGGCTCTCAGTCAAGGAAAATACACACAGTAGCTCACACCTATAATCTCACAGTTTAGGAGCCCAAGGCAGGAGAATCACTAGAGGCCAGGAGTTCAAGATTAGCCTGGGCAACACAAAGAGACTTCATCTCTAAAAATAAAAATAAAAATTATCCAGGTATAGTGCTGTGTATGTGTACTCAGGAGGCTGAGGCAGGTCAGCTATGACTGCACCACTGTATGCCAGCCTCAGTGATAGAGTGAGACCCTGTCTCTAAAAAAATAGAGGAAGAAAGAAAAGTCACGACTTGGTGGTTTTCACGACAAATTCTACAAAACATTTAAAAACTGTTTTGTAAAAGGCATCCAAATTGGAAAAAACAGTCAAATTGTCCCTCTTTGCAGATGACGTTATCATATATGTAAAAAACCCTAAATACGCCACTGAGAATCAGAAACAGTAAATGAATACAATAAGGTTTCAGCATACAACAGCAACATAAAAAATCAGTAACATCTCTATACACCAATAGCAGACTATCTGAAAAAGGAATCAAGAAAGTAATCCCACTTAAAATAGCTATTAAAAAAACAAAATACCTACAAGTAAATTAAGCCATGGAAAGATTAAAATTATTAAACATTGATAAAAGCAATTAAAAAATTAAAATAAACAGAAAGATATCCCTTGTTCATGGACTAGAAAAATTAATATTGTTGAAATAACCATACTACTGAAATCAATCTATAAATCCAATATAATCTCTATCAAATTTCCAATTTCATTCTTCACAGATATTAAAAAAATCTTAAAATCCAAGTGAAACTACAAAACATCCCAAATAGCCAAATAAATCTTAAGCAAAAAGAGCAATACTAGAGGTATTACACTATCTAATTTCAAAATATATTACAAAGCTATCTTAACTAAAACAGCATGGTATTGGCATAAAAACAGGCACATAGACCAGTGGAACAAAAATAGAGAGCCCAGGCATAAATCCACACATTTGCATGCAACTTATTTTTGAAAAAGTGCAAACATTCAATGGGGAACATACAGTCTTTTCAACAAATTGTGCTGGGAAAAGTGCATATCCACATACAAAAGAATGAAAGTAGACCCCTATCTCTCATCATACACAAAAATCAACTCAAAATAAATTAAATATTCAAATGTAAGACCCCAGACTATGAAACTGGTAGAAGAAAACATAGGTGAAATGTTATATGTCATTGGTCTGGTCAAGGACTTTTTAGAAAAGACACCAGAAGACATGAAAAACAAAAGCAAAAATAAACAAATGTGATTACACCAAATAAAAACTTCTGCACTGCATAGGAAACAATCACAAGAGTGAAGAGACAACCTACAAAATGGGAGAAAATATCTGCAAACTATTCACTTGATAAGGGGTTAATATCCCAAATTTATAGAAAACTCAAACAACTCAATAGCAAAAATGCAAATAATTGGATTAGAAAATAGTCAGGAGAGCTGAATAGACATTTCTCCACATTAGACAAAAAAATCACCAACAGGTATATGAAAAAATGCTCACCATCATTAATAATCAGAGAAATGTAAGTCAAATCCACAGTGAGATATTATCTCACCCTGCTTAGAATGCTTTTTATGAAAAAGTCAAAAATAACAAACGCTGGCAAGGATGTGAAGAAAGGGGAATGTTCATACACTGTTGGTGGAAATGTAAATTAGAGCAATTTTTATGGAAAACAATATAACTTCCAAAAACATTAAAAATAGACTTATCACATAATCCAGCAATCCCACTACTGGGTACATATTCAAAGACTATTAAGTCAGTATGTCAAAAAGATTTCTGGACTCTCATGATTATTACAGCACTATTCACAATAGCCTAGAATCAAACTAAGTGTCCATCAATGAATGAATGTAGAAATAAAATGTGGCATATATGCTGTATTTGGCCATTCTTGCATTGCTAAAAGAAATACCTGAGATTGGATAATTTATAAGAAAAGAGACATAATTGGCTCCTGATTCCATGGGCTGTACAGGGAGCATAGTGCCAACATCTGCTTGACTAGTCAGGAAGCTTGAGAACTCATTCAATATCATGAGGATAGCACCAAGCCATGAGGGATCCACCTTCATGACCCAAACACCCTCTACCAGGCCCCATCTCTAACAGTGGGTATTACAATATAACATGAGATATGGGTCAGGACAAATATCCAAACTATATCATATGCACATTTGGCCATAAAAAAGGGTAAAATCGTGTCACTTGTGACAACATGAATGAGCATAGAGGACATTGTGGTAAGTGAAATAAGCTGACCACGGTAAGACAAATATCACATGATCTCATTCATATGTTAAATCTAAAAACACTAATCTAACAGAGAGTAGAAGAGTGGTTACCAGACTGGGAAAGATAGGGAGAAGAGGTCTTAACAATATGTCATGTATCAAAATATCACATTGTACCCCATCAACATGTGAAATTATCATGTATCCACTTAATAAAAGAAAAGAAAAAAGAAAATGGAAGAGTCAAGATACTGGGGCACTGGAAGAGATAGAAGAGAAGGTGAGTTGGCAATCAGGAAGAGAGAGTCTGAAAGAGCAGGTCACAGAGTGGAACATTAAAGTTTATAACATTAGAAATCAATTTTTAAGTTGTTGAAAAGTTAAGTTTATAGTCACAAAAGTGACTAGCTCAATTGAAGTGAAAGTAAAAGTCAATGAAAGATTAAATTAGAAAATATATTGCTTGGCATTTAGTAGTTACTTCAGAAATATTAATAAATCTTAAGAAAATTAAGAACACCAAAGCATTCATAGTGAACCATTATCATAATACGAATTTATGTGGTAATATTTTATTCTTTCCCGTGAAGGGAGTAATTCAACAGTCTTGATTATAGGTTAGAAAATGATTTCTCCAGGTGTGAACCCACTGACTCATTCATTGTATTTGAATTTTTTGGGCAATTTGTTTCAGGAGAAAATGGAAAGATTTTAAGATGGAACAACGAAATTACCACTGAGTGTCTTTAATAGAAATCTCAGCCTTGTCTAGAATAACCTGGGTTATCTGTTTCTATGGGGTATCTGTGCCTTTTGTTTTCTTTGTTATTTGCAATTCTGTTAGTTGTAGATTACTGATAGTAATGCAAATATTCTTGTCTATAGACAGGCAAATGATTGATTTTTGTGGAAGTATAATTAATTTTCCTTTTTCCACCTTCCATCAAGAAGTCAGTTTTGAACCTATCAAGCAAATTTATTTCAGTGTTCCTTAGTGCCTAGATATGTGTCGCTCTTAATTTTCCATAAAACTCTATAACATCTTACTGGCTCCCTCATTAAATAAATGAGTTAAACAAAAATCTTAGACAAGTGTTCATTTTATATTTGTAAGTCATAATTTACCCTATTTTAAGCAATTTTCCTTTATCATTCCTAAAAATACAGATTCCTATGCCCCATGCTAGACATATTGAATCAAAATCTCAGGCCTAAGGCCCAAGAATTTACATTGTTAGTAAGCTTTTCAAGTGGTTTTTAGGCATACTAAATTGTATTAACCTTTACCATTCTAATTCTTTAAACTTGAATTATTGTATTTATAATTCCATCTTCATCAAAGTAAACTTTTGGTTAGCAAAAACGGTAGAAACTCCCTTATTCAATCAGATTGGGACCAGTAATAAAGAGATTAATCACAAATTTAAGTTAGATGGAGGAATCATAAGAAGTATTAGATGTAAGTCCTTAAAACTTAACTTTAATTTAAAAGACGTGTAAATAAATTTGCCAGAATTTTGATGACAAGGTCAAAGCCTTGCAAGGATTCAGAGTGGAGTTTCTTGTGGAAACTACGCCAATGATATGTTGTCATTGATTTCTTGTTCACTTTCTGTGAAGACAACTGGAGTAAAGCAATCTGAAATCCTAGATGACACAATTTTTCCCATTTGTTTCTAGTTGTCTTGCCAACAGTTAAGCTGTCAGCAACTGTTTGAGTTTCTCATTTTTCCAACAAATTTAGTTAATTTCTCAAAGAAACAACAATACTACTCTTGTTATACTCATTTTCTCAGTTTACATAATATTTATTTATTTATTTATTTTGAGACGGAGTCTCGCTCTGTCACCCAGGCTGGAGTGCAGTGGTACGATCTCTGCTCACTGCAAGCTCCGCCTCCCGGGTTCATGCCATTCTCCTGCCTCAGCCTCCCCAGTAGCTGGGAGTACAGGCACCCGCCACCATGCACAGCTAGTTTTTTTGTATTTTCAGTAGAGATGGTGTTTCACCGAGTTAGCCAGGATGGTCTCGGTCTCCTGACCTAGTGATCCGCCCGTCTCAGCCTCTCAACATAATATTTAATTAAATCACATAACTACAAGAAGAAGAACAAATGGCTTAAACATATTTAGGAATGAACACAGCTTCCTCTTAGAAACTATACAATTTCTGTGATGGAAGGAGAAACATACAGGCATTAAAAGTAGCTCAAAGGCTTTCAGTTTGCAGTAGACATCAGTCAATAAGTTGTACAGGGGTACCAGAAAGTGCTGATTGCAAATTAGTTAAGTGGATGTCAGTTAAGGCACTTAATTTGTAAAGCACTTAATTTGTAAGGCACTTAATTTGTATCTTAATTTGTAAAGTGAATGTTCTAAAACAGGGTTCACTTTTGTTATAAAGGACCAGATGATAAATATTTTAGGCTTTGCAAACCATACGGTCTCTATAGCAACCACTCAACTCTACCATTGTAGCAGGAAAGCACCATAGATTCTTGGATGCCCAAGAAAACTTTATTAAAACAGGCAGCTGGTCTGAGGGCCATGTATATATCTTGCTGTTTTCATACAATTTTCTAAGTTAGTAATTCCCGGCCTTTTTAACAATTAAGGATTACTTTTAATCCTCTCCTCTGATTTTATGTTTCAAAAGCCTTAAGAAAGACCCACAAAATATATTTATTTTGTAATTTTGGGGGGTTCTTATTTTACTAATATGTAATCAATGATATATAAAGGCTACCCACTAGGTCAGTAAGAAATAATCAACATTATTAACTCTAATGACTTAGTTCTGGATAGAAATAAAAAGTATTCAACTATATATATATATATATATATATAACTTAAAACCTGTATAGCTTTTTCTGGTGTAAGTATATAACTTTTCGAGATTTTTCAAGTATTAAATACAACTTTTGGGAATCCTCACACCTGGCTCCCTATCTCCCTATGATGACATTGAAGAATTCCTTAGGATTCTGGGAATCTTAAAACGAAAGTCACTGCTCTGTAGGAATGAATGAATGAATGAATAAGAAAGGGAAGGAAGAAGAAAGAGCATGTTTACTAAATGTAAATTAATCATCAAGGAACGTTTATTTTATTAATAAATTTGTCAACTTTAGGTTGCCAAATCTAACAAGATACCAACATGGCATTCATGGTGATCACACCTCTAGTCAAATTTTATTTTAGTTCATTGACTATAGTATTAATATCCTGAAATACTCAAAAATTCTGTCCTAATTCTGTGAATAATTCACTTATTAATCACCCTGTATACTACTTAATGAATGGAATGGTGCTTGGAATAAAGATAATCACAGGGCTAAAAGGGTTTTCTCTAGAGGCAGGTTATAGGATTTTTTTTGTGTGACTGGAATAAAACAAAATTAATCAATATTTTCTGCAACCAGTGGCTTTTGACTTAGTCGTCTATTAATATCTATCAATCACTATAACCTCAGTCCTATTTCCTCCATTCTTCTTTTTGCTATCATAAAAACTTGTCCATTTTTTTCCTGTTAGATCTATATGTTTCTCCTCTTTTCTTTTCATCAAAACAACTGGACATCAACTTAGTACAGATAGTGCAATTGAACCGAACCCTACAGAACTCACTCTTTCCATTTACATAACTTACATAACTGTCAAGCTGAAATCACTCTCAAATTTTTTTAATTCAAAATTTTAATTTCATTTAATCATATTTATTTATTCATTAATTATTTTGAAAATAATTTTAACTTGTATTTTACATTCAGGGGTACATGTGCCAGTTTCTTACATGGCTATATCTCATAATGCTGAGTTTTGGGGTACGAATGATCCCATCATCCAGATGCTGATTTGGTATGGTTTGACTCTGTGTACCCACCCAAATCTCATGTTGAATTATAATTCCCAATGTAGGGGGAATGACCTGGTGGGAGGTGATTAGCTCATGAGGGCAGATTTCCCCCTTGCTGTTCTTAGATGGTAAGTGAGTTCTCATGAGATCTGATGGGTTAAACATATGGCACATCCCCCCTGGCTCAGTTAGTCTCCTGCCACCATGGTAGAACATGCCTTGCTTCCCCCTTCACTTTCTGCCATGATTATAAGTTTCCTGAAGCCTCCCAGCAATGCTTCCTGTACTGCCTGTGGAACTGTGAGTCAGTTAAACCTCTTTTCTTTATAAATTATGCAGTCTCGGGTAGTTCTATATAGCAGTGTGAGAACAGATTAATACATGATCACGATACCCAATAGTTAGTTTGTCAAACCTTGCCTTCCTGCTTCTCCCCTCTAGTAGTCCCGGTGTTTGGAAGGTGGCCCCTATAAATCTCATGGAGAAATGTAATCCTCAGTGTTGGAGGTGGGGCCTGGTAGGAGGTGTTTGGGTCATGGGGGTGGATCTCTCATGGCCTGATATCGTCCTTGTGGTAGCGAATTCTTTCAAGATCTGGTTGTGTAAGGGTGTGTGGTACTAACCCCCACTCCCATTCTCTCTTGCTCCTGCTCTGGCCATGTGATGAGCCTAGTCCCTCTTCGCCTTCCATCATGAGCAAAAGTTCCCTGGAGACTCCACAGGCGTCAAGCAGATGCCGTCACCATGCTTCCTGCACAGCCTGCAGAGCTATGAGCCAATAAAATCTCTTTTCCTTATAAATTACCCAGTCTCAGGTATTTCTTCATAGCAATGCAAGAATGGCCTAATAATACTGTGTGGATGCACCACATTTTATTGATCCAATCCACTGTTGATGGGCAACTAGGCTGACTCCATGTCTTTGCTATTGTGAATAGTGCTGCGATGAACATGCAAGTGCATGTGTCTTTTTGGTAGAATAACTGACTTTCTTTGGGTCATATACCAGTAATGGAATTGTTGGCTTGAACGGTAATTCTATTTTAAATTCTTTGAGAAATTTCCAAACTGCTTTCAACAGTGGCTGAACTAATTTACATTCGCACCAATTATGTGTAAATGTTCCCTTTTCTCCACAGCCTCCCAAGATCTGTTGTTTTTCGATTTTTTAATAGTTGCTATTCTGACTGGGGTAGGATAGTATATCGTTTTGGTTTTGATTTGCATTTCTCTCATGATTACTGATGTTAAGCCTAATCATTGCCACCAGAAAACTGGGAAAATACAGTGTCGCTTGCCAAAATAAATTTTTACTTTAACTTAAAAATAATCAATTGAGTAGTATATGTCTTCCAGCAAAATTAAGAAGTAAATATTTAGAAATGTACAGTACCTTGCTGTTAAGTCTTTGCACAAGTATACCAATCGAACATAAAGGCCACCTTAAACTTTCATTTGAAATGAAAGACATTACCATTCAGGACATAGGCATGGGCAAGGACTTCATGTCTAAAACACCAAAAGCAATGGCAACAAAAGCCAAAATTGACAAATGGGATCTAATTAAACTAAAGAGCTTCTGCACAGTAAAGGAAACTACCATCAGAGTGAACAGGCAACCTACAAAATGGGAGAAAATTTTCACAACCTACTCATCTGACAAAGGGCTAATATCCAGAATCTACAATGAACTCCAACAAATTTACAAGAAAAAAACAAACAACTCCATCAAAAAGTGGGTGAAGGACATGAACAGACACTTCTCAAAAGAAGACATTTATGCAGCCAAAAAACACATGAAAAAATGCTCACCATCGCTGGCCATCAGAGAAATGCAAATCAAAACCACAATGAGATACCATCTCACACCAGTTAGAATGGCAATCACTCAAAAGTCAGGAAACAACAGGTGCTGGAGAGGATGTGGAGAAATAGGAACACTTTTACACTGTTGGTGGGACTGGAAACTAGTTCAACCCTTGTGGAAGTCAGTGTGGAGATTCCTCAGGGATCTAGAACTAGAAATTCCATTCGACCCAGCCATCCCATTACTGGGTATATACCCAAAGGACTATAAATCATGCTGCTATAAAGACACATGCACACGTATGTTTATTGCAGCATTATTCACGATAGCAAAGACTTGGAACCAACCCAAATGTCCAAGAATGATAGACTGGATTAAGAAAATGTGGCACATATACACCATGGAATACTATGCAGCCATAAAAAATGATGAGTTCATGTCCTTTGTAGGGACATGGATGAAACTGGAAATCATCATTCTCAGTAAACTATCGCAAGAACAAAAAACCAAACACCGTATATTCTCACTCATAGGTGGGAATTGAACAATGAGAACACTTGGACACAGGAAGGGGAACATCACACATCGGGGACTGTTGTGGGGTGGGGGGACGGGGGAGGGATAGCATTGGGAGATATATACCTAATGCTAGGTGACGAGTTAATGGGTGCAGTGCACCAGCATGGCACATGTATACATATGTAACTTACCTGCACATTGCTCACATGTAACATAAAACCTAAAGTATAATAATAATAATAATAAATTAAAAAAAAAGAAACGAAAGACAATTTTTAAGAGGTTAAGGGCTAGCAATTTGTTAAAGTCCTGAAGTTAAATTAGCTCAAGTAAATACAAAGACTTTCCTTTAATTAAAGTCTTTTAAATGAACACTTTAAAGCATAGTTGGTTTCTCCCTCAAATCTTGTCCAAAGCCACTGTTTACAACTCTGTATATCAAAGGTTTCAGACATGATTGTGAAGTTCCCTCAACTTACAATTTGTTATTTGCAACCTTAGATGGCTATCATTCTGGCTTTTCTACCTTTTAGCAACAATAAGCACATCCTTCCCATTTCTCCCCCACCCTGACTTACCCCTCTTTGCATTTAATACATAATTTTTCTCAGAGTGTTCTTACACATCTTTAACTGTAAATATGACAAAAGCACACAGCATAGTACATGTCCCACATATATAAATGTTGTATCTAGTCATACAATTTTCACTTAAAAAAATAAATATTTTATTTTCAAAAAGCAAAGACTCTAGGAATCTTTTCTAGCTGCCAGTCATAAAAACATAAATTCCTGGTTAGATTCCCAAGTATGCCTGACCCTAATAACCACTTGTGGTACTTGTCAAACACATGTATTCTGAGTCCCATCCATGATCTCCTGAATCAGAATCAGCAGGTGAGAGGCCTGGGAAAACACATTTTAAACAAACGTCCACAGTGATTACGATTAGTAAAACTTGAAAAAAATTTCACTAGGATCTTTATGACTGAATAACCTCACAAACATAGGAAAGTTACTGGAGAAAAATATGAGCAGAATTTCAGAATTCTGCCTTTGCTGAAAGTGTTTGTTCCCTCCTCCTCTACTCATCAAGACCTGACTGCTTATGTAACGCCCCCAAACCACCTACACCTGGAAGGAGTTGAAAATGATTTTAATGAAGAAAAGCTGATGTTTAATTTCAAAACTGATGGTGACAATAGAAGGGAGAAGCATGAATTTGTCTTGATTCTAACACAAAGCATTGTATTTGAGTCTACAAACGAAATTGGTTTCATTTTTATTTTTTGTAATTTTTCGCCAAACTCTACGCATATATAGAGGCTGGGCAAGAAAGAAAAAAATCCAGAAATATGACATATGCCATCCCTTATTTATTTTCCCATGCGACCAGCCAACAGCTTCTTCACCTAGTCCCTGCTTCAAGCTGACTTTCTGTCTACTTCTCTATCGGAAATGGAGCTTCCCTAAAGACTGCTTCAATGTCAGTTACCCAGAGGCCTTTTTTCCATCTTGTGCTCCTAAACTTCTATGATATTAAATATTACCCTTTCTAGAAATTCTCCTTAGCTTTGATTTTATAATTTTACTCTAACTCTGTTCATTCCTTCTTTTATAGCCTTTCTTTTCTCTATCCCTTTACTGCAGACATGTTTTAAGGCTTTGTTCTTGACCTTCTGATCTCTCCACACTCATTCCCTCAGAGCATGAGTCCATTTTCTTGGTGTCGGCCTTCCTGACTATCTGATTATTACCATCATATAACGATGTTGGTGATGAGCATAGCTAACATATCCTAGGCATTTTCCATATAGGTTATAATAAGCACCCTATATAATTCCTACCATTTAATTCTTCAACCCTAAATGATACTATTACTAACCACATTGTATGAGATGAGGAAACTGAGATTTTCATCAAAACCATGGAAAGCCAACGTGAGGAGCGCCTGTGTGTTTCCTTTGTTAATGCCTCTGGGCATCATGGCATGTGGATTGCCGTGGAATGGGGATTAGGAAGCACAGCACTCTGAAAACACCAGAAAATATGATAGCGGGTAAGGACGCTCATCTCTGCACATTGAGATGGTTTTGTTTCTGAGTCAAGTTTGAGATGAGCCAATCCTGAATCCATGGTGCCACCAGAGATCACGAATTTAATAAGATCTACGTGGATGCTTGGAACCCAACTGGTCTCTGTTTTCTACTTTAGGGAAAGAGCCACAGCTTGAGTGGGGTGGTTTTGGTGTCACATACGCTATCAATAATACCCACCGTTTTGGTGTCACATACGCGATTAATAATACCCCCCGCTGCAGAGGAATCACGGTGGAGTACTCCTCGTTTCATCCCATGCTCTTGTGATGGATCCCTCTCACCTGTTTACTGATTTCATTCAAATTCTTCAGCGACCACAGGACCCCGACTTGCCTTCTCTATACTGGATCCCATCACTGCTTTACAGGCCTGGCCTGCTCGCGGCTCCTCACACCAGCGCTGCACGGCTCCCTCCACGCCTCTGCCCTGTTTCCGCCAACAGACAGGACTAGCTTCCTCCATCTCTATCGGGCAAAAGCCTGCCCAGCTCTCAAGACCCTCCTCAGATGCTGCCTCTGTGATTAGGCTTCTTCCTGACCCCTGAGCCTGTAACACGCGCCACCATAACTCTCCACCTTAGCCCACTTTCCCACAGCACTCGCGACGTCCGCGGCCCTCAACATGGTGCTTCATTCTATTTTAGGGTATTTCCTGCTTGTTTCCTGCACACACAGTCGCGC
Source organism: Pongo abelii (assembly GCF_028885655.2). NCBI lineage: Eukaryota > Metazoa > Chordata > Mammalia > Primates > Hominidae > Pongo > Pongo abelii. The sequence goes on from NC_072007.2 coordinate 12,788,942, forward strand.
GAGGCACAGCCCCGAGTGACCCGCGCACAAGTGGCTCACGCTTCCAGAAGCGCCGCCGCGAGACAGCGAGGGTAACCTGAGCCGCTTCCCGCCCCCGCGGGGACCGTAGCCAGCCCGCATCTCTAGCGGGAGGCGGTTCCACAGCGCGCATGGCAGCCCCAAAACCATCAGCACCGGCGCCTGGGGCGGGCTTTCCCCACCTCTGGGAGGCATGAATCCTCAGGGGCTCCTCGAGAGGGCGCCAGGGAGCAGATGCGTGCGGACACCTTTCAGCCCTCTGCAGCCGCTGTAGCTCCCCTCCCCCCCCCCTCCACGCCAGAAATCCGGAAGTGGAAATGTCAGCCATTCAGCGTTTGGGTGAAGACGAAAGGAGGTTCTGGACAGACGTACGCTTTCAGGGAGTGTTTACTTCACTTCCACTTCTGTTCCTCCCCGCCCTGGTGCTGCTCCGGGTCACATTCTCGTCCTGGGCCAGCTTCAGCCTCTCTGCGCAGAAGTCTCCCGGAGCCATGGCTGAGTACTCTTATGTGAAGTCTACCAAGCTTGTGCTCAAGGGAACCAAGGCGAAGAGGTGGGTCCTGCAGCTCCGGCGGGAGCCTCCTCAGTTCTTTTCGGATGCACTCCATCCCCGCGAATCCGGTGGAAGCCGTGGTCTGGAGAGCCGGCTTCGTGGCCTCCCAGGCTTCGCCCTGACCCTTTCTGGGCTGGACGGAGGCCAGATCGCAGTTCCTGGCGCCTGTGCAGACAGGTGCAGCCTCCCGCGCAGACGACCCTGGAAACAGGATAGATGGTCGGGTGATCCGTGGACCTGTACCCATGAGTTTCGGTCCCCTGAGGCATCTCTCCAGGCCTCTGCCTGTTGGGTCTGTATTAGTCTGATCTTGTACTTCATGATAATAACTTCCTTTATTAGGGATTATTCTTTTCTCCATTGTCTCTTCTTGGAAAAATTATTGATTAATTTTTTCTAAGCTAATATGTAGAGTGAAACCAGGATGAATCACCCAGTGGTTGAGGTGTATATGGGCTTTGATAGGGATATGGGATGGAACCTGCATTCTGTCATTTACTAATTTTGTAATTTGTGGCAAATTGCTTAATATGTCTGAACTTTCATTTACTCATTAAGAGATCAAGTATCTTTGTACCTCCGTTTACACATTTATACTTTCAGACCATTTTTTATACCTTTAGAAGACTGTGAAGATTAAATGAGAGAACATACATGCAGTAAATAAATTGAGCCAAATGTGAGGAGGAGGTCGTAGTGGTAATTTATTAGCTCTTTAGGAGAAAAGTACCTGTGCATTCATATCCCCGCTTCTTTTTTAACTGGCAGATTTGCCTGAGGTTGACTGTACATACAAATATTGAGCATTTCCTCCTGGCCTCCGTGATAAATAGAGGTTTTGATATTGGTAGGCGAGATGGAAAGAAAGTATCAAGGAGTGAGCTGAAGCCACTGCCCTTGAGAGCCCTTTCAAGGAGTCTGGCCTCATGAAGATGCCAGAACAAATGCAGGTATATCCCGAATGAATGTTAGATTTTTACTCTGTGAATTTCCGGTGAGGAATGGTGAGTTATCTTCTGAAAACTTTATGATGAAAATGCAGGCAAGAGTGTCTTAAGAATATCGTAATAATCATAATTAATGCTTATATGGCACTTTCAATGTGCCAAGAAATTGTTGTAGGCACTTTGCACATTAACTTTTTTCAAATCGCTCTTGGGTTTTTATTTTTTATTGCGATGTAATTCATAATTATAAAATTCACCCTTTTGTACAGTCAGTGGCTTTTAGTATATATTCAAGAGGTTCACCACTGTCTAGTTGATCAGCATTTTCATCATCTCAGAAGGAAATCTCTTCCTACCCATTAAAGCAGTCACATCCCATCCTCCCCCTCTCCTAGACCTTGGCAACCACTAGTCTGCTATCTATGTGAAATTGCCTATTCTGAATATTTCCTAAGAAATCATGCAACATGTGGTCTTTTGTATCTGGCGTCTTTCACTTATAACATTCTTCAGGTTCATCATTGTTGTAGCGCTTGTTCCTTTTTATGGCTGCGTAGTATTCCATTGTATGGATGTAACATTTTGTTCATCCATTCATCAGTTAATGAACATTTAGGTTGTTTCCCCTTTTTGACTATTGTGAATAATGCTAGTGTGAATGTTCTTACATAAGTATTTTTGTGGGTGTATGTTTTCATTTCCCTTTGGTATACATACTTAAGAGTAAAATTGCTGGGTCATATGGTAACCCTTTAACTTTTTGAGGAATCACAAACTGTTTCCTGTAGATGCTGCATCATTTTACATTTCCACCAGCAATGTGTGAAGATACATATTATCTCTTAATCCTCACAATAGCCTTAAGAGTTAAGTTATTATCCTAATTTTTTAAGTGGGGAAACTGACTCACAGAGAGATTCGGTACCTTTTCCAAAAATTACAGAGCTAAGAAGTGACAGAATCAGGATTTAAAATCTGGCAGTGTGACTCTACAATCTGCTTTGAACTTTAACATAATATGTACAAAGCATGAAGCCAATTCTCAGTACTGTATTTAAGAGGGCATAGCAATGTAAGTCTCCTTAAATCAATAATTTATAAATGAAACAGCTTAAAGACTTCCAAGTTTCAATCTTATGATATTTATTTATCACACAAATCAATATACCTGAACTCATCTATATAAATTATGTCCTGTAGTAAGAAGAAAAAGAGCAAAGATAAGAAGAGAAAAAGAGAAGAAGATGAAGAAACCCAGCTTGATATGTTGGTGAGTCAGTTTTCAGTGTTTTATTCTGAAAAAAGTTAACATTTCTTGAGATCTCATTGAAAATATTTTCCTAGATAGAAATTTATGATGTATTCATATTTGTCTTAAAGTGCTTAAATATTACCTACAGTTGCAAATTGCATTTATTCTTTAGCACAGTAGATGCTACTGATACCTTTACTTCATTGTCAGAACAGAGCATGCGAGAGAAGAATTACAACTCTCTGACTTACTAGGCACCATTAGACTGCTTAATAGCTGCAGATTCTGATACATAATTTTAAAGACTTAATGTAAATGTTATTCAACCAAATATATTTTACAAGTTATTTTCTTTGAATATATATACATTTTAGTTGTAGAAGTCAGTTGCCTCTTAAACAAAGTATCTTCACAGGAAAAGTCATTATTTTGTGAACTCTGAAATGAATGAAAATTTTAAATACAATACCAGGGTAGCCTGTAAATGATACTAGAAATAAACTGACCCAAACACACTTAACCATCCTGTTTTCCATTTAGCTGTTTCCATACTTTTTTTTCTCTCTCTTAAAACTTGGCAAGTTGTATTTTGAAACTTCATAAATTATGGGAGCTTTAAAAATATATAAAATATGGAATGGTATAAAGCTAATGTTCTGGAAGAATCATTGCTTTTGAAATTGCAAATCAACAATTCTAAAATTAAGGTAAATATCTAGGGTGGATATGTAGATGTGGAATTGCTGTGTCAAAGGATAGGTGAATGTTTATATAAGAAATTGCCAAAAATTTTCTAAAGTAGTTGTGCTATTTTAGCCTCCCACCAAGAATGAATTAGTTCTCCACTTACATCCTTGCCAAGAGTTGATGGTGTTATCAGTCTTTTCTCCCAGTCTGAGTTTTACATTTTCAGTTTCTTAATGGTGGTTTTTGGATGGACAGCTTTTTTTTTTTTTTTTTTTTTGAGATGGTGTCTCGCTCTGTCACCCAGACTGGAGGGCAGTGGCGCGATCTCGGTTCACTGCAAGCTCCACCTCCCAGGTTCACACCATTCTCCTGCCTCAGCCTCCCAAGTAGCTGGTACTACAGGCGCCTGCCACCACGCCCAGCTAATTTTTTGTGTTTTTAGTAGTGACAGGGTTTCACCATGTTAGCCAGGATGGTCAGAAGCTTTTAATTTTTATAAAGCTTAGTTTATTTTTTTTATTTTATGGTTACTGCCTTATCTCTTTGATCTAAGAGATCTTTGCTTACCCCAAAGTCAGGAAAATATTCTACATTGCCTTTTAGAGGCATCACAGTTTTAGTTTTTACATTAAATCTGTCATTAATCTCAAATTAATTTTTGGCATGGTGTGAGTTTGGTTTCAAGATTTACTTTTTTTTTTTTTAAACATCTTGATAGCCATTTGTGCCAGCACCACTGATGTTTCCTTTTTCCATTAATCCAGTTTCATATCTTCATAAAAAGTCAATTAACTTTCTATGTATTGGTCTATTTCTGGACTCTGTTTTATCGATTGTCTGTTTTTCTTTTGGTATATTTCTCTTGATTGCTATAATTTCATGAAGTCTTGAGATCAGGTAGTGTGTGTACTCCAACTTTGTACTTACTATTAGTTTATTAATTTCTACCGTGAAGCCTGTTGGATTTTCTCGGAGAATTGTATTGAGTCCAGATCATTTGGGGGAGAATCAACATCTTAATATTGAGCCTCAATATTTCATAATTTTCAATGTAGCAGTCTTGCATGCCTGTTTAAAACTTTATTCTTAACTATTTTATAATTTTACACTACTGTCAATAGAAGTTCTGAATTTGATTTTCCAGTTGTTTGCTGTCAGTATATAGATATACAGTTGATTTTGGATAGTGACTTTTTAGTCTGATAAGTCTGTTTCCCTTATTACTTCTAGTGGTTTGTTTATATAGGAAACGAAGGAATTTGCAATTATGTTTCCTGTGACTATCGTTTTACTTCTTTTTTTTTAATCCTTATGTCTTGTCTTGCTTTTTATTGGTTTATTATACTGTCCAGGACTTCTATAGTGTTGAACAGAAGTCATGAGAATGGGCATAATTGCATTGTTTCCAAGCTTAGGCAGAAAGCTTTCAGTAGTCCACCATATGGTATGATGTCTGCAGGATCTGCAGAGAAAACCTTTATCAAAATGAGGACATTCCTTTTAAACTTTGTTTCTTGGGAGTTTTTATCATAACGATGGTTAATGCTGTCAAATGTGTCTTTCTGTATCTGTTGAGATGATTATACAACTTTCTTCATTCTGCCAATGAATTACATTGGTTTCATTTTCAACTTTTAAACTAACTTTACATCCCTGAGATAAACCCCACCTGGTTGTGGTGCGTTGTCCTTTGGGATATTGCTAGAGTTGATTTCTAGGTGTTTTTTTTTTTTTTTTTAAGATTTTTATATTGGTGTTGATGGGAGATATTGGACTTTTGTATCCTTTTCTTGTAATGTCTTTATTTGATTTTGGTGTCAAGGTGATATTGGGTGTCAGAAAATTAGATGGGAAGTGCTGTCTCCTTCCCCGTTTTTGGAAATAGCTGTGTAAGATGGGTATAATTTCTTCTTTACATGTTTGACAGGATTTACCAGTGAAGTCATCTGAACCTAGAGGGTTTTGTTTGGTTTGGTTTTAATTTTTTGTGGGAGAATTAAGATTTTTTAAGAGATATTTTCAGATTTTTCGGTTGTCAGTTTTGATAATTTGTGTCTTTTAGGAAAATTTCATTTCATCCAAGTTGTTGGATTTATTGGCATAAAATTGTTCAAAATATTCCTTTAATATCCTTTTAATGTCTGTAGAATCTAATCTGTATTGCAGTCTCTTCATATTGGTAATTTGTGTTTTTTCTATTTTTTCCTGGATCAGTCAGTCTAGCTGGAGGTTTATCAATTCTTTATAAGATCACTTATTTTAGATAATTAATGATCTTTTAGTACAGGGGTATTCAATCTTTTAGCTTCCCTGGGCCACAATGGAAGGAGAAGAATTGTCTTGGGCCACACATAGAATACACTAATGATAAGCTGATGAGCCAAAAAAAAAAAAAGGAAAAAAATCTCATCATGTTTCAAGAAAGTTTATGAATTTGTGTTGGGCTGCATTCAAAGCTGGCCTGGGCCACATGCAGCCCTCAGGTTGGACAAGCCTGTTTCAGTGTTACTTATTTTCTCTTTTTATCATTTTCTATTTCATTTATTTTCAGTCTTTTTTTCCTCCCTTTAACTAATTTTCAGTTTACATCGCTCTTGTTTTATTGCTTCTTAAGAAGGGAGTTAGATCTCTTCATTCCATGTTAATTTTAGTTATAGTCAACACATTTTGTTTCATTTTGATTCCATTCAAAATATCTCCAAGTTTTCCTTGTGATTTTTCTTTTCATGGACACTTGAGTTATTTAGAAATGTATTGTTTTTAATTTCTACTACATAGAGATATTGTAGGTATGTTATTGTTGCTGATTTCTAATTCATTTATAGTATAGTTGGAGAACATACTTTCCTAGTGAATTTCCGTGTACACTTGAAAAGAATGTGTATTCTGCAGATGTTGGTTCAGGGTTTTTTTAATTTTAATTTTTATTTTTTTTTGGAGATGAAGTCGTGCTCTGTTGCCCAGCAGGCTGGAGTGCAGTGGCACGATCTTGGCTCACTGCAGCCTCTGCCTCCCAGGTTCAAGTGATTCTCCTGCCTCAGCCTCCGGAGGAGCTGGAATTACAGACACCTGCCACCATGCCTGGCTAATTTTTTTATATTTTTAATAGAGGTGGCATTTCACCAAGTTGGCCAAGCTGGTCTCAAACTCCTGACCTCAGGCGATCCACCCGCATCAGCCTCCCAAATTGCTGGGATTACTGACGTGAGCCGTGTCACCCGGTGATTCAGTGTTCTTTAGATGTCAGTTAGATCAACTGGTGGAGCTTGTGACTATGCACATCTTCTGTGTTCTTACTGATTTTTTACTCATCCTACAATGTATTGAGAGTTATGTTAAAATCTCCAACTGTAATTCTAGATCTGTCTACTTAAGCAGTTTTTGCTTAAAGTATTTTGAAGCTGTCATGTGTACTCATTTAGGATTGTTAAGTCTTCCTTATAAATTCAGTCTTTCATTTTCATAACATTTTAACCTTTATTTCTGTTAAATGTCTTGATGCCTAGTGAAATTATTTGACCAAACTTTTGCTCCTGTCAAGCCTGGGCCTTTGTTAGTTTGTGCTTATTTATTAGGTTTTTGCCTGTAGACTTAGACAGTGACTCTTACTCTAGGAAAGGTTCATCCTCACGGGCCTCAGCCACATGTTCTAGGTATATTTGATGAGTTCTCTCCACTCTGCTATGTCCCAAATTTGTGTGATCTCTGGCATCTCCAGTCAGCCCTCAGAAGTGCCAGCCACTCTGCAGAGGCCTTGTGGAGCCTGCCTGCTGTAAGCACTCCCCCCAGCCCTTGGCCCCAGACCTGCGGAGAACTTTTGCATACTCTTTTGAGGCCTCACCTGTATGTAGTTCCCTCTTCTCCAGTACCTTATTCTATAAACTTCAAACATGTTAGTACTGCAAGACTCAGCTTAGTGACAGTGACATTGCCTCATTTTTGGAGGTCTCTACCTCTCTCTGTGTGGTCAAGAAACTGCCATTGGGCAGAAAACAGAAGTGTGTGTGAGATTTGCCTCCTGTGTTTTCCTGTTCTCAAATATCACAGTCCTGTTCTGCCTGTGTTCCAATCCCTGAAAACAGTTTTCTCAAATATTCTATCCAGTTTCAGTTTTCTTGGTCATGGTGGGAGGGCAAGTCCATCTTGGCTGGAAGAGGAAGTCTTTCTTCGTCTTTTTCTCTTTGTCCTTCTACCTTCTTTGGCAATGTGGATTTTCTAAACTTGCCGTATAAGTAAGCATGTGCCTATTTGTGAAGGGAAAGAAAAAACCCTTTAATTTTTTAAAGCTGTTCTGTTGGTTGCTCACAAGGATCTGAAGGGATTGGTAAATAGGATGAAAGAAATTCTGTCTTTCAAATGGAGAATACCATGTGTGACATTAATAAAAATGAGCATGTCTGTAAGCAAGTAGTTTCACTGAGCTCTGCTAGATTCAGAAGCAATTGAACTTACAACATCGTAGTTTGCAAAACACAGATTTGATTTACCCAGGAACTATAGTTAAGTAAGATATGGGTTAATAGAAGGTCTGTGAAGGGTACTTAGACTACAGTAAGATTGGGGAAGAAAATTCCATTTCCAAATCTAAGCTATATCATTCCTTTGTGCCAAGCACATAATGAAGGCAGATATTTAAGAGGGCCCTTAGCACAGAAGCACTGGGTTAGTCAGAAGGCGAGGTGAGCTGTCACACAGCCTTGATGCTAGAATTAGGGTGCCCTGGTAGTATCTTATCAGCCATGACACTGGTGCATGGGGACTTTTTTTGTTTGAGACAGGCTCTTGCTTTGTTGCTCAGGCTGGAGTGCAGTGACATGATCATGACTCAGTGCACGCTCGACCTCGTGGGCTCAAGCAATCCTCTCACATCGGACTCCCGAGTAGCTGGGACCACAGTCTTGTACCACCATACGCAGCTAATTTCTTAATTTTTTTGTAGAGATGGGGGTCTCCTTTTGTTACCTAGGCTGATTTTGAACTCCTGGGCTTAAGTGATTCTCCTGCTTCCTCCTCTCAAAGTGCTGGAATACAGGCATGCCAGACATATGTAAACATTCTAAACTATATGAAAATATGTGAAAAGCTTTGTTATGCATTGTGAGACAACACAGCGGGAATATTTCACCATCTTCCTCAGGTTTAAAAGGAAATAACTTTAAGCATTTGTCTAAATAGCAAGTAATGTTTCACAGTGGATTCTCTTAAATTAAGCTTGAGCGTCTGCAGCATATACACAGCTTGAGCTGTAACCTGACGTAGAGACAGGCAACTTCAGTGCCCACTGTTCTTAGGATCCACTGCTTTTTCACAGCTAAAACACCCAAGTGGCACTGTTAAGTATTATGTTACTTTAGTCGTTAAACATATAAGCATACCTCCAAAGGTTGAATGTAGGCCACTTGCAGAAAGTAAGCAGAATGCTCATATTTAATTCTTGATGATACTGTGTTTAGCTTTCTTATTCTTTGAAATGCCATTGAGAAAAAATACTGGCATCTACACAAAGTAATTTCTTTTTCAGTTGACAATATTATTAGTAATGTTATTGTATCATTTCCCTACTTGGACAGAGTGTGAAAATTTTGAGGAGCTTTTCTGCCAGAAATTTCTTCATTTGCAAAACATTAATGAGATATTATATTTAAATGATTTTATTTAATAATAAGTGTACTTGGTGAACGTGGCATAGAACATACAAAATAAAACTAATTTTAAATTATTAACTATTACATTTATAAGAAAGACTTGCTAATCATACCACTGTTCATAATGATTCTGAATAAAGCATTATTTTTTTTACTGAAAACAATTGTAGCTATAACTCAATCATCTAAATTGTCATTAGTTTTATTGCTTTCTAATCCTCTTTAGCTGAAACTTTAATTTTGATTAATTTTCTTTTTCTGCATTGGTTTTGTGTGTGTGTGGAGGTAAAATATACAGAATATAGAACTTGCCAGTTTTTCTATTTTTACGTGTACACTTCAGTGGAATTTAAGTACGTGTACCATTTTACCTTAACACCAGCATTGCACAGGGTTTCAGTTTCTCCACATCCTGCCCAACATTTGTTTTTCTGGTTTTCTTGGTTTCTGTTTTTTGTTGTTTTGATAATAGCATTCTAATGGGTGTGAAGTGGTATTGCATTATGGTTTTGATTTATATTTCCCTAGTGACTAGTGATGTTGAGCGTCTTTTCGAGTGCTTATTGGCCATTTGTATATCATCTTTGGAGCAATGTCCGTGTATATGCTTTGCCCAGTTTTGAATTGTGGTATTTGTCTTTTTGGAGTTCTCTTTATAGTCTGGATATTAATTCCTTATAATGTATGTAGTTTACAAATATTTTCTCCATTCTCTGGGTTGCCTTTTACTCTGTTGACAGTGGTTCTTGATGCACGAAAGTTTTTAATTCTGATGAAGTCCAGTTTGTCTATGTTTTCTTTTGTTGCCTGTGCCTTTGATGTTCTAAATAAGAAATCATTGCCAAATTCATTGTCGTGAAGCTTTTACCATTTTCTTCTAAAAGTTTTCTAACTTTAGCTCTTACATTTAGGTCTTTGCTCTATTTTAAGTTACTTTTTGTATTTGGTGTTAGATAAGGGTCCAACTTCATTTTAGCTACAATTTTATGTATTTTAAACTTGATTATGAAAAGCATGAAGTGTTTAGTTGAATAGAAAATTTTGTGCAGTGGAATTAACTGAATCTTTAAAACCTTTTTATTATGGAAATATTTAAACTAATCCACACATAGAAGAATATAATGAGTCCCCCATGTGCCCAGACCCCAGCATTAATTATCAATATTTTGCCAATCTCGTTTCATTTACATACACACCCCCACACACGTTTTTTCCTAGAAAATTTTAAGTAAAATCACAGATATTATGTCATTTTACCCATAATTACATAAATGTACATTTCTTAACGTGGTATGTCTTTCTCTCATCACCTGTTTTGTTCTTTACTTTTATACGTTATACTATGTCATTATCAGACCTTGTAAAATTAATGAGAATTCCTTAATATGTCATATCCAGTTAATGATTGACTCATTTCTACTCCTGTTGAAGTACAATTTAGGAGGAGGTTTGAGGATATTTTTTAACATTAAGATATAAACTTTTATAACAACTGGTAAAATAATTGTTGCTAGAGTCTAACATTTCTATTGGTAAATTGGAAATTAGTATACATAGACATAGATTCTGCTCATTTTGCTTTCAATCTAAAATCATAGTTAAGATTACTGGCTGGGTGCGGTGGCTCACACCTGTAATCCCAGCACTTTGGGAGGCAGTGGTGGGTGGATCACGAGGTCAGGAGTTCTAGACCAGCCTGGCCAATGTGGTGAAACTCCGTCTCTACTAAAAATACAAAAAAAAACTATTCGGGCATGGTGGCAGGCTCTTGTAACCCCAGCTACTCGCGAAGCTGAGATAGAGAATTGTTTGAACCCAGGAGGCGGAGGTTGCAGTGAGCCAAGATCACGTCACTGCACTCCTGCCTGGGTGACAGAGTGAGACTCCGTCTCAAAAAAAAAAAAAAATTACTATGCTAGAAAGTCTTCCTGTAGAGGCATTTTTAAGAAGCATTATGATAGGCACTGCCTCTGGAAAGCAGGCGTGAATAGATGCCTGAGATCTATCATGAGAGAGACCATTCTTCATATATCAATTTTTACCTTCACATGTTGCCTTTTGTTTTGTTTTGGTCTTTTTTTGAGAGAGGACCTTGCTCTGTCCCTCAGGCAAGAGTGCAGTGGTGTGACCATAGCTCATTATAACCTTGAAATCCTGGGCTCAAGTGATCCTCTTTCCCAGCTCCCCGAGTAGCGATAACAGGCATACACCCCCATGCCTGGCTCTATGTTGCTATTTTGTATTTTAAAAACCTAATCCTGACTGTGCTGGTAGTCGCATGAATCTGTGCACATACATGCAAACAAGTACATGTAAAACTAGTGAAATCTGAATAAGCTTCATGGATTATATCAATGTCAGTTTCCTGATTCTAACAATGTATGATACTTATGCAAGATGTCATCATTGAGACAAAGCGAGTAAAGGATATGTGAGATCTTCATAGTATTTCTTATGACTGCAAAATAAAAAGATTTTAAAACTAAGTTATAATAACAAAGAACTCTGTGTCAAAACTAAAATATAAAGTTGAAATATCAATTTTATTTTTTAGGAATCTGGTGGACAGTAACAAACTTTGGTGAAATTTCAGGAACCCTAGCCATTGAAATGGATGAGGGAACCTATATAAAAGCACTCGACAATGGTCTTTTTACCCTGGGAGCTCCACACAAAGAAGGTTTGTGTCTGGAAGGGAAGATCCTGCCGCAAGTGTAGATTTTAGGACATTCATTCACTTAGGCCAAACTCTAACTAGTCTCAAATGTTTTTCAAAGGAATGGAACCATTGCTTTTGATTCTTCCATTTTTTTTAATTCCTTAATATTTACCAGCCATTGGCAAGTCCCTCTTTCTAATATAAGTGTTTGAAAACATTCCGTATAGTTCCAGAAGAATATCTTTGGAAATCAAAACAATATGAATAATTAATATAGTAAGTGGAAAGAAAAAAGAAAATCTATTTGTGTCAAATATGTTTGAATTTCTTTTTTATTCAGACCTATTACCAAAACTAACCTGCGTGCATTTAACAATTTGAAGTTTCCTCATTTTCTTTAGCCCATTAGAGGAAGCACTAATGAGATACGAAGTAATTAGAAGATAAAAAGCAGTACCATTTGGTCAGCAAGGCCATTCATTGAATAAATGAAATCATTTAGCTTTTTTAAATAAGTGCTTATTTATGACTGTATTTTAAAACGTAAAGAGAAGCTATCTCAAAAGTTATTAAATAAGCATTATATCACCCTGTCTTACTCAGTGTATAAAATTAGCACTGTAGTTAAAAGAAGGTAAAATAGATCTTGATTCCAAAGATACAGTATTACAGTGACTTCAGTATATCTGAATATTCTTACATTTAATTGCAGAAGAAAATAGCCACTTTTTTAAAGAAAATAATGTCTTTATATTTATAGCAAATGTCAAATTTATTTTCAAATGTTTTTTCTCCAATAGTTGATGAGGGCCCTAGTCCTCCAGAGCAGTTTACGGCTGTCAAATTATCTGATTCCAGGTGAGCTTATGTTGTAATATAATTAGTAAGCAGTTATTTTAAAAATTTAATTTTATTCATTAAAAATTTTAGTATCTGTCTTAAGCCCATGGTAATTTTGATATAAAAAATGAAATAGCTTTTTTGAAAAGTAGATTTTATGATCTACTTTTAGTGGATTTCCTATCAATATATAATGCTAGGCTGGAAAAAAGATATGTAAGTTAAAAAATGAAGATTAGTAATTTCTCACACCAAATAAGATAGATTAAAAAAAATCAAATAGTACAAAACCTGGTTCACTGTTGCTATGATATTTAAACTCACTGTTTGGAAGTCTAAAGACAAACAGGAAGACTCAAAAAAAGAATATTGTTGAAACCAGCAGAGAATGTTACAGCATCATAACGACAGAAAGAATATTTTTACTCACTATTTTTACAGTATTTTATAAAGTAGCCATTTTATTCTCACCTTGTGCAGAAGTATAGAATGATTCTTTGGATAAAAGATACTGAAAGTGAATTTACATATTTTAGTAATTGGTTACATCAACATGATAATGATTTCTGTTATATAATCATTAACGTATAAAGGAGTAAAAGTTAATTCTGGCATCCAAGGAGATTCTTGGTAAGGTAAAAGTAATCATAATTTTTAAAAATCACATTAAGATGATTATTTCTATACTTTCTTTGAAAGTCTGATGAGTAGGGTGAAAGACAAAGAATAAAAGCAGAGGAAGAAAAAATTCAATAGTTTTAAACTGCTTTAAAATTATAAACAAAAGAGGATTATAAAGAAAATTAACTGACAAATGAGGAAAATATTTGCAACAATCTTAATAGGCAGTGAGTTCTTACTCTTCACATGTATCTTGTATAGAATTCATAGCACTGAAGACCCCAGTAGAAAAACTGCAAACAATCAGATCTGAATAGAAAAATGGGCAAGGGACATTACCAGATAATCTAAAAACTAAAAAGGAAAGGAAAAAAAAAAACAGTTGTTATTCTAGTTAACTACTAAAATGCAAATTAATAGAATACTGCTTTTTCCATATCAGGTTTTCAAGTATTTTTTTGGAGTCATAATATTTAAAAAAAAATCCATGATACAAAACATACTGTGGTAATTTGGGGTAAGAATGTAAATGGAAGCAACATTTTCTGGAAAACAGTTTGATGACATAAAGTTTTAGTAATTTATTATTGAAGTTTATAACTAAAGAGATATAATTGAAGAATGATGAATTTTGAAAATATTTTTTATGTAATATATAACGTATAATGTTTATATTAAAAAAGCAAAATATAAAACTAAATTTAAAACTGCACTGTCCAATATGGCAACAACTAGTCACATGTAGCTTTTTTTTTTTTTTGGAAGGCACAGAGTCTCACTCTGTCACCCAGGCTGGAGGGCAGTGGTGTGATCATAGCTCACTATAACCTAAAATTTCTGGGCTCAAGCACTCCTCCTGCCTCAGCCTCCTAAGTAGCTGGTATTACATGTGCACACCACCATGCCCAGCTAACTTTTTAAATTTTGTGTAGAGATGGGGTCTCACTATGTTGTCAAGGCTGATCTTGAACTTCTTGCCTCAAGCAATTTTCCCATTGCCTTCCCAAAGCACAGAGATTACAGGAGTATGTCACCACTCAGCCACATGCATCTTTTGAACACTTGGAATATGTCCAGTCTGAAGTTTTAGATATGTACACAATCACACACATACACATATCATGTTTTGATGTCCTATAATTAATTTTCTCTCAGTTTTTAACTTTCATCTATCTTATTAATGTACACAATTGCCCTGAAATCTGGCTATGAAAAATATCTTGGTATAAATTCAGATGAACTTGTTGAGCGTTCAGATGCAATTGGAACAAGAGAACAATGGGAACCAGTCTTTCAAAATGTAAGTGCTGTTATGGTTTATAAAAACTTCCTGTTAGTTTAACAGAAAGTCTGTAACAGTCAATCATAATATATTTAAAAAAAAGTAGGATGTAATAGTATAATACATTAAACTGGAATAAATCAGTAAGAACATAGAGCCTTAAAGAGATCTCAAAATAGAGTGCAACAAAAATAGCATTAGTACGTTTCCCCACAATTATTTCTGTATACTCTTAGTGCCTAGATGTGGATCTCATTTCCATTGAAGAACCAGTCAATTTTAGGTCACAGAGTAGGAAAACAGAATAGTTTCTAAGTATCTTCTTTGTAGCAGAAATCATGGATGCTTTCAGAAACATTACAGACTGTAAGTGAACAGTGGACCTAGCTAAGACCAAGTTGTGACAATTTGTGTATAAAATATAAATAGTAATAATTCATTAAAGTAAATTATCTCTAAAAGACTTTCAGTTCATAAGCTTAAAATAGTTTATGAAAAGATGGTTTTAATATAAGAAGAAAAAAGATGATATACTAATTCTTAATTTTAGTAAGTAGACAGTTGTAGCGTATGGATGTTTTGTTAAATCTTTGTTGATACAGAATACATAATTTCCTTTTTCTGTTTGTGTGAGAAGTAAAGATTGAACAAAAATATGTGAGTGTTAAACTGTCTTTAAAAAGTAGATAACTATATCAAAAACAGTAAGGACCAGTGGGCACCACGCAGAACAAGCAAATAGAAGATAAGCTCAGCTTTTGAGTAGCAGCTTTGGTAGTATACAATAGTGAACTGAAAATAGGAACTCAGCAGTGTTTTCTAAGATGACAGATTAAACAAACTTCCCACCAGAAAGAGGTAATCACTTAGACTAATTTCCTCATCTCCTAGGATAAATTCTTAAGTCAGTGACTTGAAAACTATTTTGACCCAATCCATTGATAAATGCATTTTTACATTGCAGCCAAGCACATACATATGTGAAACTGAAGTAAGAGTTGTACTTAACAATACTTACTTATCCATGTGTTATGCACCTTGATATTTCTTATTCTCTTTTACCCCTTCCTCTGTGTGTCTGTGTGTATTCCTTTTCCTCCCCACCCACCCAATACCGTTCAGTAAACACTGCGTTGATTTCATTACCTGCTAATGTGTTGCAATCCCTTTGAGATGATCCTACTAGTTATGATGAGAAGCTTCTAATAAAAGTTACACCAGTAGAAAATGCCAATATTTCATAAGACCAAGATGATAACTTAGATAGAACTAATAATACAACACTTTAGGAAAGTTCATTGCATTTTATTTTTAAGAAGGACACTAACTTTCAAAAATTTAAATTTAAATGAAAGAGGGTCTTAAAACTCTATTGCAAAAAGGACTCAGCTGAATAATCTGTGGCACAGGTTTAAATCACCTTGGACCACACCGCCATGTTCCAGGGCTCACCAGGAGCCATCCAGATGAGAGACCACCCAGCCCTTGTGACTTGACTAAGAAATTAAATACATGTTATCAGCACGTTTTTAACTGGATGTGATACAAATTTAACACATTTTGAAATCATTGTATTTATAAATATTTTGTCTAAATGTTATTGTATTCCAAGTTTTCCAAAAGAATCAACCAAATACAGGTTATAAATAAATGTTATATTTGTTACAGGAGTTAAGCTAACCAAATTTATAACCCAGATTTAGATACACAAGAAAATCAGTTTTTAAAGTTTTGTTTAATAGAAAGCAGTGTAATATATCAAACATTAAACAACTAAAAATATATAAGAATATTTATTTTCACACACAAAAGTCCCCCAGACATTGATTCTTAAATTCAAAACACCAAAGGCATTGTATATACCTTTTCATGTTTTCTAATTGTGAAGAAAATAAATTTTACTTAAAATGCTAATATTTGAATAAATTATGCATTCATAATTATGTTCTTGTCTTTAAAGTTAATTTTTGAAATAGAACTAAATCAGCTTTATCTTCAGTAGATCTTTTAGAAAGGAAGCAATCCCACCTCATCTAATTAGAATTTAGTCCTACTAGGAAGATACACTGCAAATGTTTATTGTGGTAATCTTTGAATAATAAAATGAAAGGTGATTTTGGTTTCCTTTTCTATATGTTCTTGTATTATATTTTTCAGGTTTTTCTCTAAGTTCTTTTCTGTGATTTTTAAATCAGGGAGGAAAAATTAATTCAGTCTAAACACTTAATGTTTCTTCTACAAGAAGTATCCTCATGGCTATTTTGTTATTTTGTTTCACTTAGGGGAAAAAGGCTTTGTTGGCCTCAAATAGCTGCTTTATTAGATGCAATGAAGCAGGGGACATAGAAGCAAAAAGTAAAACAGCAGGAGAAGAAGAAATGATCAAGGTAATGATGACATTTTATAAAGATTACTGCTTTCACACATGCGATGTGACTGTATCTCTTCAAAATGTTGTCATTTACTGTCACTTTAAAGATTTATTTAATAGCTTTTTATAATGTGGTGTTTCAAATAGACTTATTTTTAATTATAAATCCCATAGCTGATGGATTGTTTATACAATGTGGTAGAGAAATCAGTGCATCTAGGAGCTACCTTGCCATTATCTCCATGGATTAGTATCGTTTTTCTGGTAGTTCCACATGCTCTTTTTAAGCTTTCATTTTCTTATTTCTTCTATTTTAAAATCTAATTTTTAAAATAGATAACACGTACACGTGGTCCAACATTTTTAAAGCATATGAAGTAAGATGAAGACATATGCCTGCATACATCTTACTCACATGTGTCCCAGCTCCTGTTCCTCTTTCCTTTGTTTTGTTTTTTTATAGCCTCCTAAAATTTCTTTATAAACATATGAATATATTTATAATTTTCAACTGTTTTACACTAAAGGCAGCCTCCTCTATAGTCTTCTTGACTTTGATTTTTTTTCCTTAAAATTGTATCTTGGAGAGTTTTCTACCATTAGTTTGAATGTATAAAGTTTTCTCTTTTTCTTGCTTTTCCTCCCTTTCTCTCTCTCTCTTTTTTAACAGCCACATAATATTCCATTTTAGGGATATACCTTAATTTATTTAGCCTTTTATAGATGGAAATTTAGGCTGTTTCCAGTCTTTTGCTCTTATGAACAGTGCTGCAGTACATAACATTGAATATGCATCAATTTGTAGATGTGCGGGTGGACCTGAAGATAAATTTCCAGAAGCAGAATTACCAGGTCGGGGTATACGTGTTTGTATTTATGTAATGCTTGAGCTTCTGTGATGATAATCACGCTATGAAACATAAAAAATCATAGCAGAACTTCTGGGGCCTTATCCCTTACATTTTAAAAATATTTGTATTAATAGTACCCGTCTTCTTTGCATTAGGAGAAATACGAATCACATAAAACATGATTTTTATTTTATTTTTAAAATTTGTGTGCATCACTAAGCTGGAAATAAAAGTTGCTTATTCCAGGCTAAATTCCCTCATCCGTAGTCAGATGCATTATCCATTGCACCAGTGGCCTGTGCCCTCCCTAATCCTACTCTTTGTTTACATCATTGTAAAAGTTACACAGACATCTTCATATCAAGGTGAAATTCTAAATAATACTGTTAATATAACCTAGATAAATCAGGTAGTTAACTGGAATTTGATGAAAACATTTAAGGCTTAATTTTTTAGACTCACAAATGCCACTGATCTTTAATGATAAACATATAACAGGATGTGTCTAAAGAATAACTCCCCACTTCTTGACACATGATTTTTCTGTGTCTTGGGATTCCATCACTGTACTGACCATCGTGAACCTTGCTTTGTTTGTCTCTGTTGAGAATCACAGGTTGCATCCAGTCTGACCCATATTTGCTCTGTAAGGCATTGTGGGGGCCAGAGTGGAAGGCTCTAAGAGAGGGGGCAAATACCTTTTCTAAAATGCCCTTCGTTCTTATAATTAGAGCATAAAAATTTATGTTGCATTTTTCTCTACTACCAGTGCAATTTAAAAGCATCTATCAATTCTCTGTATGTGGTACATGTTAGATATCCGATCATATGTTTGATTTTCTTTTTAGAATAGCCTTGATTTCAGATAATTTCAAATCTAAAGCTCAAACAATTTCAATCTAAAATGTAGGTATTTTCCTACAGTTAGAGAAGTGAAATGTTATATTTTTTCGTTGCATGCATCCGGCACATGCGTTGTAGTCTTGAATTTCCATAATGCTCCTGTGAGGTGGATGTGAGCTCAGCCTTACAGACAGGAAGACAGCCCCTGACCCTCCTTACATCCTCGTGGTTTTTGTCAGTCAGTTCATGCAAATCACAGTGATTTCAAGGTATGGTAAGACAGGATGTGTACCCAGGCCCAGCTGACTCCAGAGGCCACTCTCAGTATTTCATAGCACATTGCTTCTCCGGATACAGGTCATTGAGGAAATGCAGATGGGTTTGTGACTTACATTTATCTTTACTTATTTATATTTTATTGCATCATGTTTAAATTATTTTTCATCTGGATATCATCACAAATGTGTTATTGAAGGTAGTTGTAAATATATGTGCAGTGCTTGGCACTTATACAAAGATACAAAGATACTTACACAAAGATTGCGTTTTTCACTATTTGAAGAAATTTTCAGACGAAATACAAAGTTTTCTGGGTCTCTTTGGTTAGTCAAGTACTTGGAAGCTCTGAACAGTGATTATTTAGGACTCTTTTCGTACCATTTGATTACAGGCTGTCCTACTCTCTGTCAGCCTTTCACCTTTATGACCTTGCCTTGTCTACCAGAACACAGATCCCTCTTACTAAATGTAGCATTGTGCTACAGGCCCTAGCAGGGAATGTTTTCAGGTCTGGGACCCCTCTAATCAAAACTGTCACAAAGATGTCATTGGCACAAACACGTTATTTGTCATCACTTTCTAAGCAGCACTGGAACTGGACTCTGGCCACAGAGATCCCTTAGGAGACATGAGTCCTTGCCATTGGCAGTTGCTCGTTCTGCGGGTGATCCTAATTGATGAATGCAGATCAATTAACTTATGACATGTGATAGTAAACATCTATGCAAACTTAAGAGGATATAAGAAGCTAGTAAAAGAGGTGGGTTCTAATTAATTAAAAACAAGTTGTGTAATGTTAAAAATTTTAATACTTTGGTAATAGTCTGTGCAATGTAAAATAGCTATTAAGCTTTCAATCTAAGCAAATAAACACTTGTCTACTAGGGATAATTTGATCCTAGTGTATTCACTTGGAGGACAAATTTAAATTAATGATTGCTTTATTGCCTAGCAGGATCTGATGTGTAAAATATTTCTGAAATAATTTTGTCTGTAGTGTTTCTGACACAAGGGCTATGGAGGAAGTATGTGATAGCACTTACTCATGTAGATTAGATATATGAAGTAAAAACACATACCCAGAACCAGTCTTTTTCTGAATATAGTTGCTCAGTTAATTTTTGCTTCTGCTTAAGAAATCATCTCGAATGTTCTTATGTGATAGGTAAAGTGGGGAAGGGAGAAGATAAACATATAACCCATTGGATTCTCTTTTCCAATATCTAGATTAGATCCTGTGCTGAAAGAGAAACCAAGAAAAACAATGACATTCCAGAAGAAGACAAAGGAAATGTAAAACAATATGAAATCAATTATTTGTATGTATGCTTTTCCTTTTAGACCTACAGATTTGATGTTGAAGTGGTTATCAAAGTGCTTTCAAAATAAATTACCTAATTAGCTGCGGATGGTGGTGCATGTCTGTAGGCTCAGCTACCCGGGAGGCTGAGACAGGAGGATTGTTTGAGCCCAGGAGTTCAAGGCTGCAGTGAGCTCTGATCACCACTGCATTCCAGCTTGTGTGACAGAGCAAGACCCTGTCTGAAAAAGTGAAAACTGATGGACAAGAAGAGGCAACACAATTTAGCTCTAGGACAGAGCACTGAGCTAAATGCTTTTCTTTTCTTGAGGGTTCAGTTTTCCTAATCATCCTACCAGCTCCCAAAGCTAGTCACTCGGGTTAGTCAATCTCTCTATTCATTCATAGAATGGGCGTGATGCCAGTCAAAGTCTGTGCTATGGCCAGGACACAGAGGACTCCAGCCAGCATGCGCTAATAGAAGTGGGGCCTTCTGCTACCCAATCAATGAGTGGCCCTCCTCTTGAGAGGTCATGAAGGTCATCTTTGTTGTTCAAAAGCTTCAGCTTATTAAAAAAAATACAATTAGATATGTTTTTCTCCCACAAGAGGGAGTCTCGCTCTGTTCCGAAGACTGGAGTGCAGTGCCACTATCTCGGCTCATCGCAACCTCCGCCTCCCAGGTTCATGTGATTCTCCTGCCTCAGCCTCCCGAGTAGCTGGGACTACAGGCACACGCCACTACGCTCGGCTATTTTTGTAGTTTTAGTAGAGACAGGGTTTCACCATGTTGGCCAGGCTGTTCTCGAACTCCTGACGTCGAGTGATCGGCCTGCCTTGGCCTTCCAAAGGGCTGGGATTGCAGGTGTGAGCCACTGCGCCTGGCCTACAATTAGACTTTTTAAATAAGTGAAAAAGAAATTAACAGTATTTATAAATTTAATAGTAAATATGTATATTCAGAGTTTGAGATATTTTTCAATGAAGACATTTTCTTTGCAGAAAGAAATTTCAGAGCTTCCAAACCCACAAACTTAAAATAAGTAAAGAAGACATTAAAATTCTTAAAAAGGCTCAGAAAGATGGATTTTTGCATGAGACGCTTCTGGACAGCTAGCTATTTATTTACTTATTTTCACTATTTTCTGTAGCCAATGGAAATGGCATGTAGAAAACCTATATTCTCTTAAATTACTGTAGTTTCCACATTTTTGTCTTTATTTCTGATTTATGAATGTGGCAATATTACCTAGAGAGGACATCATGAGTTTGGGAAAAGACTGTCAAGAAAGAATATCTAAAAATTATAACCGATTCTAAGTATATATTTTAAGAAATTGAGGTTTGACTGTATCTACTTCATAAATTTATCATTATCTTTTTATAATTATTAGAACCAGAGTTAGAAAAAAGCAGTTTGGCTAATAAAAAAATTATGTGGATTCTGTTAGAGTAGTTCAGGTTCCTTAAAATAAGCACAGATCAACTAAAAAACTAAGTATAAAAGCTAAACAAGTGAAATTGAAGCAGTTTTATTGTAAGATTTGGAAGAGTGCAGGATGTTTATCATAGCACATTGTTAATACTTATTACTCTTCCTATGTAGACAAGTAATGTCCTAGATTTACCATATAGAAAAACAGGTAGAGACGTTTAGCTGTGAGTGTACAAGTATAAATAAATTAATTGCCAGATTTTGACAATCACCAGCCGCTCATTCAAGTCCTATGCTGCAAAATTACTCTTATCCTTTTTTTACATTACTTGATAAATGCAATGTTTAATTACATATTTCCTGTTAACTAGCTGGTAGAATTCATACCTACAGTCAGTAAATAATGTTAAGAATTTTTTCCAGCTGAGCAAATGAATATGTATCTAGTTGTAAGAAATCAAGAAGAGGATATAAAATATAATCAGGGTGTGGACTCTAAAATGGAATAAGCTCTATGTCCTGTAACTTTTCTCACTTGTAATAATACAGCATTCTCACCCTGTTAAAGGGAAATTTAGAGCACCCTTAAATTCTGGAATAATTAAAATTGCTATTTGGATTGAAAAAGCCGTTTGGCAACATTTATTGAATATTAGAAAATAACTTTTATAAGATTAGAATCTATTTTTTATAGAAACCAAATTTAAAAGTATACATATTTTAACATAAGTGTTTTGGTAAAACAATAATCAAAATCAGACACAGAGTATTAAAGCTTTTTATATTTATTAGTAGTTGAATATATATGGGATGTTTTACATAGATTAATTTTACTATTTTTCTTTGTTTAAACAAGAGAACCAAATTGAAAGCCGACACATACTGCAAATGACTGGGATTTTTGTTTCTGCCTTATCTTTTTGTTTTTTTTTTTCTGAGTAAAATATTCAGAGGGAATGCTTTTACAGAGTTCTTGAATTGTTGTGAAATTATTGTTTAGCTAGTAGCTAGTTTAACCAGGATTAAACAAGTCTAATCAGGATTCTTCATGGATGTACTTTTTAGCTAACTACAGTTTTTCACATGGAAATGAACCTTACAGTACACACTTAACCTACCACAGATTTTTTTTTTTTTGGATTTCCTGTCCTGAAGAATGAACTGTACTAGAAACCAATTCTTTCTGCTCTACTTGTTGAATCTTTCTTACTGGATTGTATTCTTACTTTACTTTATACAATAGATGCTTAATCAGTGCCTTTAATAGGAAGTTAGAAACTCCAAATCCAATCAACAAGGCTTTGATTCTACCTCCTAAGTACTACCCAGATCACAGACAATCCAAATATCAGAACTAGGCGGCTGGGCAGAGAGGACAAATCATCTATTAGGGAGTGGGACAGAAAGTGGAAACACTATAAAGGAGCAAGTAGGCTCAGAAAAGAGGCGAGAGTAGTACTGGGGAAACTCCCTACTGAGGACAGGTTTGCCAGAGTGGATATGTATGTGATGCTTTTGTCCTCGTGGACTGGAATGGAAGCTGATAAAGAAGTTCTGATGCTACGTGTTGCTTAGGTCTGCTTTGTTGTAGCCTGTCTCTTTCAGAGTTTCTAAACACAATATTCCTGTGGCATCTAACGCCAGTGAGAGCTCCAAATCCAGGCTGTGTATCACATGCCATGGGAAACTCTGCCTCAGGACTGAGGTTGGTTCAAGCATCTGGATGATGTCAAAAGCACACGTTGTGTGTTGGCCTAACCTGAAAGACCCTATCTAGTTCTAGCCTTTAAATTAGCTCTGTCACCAAATCTAGAGTTACATGGCATCTGTACAATCTAGGTAGCTGAGGCATGGGATCAGCCCTATAAAGGAGCTTTTGGAGCTTTTGTTGTAGGTCTAGCTTCAACTTGGAACTCCAGTTCCAATACCTGGACTTTCTCTCATCGTGTGTTCTGATCCTTGGATTGGGAACAAAGTAACCACTCTGATCCCACAAAGCAGTGGTTCTGGTTCCCAACTGGTGACTGTTTTGCCTCCCAGGGGACATTTTTGCTTTTCACAACTGGAATACGGTGTTAGAGGGTAGAGGCTAGGGATGCTGCGAAGCATGTGGCAGAATCCTGTTACGCCCAGAATGCTAACAGTGCCAAGTTTATGGAGCCTTCCCACCCATGGGCTTGGTCTATTCCTTGCTTTTGCCAGCCCCCTAACCCTTAAACACAACAGTTCAAATCTATATGCATAAGCATCTCCTAGGGACCTGAACGTTTCCAATATCGACTACTGAGACCCATCCGTAGAGATGCAGGCTTAGGAGGTCTAGGATTGGGCTCAAAATTTGCATTTTAACAAGTACTCCAGGTCATTCTGAAGCAAGTGATACAAACCACACAATGAGGAACACCGCCTTCAAGAGACTAAATCTTGCTTCCCAACACTAGCTTCCTATCTGAGTCCATCTGCCTGCTGACTCGCTTTCCTGGCACAAACGTTCTTCATGTAGGCACAGTGTGTTCCTGGACTCCATGTCAACCCATTCACCCTCATGTTCCCTTGGTTCCTGTCCCCAGTCCAGTGAGCAGAACTGATTACAGATCTTCACAACAGAAGATACAGATTTAAAATAACTTGCCTGTTCCCGTTGACTTTATCCACTAGTGAAGAAGGACAAGTGGACCAGGGGAGAGGGTAGGTGGGGGCTCCTTCCCTATTCCTCCCATTCCACTTTATACAAACCCCAGCTAGACCACTGGGAGAGCAACGGAGGTTAAGAATGACTGCATCTAAATATTGTCATCTGGTCCACTCTTCTTCCATCTTGTACACAAGAATATCATGAGTTTTGTTTAAAGCACCGCTGAAACAAACATAAACTCTGGCTTAGCATGCCCCTGACAGATCAGTCTAGTAATCTTGTCAAAACCAAGATTACCTAAAAGCACTAACCAAAGGAAAAGCTCCTTCACCCCAACCTATGACTGCTCACATTTTTCACATTGAATCATTTCAATTGTATTTTAAAGTTCATTC
The DNA here is from genome assembly GCF_028885655.2 of Pongo abelii. NCBI lineage: Eukaryota > Metazoa > Chordata > Mammalia > Primates > Hominidae > Pongo > Pongo abelii. The sequence goes on from NC_072007.2 coordinate 12,813,555, forward strand.
ACTCTTTACCACCTCCAAGCTGCTCCTGAACACAACTGATTATTATTTTTTAATTTTGAAAACTTTCTCACTTCTAGAATTTCTACTTTAGCCTTTGTTATTATTGTAGTTTCTTCTTCTCTGCTGTGATTTCCTATCCATTTATTTTAAGGGTTTTTGGGGTTTTGATTTTAGTAAGAATTACAATAACTACTTTAAAAATCCACACTAATTCCAACATCTGGGTCATCTCGACATCAGTCGCTCTTGATTGCCTTTTTCTTTGAATATGTTTCTTTATATGTTTGATATAATGAGAATGAATTCTAAAGATTTTAAAACTAGATTTTGTTTTGTTCCTCTGAAAATTTTGATAATTTTTTGTTGTACTATTTTGTTTGATTTTTTTATCTATTTTATACTTTACAATATATTTTCCTCCAATGATTTTAACATTTCTATTTCTCAACATATTTATGTTTATGTTAAAAATTACTCAAAGTAGCTTGATGCACTGACTCCCATCTGTAATCCCAGAACTTTTAGAGGCCAAGGCAGGAGAGTCACTCGAGCCCAGGAGTTGGAAACCAGCCTACACAATAGGGCAAGACCCTGTCTCCACAAAAAATTATTAGGGTGGTGCAAAAAGTAATTGCGGGCTTTGCCATTACTTTCAATAGCAAAACCCGCAATTATTCTTGCACCAACCTGATAAAAAATAAGCTGGCTATGGTGGCCTGTGCCTGTGGTCTCAGCTATTTAGGAAGTGAAGGCAGAGGTGGGAGGATTGCATGAGCCCAGGAGTTCCAGACAATCCTTAGACCCTGTCTCTATGAGAAAAAAAAAAATAGCTGGGCCCACGTACCTGTCGTACTAGCTACATGGGAGTCAAAGGCAGAGGTGCCAGAATCACTTGAGCCCAGAAGCTCAAGGCTACAGGGCACTGTGATTGTGCCACTGCACTCCAGCCTGGGTGATGGAGCACGACCCTGAACCAAAATAATATTTATAATTAGAAAAAGGAAAGACCTAGAACACCAGGTTAGGGTTAAGTATTCTAAAATTTAGCTGACTTACTCTGTTTTGTATAAAACAGGTTGCCACAGAAAATAAAGCATGCCCATTTAATTTTAAATTTCAGATAAATAAATAATTTTTTCATTGTAAGTATATCCCATGCAATATTTGGGACATGCTTATACTAAAATATTATTCCTTGTTTATCTGAAATTGAAATTTAACTGGGTATTACATAATCAGAGCAGCCTGACCATAAAAGATATGTAGGCTGATCAAAATTCTACTTAAAACTTCAAGCTTTATAATAAATGCATTATTAATCAAGAACTATTATTTACTGAGACCTGTGTAGATCCCCATATTTATCTTTTTAAATGTGAAACTAGGAAAGCTACATAAAGAACATTTATATAAATAAATGACTGTTCTATAGCTGAAAGGAAAACTCTAGCTTTTATTTTTCTCCCTAAACTTAAGCTTTATTCTACCTTTGTATAAACAATAAAATTACAGCTCAACTTTTGAAACAGAGATCATAATATAAAAATAAAGCAAAAATCCCAGAAATATTTAACAGGCAACAAATCTTTCACATCATCTTACTATAGCAACTAAACATATAATAATTTAGAATGATCCATTAATTATAAGTAAAGAATAAATTCTTTTACAAAGCATAACTATTAATATTATTGACCATCATAAGAGCAAATATTTTAAGTAAAACACCATGAATACTTTACAGAAAGGAGCGAGTTGCAGACACAGTCATTCTTGGATTTCTTTCAACACCAGGCTTTCTTCCCTTTTTGCCTGAACTGGGAGTTGAATATTTCCTCTCTTTTCCCTCTAGTCTCTGAAGCATCTTTTGTACTAGAGTTATGTGCAGAGACTTTCCGGAAATTTGGATTTGTAAATTGTGCTGTTGTATCTTCTAGGAACTGCAGTGATCCAGATATAGAGCTGTTGCTCTCGCTTATATAAGTGCAACATTTTGATTCAAAAAAGGAAACAAAAGGAAGAGAGTTGATTACATTTGGCTACTGACATTAATAATAATAAATAATAATTGTACTTGTAATATAAACATCTGAAAGTTTTAGTTCTAAGAATGGCTGTCCACATAAGAAAATTATGTAAAAAAAATTAATGCCTATTATAATTTCTTTAACCAATCAAAAAGTATAATTTAAGGATGGCTGTTTAAGGATTAAATTGCAGCAATTGTTAAAAGTAGATATTAGTCATATTTATTAAGTGACACACAGTGATACTGAAGGCACTTATTTCTCAAGAAACATAATTTTTTCCCAACAAGAACATACTACATCCTAGACATCAAATGAAAATAAGCATTAATTTTCACCACAGGAGGGCGACAATCAGAGAACTGAGGTGGTACAGATCCATTAGAGGACGATATTCATGAGTCTATCAGTCTCTACTGTAGGACAGAGCAAGAATTTTTAAAGAATCTCGGTGAAGGCTCCTTTTCAAAAAAATACAAAGTTTAAAGGCTTTGAAACGTAAATTATTTTTTCCAGTTATTACATTGAGGACAAAGTTATAGTTGTAAAGTTAAGATTTTTATAACTATCCCTAAAATTGATTCTCAGTGACTCCCTTGATCTACATATGTTAAAGAAAAAGTCAAGATGAAGATGTGTTAAATATTTTCCAGGTTTTAAAAATCAGTTTTAATATAAGGTATACCCAAATAATGGTGAATTAAATGACAATGAAAGTAAGTTACAGCAGATGCTCATTCATCAACATGCCTTGAAATTAAAGGTTTATAAGGTGCATAAGGGAAAAGTTTTTGATGTTGCCATTACATTCACAAAAGTAGCTGAGGCACGTACAGCATGAAGTTCACTAAGTGCTTGCAACATAACCAGCACTAAATTTTGTTGAATAAATAAATGAATATTTTTGTATAGCATCTGTTCAAAATCTCTGATATAAAAATGAAAATAATCTGAAAATATGCAAAACAGAAATTTCCCTCAAACTGCTGCCAATTCATACAAACAATAAGATGAATTTCAAAAGGAGTACATGATAATAAAATCAAGTTTCAAAATGGCTGGCCTTTTTTAGCAAAACCCATGTTCTGAAAAAGGAATGAGACATCAAATGTTTTGAGAACCAAAATTTTACTGCTGTTTCTCTAACACCCTGTTGTTAACCTGAGCCGCCATCCTCTTACCATCAATAACAGATTTTCATCATAAAATACAAGAAACAGGCCAGGTGCCAGTCAATAACAGATTTTCATCATCAAATACAAGAAACGGGCAGGGCACAGTGGCTCACACCTGTAATCCCAGCTCTTTGGGAGGCTGAGGTGGTTGGATCACTTGAGGTCAGGAGTTTGAGACAAGCGTGGCCAACATGGTGAAACCTCATCTCTACTAAAAATACAAAAATTAGCTGGGTGTGGTGGCAGGCGCCTGTAATCCCAGCTAATCAGGAGGCTGAGGCAGGAGAATCACTTGAACCCGTGAGGTGGAGGTTGCAGTGAACTGAGATCAAGCCACTGTACTCCAGCCTGGGTGACAGAGCAAGACTCTACCTTAAAAAACAAAAAATACACATCAAAACAGAATCTCTGGGACACATTCAAAGCAGTTTGTAGAGGTAAATTTATAGCAGTAATTGCCCACAAGAGAAAGCAAGAAAGATCCAAAATTGACATCCTAACATCACAATTAAAAGAACTAGAAAAGCAAGAGCAAACACTTTCAAAAGCTAGCAGAAGGCAAGAAATAACTAAAATCAGAGAAGAACTGAAGGAAATAGAGACACAAAACACCCTTCAGAAAATTAATGATTCCAGGAGCTGTTTTTTTTGAAAAGATCAACAAATTCTATAGACAGCTAGCAAGACTAATAATAAAACAGACAAGAATCAAATAGGTGCAAGAAAAAATGATAAAGGGGATATCACCACCGATCCCACAGAAATACAAACTACAATCAGAGAATACTATGATCACCTCTACATAAATAAACTAGACAATCTAGAATAAAAGGATAAATTACTCGACATATCCTCCCAAGACTAAACAAGAAAGAAGTTGAATCTCTGAATAGACCAATAACAGGCTTTGGAATTGTGGCAATAATCAATAGCTTACCGTCTAAAAAAAGTCCAGAACCAGATGGATTCATGCTGAATTCTACCACAGGTACAAGGAGGAGATGGTACCACTCCTTATGAAACTATTCTAATCAATAGAAAAAGAGGGAATCCTCCCTAACTCATTTTATGAGGCCAGCATCATCCTGATACCGAAGCCTGGCAGAGACACAACCGAAAACGATAATTTTAGACCAATATCCTTGATGAATATTGATGCAAAAACCCTCAATAAAATACTGGCAAACAGAATTCAGCAGCACATCAAAAAGCTTATCCACCATGATCAACTGGGCTTCATTCCTGAGATGCAAGTTTGGTCCAACATACACAAATCAATAGATGTAATCCAGCATATAAACAAATGCAAAGACAAAAAGCACATGATTAACTCAATAGATGCAGAAAAGGCCTTTGACAAAATTCAACAACCCTTCATGCTAAAAACTCTCAATAAATTAGGTATTGATGGGACATATCTCATAATAATAAGAGCTATCTTTGACAAACCCACAGCCAATATCATAATGAATGGGGAAAATTTGGAAGCCTTCCCTTTGAAAACTGGCACAGCACAGGGATACCCTCTCTCCCCACTCCTATTCAACATAGTGTTGGGAGTTCTGGCCAGGGCAATCAGGCAGGAGAAGGGAATAAAAGGTATTCAATTAGGAAAAGAGGAAGTCAAATTGTCCCTGTTTGCAGATGACATGATTGTATATCTAGAATACCCCATCGTCTCAGCCAAAAATCTCCTTAAGCTGATAAGCAACTTCAGCAAAGTCTCAGGATACAAAATCAATGTACAAAAATCACAAGAATTCTTATACACCAATAACAGACAAACAGAGAGCCAAATCATGAGGGAATTCCCATTCAAAATTGCTTCAAAGATAATAAAATACCTAGGAATCCAACTTAAAAAGGATGTGAAAGAACTCTTCAAGGAGAAGTACAAATCATTGCTCAATGAAGTAAAAGAGGATACAAACAAATGGAAGAACATTCCATGCTCATGTGTAGGAAGAATCAATATCATGAAAATGGCCACACTGCCCAAGGCAATTTACAGATTCAATGTCATCCCCATCAAGATAAAAAAGTCTTTCTTCACAGAAATAGAAAAAACTACTTTAAAGTTCATATGGAACCAAAAAAGAGCCTGCATCGCCAAGTCAATCCTAAGCCAAAAGAACAAAGCTGGAGGCATTACACTACCTGACTTCAAACTATACTACAAAGCTACAGTAATGAAAACAGCATGGTACTGCTACCAAAACAGAGATATAGATCAATGGGACAGAACAGAGCCCTCAGAAATAATGCTGCATATCTACAACTATCTGATCTTTGACAAACCTGACAAAAACAATCAATGGGGAAAGGATTCCCTATTTAATAAATGGTGCTGGGAAAACTGGCTAGCCATATGGAGAAAGCTGAAACTGGATCCCTTCCTTACACCTTATACAAAAATTAATTCAAGATGGATTAAAGACTTACATGTTAGACCTAAAACCATAAAAACCCTAGAAGAAATCCTAGGCATTGCCACTCAGGACATAGGCATGGGCAAGGACTTCATGTCTGAAACACCAAAAGCAATGGCAACAAAAGCCAAAATTGACAAATGGGATCTAATTAAACTAAAGAGCTTCTGCAAGTCAAAAGAAACTACCATCAGAGTGAACAGGCAACCTGCAGAATAGGAGAAAATTTTCGCAACCTACTCATCTGACAAAGGGCTAATATCCAGAATCTACAATGAACTCAAACAAATTGACAAAAAAAACCAAACAACCCCATCAAAAAGTGGGCAAAGGATATAAACAGACACTTCTCAAAAGAAGACATTTATGCAGCCAAAAAACACATGAAAAAATGCTCATCGTCCCTGGCCATCAGAGAAATGCAAATCAAAACCAAAATGTGATATCATCTCCCACTGGTTAAAATGGCGATCATTAAAAATTCAGGAAACAACAGGTGCTGGAGAGGATGTGGAGAAATAGGAACACTTTTACACTGTTGGTGAGACTGTAAACTAGTTCAACCATTGTGGAAGTCAGTGTGGAGATTCGTCAGGGATCTAGACTAGAAATACCATTTGACCCAGCCATCCCATTACTGGGTATATACTCAAAGGACTATGAATCATGCTGCTATAAAGACACATGCACACGTATGTTTATTGTGGCACTATTCACGAGAGCAAAGACTTGGAACCAACACAAATGTCCAACAATGATAGACTGGATTAAGAAACTGTGGCACATATACACCATGGAGTACTACGCAGGATAAAAAATGAAGAGTTCATGTCCTTTGTAGGGACATGGATGAAACTGGAAAACATCATTCTCACCAAACTATCACAAGAACAAAAAACCAAACACCACATGTTGTCACTCATAGGTGGGAATTGAACAATGAGAACACATGGACACAGGAAAGGGAACATCACACACTGGGGACTGCTGTGGGGTGGTGGGAGTGGGGAGGGATAGCATTAGAAGATATAACTAATGCTAAATTCCGAGTTAATGGGTGAAGGACACCAACATAGTACATGTATACGTATGTAACAAACCTGCACGTTGTGCACATGTACCCTAAAACTTAAAGTATAATAAAAAAAATAGTCAAGAAACAACAGATACTGGCAAGGCTGTGGAGAAATAAACACTTTTACACTATTGGTAGGAATGTTAATTAGTTCAATCATTGTGGAAGACAGTTTGGCAATTCTGCAAGGATCTAGAACCAGAAATACCATTTGACCTAGAAATCCCATTACTGGGTATATATCCAAAGGACTATAAATCATTCTATTATAAAGACGCATGCATGTGTATGTTTATAGCAGCACTATTCCCATTAGCAAAAACGGAATCAATCCAAATGCCCATCAATGATAGACTGGATAAAGAAAATGTGGTACATACACGCCATGGAATACTATGCAGCCATAAAAAAGAATGAGGTCATGTCTTTTGCAGGGACATGAATGAATCTGGAAATCATCATCTTCAGCAAACTAATACAGGAACAGAAGACCAAACACCACATGTTCTCACTCAAAAGTGGGAGCTGAATAATGAGAACACCTGGACACAGGGAGGGGAACAACACACACTGGGGCCTGTCAGTGAGGATGGGGAGGGAGAGCATCAGGATAAATAGCTAACGCATGTGGGGCTTAATACCTAGGCACCTAGGTGGTGGGTTGATAGGTACAGCAAATCATCATAGTGCACGTTTACCTACGTCACAAAACTGCCTGTCCTGCACATGTATCCTGGAACTTAAAATGAAATTTAAAAAAATAAAATAAAATGAAAAGAAAACAGAAGAGTACTGAAAATTAGCCCACAGTTCCACAGCCTGTACAGCAAGCATGATGCTGACATCTGCTCACCTTCTGGGGAGGCCTCAGGAAACTTATCAATCATGTTGGAAGGGAAAGCAAGAGCAGGAGGAAGAGAGAGGGGGGAAGATCCTACACACTTTATACAACAAGTTCCCATGAGAACTCTATCACAAGAGCAGCGCTGGGGAATTATGTTTAACCAATAGAAACTGCTCCCATGGACCAGCCACCTCCCAGCAGGCCCCATCTCCGACAATGGGAACCACCGGAGGCTGCTCCCATGGACCAGCAACCGGCCAGCAGGCCTCGTCTCCGACACTGGGAACCACTGGAAACTGCTCCCATGGACCAGCCACCTCCCAGTAGGCCCCATCTCCAACACTGGGGATTACATTTCTATTGAAGTTTCCCATAATTTTGGAACACATACTAATAACATTTATAAAAATACAGTCCAAAGTAGACCAAACACCATTCATTCTTCTATTTGAAAGTTTTCCCTCTATTCTAATGTCACAATCCCCAGCGTTATTAATCAGAATCCTGCATTTAAGGGCATCTGTTAAATTTTACAGCTGATTATAAAACCATCATTTAAAGAGGACCAAAATGAGACAACAATTGTCTGCGAATGACAAGAACATTAAAAGCAGCCACAGTTAAAGACACGAACAACAGCCTTTAAAGTAGAATTTGCTGTAGAGCCTGTTATGAGGGAGATATTTCTAGTTATTACCTCTTTTATTCTAAACCATGGAAAAAGGACCTAACAAATAAAGTCCTTCTAGAAGAGTGAAGGGCTCCTGGGAATGTTCTCTTTAATCCATGATGTGGGATAAGGGGAGTTTTGACTGACTATGAGGCAATGTATATACCACTAAAGTTTCAACACCCTAAAAGGAAAAAAAAGGGGGTGAGGGAAGTCCTGGAAGAGCCAGATGTAGCCGTAGCAGAAGATGATTTCAATCCACTGACCCTAGAATTGTGGGCTGGTTGTGCTGCATCGCTCTGTGACTTATGGTTCTGCCACAACAAAGATCTAATTCCCAGGGTTATAGGAAAAGATACCTGCGGTACCCCTGAGACACAGAGAAGGGAGAAATCCAAACCTGACTTAAGTCTATGGTTCTTAAGCCACACAATCTGCTCAAAAGGAGGACCTTAATTCTGAAGATACTGATTTGTGGCTGTTTCAAAGAAATAAATTATAAATATGGGTGGGAAAGAGAACAACATTCCCCATATCCAGTGGCAAAAAAATAAGGGGGAGGGAAGGAGACAGGGAAGAAAGGAGGGAAGGAAGGAGAGAGGGAAGGAAGGAAGTAGGGAGGGAGTTAGGAATGGAAGGAAGGAAAGAGAGAGGGAAGGAAGGAATGAAGGAAGGAAGGAGAGAGGGGAGGAGGGTAGGAAGGAAGGAAGGAGAGAGGAAAGGAAGGAAGGACAGAGGGAGGGAAGGAAGGAAGGAGAGAGGGAAGGAAGGAGGGAAGGAAGAAAAGGAAGGAAAGAGGGAAGGAAGGAAAGATGGAAGGAGGAAAGGAGGGAAGGAAGGAGGGAAGGAAGGGAAGGAACTTGGATATGCACAAAAACAAAATTTAAATTAAAACGAAGTCTATCATCTGACCTAATTGGAAATGTACTATTTTCTAAAACAATTTATACAGTCCTAAGATAAAAGGGTGCTGATTGGTATTTGTAACTCTCCAGCATATATTCTGAATCAATTTTAGCATCTGCTGAAATCTACCAATTGGCATACCTTCACAAACTTAATCAATACTGGAGCTCAAACTTTGTTATACCTGAAATTTCATTAAATTTAAACATTGCATCCCCTAATCCTAGCAGAGTAACTGCATATAGAATAGGGGACACATAGTTATGCCTCACATTTATTACCTTGACTAAATTTCCCATAGTCATAGAAGCCTTTGTCCATAGGGGACCTGGAGGCTCTGACCTAATGAGTAACAAATTGATATTAAATCATTTGCACTTACACATTGACTTCACCAAACGTAACCTTACAGAACTCCCTCTCTTGTTTTTTTAATTTGATTTATTTTTAATTTTTCATTTTTTTAGAGATGGGGTCTTGCTCCATTACCCAGGCTGAATGAAGTGCAGTGGCACAATCATAGCTCATTGCTGTCTTGAACTCCTGGGCTCAAGCAATCCTCCCATTTTAGCCTTCCAAGTAGCTGAGATTACAGGCATGCACCAACACAGCCAATTAAAAAAAATTATAGAAGTTGAGTCTTGCTATGTTTCCTAGGCTGGTCTCTAACTTCTGGCCTCAAGCAATCCTCCTGCCTCGGCCTCCCAAAGTGCTGGGATTACAGGTGTGAGCCATCTTGCCTAGCCTCCTCATCTTGATAAATTAGCAAATATGGTCCAACACAAATTACAACATGACTTCAAATAAATAAAACTTATTATATAAGACTTAATTAATTAGTGAAGGGTGATAATACTCATTGCTTCAACGTTTTGCAGTAGAATTTGGTCTGTTCTTAAACCTGCAAATAATAAATGGTGTTTCACAATGCATTGCTGTAATGTGACTGCAGTGCTCTCATCCATTAAGGCCCTCCTACCCAATGCCTAATATTGTGGTTAACTTTTTCTTTTATTTCAATAGGTTTTGGGGGAATATGATGGTTTTCTTTTTTATTTAAATAGGTTTTTGGGAAACATGTGGTGTTTAGTTACAGGAATAAGTCCTTCAGTGGTGATTTTTGAGATTTGTGGTGCACCCATCACCAAAGCAGTGTACACTGTACCCAATGTGTAGTGTTTTATCCCTCACCACACCCACCCCACCAGTCCCAGCCTTTCCCTGAGTCCCCGAAGACCATTGTATCATTCTTATGCCTTTGCATCCTCATAGCTTAGCTCTCACTTATGAATGAGAACATACAATGTTTGGTTTTCCATTCCTAAGTTGCTTCACTTAGAATAATGGTGTCCAGTTTCATCCAGGTTGCTGTGAATGCATTATTTCATTCCACCTTATGGCTGAGTGTTATTCCATGAGGTAAATATTTATACCACATTTTCTTTATCCACTTACTGATTGATGGGCATTTAGGCTGGTTTCAAATTCTTCCAATTGCTTATTGTGCTGCTATAAACATGGTGTGCAAGTATCTTTTTCATATAATGACTTATTTTCCTCTGAGTAGATACCCAGGAGTGGAATTACTGGATCAAATGATAGATCTGCTTTTACTTCTTTGGAAATCTCCTGTTTTCCATAGCTGTTGTACTAGCTTACATTCCCTCCAAAAAGTGTACATGTGTTCCCTTTTTACCACATCCATGCCAACATCTATGAGTTTTTTATTTTTTGATTATGACCATTCTTGCAGGAGTGAAGGGGTATCATACTGTATTGTGGTTTTCATTTGCATTTCCCTGATAATTAGTTATGTTGAGCATTTTTTCATGTGTTTGCTGGCCAGTTGCTTATCTTCTTTTGAGAATTCTCTGTTCATGTCCTTAGCCCACTTTTTGATGGGATGTTTTTCTTGATGTTTTGTTTGAGTTCCTTGCAGATTCTGGGTATTAGTCCTTTAATCAGAAGTACAGATTGTGAAGATTTTCTCCCACTCTGTAGGTTATCTGTTTACTCTGCTGATTATTTCTCTCACTGCACAGAAGCCTTTTAGTTTAATTAAGTCTCATCTATTTGTCTTTGTTTTAGTTGCATTTGCTTTTTGGGTTATTGGTCATAAAGTCTTTGCCTAAGCCAATGTCTAGAAGGTTTTTCCAATGTCGTCTTCTAGAATTTTTATGGTTTCAGGTATGAGATTTAAGTCCTTGATCCATCTTGAGTTGATTTATGAACAGGGTGAGAAATGAGCATCCTCTTTCATTCTTCTATGTGTGGCTTGCCATTTATCACAGCACCATTTATTGAGTAGGGAATTCTTTTTTTTTTTTTAGAGTTTTATCTATTTTTTTATTTATTTGTATTTTTAATTTATATTATTATTATTATTATACTTTAGGTTTTATGCTACATGTGCACAATGTGCAGGTAAGTTACATAGGTATACATGTGCCATGCTGGTGAGCTGCACCCACCATCTCGTCATCTAGCATTAGGTATATCTCCCAATGCTATCCCTCACCACCCCCACCCCGCAACAGTCCCCGAACTGTGATGTTCCCCTTCCTGTGTCCATGTGTTCTCATTGTTCAATTCCCACCTATGAGTGAGAATATGTGGTGTTTGGTTTTTTGTTCTTGCGATAGTTTACAGAGAATGATGATTTCCGATTTCATCCATGTCCCTACAAAGAACATGAACTCATCATTTTTATGGCTGCGTAGTACTCCATGGTGTATATGTGCCACATTTTCTTAATCCATTCTATCATTGTTGGACATTTGGGTTGCTTCCAAGTCTTTGCTATTGTGAATAATGCCGCAATAAACATATGTGTGCATGTGTCTTTATAGCAGCATGATTTATAGTCCTTTGGGTATATACCCAGAAATGGGATGGCTGGGTCGAATGGAATTTCTAGTTCTAGATCCCTGAGGAATCGCCACACTGACTTCCACAATGGTTGAACTAGTTTACAGTCTCACCAACAGTGTAAAAGTGTTCCTATTTCTCCACATCCTCTCCAGCACTTGTTGTTTCCTGACTTTTTACTGATCACCATCCTAACTTGTGTGAGATGGTATCTCATTGTCATTTTGATTTGCATTTCTCTGATGGCCAGTGATGATGAGCATTTTTTCATATGTCTTTTGGCTGCATAAATGTCTTCTTTTGAGAAGTGTCTGTTCATGTCCTTTGCCACTTTTTGATGGGGTTGTTTGTTTTTTACTTGTAAATTTGTTTGAGTTCATTGTAGATTCTGGATATTAGCCCTTTGTCAGATGAGTAGGTTGCGAAAATTTTCCCCCCATTCTGTAGGTTTCCTATTCTCTCTGCTGGTAGTTTCTTTTGCTGTGCAGAAGCTCTTTAGTTTAATTAGATCTCAATTGTCACTTTTCACTTTTGTTGCCATTGCTTTTGGTGTTTTAGATATGAAGTCCTTGCCCATGCCTATGTCCTGAATGATAATGCCTAGGTTTTCTTCTAGGGTTTTTATGGTTTTAGGTCTAACGGTTAAGTCTTTAATCCATCTTTAATTGATTTTTGTATAAGGTGTAAGGAAGGGATCCAGTTTCAGCTTTCTACATATGGCTAGCCAGTTTTCCCAGCACCATTTATTAAATAGGGGATCCTTTCCCCATTTCTTGTTTTTGTCAGGTTTGTCAAAGATCAGATAGTTGTAGATATGTGGCATTATATCTGACGGCTCTGTTCTGTTCCATTGATCTATATCTCTGTTTTGGTAGCAGTACCATGCTGTTTTCGTTACTGTAGCCTTGTAGTATAGTTTGAAGTCAGGTAGTGTGATGCCTCCAGCTTTGTCCTTTTGGCTTAGGATTGACTTGGTGATGCGGGCTCTTTTTTGTTTCCATATGAACTTTAAAGTAGTTTTTTCCAATTCTGTGAAGAAAGTCATTGGTAGCTTGATGGGGATGGCATTGAATCTTAAATTACCTTGGGAAGGATGGCCATTTTCACGATATTGATTCTTCCTACCCATGAGCATGGAATGTTCTTCCATTTGTTTGTATCCTCTTTTATTTCCTTGAGCAGTGGTTTGTAGTTCTCCATGAAGTGGTCCTTCACATCCCTTGTAAGTTGGATTCCTAGGTATTTTATTCTCTTTGAAGCAATTGTGAATGGGAGTTCACTCATGATTTGGCTCTCTGTTTGTCTGTTATTGGTGTATAAGAATGCTTGTGATTTTTGTACATTGATTTTGTATCCTGAGACTTTGCTGAAGTTGCTTATCAGCTTAAGGAGATTTTTGGCTGAGACAACTGTGTTTTCTAGATATACAATCATGTCATATGCAAACAGGGACAATTTGACTTCCTCTTTTCCTAATTGAATACCCTTTATTTCCTTCTCCTTCCTAATTGCCCTGGCCAGAACTTCCAACACTATGTTGAATAGAAGTGGTGGGAGAGGGCATCCCTGTCTTGTGCTAGTTTTCAAAGGGAATGCTTCCAATTTTTGCCCATTCAGTATGATATTGGCTGTGGGTTTGTAATAGATAGCTCTTATTATTTTGAGATATGCCCCATCAATACCTAATTTATTGAGAGTTTTTAGCATGAAGGGTTGTTGAATTTTGTCAAAGGCATTTTCTGTATCTATTGAGATAATCATGTGGTTTTTGTCTTTGATTCTGTTTATATGCTAGATTACATTTTTTGATTTGCATATATTGAACCAGCCTTGTATCCCAGGGAGGAAACTCACTTGATCATGGTAGATAAGCTTTTTGATGTGCTGCTGGATTCTGTTTGCCAGTATTTTATTGAGGATTTTTGCATCAATGTTCATCAAGGATATTGGTCTAAAATTCTCTTTTTTGGTTGTGTCTCTGCCCGGCTTTGGTATCAGGATGATGCTGGCCTCATAAAATGAGTTAGGGAGGATTCCCTCTTTTTCTGTTGATTGGAATAGTTTCAGAAGGAATGATACCAGTTCCTCCTTGTACCTCTGGTAGAATTCGGCTGTGAATCCATCTGGTCCTGGACTTTTTTTAGTTTGTAAGCTATTGATTATTGCCACAATTTCAGCTCCTGTTATTGATCTATTCAGAGATTCAACTTCTTCCTGGTTTAGTCTTGGGAGGGTTTATGTGTTTAGGAATTTATCCATTTCTTCTAGATTTTCTCGTTTATTTGCATAGAGGTGTTTGTAGTATTCTCTGATGGTAGTTTGTATTTCTGAGGGGTCAGTGGTGATATCACCTTCATGATTTTTTATTGCATCTATTTGATTCTTCTCTCTTTTTTTCTTTATTAATCTTGCTAGCAGTCTGTCAATTTTGTTGATCCTTTCAAAAAACCAGCTCCTGGATTCATTAATTTTTTGAAGGGTTTTTTGTGTCTCTATTTCCTTCAGTTCTGCTCTGATTTTACTTATTTCTTGCCTTCTGCTAGCTTTTGAATGTGTTTGCTCTTGCTTTTTACTTCTTTTAATTGTGATGTTAGAGTGTCAATTTTGGATCTTTCCTGCTTTCTCTTGCTTTATGCATCTGGGTGCTCCTGTATTGGGTGCACATATATTTAGGATACTTAGCTCTTCTTGTTGAATTAATCCCTTTACCATTATGTAATGGCCTTCTTTGTCTCTTTTGATCTTCGTTGGTTTAAAGTCTGCTTTATCAGAGACTAGGATTGCAACCCGTGCCTTTTTTTGTTTTCCATTTGCTTGGTAGATCTTCCTCCATCCTTTTATTTTCAGCCTATGTGTGTCTCTGCACGTGAGATGGGTTTCCTTAATACAGCACACTGATGGGTCTTTAGTCTTTATCCAATTTGACAGTCTGTGTCTTTTAATTGGAGCATTTAGTCCATTTACATTTAAAGTTAATATTGTTATGTGTGAATTTGATCTTGTCATTATGATGTTAGCTGGTTATTTTGCTCGGTAGTTGATGCAGTCTCTTCCTAGTCTCGATGGTCTTTACATTTCGGTATGATTTTGCAGTGGCTGGTACCGGTTGTGCCTTTCCATATTTAGTGCTTCCTTCAGGAGCTCTTTTAGGGCAGGCCTGGTGGTGACAAAATCTCTCAGCATTTGCTTGTCTGTAAAGTATTTTATTTCTCCTTCACTTATGAAGCTTAATTTGGCTGGATATGAAATTCTGGGTTGAAAATTCTTTTCTTTTGGAACGTTGAATATTGGCCCCCACTCTCTTCTGGCTTGTAGGGTTTCTGCCGAGAGACCCGTTGTTAGTGTGATGGGCTTCCCTTTGATGGTAACCCGACCTTTGTCTCTGGCTGCCCTTAACATTTTTTCCTTCATTTCAACTTTGGTGAATCTGACAATGATGTGTCTTGGAGTTGCTCTTCTCGAGGAGTATCTTTGTGTTGTTCTCTGTGTTTCCTGAATCTGAATGTTGGCCTACTTTGCTAGATTGGGGAAGTTCTCTTGGATAATATCCTGCAGAGTGTTTTCCATCTTGGTTCCATTCTCCCCGTCACTTTCAGGTACACCAATCAGACGTATATTTGGTCTTTTCACATAGTCCCACATTTCTTGGAGGCTTTGCTCGTTTCTTTTTTTTTCTTTTTTCTCCAAACTTCCCTTCTCACTTCATTCCATTCATTTCATCTTCCAGGGCTGATACCCTTTCTTCCATTTGATTGCATCAGCTCCTGAGGCTTCTGCATTCATCACGTAGTTCTCGAGCCTTGGTTTTCAGCTCCATCAGCTCCTTTACGCACTTCTCTGTATTGGTTATTCTAGTTTTACATTCTTCTAAATTTTTTTCAAAGTTTTCAACTTCTTTGCCTTTGGTTTGAACATCCTCCCGTAGCTCGGAGTAATTTAATCGTCTGAAGACTTCTTCTCTCAGCTTGTCAAAGTGATTCTCCATCCAGCTTTCTTCCGTTGCTGGTGAATAACTGCTTTCCTTTGGAGGAGGAGAGGTTCTCTGCTTTTTAGAGTTTCCAGTTTTTCTGCTGTGTTTTTTCCCCATCTTTGTGGTTTTATCTACTTTTGGTCTTTGATGATGGTGATGTACAGATGTGTTTTTGGTGTGGATGTCCTTTCTGTTAGTTTTCCTTCTAACAGACATGACCCTCAGCTGCAGGTCTGTTGGAGTACCTGGCTGGCCGTTTGATGTGTCAGTCTGCCCCTGCTGGGGGGTGCCTCCCAGTTAGGCTGCTTGGGGTTCAGGGGTCAGGGACCCACTTGAGGAGGCAGTCTGCCCATTCTCAGATCTCCAGCTGCATGCTGGGAGAACCACTGCTCTCCTCAAAGCTGTCAGACAGGGACTTTAAAGTCTGCAGAGGTTACTGCTGTCTTTTTGTTTGTCTGTGCCCTGCCCCCAGAGGTGGAGCCTACAGAGTCAGGCAGGCCTCCTTGAGCTGTGGTGGGCTCCACCATGTTCGAGCTTCCCGGCTGCTTTGTTTACCTAAGGGAACCTGGGCAATGGCGGGCGCCCCTCCCCCAGCCTCTCTGCGGACTTGCTGTTTAATCTCAGACTGCTGTGCTAGCAATCAGCAAGACTCCGTGGGCCTAGGTCCCTCTAATCCAGGTGCGGGCCAAAATCTCCTGGTGCACCGTTTCCTAAGCCCGTCGGAAAAGCCCAGTATTCGGGTGGGAGTGGCCGGATTTTCCAGGTGCCTTCTGTCACCCCTGGAAAGGGAACTCCCTGACCCCTTGCACTTCCCTATTGAGGCAATGTCTTGCCCCTGCTTTGGCTGGCACACGGTGCACTCACCCACTGACCTGAGCCCACTGTCTGGCACTCCCAAGTGAGATGAACATGGTACCTCAGATGGAAATGCAGAGATCACCCGTCTTCTGTGACGCTCATGCTGGGAGCTGTGGACTGGAGCTGTTTCTATTCGGCCATCTTGGCTCCTCCCCAAGTAGGGTATTCTTTCTCTGCTTTATGTTTTTGTTTGTTTTGTTGAAGATTAGATGACTGTAAGTATTTGGCTTTATTTCTGGGTTCTCTAATATGTTCCATTGATCTAAATGGCTATTTTTATACCAGTACCATGCTGTTTTAGTGACGATGGCTTTCTACTATAGTTTGAAGTCGGCTTCTAGATTTGTTCTTTTTGCTTAGTCTTTCTTTGGCTATACAGACTCTTTTTTGTTTCCAGGCTTTTATTACCTTAAAGTATGTCCCGTCTATGTCTTCTTTAGTTCCATGTGAATTTTTGTAATTCTGTGAAGACTGATGTTTGTACTTTAATGGGGATTGCATTGAGTTTGTAGATTGCTTTTGGCAGTATGGTGTTTTCACAATATTGATTTTACCCATCCGTGAGCATGGGATATGTTTCCATTTATTTGTATCTATGATTTCTCTCAGCAGTGTTTTGTAGTTTTCCTTGTAGAGGTCTTTTGTCTCTTTGGTTAAGTTTTCCGGATATAATTAAGATTTTGTCTGCAAAGATTGCATGCAATTGACAATTATAGGACTATGCTATTATAATTAAAGAAATTATAATATTCCTAAGGTTTTTATTGCAGCTATTGTAAAAGGGGGTGAGTTTTTTATTCAATTTTCAGCTTGTTCACTGTTACTGTATAGCAGAGCCTCTGACTTGTGTACATTAATTTTGTATCCTGAAACTTTGCTGAATTCATTTACCAGTTCTAGTAGCTTTTGGGATGAGTCTTTACGCTTTTCTAGGTATACAATCATGTCATCAGCAAAGAGTGACAGTTCGACTTCCTCTTTACCGATTTGGATGCCCTTTATTTCTCTTATCTGATTGCTCTGGCAAGGACTTCTAGTACTGTGTTGAATAGAAGTGGTGAAAGTTGGCATCATTGTCTTGTTCCAGTTCTCAGGGGGAATTATTTCAACTTTTCCGTATTCCATATATTGTTGACTGTGTGTTTGTCCTATGTGGCTTTTATTACCTTAAGGTATGTCCCTTCGCTGTTGATTTTGCTGAGGGTTTTAATCATAAAGGGATTCTGGATTTTGTCAAATTCTTTTTCTATGTCGATTTTGCTGAGTGTTTTAGGCATAAAGGGATGCTGGATTTTGTCAAATCCTTTTTCTGCATGTACTGAGATGATCATGTGATTTTTGTTTTTAATTCTGTTTGTATGGTGTATCACATTTATTGACTTGCAGATGTTTAACCATCCTGCATCCCTGGTTTCTCTTCAGATCGTATACATCTTTCACCTTATGATGGTTAATTTTATTTGCCAAGTTGGGTTGCCTAGATATTTGGGTAAACATTCTGGATGTGTCTGTGAGGGTGTTCCTTGATGAGACGAACATTTGAATATGTAGACTTAGTAAAGTAGTTGCCCTCCCCAGTGTGAGTGGGCCTCATCCAATCCATTAAATCCCAAATAAAACACAAGGGTAGAGGAAGAGAGAATTCACTCTCTTTGATGATTTCAGAGCTGTGACGTAGATCTTCTCTCGCCTTTGAAGTCAGATGTGGACTGTAACTTATGCCAGCAGCTTTCCTGGTTCTCAGGACTTTAGGCTTGGACTAGAACTCCAACATTGGCAGTCCTGGTTCTCCAGCTTGCTGACTGCAGGTCCTGGGACTTCTTAGCCTCCATAACCACATGAGCCAATTCCTTACAATAAACCTATATATATTGATGCAACTGATAAATATTTTGTTGTTACAGATTTGACTACCATGTTCTTTTTGTGCTTATTTTAACAGTCCCAGTCATAGGCTGCCTTCATCTCTGAAGGGACCAGGCGACCCACGGAGTGTCTCAGCAGCCTTGTCATTGCATGCAATCTTCACAGACAAGATCTCACTGCAGCCACCTTTCTACAGGAGCACATGTGTGACATTATACTGATGACATCATTCTCAGAGAAAATTCATTTTACACACTAAGGACACGCAGATACAAGGAGGCTTACACAAAGGGAATGGACCTTTCCCCAACACAGTAATGCAAGGCCCTGCCACTTTGCTTCAATTCCTGAAAATTCCTTGGTAAACATGTGGCTGCTCTATTCCTGACACTTTCAAAAAATAGTTATTCATCCTCTCAGCATCCACAATGTTAATACAAGCCTAATATTACTTAATTTGTGTTTTGTTTTTTGGAGGCACAGTCTTGCTCTGTCACCCAGGCTGGTATGAAGTGGCATGATTTCAACTCACTGCAGCCTCCACTTCCTGAGCTCAAGCAATTCTCACATCTCGTCCTTCCAAGTAGCTAGGACTGCAGGTGTGTGCCACCACACTCAGCTAATTTTGTTTATTTTTTTGTAAAGAAAAGGTCTCGCTATGTTACCCAGGCTGGTCTCAAACTCCTGGGCTGAAACGATCCTCTTGCCTCAGCCTCCCAAAATTCTGGAATTACAGGTGTGAGCGACTGCGCACAGCCCTTTAATTCTTTACTTGGGGTTCAGGTGACAACATATTTCTTATTTACAAATTTTACTTAATCTCACTGATGCTGTCATTCGCAAACTGACCCACCTTGAATGAAGCCTCCTGCAACAAGTCTTGAATCTGTCCGAATTTAAATTAACAGCTGCTCCTATGAATTCCCTCAGAGAACACACTGTGGATGCTTTAGCAACCTCTTCCCATGACTCCTGAACTATCTTGGTTGCATATGGTGGCCATAAGTAGTCCATGGGCTTCTGATGTAAAAAACAAACCTGCCCCTCTTGACCCTATTCAGTATAGCACCAGGTAAGTGATTGCTGACCACATACTGGACCCTCTGGAAACAGAGGGCTTTGCATCCATATCCACGAGCTTTCATGCCCATTTGTTCATCAGGCCTTGGGAAGCAGCACCACACAACCTTGGCACAGCTGCAGAGAACTCCTTGCCTCAGGATGGAGTCAAACCCGGACCTCCTGCCATTCTCATCTGCAGGAAACACTGGCCTCTTTCATCCTCAGGCTGTGTTGCTGGAAGTCACCCGTCTCTGAGTCCCCTTGGGATCGACTGAGTGACCAGCAGTCAAGTTTGTCCACCTTCTGAGTGGATGCCATCATCTGATGTGATGGAGCTCAGTGGGATTCTGCTGCCTTCCCTCTCTTAGTACGATGTCCTTGATAAAGGATGACACCCAAGCCTCAGCACAACTGGCCAAAGTTGAGGTGGTCATCTCAGCACTGATGCTGGGCCAACAATTAGACCCATTTGTACATTTTTACAAATTTTTTGCAATTGTCCACCTTCACTCCCCATTGAATTAAAGAAACTTCTTGCCTCATGGATACTCAGAATACAATCAAGGTAACAGATACCTTTTTTTTACTCAAGGACACAGTATGGATCTCACAAGGACACTCCTTATCCCCTGCAGAGTTCCAGACACTACTGATGGTGGCCAAGGCAGCATTTCATCAGAAAACACAGTGATAGGCTCGTGAAAGTGTCCAGTAGGGCTTCCACTGCCCCTATAGGCTGCAGGCAGCTGCTTTAGTTGAGAGATAGACTGAGCTCCTCAAAGAATTCCTCTTTAAGTTACAAAGAAGCGAGTGGATGCCCTGCTGGGTTCCACTGTTGCCACAGGCTTTGATTACTCTTAGTTCATGCTTCTTAGGAAAGTGCACTTTTTACACCAATGCTACACAGTTCCCTCAGTTGCCTTTACTGGACATCAAGGAGTTCACATTTTTGACAACCATTCAGTCCTGGACTGTCCAAGGGGTGGAGGTAGCTCCATACAAGAAGCTACCTGCTGCTTGTGGATCAGTAATATCAGACTTGCCCAACAACTCACTGGAGACATGAAAACCAATTCATGGGGGGTGCATGACGTCACCCAAATATTTATGAACACGCTTGTGCTGCCAGAGACCCCAGAACTCTAAACCAATGCATGGGGAATGCATGAAGTCACCGAAATATTTACGAACACGCTTGTGCTGCCAGAGATCCCGGATCACATTTCCTGCCTCCTGCTAAATAAATGGGGGCAGTAGCTTTGCATCGGCTTCCACATTACATTACTCATAACTGTGGCCTTCCTAATCTCTCATGTCCCTAAGCACTTATTACAATGTCTCAGCTGCTTTCTCTCAGCCTCTCAAAATATTAGTCATCGTAAAAATAAATGTCTAATGTTAAAGCATCAGGGGTCAATTGTATTGTGACACCCAAAATTTCATGCAGCACCCCACCATGTCCTCAGCCTAATGACTTTCATGCCCCCACCAGACTGCAAAACTCTGAATTAGTCAAGCACATCCCTGAAGGGACCAGGGGTTACCCCACGCTGTGATTTCTACCAAGCCTGCCTACCACACCCTATGTTCCAGAGTGCAACCCTGGGTAGACCTGCATAAATGCAGTGTCATCCCCCGCTGGGCTGAGTATGTGTGACGAGTAAATTACTGGGAATTTCGTCTGCTCAGTGTTTGTTTTGTCTGCAGCCATTCCCAGAATTCTAGGGCAAGACTAGCTTCTTCACCAATGGGGTGAACAGGAAGGAACCCAAGTAGAAATTGCCTTTTTAAAAAAAATCCCTTCCCACCCTCTTAATTATGTGATGCATGCATTTTTATAGCTTTTTTCTCATTCCATTACCTGAGGTCAGCCACTGATATTTAACCCATCTTTAGCCTCGGAGGAGAGCAGAGGAGCACTGGATATATTGATTTCACTAGCAGTGACATGATTTCCTCCTGTGCCACTCAAATTCTCTCCTTTAACTTGATGCTCAGTAGTTTGTGTTTCACTCGTCTTTGCAGATTGTTAGGAAGATGAGAATCAGCTTTCATTTTTGATGTTGCCATAGAGAAAACTCCATGGTAATCTTTATTTGCACAATCAACTTTTTCTTTTCCCCCAGAAATTGCAAATTCTTATGTGAGAGACAGCTTTCTGAAGTCTGCAAACATAGATTATCGTCTCTCTTTTGATGATAAATTTCTTATATCCCCACCAACAATAAAATACTTACATATAATTTTGGCATGTCGTATTGATTGCCAACTACACGTAAGAACATTCCTTGATTTTAAATCTAGACTAATTATGAAAATTTGGGTAGTCACAAAAAAAATTGTGTACAAATTTATAGATCTTAGGATTAAATGAGTTACTATTAACTAATATTTATTGTGCAGTCAGTGTATGGCAGAAGCTTACTAGGTACTATTTCATTTTATACTTAAAACAACATTCTAGGCAAAATGCTATAATTTCCCCTTGCCTCCAATTTGGACATGATAAAACTGGGTATCGTAAAGTTTTAACCCCACAGTTCTCTGCTTAATAAGAAGTAGAAGTAAGTCTAAACCTAAGTCATCTGATTTCAGAGCCCCTATAGTTAAATGCTCTAAATGCAGCTTCCCATGGTGATGGTGACTATTAGAGCCTGTCACATGATGTATGCCAGTGCTTCCCCGTAACGTGTGCAAGATTCCCGTGATGATGGTGACTGTGAGAGCCTGTCACATATGATGTAGGACAGTGCTTCCCTGTAACGCGCACAGGATTCCCGTGATGATGGTGACTATGAGAGACTGTCACATATGATGTAGGCCAGTGCTTCCCTGTAACGTGTGCAAGATTCCCGTGATGATGGTGACTATGAGACCCTGTCAGATATGATGAAGGACAGTTCTTTCCTGTAACATGCACAAGATTCCCGTGATGACAGTGATTATGAGCCTGTCACATATGATGTAGGACAGTGCTTTCCTGTAACATGCGCAACATTCCCCTGATGATGGTGACTATGAAAGCCTGTCAGATATGATGTAGGACAATGCTTCCCTGTAACATGCACAAGATTCCCATGATGATGGTGACTATGACAGCCTCTCAGATACGATGTAGGGCAGTGCTTCCCTGTAACATACACAAGATTCCCGTGATGATGGTGACTATGAGAGTCTGTCACATATGATGTAGGACAGTGCTTCCCTGTAACATGTGCAAGATTACCGTGATGATGGTGACTATGAGAGCCTGTCGGATACTATGTAGCCCAGTGCTTCCCTTTAACATGCACAAGATTTCCGTGATGATAGTGACTATTAGAGCCTGTCACATATGATGTAGGTCAGTGTTTCCCAGTAACATGCACAAGATTTCCGTGATGATGATGACTATTTGAGCCTGTCACATATGATGTAGGACAGTGTTTCCCTGTAACATGCACAAGATTGCCATGATGATGATGACTATGAGGGCCTGTCACATATGATGTATGCCAGAGATTCCCTGTAACGTGTGCAAGATTCCCGTTATGATGGTGACTATGACAGCCTGTTACATATGATGTTGGACAGTCCTTCCCTTTAACATGCACAAGATTCCCATCATGATGGTGACTATGAGAGCCTGTCACATATGAGGTAGGAGAGTGCTTCCCTGTAACATGCACAAGATTCCCGTGATGATGGTGACTATGAGAGCCTGTCACATATGAGGTAGGAGAGTGCTTCCCTGTAACATGCACAAGATTCCCGTGATGATGGTGACTATGAGAGCTTGTCACATACGATGTAGGACTGTGCTTCCCTGTAACATGCACGAGATTCCCGTGATGATGCTGACTATGACAGCCTGTCATATACGATGTAGGACAGTGCTTCCCTGTAACAGACACAAGATTCCCGTGATGACGGTGACTATGAGAGCCTGTCACATATGATGTAGGACACTGCTTCCCTGTAACATGCAGAGGATTCCTGTGATGATGTTGACTATGAAAACCTGTCAGGTACTATGTAGGACAGTGCTTTCTTTAACATGCACAAAATTCCCGTGATGATGGTGACTATGAGAGCCTGTCCCATAAGATTTAGGACCGTGCTTCCCTTTAACAATCCCAAGATTCCCGTGATGATGGCGACTGTGTAAGCCTGTCACATATGATATTGGACAGTGCTTCCCTGTAACGTGTGCAAGATTCCCGTGATGATGGTGACTATGAGAGCCTATGACATATGAGGTAGGAGAGTGCTTCCCTGTAACATGCACAAGATTCACCCTGGAATCTTATTAAAATGCAAACTCATAGACCACACTTTGACTAGCTAAGACAAGAGCATTTAAATGGATGTCCAGGTGACAGTGCTAAGATCCTACTGTTCATGTGGGCACTGGCTCACCATATTAACGAAGCTTAGGACCTCCAGTCCCTGCTGGAAAAGAAATACAGATACATAGGATGTGACTGTGCATATGGAATGCCTGTTGTGTTCTCGACATTGTACTAGACACTAGAGACAAAAAGTCAAATATCCCTTGCCTCTTTCTGAAAGGAGCTTCATACACAGTGGCTTCTGACTGCATTGTATATTTTCTCTTCTGTCTTGGGTGGGTGAGCTCTATCTCAATGTTGGTAACTGAACACTGCCCAGTGGGTTTGACGGGAGAGACCATGGCTAGCTGTGCTCCCACATAGGTATGACCATAGCATATCTTGTGATGCCATTTTCCCCTTGTCAAAAGGCTCCTTCCAGTATCATACACGCTCCCCATAATTATAAATTCTTCCTCCTTCCACTAAATGTTCCTAAATCTTGCAAAGATAAAAACATAAACCACATTCTTGTCATATTAGTTATATATTAATGATGAAAGTTCCTTATTTTTCTTTCTTTTTTTTTTTTTTTTGCGACGGAGTCTCGCTCTGTCCCCAGGCTGGAGTGCAGTGGTGCGATCTCGATTCCCTGCAAGCTCCGCCTCCTGGGTTCATGCCATTCTCCTGCCTCAGCCTTCCGTGTAGCTGGGACTACAGGCACCCACCACCACACCTGGCTAATATTTTTGTATTTTTAGTAGAGACGGAGTTTCACCATGTTAGCCAGGATGGTCTTGATCTCCTGACCTTGTGATCCGCAAGCCTCCCAAAGTGCTGGGATTACAGGCATGAGCCACCGCACCCAGCCCAAGTTCCTTACTTTTCATGTGTTTAATATTTTCTCCCAATTTATAGACTATATTGATTAAGAATAAATTTTAGCCATGCACATGTATTACAAACTTCATGATATACTTTGCTGTTTTTAAATTTCTTATACTCTTATAAAATGTTTGTTCTGGACTCACGTTGGCTTCCATTTCTTCCCTCTGGCTTCTATTTAGGCTATGAGCAGAGATGGACGAGGTGGCTACTGTAATGGATCAAGGCTATGAGCAGAGATGGATGAGGCAGCGGCTGTAATGGATTACGGCTATGAGCATCTTGTGAAGTAGGATGTTAAATCTGTAAATGTCAGAATGAATCCAAACTTACCAATTCAAAACTGGATTGTAAAAAAGCTCGAAAAAGATTGAAAACACAGCTCTACATTTTAGGAGGCTGAGGCAGGCAGATTGCTTAAGTTCAAGAGTTGGAGACAAGTCTAGGAAACATGGAAAAACCGTCTCTACAAAAAAAATAATAATTAGCTGAGTATGGTGGTATGAGCCTGTAGTCCCAGCATTTCAGGAGGCTGAGGTGAGAGGATTGCTTGAGCCCAGGAGGTAGAGGCTGCAGTGAGCTCTGATCGCACCACTGCATTCCAGCCTAGGTGACAGAGTGAGACCCGTCTCAAAAACAAACAAACAAAAATAACAAGCAAAAACAGCTCTAAACGAAAGTGGCTAGAAAAGTAGTTCAAGTTGTTCCTGTCTGGTTAAATAGAAACATAAATGAATTACTTATGTGCCCCAGTGGCTTCATAATGCTAAGAGAAGAGTCAATTATTCTAGCAGGTTCTACAAAACTTTATCATATCATGGGATTCAGTGAAAGCATCAAATCATAAATATAATAATCAAATCTGAAAGTGAATCTAGTTTCAAAGACCTCAGAAGCCAGTGTGTAGGAAGCTCTTTTCAGCTAGAGACAAGGGATTATTTGACTTCTTATCTCTGTTATCTAGCACAATGTCCAGAACACAACAGATATTCCATATGCACAGTCACATCCTATGTATGTGTATTTCTTTTCCAGCAAGGACTAGAGGTCCTAAGCTTTGTTTATATGGTGAGCCAGTGCCCAAATGAGCAGGACAATCTTAGCACAGTCACCTACACACTAATTTCAATGCTCTGGCCCCTTACCCAAGCTAGTCAAAGTGTGGTCTATGGTTTTACATTTTAAAGGATCCCCAGGTGAATCTTGTGGCTGTCAAAGGAGGAGAAGCACTGCCCTCAAAATATAGAAAAGGTGAACTAATTTATCCAGGCAGGCTGACTATTTATTTATGTATTTATTTATCTCGTTGATGGGAAGATTCAAATTGACGTACACAATCACCCCCATAAGGATTTCAGGTAAAAAATAAACAAAGGTTTAGATAGCAGATATGTTTTACAGTTACCGCACCAGTCTTTTTACTACAGAATCTAGTAGCATATTTCCAATAGATCTAGGTGAAAATTTCTATCTTATGAGCGTTCTGTCAGTATTTTTAAAATGGGTTACCCTATTAGTGGCCAAATTGAATCTCTTACAGGCATCTCACTCAAACTGCAGTCATACTTTCCAATAGGCCCCATAAAAATCCTTGTTCTGGAGCAATCTAATATATTTATCCACCTCTTTAGACACTTAGATAAGTATAATAATACAAGTTTTGTGTGTGTGTGTGTGTGTATTGTGTACCTTGTGGCCTCTAGTCCACTATCTACAGCACCTGAAGATGAGGCAAGTTTAATGTGAATAACGTCCAGCAATGTTAGAAATCTTGACTTTTATGTGCCTATCAGAAAATAAAGTTGAATGTTATTGTAGAGGAAATTTTCATTCTGGAAAAAATGCATACTGTTTGAATATTACTTTCATGCTTTCCACAGATATTATACACAGATATTATATTCCAAGTATTATGTCTTAAAGTCTTCAAAAATAGAAAATTCATTTTATATTTCTAGCTGAAAATAATAACAGTAATTAGCCTACCTTTGGGGAAATGTGATAAAAATACTAATGACCATCACAACTCATTAAAAGCATAAAATGTGCAATGATTTAAACTACATGTTCTTTCTATGAATCTGCATAGAAATATAGACACATTTGATAAATGCTATTTAAAGTCTGAGTGCTTTGGTAAATGACTCATCTATAGGTTTATCTGCCTTCATAGTGAGAATTAGATTTCTATTCTTTATAAAGCAGGGAATACAGATTGTGCATGGAGTAAAAGCATTCAATCCTTATTAATAGCGATGGTAGCTGCGCTACAGAAAAGAAAGCCTGTCAGAGTAACGTGTTCAATTTTACATCATAATCAGTGGTATGTCGATCTCTGTTGAAGGCAGAATTAAAGACGCCTTCAACATTTTTAAAATAATAGATGAAAAACATCTCAAAGTCACTTTTAAAATTTGAATTGGCGACTCCACATAACAGGAAAAGGACCAAGAACATCTTAAATACTTCACGATGGAAGTGATGTTTTAAGTGCAATTTCATCAAGGAGAAGCTTTTCCAGAAAGTCTTTTGACCTCGGGAAGAAGCTTATTTACTCTGGTAGTTTCTATTAAGATGAGAAAGACTTGATTTTTTAAAAACAATAAAAAATTTACATAGTTTAATCTAGTGTTGTGATTTCAAAAGTACTACTTTTGCCCTTATAGTTACACATGTGTATTTATATGCATTTTCTTGGTTCATTCAAACGCCAATAAGATACTTTACTATCCAGGCCCCTTAAAAGCCAAATTAATTTATAAAAGTGAGGATTGTATGTATGCTGTGAGGTGTGCGCAGGTGTATGCGTGTGATGTGTATGTATGGTGTGTGTGTTTGGTCTGTGTGTGTAGTAGGTTCATGGGGTATATATATGTGTGTGTGGTGTGTATTATGGGTGTTATGTGTGTATACTCTGTGTAGTTTGTGGGTGGTGCATGGTGTGTATATGTGCTGTGTTTGTGGTGTATGTGTGTGGTGTGTGTGTGTACTATGTGTGGTGTGGTGTGCGTGTGATATGTCTGTGCAATGTGTGGAGTATGTGATGTGTGTGTGTATGGTGCTGGGTGTGTGTGCACTGTGTGCAGTGTTTGATGTGTGATGAGTGTAGAATGTGTGGTGTGTGTGCCCAGTGTGTGTGGTGTGTGTATGTGATGTGTGTGCTCTGGGTCTGTGGTGCTATATATACATGTGCAGTGTGTGGGGTGTATGTGTGGGGTGTGTGTTTGATGTGTGTGGGGAGTATGGGGTGTGTGTGGTGCTGCATGTGTACGTTGTTTGTGTAGTAGATTCGTGTGTGGTGTAGTGTGTGCAGTGTATGCTTGTGTTCACATTGTGCAGTGTGTGGTATGGGGATGTGTGCATTTTCACATTGTGTGTGTGCAGTGTGTGTGTGCACATGGTGTGGTGTGTGTGGTGTATCAGGGGTGTGCGTGTGTGCACCTCGTCTGTGTGCAGTGTGTGTGGTGTGTGGGGGTGTGTGTGCATGTGCACATGTTGTGTGTGCAATGTGTGGTGTCTGTGGTGTGCGTGCATGTGCACGTGGTGTGTGCAGTGTGTGTGGTGTGTGGGGGTGTGTGTGCGTGTATGCATGGTGTGCTGTGTGTTGTGTGTGTGGTGTCTGTGTGGTGTATGTGTGGGGCATGTGTGCTTGTGTACACAGTGTGTGTGGTGTGTATGTGGTGTGTGCATGTACACATGGTGTGGCATGTGCACTGTGGTGGGGTGTATGTGTAGTGTGTGGTGTCTGTGTGTGGGGTGTGTGTGCACATGGTGTGTGTGCAGTGCGTGCGTGTGCAAATGTGTGTGTGCAGTGTGGTGTCTGGGGTGTGTATGTGTGCACATGGTGTGTGTGCAGTGTGTGTGTGGTATGTGTGCACATGGTGTGTGTGCAGTGTGTGGTGTCTGTGGTATGTGCATGTGCACATGTGTGTGCAGTGTGTGGTGTGTTTGTGCATATTGTATATATGCAGTGTGTGGTGTCTGTGTGATGTGTGTCATGGTGTATGTGCAGTGTGTATGGTGTCTGGGTTGCGTGTGTGTGCACATGGTGTGGTGTGTAAAGTGGGTGTTGTGTGTGCAGTGGGTGTGGTGTCTGTGTGGTGTGTGTATGTGCATTGTGTGTGGTGTCTGTATGAAGTGTGTGCCTGTGCATATGGCGTGGTGTGTGCAGTGTGTGTGGTATCTGGGGTGTGTGCATGTGCAGATGGCTATGTGTAGTGTGTGTGGTGTCTGTGTGTGGTGTGTGTGTGTGCACATGGTGTGTGTGCAGTGTGGTGTCTGGCGTGTGTGTGTGCACATGGTGTGGTGTGTGTAGTGTGGTGTCTGGGGTGTGTGCATGTGCACATGGTGTGTGTGGAGTGGGTGTGGTGTGTGTGGGGTGTGTATGTGCACATGGTGTGTGTGCAGCGTGTGTGGTGTCTGGTGTGTGCATGTGCACATGGTGTGTGCAGTGGGTGTGGTGTGTGCAGTGTGGGGTGTGTGTGTGCGTGTGCACATGGTGTGTGTGCAGTGTGTGTGGTGTCGGGTGTGTGTGCGTGTGCACATGGTGTGTGTGCAAAGTGTGTGATGTCTGGGGTGTGTGCATGTGCAGATGGTTATTGTAGTGTGTGTGGTGTCTGTGTGTGGTGTGTGTGTGTGCACATGGTGTGTGTGCAGTGTGGTATCTGGGGTGTGTGTGTACACATGGTGTGGTGTGTGTAGTGTGTCTGGGGTGTGTGCATGTGCACATGGTGTGTGTGGACTGGGTGTGGTGTGTGTGGGGTGTGCATGTGCACATGGTGTGTGTGCAGCGTGTGTGGTGTCTGGTGTGTGCATGTGCACATGGTGTGTGCAATGGGTGTGTGTGTGCAGTGTGGGGTGTGTGTGTGCGTGTGCACCTGGTGTGTGTGCAGTGTGTGTGGTGTCGGGTGTGTGTGCGTGTGCACATGGTGTGGTGTGTGCAAAGTGTGTGGTGTCTGGGGTGTGTGCATGTGCAGATGGCTATGTGTAGTGTGTGTGGTGTCTGTGTGTGGTGTGTGTGTGCACATGGTGTGTGTGCAGTGTGGTGTCTGGGGTGTGTGTGCACATGGTGCGGTGTGTGTAGTGTGGTGTCTGGGGTGTGTGCATGTGCACATGGTGTGTGTGGAGTGGGTGTGGTGTGTGTGTGGGGCGTGCATGTGCACATGGTGTGTGTGCAGCGTGTGTGGTGTCTGGTGTGTGCATTTGCACATGGTATGTGCAGTGGGTGTGGTGTGTGTGCAGTGTGGGGTGTGTGTGTACTTGTGCACATGGTGTGTGTGCAGTGTGTGTGGTGTCGGGTGTGTGTGCGTGTGCACATGGTGTGGTGTGTGCATAGTGTGTGGTGTCTGGGGTGTGTATACAGTGTGCGTGGTGTCTGTGTGTGGGGTGTGTATGTGTGTGTGTGGGGAAAAGAAAGAGATCAGACTGTTACTGTGTCTATGTAGAAAGAAGTAGACATAAGAGACTCAATTTTGTTCTGTATTAAGAAAAATTCTTCTGCCTTGAGAAGCTGTTAATCTGTAACCGTACCCCCAACCCTGTGCTCCCTGAGACATGTGCTGTGTCAAGTCAAGGTTAAATGGATTAAGGGCTGTGCAGGATGTGCTTTGTTAAACAAATGCTTGAAGGCAGCATGCTTGTTAAGAGCCATCACCACTGCCTCAAGTACCCAGAGACACAAAACACTGCGGAAGGCCACAGGGACCTCTGCCTAGGAAAGCCAGGTATTGACCGAGGTTTCTTCCCATGTGATAGCCTGAAATATGGCCTCGTGGGAAGGGAAAGACCTGACCGACCCCCAGCCTGACACCGATAAAGGGTCTGTGCTGGGGAGGATTAGTAAAACAGGAAGGCCTCTTTGCAGTTGAGACAAGAGGAAGGCGTCTGTCTCCTGCTCGTCCCTGGGCATGTCTAGATGTTAAAGCCCAATTGTATATTCCGTCTACTGAGATAGGGGAAAACTGCCTTAGGCCTGGAGGTGGGACATGATGGCAACAATACTGCTCTTTGTCATTGAGATGTTTATGTATATGAACATCAAAAGCACAGCACTTTTTTCTTTACTTTATGATGCAGAGACATTTGTTCATATGTTTTCCTGCTGACCTTCTCTCCACTATTACCCTATTGTCCTGCCACATCCCCCTCTCTGAGAAACGCCTGATAATGATCAATAAATACTAAGGGAACTGTGAGACTGGTGCCAGCGTGAGTCCTCCGTATGCTGAGCGCCGTTCCCCTAGGCCCACTTTTCTGTCTCTATACTTTGTGTCTCTTTCTTTTCTCAAGTCTCTTGTTCCACTCGACGAGAAACGCCCACAAGTGTGAAGGGGCAGGACACCCCTTCACGTGTGCACATGGTGTGTTTGCTCTTTGTGTGGTGCCTGTGTGTGGGGTGTGTGTGCGTGTGCACATGGTGTGGTGTGTGCAGTGTGTGTGTTATGAGTGACTGTTTCTGTTAGCATGTGGACATCAGTCTTCCAGACCAGCTTTCTCCATGTGTCTGGGAACATAAGAAACAACTTTCTGCAATAATTGTTACACAACTTTTCCAGAGAGGGACGAAATCTCTGTCGTGAGTGGGTATCTGCGTCATTGCAGGAGGGAATGTGATGTCCTGGCTTGGCTCACACCCTCTGAGAGCTTAGGCAGGGTTCCTGCTGGATCCCTCACTGTGGCCAGAGAGGGAGGGCTCTGTTTCACCACAGGGAACCAGAAGAAGACTGGTGCTTGGGAAGACCAGGTAATCATAATAGTATTAATGATAGTGGTAATAATACTGTTTTATACATTGTATATGTCATAAGGATTTTAACTTTCATGTAACATAATTGTTAAAATGTCCCCAGTTTGTTTTGTGCTATTTACCTGGTGTTGAAATGTGTAAGAATTTACATTCTAGGTACGTTAGGTTTATTCCTTTTTATATGGTTTCTGTTTGCAATTTTGATTTTAGAAGATATTCATTCATTCTCAAGGTCATAAAACACACACACATCTAATTTTATTTTCTTTTCTCCCTCTCTCTCTTTTTTTACATTTAATATTGGAATTTTATGTAAGGTGTAGGACCATGATTCAATTCTATCATTTTATATTCTCAAACCATTACCTAATATTTTAATATCATAAATGGAAAAATCACTCTGTTTTGTGGGTTTAAAATATTACAGTTACTAGATAAAACTACACTCAATTTCTGTGTTTTTGATTCTCTTTCATTAATGTGTTTATTTTTGTGCCATTTCAAATTTGTTTAATTTTGAATAGTAATAACAATCTTAAATATCTTATAGTAAATTTTATAAAATTGGCTCTCATGTGTGTGTTCAATATGTGGATTTAAAATCACATTTTCTTTTTTGAAAATATTTTTCTTGTAATTTTTATTGGAATTTGAGCATATTTTTAAATTATTTACAGCAAACTAAAGAGTTAATATTATTGAGTCCTCTCATCCAGAATGTGACATGCAAATTCCTCAAACCTCCTTTAATGCCATTTAGTCAAAATTAATATGTTAATCAATATAAATTAGTATAAATTAGTATAACTAATGATTAAAATAAATTAATGTGTTTGGCTCCACGTTTCTGTCTTCTGCCTTCTATCACTGATGTTTTATTCCTATCCTTGTTGTTTTCTATAGTTTCTTTTATTATGTCTTTTTCTGTCTTGTGATTTGAAAACTATATGACACATTGTAAGGTTTTAATTTTTCTAATTTTTTGCTTTTAATTTTAACTAATTTTATTTTTTAGAGGAGTGCAGGTTCACAGCTAAACGGAACAGAGAGTACAGACTTCTCATATGTCTCTTTCCCCACACACAGCCTCCCCTCTACAGCTTCCTGCCTTACAGGATCACACCTGTGAAAACCAGGAACCTACCTTGACCCTTCATTATCACTCAAAACTTACAGTGCACATTCATGTTTACTCTTCACATTGTACTTTCTGAGTCTTGACAAAAGTACATTGGCAATGGGATATTATTCACTGCTAAAAGGAGATGATCTATCAAGCCACAAAAAAAATATGGAGGAAACTTAAATGCATATTGCTAAAAGAAGAAGCCAATCCGAAATCTAAATAGTGTTCGATTCTAATTATGTGACGTTCTGGAAACGGTGAAACTATGGGAACAGTAGAAAGATCAGTGGTTGCCATGGACCAAAGGGAAGGAAGAGATGGATACACAGAGCACAGAGAATCTTCACGGCAGTAAAACCATTCTGTATGACACTGTAATGGTAGATATATACATCTGTAAAAATCTATCTTAACTTTTAATCTTTTAAATTACTTTGTTTTTTTTTTTTTGATGGAGTCTTGCTCTGTTGCAAGGCAGGAGTGCAGTGGCACGATCTCGGCTTACTGCAAACTTCGCCTCCTGGATTCAAGCGATTCTCCTGCCTCAGCCTCCTGAGGAGTTGGGACTACAGGCACCCACCACTGCATCCGGCTAATTTTTGTATTTTTAGTAGAGACTGGGTTCACCATCTTAGCCAGTCTGGTCTCAAACTCCTGACCTTGTGATCCACCTGCCTTGGCCTCGCAAAGAGCTGGGATTACAGGCATCAGACACCGCACCTGGCCGTTTTTGTTTTAAGAACTGCAGACAAGCTGGGTGCAGTGGCTCAAGCCTGTAATGGCTACACTTTGGGAGGCTGAAGTGGCTGGATTGCTTGAGCCCCGGAGTTCAAGTCCAGCTGGGCAAGATAGTGAGATACCGTCTCTACAAAAAAAGTATTAAAAAAATAGCCAGGCATAGTGCTGCATGCCTGTAGTCCCAGCTACTCAGGAGGCTGTGGTAGAAAAATCACTTGATCCAGCAGTTTGAGACTGCAGTGAGCTATGATCATGCCACTGCACTCCGGCCTGGGCGACAGAGCAAAACCCCATCTCAAAACAAAGAACAACCAAAAACCTACAAGCATACTCAGAGATATTGTGGGTTTGGTTCCAGACAACTGCAATAAGGCAAATGTTACAACCAAAAACCTACAAGCACATCTCAGAGATAGTGTGGGTTTGGTTCCAGACCACTGCAATAAGGCAAATGTTACAACCAAAAACCTACAAGCACACCTCAGAGATAGTGTGGGTTTGGTTCCAGAAGACTGCAATAAGGCAAATGTTACAATCAAGTTAGTTGCATAAACATTTTGTTTCCCAGTGCTTATAAAAGTTATGCTTAAACTATATGGTAGTCTAATGATTATTTAATAATTATTAATTAGTAATTAATAGCATGTCTAAAAAACTGTGTACATACCTTAAATTAAAATACGTCAGTGCTAAAAAATGCTAATGAGTATCTGAGCCTTACCAAGTCATAACCTTTTTGCTGGTGAGGGTCTTGCCTCTATATTGATGACTGCTGGCTAATCAGTGTGGGAGCTGCTGAAGGTTGGGTGCCTTAGTCAATTTCTTAAAACAATGACGTTTGTTCCTTTCACAAAAGATTTCCTTGTAGCATGTAATGCTGTTTGACAGCATTTTATCAACAGTAGAACGTCTTTCAAAATTGAAGTAAACCCTCTCAAACCCTGCTGCTGCTTTATCAACTAGGTTTATGGAATACTCTAAATCCTTTGGTGTCATTTCAACAATGTTTGTAGCATCTCCACCTGGATTATATTCCATCTCAATAAAATATTTTCTTTCCTCGTCCATAAGAAGCAACTCCCTATTTGTTCAAGTTTCATCATGAGTTTACAGCAATTTCATCTCACCTTAAGGCTCTAATTCTAATTCTAGTTGTCTTGCGATTTCTACCACATCTGCAGGGACTTCCTCCAGTGACATCCTGAGCCCTCAAAGTCACCCATGAGGGCTGGAATCAACTTCTTCCAAAGTCCTGTTAATGTTAATATTTCAACCTCCTCCCATCAATCACAAATGTCCTTAATGGCATTTAAGGATTGCTATTAAGGACGTTTGTGATTCACGGGAGGAGGTTCAAGTATCATGAAAGGATTAATGGTGAATCATTTCCAAAAGGTTTTCAATTCAATTTATCCAGATTCATCAAAGAAATCACTAGCTATGACAGCTATACCTTTACAAAATGCATTTATTAATTAATAAAAACACTTGAAAGTCAAAACCACTCCTTGGTCCACAGGCTGAAGGTAAATATTGTATTAGCAGCCATGAAAATAACATTAATTTCCAAGTACATCTCCATCTAAGCTTCTGGGTAGCTAGGTGAATTGTCAATAAGCAGCAATCTTTTTTTTCCTTTTTCCTTTTCTTTTATTTTTTCTTTCTTTTTTTTTTTTATGTAGTTTTGCTCTTGTTGCCCAGGCTGGAGTGCAGTGGTGCAGTCTCAGCTCACTTCAAACTCCGCCACCAAGGTTCAAGCCATTCTTCTGCCTCAGTCTCCCAAGTAGCTGAAATGACAGGTACTACCACCATGCCCGGCTAATTTTTTTGTATTTTTATTAGAGATGGGGTTTCATCATTTTGGCCAGGCTGGTCTTGAACTCCTGACCTCAGGTGATCCTTGGCCTCCCAAAATTCAGGGATTACCAGTGTGAGCCTCTACGCCTGGCCAAGCAACAATCTTTTTAAAGGAATCTTTTTTATTTTTTTCTGAGCAGTAGGTCTCAATAATGGGATTAAAATATTCAGTAAACCATGCTATTAACAGATGTGCTGTCACCCAGACAGTGATGTTCCACTTCTAGAGCACAGAAAGAATAGATTTTGCATAATTCTTAAGGGCCCTGAGATTTTCAGAGTGGTCAATGAGCACTGGCTGTAACTTAAAGTCACCAGCTGCAGTGGTCCTCAAAGAGAGTCAGCCCATCCTTTGAAGTTTTGAAGCCAAGCATTGACTTCTCTCTAGCTATGAAAATTCTACATTTTCACTAAGCTTAATCATTTCTACCTCTGGACTTAAAGAGAGAGATGTGCAAGTCTTCCTTTCATTTGAGTTCTTTGAGGCCACTGTGGTTACTAATAAGCAACCCCGGTGTTTGTCACCCTCCTGCCTCCTCTATCGAGTTCACTCACACTGGGGCGTGGGGAACGGCGCTTAGCACACCCCACATGCCCTGCTTCCCTGTGGCTCTCCCACAGGGGGCTTTCGTGAGCCAGGCAGCAAGGGACATCCCCCTGCTCCAGCCCAGCCAGGCTGCGCAGGCAGAAGGACTCTTCCAACCTGCCTGGGCATGCAGGGCTTTGTGTTTGCTGCCCTGGCTCCTCCGGAACTGGGGCTCTTCCATCCTCAGACTCCCTGGTGGCCTCCACACCCCAACAAATGACACGAAGACCAGAACCCGCAGGGTGACGGCCTGCTGGGCGCGTGCTCAGTGGGATAGCTTAGGTTCCCTCAAGCTGAGTCACAGGGGCAAGATGTGCTTCTGCCACCCACGTCCCACCGGAGTCCGTGGGGGGACTGGAGCCCCAGGTCGCCAGGGCGGCATGGGAACCCGAAGACGAGGCACCTCCATCTCCGGAGCTCTCGACCCCGGAGGCCTCCGGGTCAAGCACAGATGCCAGCCATCCAGGCACCTCACAACAGCTCCAGGAGCCGGTGTGCTCATCTGCACTAACCTCCAGCCTGTTAGATGAGCTCCTGTCAACCCCAGAGTTTCAGCAAAAGGCACAACCTTTCCTAGATCCGGCGCCACTGGGGGAGCTGAAGGACTTGGAAGAGCCCGCTTTGCTGGAACCACTACTCAGCCAGGAAGAACACAGGGCTCTGCTGGAGGAGCAGGTTGGGGCGGGGTTTGGGCGGGGTGGGGGCAGAGTGGCGGCCTCTCTTTCGCTTGGTGTGGAGAGTCGTGTCTTCCCTTCCAGCTGACCTGCCTAAGATCCCTGAGTTCCAGGTCCAAGGAGAGACTCCACACAGAGGAAAGCTGTCAGGAATGACAAGAAAGAACTGCTGAGCATCCCGGGGATCCCAGGGCCGGTCCAGGTACTGTGAGGTGGGCTGTCTACTGCGCATGCGCGGGTTTCCAGGCAGCAGCCTAGGTTTTCTAACTAGCCCAGGCGGAGCTCTCATCCCTTTTTCCCCCGCGTTCTTCAGTCGGGTTGGCGGAGACCTTAGTCCGCGAAACACTGGGCCGGGGCAGAAGCCAGGCCAGTTCTCCTTTCTGCGGCTCGACTCCTCTGCCACTTCGCTAACCATAACTTGCCAACCCTTGTCCCGCCAGCCTCCTTGCCAGCACGATGGAGCGCCTTGCAACTAAATGTAGACACGAGACCCCGTGCAAACCGGGGTGCTGCCCTTTCCAGGCAAGAGGGAAGGCAGACAGAGATGAGGACAGGAGCGGAGACAGAGTGAGATGGAAGGATGGAGCTAGGAAATGATGGGTGGAAGGAGGGACCCCGGAAGGGAGAGAAAGAGGGAGGGAGGGAAAAAGGGAGGAAAAAACTGGAGGAGGGAAGGAAGAACACAGGGAAGGATGGACCAAGGGACAAAAGGAGCAAGAAACAGAGAACGGAAGGCAGAGAGAAAAACGGTCTTCTGCCTCCAGAACCAACAGGACCCAGCACTCCGGGAAAATGTTGGGTGCCCAGTGCAGTCTAAGTGCTGGGCCCACAGCCCCTTTGGCCGCGGGGTGCTCAGCGGCCCTCTGGATCGCCAGCCTGGGTTACTTCATCCCGGAACAATTCAGACCAATTCCATTTCCGAAGGAATGAGCGAATTCCCCAGAGAGCAATGAGCCGAGACTCAGGTGGTTGTCTGTTTTTCATCCACATGGTTCACAGATGACATATCCCCACTTTGAGCCCTGCAACACAGCGCAAGGCGGATAGTCCCAACCACACAGGAGTCACACTCAGGTCAACTGAAGCGTGATTCTGGATTCCACATTTCTTTGCCCTCTGCAAAGGTGCCTGTTTCTCAAGTTTCTGCCCCCCGAAAGCTTGACCATGTTGACTGTTTGTTACCCGAGCTCTGTGGGGCCCCAGAAACTTCCCGGAATGCGTGGAAGACCAGCATCGTGTCGGTGCTCTCCTTTCCAGTTTTCAAACAGGCTATATTGGAGACTCCCCATTTTGCAGGAAACAGGAATCCATCATCTGGCCGTGATGCACGGGATATTTCTTTTCTCTGTGGTTTCACTCTCGTTGTCTACGTGAAAATGAACGAGATCCACACATCTGCGTGTGTGAGACTATCACAGCAACTGTGACACCCACGCGCTGGCAATAGAGTTGGCAGCCTCATCCCGGGACAAAGGTACTGATGGACATCCAGACACACCCCACCACAATCATTAGCAAACCCACTCCCAAACACACAGACACACACGGGCGCACGCGCGGGAACACAAGCACACACACAGAGACACAAAGACACAGACAGCTTGAAGGAGAGAAAGGGACAGAGGGATGGAGAGTTAGAAACGGAAGGAGAGAGAAACAGTGATCGAGAGAGAGACAGAGAGGAACCGGGGAGATTGAGAGAGAGAGAGAGCAAGGTGGAGAGGGAAGTAGAGAAAGGGAAAGGGTGAGGGAGCTAGAGAGGAAGAGCAACAGAACCTTGGAGAGAGAGGCTCTATCTGGTAGACAGGGGCCCCTTTGGCCAGGGTAGGGTGGAGGGTGCCTGGGCCGGGCTGGAACAGAGGGACAGGGCCGCCCATGCGGGAAAACCAACAGAGCCCTGAGACGTGTTTTTACTTTGATTGGTTGGTTGCTTTGGGGATACGTTGCGTAGCGTCATTCCTTTGTTGGCTCCTCCCTGTCCTTTTGGTGCCGTGGGCCCTGAAAGTTGTGGAGTGCGCCCCTCTCTGTGGCAGGAGCAGTGGCGCTGAGCGTGCCCACGGGCCGCGGCTTGTGTCTCTCTCGTTTTCCGGGTGGTATGGCCGTAGACAATGGCAGTGGCGCCTGGCTGGCCCAAGAGCCCGGTCCAGCTACACACGCCTGATTCCAAGCGTCACCACTAACCCGGGGCCGCGAGGCTGGGATCAGGCACCCCGGAGCCTCTTGCCCATGGCCGGGCTGCTCTCCCCCCTACGCCCAAGCACCACCAGTCGCCGCATTGAGCTTTCCGCCAACCTCCCAGAGCGTCCCGCTGTCGCTGGCGGCCAGACCAAGCACGAGACCGCCCAAGCGCCAGAGGTCTCCATCCCCTGTCAGGGCTCTGGACTCTCCAGGCGGCTACCCTCTCGCTGACATTCCAGGCCTTCCCCCGGCTCTCGAGCTCCAGAGCTTCCAACACCTGGGGCCCGCTCAGGACGGGGTGTGCTCCGAGGCGTCAGGGCCTAGGGCCCACGGTCCTGGGGTCCGCTCCGGTCCTCCGCCTTGCCATGGAAAAATTATTTTGGATTCCTCGCCGCCCCTCCTGCAAGGCCCCCTCTTGCCCCACACACCCAGAGCCACCAGGGCTGTCCAGGGGCGAACAGCCGGCCCAGCCACGCGGGCGCTTTTTCTCACAACACCCACACCATCGTCGCTTGTTCCGATGAGGACACGCCGTGGCCAACGGGGTAGGAATGCTCTGCTTTGCCCCGCGCTAGCACTAGAGCCCCGGCAGCCTCATCCCGGGAAAGAGGGGCTGACGGACACCCAGACACACCCCACCACTACCACGAGCAAACCCACCTTGACACACACACGGATACACACGGGTGCACGCGTGCACACACACACACACACGGACACACACACCACACCAGGCACACAGGCACAGACACACAAAGACACAGACACAGATAGCTTGAAGGGAGACCACCCCTCATATTGTCTTATGCCCAATTTCTGCCTCCAAAGAAAGAAGTAAAATCTAAAAGGCAAAAATGAAATCCACAGGCAGACAGCCCTGCGCCACATCCTGGGCCTGGTAGTTAAAGATCGACCCCTGACCTACTCGGTTATGTTATCTATAGATTACAGATATTGTATAGAAAAGCACTGTGAAAATCTCTGTCGTGTTTTGTTCTGATCTAATTACTGGTGCATGCAGCCCCCAGTCAGGTACCCTCTGCTTCCTCAATCCATCACGACCCTCTCACGCAGACCTCCTTAGAGTTGTAAGCCCATAAGAAGGACAGGAATTGCTCACTCAGAGAGCTAGGTTTTTGGAGACGTGAGTCTGCCGATGCTCCCAGCTGAATAAAGCCCTTCCTTCTACAACTCGGTGTCTGAGGGGTTTTGTCTGCAGCTCCTCCTGCTACAGAAGGAGGGCAAGGGAGAGAGGGATGGAGAAATAGAACCAGAGGGAGAGAGAGAGACAGCGATAGAGAGAGAGACAGAGAAGGGGGAGGAGAGACAGAGAGGGGGGAAGAGAGAGAGCCACAGTAGAGCGCGAGGTGGAGGGGGAAGTAGAGAAAGGGTGAGGGTGAGGGTGTTATGGAGCGACAGCGACAGCGACAGAGCCTTGGAGAGGGAGGCTCTGCTCAGGTAGACAGGGCACCCTTCAGCAGGCCGGGGTGGGGTGGAGGGTGCTTGAGCTGGGCTAGAACAGGGGGTCAGGGCCCCCCACCCGGGAAAACAAAAGGAGCCCTGAGATGTGTTTTTTTTTTTTTTTCTTGAATTGGTTGGTTGCTTTGGGGGTGCGTTTCATAAGGTCCTTCCTTTGTTTGCTTCTTTCTGTCTGTTTGGTGCGGTGGGCCCCGAGATTTGTAGAGTGTGCTCGTTTGTCTGGCGGGAGCCAAAGCGCTGAGCTTGTCCACGGGGCGAGGCCTGGGTCTGTCTCCTGTCTTCAGGACTGGAGTTCACACGAAGTCAGTGGAATTGGGAAACCGGGTGCACAGGGACGGATTTCCTCGTGGCTGGCGAAGACAATGTCCTTCCCCTGGGGAAAGCAGCCCATGGGTTCTGGAGCAGAGGTCTTGGCTGGGGTCTGTGGGACCCGCTGCCCCTGACCGCCCCTTCCGCTGGCTTGGACGGTTGCGGCGTCGCTGGATGAATGAATAGAATAGCCTGGGAGTCCGGGGAGCATGAAGACACCGGGGACCTCAGAGAACCCGCGCCTGCGCCCTCGGCGTTCGTCCCGTCCCGCTCGGCTTGTAGCCAGGCTCCTGGTTGGGCTGCTGCGGGTCGGAAGAAGTGGGATGCTGCTGCCTGGCGGTGCTGCAGTGGCGGATCTTCAGGAGGAGGTCCTGGGCTTCAGCTGGGGCGCGGGGGCTGTCAAGGGGGAGCAGAGGCGGGGGGTGGTTGGGAAGCACGGAGACAAAAGAGGGAAAGAGGGAGGGAGCGAGATGCCAAAAGCCTATGGTACCCGCTATTACCAGGCGGAATCCCATCCAAATACTAACCAGGCGGACCCTGCTTAGCTTCAAC
The DNA here is from genome assembly GCF_028885655.2 of Pongo abelii. Taxonomy (NCBI): domain Eukaryota; kingdom Metazoa; phylum Chordata; class Mammalia; order Primates; family Hominidae; genus Pongo; species Pongo abelii. The sequence continues at coordinate 12,854,744 of NC_072007.2, forward strand.
AGATCAGAGGCGAGCGAGCGCGTTCAGGGTGGTGTGGCCTAGACGCCAGCAGCGGCGCCTCGCTGCCCCAAGAACCCGGTCCAGCCACGCCCGCACGACTGCAGGCGTCACCGCCACCCCGGAGCCGCGGGTCTCGGATCCGGGACCCCCAAAGCCGCTTGTCCGTGCCCCCGGGCAGCTGTCTCCCTCTACACTCGAGCACCGCCGGCCTCCCAGAGAGTCCCGCCGTCACCGGCGGCCAGGCCTGTCGCAGGACCAATGTGGCGCCGCCCTGCTGTTGCTGGGGTCGCAGGAGGCCTCCGTCCCCCGCTCAGGCTTCCGGCTCTCGGGGCGGCTTCCCTTCCGCCCATGCTCTAGTCCTTCCGCGAGCTCCCGAGCTCCCGAGCTCCCGAGCTTCCACCACATCTGCCGGCTCAGGACGGGTCGTGCTCATCACTTAACTTTTTAACTTTTTGTTGTTTCTATTTATATTTTATTATGCTATGTCTTGAAATGTTGTTGTAGTTATTACTTTTGATTGGATATTATTTAGTATTCCTACTTTGAATAAGAGTAGTTTGCACACCCCACAGCTATAGTGTTACAATATCCGGTCTTGTTTTGTATTCTATTAGCAGTGAGGATTTTTTTTTACCTTTAGGTGATCATTTATTGCTCATTAATGTCCTTTTCTTCCTGATTGAAGTACTCCCTTTAGCATTCCTTTAGGACAGGTATGGTATTCACAAAATACTTCAGCTTTTGTTTGTCTGAAAAAGTCAGTATTTCTTCTTTTTATTTGAAGAACATTTTCACTGTATATTCTATTCTAAGGTAAAAGTTTTTTTCCTTTAGTACTTTAAATATTTATTGCTTCTCTCTCCTGACAAGTAGAGTTTCCACTGTAAAGTCTGCTGCCAGACGTGTTGGAGCTCCCCAGTATGTTATTTGTTTCTTTTCTCTTTCTTCCTTTAGAACTCTTCTTTATCTTTGACTTTTGGAAGATCTATGGAATGCTTTGAAGTAGTCTTTTTTGGGTTAAATCTGCTTAATGTTCTATAACATTTTTGTAGTTGGATATGGATATCTTTCTCTAGGTTTGGAAAGTTCTGTTATTATCCCTTTGAATAAATTTTTCTACCCCTGCCTCTTTTTCTACATCTTTTTTTAAACCAGAAACTCTTAGACCTGTCTTTGTGAGGCTATTCTCTAGATCCTCCCCTGCCTCTTTCTCTACATCTTCTTTAAAACAAATAACTCTTAGATCTGTCTTTGTGAGACTATTTTCTAGATCCTGTCGGCATGATTTGTTCTTTTTATTCTTTTTCTTTTGTCTCTTCTATGTATTTTCAAAGAGCCTGTCTTTAAGCTCACTATTTCTTCTGCTTGATCCATTCTGCTATTACATGGCTCTAATGCATTCTTCAGCATGCCAATTGCATTTTTCAGCTCAGAATTTCTGCTTAATTTGCTGTAACTATTTCAATCTCTTTGTTGAGTTTAGCTGATAAAATTTGGAATTTCTTTACTTTGTTTTCTTAAGTTTCTTTCAGTTTATTTTTAATACAGCTATTTTGAATTCTCTATCTGAAACGTCACATATCACTTTTTCTCGAGGATTTGTCCCCAGTGCCTTATTTAGTTCACTTGGTGAGGTCATATTTTCCTGGATGGTGTTGATGCTAGTAGATGTCCTTCAGTGTTGGGACATTAAAATCTTGGGCATGCAGCACCATGTGAGAGGTTTAAAAAATAAAATTTAATTAGAGAATAAGTGAGTATTTATTGTATTCTTCACTGTCTGGGTTTATTTGTAGCTGTCTTTCATGGGAAGGCTTTTCACATATTTGAAAAGAGTTGGGTGTTGTGATCTAAGCCATATCTGCTTTATGGGGCACCTTATACCCAATAATGCTGTAATTCTTCCAGACTCAGAGAAGTACCACCTTGACAGCCTTCAACAAGACCCAGGAGAATTTTCTGGGTTACTAGCCAGAGAATCTTTTTCCTTACCCTCATTTTCTCTCAAAGATACAGAGTCTTTCTCTCTGTTCTAAGCCACCTAAAGCTGGGAGAAGAAAGACACAAGCACCCGTGGCCACCACCACTATGACTGTCCTGGATCAGACCTAAAGCTAGCACAACACGGGTCTTGCTCAATTCCTGCTGCATGCACTTTCTGACAACTGCCTATGTTCACTCAAGGCCTTTGGTCTCTACAATTAGCAGGTGGCAAAGCCAGCAAGGCCTGTGTTCTTTCCTTTAGGGCAGTGAGATCCCTCAGTCCCTGGCTGGGTCCAGAAGTGCCATTCAGAAGTCAGGGCTTAGGCCACTTTTTAATAGCGTTTTTTTTTGTTTCTGTTTTTCTCTTGTAAATTTAAGTTCCTTATATTGAATATTAGATCTTTGTCAGATACATAGTTTGTAAATATTTTTTCTATAGGTTGTCTGTTCACTCTATTGATAATTTCTTTTGCTGAGCACAAGCTTTTAAGTTTAATTAGATCCCACTTGTCAATAGTTGTATTTGTTGTTTTTGGTATCTTTATCATGAAATCTTTGCCTGATTCTACGTCCAGGATGGTATTGTCTAGGTTGTCTTCCAGTGATTTTATAATTTTTGGTTTTACATTTAAGTATTTAATCCATCTTAAGTTGATTTTTGTGTATGGCATAAGAAAGAAGTCCAACTTCAATCATCTGCATATGGCTAGCCAGTTATCACAGCACCATTTATTGAATAGGGAATCTTTTCCGCATTGCTTGTTTTTCCAGCTTCATCAAAGCTTAGATAGTTGTAGGTATGTGGTCTTACTTCTAACCCCTCTATTCTGTTCCACTGGTGTATGTGTCTGTTTTTGTACTAGTACCATGCTGTTTTGGTTACTATAGTGCTGTAGTATAGTTTGAAGTCAGGTAATGTGATGCGTCAAGCTTTGTTCTTTTTGCTTAGGATTGCCTTGGCTACTTAGGTTCTTTCTTGGTTCTATATGAATTTTTAAACAGCTTTTTTCTACTTCCGTGAAGCATGTCATTGCTAGTTTAATAGGAATAGCTTTGGGCAGTACACCATTTAAATGATATTAATTCTTTCTCTCCATTAACATAGAATGATTTTTCATTTATTTGTGTCTTCTCTGACTTCTTTGAGCAGTGTTTTGTAATTTTCATTGTAGAGATTTTTCACCAACCTAGTTAGCTGTATTCGTATGTACTTTATTCTTTTCATGGAATTTGTGAATAAAATTGCCTCTCTGATTTGGCTCTTAGTTTGGCTCTTGTTGGTGTATAGGAATGCTAGCAAATTTCGTACATTGATTTTGTGTCCTGAAACTTTGTGGAAGTTGTTTATCAGCTTAAGGAGTGTTTGGGTCACAACTATAGGGTTCAGATAGAGAATTATGTTGTCTGCAAACAGAGGTAGTTGGACTTCTCTTTCTATTTAAATACGCTTTATTTCTTTCTCTTGTCTGATTCCTCCATGAAGGACTTCCAATACTATGTTGAATAGGAGTGGTGAGAGAGGGCAGATTTTGCCCATTTAGTATAATGTTGGCTGTGAATTTGTCATAGGTGGCCTTTATTATTTTGAGGTATGTTTCTTTGATACCTCATTTATTGAGAATTTTTAACATGAAGATTTGTTGAATTTTACTGAAAGCCTTTTCTGCATCTGTTGAGACAACCACGTGGTTCTTATCTTTAGTTTTATTTATGTTATGAATCACATTTTATTGATTTGCCCATGATAGACCAACCTTCCATTCCAGGAAAGAAGCTTACTTCACTATGTTGAATTAGCCTTTTGATGTGTTGCTAGATTCAGTTTGCAAGTATTTTGTTGTGGATTAGTGAATGGATGTTCATGAAGGATACTGGCCTGAAGTTTCCTTTTTTTGTTGTGTTACTGCCATGCTTTGGTATCAGGATGATTCTGACCTTGTAGAAGAAGTAGGGGAAGACTCCCTCCTCCTCTATTTCTTGAAATAGTATCAGTAGGACTGGTACTGGCTCTTGTTTGTACATCTGTTAAAATTTGTTAATCTATCAGGTCCAGGGCTTTTTTGGGGGGTTGATAGGCTATTTATTACGGATTCAATTTTTGGAGGTCATAATTGGTCTGCTCAGAGACTGAATTTCTTCCTGGTTCAGTCTTGAGAGAGTATATGTGTCCAGGAATTTATTAATCTCTTTTGGTTTTCTAATTTGTGTGTATAGAGGTGCTCGTAGTAGTTGCTGGTTGTTATTTTTATTTCCCTGGGGTCAGTGGTAACACTCCCTTCATCATTTCTAATTTTGTTTATTTGAATCTTCTCTCTTCTTCTTTATTAGTATAGCTAGTGCCCTATCTATCTTATTAATTTTTTCAAAAAACCCTGATTAAGTGATCTCTTGAACAGCTTTTCATGTCTCAATTTCTTTCAATTCAGCTCGGATTTTAGTTATTTCTTGTCTTCTATAAGCTTTGTGGTTGAGTTCTTCTTGCTTTTCTAATTCTTTCAGTTGTGATGTTAGGTTGTTAATTTGAGATATTTCTAATTTTTTGATATGGGCATTACTTCTTATGCCCTACTCTAACTTTTGTCCTTCTAGAAAACTCAGAACTATGCTTTCTACACCAATTCAAACTTTCTCAGTGAATCAACCTAGTCTCCCTGAGGCAAAGTTAGCAATTTTCCATTACACATGGTTCTCTTTCTCTGTAAGAATATCTAATGCAACAATGCAAGTGTTTCTTTCCCTCCTGGTAATGCGGGGAACTCCTTTTGGCTGAGACCAATACTTAAAACCTTGTTCTTTCAACATTAATGAAGATCTATATAGAAAGCCTCCATTTTTACAAAAAAGATATAAAAACACCAATTAAAATAAATATGAAATTATATGACATACAATTATATTGTGGAAAGACTGAATAAATAAGTCAACTAAGCTCTAAGAAAAAAAGATGATGATACAAAATGATATAGAAGTAAAAACCCGGGCTCGTATAGCATAATTAATGTATCAGTAAAGTATGTACATTGTAGAAGTGGCAGAAAGACAGCATAGAGAGTGAGACCTGACCAAAAGCTTTAAGGAAAGTTCTATACCCTTAAACGAGATTAAAGTGGACTCAGGAAAACATGGACCACATGAGGGAAAGGACACATGTTCCAGACGGGCCAAAGCTCAGAGCATCTCTACCTTCTCCAGGAGGAAAGGGGAGACAAAACAGCAGGCAGAAGACAGTACGGCTGGGTCAGCATAGGGCACCCAGGCCAAGCCATGTGGGCTCCATCGTACAGGTAGTGAGGAGCCACTGCCAGGTGGGCTTTATTCATTAGTTTGTTTTGTTTCCTTTAGTAATGAAGACAAGTGATCAAAGTTGACCTTTGTAAGTGTTGCTGCAGCTGAACAAAAAGATGGATAAAACCAGTGTTTTAAAAATTATGTTGTATACAGCACTAGCCTCAGTGAGATATTAGTAGAACACATAGGCACTCACACGCACACACACTCACACTGAGCCCAGATTATTCTGGCAAATTCCGGGTTAAGCAAACTAAAAGAAACATCTTTAGTGCTGGAGATCTTAGAACCTGGAATGTGGCTATATGACTCATAAAACAGCAAGGTTAAGACAGAGCATGCCATTTTTTCTCAGAAATGTTGAAACACTTTCCTTCCCTTGGCTGCATTGTCCTTCTTTCTCCTGATTCTCCATCAACCCCTTTGGCTGCTCCTTCTTGATTTCCTTTTTGAAAATATGCTGCTGCTCAGCCATTCTCTTTTCATTCCCCATGGATTTCTCAAGTGTGTTTCTATTCCTGCATTTTAAACTTACCTTGATTTTCCTGACACCTCTCCTTGTCTGACCCTCCCCTGTTCTAAGGCAGGTGTTCCAACTGTGTGTGCTTTTGGCATCCTGGGATGCTCCCAGTATGTTCCCTGCCACACTCCATCAGGTTTTCTCTGCAGACTCTGCGAGGGCAGCAGCCTTGTGTCTACCATTCCTTCAATACTCAGCAGATAACACAGAAGCTGACTCCATAACATTTAGTTGGCCAACTGAGACTAAATGTATGTTCCTCTAGATCTTAAAAAGTTACAGAAACATAGCACAGTAGTCAAAAAAATTCTCTTTATTCAGGAGTTCTCTATATATGTACAACAGTTTGAAGTTATTATTAAAGCAAAGTGAAAGAGAAACTGTCACAGAATTCCCTAAGATAAATTATTTTGCTTTAATCTTCAATTCATTATGTGAGATAATCAAGACCATGTGTTATTGTAAATATTTCTAGCTTACAACACAGTGACCTGATTTTTATTGTTTGAAATAACCGCAACATAAATCAGTTAACTAAAAATTGCATAAATAATCCTTTCAAATAAAATTCTGCCTAAATTTTACATTACTTATATGTTCAAATGATAATGAGCTCATAGCCTTTTCCAATACCTCAGTCAAAACATTGTACTGATTCTGGCTGGGGGAATAGTATCAGAAAGTTATTTTACAGATGGGGAAAAGGTACTTACGTGACATTGGCCTTTGCACTACTGTGCCCTTTTGGGTCAGGAAAAAGCTGTTCCCTTAAAATCCTAAAAGCTCTTCTGTCAGGTCTGAAGGGTGGGTGGGAAACACAGTTTTTCAAATTTTAGCCACAGATGTTTTATTCCTGGCTTAAAGCAGTGACTAGTTAGGGCCAGTAGAAGAGCCTCTGATGTTTCTTTAGAAGCGTGTGCCAGAGAACATCTTCCTGAAACACTCCTTGTCTCTGCCCAAAATCACCTTAGGTAGGAAAGCCCAAACTCAGCAGGCTGAGGAGATCCAAGGGGATCACTGAGCTCTGAGGCTTATAAGAGAAGAGAGAGAGGTCTAAGACTTTTTGTGTATAAATTTATGGGTTCCAAGTGCAATTTTGCTGTAAGCATGGATGGCATAGTGGTGAAGTCAGGGCTTTTAGGTATCCATCACCGGAATAATGCACATTGTACCCATTAAGTAATTTCTCACTGTTCCCCCCTTCCGTCCCCTCACTCTGATGAGTCTCCATTATCATTCCACTCTCTACATCAATACCTACACATCTTTTAGCAACCACTTATGAATGATAAAATGTGATGTTTACTCTGTGTCTGGCTTGCTTCACTTAACAATGGCCTCTAGTTCCATCCATGTGTCTGCAAAAGTTATGATTCTATTGTCTTTTTATGCCTGAATAGTATTTCATTGTGTATATTTTCTACATCTTCTTACTCCAATCATTTTTTGATGGACGTTTAGGTTGATTTTATATCTGTGCTACTGTGAAGTGTTGCAACAAATATACAAGTACAGTTATCTTTCTGATATATTGATTTCTTTTCCTTTGCATAAACACTCAGTGGTGGGATTGCTGAATCAGACAGAGCCAATAGACGAACAGTAATGGTGGTCAATCGTCAGCTAGAAACAAAGTACTTAGCAAGGCTTGAAAACACCGAAACTCTGAGACCACTGACCTTCAAAAACTTCAACAGCCCTGAGTGAAAAGTCCAAACACATTTATCTACCATTCAAAGAGGCTTTATTGTCTGTTCTCTGGGCGTCTCAGGAGTCTCTTTTTACCACACTGTCTATATACTGCATGAGCCATTTATATGAATCTATCTGACACTCCAAGGCATCTTATACTATATATTCAACTATTTATCCCTAGTAACTAGCACAGTCCTGGCATATAATTTGCCACTAAACTTTTGCAGAATTAAGGAATTATCTTGTATCCAGGTTCCAAGTTTTAAGGTGATTCTTCACTAAAAAAAAGTATTACAGTTCACAATCTACTTCCTTTTTTATAAATGGGATCGATTTTAATCTTATCCTCTAATAACATTACTTTCATTTACTCCCATCTAAATATACTGTCCTAAGAGAGCAATAAGAAAGAGAGTTGAAGCTGGAGCTGGAAGAATTGTACATGGTCCTGTGATACCCTACCTTGTTTTAACCTGAGTGACTCTCTCCTAGGGGAGACAGAGAAGGACAGATTCCATTTTAGGTTCTTCACGTGCAGCCACATTTACCTCCCTCCCTTAAGGACATAACTAGTGTAAACTGACTCAAAGCACGTCCAGGAATGCACTTACTGATAAGATATTGAGGCAAGCTACACCAGCAGCTCCTGGGGACGCCTTTGGTGAATGGCACCCAAAACCCCTGCATTTCTTTCTTAGAGATAGTTTAAGCCCCTGCACCTGGAACTGTTTATTCTTTTTGTAACTGCTTTTGTAGCCAATTAACTTTTTTTTAACTTTTTGCCAGCTCTGCTTCTGTAAAATTTCCTTCAGCTAAACTCCCTTCACCCCTATTTAGACCATGGTACAAAAATAAAGCCAGCCCCTTCCTCGGGACCCAGAGAATTTTGAGCGTTAGCTGCCTCTCGGTCGCCAGCTAATAAAGGACTCCTTAATTTGTCTCAAAGTGTGGCGTTCCTCTATAACTCGCTTGGTTACAACAGTCTATACTGCTGCCTGAGGTGCATCGCCCACCTGAGCTTCATCTGTTAGGTATGTCAGGGAAAATAAACAGGGTGAAAGTGGCCTCATCAGAGGACCCCAGATCTCTGGCTTCCCCATCTGGCAAGTGCACCTCTGTGAACAAAGACTTCAAAGCCAGACGACAAGAACGGCCCAAGCAGTCCACAGGGGAAACCTGGGCCCAGTGTACATCAATGCAGAGTATCAAGCACGGTATAACAGGCGCACAGTTGCCTATTCCTGTTCAGAGATGATTGCATCCCAAACACTGTAAAATGAAGAAATGCAGAGAAGCAGATGTAACTGAAGAAGACCGCAGGAGAAACAAGGAGGGACAACCACGACCTAGGAGGGCACCATGCCAGAGATGCGTGGACCCCATGCTAGGCTCAGTGCTTGTTATACTCTTGGGACCCAGTGCTTTCCTTCTCCATCATGTGGCATACTTGGCATTATTTGTTGTTTAAAATAGTATCCTTAGTTTTCACCTTTCCTAGGAGACACAGGGAGACCCTGTGGCACTGCAGGGTCTGGCACACAATAGGTGCATCACAAACATCTGCTGAGTTCACACACTCTTGCCTTCTCAAATCTTCTTGTCAAGTCTTCAGTGAAAACGAATTGCTGATTGAGGAAGAATTAAACTTTTAGAGACTCCTGGATCCACTGAAGTTTGAGACAAGGTGAGATTTGTTTACTGCCATATTCCTAGCTCACAGCATACTGTAGTCAATTTAAAAATGTTTGTTGAATCAGCGAGTGAATTGATTCATAGGTCATACTTAGCTATATATTTTCTGAGTAAAATTGATAAATTTAATAGTTTACTTCTAGTATAATTTTACTTTACTTATTCAACGAACCTGAGAATTCAACTAGGTTCCAGGCACATCACTGCTGAAGAAAAAGAGTTATAAGATGCAATTTCTGTCTACAAGAAAGCCACAGTCTAAAAAGTAGAAACATATGAACAAATTATAACAATAAATAGGATAAATTCAAAATCAGATGGGTTTGTTTCTATTTTAAACAGCTCTAGTCAGGAAGTGTTAGAAAGTTCTAAACAGGAAATGTTCCAACACACCATCTAAGCACGAAGCAGAAGACCCCCATAATTGAGTTTGCTGCCACCAACCCTAATAGCAAGAATTCCAATCCTGCTGCTGCAAAGTAAGTGTCACTCTGATTTTATTACTGTTGTGTAACGCAGTTTTAGACTCTCTGGTTGTCACTTAATGTTATAAAAAATTATGAAAGATAAAATGTTATTATGGTGTTGAGCCCATCCACTGCAGCCATCTCAACATCATACCAATTATAAGGCCTATCATTTAAAAAGAAAACTGTTAGTTTAACTTATTTATCCAAATATCAGTATTACATAAACATATTTGTCATCAGACTTTGTATTTATGGGTTAAATAGCATATAAAGATAATTAGAGTTTTAAGTTTACACTTTTCTGTTTCGCTCAAATTTTTTTCAAAATAGCATAATCCTTTCTAAACAATTGTTAGTATATTTTTTTAAATGAACATTAAAATGTATATTTTCCAAAAACAAAATACAGCTCCCATTGGTAAATCACGATGTTGAGATACAACAGACAATTTCTCTTGGGAATCATTTAATCAATCCTCACTTTCTCACTCTTTCCAGAAATGTCAATGGCTTTAAAATATGGAAGTATATTATACAACTAAACTTACACTTATTCAGTATTGTGCAATACTTAGTACTTGTTCTAGCTATCTCTTGCTGAGTAGTAAGCCATTCCAAAACAGAAGGAATTATTTATTTTTTAATATTGTTTATTGTTATTGTTTGTTTAGTAATTTTAACTAACGTTATTTCTCATGGTTTTGTGGATTGACGGGCAATACAAAAGTTCTCTTTCAGAGTCTTTCTTGCACTTGAGGTTGGTTGGCTGCTGCTGAGGTCACCTGAAAGCTCAACTAGGCTAAAGAACCTAGAGGGGTCACTCACATGGCTGGCAGTGCATATTAGCTGCTGAGTGTGATGCCTATCTGACCTCTCCATGTTACCTGGAGTCCTCACAACATGGTAGTTGGTCCCAAGACACACAGGAAAATACTACAAAGCTTCTTAGGACCTAGCCTTGGAGGTCCTAGAATACGACTTCTGCTCTATCCTATTGGTAAAGCAAGTCATTGTGACGAGCACAGATTCAAGAAATGGGAGATTCGACTCTACCTGTCAATGTAGACAGCAGCATGTTCATGCAGGGAGGAAAGAAATTGAGGGCATCATCTTGAAGACTATCATATCACACCATTATTCCAGCGAATGAACATTATGTTTCAGATGGGTGGTACTAGCTACTCTTCTCTCCCCCAGAAACCCAAGCTAGGCATGGACATATTGAAGACTATCATATCACACCATTATTCCAGCTAATGAACATTATGTTTTAGATGGGTGGTACTAGCTACTCATCCTTCCCCCAGAAAGCCAAGCTAGGCATGGACATGTTGAAGAGAATGTCAGCACCATTAAAAAAACTCTAGAAAAATCACATGTGATGACTGAGGTTAATTCAGCCTGTCAATTACATCTATATAATTCCCTTATTGTAACCCTCAATATGGTGAAACAGAATTGAATTCTACAAAAGTCTTTCATCTGTTTTCCTATGGAATAATTAACAAACCCAATAAATGTATAAATAGTATGAAGTCCAAATTTATTTTAGATTTTTACCTGTTAATTTCAAAGCTTATAGAAATCCAGAGAACTAATCATCATAATCCATAATGCCTGGACCAGAAGTCCTTGTTCTAAGAGTATCCTGTGGCATGCTAAAAATGTATTACTAACTCGGAAATTTAAAACTTTTTGGTTAGTGATTTTAAGAGAGATGACTAGCTCATCATCACAAATCACACAGATTAAGAATGGAGGTTACTCTGCTGAGTGGATTCATAGTGATCAGAAAAAAAATCACAAAAGAGGAAAGAAGATAGAGAAGGGGAAATATACTGTCAATCCCAACAATTACAGTGATTTTTCGAATGGTTTGATTTTGTATTTGCAAAGGAAAGGCAGCTTATTGTGATAGAATTAGAATCCCACTTCTATATCTTTTTTTTTTGAGACAGAGTCTCACTCTGTCGGCCAAGCTGGAGTGCAGTCGTGCGATCTTGGCTCACTGCAAGCTCTGCCTCCAGGGTTCACTCCATTCTCTTGCCTCAGCCTCCTGAGTAGCTGGGACTATGGAGGCCCGCCACCACACCTGGCTAATTTTTTTGTATTTTTTGTAGAGAAGGGGTTTCACCGTGTTAGCCAGGATGGTCTCAATCTCCTGACATTGTGATCTACCCACCATGGCCTCCCAAAGTGCTGGGATTACAGGCGTGAGCTACTGTACCCGGCTCATCTTCTTTTGAGAAGTGTCTGCTTGTGTCCCTTGTCAATGTTTTAATGGGGTTGTTTTCCCACCAAACATCACTAATGTTCAACATCACTAATTATCAGAGAAATGTAAATCAATGTGAGATATCATCTCATATTAGTCAGAATGGCTACTATTAAAATTAAAAAATAAATTCTGGTTAGACTTCAGAAAAAATGAAATGCTTATACACTGTTTGTGAGAATGTAAATTAGTTCAGCCACTGTGAAAAGCAGTTTGGAGATTTTTCAAAGAATTTTAAACAGAAGTACCATTCAACCAGCAATTCCATTGCTGAGTATATATCCAAAAGAAAATTAAAAATTCTACAAAAAGAAACCCCACACACACTTGTATATTTGTCATATTGCTATTCACAATAGGGAAGGCATGGAATGAACTTATGTGTGAATCAATAAATTGGATGGAAATATGTGCCACATATACACCATAAAATACTATGCACACATTAAAAAGAATACAATCATGTCCTTTGCAGCAACATGCATACGTCTGGAGGCCATTATCCTAAGGAATTTAATACAGGAACAGAAAACCAAATGCCCACATGTTCTTGCCAATAAGTAGGATCTAAACATGGCATACTCATGAATATAAAGATGACAACAATAGACACTGAGAACTATTAGATGAAGGAGGGAAGTGGGAGGGCAGGGGGTGAGAAACTATGGGTTCTATGTTTACTACCTAGGTGATGAGATCAATTATATCCCACATAGCTCAGCATCACACAATACACCCATGTAACAAACCTGCAAATATACTCCCTGAATCTAAAAATTTTAAGGCAGAGACAGAGTAAGAGGGCAGAATAGAAGCCTACACTCTCATCCCCCACACAAAACACCAAATTTCCACAACTCACTACATTCAAGAAGCACTGTCAAAGGGACCAAAAATTGTGTGAGCAATCACAATACCTGGTATTAACTTCATATTACTGAAAGAGACATTAGAGGAGACAAAAAAAAAAAAGACGGCCTAGAAGCATGGATGCCACCTCTTTTTCAACCACCAGTAGTGGCTACATGGTGCAGAGATAGTAAGTTTGGGAGAGGGAGAGCATAGTTTGTGAGGCTTTGCAATAAACTCAGTACTACACTGTCACAGTGAAAAGCAGAACCAGACTGTAATCAGCTGACATCTGCCAATGGGGGGTGCGTTTGTATTGGCCTGAGAAAGAGGAAAACCTCCCATGCTAGTGTTGGGAGCTTGAGCTTTTACAAGTCTTGCCATCATGAGTTGATGAGCTATTGGACTCTAAGAGAACTTAAGGGGCAATCTAGGCCACAAGGACTTCAATTATTAGGCAAGGCATACTCGGAGCTGGGCTCAGAGCCAGTGGAATGTGGAGGGTGGGGAGAATGGGGTCTACTGAGACAGCAGCCAGAGAAGCTAAGGGAGTGCTCACAACACCACTCCCCCACTCCCACCTAGCAGTAGCCACACAACACAGAGAAACCTGTGAATTTGGGAGAGGGAGAGCACAGTGACTGGAGGACTTTACGTTAAACTCAATGCTGCCATGTCAGTAAAGACCTGGCAGAATTAATCACCTGCTGACTAAAGAACCCCTGTACCCAGAATAAAAAACAGTGACAACCAGGTAATACACCATAGGCACTGGGCTCTGAGAAGTGCTAACTTCAGGGGTGACACAGTACATTTTTAGCTGTGGTAGCTACGGTGAAAGACTTCTGTTTGAAAAAAGCAGGGGGAATAGTAAGGGGAACTCTGCGTTGCACCTGATATACCAGCTCAAACACAGTGGGGTAGAGCACAAAGCAGATTCTTAGAGTCCCTGAGTCCAGGCCTAGGTCCTTCTTGGTCAGCATTTCTGCACTTGCCCTGGGCCAAAGGTCGAGTCCCAGGCATAGCAGAATTTATCACAAGCTAAATAAAGAGTAGTTGGGCTTTAACTGAGAAAGTGATGATGATTTGGTGGAAACCCCCCATGGGCCAGTACTGTTGGCAGTCATAGAAGAGGCTCTTCTGCCTGCTGCAGACAGGGGAAGGAAGAGTAGAAAATACTTTGTTTTATTCCCTAAGTGCCAGGTTAGCTAAAGTAAAATAGAAGAGCAGCTAAATTTTGAAGATTCTATGCTTTAATCTCTGGCTCCCAGGTAGCATCTGTGGACCCACCCATGGCTAGGGGAACTTGCCACCCTATAGGCAGAGGCACAAACCTGGCTGGCATTGCCACCTGTTAATCAGAGTCCTAGGGCTTTGAATAAACTTATATGGTAGCAAAGTAGTGGTTGCAGTGGGCCTTGGGTGAGACCAAGTTCTGTGCCTACTTCAGGTGTGAACAAGCATAGTCTCAGTGGTGGTGGCCACAGGAGTGCTTATGTTATGCCAACCCCAGTTCCACATGTCTCAGCACAGAAAGAGAGACTGCTGATTTGAGAGAAAGTAAGGGAAGGGAACAAGAGCCTCTACTTGATAAATCAAGAGAATTTTTCTTGATGTTAACCCAAGGCCACCAAGGCAGTACCTCTACGTGTTTGCATAAACTACTGTGCTATTGGGTTTGGGACCTAAGTCTCTTTCAATACCTGGAAAGTGTTCCCAAAGATAATGGGCACAAACAAGCCCAGATTGTGAAAACTACAATAAAGACTGAATTCGTCAATGCCCAGATACAGATGAACATCTACAAGTATCAAGGCCATCCAGGAAACATGACCTCACCAAACAAGCTAAATAAAGCACCAGGGACAAATCCTGGAAAAGAAAAGAGATATGTGACATTTAATACAGGAAATCCAAAATAGCTGGTTGAGGTAATTCAAAGAAATGTACAATATAACACAGAGAAAGAATTCAAAATTCTATCAGATAAATTTAACAATGAGATTGAAATGAAAAGAAAAAATCAGAAATTCTGAAGTTAAAATGCTATTGTCATACTGAAGAATGGATCAGAATTACTTAAAAGAAATGACCAAGGAGAAGATAGATTTAGTGAACTTGAAGCCAGACTATTTAAAAATACAAAGTCAGAGGAGACAAAAAAGAATAAAAAATAAAGCATGCCTATAGAATTTGAAAAATTGCCTCAAAATAGCAAATCTAAGAGTTATTGGCCTCAAAGAGGATGTTGAAAAAGAGATGAGTTGAACATTTATTTAAATAAATAATATTAAACAATTCCTCAATATTTGATATCAACATTCGAGTAACAGAAAGTTACAGAACATAAAGCAGATTTAACCAAAAGAATACCACCTCAAGGCACTTAACTGAACTCCTAAAAGTTAAGGATAAAGAAATGATTCTAAAAGCATCGAGAGAAGACAAACAAATAACATTCAGTGGAACTCCAATACATCTGACAGCAGACTTTTCAGGGGAAAAATTACAGGCTGGGAGACTGGCATGACATATTAAAAAAGCTTAAGGAAAAAAAGACTTTTACTTTAGAATAATGTATCTGGCAAATCATCCTTTAAATTTGACGGAAAAATAAGAACTTTTTCTGACAAACAAAAACTGAGGGATTTCATTAACACCAGACCTGTCCTACAAGAAATGCTAAAGGGATATCTTAACTTAAAAGAGAAAAGTTAGTGAGCAATAAGAAATCATCTGAATGTACAGAACTCTCTAGCAATAGCATATGGAAAAACACTGAATATTATAACGTGGTAATTATGGGGTGCAAAAATCTCAGATAGAAAGAGTAAACAGTAAACCAATAAAAATAACTACAACATATTTCCAAGACATAGACTGTAAAATAGGGAATGAAGATAAACAACAAAAAGTTTAAAAGAATGGCAGTACAGGGTTTTTATTAGTTGGTTTACTTGTTTCTTTTTTTATTATACTTAAAGTTATAGGGTACATGTGCACAAAGTGCAGGTTTGTTACATATGTATGCTCGTACCATGTTGGTGTGCTGCAACCATTAAGTCATCACTTAGCATTAGGTATATCTCCTAATGTTATCCCTCCCTAATCCTGCCACCCCACAACAGGCACCGGTGCATGATGTTCCCCTTCCTGCGTCCATGTGTTCTCATTGTTCAATTCCCACCTATGAGTGAGAACATGTGGTGTTTGGTTTTTTGTCTTTGTGATAGTTTGCTGAGAATGATGGTTTCCAGCTTTCTCCATGTCCCTACAAAGGACATGAACTCATCATTTTTTATGGCTGCATAGTACTCCATGGTGTATATGTACCACATTTTCTTAATCCAGTTTATCATTGTTGGACATTTGCGTTGGTTCCAAGTCTTTGCTATTGTAAATAGTGCCGCAATAAACATACGTGTGCATGTGTCTTTATAGCAGCATGTTTTGTAATCCTTTGGGTATATATCCAGTAATGGGATGGCTGGGTCAAATGGTATTTCTAGTTCTAGATCCCTGAGGAATCGCCACACTGACTTCCACAATGGTTGAACTCGTTTACGGTCCCACCAACAGTGTAAAAGTGTTCCTATTTCTCCACATCCTCTCCAGCACTTGTTGTTTCCTGACTTTTTACTGATCACCATCCTAACTTCTGTGAGATGGTATCTCATTGTCGTTTTGATTTGCATTTCTCTGATGGCCAGTGATGATGAGCATTTTTTCATATGTCTTTTGGCTGAATAAATGTTTTCTTTTGAGAAGTGTCTGTTCATGTCCTTTGCCCACTTTTTGATGGGGTTGTTTGGGTTTTTCTTGTCAATTTGTTTGAGTTCATTGTAGATTCTGGATATTAGCCTTTTGTCAGATGAGTAGATTGGAAAATTTTCCCCCCATTCTGTAGGTTTCCTATTCACTCTGCTGGTAGTTTCTTTTGCTGTGCAGAAGCTCTTTAGTTTAATTAGATCTCATTTGTCACTTTTCACTTTTGTTGCCATTGCTTTTGGTCTTTTAGATATGAAGTACTTGCCGACGCCTATGCCCTGAAGGGTAATGCCTAGGTTTTCTTCTAGGGTTTTTGTGGTTTTAGATCTAACGTTTAAGTCTTTAATCCATCTTGAATTAATTTTTGTATAAGGTGTAAGGAAGGGATCCATTTTCAGCTTTCTACATATGGCTAGCCAGTTTTCCCAGCATCATTTATTAAATAGGGAATCCTTTCCCCATTGCTTGTTTTTCTCAGGTTTGTCAAAGATCAGATAGTTGTAGATATGCAGCATTATTTCTGAGGGCTCTGTTCTGTCCCATTGGTCTATATCTCTGTTTTAGTATCATTGCCATGTTGTTTTGGTTACTGTAGCCTTGTAGTATAGTTTGAAGTCAGGTAGCGTGATGCCTCCAGCTTTGTTCTTTTGACGTAGGATTAACTTGGCAATGCAGGCTCTTTTTTGGTTCCATATGAACTTTAAAGTAGTTTTTTCCAATTCTGTGAAGAAAATCATTGTTAGCTTGATGGGGATGGCATTGAATCTATCAATTACCTTGGGCAATATGGCCATTTTCATGATATTGATTTTTCCTACTAATGAGAATGGAATGCTCTTCCATTTGTTTGTATCCTCTTTTATTTCATTGAGCAGTGGTTTGTAGTTCTCCTTGAATCGGTCCTTCACATCCCTTGTAAGTTGGATTCCTAGGTATTTTATTCTCTTTGAAGAAATTGTGAATGGGAATTCATTCATGATTCGGCTCTCTGTTTGCCTGTTATTGGTGTATAAGAATGCTTGTGATTTTTGTACATTGATTTTGTATCCTGAGACTTTGCTGAAGTTGCTTATCAGCTTAAGGAGATTTTTGGCTGAGACAATAGGGTTTTCTAGATATACAATCACGTCATCTGCAAACAGGGACAATTTGACTTCCTCTTTCCCTAATTGAATACCCTTTATTTCCTTCTCCTGCCTGATTTCCCTGGCCAGAACTTCTAACACTATGTTGAATAGGAGTTGTGAGAGAGAGCATCCTTGTCTTGTGCCAGTTTTCAAAGGGAATGCTTCCAGTTTTTGCCCATTCTGTATGATATTGGTTGTGGGTTGGTCATAGATAGCTCTTATTATTTTGAGATACGTACCATCAATACCTAATTTATTGAGAATTTTTAGCACGAATGTTGTTGAATTTTGTCAAAGGCCTTTCCTTCATCTATTGAGATAATCATGTGGTTTTTGTCTTTGGTTCTGTTTATATGCTGGATTACGTTTATTGATTTGTGTATGTTGAAGCAGCCTTGCATCCCAGGGATGAAGCCCACTTGATCATGTTGGATAAGCTTTTTGATGTGCTCAAGCAGCATTATTTGCCACTTTTCAAACTGAAAACAAATCAAATGTGCATCAATAATAAAATAAATAAATAAAACAGCTACATATTCCTTTATACGGGGACGATATAAAACTAATTACAGGCATTTGAAAATGTACAAAAATCTCTGAAACACAATTTAATTAGATTTAATAGTCCTAGCCAGAGCAATCAGATAATAGAAAAAAAAAAGCATCCAAATAGAAAAAAAAAAAGTTGAATTCTCTCCCTTTATTTGCAATATGAGTTTCTACATAGCGAATGCTAAAGCCTCTCCAAAACTCCTTCTGGAGAAAACCGGAGAGCCTCCAGGAAGGGATAAGCAAGTAAAGTTTTAGGACACAAAACCAACGCACAAAAATTAGTAGCATTTCTATGCACCAGTAACATTGAATTCCTGAACATCTTCTATTTTTATTGCATTTTCAATTTCTTCCTCAGTTACCTATTTTTTTGATTTTTTCATCTAAACTAATTTATTCTTCTGTATAATTTCACCTTGTTAATAAACCTTAGGACCAAAGAGTGAGAATAAAGTACTTGTGTGCATGCTGTTTCCTCATTTTGAAAACTAGTCTATATGAAACCGATACTTGTCCTAGGGAGTTGGCATAGACAGCATTTATTTTCATTCTCAGCAGGGATGTCTGCCAGAAAGAGGCAGTCCCTGAGAAGGAGCCAGGTGCCCCATACATATGGGGAATTCTCAGCCATGATAGGTAACCACCACAAGCATTTTCACTCTGGTTAGACAGGACTCTGGATGGTTGTATGGAAAAAGAGCCAAACTCTAAGGGAGTGAATTACGGCATTGCAAAGATTTATGCATTTACCCAGGGAGGATTTATTGTGTTAAATTATGTGCAAAACACTGTGCAAAGGGCAATTAAAGTGAAAATTATTAAGGCATTATCTTTACTTCGGCAAACTCACACTATCAGATTTTCTGAACTCCAAAACTTACCAAGAACCTAGTAAAAGCTTGTTCAGAGTGGAGAGAGGGTAGGGGCAGGAAGGTAAGTTTAAAAATCAGGATGGGTGGATGAGATAATTACCCCTGGTAATGCACTGGAAGTATGGATGGGTTTGGGATGGGTGAAGACAAAATAAACTCAGCAGAGGGTGCAGATAAAAAACGGCAGATACCCAGAAGGTTTATGCAGGAAGGTTTATGCAGAAATGAGTTTACTGGGCTGGGGAGAGTGACAGTAAAAAGCAGAGGATAATAGGCCTCTGTGGTGGTCAGGGACAATGGGGTGGATTAGTTGGAGGTTACAGTATCAGTGAGGTACTTTTGAACAGTACGGTGTGTAAATAAGAGAAATATTTTGGAATAATTATGTAGCAAAGGTGGTTAAGAGCAATAGAAACTCAAAGAAGTATTACATAAATATGCTTTTTTCTTATTATCCCACACAAGCCTTTAGCCTTTCTTCCTAAACTGAGAAAGGAGTGGTTTTCTGAGATGTTTTTAAATTCCCACAGGCAATCTTTACTCTGTGCTGCCTTTTAGTAAAGGTTTGTTTTAACCAAATCAAAGAAGTTTGAATACATTTTCTTGCTCATAAGGGTTTAGTGCAACCTCTCATACCTTCTACTAGTTTTCAGAACATTTAGTGTGATGCTCCTGACAACCCAAAATTATTCCCTTGGGCAGAAAGAAAGCAGCATTGATGGAAATAATTGGCTGAATGTCAATACTCCATGGAGGGGTGCTCCGCTTGCTAAGCCTCCCTCCTCTGTGCTATGCCTTCTACACCATGGTTGTCCGCTGCTGCTGGAGCTTGGAAAGAGCTCTATGGGTCTTCTCAGCACATAATAGGTGCCCAATTAGCATGGCCAGAATCAAGCTGCTCCCTCTCACCATTTCTTTCTGCATTTGTCCCTTGTTTGGAATGGAGAGCTTTGCAACTGATTTCAGCTCAGGGTTGAAAGTCAAATCTCAGCTGATACTTGGTGCATGTTGACTTTTCTGAGAAGAATTTGGGAGAATAAAACATTAAAAAGGGCCTGACCAGGGAGAGTGGTTCATACCTGTATTCCTGTTATATTGATAGGCTGAGAAGATAGAATTGCTTGAGGCCAGGAATTTGATACCAGCCTCGTCAACATAGTGAGGCTCTATTTATACAAAAACATTTAAACATTAAAAAAGTTTGGCCAGGTGTGATGGTTTCCAACTGTAGTCCCAGCTATGTGGGAGTTTGAGGCAGAGGATCACTTGAGCCCAGGGATTCTAGGCTGCAGTGAGCTATGATCATGCTACTGCACTCCAACCTGGACAACCATGCAAGATATTGAAAAATAAAATATTTTATTATTCTTCACCCCTATAATCTCTCTAAAACTTGTGCACTATGTGGCAGAAAGAAACAAACTCCCCCAAGAGTTTGGTTCTTGCTTAAGATTTGGTTTACTGCTCCTTGCCTGCTCCCTGGTGTCCTCATTTTGTATAAAATAAGAACCCCCATGTCAAGTGGAGGTTCTCCTCAGCAGAGGGTCTCACCAAGGCCCCAGGACTGGCACTTTAGGTGGAGGCTTGCTTTTCAACCTCTGAATAACAAAAGACACTAAAATTGAGAAAAGATTTCTAGACACCAGCTTCTTGAAAGGAGCATTCAATCAGAAGACAAGATGTGGTCATTGGCAAAGGTGACCCAGGCTGATTGGGGAAGTCCACCAGCTCATCTGAAGACTGAGCTAGGGGAGGGTTTCCCTGATGTTCACTCCTTCTGCCCTCCATACATTCCTCTACTTTTCCCAAACTTCCCTCTACATTCTCCAAATTTTCTAACCTCCCAAGGCTTTCTTGCCAGGGAGTCTAATGAAATAAAAGCTTTAAAATTGCTTGGATTTTAAAAATAATTTTATTGATTCTTATAAGGTACTGACACAAAATTAGAATATCAATTCTTGAAATGTTTAAAAAGTAAATTGAGTGTAAGTTGACATTTAATTAACTTATTTGATTCCTAATTAAGATAATTTTTTTTTTTTTTTGAAACAAGGTCTTGCTCTGTCACCCAGGCTGGAGTGCAGTGGTGAGATCTTGGGTTATTGCAACCTCTACCTCCTAGGGTCAAGTGATTCTCATGCATCAGCCTCCGAAATATCTGGGACTACAAGTAGACACCACCAATTGGGTAATTTTTGTGGTTTTGGTGGATATGGGGTTTTGCCATGGCGCCCATACTGCTGTCAAACTCCTGGTCTCAAGTGATTCACCCACCTCGGCCTCCCAAAGTGCTGGGATTACAGGCATGAGTCACCACACCTGGCCTTAAAATTTAAAAAATTATAGGTAAATTTAAATTACTCAGTAATAGCTAGAATTAACCATTGAATACTCTGAATCTTTTTCTTATGCATAAGCCTTTCTAATATTTCTATTTAAACTTAGGATTTGACTTGGTTCTAGTGTTTTAAAACCTGCTTTTTTTCCTTCAAGGAAATGCAGACCATCTCACAGGCCAATAGACATCACGGACTTTCTGATGCTTAGTGGCTGCCTGGTTGTTTATCTATGACCTCCCATAATGTACTTAAGTAACACCCTCTTGATGATGGGGTTAAGTTGTTTAAATTGCCTTCTCCTTTCTGAAGCACTACGTGGAAAAAATTAGATATTAAAAGAAGCACACAGACCCATACCACACCCTTCCTTTGAACTTCACTCCTGCTTATTGAAAGAGATGCTTATTCCTGACTAAGGTCCTACATTACACTCTCTGTAGAACTTTTGGAAACTATAAAAGTACAAGAGAATCAATAAGGCAATTCAATTTCTCACAGGATCCTGATTCCTATAAGAAACACCTCAATTCTTATAATTCGGCATATTTCCTCTCAGTCATTTTTCTGCACATTTTAAATTTTAAGCTCTAGTGTATAAGTTTGGTTATACCTTTTAATGTATGCCTTTAATTAATATGTTTAATGGTATATCTTCTCATAAGCACTTCTCCATGTCATAAAAAAATTATTTGTACATCTCATTTTTAATACATATAAGTAGCTCCAATGAAGACGCATACCTTGTTTACTCTTCTAATCCCCTATTATTGGAAAAATTTGTTTTTCCAATTCTTTGAGATAATAAACTGGTTAGAGTTAGTATTTTGGTCCTCATTTAAATTTTCTAATTGTTGCCTTTCTGTAAGTGGTTAAGTGAGTGTTACAAGGAGAAGAGCCCTCCTGCAGGGGTGTGACCTGGGGTTGAGGCCTCCCTGCAAAGTGCCTCCCTTGTGGCAGTTCCCCATGTGTCTTTCTAACATCATCACAGTCAGAGTGAGGGTGCTTGGAATTCTGCAACTGTAACCCCTCTCGAATCTTCCTTGAATTCAGGTGCAACTGATCTCCTCCATTGTGGATACAAGGAAGTAGGCTGTAGAGCATTCTGTGACCCTGAAGAATGATACGATGTCCTTGATAAAGAAGGTGGAAATTCCTGAAGAAGAAACAATGTTTTCTCAACAGCAGAAGTAGATGAAGAGTCTATTCAATGACTGGGTCATGGAAAACCCTGTTTTCTACACTTAGATGCTGGCTTCCAGGCAAACCCACACCCTAGGTGTATGACAAAGGCCTCAGAAACACAAAGGAGCTCATGAAAGATGAGTGCCAGGTGGCAATGAAACCTCAAGAACTTCCACTGAAACAGAAGGTAATAACACTCTGGAAATGTTTGCATCTCCTTGCCCATCCCCTGACTACTGACTACAACTATGCAACTCAATTGTATGCAACTACAAATATAGCTATAATTATGAAAAGCGCTGAGATTGTAAATCACAAATACAGAAAACTATGAATATAGATAAGAACAAAAAACACAAGCCTTCTAAAGGGTGTATAACATGTAACAACAGCTCTCATTAACTCATGTTTAGATATCAAGGAAATAATGCAGTAATGTTTTATGTTCACATTCCAAACAAAACCTATTATCATCCATCATCAGTTCATTTATTCCTATTTTACTAATATTTGTTTTACTCTATCTTGTAAGCACATATGCTTCTCTGCTAGAATTAGAGAAATAACTTAGTCCAGTGATAGTGTCTCAAAGTTATACAGGTCATTCTATCAAAGCCTGTTTATAAGAGTACTTGGGGCAGTTATTTCTGTGGGTCTCTGAGACATTCTTATTTGGTTGAAGACAAAGCTTTGTGGCCTGGAACTGATTTGCAAGCACTTTTAGAAAAACAGCATAGCACAACCAAAATTACATAATAATGAAAAAGTAAGCTATGCCTACAGTAATGTATTTAGTCGATACCACTAAAATGTTGTTTTATATCATGCAAACGGCACTAACACTTTGACAAATAGAATTATATTATGTACAGTGAGGGCACTGGAAATTTTTTAAAAACTTTAAATAATTTCTGGATTATTTATGTGAATAACAATTATATAAAAAATTTAACCTAGGGGAATCTAAGCATATGTCTGATTATTTAACATAATAAAATGCAAAATAGGCAAACACCCATTTATGATAGTAGGACATAAACACTTTGTTCTGATACAAATATGAAACAGAAAATGTAAGTAAGAAATAGAAAAAAAATGACTTGTGTATGTTCATTATTTATATGTGTGTATGTTACTATGCAAAATTATGTAATTTTTAGTAACTTAGATTACATAAATTTGTATTATATTTTAGGCAGCAGCAAATATTAACACAGTTTTTAATGTGCAGCTTAGATAATAGTTGATGATTAAAATTTATTAATATTAGCTACTTACAACAATCGGTTATGCAAACAGAAATTCTAAAATTAATTTTGTATTAACTTTGAAAATTTTAAACTATTTTATACTCTACAGAAGTTTTTAAATTACAAACAATAAAATAGAAATTTTACAAAAAAAGAAATGCTATGAGAAATAGTTGGATTTTGATTCCTTAATTTTTCCAAATATTAGTACTTGGAGTTTCACCGTTAAAGATTCCAATAGGCTACACAAATTTTCTCCTCAGTAAAATGGCAAAACAGAAGGCATTCAATTTTTAAATATATGATGCAATTTTATTACCATTTTTTCTATATAAATGACACAAAAGTTAGACCAATAAAAACAGAATTTCTTTCTTGAAATTTCAAGAGCTGAGCTGAGCTGGGAAGAGCTAAACTGCTTGATATCAGAGTTGGAAATTAAATCAAGAGGCCCACATCAAAGTAATTGTTAAGCCTTTTTGTCTTCCTTTCTGTGATTGTGGTAAGCAACAAACAAAATCAGATGAAGCACCGACTCCTCATTGTTCCATTTTTTCCTCATGGAGAAGCACCAGGAAAGGGTCAGATGGATCAGCACAAACATGGGGCACTGTCTCACTGCCGAGGTGGCCCCTCATTAAAAACAGGCCTGCAATTTTGTAAGAAAAGGGGCAGGAGAGCATAGAGGAGAATTCATGAGCAAGAGTAAAAAGCATGGAGTATTCAAAAGAATGTATAAAAATTATTATCAAAGTTCCATTTCTTCTCCAGAAACAGGGATCTGAACAAAAGTTTCTGAAGAAAGCCTCCACCAAAAGCCCCTCAGGAAGGTGCCCCTGAATCTAAGTGCTGGGAATGGGAATGAAAATCTACATGTGAGACTCAGTGTTCAAGATGTCCGGTATTATTTATTTCAACCCCTCAGACACTGCAAAGCACTGACATTTATATACTTTTCCTAAATGTACATGTCAGCAGGAGTGTGACAACCAATTATTTCAAAGATATAATGTGGGTATCAGAATTTCTGGCAAAAATTTAGATAATCTTATCTTTTCAACCTGAAATAACCATATATGCTGAGAAACTTCAAAAGCATCTAACTCCACAAATAATTTTTCAGGAAAGAATAAAGAAGTACAGCTGTAGAATCAAAATTAGACTAGAAGTTGATGCTACCTTTCGGAATTGCTAATAAGGAAAGCACAGGTTGTTAGAATTGAACATGTCTGATTGGTGAGTATAATGTCACAGCAGCATAGATGCAGGAGTATTTGGATCTGACTATGCTATCTAAAACAAGAATCCTTACATTTTCAAAAGTTTAGAAAAAATAGGTTAGAGTAGTTAGTGGAGGTGGTATTTCTCCTCTTTGGTTGATTTGGGAATTAACACCAATCCTCATATTAGTTTCTGGTTCATATGTACACCCTGTGTTTTAATCAGGACAATTTAGATAAAGACATTGACTTAATCATTTCAGGTGTCTGCAATGGGAGCATTGTTCACATTACGGATATCTTTTCAGTGGAATAAAATACCTCGACACAGAATCTTCAACGACCCCATCATTTGAGGTCGGTCATTTATAACAAAATGAAATCTACTATTCTTTTTAAGATATACAAAGTAAAAGTCATCAAGATCAAAGTTATTCAGTAACAAAATACTAATCAAAACACGGCTGTACCATTAGCTCTTAATAAATCTCAAAATTGTATATATAGTGTAGAAATAATATAAGTAGTTATAATGATTAAATATAGCAGAGGAAAAGTTTAAAAGTAAGAAAAAAATAAAGTATATTATGAAAACAATTAGGTAAAAATTTTAAATGTAAAAAAATTTTCAACGTAAAGGATAGAATAAATAGAAAAATTACATAAATGAAAAAAGGAATTATGAATTAGAAGGTAGGATGAAGTGAATATTTAGGAGTCCCAATAGGGATAAACAAATAAATAATATGAAAAATTAAAATACATAAAAATCTAGAATAAATCATATAGTTTAAGTCCCAGTTTAAATAAATAAAATGGAGTGAATGTCAAATAAGGAATAAAAAATATAATTATTAAAATAATTAATTATAATAGCTTAAAGGCCTACCTATTAAAAGAAAAACAATAGTTAAAAGCATAATACCAAAATAGAGAAAATCACATAAAGCCATCTAAGATAAAATTCAAATTAATTATGAAGCAATGAAAACAAACCTATTTCTCCATATGTGAATAAGATCAAGAATCCAGTAGATTATGGTCTTCAAAGTTCTGAGGGAAAGACATGTAAATTTAAAATTACATATATTTCAAAAGTTATTTTCAGGATTGAGGAAAAATGTGCCTTAATACACAAAAGCAATGTGAACTGAGTATATTTACCTCAGTAAAATGCATTTAAAATTTCCTGAAAATTTAGTTTATGGAGAAAAATACTCTTCCTGAGAACAAACATTGAGATAAAATAAACATGCAAACATCTAAATGGATCAAAACTATATTAACACTGTGTCAAATTATACACCATGTGTGATATATCCATATGAAGCACATTTATGGACGAATAAAAGAAAATGTTATCCCAAGCGTTATATTAATTAAAAGAGTGAATTTGGTAATAGATGAGTAAATAAGAAAAATAATTCTTGCCCAGGTTGCATTTGATTTAGCTTTAGTGGGGTAAAGCCAGTCACTACTAATACAGAAGTTGAGAATCCATGAGAGGAAGAAAACACATAATGTATAACTAAAATGAGTGAGTTTGAAATTCACCAACCAGTAGGTTCTGGGATTAATGGCCATGGCTTGTAGTATATTCAAAGAGCAGGTGGTGCATGGGAAGAAGCTGCTCATTATCATGTTAAGATAGACAGCAGGCTTCTATTTGAGGCCACTGTAGAGAACATCTTCCCAATCTATGTCGGTAGAGAACAAGTTTGTCATGGTAGGAGCATCACTATGTAGATAAAGGCCTAATTACTGTTGCTCTGGTCACAGTACCTGGGCCTGCAACCCAAAAAACAGGCAAAAATCCAGAAGACAGGAAGGAACATGACAGAGATTCCAATTCTATGGAATAAAAAGCACTTTTATAGCACTACTATTTGAAGATGTGTCCTTTATCAGAAAAGTAAATGCATATCTGGAAAAACAAACAGGACAACAAACAAAATCTCTTCTTAGAAAATCTCTGTGATTATGTCAACAAAGACCACCACTCTCCTCAGTGCCGACCATCATTGTTACCTCAATCAAAGAGTCCTGAGTCATCCCTAGCAACCCTATGTGAATCATCCCCCCAGCCTGCTCTTTCCTTCATTTCCCATAAACATCAAACATGCAATGATGCCACTGAAGCCCCTCTTTTAGTACCTTTATTATCTTCACATTTCCTGAACAGTTATAAGTGCCATGTGTCCTGGAAGTTTTAGTTTATTGTTATATCTTCTCTTAAATTACACAAGATCATGGAAAATGACTTATGAACTTTTGTATCTGCACACTTGTTACAGTGTTAGGTTAAGTTTTATAAAAAGGTGAATGACTGGAGATAAGTAGACAATCCATTGGTCAGTTTTTTCACTCTAGGAATTAATGTGAGGTGGAGAGAAGTTATAATGTGTAATTGACCAAACTTTCTTCATCAAACGTTTTAATAAGAGCAGTAGTCTATTTATGAGGATAGAGCACTCCTGACATAAACACATCCCGAAAAACCACATCTCCCAATACTGCTGCTTTGGGGATTAATTTTCAACATAAAGTTTTAAGGGAAACAAAAACATGAAAACCATGCCTTATGTTCCCAATTTATTTTTAATTCCACACAAAATACAATCATTCCATCTACTAGATTCTGTAATTCTAAACTCTCTCCAGAATCAACTTTAAAATCTAACTTCAAAGTCTTGTCCAAACCTCATATGGGTGAAAGTCAAGGTATAATTCATTCTAATGCAAGTTTTTCTTTAGCTGTGGATCTATGAAATCTAACATGTTGTGTGTTTTTGAAATACAACGGTGGGAAAGGCAAAGGACAGACATTGCTGTTTCAAAAGGGAGAAATAGGCAAGAAGAAATAAATAACAGGTCCCAAGTGTGTTATTAAAAATACGAAAGGCAGGTCATGCACGGTGTCTCATACCTGTAATCCCAGCAGTTTGGGAGGCCAAGGCAGGTGGATTACTTGAGGTCAAGAGTTCAAGATCCACCTAGCAATATAGTGAAATCCCATTTCTACTAAAAAAAAAAAAAATACAAAATTTAGCCAAGCCTGGTGGCACTCACATTTGGTCCCAGCTCCTTGGGAGGCTGAGGCAAGAGAATCACTCTAACCCGGGTGGCAGAGGTTGCAATGAGCTGAGATCACACCACTGCACTCTAGTCTAGGCAACAGAGTGAGAATTCATCTCAAAACAAATAAATAAATAAACAAAATTAACGGACAAAAACTGCTCAAATATGAAAAAAGAAATCGACAAACACACTCAAGAACTTTAGTGGACTTTGACCAGCATAAATTTAAAGAAAACCAAAGTGAGACACAATATAAAAGTGTTAAATATCTCATAGAAAAAACTTCAAAAATTTCAAGAGAAAAAAGATTAAACACATAAATTTAGGCCCACTAATACTATCAACAGATGTCTTTAAAGATATTTTGCAGTTCAAAGTGTGGGATGATATACTCAATTTCAAAAAAAAAAGAGAAAAATTACCAACCAAGGACATTATATATGGCAAAACTCTCATTGAAACATGAAGGTGAAATTAAGATTTTTTCAGATAAAGTGAAGCTGAAGGAGGTTATGACCACTAGGTTTGTTCTTCAAGAAGTGCTGGAAAGTCCTTTGAGATTAAAAAATTAGAGTACCAAAAAAGCCATACAATACTATAAAGCTCAGTTGCAAAGCAAATATATAGAGAAATATAGCATCCTGTATTATTGTGATGTTGGTAAGTAATTTTAATTCCTTTATAGAATTTGACACAAAATGTACAAAAATATTTTATGTGTATGTTAAAGAATACATCATAAAAAAAGGCCTAATTTGTGACATCAAGAACAATGTGTGTGTTGGGAAAGACAGTCACGTAAAAGACTGGAGTTTTTATATGCTACTGGAGATAACATCAGATTAAACTAGATTTTTATAACTTTGAGATATTTCATGAAATCTGCATAGTAATCACAAAGAAAATACATGTAGAATGTATACAAAAGAAAAAGAAATAAAAACATATTAGTACAAAAATTAATTAGACAAAAGGAAGACAGTGAGAAATAAAATAAATAAAAAAAAACTACAAAAGAAACACAATATAATTCACAAAATGGCAGTAGTAACTCCTTAACTTCAAATAATAACTTATATATAACAATGTTAAATTCTCCAATAACAGACACAAGGTCACTGAAAAAATAAAAATATAAAATCAAATAAATTCTTTTTATAAATTGTTTATAAAACTAAAAATATAAAATCAAATAAATGCTGTTTATTTAATGATAAACATGGATTGAAAGTGCAGGAATGGAAAATTATATTCTATATGGTAACCAAATCATCCTAAATAGCAACCAAAATAGAACAAAGTTGGTCACATTTACATTAGATGATTAGACTTTAAGCAAAAAACTGTCATAAAGACAAACAAGGACATTATACAATAAAGATAAATCTCCAAGAAGATATCATAATCAAAATATGCACATGTATCAGCAACTATTCCAAACACATAACACAAATAATGAAAGAATTAAAAGGAGAAATAGGCTGAGTACAGTGGCTCACACCTTCTTGTAATCCCTGCATCTTGGTGGGGGCTGAAGCAGGAGGATGGTTTGAGCCCAGGAGTTGAGACTAACCTGGGCAAGATAGCAACACTTCGTCTGTGTAAAAAACAAAATTATAAATAAAAATGAAGGGAGGAATAGAGACCACCACCAAAATGATAGGAGACTTTAATAATGGAGAGGACAACCTGGTCGACCAAATGAAGACAGAGGATTGAGCAAGGAGTGATTCAACCAAATCCAACAGACTTTTAGAAACGATCTTCTCAACAACAGAATGCAGATGCTTCTGGTGCGCACATGGAACATTCTTGAGACTATATCACAAATCAGACCACAAAGAAATAAATTCAAGAAAATTAAAATCATACGAAGTATCATTTACAATTAAAATGGAATGGAACTAGAAGTGAATACCAGAAGAAAAATTTAAAAATTTACAAATACATTAAAATCAAGTAACATGCTCCTAAACAGCATTATGGGTTAAAGAAGAAATCACAGTGAAAATTTCAACATAACTGGAGAGAAAGCATAACAAAATTATTGAATACATCTATAGCTTGTATTCAATTGTAGTAGTAAATGTGTACATTTAAAAAAATGTATCTAAATCAACTAGTAAATGTAACCAAACATAAGTAAAGAATAAAAATTTCAGCAGTTATAAATAAATAACAATTAAAAGCCATAGAAAAATCAATTAAACTTTGGTTTTATTGAAAAGATTAAGAAAACTGACAGTTAGATTAAAAGAAAAAAGAAGATATCTCAAATAATTAAATTCAGAAATAAAAGAGGAGCTATTACTACTGATGCCATAAAAGTAGGAAAAGAAGAGATTATAAAAGTTTAATTCCAAGTATATGCCAAAAAATGTGATAAGCTAAGAGAAACAGACAAATGTCTAGAAATATAGATTATACTAAAAATAAACCATAAAAAATCTGAATAGGCATATAAGTAGTAACAACAACCTCCCCTCAAAAAGCCCAGGCCCAGATCACTTCATTAAATTTCTTTTTTCCAAAATGTTAAAGCAGGGTTAACACCAACCCTTCTTAAACTACTTCAGAAAAATGAAAAAGAGAAAACAATTTCCAACTTATTTTATGAGCCCAGCATTAACACAACACTGAACCCCACAAAGACACTAAGGAAAAAAAATACAAGTACAAATCAATTTTCCTGTTGACTATTGATGTAAAAATTCTCCTCAGAACATTAGAACACCAAATTCAATAACATATTGCAAGGATTATACACCACGACGAAGAAGGAGTTATCTCTCCAATGTAAGTATTGTTCAACACATGTAAATCAATCTATTTTTTTTTTATTATACTTTAAGTTCTAGGGTACATGTGAACAACGTGCAGGTTTTTTACATAGGTTTACAGATGCCATGTTGTTTTGCTTCACCCATCAACTCATCATTTACATTAGATATTTCTCCTACTGCTATCTCTCCTCTAACCCTCCAGCCCCTGACAGGCCCCGTTGTGTGATGTTACCTGCCTTGTGTCCAAGTGTTCTCATTGGTAAATTCCCACCTATGATTGAGAACATATGGTGTTTGGTTATCTGTCCTTTTGATAGTTTGCTGAAAATGATGGTTTCCAGCTTCATCCAAGTCCCCGCAAAGGACAAAAACTCATCCGTTTTTATGGCTGCGTACTATTCCATGGTTTATGCGTGCTGCATTTTCTTAATCAGTTCTATCATTGATAGACATTTGGGTTGGTTCCAAGTCTTTGCTATTGGGAATAGTGTTGCAATAAGCATACGTGTGCATGTGTCTTTATAGTGGCATGATTTATAATCCTTTGAGTATATACCCAGTAATAGAATCACTGGGTCAGATGGTATTTCTAGTTCTAGATCCTGGAGGAATGGCCACACTGTCTTCCACAATGGAGGAACTAATTTACAATCCCACCAACAGTGTAAAAGCCTGCCTATTTTTCTACATCCTCTCCAGCATCTGTTGTTTCCTGACTTTCAAATAATCGCCATTCTAACTCACATGAGATTTTATCTCATTGTGGTTTTGATTTGCATTTCTCTGATGACCAGTGATGATGAGCATTTTCTCATGTGTCTGTTGGCTGCATAGATGTCTTCTTTTGAGAAGTGTCTGTCCATATCCTTTGCCCGCTTTTTGATGGTGTTTTTTTCTTGTTAATTTGTTTAAGTTTTTTGTAGATTCTGGATATTAGCCCTTTGTCAGATGGATAGATTGCCAACAATTTTCTCCCATTCTGTAGATTGTCTGTTCACACTGTTGGTAGTTTCTTTGCTGTGCAGAAGCGCTTTACTTTAATTAGATCTGATTTGTCTATTCTGGCTTTTGTTGCCATTGCTTTTGTTGTTTTAGTCATGAAATCTTTGCCCATGCTTATGTCCTGAATGGTGTAGTTTAGAAATTGTTCTAAGGTTTTTACGGTCTTAGGACTACCATTTAAGTCTTTATTCCCTGTTGAATTAATTTGTGTATAAGGTGTAAAGAAGGGATCCAGTTTCAGCTTTCTATCTAGGGCTAGCCAGTTTTCCCAGCACCATTTATTAAATAGGGAATCCTTTCTCCATTGCTTGTTTTTGTCAGGTTTGTCAAAGATCAGATGGTTGTAGATGTGTGGTGTTATTTCTGAGGCCTCTGTTCTGTTCCATTGGTCTATGGATCTGTTTTGATATCAGTACCATGCTATTTGGTTACTGTAGCCTTTTAGTATAGATTGAAGTCAGGTAGTGTGATGACTCCAGCTTTGTTCTTTCTGCTTAGATTGTCTTGGCAAAGTGGGCTCTTTTCTGGTTCCATATGAACTTTAAAGTAGTATTTTCTAATTCTGTGAATAAAGTCATTGGTAGCTTGATAGGGATGGCATTGAATCTGTAATTTACCTAGGGCAGTATGACCATTTTCACAATATTGATTATTTCTATCCACGAGCATGGAATGTCCTTCCATTTGTTTGTGTCCTCTTTTATTTCATTGAGCAGTGATTTGTAGTTTTCCTTGAAGAAGTCCTTCACATCCCTTGTAAGATGTATTCCAAGGTATTTTATTCTCTTTGTAGCAATTGTCAATGGGAGCTCACTCATGATTTGGATCTCTGTTTGTCTGTTATTGGTGTATAGAAATGCTTGTGGTTTTCGCATATCGATTTCTTATCCTGAGACTAGTAAGGTTGCTTATCGGCTTAAGGAGATTTTGGGCTGAGACGATGAGGTTTTCTAAATATACAATCATGTCATCTGCAAACAGAAATAATTTGACTTCCTAATTGAATACATTTGTTTCTTTCTCTTGCCTGATTGCTCTGGCCAGAATTTCCAACACTATTTTGAATAAGAGAGGTGAGAGAGGGCATTCTTGTCTGGAGTCAGTTTTGAAAGGGAATGTTTCCAGTTTTACGGATTTAGTATGATAGTGGCTGTGGGTTTGTCATAAATAGCTCTTATTATTTTGAGATACATTTCATCAATATGTAGTTTATTGAGAGTTTTCAGCAGGAAAGACTGTTGAATTTTGTCAAGGGCCTTTTCTATATCTATGGAGATACTCATGTGGTTTTTGTCATAGATTCTGTTTATTTGATGGATTACATTTATTAATTAGTGTATGTTGCACAAGCCTTGCATTCCAGGGATGAAGACTACTTGATAGTGGTGGATAAGCTTTTTGATGTGCTGCTGGATTCCATTTGCCAGTATTTTATTGAGGATTTGCACATTGATTTTCATCAACGATATTGTTCTACAGTTCTCTTTTTTTGTTTTGTGTCTGCAAGGGTTTGGTATCAGGATGATACTGGTCCTATAAAATGAATTAGGGAGGATTTCCTCTTTTTCTATTGATTGGAATAGTTTCAGAAGAAATGGTATGGTACCAGCTCCTTTTTGTACCTCTGGTAGGATTCAGCTGTGAATCCATCTTGTCCTGGATATTTTTTTGTTGGTATGCTATTAATTATTGCCTCAATTTCAGAGCCCGTTATTGGTCTATTCGGTGATTCAAATTCTTCCTGATTTAATCTTGGGAGGGAGTATGTGTCCAGGAATTTATCCATTTCTTCTAGATTTTCTAGTTTATTTGTGTAGAGGAGTTTATAGTATTCTCTGATGGTAGTTTGTATTTCTGTGAGATCCGTGATGATATAACATTTATCATTTTTTTATTGTGTCTATTTGATTCTTGTCTTTTTTCTTCTTTATTAGTCTTGCTAGTGGTCTATCAATTTTGTGGATCTTCTCAAAAAATCGGCTCCTAAATTCATAATTTTAAAGGGTTTTTTGTGTCTCTATCTCCTTTAGTTCTGCTTGATCTTTCTTGCCTTTTGCTCACTTTTGAGTTTGTTTGCTCTTGTTTCTCTAGTTCTTTTAATTGTGATGTGTGGCTGTCGATTTTAGATCTTTCCTCCTTTCTCTTGTGGGCATTTAGTGCTATAAATTTCCCTCTACACACTGCTTTAGATGTGTCCCAGAGATCTGCTGTTTTTTGTCTTTGTTCTCACTGGTTTCAAAGAACATCTTTATTTTTGCCTTCATTTTGTTATTTATCCAGTAGCCATTCAGGAGCAGGTTGTTCTGTTTCCATGTATTTGTGCCGTTTTGAGTGAGTTTCTTAACGCTAAGTTCTAATTTGATTACACTGTGATATGAGAGACAGTTTGTTGTGATATCTGTTCTTTTACATTTAATGAGGAGTGCTTATTTCCAATTATGTGATCAATTTTAGAATAAGTGCGATGTGGTGCGGAGAAGAATGTTTATTTTGTTGATATGGGGTGGAGATTTCTGTAGATTTCTATTAGGTCCACTTGGTGCAGAGCTGAGTTCAAATCCTGGATATCCTTGTTAACCTTCTGTCTTGTTGATCTGTCTAATATTGACAATGGAGTATTAAATTCTCCCATTATTATTGTGTGGGAGTCTAAGTCTGTTTGTAGGTATCTAAGGACTTACTTTATGAATCTGGGTGCTCCTGTATTGGGTGCATATATATTTAGGGTAGTTAGCTCTTCTTGCTGAATTGATCCTTTTACCATTATTTAGTGGCCTTCTTTGTGTCTTTTGATCTTTGTTGGTTTAAATTCTGTTTTATCAGAGACTAGGATTGCAACCCCTGCTTTTCTTTAATTGTTAATTTGTATTCCTTTCCATTTGCTTGGTCGATCTTCCTCCATACCTTTATTTTGAGCCTATGTGTGTCTCTGCATGTGAGATTGGTCTCCTGAATACAGCACACTGATGGGTCTTGATGTTTTATCCAATTTCACAGTCTATGACTTTTTATTGAGGCATTTATCCCATTTACATTTAAGGTCAATATTGTTATGTGTGAATTTAATCCTGTCATTGTTATGTTATCTCACTGTTTTTCCCATTAATTGATGCAGCTTCTTCATCGTATTGATGGTCTTAACAATTTGGCATATTTTTTGCAGTGACTGGTACCAGTAGTTCCTTTACATGCTGAGTGCTTCCCTCAGGAGCTCTTTTAAGGCAGGACAGGGGGTGTCAAAATCTCTCAGCATTTGCTTGTCTCTAAAGGATTTTATTTCTCCTTCACTTATGAAGCTTAGTTTAGCTGGATGTGAAATTCTGGGCTGAAAATTCTTTTATTTAAGAATGTTGAATATTGACCCCAATCTCTTCTGGCTTCTAGGGTTTCTGCTGAGAGGTCTGCTGTTAGTCTGATGGGTTTCCCCTTATGGGTAACCCGACCTTTCTCTCTGGCTGCCCTTAACATTTTTTCCTTCATTTCAACCCTGGTGAATCTGACAATTAGTATCTTGGGGTTGCTCTTATCCAGAAGTGTCTTTGTGGTGTTCTCTGTATTTCCTGAATTTGAATGTTGGCCTGCCTTGCTACGTTGGGAAAATTCTCCTGAATAATATCCTAAGCAGTGTTTTCCAACTTGGTTCCATTATCTCTGTCACGTTTAGGTACACCAAACAAACGTAGATTTGGTGTTTCCACATAGTCCCATTTTTCCTGGAGGCTTTGTTCATTTCTTTTCACTCTTTTTACTCTAAACTTGTCTTCTCACTTTATTTTATTAATCTGATCTTCAATCACTGATATCCTTTCTTCTACTGGATTGAATCAGCTATTGAATCAGCTTGTGCATATGTCACAAAGTTCTTGTGCCATGGTTATCGGCTCCATAAAGTCATTTAAGGTATTTTCTACACTGTTTATTCTAGTTAGCCATTGTCTGACCTTTTTTCAAGGTTTTTGGCTTCCTTATGATGTGTTCGAACATACTCCTTCAGCTCAGAGAAGTTTGTTATTACCAGCCTTCTGACACCTCCTTCTGTCAACTCGTCAAAGTCATTCTCCCTCCAGCTTTGTTCCGTTGCTGGTGAGGAGCTGCAATCCTTTGGAGGAAAAGAGGTGGTCTGGTTTTCAGGATTTTCAGCTTTTCTGCTCGGGTTTCTTCTAATCTTTGTGGTTTTATCTATCTTTGGTCTTTGATGTTGGTAACCTACAGATGAAGTTTTGGTGTGGATGTCCTTTTTGTTTATGCTGATGCTATTCCTTTCTGTTTGTTAGTTTTCCTTCTAACAGTCAGGTCCCTCAGCTGCAGGTCTGTTGGAGTTGGCTGGAGGTCCACTCCACACCCTGTTTGCTTGGGTATCAACAGAGGAGGCTGCAGAACAGCAAATATTGCTGCTTGATCCTTCCTTGGATGCTTCATTGAAGAGAGTCTCCCGCCTGTATGAGGTGTCTGTTGGCCCTTACTAGGAGGTGTCTCCCAGTTAGGCTACATTGGGTTCAGGGACCCACTTGAGGAGGCAGTATGTCCATTCTCAGAGCTCAAGCACCATGCCAGGAGAACCACTGCTCTCTTCACAGCTGTCAGATGGGACGTTTAAGTCTGCAGAAGTTTCTGCTGCCTTTTATTCAGCTATGCCCTGCCCACAGAAGTCGAGTTTATTAATGCAGTAGGCGTTGCTGAGCTGTGAGTGGCTCTATCCTGTTCAAGCTTCCTGGCCACTTTGTTTACCTACTCAAGCCTCAAAAATTGCAGATTCACCTCCACTTGCTCAGCTGCAGCATGAAGGTTAATCTTAGACTGCTGTGCTAGCAGTGAGCAAGGCTCTATGGGTGTGAGACCCAATGAACCAGGCACAGGAGAGAATCTCCTGGTCTGCCAGGTGTTAAGACTGTATGAAAAGTGCAGTATTTGGGCGAGGGTGTCCTGTTTTTCCAGGTACAGTCTATCTTGCCTTCCCTTGGCTAGGAGAGGAAAATCCCCAAATCCCTTGCACTTCCTGGGTGAGTTGATGCCCTGCCCTGCTTCAGTTCACACTCCATGGTATGAACTCACTGTCCAACCAGTCCCAGTGAGATGAATCAGGTACCTCAGTTGGAAATACAGAAATCTTGAATTGATCACACTGGGAGCAGCAGACCAAAGTTCTTCCTATTTGACCATATTGGAATGAGAGTTTAAATCAATCAATTTAATATATCAAAATAACAGAGGAAAAGATATAAATCACACAGTCATCTCAAATAATGCAGAAAAGTCAATTGACAATATTAATCATCTTTTCAAGATAAAAAAACTCAATAAACTAGAAATAAAAGGAAAGTAACATAACAAAAGATATGTAAATAACTCATCACCAACTGGGTTCAACAACTTATGCCTATAGTCCCAGCAGTTTGGGTGGCTGAGGTGGGTGGATGATTTTAGGTCAGGAGTTCCAGACCAGCCTGACCAACATGGTGAATCCCTGTCTCTACAAAAAAATATTAATATTAGCTGGACTTTGTGGTGTGTGCCTGTAGTCCCAGCTATCAGGGAGGCTGAGGGATGAGAATAGCTTGAACTCAGGAGGTGGAGGTTGCAGTGAGCCCAGATCATGCCACTGCTCTCCAGCCTGGGTGACAGAGCAAGATTCTAGCTCAAAAAAACAAAAAACAACAACAAAAACAAAAAACAAAAAAAATCACCACTAATATTATACTGAATTCTGAAGTGTCAAAAGTTTATCCTCTAAGATTAATAATAAGGCAAGATATTCACTGTTGCCACATCTATTCAAAAATAACAGTGAATGTCCTGGCAAAACAACTAGGCAATGAAAAAAAGAAAAGATCCACATTCTAAAGGAAGAAGTAAAATTACCTATTACTTATGATATGATGTTATATACAAAAAATCCTATATGCTGAAAACAATACCTGTTAGAACTGATAGTTGCATTTAGCAAAATTGCAGAATACAATATTAAGTGTGTTTCTCTTCACTACAATGTACAATCCAAGTTCTTAAAATTCCATTGAAAATAGCATTAAGAAGAATATACTTTGGAATAAACAAAAAAAGAAATGTAATACTAGTATACTAGAAGTTGCAAGATGTTGTTGAAGGAAAGTCACAAAGAATGGGGAAGATAGTCTATATTTATAGATTAGACAATTGAAAAGATATCCCATATTCATAAATTAGATAACAATATTCTTAAGTCTGTACTAATGAAATCAACAACAGTTTATATACAATAGCTATATAAATCATAACAATATTTACTTGGAGAAATACAAAATTCTAAAACCTATGAAATCTCAAGACTGAAAATAGCCAATTAATCTTGCAAAAGAATGTCAAGTGTGGAGCCCTCACAATTTTTAAATCAAAAACTAATTGCAGTGCTGTTGAACTCTTTTCAAATGTGGTATTTTGAGGCCAGGTTCGATGGCTTATATGTGTAACCTCAGCACTTTGTGAGGCTGAGGTAGGAGGATTGCTTGAACCCAGGAGTTCAAACCACACTGGGCATCATAGTGAGAACACCCATCACTACAAAAAAAAAATTAAAATTAAAATTAATCTGGCAATGTGACATGAACCTGTAGTCTCAGCTATTCTAGTTGCTGAGGTGAGAGGATTGTTTAAGCCTGGGAGAGCAAGGCTGCAGTGAGCCATGGTCGCACCAGTGCACCTCAGCCTCGATGACAGAGAACCTGTCTCAAAAAGTAAAAAGGAGAAAATCTAAAAAGAAATGTATTAAATCAAGACATGTAGACATAGTAAATAATAGAGATACCCCTCTCCACAAAAGCCTTGTATATATGGTCAAAATGATCTTCAACAAGGGTGCAAAGGCCAACTTATGAAGACGGAATAGCCCCCTTTAACAAAAAACGATATGAAGACTTGCTATCAACATGTAAAATATATGTCAGAATTGTAGTTTATACTATATTTTTTAAAAAATCTCAAACTGTGTAAGTCTGAAAGCCTTCCACAATAATATAAGGGAAAAATATCCAAAATTATGCCATGGAATTTGGCAATGGGTTCTTGACTGACAGCAGCCCCACATCCCTGGAGCATCCATCCGCTCACCGCTGCCTGGTTTTGGCTTCTTCCACACCTGTCGCACTGCTTTGTGCGGGGCTGAGGGGCACGAGCCAGGACACCACGCTGAGCACAGGGCACAGGCCGGGCGTTCTCAGGCTATTCGAGGTCAGGCTGTCCCCATGATCACCTCAGGCGCCGGAGGGAGGACAGCCTGATCCGAGTCTGCGGAAGGAGGAAGAAGCTCGTTTCCTGAGCCAGCAGGGACACAGAGGAGGATGCGGGACACAG
Organism: Pongo abelii; assembly: GCF_028885655.2. Taxonomy (NCBI): domain Eukaryota; kingdom Metazoa; phylum Chordata; class Mammalia; order Primates; family Hominidae; genus Pongo; species Pongo abelii. The sequence goes on from NC_072007.2 coordinate 12,894,015, forward strand.
GGACGGGTGCCATAAAAATATACGGCATATATTTTGAAACATGGCCACAATTTGAATAATTAGAATATCTAAAACTCCAAAGATTGTTATGCTGAAACTGCACCAAAATTCATCATTCCAGTGGCTACAGGGAATTTTTAATAGTTGTTATTTTTATAATAAAATTAAACTTTAATGAAATAACTGACTTTCAATCTTCTGCAAGAGGACAGATATTCAGCCAGAGGTATCAGTTCCCGGTTTCTGCTCCGGATCCTCTCTGGTCTCCCACAGCCCCTCCTGCATCACCCAGGTCTAAGAGGCCACCTGGCCTGGCCTGCGTCCCCTCGTCCCTCCCCTTCCCCACCCAGCTCCTGCAGCGCCCTCCTGGGGCAGGGGCGGCGAACCGTCCAGAGCGGGAGGCTCCCTCACCTAGGGCAGCACAGCTCCGCCCCTCTCCGCACCTGCCCAGCCCCTGGCAAAGGAATCGCCTGGGCCTGGCCAGCTGCCCGCCCCCCAATGCCTGCCTTGTGCCTGCAATGGCGAAGCTGCCAACAAGAGGTGCCAGAGGCCGCGGCGCAACGCGCCCAGAGCGCAGGGTCCCACTCACCTGGGAGCGGGGGCACGTCCCTCCCGGTAGGCGATGGAATTAAGATTGTTTCCTTATTTATTTTACTTAAAACTGGTAGAATGTTACATTATATGAAGTACCCATGACTCTGTCAGTAAATTTGAGCAAACCTTTATTAGTTTTTGTCAGTTTAAGTAGTTCTTTTGTTTCTATTATTAAGGTGAAATTTAACTTCTATCTGAAATCAATAAGACGCAGAGAGATTTTAATGACAAGTGAATATTTTTTCCTCAGGGGGAACTGAATTATGAATTGAATGAATGAATTATGAATTAAATGAATGAATTCATTACCAAGGTAGAGAGGACACTAACCAATCGGTAGTTTTAATCGATCTGTATTCCCTCCCTCTTCCCTCTTTGTTTTTTGTTTGTTTGTTTGTTTGTTTTTGAGACAGAGTTTTGCTCCGTCGCCCAGGCTGGAGTGATGTGACGCGATCTCGGCTCACTACAACCTCCGCCCCCAGGGTTCAAGTGACTCTCCGCCTCAGACCCGCGAGTAGCTGGGATTACAGGCGCCAGCCAACATGCCCAGTTAATTTTTGTGTTTTCATTAGAGGCGGGGTTTCACCACGTTGGCCAGGCCGGTCTCAAACTCCTGACCTCAGGTGATCCGCTCACCTTGGCCTCCCAAATTGTTGGGATTACAAGTGTGAGCCACCAGTCCCGGCCCCTCCCGCCCCTCTGTATTATGACTATGTGTACCTAGCATTTAGCTCCCACTTATGAGAGAGAACATGCGGTATTTTGTTTTTTGCTTTTGCATTAGTTTGCTGGAAACAATGCATCCATGTTGCTTCAAATGGCATAATTTGGAGTTTTTTATGGCTGTATAGTATTTCATGAGTCTTTATCCATACCACCACTGCTGGACGCCTGGGTTAAGTCTATGTCTTTGTGATTGTGAATACTGCTGTGATAAAAACTATGACTACATGTGTCTTTTTGGTAGGATATTTATTTTCTTTCGGGTATATACCCAGTAATGGGGTTACTGGGTTGAATGGTAGTTCAACTCTCCGTTCTTTAAGAAATCCCCAACCTGCTTTCCACAGTGGCTGAACTAATTATACATTCCTTCAGAAATTGTATACATGTTCTCTATTCTCTAAATCTTCGCTGATATATGTTTTTCTTTTGACTTTTCAAAAAAAGCCATTCTGACAGGTGTGAAATGGTATTTCATTTCCGTTTTGATTTGCATTTCTTTAATAAATAATGATGATGGCACTTTTACATATGTTTGTTGGGTGCTTGTGTGTATGTCTTCTTTTCAGCAGTGTCTATTCATGTCCTGTTGCTCACTTTCTAATGGAGTTACTTGCTGCTTGCTTGTTGATTTGTTTAAGTTTCTTATAGGTTCTGAATAATAGACCTCTGTTAGATGCATAGTTTGTAAATATTTTCTTTCATTCTGTGGGTTATCTCTTTACTACCTTGATAGTTTCTCTTGTTGTGTAAAAGTTTTTCCGTTTAATTAAATCCCACTTGTCAATTTTTGTTTTAGTTGCAATTGCTTTTGAGGACTTAGCCATAAATTATTTGCCAAGGCCATTATCAAGAAAAGTAGTTCCTAGGTTTTTTTCTAGGCGTTTTATAGCTTGAGATTTTACATTTAACTCTTTAATCCATCTTAAGTTAATTTTTGTATTTGGCGAAATATGGGGGTCTAGTTTTATTCTTCTGCATATGACTAGCCAGTTATCCCGCATTATTTATTAAATAAAAAGTCTTTTTCCCATTGCTTGCTTTTGTCAACTTTGTTAACGTTGTGATGGTTGCAGGCATGTGGACTTAGTTTCTAGTACTCTAGTCTGTTCCGTTGTTCTATGTGTCTGTTTCTCTACAAGTACCATGTTGTTTTGATTACTATAGTCTTCTAGGATATTTTGAAGTCATGTAATTTGATATCTCTAGCCTATGTCTCTAGCCTTAGTATTGCTTTGGCTTGGCTATTCAGACTCCTTTTAGGTTCCATGTAAATTTTAGATGTTTTCTATTTTGTGAAAAATAACATTAGTAGTTTGATGGGAAAAGCATTGAATCTGTAAATTGCTTTGAGCAGTATACACATCTACACGCAGATGATACTCCAGTGTATGTTCTGTGGTTGATGAGTGAAGAGTATTGTAATTCCTAATGGTCAAGAATTGAATTTAAATGCAGAATTTCTTTATTAGTTTTCTGCATCAATGATCTGTCTAACAGTCATTGGGGTGTGTTCCAATCTGTGTGCTCCAATGTTGGCTGCATTTATATTTAGAATATATATATATATATTGCATATATATTTAGAATATATTAAAATAGATTTTACTTACTGGTACTTCACTCACTTTTATTAGCTGGTTGCCATCATGGGGGCAGTTTGCCTCCATTTTCCTTCCCGGGATCTGGTGTCTCCTTCATGATTCTGGTGGATTCCTATTCTTCTCCTTAAATTAAAGCTCAGAGAGTTGACATTTATGCACTATTGTGCTATGTCCATGTGGCTGAAGCATGCTTAAAGTCTCTAATCCATCACCTTGAAAAAACAATTTAATCTAAATTGGAGTTTAGAAAAGGAAAATTGAATATTTTATTAAGTGGTTGTTATTCTCGAGCTAAAAGATTAATCTCATAAATACACATATTTATCTTCAGTGCCAGAAACAAATAATTAATAGGTGCCACCAACACGTATCGGCACAGTCATATTGTTTGTGTGTTACTGTCATTTTGGACACAAGAATAGTAAGAAAAAAATTGACTTTAAGACACAATGGTATCCACATTTTAAGAATTGTAGTAGTTGGCTCAAAAACTGGTGTCTTTCTCCAACGGGTCTCTGGAGGTAGTTGGAGCTAATTTTGGACAGAAGAACACCAAGTTTCCCATGGATTGGAGTTGAGAGATAACCAATGACACAGTTAAATTTGAACTTCAGATAAATAATAGATAAAATTTAGTGTATTTACATTTATAGTATTGCATATACATATTGCATGCAAGTATGCAGATATCATAATAGAAAAGTATTACTTTTTTCATAATCTTGAACTTAAGTATATTCTATATGACTATTTGCTGAATCTGGTAGATCCACCATGAAAATAATCGTGGGTCTTGGAAAATATGATATGTACCTGGAGAAGTGATATAGAATTAAAATTTATAGAATTCGTATAGTTTTGCCAGAGTGTAAAAGAGTGTAATCAGGTCCTAATAAGTACATTCAAAATGTGAAATCTGAATACAAACCTCAGCACTCACTGTAAGAAGTGACAATTAAACTAGAGTGAATCCCCTGACCACTCTTAGAAGACACATAATGCATTCGAGACCAGCCTGGCCAACATGCAAAACCACGTCTCTACTAAAAATATAAAAATTAGCCAGGTATGGTGGTGTGCACCTGCAATCCCAGCTACTTGAGAGGCTGAGGCAGGAGAATCACTTGAACACCAGAGGCAGAGGTTGCAGTGAGCTGAGATCACACCATTGCACTCCAGCCTGGGCAACAAGAGCAACATTCCATCTCAAAAAATAAAAATAAAAAGAAGAAGACAGATAATGCATATCAATGTGATCATTATTATGACTTCACTTTAGGCTATTCTCCATAGAATAAGTTCCAAAGTATGTGATCATCATGGATAATGGTGGAGAAGATGATATAATTAATGAATCTTTATGTTATACATTATCTCTTAGGTATTAAATTTATGTTGGATAAAGAACATCTGAAGTGAGATTGTTTTTATTTTGAAGATAGTATCCAATTATTTTCTGCAAGTTGCATTTGATCACTGTGAGACAACTTACTGATGCGTGGAAAAATGCCAACTACCATGATTTACATATAATTTACGTTACGAAATTTTAGAAGAAAAACCAAACTCTTTGAGGGTTCTTAAAGAGGTTTATTTTGAGCTCGTATGAATGACTGTGGCCCAGTGAATCACAGGTTTAAGGAGTCCTGAGAAACTGCATGCACAGCAGTTGAATTACAGTTGATTTTCCATTTTAGAGAGGGAGAAATTATAGGGGAATACATAAATCAATACACAAAAGGGATACATTTGTTTGACCCCAAAAAGATTCTTTGAAAGATCAAGCCTTTCACTATATTGACTGAGCAAAATATGGAAGACTAATTATTAAAATTATAAATGAAAGCTGAGCCATTACTACCAACTTTACAGAAATACAAAAGGATTACAGGAGTATACTGTGAACAACTGTCTAACAACAAATTAGGTGCCCCGGATGAAATGGATGAATCGCTAGAAAGACATAAACTACCAAAGTGGCCAAGAAGTAAGAGAAAATCTGAATAGACCTATAACCTAGGAGATTGAATTAGTAATTGAAAGCGATTAACAAAGAAATATTTATGACCAAATAGCTGCATTAACTGCTGAGTCAACCTAACATTAAAAGAAGAATTAATACCATTTCTTCTCAAACTCTTCTGACAAAATATATGAAGAAGGAATAATTGCTAATTCATTTTTTGATAATAGCATTATCCTTATACCAAAGCCAAAGAGAGAACTACAGCACAATATCCATTATGAATATATAAGCAAAAATCTCAGCAAAATACTAGCAATACCAGCAAAATACTAGCAGCAATACTATATAATCAAAGGATTGTAAACTATCACCCTATGAGATTTATCCCCAAAATGCAACGGTGGCTCAACATATAAAAAATCAATCAGAGTAATATACTGTAACAGTAAAATGAATAAGCACATTATTATTTCAATTGATGCAGAAAAAAACATTGATGAAATACAACACCTTTCTATAATAAAAATACTCAATAAATTAGGCATAGAAGGGAACTTCTGCAACATGACAATGGGATGTATAAAAAACCAACAGTTAATATCATGATCAATGATGAAACACTGAAAGCTGTTTTCCTAACATCTAGAACAAGATGAGGATGGTGCATTTGCCACCTGCATTCAACGTAGCACTGGCAGGTCTAGCCAGAGTAATTAGGCAAGACAAAGAAATAAAAAGCATCTAAATTAGAAATAAAAAATAGGAGTAAAATTATATCTACACATGATCTTATGTGTATAAAGCTCCAAACAAAACACAAAACCGATTATAACTAATAAAAGAGGCAGGATGCAAAACAAACATAGGAAAATGAGTTATATTTCTACAGAGTTGTAAAGAACTATGAAAACATTTTAAAAATTCCATTTATAATAGCGTCAAAGAATAAGTTATTCAGGCAGAAATCTAACCATGATGGTATACACAAAACTTTGCTGAAAAAAACTAAAGAGAATGGAAATAACTCGAAAGACATTCTATGTTCACTGGTTGTAAGACAATATTGTTAAAATTACAATATCATCCAAAGTAATCTACAGATTAAATGTAATACCATCAAAATTCCAAAGGCATTTTTGCAGAAACAAAGAAACTCATTCTAAAATCATACAAAAATTCAAAGGATCTGACAGACAAAACAGTCTTGAAAAAGAATATTGGAAAACTCACGTTTTTCAGTTTCACAGCCTACTACAAGTCTACAGTAGTCAAGAGAGTGTGGTACTGGCATAAGACCAATAGACTTTTAGACCAATAGAATAGAACAGATTTGAGATTCTACAAATTAGTCCTCACATATATGGTCAATGACTGTTCAACAAGGTGGCCAAGTCTAGTCAAGGGAGGAAAGAACAGTCTCTTCAACAGCTGGATGTCAGTGCACAAGAGAGAAGTTAGACCCCTACCTTGCAGTATATACAAAAATTAATTTTAAATTAATAAAAGACTTAAATGTAAGGACTAAAAATACATAACTCTTAGAAGAAAACACAAGGTAAGCCTTTATGACCTTTGAGTTTTAAGTGTATTTTGAAATATGACAGAAAAGCACAAATAACAAAATAAAATACACGTAAATTAGATTTAATCAAAATCTAACTTTGATCGCCAGCGCACCCAGCCTGAGGGCCCCAAGGTCGTGCCTCTCGCCCACTCCTCCACCTGAGAGAGATCGGGGCCGCTGGCATGGGCACTCGGCAGTCACCTCGTGTGGAGTTGAGCGGCGGGTTCTCAGTTCTCGCTCCTGTGCAGCCGCTGCCGCTGGGTAGAATGCCTGGTTTGGCCGCAGCCACTGGGACACCTGGCCCTGGTTCTGCGATGCTGGGAGCGCGAGCCGGCTCGGGGGTTGCCAAGCAGCTGCTGCCTGCACAGAGAGGGCGACTGCAGCTTGGGTGCCCAGGCGGCAGGGCATGGTCTGGGTGGCCTCTGGAATGCATATGCGCCAGGCCTGAGGACCTCCCTGGTGGTGCCACCTTCCCCGCTGCTGGGCACCTCCCTGCGCCTGCGCTGGCGCTGGGTCTTCGCGAGGGCGGAGCTGCTTTCTCCTCAGCACAGACCTGGAGAGCATCGCGAGGGCGGAGCTGAGATCTCCTCTGCAAAGACTTCAGAGATACAGCGAAGGCGGAGCGGTGTTCTCCTCAGCACAGATCCCGGCGGGTGGGCCAGGGTCACCGCGAGGGCGGAGCTGCGTTCTGCTCAGCACAGACCTTGGGGGCACTGCCTCGCTTTGGGACAACTCGGGGCCGCATCGACGGTGAATAAAATTCTTCTTGTTTGCAGCCCTGAATAATCAGGTTCAGAGACCAGTTAGAAGGGTTCAGTGTGGAAAACGGGAAACCAAAAGCCCCTCTGAATCCTGCCCACAGAGGTTCTCCCCAGCCAAGGCGAGGCGACCTCAGTGCGAGATCCACACCACAGCCTCGGAAGACAAATGCAGCATTCCTAATTCAGACATGACACCCAAAATGTGACACCCCCATTTCTCATGTAACAAGCACCTGTAATGCTAATGCACTGCCTCAATACAAAAATATTAATATAAGACCCGCAATCCCCTCGCTGCCGTGCAGTCCTAAGACAGCAATTATAATAATCGACATTGACATAGTCAATACAAACATAGTAATGAACCTAGGGTTAAGGTTGGTGTTAGGGTTAGGGGTTAGGGGTCAAGTTTAGGGTTAGGGGTTGGAGATAGGGGTTGGGGTCAGAGTTAGGGGTTAGGAGTTAATGTTTAGAGTTAGGGGTTAAGAGAGTTTAGGGGTTAGGGATTAGGAGTTAGGGTTGGGTTAGGGTGAAGGTGAGGGTTGTGGTTAGGGGTTAGGGTTAGGGGTTAGGGTTAAGGGTTAGGGGTTAGGGTCAGGGTTAGGGGTTAGGGTTAGTGTCAGGGGTTAGGGGTCAGGGTCAGGGGTCAGGGTCAGGGGTCCCACTCTGTAGGTTGTCTATTTACTCTGCTGACTGTTCCCTTTGCCATGCAAAAGCTCTTTAGTTTAATTAAGTCCCAGCTAATTATCTTTGTTTTTATTGCACTTGCATTTGGGTTCTTGGTCATGAAATCCTTGCCTATGCCAATGTCTAGAAGGGTTTATCCAGTGTTATCTTCTAGAATTTTTATAGTTCAGGAATTAGGTTTAAGTTCTTAATCCATCTTGAGTAGATTTTTGTATAAGGTGAGAGATGAGAATGCAGTTTTATTCCCCTACATGTGGCTCGCCAATTATCCCAATATCATGTGTTGAAAAGGGTGTCCTTTCCCCACTTTATGTTTTTGTTTACTTTGACGAAGATCGGTTGGCTGATTATACTTGGGCATATGTCTAAACAAAACATGTATAGATCTGTATGCAGAAAATCATGAAACACTAATGCAAGAAACTAAAGAACACTTATATGAAGGGACTTGTTATACTAATGAACTGGAAAACTCAATGTGATAAAGACAGATATACTGATTTCACATAATGTCAATGAAAATACCAGCTGAATTTTTGGTAGATATAAATAAGCCAATTCTAAAATGCATATGGAAAGGCAAAGGAACCAGAATAGCTAAAAACAATTTTGGAAAAAAAGAATAAATTTGGAGAAATCAAACTATCCTGTCTTAAGATTTACTATCAAGCTACAGTAAATATGCTATCTTGGTACTGGTGAAGAGATACACACATAGATCAATTTAGCAGAACATGGTACAAAAATAAACCCAAATAAGTGGTGTTGGGATGGTTGGTCATTCATATGTAAAGAAATAAACCCCAACGTAACCATCACATATTATTAAAATGTTAACTCACAATGGATCACAGATTTAAGTGTAAAACCATAAAACTGCTAGAACAAGAGAAAATCTTCATGACGTGGGGCTAGGCAGACTTCTTAGATATGACATCAAAAACACTATCCAAAAAAGATAACATTGATAAATCAGATGTCATTAAAATTAGAAATTTTGTTCTGCAAAAGACACTATTAACAGAATGAAAAGAGAAGCTGCAGGCTGAGAAGAAATATTTGCAAATCACACATCCAACAAAGGACTTACATCCAGAATATATAAATAGCTCTCAAAAATCAACAGTAGGAAAAATATAACACAATGTAAAACTGGGCAAAGCATGCATACAGACACTTCCGCAAAGAAGATATAAGGATGGCAAAGAAACAACAACAAAAAAGTAATATCTGCTGAACACCATTAGCTATTAGGGAAATGTAAATTAAACTTACAATGCTTAGAATGGCTAAAAAAAATGAGGAAAATACTAAGTGCTGATGAAGATGTAAATAAACTGGAACTTTCTATATCATTAGTGAGAATGCAAAATGGTACAGTTAGGCAGTTTCTTATAAAGTTAAACATGCATTTCCCATATGACCCAGTAACCCTACTCCTGGCTTCGTATCCTACAGAAATAAGCACAAAAAACTATACATGAATGTTTATATCAGCTCTATTCATAAATGCCAAAAAGTGGGGGAAAATGTCTGTCAATCAGTGAATAGATGAACTGTGATATATCCATAAAGTGGATACTTCTGTTAACCAGAAGTAAACAGAAATGAAGTATTGATAAGAATAACAACTTGGATGAACGTCAAGAGAAATTTGCTGAGTAAAAGAATCCGGTCTCAAATGTTACATATAGCATCAGTCCATTTATATGACATTCTCAAAATGACAAAGCTATAGAGTTTTAGTGCTTATGGTAGTTGCCAGTGGTTACAGGTATGGTGAGGGGTAATTATGAGGGAAGACATGAGCAGAGTTTTTGGGGTGATGGAAATGTTCTTTTTCTGACTACGGTAGTTGTTACACAAACTATGCCTGTGTTGTAATAAAATTGTACCCCAAAAATAACAAAATAGTCAATTTTACTGTAGAAACATTTTTTTAAAACCTGTTTTAAAATCCTGGAAACACAATCTCAGTTATAAGGCATGGTCTATCAATGTTGTTATCATTTCTAACAATTTGTTTCTTAGGAATTTTTTTTAGATTATCAAAACATAACCAATCATTGCGCTTCAACTCTTCAATAATTTGAAATAGTTGGTGGATTATATAACCTACCAATATTAAGTGAGATTAAGGAATATATCCAGGGGTTATTTCTATTCTATTTTGATACCTAATTCCAATTCTACACTGCAAATCCTTGATGCCATCTGTCTGTTGAGTAGCTACTCTAACCATAAACACTTAACAACTTTGTACCATGTGCTGGACACATAGAGAAAAATATGACATGGTCCCAGAAATAGAAGAACTTTCAGTGTATGGATTTAGATAAAGAGAAATAAGAAACAAAGAGCTATAAGACTAGGCAAGGCAAACTCTATGCTGGAACACAAAATTCATCACCATCCTTCTCCAAGGTACAACTCTCTTGTGTCCCGTAACGTCCTCAAGGAAGGACCATTCTGTAAGCTGCAATGAATGAAAACCTTAGAGTAGCTGCTGGCATTTCCCTTTCATGGTCTTGGACATAAGAAATTTATGATCATCAATGTTTGACAATTATGACAATCAATCAAACAATATTATTCTAAGTCAATGTTAGACATTTGGTTTAAAATACTGAAACAAAAAAAAGGGGCAGGGAGTTGATCCAAGACTGGAAAATATTAACGAAGATTGAAGCTGGGTGATGCTTCCACAGAATTATTTTAGTCATATTACATTTGGCTATGCTTATACATTTCCATAGTAAAAACTTAAGGGAAAAATAAAAGCTATGAAGCCTATTTGGTTAAACATGGGTAAAAATCCAAAAAGAAGTCTACTGCAAGAGGAAAACATTGAATTAATATTGTTATTGTTATGTCTTCTTGTTAGCATAATTAAATTTTTTATTTTACACTTTCTATACTTTCTTAATCTTTTACAATATGCAATCATTTATATAATCAGAATATGAACTGTAAATATTTCAAATAAAATTAAATTACAGATAACTAAAAAAAATCAAAAATTCAAAGCTCATTAACCTCTCTTTTACGGTCCTCTAGAAAAATCCAAACATGTCTTCTGAAGCTGACACTAAACACATCAAGAACTAAGGCAATGGATGGAAACTATCTGAATTCAAATCCCAGCTCAGGCTCTTACCACCTGGGTGACCTAAAGATAAACCACCTATGTCTTGTGTCTCTTTGCTTATCTTTAAGACGGGAATGGTGGCACCCAACCCAGCCTCAAAGGGCTCTTGTGAGGATTAAATATGTTAATTCATATCAAACTCTTAGAATGATCAGCACTCAATGTTTAAATACTATCTTTATTACTCATGCCCAAGTACTCCCTCATCCGTTTCTGCATTTATTGAACATATATCAGGGCATCTTCGAGCAGAATTTGCTAATGAATGAAGGAAATATCGTCGCCCCTGGGAAGAAAGGATGATAAGTACTACACAGATGAAACTCCACTGCCAAGTGCCAAAGGGTCATTCCCTCCTTCTCCCTGCAGCCTTTTTCAAGAAGTCAAGGATAAAGAAGGAAAGGACGATGGAAGAAATCAGAACTCCTGCATGAATTACAGTGGATTGCCCAGACAGCCCGGAGTAATCCTCTCCTAAAGAAAAATCTCTCAGTGATCAGAAAAGGGTCAGGGATACTCTGCACCTGGAGCTCTGACTCCATCCTGGGTTCACAGAAGCTTTCAGGGAACTGAGTCCTTCTCAGAAAATTAAAAAGTGCTAGTAACAAGAGGCCCATCTTCTACCACCTGTCAGGCTCTGTTCCAAGTCTTTTTATTTAACTCTCAAAAGAACTCCATTAGATAGATACTAGCACCATTTTAAAGAAAAAGAAACATAAGCAGAGAGATTAAGATACTTGCCTTTTATTATACTGCTAGGAAATGGCAGAGCTGGCTGATTGTCAGGGGAAAGGGTTGGGGGAGTACAGAACCCAAGAGATCCCCAGTCCCTGCGATGTAGGATCCTGGACCCCTGGCTCTAAGTGGGGATGCGCCAGCTGCCCCACAATGGAGAAGGCTCATTCAAAGAAAACAAATCCCATCCTTCTCCGCAAGTGGATTCTCCTCCCCTAGAGCTACTGTCCAGTTGCTACTGGTCCCCAGCAAAACGAACATCAGTATGGACGGAAGGAGCAGGACGCAGAGCGGGAAGGGTCACCTTTCTGGGAGGAAAGAAGGACGTGCCCTAGGGTATCTTGGGCGGAAGTGGCTCTGCCTACACAGACCTCCTGGACTACGCTTCCCAGAATTCCCGACGGGATAAGGGAGACGGCCTCAGCCTCCTAGAGCGGAAGTTACCTGACTACACGGGGCTCCCAAACTACACTTCCCAGAATTCCTAGGAAAATGCTCCACTTCTCTGCCTACCTAGGACGCAAGTTCCTGGTGCCAAGCTGAGAGCCTGGATCATATTTCACGTGTGCCGGTCCCAAAGGAATTCCTTAACTCCCCCTTCCTGGAATCGAAATGCTTCCAAAGACAGAGAGCTCCTATATATATTTCTCTGTTTTCCCCAGAGGACCGTGCATGAAAGGCGCCTTTCCTGGCGCTTGTGTCTCTGACCCGGTGGATCTTCTGGACAATTCCCGGAATTTCTTGCAGGGCAGCACTTCCCCTTAAATCATCTCTTTCTCGTTTGGATAGTCAGTATTTGTATAGTCACTATTCTCTTTTGATTAGCCCTCTAATTTTATACTGCTAGTCCAGCTCTACTGCCTTTCCCCTAGAGTTTGAATTTATTTTTCTTCAAACGCTACACAAACCCAAATAAACTCAACCAAAGCGGACTTTACCTACCTTACTACCTACCTACCAAGAAAATATCCCATAAAGGAGAGAACAGAGAAGCTTGCAATACAGGAAGAAAAAAAAAAGAATTACAGAACGGAAGTGATGTGTGTTCTAAAAATGCAGGCACTTAAAGGAAATTGGGCTGATTTGTACTGGACACCGAATTTGAGGAATACAGGATCTCAACCTTTCTTTGACTGGATTACTTTTTTATTCCATTTTGGTGTGGACGCGTCTGAAACGGATAGTGCTGCTGCTACCTACCATAATGTGTTTGTTGCAACATCCACAAGAACGTGGATGCCAATAAGCCACAAAAAAAAGATGCAACCATTGATGAGGCCATAAGCAGAAACAGCCAGTGGTTCCCACGTTTTCTCTGCTTTAACTACTGATGATGAAATGCAAGTCATAAGGCAAATAGTAGGACTGTACTGATACAGAAAAAATGTTATTATTATGGGAAGGGATAAGTCCCTTCTGAAACCTTGAAATTATTTTCTTCTTTGAGAAAAATCTATCACCTATTTTCACCCTACTCTTAATATAGCAAATATTGTATGTTGTCTTATGGAGAATGATTCAGGGAGGACGGTGAATGGGTTGACTCAATCCAGAAAAGGAAGAGGAAAATAAAAAGACATAACGACCAATCTGTGAAAATGCTCAGTGGCTTAAGACACTATTAAGATATGAGACTATTTGATTCTTTATTTAACTCCTTTCCAAGGAAATGTTTTTGAAAATCCATACGGTTTACATATTAAAGAGGATCAATCTGATAATAGGTGATTTTTTTGATAAAATGAAAGGAAAATTTGAAAATAAAAGTGACAGAATAATACTTTGTATACTTCCACTTCCAGTAATAATAAAATGAGTGATTTGGAACAAATATCTAGCAGAGGAAAGGTGAGCAAACTTTTTACATGTCAAAAGGCATCAAACGACAAGATAATGGAGAAATGGTGGGCCAAAATTCAGAAACGGTTGAGAGAGTCATGCCTTTGGGGCTACTTTTCTCCTGGGGATGATGGTCTAGTCTAGGATCTGAAAAGCCTAGAAGCTCTGTAGCGCTTTTGACACCTATATGAAGCTGGGGGAACAAAATATTATAGCAAAAACTAAAATGCACATCTTTTCAAGCTCACATAAGATTTGTACAAATGAGTAAAATGATGTGGGATTTCAAAATACTGAAATACTACGTTTTCGAATACAGTGAAATTTGGCTAGAAATCAATAAAATACAACTAAATGATTCATGTGTGCATTTAATAAATATTGTCTCATCTCCAAACCCACCATTCTTCACTCTGCTTTATGGGGCTGGAATGGGGGAATCTGCAGCCAATCTTTCCCGACCTCAACACTCCCAGTCTGGTTCTGTGTTCGGCAACTATTAGCTGAAGAATATAGGGGTGGTGGGGGCAGGGAGTTATACTATATCCTGTGCCTGCCAGCCAGCAGTACTTTTTCTTGTAGCAACTGCCTAATTTTGAGTTTTTCTAACACTTAAATACCTATTTCATCATGGACCTTTATAAACATTATTAAACAACTTCCCAAAGACTGATCCTTAGATGTCTAAGTCCTAAAACTGCAGGGCCCTGTTTCTGAGCTCAGAGACAGCAGAACCAGCTGAACACTGGCCTCTCCTTAGAGGTCTGAGTTTCAGGTGAGCATGACCTTCCTCCAAGCTTCTAAGTTTTAGTAATTCCTGTCTCTTTACTTTGTTTCCTCAGACCTCAGGTGGTTGCTGCTTGCTGCAGTTGCTACTTCCTGTAGTTGTTATTTCCATCATATATTAGAGATTTTTTTTTTTTTTGACAGGGTGTCACTCAGTTCCCCGGGCTGAAGTGCAGTGGTGCCATCTCGGCTCACTGCAACCTCTGCATCTCGGCTTCAAGCAATTCTCCTGCCTCAGCCTCCCGAGTAGCTGGGATTACAGACATGCACCACCATGCCCAACTAATTTTTGTATTATCAGTAGAGATGAAGTTTCACCATGTTGGCCAGGCTGGTCTTGAACTCCTGACCTCGTGATCCACCCACCTCAACCTCCCAAACTGCTGGGATTACAGGCGTGAGCCACTGCATCTGGCCTAGAGTTCTTTTTCTGCTCTTTCAGAAATCTAGCTACCAACTCTACAATATGCTAATTTTTCTTTTCAAATAATTAAAAAGGTTTCTATCTTCTCAGTGGACCCTAAATTATAAACTTGTTTGGAAATTAACCAACCACTTTTAAGTAATCCATAGATAAAAAGTATGGCATTGAAATCTGGTGTCATAAGTGAATTCTACCAAATATTTAAAAAAGAAACCATATTAGCCTCAAAATTATTCCTGAGAATAACAAAATAGGAAGCACTTTCCAACTAACTGTATGAGGCCACTATAATAACACTGACAAAATTTGTGAGAGGCTTCATTAGAATAGAAAATGACAGGTCTGGCTGGGCACGGTGGCTCATGCCTGTAATCCCAGCACTTTGGGTGGCTAAGGCGAGCAGATCATGAGATCAGGAGATCCAGACCATTCTGGCTAACACAGTGAAACCCCGTTTCTACTAAAAATACAAAAAAAAAAAAAAAAAAAGCCAGGTGTGGAGGCACGCGCCTGTATTCCCAGCTACTTGGGAGGCTGAGGCAGGAGAATCACTTGAACCTGGGAGGTGGAGATTGCAGTGAGCTGAGTTCATGCCACTGCACTCCAGCCTGGGTGACAGAGTGAGACTCCATCTCAAGAAAAAAAAAGAAAAGAAAAAAGAAAGAAAAAGAAAATGACAGGTCTATCTCGTTATAAATATACTTTAAAAAATCCTAAACAAAATGTTGCCAATGATATATAAAAGGGTAACACATCATGACCTAGGTATCAGAAACAGAAAAAGAAAGTTTACTTAATCACCCATTTGTCATAAGAAAATTTGGGCAACTAAGCAATAGTAAAGATCTACAAAAATGGCAACAAATATCAAAAGGAATAGTGAAATATTGAAAATATTTCCTCTACGATGGGGAACAAAATAATGATGTCCACTCCAACCATTTCTACTAAATACCACATTTGCTCCTTTATCCTGCAATCTTGCCAAGTAATCTAATTAATTTTAATATTTTATGTGTAGATCTTTTGAATTTTATATGCATGCTCATGTTGACTTCAGATCTGCAACAAATGTGGCACTGCAGCACCATGGGAAAAGGGCAAATATTCAATACATGTTGCTGTTAAATTGAGTATTGTGAAATAAAACTGAAATTGACCTATACCTCCTACTATATGCAACAACCTAAGGCTGGTGGACTGTAGAGCCCAATTTGAAAAGCATTTCTTATGACACTTAAATCTACACAGTGTATAAACCCATAAGAAATGTGTACAAAAATACACATATAAGAATGTTCATAGCAGGATCATTCATCACAACGACATGCTGAGAATACTCAAGATGTTTATCGATGATAGTATGGATAAATATTTTTTGTTATTTACACAAGGTAAGAGCAAGGACATTGAACAAACTTTAGCTGTACATGCAATACCATGATGACTCCCATAAATATGCTGAGCAAGATTACTAGACAAACCCAGTAGAAGCAGTGTGATTCTACTTGTACGAAGTTCATTAGACATGCAAAATTCATCAGTAGGATGATTTCGGACACTTAAATAGTAAAAATATAAAGAAAAGCAAGGGAACCTTAAAACTTAGGGTAGTGGTTTCTTTTAATGGGGAAGAAAGTATAATGATGCTGTGAGAGTGGGGTGTTTGCAATTCCACCATGCTCCATTTTTGGTTGTGGGTGGCGGCGATTATACAGCTGTTCATTTTATGTTCATACTTTCAAATGTATATTTATGATTTGGACACTTTTCTGAATGTAAGTGATATTTCATTCCGTAAAAATCAATGATATATGACCAACAAACTGTGGTACACCAATACAATAGAGTATTATTCAGCCATAAAAAGAAATGAGATATGAAGTTATGAAAACACATAGAATAACCTTAAATTCATATTGTTAATGGAAAGAAGCCAGTCTGTCAAAGCTACATACTGTAATTCAACTATATGATAATCTGGAAAAGGCGAAACTAAAGGTCAGTAAAGTGATCAGTCATTGTGAGAGGTTCAGGGAGATTAATTGGTAGAGCACAGAGTATTTTTAAGCAGTGACACTATTCTGTATGATATGGTATGGTGGATATAGGACATTATGCTTTGTCAAAACCCATGGAACGTACAACACAAAGAATAAGCCCTAATGTCAACCACAGACTTTAGTTAATAATAATGTATCGATATTGATTCATTAGTTGTAACAAATATGCCACACAGATGCAAGATGCAAACAATAGGAGAAACTGGGCAGGGGAAAGGAGAGTATATGGGAAATATTAATACTTTCTCTGCAATTTTTTCTGTAACCCTAAAACAGCTCTTAAAATAAAGTCTATTTTAAAAAATTAATGATATATTTCAAAGGAAACAATATATGACACAGAACTTTATTCAGAACTTAGAGGGAAGGGCTAAAAATAATAAGGAACTCTATAATGAATATGAACATATTGATCAGGTGTATCTTATAAGCTAATGAGAAAAAATGAGGATTAGAGAAGGAAGCAGATTGTAATAAATAAATCATTAAGAGAGAATAAACAATTTATCCAAATGGGCAAAATCGCATATTAGAAGGAGGAGAAGAAGATGGAGGAGAAGTGGGAGGAAGGCCAGGGTGTGTAGGAGGAGAAGTAGGAGGAGGAAGAGTAAGAGAAAAAGGAGGAAGAGACTCCTAGAGATGCACCTGTAGACATTGAGAAATTTTTTTAATGGTAAGGCCGAAGACTAAAGAATTGAGTCAATTTCAAAGGAATGAAAAAATAAGCTTTTCATTTTAATTATTGTCTGCAACATTAAAAGTAGTAATAAAATATAAAAATAATCTATGGGATTTTGAGATGAAAAGTTTGATATTTCTATGGTCAGAGAATGTTTTGTTCATGTGCACTATTCTTGGCATACAAGATTCAGTTGCGAATCACTTCTAAATTCTTTCTGGAAAATATTCTTCAAGACATATTACAGGCCTTTGGCAACAACACAGATAAAGCTTCCACAGACCATGTTCCTAGTTTATTTACATAGCAATACTGAATAAAATATGAACATAAAAATATTTATTTGAATAGGGGAATGTTTAAAGGCATACATATTAAAAAGAAAAAAATAAACATTATTTATTTGTTCGATTATGTCCCCCACTACCCACTCTCATTTTCTCTCCTGTAGCATCAGTAGCCAGCTCAATCTGTTTAATGTGTGCCTGTTGTTGGTATGTCTTTTTGGCAAAATGTGTGGAATTTCGGATGCATAAGTATATCTTGTGTTATAAAACTGTTAAAATTTGTCACTCAAAACAATGTTTTTCTCAATATTTTACTAAAAAATATTTTTTTGAAAAAGGGTCTTACATTGTCACCTAGGCTAGAGTGCAATGGCATGACCACAGTTCACTGCAGGCTTGACCAACAGGGCTCAAGCCATCTTCCCACCTCAGCCTCCAAAGTAGCTGGGACTATAGGTGTGCCCAACCACACCTGGCTATTTTTTTTTTTTTTTTTTTGCTAAGATGGGGTCCCACTATGTTGCCTATGCTGGTCTCAAACTCCTGGCCTCAAGTGATCCTCCCACCTTGGCCTCCCAAAGTGCTGGCATTATAGGCAGGAGCCACTGTACCTAGCTCTGAAATTTTATGACATAAAGAACAGTTGGAAGAATTATACAGTAGTCACCCATATATTCTCAGCTTAGATGCTAAAATTAGCAACATTTATGTCTTAGTCATCCATCTAGCTATCTTACTTATTACTTATCCATCAGAACATTAGCATTACCCGACAGATACCCTCATGACACTTACCAGTCAATCTCTAACCCCTTCCCCCAGTGGCAACCACTGTTCCACTTTTTCACCATAAATTTTACTAATTTTAGAATATGAAATACATGGAACCATATGGTAAGAACTCTTCTGCATTACAATTCTTTGAATATAGTGTTTTTCTGATCCATCCATGTTGACGCACATATCAGTCATTTGATATTTTTTATTACTGAGTGATGTTCTATTGCATGAATATATGTCTTTGGAAACTTGCTTACATTTTAATTGTCTAAATATTTTTATGAATAAAGATCCTGCAGCATACTTATAAAAGTCTTTTTGTGGGCATATGCTTTCTTTTCTCTGGAATAAATATCTATGATTAGAATTGCTTGATGTGTTTAACTGCTTAAGAAAACACCAGATCATCTCCCAAAAGATTGATTTTACACTGTCTCCCAAAATATATGCAATTTCTGATTGTTTTGAATCCTAATAAGCATTTGCTGTTATTAGTATTTCTTTTTTGAGAAGGAGTTTCACTCTTGTCATGCAGGCTGGATGGCAGTGGCTTGATCTTGACTCACTGCAACCTCTGCCTGCTGGGTTCAAACGATCCTCCTGCCTCAGCCTCCTGAGTAGCTGGGATTACAGGCACCTGACACCATGCCTGGCTAATTTTTGTATTTTTAGTAGAGATGGGGTTTCTCCATGTTGGCCAGATTGGTCTCGAACTCCTGACCTTGGATGATCCGACTACCTCGGCCTCCCAAAATACTGGGATTACAACTGTGAGCCACCGCGCCTGGCCTGTTATCAGTATTTTTAATATCTGCCATTCTGGTGGTTGTGTAGTTGTATCTCTCTGCAGTTTCATTTGCTTTTTCCTGATGACCAATAATGTGACACTTCTTCACGGGCTATATTAACAATTTGTATGTCTTCCTTTGTAAAGTAACTGTTCAAATTTTGCCCATTATAATTGAGATGTTGGGCTCTTTAATATTGTATTGTACAAGTCTTTATATATTCTGGGTGTCAGTTAGTCTGAAATTTGGGCAGAGTTTAATGTAGAATAAGGGGCAATTCATTGCTTGACATCTTTTTCCTAGGATTTCTACCCTCACTTTCCAGGTCCTGTGGTCACCTCTATCTGATCCCTTCCCAGGCTCACAGAAGTTTTCAGGTAACTGGGGCTTCTCGGGAAATTAAAAAAATAATAATAAAATGAACCACACTTACCACCTTTTACTTGTGACAATCTCATTTAATTCTCCACTGAACTGCATCAGTTTGATACTTCTATTCTGCTCACGTTATATAAAAGGAATGCTAGGCACATACAGTTTGAATTACTTCCCAATTTCACATCCCTAGAAGATGGCAGAACTTCCTGGTCAGTCCTGGAGTAGGAAGAGAGTGCACCAAATACAAGAGATCCTCAACCTGCCAAGACAAAATGCTGCCAACTCGACAAAGGCTCACTCACCTGGGGCCCAACCCCATCTTCCACTGCTAACCGCAGATGCTCTTCTTGAAGACAAGGAAGGCCACCGCCAGGCTAAACAAAACATTGCTGTCTCAGGCCTCACTCAACTTCCTGAAAGAAATGATGACATCACTTTCATGGAGCAGAAGTGACTGTAGTCACCCACAATTCCTGGGTTATAACCTCAAAATTTCCAATGAGATAATCGTCACAGCCACGCCCTCCTGTAGCGGAAGCCCGGCCGCCTACAAAGAGCTCCAAGGTTACTGCTCCCAGAATCCTCGCAAAGAATTGGCAATGTCGTTGCCTTTCTCTGGTGGAAGGCTGGCTACTACCCTTTGAATTTGGAAGGTATGTTACACAGTTCTAGAGCAGAATGCAAAGTCACCTCTGTACTTTTTGAACCAAAATGTCTCCAAAAACAGGATTATAATTTATACTTACTATTTCCCCCAGAAGCCCAATCATTAAAGCTAGCTTTCCTGAAACAGAAGTGTTTTTGACGCCGTGAATCCTTTGGACCAGTTTCCAGAATCCTCTTCAGGTAGCGCTTCTCACCAGCGTTTCCCTTTTTATTTTGGATAACTAGGTTCAGTCCGAATCATTCTATCTCACTGGTCAAGCTCAGCGTTTTTTTTCCTTATTCTCATTTTTTTTTTCACATGTGATAAAACAAATGTATTTGAACGCCCCTCCCACCCTGTCCCCCACCCAATTCCCTTTAGTAGAGAACACAGTTTGAAATGAAAAGGAGGCATAAATTATAAAGGGGAAGATATGTGTGAGCTAAAAGTGCAGAAGTTAGAAACTGGGCACGAATGTAAGGAACACAAGATCTCAAACCTGCTTTGACTGGATTTTCTACTTTAATCCATGTGTGTTGGATGCATCTAGAACTCTTGGCGGTGTTATCCGATATTAGCTATTCATTCCATGATACAAGAACCCACAAGAATGTCATGCAAAGTTTATTAAAGTTTAAAGCAGAAGCAGCAACAGCTTTTGGTGTTCCTTTACTTTAATTGTTCATTGTAAAACGTGGCTCGTGAGGCGAATGAAAGGAGGTGTGTTCATGTGGAGGAATTATTATAATATGAAAAGAGATAAATATATAAAAATTTGAAATTTCTTTTTGTTCAAGTTCAAATATCACATCACCCACTTCCACCCTATTCTTATTATCATAAATACAATAATAACTGTATTTCATTCAGGTGAGTCAATTGACAGTTGAACGCAAATCCAGAAAATCCAACAAATAAAAATACATGAAGGTTCTTTTTACCACTTTTCTTCTGGACAAGAACTAAACGTTTTCGTACCTTTATATTACGAAAAATTTCAAACATTGATAGAAGTAAAGAATGAAGTATTCCATCACCTCATCACCTAGATTCAGCAATTTTCAACATGTGCCACACTTCCTTTATCTATCAATATTGTCTTTCTGCCCTTTTTGTTATTGTAATTTTAAAACAAAATCATGAGACTACATTATTTTCCCCCTAAACTCTCCCATGCATACTTCAAAGTATTCCATTTTCTAATATAAAAAAAACAACTATCACACTGAAGAAACTTAATAATTCCTTAATATTATTTTATACCCTACAAAAGGAAACTTCAAAATTTCCAGTCATCTCAAAAATACCCATTCTTTACATGTGATTGTTTTCTCTCTTGAGTCTCTTTCAATCTGGAAGAGTATCCTCACTTTGATCCACTTTAAATTCATGCTTTTGGCCTATAGAAGACATCAGGTCAGTTGTCAAGTAAGATGTCCCACATTCTGGATTTTTAAAAATGTTTCATTATGCTGCCAGCTAACATTTTCTTGAATATCTTTTGTGGCTCTGGTAAACTACAATTTAGGTTTAGAGAGCAGATGAGATTAAGGTTCATCGTTTTTGGCAAGAATACTTCTCAATAGGTAGGTTTATTTTGGCCTGGTTCAGTAGCATCACCTCCTTATTGCAGATCACAGCACATTCTTGAATATTACTGTTTCCTACAGCACCTAAGGTACTACACCTCAATCATGCACACAAATGTCCATTAGAAGAATAACAAGGTTCAAAGAGTTTGAGGGAAAGGGTGAAGATGTTAAGAATCAAAATTTTTTCTCTTTCAATTGCTAATCTCATCCTATTAAGCCTCCGTAGTCTTGCAAAGTGTGAAACAAAAATAAATCTCGGGACCCCCAAATCACTAAGCCAGAGGGAAAAGTCAAGCTGGGAACTGTGTCAGGCAAACCTCCCATTTTATTACTTAATAAGATAGCTATAAAGAAGAAAAAGCTACATACCTCCTTCACAATTTGTCAACAAGGAAATTCTCTGTGGGCCTGAACATCTTTATCCAAAAGCATTTCTGTTGAATTTCACCCTGGTAATGTAAATTGATAGCTTATCTTCATAGGTGTGGGACAAAGGACATTCAGAACTCAAAGTCATTCCTCTGTTCACCTGAACAATATCTGATTGCTTCCTCTTCCTTATTGTTTCTGTAATAATTCATATTCACTAAGCAACATTAAGACCTAAGTCACTATTCATCTACCCACCTCTCACGTCTGAGTTTTGTATTCAGTAAAAGCCTAATCAGAGCCTCAAAATAATGCACTGTTTGTCTCTTATCTACCTATGATTTAGAAGCTCCCATTCCCATTCGAGATTGTTCTGCCTTTCTTGATTTAAGCAATGTATAACTTAAACATACTGTTTGATGCCTGATTTCTCCTAAAATGTAGAAAATCAAGCTGTGCCCTGACCACTTTGGGCACATGTCGTCAGGACCTCCTAAAGCTTTGTCACAGGTGCATACTTAACCTTGGCAAACTAAATGTTCTAAATTGATTGAGACCTGTCTCACATACTTTTGGGTTCACAAAAGTACGCTTTAGTGAACACCCATGTCCATTTGTTCTTGATCTTTAAATGAGTACTACCGTTATATAAATTCCTTGAATGGGGACCCTTGAATCTAAGAGTATACATAGTACATAGAGTCATATTACTAACCCTATCCCCAAACAAGTGATCTGATTGACTGAGCCAATAGTATTTGGGAGCCTTTTCCCCCAAAATAGGTGCTATGAATTGAAATATCCCCTTTCACCGCATGTTTAAATTACTACTACCATTGCACATACCGACTTATCAAAGTTATCTGATCTCTGATCTCTGTACCTCTAAAGGAATGCTTCCCAGTCAAGTCGCGTACACTGAGAAAGTGTCTCACAAATAACTCTTAAGTGATAACTGGTACCAAATCTGATGTTATTTAAAAACAAAAACAGAGGCAAGTCAATATTCCTCACATAATAGCATCACTGGTTCCTGAACTGAAGTTTGCTGTCTACAGTAGGAGACCAAAAGATGATTTTAAAGCTGCTGGGCCAGGTAATATATTTAATCTGTAGCCTTTGGGACATAGGCTATTGACTGGCTCACAGAGCATCCATTCATAATCCCTTTAACCCTGCATGTTTCTTCTATAAAATCATTGAGGAAATTCAAAATACTTTCTTAATGTTCCTTAAGTCTAGGGTTGTCATGGGACAATATTTTGAACAATTAGATGTAAGTGTAAGTCTTCTGTTTATACTAGAAATAAGAGAAAAGATTTGGTTGGTATTGAGGATATGAGATCAATAAGGGATATTGCAAATGCAATAAGATCAATGAATTTTAGAAATTGATGAAGTCAATATCACAGTAAACCATAGGAAGATCTAGGAAGAGAATATGTAGGGCAGAGTGTAATGACTTAAATGGAGACTATGGAGGGATTGCAGCTATTGCTAATTTAAGGCCTATAGTATGACCATGGAAATGAGTGTCCCAAGTAGGATAGACAAAAAAGATGACCAGAGGCATGGAAGTCAGCATACATCTCTTAAATTGTAAAATATTTCATATATACATAAAATTATGAGAATAATTTTTAAACACATCCCAGATGCCCAGGTTTAACAAGTGCACATTCACTCAATAGAATACAACACAATCATTAAAGATGAACTTTATGAAGAATGTGGGAAAGAGCAAAATTAACTTATGGTATTTTACTAACTGAAATACTAATTTAAAATTTACACATTATTTAATAAAAAGCAAATATCTACATAAGTGTAAAATAAACCAAAATGAAAATGTTTATATGAGGGTGGTGCTAGTAGGATTATAGTAAGTCCTAACTTAGTTCTGAACTTACCTGTAATGAGGTCCTGCCACTTAAAAAAAATAAATAAAGTTCCAGACACTTTTAAAAAGTCACATTTATTGACGTGCAATGTACATACATTATAAAGTCTACTATTGTTAAGTGTATAGTTCAATGAGTTTTAACAAATATGTACAGACAGGTAACTACCAACACAATCAAGTTACAGAATATTTCCAACGCCTCAAAAACTTCCCAAGGAAAAGGCAATGCTGATTGGTGGGTCCAACAGAGGGCTACGGGAGTACAGGACCCAAGAAACTATCAAACCCAATGATGCAAGACACTGCCTCATTCCCCAACCTGGGACTCAGGAACCTCTCCTAACATTAGAAAGCTCTACTGAGTCAAGGGAAACGCAAACACTTCTAATCGTAATCTTCCGCTGGCTGCCACTTTTCTTCCTCAAGACAGAGGGCCTTGCCCATCTTTGGTTCCTCACCCAGGATGAGGAGGCGCAGAAGCGTCGCTGGGGCTCAAGTCTCGCTTGCAGCATGATGGCCGCAACTTTCCCTGGAGCGGAAGTTCCTGCGACTCACTTCCCAGAGTCCGGAGTCACACGAGAGGGCCACACCCTGTACTCCCGAAGAGGAATTGTTGTCGACTATATGAAACGTCTGATCCACACTTCCCAGAATGTTTAAGTGGAACGACGACGAGGAATCCACCAGCCTGGGCAAAAATACTTCCAACTACAGTTCCCAGAATACCCAGCACGCTAGTGCTTCTGCCTTCCTACAGCTCATTCTGTTGGTTAAGTGCGTTGAAACTGAAGGTCACTTCTGTAGCGCAATTAGCGCTTGGGCTTTTTATTTTTGTAATTTTTTTTCCTCAAGATAAAACGAGTATGTGGAAATATAAAGAAAATATAACTATTTGGGGATAAAAGCGAAGGTTTTAGTATGGAAAGAAACACACTTTAGCCGAAAAGTGATGAGTATGGAATCTCAGACGTGGTTTAATTCCGTTGCCTCTTTATAAGTGCCTGTAGTCATCTAGACCTCTGCTTATGCTATCTGGCATGGACAATTTATTTCAAGATGCCAAGAATCCACAAGGAATTCCAAGGACAAATCAGTCTTGAAATCAAGCACAGAAATGGCAAGTTGTATCTGAAAAATGAAGGAAGCTGTACTGGCAGGAAATTCAGAAAATATGATATGGAAAATGGCTCCTGTCTTGAAATTTTTTGCGTTCAAATCAGGCTTGGAATTGGCTATTCCTCTGTTGCCCTTTGACCTCATATATTTAACATGAACTTATCTTTTCTACAAATCTGTTTTATCTATGTGAATTTATGGTTATTCAGGAAGAGGTGGGTAGGTTGAGATGGGAGACGGACTCCAGATATGTATAACTAGTCAAACTACAGGAAGTATGTACTTACCACTTTCCTTCTGGGCAGGAAAAAAATTTTTTAATGAAACTTTCGATATTAACACAAAAAGGCGGAGCTTGCAGTGAGCTGAGATTGCGCCACTGCACTCCAGCCTGGGCGACAGAGGAGACTCCATCTCAAAAACAAAAAAGAAAAAAAAAAGAAAATGATAACTTGAAACACCAAATGCGCCTACCCTAAATCCAAAACTTCCCAACATTTTGCCATACAGGCAATATCTATGACTATTGAATTTTGTTACTGAAATATTTTAGAGCAGATCCCTGGCCTTATCCCTTCCCAATACTATCTGTATCACTTAAAAATAATGATGTTTTAACATAACCACAAAATTGTTACCTTATGAAATAAAATTAATATTTCTTAGTATTATCTAATATGCATCCCAATTTGAATCCTGTTTTTTGGGGGAAAAATACTTTTACAGCTGGTTTATTCCAGTCATTATCCGAATATTTTGATCCATTGTATTTGATTGTTATCGCACCAGGAAGTCATTTACCCTAAACTATGCTCCCACCCCGACCCTCCCACACACAGCACCACCACCACCATTTTTTATTTCCTTGAACTGTTGGGGAAATAAAAATGTCAAATTAGGTGTCTAAATTCTGGATTTGTCTAAAGGCATCCCCATATTTTCTCCTCTGCTCTTTTAAATGTTCCATAAAGTAGAAATTTGATGTAAAGTCTAGATTAAATACAGGTTATTGGTTTTTGCAATACTTCATAGAAGGGACTGGAAATATGGGAAACAAAAACCATATTCTCTTCAACTAACATCAATGCAAATCCTCAACAAGTTTCCCTCTGAAGAGAAAGACAAAAATAAATAACAGAAAATATGCAAAAAGAGAGATTAAATTATGGAAACCATCATAACAAATCAGATTCTAGACTGAGTACAATGGCTCATACCTGTAATCTCCAGCAATTTGGGAGGCTGAGGTGGGAGGATTGTTTGAGCCAAGGAATTTGAGACCAGCCTGGGCAATGCTGTGAGACCTTGTCTCTGCAAAAAATCCATTAAGGTAAGCTAGGTATTTGAGACCACTTTCATCTCAAAAAATGTTTGAGGTGGAACTTGCCAATTCCTTAAGTTAAAAACCTGAGAAGCTGATAGTTGGAGTCTAGGACCTGCCAAAGATGGGGTGGATAACCATGGTTTAAAATATCACTTGGGTCACAGTGGCTCACACCTGTAATCCCAGCCCTTTGGGAGGCCAAGGTTAGCAGATCACGAGGTCAGGAGATTGAGACCATGCTGGCTAACACGGTGAAACCCTGTCTCTACTAAAAATACAAAAATTAGCCCGTTGTGTTGGCGCACACCTATAGTCCCAGGTACTCAGGAGGCTGAGGCAGGAGAATCACTTGAACCAAGGAAGCAGAGTTTTCAGTGAGCCGAGATTATACTACTGCACTCCAGACTGGGCTACAGAGGGAGACTCCGTCTCAAAAAAAAAAAAAAAATCACTTAGTCTTTGTGTATGGAAAACCAAAGGGCTGCATCCTAGGTGTAAAGCTGAATGGGAAGTAGGCACAACCTGGGAGGTATTCAAACCCAAATCCAAGTCAACTCAATCCCTGACCCTGTATTGCTTGTAAATCTGGCAGAAATAAATAAAATCCTCTATAGAGGTCCTAAGCATCCAATTATTTTTTAAACTTTTTATTTTAAAATATTCACAGATTCATATGAAATTGAAAAGATAGTAAAAAGAGGTCCCACATACCCTTCACCCAGTTTCACCCAATGATTATACTGTCCTTAATTAAAATACAACATCAAAACCAGGGAATTATATTGATGCCATGAATATGTGTAGTTGTATGTTATCAGTTGTAGACTGATACAGCTACTACCACAATCAAGATAAATAACTATTCCATCACTGCAAAGCCTTCCTTCTTTCTACACCTTGATAGTCACACCGAGTCCCCTCCCTTCCACCATTCCTGATATATAGAAAAAACTAATCTGCTTTCCATCTCTACAATTTGGTCATTTCAAGAATGTTATAAAACTAGAACCATAAAATAGATTCACATTTTTCACTTAGCATAATTACCTTAAGATCCCTGTAAGTTGTGTGTGTATCAATAGTCCATTCCTTTTTATTGCTGAGTAGTATTCCACACTATGGATGTACCACAATTTGTTTAACATTTACCTGTTAGGGAATATTTTGGTTGTTTCCAGTTTTTGGCCATTATGAATAAAGCTACTATGAACATTCATGTACAGGTTTGTGTGCATTTGTTTGTGTATGTAAGTTTTCATTTCTCTGGAGTACATGTCCAGGATTGAAGTTATGGGGTTGTATGTTAAGGATATGTTTAATTTTTTAAGGAACTGCCAAACTGTTTTCTGGAGTGGTTCTACTACTTTACATTCCCAACAGAAATTTATGAGACATCCAGTCTCTTTACATCCTTGCCAGAGTTTGACATTGTTGCTATTTTTTATTTTAGCTGTTCTAATATATGTGTAGTGATATTTCATTGTGGTCTTGATTTATATTTCCCTAATGACTAATGACATTGATTATCTTTGCATGTGCCCCTTTGTCATAGACATATCTTTTTCAGTGAAATGTTTGTTTAAATCTTTTAGCTTAAAAAATTGGATTGTTTTCCTATTGAGTTTTGAGAGTATATGTTCTCTATACAAGACTTTTACACATACATGATTTTCAAATAATCTATAATTCCCTAGCTGGTCTTTTCATTCCTGTGTAAGAGTTATGATTCTATTTTTTGAAAATTATTTTTTTAACAGTTTTGGGGGTCCCACAGAGATGCCAAATAGATTCATGTAACAAATCCAGGTAAAGTTTGTCACCAGAAAAGTACACCTCAGTGATGGTCTTTAGCCCAGTTGCATTGTTTCTTGGCTCCCAGAGGTAAATACAAAGTGGCAATAGAAATTTGTTGATCCTCTGTTTTTCTCATTTTAATTTTCTTCTAATTTTGTCTTTCATTTTTGTTTTGTTTTGTGTTCACTTATGGCTGATAAATTTTCACTATCACTGGCAGCAATAATTGGGAATGTTTTATGATCTTATTTTTAAAGTTACTATCAGTGCTGCTCCCAATGTTCTCAACTTTTTAAGAAACTGTCCTTGTCAAAAGGCTTATAGTCTTAGACAGATTTATATGATACATTTCTTCAGCTGCTGCAAAATATGATTCAACTAACTCATTATCAGTAAATAACTTTTCTTGCTTGACTAACAGATTAGGCACTCTAAAACTTACTTTGGTTACAGCCTCATTTTCATTTGTTATTTTATAATAGTAATTCTGCTTTGATAAGACATTCCATTTTAAATTTTTTATTTTTGGCCATAATTATCTGTGATTTGGAAATATTGGGATACATTTTTAATCTGGCAGTATTAATGTTATAATTTTTCTTCTTGTACAGCTGTCACTGCATAACAAACACAATAGTCAGCCATCTGATTCTATAGCAAAATAATCTACACTTTACTATACCTTAAAAGCATGACATTCAAAATTTGATTTTCTCTTCTTGTTTTGACACAACGGATATGCAAAATAAATAAAATATCATAGTAGAGTGATACATATGGCACTCAAAAATCTGTTAACTTGTAATAACTGTGTTACTGTGATTTATGATACACTGAGTATCAGTATGAAGTGATGAGAGCATTATATATGGTCCCTATCATAAGTACACAACTGTACCAATATAACATGAAAATAGCCATAGACAATATGTAAACAAATAAGCATGACTGTGTTTCAACCAAAATTTATGAATGCTGAAAATTGAATTTTACATACTTATCATATGTCATAAAATATTCTTCTTTTGATTTTTTTGACTAAAAATGTAGGCTGGGTGTGGTAGCTCACACCTGTAATCCCAAGACTTTGGCAGGCCAAGTAGGACAGAATGCTTGAGCTCAGGAGTTTGAGACCAGCCTGAGAAACATGGTAAAACCCCATCTCTACAAAAATACAAAAAATTAGCTGGACATGGTGGTGCATGCTTATAGTCCCAGCTACTCAGGAAGTTAAGGTAAGAGGATTTTTTGATTCCAGGAGGTTGACACTGCATTGAGCCAAGATCATGCCACTGCACTCCAGCCTGGGCGATGGAGTGAGACCCTGTCTCAATAAAAAATGTAAAAGCCATTATTACTTCATGGGGGCATAAAAAAACAGTCAATGCACCATATTTAACCATTAGGCCAGAATTTCCCAGCCACTGGGTTACTCCATCTTACCCAGAACCAGAATTCCAAATTGATCTATAAAGTCAACACAGTATCTATCAAATTTACAGCAGGCTTTTTGCAGAAACTAATATTAAGATTTACATTGAAATGCAAAAAACTGTCAACTAAGAAAAACTAGAATAGTCAAAATTGTTTTGAAAAGGAAGAACATCATTAGAGGCATAACAGTATCAGATTTCAAAACTTGTTCTAAAGCTCCTGTAGTCAAAACATAGTGATAGCTTAACAATATTTATATAAATCAGTGGAACAGAAGTGAATCCAGAAAATAGAGCTAAGTATATATGATCAGTTTATTTTCGGTGCAACCACAAAGATAATTCAATGGGGGAAAGTTGTTTCAAAAAATAGCACTAGAACAACTGGACACCTATTCGAATATTATGAACCTCAACACTTACCTCACATAATACACAAAAAGAACTTAAAAGAGGTGACAGACCTAAATGAAAAGCTAAAACTACAAATGTTATACAAGAAAATATAGGAGAAAATTTTCAAAACCTTGGGATGGGCAAAAAAAGATTCCATAGGTGGGCAAAAAAAGATTTCATAGGTAGGCAAAAAAGAGAACAAAATCTAATTTAAAAAGATAAACCAGAACTTCATCAAATTAACTTACTCTCTTAAAGTCATCAACAAAATGAAGAGGCAAGCCAAGACTAGGAAAAAATATTCATAATGTATTTATCTGAGAAAGGATTGGTATCTAGGCTATATTAAGAAATCTTACAACTCAACAATAAGGAAACAAACCAATAAAAAACAAGCAAAACTTTCAAAAGTTCTTTTCCAAAGAAGATATAAAATGACCAATCAGTACATGATAAAATGACTGATAACCACATCATTACTTATCAGGGAAATGCTAATTAAACCACAGTGAGATAACACTACAAATAATCCCAATGACTAAAAATCCCAAATGTTTGTTAGCATGTAGAACAAGTGATCTTGAATTGACTGCTAATGGAAGTATAAAGTGGTATACTCGTTTTTAGAAATGGTAAAGTTAAACATACACTTAGCATATTCACTGTTACTTGCCTTGTACCAAAAGTATCATTCTTAAAGATGTGAGATAGTGGTTTGAGAATAAACAAAAATGGGCCGAGTATGGTGTCTCATGCCTGTAATCCCAGCACTTTGGGAGGCCGAGGTGGGTGGATCCTGAGGTCAGGAGACCATCTTGACCAACATGATGAAACCTCCTCTCTACTACTAAAAATACAAAAATTAGCTGGGCCTGGTGGCTGGCGCATGTAATGCCAGCTACTCAGGAGGCTGAGGCAGGAGAATCACTTGAACCAAGGAAGTGGAAGTTGCAGTGAGCCAAGATCGTGCTACTGCATTCCAGCCTGGTGACAGAGCAAGACTCTATCTCAAAAAAAAAAAAAATGGTCAGAGATTTCAGTAATAAACATAAAAGACTCTAGGAATGGATATACCTAGTGTAGTATAAATGTGACCTTTAAGATCAGTAAATAAAAAAAGGACTCATCAATAAATGTTGAAAGCCTTGACTATCCAATTGGAAAAAATTAAAATTAGATTTGGGCCTGACACCATTTAAAACATATTCTTCATGTTTTGAAAATAATTAGTGCCTGTGGGTATGGGAAAGTTTTCTTTTAAAAAATCATTATACAAAAATTTCATAAACACATTGAAATTTTAACCACATAAATTTTTTTTAGCTAAGTTGCCTAGACTAGAGTGCAGTGGCTATTCACAGGCACGATTGTAGCACCCAATAGCATCAAACTCCTGCCCTCAAGTGATCCTTCTGCCTCCCCAGTAGCTGGGACTACAGGTATGTTACAGGTATGTGCCGCCCCACACAGCCCACCCACACAAAGATTTTAAGTGAACAATAAACTACCTCATTCTTTATGTTAATAGACATGGACAGGCAATTCCTCATAAAGATAACATACACTTAGCTTATGACAGCAATTCAACTCCTAGGTATTTACCCAAGAGAAATCAAAGCATATGTCTGCAAAAACGCGAATACAAGAATATTCTTAGTAGCTTTATTCAAAATTTCCAAAACCTGGAAACAAATGTTCACCAACATGAGAATGGGCAAACTGTGGTAATTTCCTGATTACTCTGAACATAAAAAGAAGACTGACAAGCATAATAATATAAATGAACTTAAAAACATGTTAAATGCTGGCAGCTTCTGTAGAAAACAGAACGGCAGATCCTGAAAAAATGGAAAATACAATTACCATATGTTCCAGCAATTCCACTTCTGGTATGTGTCCAAAAGAATTGAAAGCAAGGTCTTGAAGAGATATTTGTACTCCTATGTTCATAACAGCATTATTCACAGTAGCCAAAAAGTGGAAGAAACCCAAGTGTACAAAGGAAGAAAATTCTGACACATTCTACAACACAAATAAACCTTTAAGGACATTATGGTAAGTTAAATAAGCCAGTCACAAAAAGGCAAATACTGGACAGGACGTGGTGGCTCACGACTGCAATCCCAGCATTTTGCGGGGCCGAGGTGGGCGGATCACAAGGTCAGGAGATCAAGACCATCCTGGCTAACATGGAGAAACCCCGTCTCTACTAAAAATACAAAAAATTAGCTGGGCGTGGCGGAATGTGCCTGTAGTCACAGATACTCAGGAGGCTGAGGCAGGAAGATGGCTTGCGTGAACCCTGGAGGAGGAGTCTCCACTGAGCCAAAATTGAACCACAGCACTCCAGCCGGGGCGACATAGGGAGACTCCGTCTCAAGAAAAAAATTAAAAAAGTCAAGTACTGTATGATTCCATTTATGTGACCCAGAGAAGTCAAATGCATAAAGACACAAAGTATAGTGGTTGCCAGTGGCTGGGAGCAGGGGAAAATTGAGGGTTGCTCTTGAATGGGATAGAGTTTTAGTTTTGCAAGATAAAATGAGTTTTGGAGATTGGTTTTGCAACAATGTAAATGTACTTAACACTACTAAGCTATACACTTACAAATGGTTGAGATGGTAAATTTCATGTTATGTATATTTCACCAGTAAAAAATTGTAAAAAGCTGAAAGCATTCCAGGTAGCTCTAGTTTGCATCTAAGATTAAGAGACATTTATTTGCATCAAAAACCAAGGATCTGAAAGTAACCAATTTATGAGCTCACTAGTTAGCCTGAGAGTCTCACAGATGCTGGCACAAGACAAGAGACTCCTGGCTCTGAGACAAAGGACTTTATTAGTCACAACCACAGCAGTAGCCAGAGTGTCATTCTTTGTAATGGTTTTTGGCATTCTAATCCCATAGAGTGACATGGAAGGCCAGGTGCCACAGGCCTAGCGGGCTGTGGAATAGAACCCTAAGCTTAGGAAACCTGAATCTTTTATGATAGCCCGTGGGAAAAAAACCACTGCCCTTCACCCTAGAGGGAGACACTGCCTTCACTAGAGTGGGCCATAAACAAATCTACTGCTCTAGAGGGAGACACTATATTTTTGTTACCTAACATGCACCTTTGAAAAGACAGTGGGGAACAAAGGTGACCAGTGTCTCCACTGAAAGACATGCAGAAAAAGAGAAGTAGACACTTAAGTAACCATAGTGTCTGCAGAAAAATAAAAGAAAAAAATAGGGGAAGTAGATACAGAGAATGAGTGGGGAGTGAGGAATAATAACTAATGTTACATTCTAATTCAAAGCCTGTTGACTTCAGAGGAAAAACGCCAATTCTGGTGTTACATCTCCTCTGTGAGTGGTATGCTAATAAATGTTTAATAAATGGCTCTCCAGAAAGAAAAGTATGTACATTATAGAAGTTTACTATAAATTTTACTAACATAGAATGCTTTTAGAACACAATTTATAAACAATAATAAAATATGCAACAATCTTTATTATAAATTACTAATTTAGAAAACCATGTTGAATGAAAAAAAAAGCCAAATACAACAGTATATTACAGTATGATTTCATTTATATAAAGTTCAAGAATAGGCAAAACCAACATATGGTGATAGAAAGCAAAACAGTGATTATATCCTTTTTTGGAAAGAAATGAAGGGAAAGGGGCAAAAGGGAAATTTCGGGGCAAAGAAAATATTTAACACGTTAAATGGGCATTATTTACAAGGATATGTACATTTGTTAAAACAAATGTAGTTAAAGTCTGCACTTTATGTAAATTATACCTGAACAAAATGAGTTAAAAAAAAGACAAGACAGATCAGACACCTTTGGTAGCTGTTACTATGTGCTTCTATGGGCAGTCTAGTGGAGGCATAGCCACTGATCCCAGTCTGCCAGCTGCATGCTATTTGTATTTATTGCCTGCAATTGTATGAAGAACTAGTGTTAAGTAGCCAGTGAACCCAGCATCAGTTATTAAAATGACTATTATTTCTCCAACATATTTCAAGGCTGATAAACTGACTCACTGTATACATGTGGATCTGTTTTTGTACTCCTTATTCTTTTCCATTGATCTATTTTTTCTCTCCTGAGCTAATACTACACTGTATTAATTATAGAACATTTATAATAAATGTTGATCTCTGGTAGTGTAAGTCCACCAATGTTGCTCTTCATCAAATTTTATCATCACACATAAGGGACTTCTTTTTTTTTTTTTGGAGACAGAGTCTCTCACAGCCACCTGGGCTGGAGTGCAGTGTTGCGATCTCGGTTCATTGCAACCTCTACCTCCTGGGCTTAAGCCTCAGCCTCCTGAGTAGCTGTGATTACAGGTGCCTGTCACAATGCCCAGCTAATTTTTGGTATTTTTAGTAGACACGGGGTTTCACTATGTTGGCCAGGCTGGTCTCAAACTCCTGATCTAATGATTCACCCGCCTCGGCCTCCCAAAGTGCTGGGATTAGGACTAAGTTTTATAGGGAAAACATATAAGCCATGGGTCTGGAAGAGAACGCACAGGACCACAATTTCTCACACCACTTGAAGAAGCACCAGGGCCTGGGTGAAGCAGGAGATAGACCACACCTCACCCCTATCTTTTTATCCTTCTTAAAGAGCAATTGTGAAGGCATCCATGTTGGTGAGGAAACAAATCGACTATGCAGGTAATCTGGAATACTTAACTAAAGCAGACAATCTGGCTTTAGTTGTCAGATCAAATGACTAATTGATCTGACAGATTGACTAAAGCAGACAATCTGGCTTTAGTTGTCAGAGCTTCACAGAAGTTGCATGAGAATGCCAGGTTCTAACACCTCCCATCAGAAAGAGAAAGCCGCTGGGAAGTTGAGCTCATGTAAAGCCCTTCCCACTGAAGAATGTGGGACTCTGAGGCTCCAGAGAGCTCCTCATCTAGGCATCCCAAAGGGAACTCCCAGAGTTACCTTTGTACAATTCTGGTCTTTGTACACAATTGTTATTGTGAATGAAACATTTTGGCTACATTTTATAAAAGACTCTTATATAGTAATGCTATGAATTTTCATGTGCCAATTTTGTGTGAAACCAATTTTTTGACCTGATAATTTTAAAACAGACTTCAATTGGTCAAATTTTACAGGCAGATTTGAATTTTATAAGTAAATAGCATTATTCTCTAACATAAAAATAGTACCTTCTTTTTCCTTCCAACGATTACGTCTCAACATTTTTTATCTTGTCTTAATCCCACCGCATGAATCTGGGCCAGTGTTGTGACTTGCTTTAATCATTAGAATGTCGTGGAATTATCATTGAGCCTGTTCTCTGACAAGGCCTTAAGAGATAACAGCTTTTCCTCTTGAAACCCTGGCACTATAGGACCAACACTAGATTGGTCTTCTGGAGGATGAGAAACCTTGATGACAGAGAGAACTTCATTGTCTCATCTATGACCATCATAAAACAGCCAGGCCCAGATGAGCCATCAGCTGAATGCAGATGCATGTACAAAGCCCAGTTAAGATAATCTAGCATGTCCCACACCAGAACGGCCCAGCTAAGGCCAACTGAACTTGCCAGCTCACACATCATGAGCTAAATAAATTCGTATTTAGAGCTACTCAGTTCTTGTGTGTGTTATGAGGCAGAAGCTGATAAGCATATTTAGGATAAATTATACATGAGCAGAGTCTGTTATGCTTTTATCAAATCATTGGATTTGACATGCTCATATTTATTTAGGATCTCTGCATCTACATTTGTAAATGAGTTTGGCTCCCACTGATTGGGAGCTAGACTAATTTCTGCTTTTTCCATGCTACTTTGTTACAAGAGGAAAAGCAAACAATGTTATGAAGTAGGGAGAAAATCCTGTTAGCATCATTTATTTAAAAACCTTAATGTGATATTCAAGGGCTGCTCCTGGCCAAACTGGAGGATTGCCTGGGACACCTCCACCAAGACTGAGGGCTGATTCTGTCATGAGGGAATGTTGCACCCCTTGTAAACCCCAAAAGCTTCCTGGGAAAATGTGTATCCCAGATTTTTTCTCTAACCTACTGTTTGCAAGTAGGAAGACTGGAGTATGTGGTGGACATGGACAATAATATGTGGACATATTTATAGATCTAGATCATTGTTGATGGAGCCATGTTATTCCATTATATGGGATGCCTTAATTTACTTAATCTCTTATACACGAAGCTTCAGGTTGTTTACAGTCTTCTCATTGCAAAATTCTTAGAATATATTTCTTTCTGAAACCATATTTTTCCACTTATGTAATTACATCCTAAAAATACATTCTGAGAAACAGGATCATTGGCTCAAAGACAATGCTAATTGTACATCTGATACATATAGACAAGATCCTCTCCAGAATCTTTGTACCTGTTTTTTTTTCCCCACCAACTTATGTAAGAACACTCATTTCCTCATTTCTACTGACACAGAATTTTTAAAATACTTCACTCTTATCCACCTTATCAGTAAGAAAATGATGCTTCAGGGATGGTTTTATTTGCACTTGAATGGCTATTCTATTTACAAACTATAACTGGCAGAAAAATGTAATGAAGGAAAAACTAGGAATAAACCATGATCCAAATGAAGAAACCTATAAATCAATTAAAACAAAAAAAGACATTGTTTTTGAAGAAAAAATAAAAGACATTGTGGGCTGAGTGCAGTGGCCCACACTTGTAATCCCTGCACCTTGGGAAGCTGAGGTAGGAGGATCACTTGAAACCAGAATGAGACTAACCTGGGAAACAAAGCAAGACCCCATCTCTACAAGTAAATTTTTTAAAGAAAACATTAGCTGAAGATTGTGGTATATGCCTGTAGTCCCAGCTACTCAGGAGGCTGAGGCACGAGGATCACTGGAGCCCAGGATTTCAAGGCTATAGCAGCGAGCCATGATCAGGCCACTGCACTCCAGCCACCTTGGTGACAGAGCAATACCCAGTTTCCAAAAAAAAAAGCAAAGAGATCTCCTCTCGAATTAATCTATTATCTCCCATTAAATGACTGTTTTCGGAGGAAGTTGACAGAAAGAGCATCCTTTAAAAACCCATTATTATACAAATCTGCTGAGAAGAAGACTGCATCAGTCCGCAATGAACACTGTTGGTTTTTTACATGTTATTGCTCACTTTAGTAAATGTTAGTTTTATTCAATTAATTTTATTAAGACTAACCACAGAACACCTATTCTAGTTAATTTTTAATCGCATTTAAGGTGTGAGCTGACAAATTTATTCAGCTCCCACACTACAGGGTTTCTTTATTGTATGAGATTTCTTACATCTGCGGGTTGTACTTTTCAGTAAAGTTTTACCACAGTTATATCATCTTGAACAATTCTCTTTGGTGTACACACCAAAGAATGAAGGTTATCACTGGAGAAGTCCCATCCATACCATTTTAGATGGTCGCACTGCCACATCAAGCCTTAAAGACCTAAAAGCTTTGAACTCTGAATTACGATGTTGCTTCTGTATGTGGACAATGAAACATATTGCTATAACAATATGTTTGACATTCTGTATGACAATGAAACATATTGCTATGAAATCCCTCCATGCTAGTCAGGATGGCCTAGGCAATGCTGCAGTAACAAATAAACCACCAAAAATCTCAGTGGTGAGACACAATGAATTTTTATTTCTTACTCTAAAAAGAAATCCAACACAGATCAGTTAGCGACCTTCTATTGACCCAGTCTGGAATAAGCAGCCTCCAAGGTCACCTTGGCAGGGATAGAGAAGCCTGAGTTTGTTTATAATGGCTAGACCTGAAAGTGGTTTGTATCACTTTTGCTCACACTCCATTGGCTAGAACTCAAACATGGGCACACTCTTAACTGCAAGAGTTACTGAGAAATAGAGTCTTATTATTTGGAAGGAAATAGAACCAGTGTGATAAACACAGCACTGCCTTTGCCACACCCTTCAAATGCCACTTCTGTAGAGCTTCTCGCCTGTGCAGAGAATCTCATGGAAAACCTGAGTACTAATGTTCTTTCATAGTAAGAGCACCGGTTTCATTTCTGAGCACACTTTGGAAGGTTCTTCATACAGAGAGTATTGTTCTGTTGGGGACTACAAAAAATCTAAGGACTTTGGCTAAACTGAAGACCTTACCATAATCATCCCAATTAGAATTTTCTTTCTGGACACACCCTTTAATGGAAATTTGACCTCTAACTACAAACACTACCACAAACCACCCATTTGTCAGGAGTAACCTACTTTGCCATTGTAGCATACAGAAGTTCTTGAAATCCACAAGCCTTGCCTGGCACACTCCAGTGCTGTGGGCTGACATTATCGATGGCAGTGTCCCTGTCTTTTGCTCCCCCAGCCCTCCCACAGGCTGAGTAAGCTTCTATTATCTGGAATACAGTGTGGCTTCTGTTTTCCTAATTTAACCCTGACTTACTACGTTTATAATGTTTCTCTCTGCTCATGTAGTCTTTGATGAGTCAGAAGGTCTTTGCCATGCTCACAATATGTGTACTGTGTCTCATCTATATGCACTCTCTGTTGGGCAAGGAGGTGCGAATTACGACTGAAGCCCTTACCAGATGCCTTACACTTATAGGGCCTCTGTCCTGTGTGGACTCTGAGATGAACATGAAGATCTGAATTCCAGCTGAAGCCTTTACCACACTCATCACATTTATATGGTTTCTCTCTGGTGTGGTCACTTTGATGGAAGTGAAAATATGAACTGTAACTAAAGCACTTTCCACACACTTCACATTTATATGGTTTTTCTCCAGTGTGAACTCTCTGATCAGTGTGAAGAACAGAGCTATAAGCAAAATCCTTTCCACACACATTGCATTTCTATGGTTTCTCCCCTGTGTGGACTCTCTGGTGAATGTGAAGCTGTGTACTTTGGCTGAAGCCCTTTCCATACTCACCACACCTATAAAGTTTCTCCCCTGTGTGAAACCTCCATTGGAGTTGAAGAACGGAGCTTGAACTCAAGCACTTGCCACACTCACTGGATTTGTAAGGCTTCTCTCCAGTGTGGACTCTCTGATGGATAAGAAGGTTGGAGCTCTGTTCAAAGCCCTTCCCACACTCTTCACCATTTGTAGGGCTTTTTCCCTGTGTGTACTCCCTGATGAATACAAAGAAGTGACATAAATCCAAACGCTTTCCCACATACGTCGCATTTGTAGGGCGTCTCCCCTGTGTGGACTCGATGATGGTTGTGAAGGGAACAGTTGCACCTGAAGCCCTTGCCACATTCTTTACATTTGTAGGGATTGTCTCCTGAGGGGAATTTCTGACATCTGGGAAGGTCTGAGCTCTGTTAGCAGCCTGTAGGCCATTCGTAGAATTCATAGGGAGTCTCTCCTGAGTGGGTTTTACAATGAACGATAAGATATTGGCTCTGACTTAAGTTCTTTCCATGCTGGTCACATTTATAAGATGTTTCTCCTAGGTGAGTGCTGTGATGGACACGAGGATCTGTATCATCTGCAAAGGCCACCCCACAGTTATTACATGTGAAAGGCTGTGGTAAAACATGGGCCGCATGATGTTGTTCAACTGTTGATTTCATACTCAAGTTTTTCCCACAGTTGTGGTGTCTATCAGGGTCCTCCCCTTTACGTTCTTGGGACTCATGATGATCACGTGAGGTCCAATTGAGGCTGTCATCATGCCGAGCACGTCTGTACAATTTCTCTTCCACGTAAATTCCCTTATATCTTCCCTGAGATTTCTGGGGCTCGGTCATTATGTTGGCTTTCCTCCAAGATTCTGGGGTAAGAATCTGTGTCAGGCTTTGCCATGCTGTGATATCTTGATGTTTGATAATGGCATTTACTACATAGTTTCCGTTTTCAGAAATCTGAAGAGAAATGCCTGCCCACTCATCACAGGCGGAAACATCTTCTAAATGTGGGGAACATTGTTCTTTAAGGTTCATGATATAATCCTGACTCACACTTAAATCCTGGATCCTTTGTTTCCAAATCTGCCAGCAATGAAGCACTTCTTGAGAAAGGTAATTTAACCCCTTTTCCTGAAGATTCAAAATGTTGTTTTTAATCCCGTCTCCCATTAGAAGAAAGAGAATTTGTGAATCACCTGTCCAGAGGTTTTGAGAAAATGAAATATTATGGGGTGGGAAGTTGTCCCTCGCTTCTATTGACATGTGAAATACTTAGATCCACAGTAATTCTAACCTGAGCTGCCAATTAGAAATCAAGTATTGTAGGGAAATTAAGAGAAATCTTGGCCAGGTGCAGTGGCTTATGCTTGTCATAGCAACACTTTAAGAGGCTGATGTGGGAGGATCACTCAAGCTCAGGAGATCAAGACCAGGCTGGGCAGTATGGTGAGATCTCATCTCTACAAAAAAATTAAAAATTGGCTCGGTTTTGCCTATGATCCCAGCTACTTGGAAATCTGAGTTTGGAAGATTGCTTAATCCTGGGACGCAGAGGCTGCAGTGATCCAAGATTGTGCCACCGTATGCCAGCCTGGGTGACAGAGCAAGCCCTTTCCACCCCCACGCAGCAAAAAAGAATAAAAGGAAACCTTAGGAAAAATTTATGAAGGAAGAAATTCACCTCTCAGCTATAAGAGTAGTCAATAAAAAGACTTTAATAATCTTGCTACAAAAGGTATGGGAAAGGCTCCCATTTTATGTAGTATATGTGTGTATAGAAATAATACATATTGATGAAGTGTTTTTTATATGTTGGGCAGAGTAAGGGACACAAAGTGTCACAACAGGTTTCAGAAACAAGCAAGTCCTATCTCCCGATGGCTTCCCTTCCTTCATATCACTGTCATATGGAGGACTATCATGTATGTTTGTGTAAAACCTGCACAACTGTACATGGTGAGCCTTAAGGGGATGGGGATAAAAAGGCAATGGGGATTGAAATAGGGATAAACTTTGTGAAACATGGTCCTGGCATTGTGCAGGGATGCATATGTAAACCTCTGAGACAAGCTTTAAGAGACATCCTTTTTATGTTCCCCTAGGTTCTTTGTCTTCATGAAAAGATAGAGAGCACTCAGATCCTATAATCCATTTCCTTAAGTTCTGACCTTTTAAGTTATTGCAGAATCTCAAACAGCCATGTCTATGAGAATGGGGAACAGACACTGTGGCACTGTCAATGGCCTGGCACCCAGGGAAACAAGACTGTGGTATATAACAAACAGGGGGCTGAGGCAGAAGAGGATGATCATATTTTTGGGACCCTACGATGGGTTTCAAAATGGCATGAATATCATGGTCAAGTCCCACTGGATACTGCTTCTGGTTTAAGGTTCTTTCTGGGTTG
This sequence comes from Pongo abelii, assembly GCF_028885655.2. NCBI lineage: Eukaryota > Metazoa > Chordata > Mammalia > Primates > Hominidae > Pongo > Pongo abelii. The sequence continues at coordinate 12,935,706 of NC_072007.2, forward strand.
TTTTATTGAAAGTGACTTTAGTTTATAAGATAGTATCAGGGAAAGGGAGACCATGAGCTGCCCCAAATGGGCTTTAAGCAGTGGTTTCCCATTTGTTCTGATTGTAACCCACAATAAAATCAGCATTGTGACTCAGTAGGAATAGGCACGAACATCAACGCAGACTGCTCACTAAAACAGAAGTTTTATCAGCTGATACTTACATACGATGTGTAATGCACTTTGATAAATTCTTTTGTTTTCTGTTCTATTAATCTATTTTTGCTTTTTAAAAATTGCTAGTTATGACACAGTAATTTGATTTCAGGACTCACCAAGAGGGTTTTATCCTGCAGTTTGAGAAACAACTGCAGGGATATGCAGATTTATGTAGAAGGTCCTGTGTCTACAGATTACACTTTGGTTTCACGAGGTTATTTATTAAAAACACAGGACCTAGGGCAAGATTAGGAGAGCTCAAATCCTAGTTCTTCTTATAAGCTGTGTGATCATGGGAAAGTTATTAATTCAGTGACTCAGTTGTTTCATCCCTTGATATGGTTTGGCTGTGTCCCCACCCAAATCTCGTCTTGAATTGTAACTCCCATAATTCCCAGGTGTCATGTCACATAATTCCCACATGTCACAGCCCCCACACAGAGTCCCTACCAGGGAACAACCTAGTGGAGCTGTGAGAAGAGGGCCACTGTCCTTCAGACACCAGAATGCTAGATCTAACAGCTTGCACCGTGTGCCTGGAAAAGCCACAAACACTCAACACCAGCCCACAAAAGCAGCCGGAAGGGAGACTATACACTGCAGAGCCACAGGGATGGAGCTGCCCAAGACCATGGAAACCTATCTCTTACATCAGCATGACCAGGATGCAAGACATAGAGTCAAAGGAGATCACTATCGAGCTTTAAGATTTGACTGCACCGTTGGATCTCAGACTTGCATGAGGCCTGTATCCCCTTTGTTATGGCCAATTTCTCCCATTTGGAACAGCTGCATTTCCACAATGCCTGTACCTGCACTGTATCTAGGAAGTAAATATATTGTTTTTTTTTTTTTATTTTACAGGCTCATAGATGGAAGAGACTTGGCTTGTCTCAGATGAGACACTGGACTGCAGACTTTTGAGTTAATGCTGAAATGAGTTAAGACTTTGTGGGACTGTTGGGAGGCATGATTGGTTTTGGAATGTAAGGACATAAGATTTGGGAGGGGCTGGGATGGGATAATATGGCTTGGCTTTGTCCCCACTCAAATCTCATCTTGAATTGTAACTTCCACAATTCCCATGTGTCATGGGAGGAACCCGGTAGGAGGCGATTGAATTATGGGGGCGGGTCTTTCCTGTGTTGTTCTCATGATAGTGAATGAGTCTCATGAGATCTGGTGGTTTTTAAAAGGGAGATTCTGAATGGGCGCAGTGGCTCACACCTGTAATCCCAGCACTTTGGGAGGCCAAAGTGGGTTGATCACGAGGTCAAGAGATTGAGACAATCCTGGCCAACATGGGGAAACTCCGTCTTTACTAAAAAATACAAAAATTAGCTGGGCATTGTGGTGCATGCCTGTATTCCCAGATACTGGGTTGGCTAAGGCAGGAGAATTGCCTAAACTTGGGAGTTGGAGGTTGCAGTGAGCCAAGATAGCACCACTGTACTGCAGCCTGGCTACAGAGTCAGACTCTTTCAAAAAAAAGCGGGGGGCGTTTCCCTGCACAAGCTCTTTTCTCTTTTCTGCCACCATGTGAGATGTGCCTTTCACCTTCCACCATGACTATGAGGCCTCCCCAGGGATGAGGAACTGTAAGCCCAATACATCTCTATCTTTTGTAAATTGCCCAGTCTCGGGTATGTCTTTATCAGCAGTGTGAAAACAGAGTAATACGTCCATAAAATGGGGATAATAACAGTAACTATCTGTATTAGTCCATTCTCATGTTTCTAATAAAGCCATACCCAAGACTGGGTAATTTATAAAGGAAAGAGGTTTAATTGACTCATAGTTCCATGTGGCTGTGGCAGCCTCACAATCATGTCAGAAGGTGAAGGAAGAGCAAAGGGACATCCTACATGGCGGCAGGCAAAGAGAAATCCTGTGCAGGAGAACACCAATTTATAAAACCATCAAATCTCATGGGACTTAGTCACTTTCATAAGAACAGCAAGAGAAAGACTCCTTCCCCATGATTCAGTTACCTCCTACCAGGTCCCTCCTACAACATGTGGGAATTATGGGAGCTACAATTCAAATTGAGACTTGGGTAGGGATATAGCCAAACCATATCTCTATCTCATAAACTAAACTTAGGTAACACATAACTGTATATGAACCTCTGAGAAATGAAAACGAGGTTAGATATTTATCAAAAAGTAATCTAATAAGCCAACACTTAGATTACACTTACTATGTACCAGTAAGTGTTGGCTATTGTAACTGCCAACCAAACCAAAGTTCTCCCTTGGTTCCTTTAACACTGGTTTATCCAAAACATTTGATAAACATTGATTTTTCTGCAGAAGCAACCCATAGATCAAGGCTCTTGATGATGTGTGAATTTTATAAGTCTCATTCTGAGAAATATGAGGAAAGAATGAGAGCCTAAATATGTGATTAGGGGAAGGAGGGATTACTAACTGCATTGAATGCCCACAGGCCAGGTGTATGAGATTTTGGGAGAGCTCCCTCACAAACCCATCACAAGGGACCAGATCCTCACATTGATCTGTAAAAACTCATTAACTGCAGGGTTCTAACCTGCACATGCATCTCTTAGGAGTTTTCTTTCCAGTGGTCAAAGTTTCTCTTTGTGATCTAACTGGAGTTTTCTATCTGGTTTGAAATGATGATTTCAGGACACAGGCCCAGTGGTCTGATGCTCAGTTACTCTCCCACTGAGATGAGTTTCCTGAAGTTTTCCAGCATCACATCTTGGTACAGGTTTATCTGGGGTTTATCCAATAGAGCCAACTCTTCCTTGGTGAAGACAACAGCCATGTCCTTGAATGTCACCTTTTCCTAAAACATCAACCATATGCCATGCCAATCATCCACACAAATGACTGGTCTTAGTCTGTTTGGGCTGCCTTAATAAAATACCACAGTCTGATTAGGTTAAACAAAATAAACTAATTTCTTACTGTTCTGGAGGTTGGAAAGTCTAAGATCAAGTACCACCAAGATAGGTTTCATTCAGGTTTCTTCTCTTGGCTTGTAGACAGCTGTCCTCTCACTATGTCCTTACATGGCAGAGGGAGAATGAGAGAAAGTTCTGTTGAGGCTCTCTCATAAGGACATTAATCCTATTGTATCAGGGATTCCCAAAGGACAATATTAATCAAATTATAAAATACGGCCCAGGAAATAGGCACAGATAAATCTATACTAAGGTTTTGTGCCGATACACAAGTCTAGTACTGTTCCATCATTTCATTTCTCATCACACACCAAGATTTGGTATTTTCACTTTTTCATGGCAGATTAATCTATTTTTATCATGTTAAAAGGATCTAAGAAGACAGGGTAACTAAAAGCCTGGCTCCTAGATTCAAAAAACACAATAGAGAAAAGGGAGATTATTAGGATAATTAAGAACACTTGGATATCAACTAGGTATTAAAAAATGGTGGTATCAATGTGAAATTTCTTGAGTATGTTAGCAGTAATGTGGAAATGTAGGAAAATGCTCTTACTCTTAGGAGATACAAGCTGAAATATTTAGGGATGAATTATAATCATGCCTGCAATTTATCCCCAACTGGGTCATCAAAATAAAATATAGATATGTGTGTATATATGTATATTATGCATATGTTTGTGGGTGATTGTTAACAATTGGTGAATCTAGGTGAAGATTACACATTATGCTATTCTTTCATTTTCCTGATAAATTGAAATTTCTCAAAATAAAAGGATGTGGGGAATAATCGGATATTAATAACCCTCTCCTAATCAAGAAACCAATTTTTACATAAAATATTTCTATTTTATGTAAATATTGCATATTGCATATTGCATATATCACACTGCTCAGAGTTAAGTATTTACAGATATGTTCTCTCAATAGACTCTGCATCTCTAAATAACGCAGAGCTTTCAAACGAAAGTTGTAAGCCGTTACAAAGGACTTCACAAAGAATATGTTCCTAACAATTGTCCAATTACCAAAATCTGACAATGATTAAAAACAAAATCTAGGGGAGTCAGCACGGTTGTCCTAATAGCATCACTCTCTCAGTAACACTACTGTATGCCTTCTTCTGTGCGAGGCAACAAAATTGAATTGGAGTTAATCATTCAGGAAATACTGATACCCTGAAGTCTACTTGGGGTGTTCAAATGTAGGGAGAAGGGGTTAAGGATAGAGGTTCACCCAGGCTACACCCCATTCTACCTTCTCTGCTTCAACTATAGAGCCTGGGAAAACAAAACACTCACTTCACCACCACCCTTGTAGCTGGATGGATGCCTTGTAGGAAGCCTAGGCAGCGATTGTCATAGGATGCAGATACAAGGACAGCCCCAAAATATTAAGAAACCAAATTTTTCAACGAATAAACACTTGCAAAAATCTATAAATATTTTCCTCTCTGAAGCATTCTTGTATAACCATCTATGAAGTATTCTTATAAAATCTTGAACCTGAATCGATTCAAGCATCTGGTGCTTCCACTTACAAGAAATACTGTGGATAGAGTAACACATTGAAACACATGAAAAGGAAGCAAACAAATGCATTCCAAATGTAGGAAAGAACACAGGACACCAAACTTGGTTTCTACAACAAGTCGATAGCAGGAGAGAATAAAGTAGAGGGGCAGATTTCTCTAGATTAAAAGAGATTATGAGACACAACAGCCAACTATAAGATAGTATAGACCTTGGTAAGATTCCATTTGGACAAACCAACTGTTAAAAATTTTTTTGAGATAATCAGGGAAATTTGGTTATTGTCTGGGTATTAGATAATACCAAATAATTATTGATTATCTCATTAGTCAATTTTTACAGAAATATATACTGAAATACATAGAGAATGTGGTAAATTAGATCGCTGTTTAGAAATATCCTCTTCCATGCTCACCAATCCCACTAAAGGACCAGAGTGTGTTTTCTTACCCCTTTAGTTTTGACTTGGCAATGTAACTTGCTCTGGCTACCAAAATGAAGCAGAAGTGAGAATGTGCCATTTCTAACCTGGGCCTTGAGAGATCTCATGAGTTCACTTGCTCTCTTGTCCCTCTGTCTTCACTATGGGGACACACCCAAGCTAACCAAAACAAGCAGAGTGCTACCAAATATTCATGGCATTGGCTTTAGATCCAGGCCATAGCCATTGAGGACAGTGTTACAGGAGGCTGGAAAAATGGTGACCTGGGTGATGTAGTGGTGAACACTTGGTAAAATGTTGCTGTAATTTAGAAGATAGAAAATGTACCTAATGAATCTTGGACTTGGGCAAGATCGTTTCCAGGCAGAAGGATAAAAGTGTGAGCTCATTCATTTTAGTTGCATATATAATAAGGTACTATACAAAAGTGATGTGCTCAGAGAAAAACCAATACAGTGTAAAATAACATGCCTCTTTAAAATACTCTGGGAAAGAAAAATCTGAAAAAGAGATTAAGCAAATCTCTTTGGCAAAAAGTTAATCGTTGAAACTGCATGAAGGACACTACAAATGGAGCCTCATAAAACCATTTGTTCTTTTTGTGTATTTTCATAATTAATTTTTTTCATGATTAAAAGAAAATCCTTCCCCCACACTGTGATGGTCTTTTTAATGTGACAACTTGGCTAAGCTACAGTCCTCAGTTATTGAATCAAACACTAATCTAGGTATTGCTATGAAGATAATTTGTAGATGTGATTAAAGTCCATAATCAGTTGACTTTAAGGGAGATTATTCTAAGTAATCTGAGTATGTCTGATTCAAAAAACTGAAAGGTCTTATGAACAGAGCTGGGGCTTCCCTGGGAGGGGGAGAAATTCCACCCATAGACAGCGGCTTTAGTCTGTGTCTAAGAGTTCTGGCCATCCTTCCTGAGGGACTGCCATGTGGATTTTGGACTTGCATAGTTAGCCCCCATAATCATCTAAGTCAATTCCTTATGATAAATCTCTTAATATATATGTCTTACTGGTTCTGCCTTGCTGGTTGAACTCTGACCAATACATACCCATTCAAATCTTGTTACTTACTGAACGAGACCAGTGACATTTATAGTATAGTCATGTATATGCTGCCCATGCACTCAGATGCTGTGGCAACACCAAATTGCTATAAAAATTTCTGAACTTTCTCTTGATTCTTTTTTCCATATGGGGTAGTGATAAGCAGTTCATGGACTGGTACTGGTGCATGAACCACACTTAGAGTAGCACCAAAGTAGACATCTTGAAATCTGTGAGTTTGTTTCTTCACTTCTATAAAGGGAGTCAAACCACCTGCCTCACAAAATCATTATGAGCAAGATGAAGTACCTAATACATAGTAGTCACTCAAAAAATGCTGACCTCCTTTCAGAAAACAGAAGTGTCTGGTTCCTCAGAATGAACAGTATATTTAAAGAGAAAGAAACCCTTAACTTACCTGGAACTTAATCATACCATCTTCCTTTTGGAAAGGGCAGGATTCTGGAAAAGCAGAACTGCAAAGAAGAAAGAATCCATGAGATCATGGATTCAACAAGTTATAAATGAACATTGGTTCCTTCCTTATCTGTACAAATTTCTCATAATTCCTTCTCCCCCTAGATATCGTCTCTTCTTGTTCTGAAAAGACTGCACTCCCATCTCCTCAAGACTTCCCTAGATTTGTCCCCAGTCCCTCAATCTCAGACCACTGTGTAACTCCTATCTCTCTCCTCAAGCTTTTGGCTCAAAACCTGCACATTCTTTTCCTTTTCTCAGACTTGTGAATGAACTGACATAACCTACATCTGAATTACGCTGGAAAAAAGGCTCAGAATTGCTGAGTAAGGGAGCAATCTCAGGGCTGGGCATGGTGGCTCACGCCTGTAATCCCCAGCATTTTGGGAACCCGAGACAGGTGGATCACTTGAGGCCAGGAGTTCTAGACCAGCCTGGCCAACATGCTGAAACACTGTCTCTACTAAAAATACAAAATTAGCTGGGCTTGGTGGCAGGCACCTGTAATCCCAGCTACTCAGGAGAGTGAGGCAGGACAATCACTTGAACCTGGGAGGCAGAGGCTGCAGTGAGCTGTGCTTGCACCACTGCACTCCAGCCTGGACAACAGAGACAGACTTTGTCTCAAAAAAAAAAAAAAAGAAAAAAAAAGAAAGCAATCTCAGGATGACAGGGGTCTTCTTCTATTTCCACCTTCACATGCAAGACTTGATCTTGTATGGCCAGGCCTGTGGCCTAAAGAATTTGTGATTAGCCAAGATATACAAATTAAATCCCAATTTTTATTATTATGTTAATCAATAATACAAATTTTAAAACATCTACACCTTGACTCTTGGCTTCCTAAACTATCTCTCCAGCAGCCATTCTATCCTCTGCTTTTGCAAATATTGATGACACACCTATGACATATAAGACACATCGTCTTCTCTGGAAATGCTCATGGTATACTGAACTATACAAGTTCTCAGCCTGCACGTAGACCAAAGTAGACAGAGAGACCTTCTAAGCTTGCCACTTCATATACACTAAAGTCCCTTCCTGTTCTGCTTATATCAGTGGATTCCCTTGCCAATTAGCTTCCAGTTGGGTTTAGCCAATGGGGAAAGCCAGCAAGAGATCCAGGGAAGGGGGAAGAGTGAAGTCAGAATATTTATTCCCCCAGGTTTTTCCCTAGAGTTTGCTGTGGAATGGCTATGTTCCATATCCATTGACCAAAGGTCATGGCCACCATCAGGCAGCTGTCATCCCATAAATCTTTCTTCACATTTTAGCGACTGCCTCCTCCCTTAGCCCTTCAGTCCTAAAGGCAGTAAGTTACCCTGCTATCACTAACTCTGAAATATTGCAATACCCTTTGTTGATTACCACAGCCTGCCTACAACTTTATAGGTTGTCCCTTTATTAAGCTCTTCTCAAATTACCCATTTTGAGTGTTATGTTTATTTTTTGTTGAGATTCCATCTGATAAACCCTGTAAACACAATTGCCTCTCACCTTTGTGGAGAAATTTACTGTATAAAATTGCCATATAAAGCAGTGTGGAAACTCCAAAGATTAAAAAATAAAAGCCAAAAACCACGTTTATGCCTTCTCAGATAGTCCTTCTCACACTATCTGTGATAAAGGAGTAGTTATTATATTATTATTACCGTTACATTCAGTCTGTCACAGATTGATATTTTGGTAAGATACAGTAAAAATAAATTACTGGAAAAAGGAAATTCAGAAGGTATGCAAATTAAAGCCCAATTGTTATTATTACATTAATCAATAAGACAAAATTTTAAACATCTACAATCAAGTTCTCAAATTATCTAGTCACAGACCAATATCATTTATTGGCACTGGTCTGCTGGCTACCCTTTGAATTGCAGCTCACAGGGTTATAGAAACAGGTTAGTAGAATATGAAATGTCTCTTTGGTAAATCCTTGGACTCTTTTTCTCTCCTTTACTACCTTTAAGAGACATCATTAATCACTTCTTATCTTGGGCTCCAACAAAGGCCAAAATAAGGAATGTTCAACTTATTAATACAGCATGAATTACATCATTTTACAATAGTTAAAACCTACCAAGGAAACACTCCTCCTTTCCCCTGTCAAAAAACTACAAATCCTAAAAAAAAAAACAAAAAAAAAAAAACAAAAAAACTGTAGTCTTTTATCCTCTGTACTTGCTAAGAATCTTACCATTTAACAAGCACTCAATCAATGTTTCTTAATATTAACAAAAGCACAAATAGAACTGACTTGGATATTACACATTAGATACACGTGCAAAGACATAAACTCACCCTCTACTTCCAGTACCTGTTCTCACTTAAGAGCCAATAATGGGACAGCTTTATTTTCAAGCACACATCCACACACTTGCAGTCACACATATACGGTTGAGGGTTTGGTTTCCTGAATTTCTGGCTTCAGACACTCCCTGCCTGTATCAACTATGGGCCGTGGCAGGAACCAGATGGCACATTCAAATTTGAGGGGAGTTTAATAAACAGACGGCTTACAATGGTGTTGGCTGGGGGTAAGGAAATCAGAGTGGGTAAGGCTCTATCCTGGGAAGTGACAGGGAGGTGCCATTATAATACCTGGGCCTTAAGAGGTAAGGGGAGGGAGCAGTCCCTGGAGCCTGTAACTGAGAGGACTGTGTGGCCAGGGCCACCCAAACCATGACCTGTTGTTTAGAATGGCAGCTAATCTGTGACAATCCTGCAGAGAGAGAACTGGGGGACAAGATCCTACAACTCACACTTCTTCTTCTCTCCAAACTTTCCTTTTGAGACTTCCCATTGGCCAAAGACAAGCAAGGCCAGAAGGCAATGGCGGCCTTTCAGGGCAGACAGCAGGATGGAAAAGGAGGGGAGCCAAAGGCATGGGACACATGGCACCTCAGGACTCTTGTTTTTTTCCCTATCTGCCAAAGTCCCCACAGCTCTCTCACACAAATGCCTTTCTCATCCCTCAACCTGACAACTACTCTGATCTGAGGAATACATCACGAATGAGACCAGATGCCCATATCAACCTCTTCAGGGAATGAAGACCTAGAGGAAAAGTGCAGCTGAATCTGGAACTGCAATTGTCCAGAAACACGATCAGAAATGTAATAAATGCTGCTATTGCACCTAAAATAATTAACACTAAATCTCTAACTTTATCAAATATACAGAGAGCGTTCAAACTTCAAACTTGTTGAGTGTAATTTAACAACTTACATTTGCTCATGTGCTTTATAATACTCAAATTCCTTCCTCCCTGGCTCACAGCATGTGAGGTGAGAATGGGGTTAATAATTTGGGGCAGTTCTTTACTTTTCTTTCTTTTTTTTTTTTTTTTTGAGACGGAGTCTCTCTCTGTCGCCCAGGCTGGAGTGCAGTGGCGCCATCTCGGCTCACTGCAAACTCAGCTTCCCGGGTTCACACCATTCTCCTGCCACAGCCTCCCGAGTAGCTGGGACTACAGGTGCCTGCCACGATGCCCGGCTAATTTTTTGTAATTTTTTTTTCAGTAGAGACGGGGTTTCACCGTGTTAGCCAGGATGGTCTCGATGTCCTGACCACGTGATCCACCCAAAGTGCTGGGATAACAGGAGTGAGACACCGCGCCAGGCCTGGGGCAGTTCTTTTCAATATGTATTCAGTGACATTAAACTCCAGAGTTATTACAGTCTGAGTTGTTTCTTTATTGTCAGAAGCCGGAAACTCTGCCCTGAAGTCAGAAATGCCCCAATGGAGTCGGAGCTGCCAAAATCCAGAGTTCAGACCCAAGACAACTCCCCATCCAAGAACCTAGCGGTGCTGAGCCAGAATCGTCCCCACCAAATTGAGCGAGAATAGCCAAAGCCATCCTCTCTCTCCAGAGACATGCTGCTTAAGCCAATCCCTCATCCCATTCAGGGAGGCACAGCCCCAGCCGTTACTCCCAAACCCTGAGCCAGCGCCTCTCTGCCCTCATTGAGAGATGCACATTCCAAGACTGACGCTAAGACTCGACCCAAGGTGACACAGCGCAAGTCGCTGTCACGAATCGTGAAGATGCACGTTTTGTCAAACCCAGGGCTGCTCCCCAAACCGAGCCCAAGCGCTTTCCATCCCATCCCGGGTAGGTAGGGGCCGCTGAACTTCCCCAGCCTACCCCATCCACGAGGCCTTATCATTGGTCACTAGTACCCTCTTCCACTCCTCCTACTTCAGTCCACAGGGACGGGTCAAAGCTGCACATCCTACACCCCTATTCCTGGCTATACTTCCGAGAGGGGCGCGGTCCAGGCGGAACTCACCCCAGCATCCCAAACAATGTCGCCCTCAGCTAGCGTCTGGTACCACGGCACATGCGCAAGGAGGCCTATGGACTACAATCCCCAGAAAGCCCTGAGCGCAGCAGTGGCCATTCGCAAGGCTACCAGGGTGAAGGTAGCCTTTGACTTCCGTGCATTTGGAACTCTTTTGACTCCCGTGCATTCGTCTAAAATAATGACAATCATAATAACGATAAAGTACTGAAATGTTAAATAAATCACTATCAACGACGAAAAGAAAAAGTTTCAATATTTTACTCCTTGGAAATGAGCACTTTATCATTTTAGTGAAGACTTTAATAGGTTCTTATTTTATAGGCATGTCTTTTAATGTTAAAACCACGAAAGTTTTCAATTAAAATTCACTTAAATATTTCCATCCCCGCCCACCATCATGTTTTGTTTCTGTTGATGAACACTCCGCATAATCTAACACTTGCGATATAACATAGCCCTGTAATTTGTTTCCTAGTCTCAGAAGAAGCAGAATGAATTAACAACCATTGTCTGAATCCTTAACAGCGGAATTACAGGAGTACTCATTACAACATAACAAGAAAACGCGGGAAGATTTCAGATTCTTTTTGAAAATTTCCCCTTGTTGGGACTTAGGCTTTATTTTACTTTATGTTATTGCATTTAAGATTTAAGATCATTAAAAAGTCAGGAAACAACAGGTGCTGGAGAGGATGTGGAGAAATAAGAACACTTTTACACTGTTGGTGGGACTATAAACTAGTTCAACCATTGTGGAAGTCAGTGTGGAGATTCCTCAGGGATCTAGAACTAGAAATAACACTTGACCCAGCCATCGCATTACTGGGTATATACCCAAAGAATTATAAATCATGCTGCTATAAAGACACATGCACACATATGTTTATTGCGGCACTATTCACAATAGCAAAGACTTGGAACCAACTCAAATGTCCAACAATGATAGACTGGATTAAGAAAATGTGGCACATATGCACCATGGAATACTATGCAGCCATAATAAATGATGAGTTCATGTCTTTTTTAGGGAGATGGATAAAGCTGGAAACCATCATTCTCAGCAAACTATAGCAAGGACAAAAAACCAAACACTGCATGTTCTCACTCATAGGTGGGAATTGAACAATGAGAACACATGGACACAGGAAGGGGAACATAACACACCGGGGTCTGTTTTGGGGTGGGGGGAAGGGGGAGGGAGAGCATTAGGAGATATACTTAATGCTAAATGCGTGCAGCACACCAACATGGCACATGTATACATATGTAACAAACCTGCACATTGTGCACATGTACCCTACAACTTAAAGTATAATAATAAAGAAAATTTAAAAAATTTAAGATTCCTATTAAAGAAAATTTTGGGTACCCTAATGGGGTAAGAAAATTGAATAAGAATTCTGTTAGAGACCCACAGTTTTAGCCTGGAGGAAAGCCCTGATAATGGGTGAGAACAATCTCTATCCTAAGAATGGTCACCTGGTCCTGCTGGCAGAGGCTATGCTTGGAATATCTGGCTGGCATTCCGTTTTCCACTCATCCTCAAGCTGTAGGGTTCGTGAGGCAGTTCCAGTCCTAGAATAGAGAGGGAAGTGAAGACCCCCACCTCTAGGCAATGGGCAGGAAATGGTTGAATTATATCCAACTATAGCTTGACATTGCAACTTAAGGCACATAAATGGACAATGCAATTCTTTTGGCTTATCTCTGTCTTTTGATGTTTACATGTTTGATGTTCTTATATATTGCTCTAAGTTGAAGGATTACTTCATTTAATTTGACATACTTGAATTTTAAAAAACGAGTTCAGGAACATTTTTATTTTTGACCTAATACAAGGTTAATTTTTGTGACATCTGTGTCTATTGGAAAACAATGTGTGTTCTCTATCAGAAGGATATGCATACATTTATATTTTCGCCAGACTTGTTAATTGTTTCTATTTAAATTTCCTACGTGCTTATTTGTGCTTACTTAGATTTTTTCATTATGCATCTGTCAATGATTGAGAAGTTCATGTCAAAAAGGCTCCCAGGCAGGGCATGGTGGTTCAAGCCTGTAATCCCAGTACTTTGGGAGGCCGAAGTGGGTAGATCATGCGGTGAGGAGTTCAAGACTAGCCTGGCCAGGATGGTGAAACTCCGTCTCTACTAAAAGTACAAAAATTAGCCAGGCATGGTGGCAAGCACATGTAGTCTCAGCTACTTGGGAGGCTGAGACAAGAGAATCGTGTGAACCCGGGAGGCGGAGGTTTCAGTGAGCCGAGATCGTGCCACTGCACTCCAGCCTGGGTGACAGAGCAAGACTCTGTCTCAAAAAAAAAAAAGAAGAAAGAAAGAAAAAGAAAAAGAAAAAAAAAGTCTATAATGGTAAATTTGTCATTTTCCTCTCTATAGCATTTGCTTTATTTATTTATTTAATTTTTTTTTTGAGACTGAGTCTCACTCTGTTACCCAGGCTGGAGTGCAGTGGCCCCATCTCAACTTACTGCAAGCTCCACCTCCCAGGTTCACGCCATTCTCCTGCCTCAGCCTCCCGAGTAGCTGGGACTACAGGAGCCCTCCACCATGCCAGGCTAATTTTTTTGTATTTTTAGTAGAGGCAGGGTTTCACCCTGTTAGTCAGGATGGTCTCCATCTCCTGACCTTGTGATCTGCCCTCCTCTGCCTCACAAAGTGCTGGGATTACAGGCATGAACCACCGCACCCAGCCTACTTCATTTTTCAAAAGTTGTGTTATTAGGTATACAAGGGGCTTTACTTTTTGAAAGTCGTGTTATTAGGTATGGAGGTGGCCTGTTCCTTATCTGCAACACTTGGGACCAGAAGAGTTTCAGATTTTTTATTTTTTTCAGATTTTGCAATATTTGCATATGCACAATGAGATATCTTGAGGGTGAGACCCAAGTCTAAAAGCAAAATTCATTTGTGTTTCCTATACACCTTATATACTTTCCCTGAAATTAATTTTATAGAATTATTTGATTAATTTTGTTCACAAGGTCTGTATACAATGTTTGTGTGCATTGAACCATCAGAAGCAAAGATTGCCTTCATCGCATGACCAAAGAAAAATCAATTAATGAAAAGAAGAGGAAGAAAGCAAATATTTCAGGTGTGGAAGTTTCCTCTTTTGGTGTCATGTTCACATTCCAAAAGTTTCAGATTGTGGAATATTTTGGATTTTAAAATTTAGTGATGCTGACCCTGTGTAAGTTTCATAATGGTAATATCTTCTTGATGGACCAAAAATTTCATTAACATTTTAAGTACTTTGTATTTTCACCTTGAGTTTACTTTCAGTGCCGACTCTACCTGCTTTCTTTTCATTCGATTTCATCTAGTATTCATTTTTTCACTTTTTCCTAAAATTAGCATTTTTACCTTGTTATTTTTATACTCTTTATTATTATAGTTATTTTTCAATGTTACTTTTACCTAATCTAAGAGCTTGTCTTTAGTCTGAAAATACACACTTAAATGGGTGTGTTAGGAACCAAAGAGAAAGTGCTTGTATAATTGATCTAGGAGCTGCTCCTATTTCCCAACTATAGAACAGTGACACTGGCCTGTAATCCTAGGTGATCAAGCAGCTAAGGTGGGAGGATGGCTTGAGCCTGGAAGGTTCAGGGTGTAGTGGGCTATGATGGTGCCACTGTACTCCAGCTTGTGTGACAGTATGAGATTTTATGTCTGAAAAAAGAAAAAGAAAATGAAAAAGTAGAACAGTGACCCTCAAAGAGGAAGGAAATAGCCTCCCTAAAACTCTTTTGAATTGTGTGAGTGATCTTTGCTTGCTCCAGTGACTGGGATATGAGTTTAGTATTCAGAGGTAAGGAATGCTAAACATATTGCATCTGTAAATTAATTCTCTCAACAAAGAAGTCATCCATTCAGAACACTCAACAATATCCCCCTGAAAATCACTGCTCTAAAGGAAAGAAAATGAACAACAACAACCTCAATCAAATAAAAGGAGGGAAAGAAAGGATTGAATCAGTAAAGAGAAAGTCAAACTGCTGCTGTTTGCTGATGATATGATCATATACCTAGAAAACCCTAAAGACTCCTTCAAAAAGCTTCTAGAACTCATAAATGAATTCAGCAAAGTTTCAGGATACAAAATTAATGTACACAAATCATACCTCTGCTGTACACCAACAGCAACCAAGCTAAGAATGAAATCAAGAACTCAATCCCTTTTACAATAGCTGCAAAAAAAAAAAAAATACTTAAGAATATTTCTAACCAAGGAGATGAAAGACCTCTACAAGGAAAACTATAAAACACTGTTGAAAGAAATCATAGATGACACAAACAAATGGAAACACATCCTATGTTCATGAATGGGTAAATCAACATTGTAAAAATGACCATACTGCCAAAAGCTGTTTACGAATTCAATGCAAGTTCCATCAAAATACCACCATCACTGTTCCCAGAACTAGAAAAGACAATTCTAAAATTCGTATGGAACCAAAGAAAAGCCCGCAGAGCCAAAGCAAGACTAATCAAAAAGAACAAATCTGGAGGCATCACATTACCTGACTTCAAACTATACCATAAGCCTATAGTCACCTGAACAGCATGGTACTGGCATAAAAATAGACCCAAAGACCAATGGAACAGAAGACAGAAACAAGAAATAAATTCAAATACTTACAGCCAACTGATATTTGACAAAACAAACAAAAACATAAAGTAAGGAAAAGACCCCCTATTCAGGCTGGGCGCGGTAGCTCACGCCTGTAATCTCAGCACGTTGGGAGGCCGAGGTAGGTGGATCACAAGGTCAGGAAATGGAGACCATCCTGGCTAACACTTTGAAACCCCATCTCTACTAAAAATACAAAAAAATTAGACTGGTGTGGTGGAGGGGGACTGTATTCCCAGCTACTCCGGAGGCTGAGGCAGGAGAATGGATTGAACGAAGGAGTCAGAGCCTGCAGTGAGCCAAGATCCCACCACTGCACTCCAGCCTGGGTGACAGAGCGAGACTTCTTCGCAAAAAAATAAAGGCACCCTATTCAAACAAATATTGCTGCTGTAATTGGCAAGCCACATGTAGAAGAATGTGAATGGATCCTCATCTCTCACCTTATACAAAAATCAACTCAAGATGGATCAAAAACTTAAAACTTGAAACCAGAAAAATTCTAGAAGATAACATCAGAAAAACCCTTCAAAACTTTAGCTTAGGCAAAGACTTGATTACCAAGAACCTAAAAGCAAATTCAATAGAAAAAATGATAAATAGGTGAGACTTAACTTAAGTAAAAAGTTTCTGCACAGCAAAAGCAACACTGAGCAGATTAAACTGACAACCCACAAAGGGGTAGAAAATCTCCACAATCCATACGTCTGAAAAAGGATGAATATCCAGAATCTAGAAGGAACTCAAACAAATTAGCAAGAAAAACATGAAGAATCCCATCAAAAAATGGGCTAAGGACATGAATAGAAAATTCTACAAAGAAAATATACAAATAGCCAACAAACATATGAAAAAATGCTCAACATCATGAATGATCAGGGAAATGCAAATCAGAAACACAATGCAATACCACCTTATAGCTGCAAGAATGGCCATAATAAACAAATTTTAAAAATAATAGATGTTGGTGGGGATGTGCTGAAAAGGGAACACTTTCACATTTCTGCTGGGAATGTAAACTACTGCAACCATTATGGAAAACAGTGTGGTAATTCCTTAAAGAACTAAAAGTAGAACTACCATTTGATGCAACAATCTCACTACTGGGTATCTACCCAGAGGAAAAGAAGTCATTATATGAAAAAGAAAGTTGCGCACACATTTATAGCAACATAATATGATGTTTTAGAAATATAAGTGATAAAATTCCTCAATTAAAAGTTTATTAGAGTTCATCAGTGTTGATATCATCTTTCAAAATTAAAAAAAAATGTTTTCTGTTCGTTGTTTTGGTTTTTGTTTGTTTTGATGCATGGTCTTGCTCTTTTGCTTACTGCAGCCTCAGCTTCCTGGGCATGAGTAATCCTCTCACCACAGTGACCCAAGTAACTGGAACTACAGGTGTGCACCACCATGCCTAATTGATTTTTAAAAATTTTCTTATAGAGTCTCACTGTGTTGCCTAGGCTGGTCTGAAAAATCTGTGTTCAAACAATCCTCCCACCTTGGACTGAAAAAATGTTGAGATTACAGGCACAAGCCATCATGTCTGGCCAGAAATGATTTTTCCTTATTTTTTTCTTTTTTTTTTTTTTTTTTCAGACAGAGTCTCTTGCTCTTTTGCCCAGGCTGGAGTGCAATGGCACGATCTTGGCTCACGGCAAGCTCCGACTCCCAGGATCACGCCATTCTCCTGTCTTAGCCTCCCGAGTAGCTGGTACTACAGGTGCCTGCCACCACGCCCGGCTAATTTTTTGTATTTTTAGTAGAGATGGGTTTTCACCGTGTTAGCCAGGATGGTCTCAATCTCCTGACCCCGTGATCCTCCCACCTTCTCCTCAGAAAGTGCTGCGATTACAGGCATGAGCCACCAGGCCTGGCCCAGAAAAATGTTTTGAATAAGCTTTCTTCCTTTCTTCCCCTCTCATCTCCCATATTTATGTCTTCTAGTATCTTAACACTAAATTTTCTTTTTTCCTCACATATAACAATTATTTAGATTTAACCTCAAGATTTACTGTGTATTCTTGCTTGTGGTACATGCTGTACATCTTCCTCTAACATGAATTTATTTATTTTTCTGGACGGTATTCTTAAGAAGTTTTTTCAGACAGTCTGAAGTTGGTAAGTTCCTTACGTCCTTTTGTCTTATGTCTTCATTCTTCCCTCACAGCAAATGTTGGCTTGCCTGGGCATATAATACTTAGTCACAATTTACAGTTTTTCATAACTTTGAAACATTACCTCTCTCTCTTTTAGTTTTTATTACTGATGAATACTATGACACCAAACTAATTCTTCAATTTCTAATAGGTAATATTTGGGTTTTACTTTTTTTCTTGAGGCATTTAGGATTTTTTCTTTATCAGCTGAAATTTTACCATAATTTAATTTGATGAGTTTTTTCTTCCTGCTAAGCACTCAGCAGGACATTTCAATAAGAATCTCAAATCTCTCCTCCAGCTCTGGGATATTTTATTTTACTTTTTCTTTGGAGGTTTTCCTCCCCATTATTGTATATTCTCTCCCTTGTGATACTCTTATTATCCATATGTTGGTTCCTTCTTTCATGTCTCCTAATATCCATCATATATCCATCGTATATCCTAATGTGCCATCTTCTTGCATTACTCTCTGGAATAATCCCTTGCCTAATCTTCCAGCTCACTAATGTGCACCTTCAGCAATATGCATCCATTATTCTCCCCATCAATTCATATTTTTGTTTAAAATTCTGAAATAAAATGATTGTCAACTTAGACCTAGTAATAGTTATGCAAACTATAAATTGCCTAAGTGGAAAAATACTGGGATTCAGAAAATGTACTTCCTATGTACTCTTTATGTACTCTTAAGTGCAGGAGAAGTAACCCTCATGCTGTTACTTGATTACTTGCTGCAGCAAATGAGGTAATAATTTAAGAAAGAGGAAGACTTAGCATCTAGGGAGTGGGAAATTCAACCCTGGATTTTTTTGCTGGATCACAGCAAAACGAACTCCCAGGAGACTGAACCAGACTGTAATCAGGCCAAGATGATCATCAGTCCTCAAGGAAGGATAAAGATGGGGGTATCCAGGAAGGTGGAATCTGGAAAAAGTAGACTCCATACATTATAGAGCATATTTGAAACACTAAAAACTTGGAGAAATAATAACTATATATAATGTACCAAAAAAGCATTTAGAAACACCAGGAAAACAAAAACTGTATGAGTGGTAGTAGAATCATAACCTCCCAAATGGCTTTATAGTGAATAATATTAATAGAATTTATATTAATGCATATTAATATAATTATACTAATTGAGACAATGCTGCATTATACTAATGAAGACAATCATCCACACTAATGATACAAGTGGTGTCATATGCTATTGGTTGGTCAAGTAAGATGAGAGATGCTGAAAACTGACTGCTGGATTTGGCAATGTAATCTTAACTAGAGCAGCTATGGGGAAATGTGTGTGCCAGACAAGATGATGTGGAGGTTGTGGGAAGCATGAATGGAGTGAATTTTAAAAGAATTGGAGGAGAGAAACTGAGGCAGTGTCTTTTGACAACTTGTGGTCAAGAACAGAAGTGAAAAGAGGGAGGCTAGCTAGGAAGGCTAATGGAATCAAATACCATTCCATGCCTGCCAAGACTGGAGATGTTAACCAAGTTCCTAAGTTGATGGAAATGCACTGAAAGAGAGTGATGCTGGTAATGCTGGAGAATTGAAGGGGCAGCAGCAGGAATAGATTACTTGACTAGGCAAGAAGAGATGGGATCTTGGGCACAAGCTGAGGGGATTACAGTTAGAAAGAGGCACAGCCCAGCCATGGTGACATGAAGGCATATGGGGATTCAGTGCAAGAAATTTGCTAGATTTCATGGTAGAAAGTGGAATATTTTTCCTGATTGATTTTATTTTCTCAGTGAAAGGGGAAGCAAGATCATGAGCTAGAAGGGAGATTGCCTGGAAGCAGTGAGAATTAGCACATTGTCTGTGGCCTGAAATTTAGAGGAAGGCCAGGTAGCACAATTGCGTGTTTTTTTCTCCAGCCACTGCTCAGGTAAGTTTTTGATACATTTTCTTGCTTTTGTTGTTTATTTAGATTTTTTGAGACAGATTTTTGCTCTTGTTGCCCACGCTGGAGTGCAATGATGAGGTCTCAGCTCACTGCAAGCTCTGCCTCCTGGGTTCAAGTGATTCTCCTGTCTCAGCCTCCTGAGGAGCTGGAGTTACAAGTACCCACCACCATGCCCCGCTAATTTTTGTATTTTTAGTAGAGATGGGATTTCACCATGTTGACAAGGCTGTTCTCGAACTCCTGATCTCAGGAGATCCACCCATCTCAGCCCCCAGAAGTGCTGGGATTACAGGCATGAGCCACCATGCCCAACAAATTTGTGATAAAAATTTGCATTTAATAAGGATAAGAGTTTTGCCACAAGAGCAAGAGAGATAATGGAATGAGAACTCAGGATATATAAAAGGTTGTGGTTATAATGCACTATGGATTGGGTATGGAGGAAAAAATGGGAACATGAGGTGTGTGATAAGGTGATAGAAATTCATGGGCTTATGAATTGAAGTTTCCCTCAGGACAAGGTATTGCTGGAGTTGGGATACTAGAGGGAAGGATGCATAAACTTCAGGGATGGGGTTGCAGATAGATCATGGAAACTGAGGTTTTGATTTTTTTTTAAATAAGGACTAGTGAATGGCCGTGGAGGAGGATGAATGCGATAGGATGAAGAACATCATTTACTTTCCAAAAGTGACAGAGACATTGACATAAAATGAAAAGATACAAAGCTTTTGAAATACAAAATTCTGTAAATATTCATGCACACATAATTTTTATATCACAAAGACCAGAAAAAAATGCATGGCTTTTTTTGTGGGTTGAATCGTGTGCCCTCCCATCCCAAAAATATGTTCAAGTCCTAACACCCACCACCTATGAACATGACTTTATTGACCAACAGGATCTTTGCAGATATAATCAAGTTGAGACCACATTAGATTAGGGTGGGCCTTAATGCAATGATTTCTTTCCTAAAAAACAGAAGAAACTTTGGACACAGACACACCCAGAGGGAAAACTGCCATGTTAAGATGGAGGCAAAAACTGGAGTGATACAAGCCAGGGGATGTCAAAGATTGCTGGAAACTGAGGCTAGGAAGAGACAAGGAAGAATTCTTCTCTAGAGGTTTTAGGGAGAGCATGGCCCTGCTGACACCTTGATTTCAGATTTCTATTCTCTAGAACTGTGAGAGAATTAATCTCTGTTGTTTGAAGCCACCCAGTTTCTGGTACTTTGTTACAGCAGCCTGAGGAAACTAATATAGTTTTCAAACATGCATTAAAAAGCACTGAGAAACTAAGATGAAGAACAAAATATAGACTACATATGACAGCTCAAGAATTATTTTCTGTGGGAGATTGCAGAAGTGACCAAATCCTTCACTCTTGACAATGTGACATTGTAGCCCCTTATTTCTTCAAGAGCTGAAGTCTATTCCCCCATCCCTTGAAAGCTGGCATTGTGACTTGTTTTATCTGACAGAATGCACACCTCTGTTCAGTCTCTTGGGCCATTGTGACTGCTATGACTTCGTGAGCATGTGACCTGCTGGAGAATAAGACAAAGTGGGGCAGAGTTCCAAGTGGAGGGTCCCACCCCACCACAGGACCCAGCTGCTGCAGTTGACAATGATGCGTGAGTTCTATTTTATGCAGTGTTAACTTAGAAGTTGACTCAGGTGCATGCGTGAGCCTGGCTGAGGAACACTCAAACTACTGATTTATAGAATCCTGAGTTAAACACATGGTATGTTTTGTTTTGTTTTGTTTGTTTGTTTGTTTTTTAGACAAGGGATCTCCTGACTCAGCCTCCTAAGAGGCTCGGATTACAGGTGCATGCCACCATATGCAGCTAATTTTTGTATTTTTTGTAGAGACAGGGTTTTGCCATGTTTCCCAGAATGGTCTCGAACTCCACTGCCTAAGCTTCCCAAACTGCTGGGATTAAAGACCTGAGCCAACTCGCCTGGCTGAAATGGTAGTTTTTGACTATAATAGATAACATTTGTCAGAGAACACAAACCATGTAGGTCACATTCATTGATCATAATGAAATTAAATTCACAAAAGGACATAAAGAGTGTTCTGTAAGTTATTTCTTCACCTCAAGATTGAAAGGAACCCGAGGACACTCTTTAAATGCAGGCTTGGATTAAAGAGGAAATCAAAATAATAGTCACATACTATTTGAAAATAAATAAAAACAAAAGAAGTACATATCCAAAACAGTGGAAAATAGCTTAAAATCATACTTGGAGGAAAACTTGTAACATTGGCTAAATTCATGAAACACAAGAGTGAAAATAAATTAACTTAACTTCCATTTCAAGAAAGTGGTAATAACAGTGGTAGCTGATATGCATTGAGGGTTTGTGTGTTCTAAGTCTTTCATGTGTATTACTTCATTTAATTCTCATGTCACGCTATAAAATGGGCACTTTTATATTGCTATGTTATGGATGAGGACACTGAGGTACAGAGAACAGAATGTCTAGTAAAAGGCAGACCAATTACTAAACAATCTAGTACAACAAACTGAGAGGAAGTTTCCAGAGCTCAAGCTTTTTTTTTTTTTTTTTTTTTTGACACAGTTTTAATCTTTTTGCCCAGGCTGGAGTTCAATGGCACTATCTCAGCTCACTGCAACCTTTGCCTCCTGGGTTCAAGCGATTCTTCTTCCTCAGCCTCCCAGTTAGCTGCGATTATAGGCATGAGCCACCACGCCCCGCTAATTTTTTTATTTTAGTAGAGATGGGGTTTCACCAAGATCGTCAAGCTGCTCTTGAACTCCTGACCTCACATGATCCACCCGCCTTGGCCTCCCAAAGTGCTGGGATTAGAGGCATGAGCCACTGCCCCTGGCCCCATGCTCTTAACACTGAACTATCTATGTCTCAGATATACAGCAGCAAAACAAAACCAGAGAAAGTGGAAAGCAGATAATACAGAAGAAACAGAGGTGAAATGAAGAATATAATTCTCAGGGAATATATAGAGAATGCAAATATATTTAACAAGCAGTATAAATGCTAAATAAAACAACAACTTCAGAAGAAACCTAAGGTTCATAGCCAAATAAGAAATCCATTCTGAATGCTCTAAGAGAGAAATAACACAAACCTACAATGAGGTGATTATTAGAATAAACTTTTCCAGAGAGCAGAACGTGTTAGGAGCTTCTTAACTTATTATATTACTTCCACAAATCCTAGTATAATCTTGATAACCAAATTATACCCTAACAGAGCAACAACAAAAACAACAATAACAACAACAACAAAAAAAGCCAGAAAACTAAAGGAAAATGTCTCAATGAATAGAACTGCAAAATTTTATGAAAGGCAGCAAATAAATCCATCAACATATTAAAATTATTACAGTACAACAGTAATGCATGGAAATTCATCATTACTTCATTTAGCAATATAATTCATCTTATTAAGAAATATTACTTTCTAAAACATATCACCATGAAAACAAATGTCAATCAACAGGTTAAAAGTAAATTTCTTGTTAACACATATAACAGAAGAAAAAAGATCAAAACCTAGAAAAAAATACACACAAAGTGTTCATAAATAAGATGAATACCTAAACAGAAAGAAACAAGGAGAAAATAGCAAGGGGAATACAAAGGAATAAGCTTATAAGAGGATGAAGAGGCAGGGAGAGATGGCTCACACCTGTAATCCCAGCACTTTGGAAGGCCAAGGCAGGAAGACAGCTTGAGCCCATGAGTTTGAGACAAGCCTGGGCAACATAGTGAGACCTCGACTCTACAAAAAATTTAAAAGAAAGTTATCAGGTGCGGTGCTGCACACCTGTAGTTCTAGTTACTCAAGAGACTGAGGATCGCCTGAAGCTCTAATTGTACCATTGCAGTCAAGCCTGGGAGACAGGGTAAGATCCTGTCTCAAAAAATAAGAGGATGGCCAATATCTCCTACCTGGAAAAATTAACATAATGTAATGCCATAATTGTTCGCCTGATGGAAAAAGACTAAAAGGATTAATAAGAGCCAGGTTTTTTTGTTTGTTTGTTTTTGTTTTGAGATGGAGCCTTGCTCTGTCACCCAGGCTGGAGTGCAGTGGCATGTGATCTTGGCTCACTGCAACTTCAACCTCCCAGGTTGAGGCACTTCTACTGCCTCAGTCTCGCAAGTAGCTGGGATGACAGGCGTCCACCACTTAAGCAAAAACAAACACACAAACCCCAAACTCTATTCCTAACTGTACACAAATATGTGTGTAAATATATAGAAACCGATCTGAAACAACTAAGGTGAAATTGTTAATAACGGTGATTTTGGAAGGAAAATGAAAGTAACAAGACAGAGGAAGTTGATATAGCAATGGGGACTTTCATTTTAACTAAAAAAATTAAAACATAAGCAAATATTATCTTAAACATGCATGTAATTTGCATTAGCAAAAAGAGAAATGAAGTCCCAGAAATATGCCAACATTTAAGAAAACACTAAAGATGTGAAGTCATTATCCTCAGCAAACTAATCCAGGAACAGAAAACCAAACACCACGTTCTCACTTACAGTGGGAGCTGAAAAATGAGAACACATGGACACAGGAAGGGGAACAACACACATTGGGGCCTGTCATGGGGTGGGGTTGGACGGGGAGAGCATTAAGAGAAATAGCTCATGCATGCTGGGCTTAATACCTAGGTGATTGGTTGACAGGTGCAGCAAACCACCATGGCACACGTTTACCTATGTAACAAATCTGCACATACTGCCCATATACCCCAGAACTTAAAAATAAAACAAAACAAATACAAAACGCTAGCGGTAAAATAAAGTCTCAAAACGAAAAAGTGACAGACCAATTTTTGGTTCAAATAATGGTATTCAACCCAGGTGTCATAAAGTAAAGAGAAAGAATTTGATTACATATTGCAATTAAGACATACAGCAAATGACTAGAAAAATTGTTCTCAACATATATGACGGTTAGTAGCTAATTTCCTTAAGAGGAAATGGTCACAAAACAATGAAGGGGGGAAAATGAACACTTGAAAAATGGATGAAGAGCTAGGCCTGGTGGTGTGTGCCTGTGGTCCCAGCTACTCAAGAGGCTGTCGCCGGGGAATTGTTTGAGCCCAGGGATTGGAGGCTGTAGTGAGCTGTGATTGGACCACTACAGCTAAGCGTGGATGACACAGCAAGACGTTGTCTCTAATTTTTTTTTTTTTTTTTGAGACGGTGTCTAGCTTTGTAGCCAGGCTGGAGTGCAATGGCGCCATCTCGGCTCCCTCCAACTTCTGCCTACCGGGTTCAAGCGATTCTTCTCCCTCAGCCACTTGAGTAGCTGGGACTACAGGCGCCAGCCACCACGCAGGTAATTTTTGAATTTTTAGTAGAGACGGGGTTTCGCAATGTTGGCCAGGATGGTCTCGATATCTTCAGCTCGAGATACGCCCGTCTCGGCCTCCCAAAGTGCTGGGATTGCAGGTGTGAGCCAGTGCGCCTGGCATAAAAAAATTTTTTCGTTAAAAATTAAATAATTAAAAAGTGGGTGAAAGACATGACAAGGCAATGAAAAGAAAAATGACAAAAAGACATCAACTATGATCACCTTGATTGTTAGCAATAAAGTGAAAACCAACATCCTTTTTATATATCAAAGATTAAACATTTTTATTGTAAATCAAGTGTACCTCAATAGAGTGAGAAAATAGACCCTTTTACATTTTAGGCTGAGTGAAAAAAACCAAAAACTGTATTTCCTCCACTCTCATATCATAACAATTAACAAAGAAGATTTCTGTGTCAACAGGTCTGGGGATTTCTCTCGGTCAGTCAAGCACACAGTGCATTCTGCTCTCGACATCAGTTGGGTGTCTTCTAATTCAATTATGAGGCTATCTACCTGGATATAGCGTTAGATTCCACAGGGCTAAGTTCCACAAGACTGGCCTCCCACTCTAATACCAATGGCAAGTCCTAGGTTGTTTTACCTGTGCTTCTGACCAACAGGCTATAAATCAGGTTTCCACCACTCCTGATTTAGCTGCATTAATTTCCTCGAACAGCTCACAGCAAGAAGGAAAACACTTACATTTACCATTTTATTATAGCAGATATTGCAAAAAATTCAGAAAATGATTCATGGGGCTCGACATGGGGGGAGGGGCACACTACATTCAAGGAAGTTTTACCTAGAAACTCTCTAAAGCCAGTCCTTTTCAGTTTTTAAGGAGACTTCATTATACAGGCAACATGAGTTAAACCACAGGCTATTGGTGCTCAACTCACCATGAGGCTCTCAACTCTCCCTGGAAATTGAGGTTGAGGCATTGCCATTCTCAGTCTGAGTAAAAGAATTTACACAAACTGAATTTTAAAGCAAATTAACATAACTGAAAACTTAATTAGATGATTGAATTATCAGGAGCCACACCTTGATATTCCTAACCCAAGCACACTCATCCAATGAATGCTCCACCCAACTGGCCTCGGAGACTCTACGGGGTCCCAGAGTAGAAGAATGTTTACACAATGTATATCTCCAATTTTTCTTCAAAGTCTTTTCACTTACAAGGGTAATTCTTAAGCTGCCATGCATCAGGGTTAGGGGGAGGGCTTGTTACCACACAGACCTTTGGATATCCGGGGTTTGTGGGTTGCAAGGATGCTGCTGGGGTCAAAACCACAATGTGAGAACCGCAGAACCACTAGATGGTTTTCAGTGTTTCAGTGCATTTAACTCATAGTGTAGTTGACCAACAAAGCTTGTAAGTTCCTAGATTGTCCCAAATGTGTCACAAGACATCAAATCAAGAGAGCAGTTTCCTACGAGGTGTAGCCTGGGAAAGTGGGGATGACCCATGGAAAGGAGGAGTGAAGCTCCGCACTTTCTGCTCCTAGGCTGCGACCCAGGCTATTTAAACCCACTCTGGCGGGCCTGTACTCAGATCTTCGCAGAGTGGAGCAGGGGCCGGAGCGTTTTGCTGGCTCTGCGTGGACTTGGAGCTTACAGTGTCTTGCGACTTGGAAGCGGATTCAGAGGAGAGGACAGAACACTTGGGTAAGTGTATCTCTGTCTGTCTGTCTGTCTGTCTCATTGGTTGGTTTATTTCCATTTTCTTGAGGAGCACACACCTCACAACACACACACACACACACACACACACACACACACACACTCCTTCATTCTGCGGGTTAGAGAATTGGTAGGGGTCCCTGGGAGCTACAGGTTTCCTAATCATGACTGCACATAAGAACAGTAGGGTCTTGTCTGGCTCTTCTTATGAACGGTCCCCCAGCCCGGACTCCCCAAGATCCATGCTAGCCTCACCCAGCTTCTCCCTCTCCCCTCTCAGAAACTCAGACTTAAGAGGAAGCTCCTCACCAGGGATCCGGAGCTACCATTCACCATCCCCTAGGGCTTCACCACACTCACTTCTGTCATCACCAGAATCCCACAAGCTCCCATTTCCCTTTCCTCACCGTGACGGGCAATCAATGAAGCCTTTGGGCTCTCCCGTGTCCTCCTCTGGGGATTCTTTAGAGTTACCACGTTCATCAATAATATACCATATGTTCTTACTGCCATCACCCAGCAGCTCACCCCCAGCTCTCAGGGAGTCTCCAGTGTCTCCCAGCTACTCTCCAAATAACCGCAGATTTCAGCTGGAGTCAGCCCCACACACCCAGGAATCACCGACAAACTCACGAGCCTCACGGTGCTCCTACCCTATGCATTTCATCTCTTCAACCCCAGGCCTCAAGGACTCTCCCGTGTCTCCCACTTACTCTCCAGTCATCTCCAGGTTTCTGCGGGAGTCAGCCCCATGAGCCCAGGAGTCCCCCAGAGACTCACAGGTCTCGGGAGATTATGAGCGGTCCCCCAGCCCTGACTCCTCAAGACTCATGCCCGCCTCACCCAGCTTCACCCTCTCCCCTCCCAGAAACTCAGATCCAAGGGGCAGCTCCTCACCAGGCATGTGGAAGTATTCTACATCATCCCGCAGGGCTTCACCTCTCTTACATCCATCATCAACAGAATTTCACAACTTTACATCTCCCTTTCCTAACCAAGCAGGACAATCACTCATGTCATTGTGCTCTCCCGTGTCTTCCTCTGGACATTCTTCACCGTCACCTCATTCATCAATAATATACCATATGTTCTTACTGCCATCATCCAGCAGCTCACCCCCAGCCATCACTGACTCTCCTGTCTGTCCCAGCTACTCTCCAACTACGCCCAGATTTCAGTGGGAGTCGGTCTCCCACACACCAGAAACAAGTACAAACCCACAGAGCTCAGTGAGATCCTCGCCTGTCTCTCTCACGTCTTCACCCCCAGCCCTTACGGACCCTCCTGTCTGTCCCAACTACTCTACAACCACGCCCACATTTCAGAGGGAGTCAGATCCAGGGATCACCACCAAGCTCACCACTTTCAATGAGTTACTCACCAGTCTATAGCATGTCTTTATCCCCAACCCTCAGGGACTCTCCTGTCTGTCCCAACTACTCTCCAACCACGCCCACATTTCAGCGGGAGTCAGTTGCAGGCACCCAGAAATCACCATCAAACTCACCAATTTCACTCAATTACTTCCCAGTCTCTCTCATGTCTTCACCAGCCCTCAGAGACTCTCCTGTCTGTCCCATCTACTCTCCAACCACGCCCAAATGGCAGCTGGAGTCAGTTCCAAGCACCCCGGAGTCACCACCAAACTCACCAGTTTCACTGAGTTACTGTCCGGTCTCTCTCATATCTTCACCACCAGCCCTCAGGGACTTTCCTGTGTGTCCATGCTACTCTCCAATCACGCCCAGATGTCAGCGGGAGTCAGTTCCAGGCACCCGGGGATCACCTAAAAACTCACCAGTTTCACTGAGTTACTCCCCAGTCTCTCTCATGTCTTCAACCCCAGCCCCCTGGGACACTCCTGTCTGTCCCAGCTACTCTCCCACCACGCCCAGATTTCAGCGGGAGTCAGCCTCCTACATTCCAGAATCACCTACAGACTCACAGACCTCACTGACATCCTCCCTGGTCTCTCTCAGGTCTTTGCCCTCAGCCCACAGGGACTCTTGTGTCTCTTTCAGCAACTCTCAAAACTTCTCTAGATTCCATCTGGAGTCGGTTCCAGGCACCCAGGACACACCACCAAACTCACCAATTTCACTGACTTACTCACCATTCTCGCTCATGTTTTCATCCCCAGCCCTCAGGGACTCTTCTGTCTCTCTCAGCTACTCTCCAACCATCTCCCGATTTCACCTGGAGTCAGCTTCCCACACCCAGGAATCACCTACAAACTCACGGACCTTACTGCAACCCTCCCCCATTTCTTTCACCTCTTCACACCCAGCCTTCAGGGACTGTCCTGTGTCTCCCAGCTTCTCTCCAGCCTTCCCCAGATTTCTGCCGCAGTCAGCCCAAGGCACGAAGGAGAACCCTAGACACTCACAGGCCTCACGAGACTATCTCCCTATGACCTGTACCTATACAGGGATGGCTCCCACGTATCCCTCAGTGAACCCAAACCCATCTCCACTTACACTCAGACACTCCCAGGGCCTGACAGCTACTCCCCATTATTGTCCTTCAGTTCGAAGCCCTGGCCAATCTACTAGCCAACATGACGCAGTTACCTGGCCATTTCTCCACATTTCTGGTGCGGGCCCCACACCCATCCGCAGAAGAGCCTCTCCTGCATTCCGTCCTCACACACAGGCCTGTCCATCTACTTGCTACTGTCACACTCTTGCCAGCAGAAGAGGCACCTGTATTGGCAGATATCACCACCCAGGCTATCCTCACCCCATAGCTGTGCAGCGGGACCCTCCTGCTGGCCCACGTGGCTGCCAGAGCCCATGCTGGCACGAAACTCCAGCATGTCGGCGTCCCTGCGGGCGACACTACCGGTGACATGGCTAGCATGACCCTCCTCCCTGGCAGTGACACTGTTGATGTGAGCCCCAGTTTCAGATCTGCCATTTGTATATAAGACCATTTTCCCTTTTCTCTCTCTCTTCCATTCACAGGGCTTTTCATTCTCTCTGTTTCTGCCTCCGTTTCAGATATTTTCTCACCTTTTTCTCTTTCACTATGTCTGCCGTGGTCTCGATGAGAGTGTGCCACATAAGATTCCCCCATTAAAAGTCATGAACTGAGTGGCTTTTACTATATTTTTGGTTGTGCACATTCAATTTTAATTCGCAATCCATTTTAGAACATTTTATCACCACCGACCAGAGAAAAACCCTGTAAACATGAGTCACTCCTCATTCTCTCTCAAACCCTCTCCCTGACCCTCAGCCCTAGGTAACAACTACATAGAGCGATCAACCCCATATCCATAGATTTCCATATTGTGGGCATTTCATATAAACACAATTGCAAAATATGTGAGCTTTTGTGACTGACTTTACACTTAACACAATATTTTAAAGATTCATCCACATTGTAGCCCTACCCACAGTGGGAAAACTTTTTTTTTTTTTCGTTTTAGTAACACCGGGTGTTTTCTCCTTCCTTCCGTCTGTCCTTCCTTCCTTCCTTCCTTCCTCCCTTCCTTCCTCCTATTTCTCTCTTACTCCTTCTGCCCTCTGTCTTTCATATGCCTTAGGTGCATCCTACATTCTGCGTTTTTTTTTTTTTTGGAAATCCTAGACAGTTGCCGGAAATTGTGTTAGTGTTATTATTTACCGCTCTCTCTCTTTAATGATTCTTCATCAATTATAAACATCTATTGGTTTTTCCCAAGTTACTAAGTATATTTTAATTACGTATACCTGTTTTTGTTTATACAGCGATACCTGGAGTATAGGGTCACATACTCACAAACACTGTGTAACTCAAAAACGCATCTAATATCCCAATAAACCCATCACAAAGATGAAAAATCATAAATCAAACCATCATAAGTCACGGTTTGTCCGTGGATATGGGCCTCATCAATTCCATTGTATTCAATAATGCTGTACACCATTAACAGTGGCAGACTGATGGAGAGTGGATATTGATAGCATTTTAAAAAACAGTTATTAGTGGGATACTTTAATCTGACTGAATATCTGATCTAATTGTATTAGTACAGTGAATGATTATGTGAAAGGTTTGGAGACAGAGTAGTACATTTGTGAATGAAATTTTATGGATTTTTCACTTAGTAGGAACCTTTGTGTGTGGAAAGCTGAGAAAATTGCTTTCTGCTGTACGGTCTGGCATTCATTGTAGATTAAAGCTTATTTTTCTGTGAATAAATCTTATTCAATAAAATACTATTTTTTAAAATAAAAAAATCACTTGTGGTGTGAAGTCATCATCCTCAGCAAACCAATCCGTGAAAAGAATACCAAGCACCATATTCTCACTTATAATGGGAGATGAAAAATGAGATCACATGGACACAGGAAGAGGAACAACACACACTGGGGCCTTTCGGGAGGAAGAGCATTAAGAAAAACAGCTAATGCATGCCGGGCTTAATACCTAGGTGATGGGTTGACAGGTGCAGCAAATCACCATGGCACATGTTTACCTTTGTAAAAAATCTGCACATCCTGCACATATACCCCAGGACTTAGAAACAAAACGAAACGAAAAAACAATAACAAAAGGCTAGGGGCAAAATAAAGTTTCAAACTCAGAAAGTGACAGACCCATTTTTGGTTGAAATCATGGTTCTCAACCCAAGTGCCATAAGGTCAGGATAAAGAATTTGATTACATATTGTAAATAAGACATACAGCAAATGACTAGAAAAATTATTCTCAACATATGTGTGTGTTCTAATTCAATGATGACGCTATCTACTGGGACACAGCATGAGATTCCAAAGGGCTCAGTGCCGCAAGATTGGCCTCCCACTCTAATAACAATGGGAAGCCCAGCGTTGTTTTACCTCTGCCTCTGAGCAACTGGCTATAAATCAGGTTTCCACCACTCGCAGTTTTAGTTGCATTAATTTGCTGGAAGAGCTCACAGCACGCAGGGAAACACTTACATTTACCATTTTATTATAGCGGATATTGCCAAAAATTCGGAAAAAAGATTTTTGGCCCGGCATGTGGGGACGGGCGCACTACCTTCCAGGAAGTGTTCTCCTAGAGCCCTCTAAACCCAGTCATTTTGGGTTTTATGGAGACCTCATTCTGTAGACATGATGGGTTAAACCATAGGCTATTGGTGAGCAACTCAACCTGAGGCTCTCAACCCTCCCTGGAAATTGGGGTTGAGGCTTTGCCATTCTCAGTCCGAGTAAAAGAATTTACATAAAAGGAATTTTGAAACAGATTAGCATAGCTGGAAACTTAATTAGGTGATTGAATTATCCGGAGCCACACCTTGATGTTCCTAACCCGAGCACCCTCATCCAACGAATGCTCCACCCAACTGGCTCCCAAGTCTCTACGTGGTTCCAGAGCAAAAGAATGTTTATACAACGCATATCTCCACTTTTTCTTCAAAGTCTTTTCGCTTACACGGGTAATTCTTAAACTGCCATGCATCAGGGTCAGGGGGAGGGCTTGTTACAACACAGATCTGTGGATCTCCGGGGTTTGAGGGTTGCAAGGATTCTGCTGGTGTCAAAACCACGATGTGAGAACCACAGAACCACTAGTTGGTTTTCAGTGTTTCAGTGCATTTAATTCATAATATATTTGGCCAAGAAAACTTGTAAGTTCTTAGATTGTCCCAAATGTGGCGCATGAAATCAACTCAGGAGAAGAGTTTCCTAGGAGGTGTAGCCTGGGAAAGTTGGGGGTGACTGATGGAAAGGAGGAGTGAATCTCCGCCCTTTCCGCTGCTAGGCTGCGCCCGAGGATATTTAAACCCACCCTGGCGGGCCTGTACTCAGATCTTCGCAGAGTGGTGCAGCGGCCGGAGCGTTTTGCGGGCTCTGCGTGGACTTGGAGCTTACAGCGTCTTGCGACTTGGAAGCGGATTCTGAGAACAGGACAGAATACTTGGGTAAGTGTATCTCTGTCTATCTGTCTGTTTGTCTCATTGGTTGGTTTATTTCCATTGTCTTGAGGAGCACATACCTCACAACACACACACACACACACACACACACACACACACACACACACACACACACACTCTCCTTCATTCTGCTGGTTATAAAATTGGTAGGGGTCCCTGGGAGCTACAGGTTTCCTAATCATGTCTGCACCTAAGGACTGTGGGGTCTTGTCTGGCTCTTCTTATGAACCTTTCCCCAGCCAGGACTCCCCAAGATCCATGCCAGCCTCACCCAGCTTCTCCCTCTCCCCTCTCAGAAACTCAGACTTAAGAGGAAGCTCCTCACCAGGGATCCGGAGCTACCATTCACCATCACCTAGGGCTTCACCACACTCACTTCTGTCATCAGCAGAATCCCATAAGCTCCCATTTCCCTTTCCTCACCGTGATGGGCAATCAATGAAGCCTTTGGGCTCTCCCGTGTCCTCCTCTGGGGATTCTTTAGAGTCACCACGTTCATCAATAATATACCACATGTTCTTAATGCCGTCACACAGGAGCTCTCCCCCAACTCTCGGGGAGTCTCCAGTTTCTCCCAGCTACTCTCCAAACAACCCCAGATTTCAGCTGGAGTCAGCCCCTCACATCCAGGAATCACCTACAAACTCCTGAGCCTCACGGTGCTCCCCCACTATGTCTTTCATCTCTTCACCCTCAGGCCTCAGGGACTATCCCGTGTCTCCCACTTACTCTCCAGCCATCCCCAGGTTTCTGCGGGAGTCAGCCCCATGCACCCAGGAGTCTCCCAGAGACTCATAGGTCTCGGGAGATTATGAGCGGTCCCCCAGCCCTGACTCCTCAAGATTCATGCCTGCCTCACACAACTTCTCCCAGGAACCCAGAAATCACCACCAAACTCACCAATTTCACTCAATTACTCTCCAGTCTCTGTCATGTCTTCACCAGCCCTCAGGGACTTTCCTGTCTGTACTAGCTACTCTCCAACCACACCCAGATTTCCGGAGGAGTCCGTTGCATGCACCCCGGAATGACAACAGAACTCACCAATTTCACTGAGTTACTCCCGTCTCTCTCATGTCTTCACCAGCCCTCAGGGACTCTCGTGTCTGTCCAAGTTACTCTCCAACCACGCCCAGATTTTAGCTGGAGTCAATTCCAGGCACTGCGGAATCACCACCAAACTCACCAATTTCACTGTGCTACTCCCCATTCTCTCTCATGTGTTCACCCCCAGCCCTCAGTGACTCTCCTGTCTGTCCCAGCTACTCTCCATCCACACCCAGATTTGAGTGGGTATCAGTTCCAGGCACCCAGGAATCACCTACAAAGCCACCAGTTTCACAGAGTTACTCCCCAGTCTCTCTCTTGTCTTCACCCCTAGCCCCCTAGGACTCTCCTGTGTCTCCCAGCTACTCTCGTGCCATGCCCAGATTTCAGCAGGGGTCAGCCTCCTACACTCCGGAATCACCTACAGACTCACAGACCTCACTGATAACATCCCTGGTCTCTCTCAGTTCTTTGTCCTCA
This sequence comes from Pongo abelii, assembly GCF_028885655.2. Taxonomy (NCBI): domain Eukaryota; kingdom Metazoa; phylum Chordata; class Mammalia; order Primates; family Hominidae; genus Pongo; species Pongo abelii. Next base: position 12,969,874 of record NC_072007.2, read on the forward strand.
GCCCACGAGGACTCTTTTGTCTCTTTCAGGTACTCTCAAAACTTCTCTAGATTCCAGCTAGAGTCAGTTCCAGGCACCCAGGACACACCACCAACCTCACCAATTTCACTGTCTTACTCTCCAGTCTCTCTCATGTTTATACCCCCAGCCCTCAGGGACTCTTCTGTCTCTTTTAGCTACTCTCCAACTATCTCTAGATAGAAGCTGAAGTCAGCTTCCCACACCCACGAATCACCTAGAAAGTCACAGACCTTACTGCATCCCTCCCCCATTTCTTTCTCTTCTTCACCCTCAGCCTTCAGGGACTCTCCTGTGTCTCCCAGCTTCTTTCCAGCCTTCCCCAGATTTCTGCCGCAGTCAGCCACATGCACCCAGGAGCACCATGGAAACTTACTGGCCTCACACGACTATTTCCTTATGACCTGTATCTATACAATGATGGTTCCCACGTATCCCTCAGTGACCGCAAACCCATCTCCACTTACAGTCAGACACACCCAGGTTCTATCAGCTACTCCCCGTTATTGTCCTTCAGTTCGAAGCCCTGGCCAATCTACTAGCCCCCATGATGCAGTTACCTGGCCATTTCTCCACATTTCTGTTGAGGACCCCACACTCAGTGACAGAAGAGCCCCTTCTGCATTCCATCCTCACACGCTGGCCTGTCCATCGACTTGCTACTGTCACACTCTTGCCAGCAGAAGAGTCTCCTCTAATGGCCAATATCACCACTCAGTGTATCCTCACCCCACAGCTGTGCAGCGGGAGCCTCCTGCTTGCCGACGTGGCTGCCAGAGCCCGTGCTGACACGAACCTCCACCATGTCGGCATCCCTGTGGGCGACACTACCAGTGACATGGCTAGCATGACCCTCCTCTCTGGCAGTGACATTGTTGATGTGCGCCCCCAGTTTCAGATCTGTGATTTTTAAATAGGGCCATTTTCCCTTTTCTTTCTTTCTTCCATTCACAGGGCTTTTCTTTCTCTCTGCTTCTGTCTCCATTTCAGATATTTACTCACCCTTTTTCTCTTTTTCACTATGTCTCCCGTGGTCTTAATGAGAGTGCGCCACATAAGATTCCCTCATTAAAAGTGATGAACTGAGTGGCTTTTCGTATACTTGTTGTTGTGCACATTCAATTTCAATTCACAATCCATTTTAGAACATTTTATCTCCCCCTACCAGAGAAAAACCCTGCAAGCGTTAATCATTCCTCATTCTGTCTCAAACCCTCTCCCCAATGCTCAGCCCTAGGTAAAACCTACATAGAGCGCTCAACCCTGTCTCCATAGATTTGCATGTTCTGTACATTTCCTATAAATAGAATTTTACAATATGTGAGCTTTTATGACTGACTTTGCACTTAGCACAATATTTTCAAGGTTCATCCACATTGTAGCATTATCCAGAGTGAGAAACCATTTTTTTTTTTTGTTTTAGTAACACCAGGTGTTTTCTCCTGCCTTCCTTCCTTCCTCCTATTTCTCTTTTACACCTTCTGCCCTTTCTCTTTTAGATTCGTTGGGTGCATCCTACATTCTGGGTTGTTTTGGGAAGTTCTCGACATTTGTAGGAAAATTGTATTATTGTTTTTTTTTTTTTTTTTTTTTTACCGATATCTCTCTTTCATGGTTCTCCATCAATTGTAAACATTTATTGGTTTTTCCCAAGTCACTAAGTATATTTTAATTAGGTACACCTGTTTTTCTTTAAACAGCTCTTTCTGGAGTATAGGGTTACATACTGATAAACCACTGTAACTCAAAAACGCATCTAATATCCCAATAAAACCATCGTAGTGTTGAAAAATCATAAATCAAACCATCATAAGTCAGGGTTTGTCCGTGGTTATGGGTTTCATCTATACCGTTGTACTCAATAATGCTGTACACCTTTAAAAATGGCAAACTGGTAGGGAAGGGATAATACTAGCATTTTAAAATTCAGTTGTTACAGGGATCCCACATAATATTTTGTCATTTATATGAGGGAGGATGAGGGCTGAAAGTTCGTCTGGGGTCTTGGAACGGATTTATGGGCACACATTTTAAAGCGATTGGTCCTCAGTTCTGCAGGTTAAGAAACTCCAATTTATTGATTTCCCAGGGTAATGAGAAAATGCCTTGAGTGATATATAACATCCACCACATTCACAGGAAATGCTTTCCTGTATCAAAAACTGATCTGGTCATTGAATTATGATGGAGAACTCATAACGATTCCATGGAGAAAGTGATATTCAAGTTGGGTCATTAATTCTGAGTAAAAGTTTAAAAACAAAGGAGAGGATAGCCTTACAGACAGAACAATTGCAGCAAAGTCACAGACTTGTAGAAATGGAAGACCGGGCTGGAAATTAGGACAGTTCATATTCAAGCAAAAACGGGTGGGTTTGTGAACAAATGCCTTGAAGCTTTGGATGCCGTGGAGCCCTTGACAGTTTTTGAGAATGTATCAAAACAATTAAATAGTCTATTTGGAAGTGAGAGTCCTGGAACTTCTAGGATGTAATTTTTGAACAATAATGAGAATGGAGTAATAAAGAAACGTGTTATCACTCTAACTGACAACCCTTCTTACGGCACAGAAAAAGATATGTCTATCTTGGCAACAAGATTGTATCCCATAAAATATCTATTATATAATATATAGAGTAATGTAGTAAGTGATCAAAATAGTATTTCAATCTATACGGAAAGAATACATTTTTCAGGAAATAATGTTGACATAACTCGACAAACATTTGGAGAATCAGAAAATAAGATCTTCCTTTCATACCACACACAGGGATTAAAAACAATAGAAGCATTAGAAGTGAATATAGACATGTGTTTATTGGGAGTCAGGGTAAGGAAAGTCTTTATGATCCTACAGGAAAATACACAATCCAGAATAAAAAGACAGATAAATTTAGACAAATCAAGGTGTTTTTAATTTAAACTTCTTTACCGTATAACATTTCAAACTTGGGAATAATTAATCATTTATAACAGAGTCAATACCATTAGTTTAGACAGAATTTAAAATAAATGAATGAAGAAAGTGGGCAAAGGATATAAACAGAAAATTCACCACCATTGATAGATCAACGTCTGTTCAACATTTCCATGATCAACGAAATGCAGTCAATAATAAGACAGCATGATCAGTCTACCAAATCGTGATAAAATTAAGAAAATGATTATTTCCTGTTTAGCTACACTGTAATTGGAAGTATAAGTTTACTGGAGGACAAGGTAGTATGGGATCCAAAAACTAAATTATCCTAGGCAACCATTACAAATGATTTCATGATGTAGTGAAAATCTATCTACAATATACGATCTGTGATTGAAAAAAAAATGGTTACAATCTATTATGGGCCATTTGCTAGAGAGGATTTAAAAAATATATATATAGACTCACGAACATCAGAAAATAAATAAGCCAAGATATTAATACTGTGTTCACGTGAGCTAGGATTACAGAAGACTTTAAATTCCTTAGATTTTTTTTCTTTCTTCATGTTGAATATGCACACCTTTTGAAATAAACCTTTAAACATAATTTACATCAAAACAACCAGTAATACTGCATATGCAATGGTGATGAATATGGATTTTTTTGAGAATATTGTAAGGTTTTCTTCAACAAGAATATGTCAGGAGTGAGTAAAGACGTTCTAAAATACAAAAAATTAGCTGGGCTCGGTGGTTGGGTCCTGTAATCCCAGCTACTTGGGAGGCTAAGGCAGGAGAATCACTTGAACCCGGGAGGTGGAGGTTGCAGTGAGCCGAGATCGCGCCACTGCACTCTAGCCTGGTCCACAGAGCGAGACTCCATCTCAAAAAAAAAAAGAAAGAAAGAGAGAGAGAAAGGTAGAAGAAAGAAAGGAAGGAAGGAAGGAAGGAAGGTGTGGGGGTTCCGAAACCCGAATATACGACCACAGGACAACATGGAGGGCCACCTCTCTTTGCTGAGTAGTGGGGGGAACTCGAGGGGGCACTCATTTATGGCCGTATGTTGACCCTAATTCAGACCTCCTGGCGGAGGGCTCTGGGAAATATCTGACCGTCTGGAGTCACTCACTTCCGCTTCTGTCAGGCACCCCACTGAGCTCATCTCAGACAATGCTGAAGCACTCTGGGAAACACTTACATTTACGAGTTTTTTATAAAGGATATTGCAAAAATTTCAGAAAAAAAGATTCATGGGGCAAGGCATGCAAAGAGATGCACTACCTTCCAGGAAGTTGTATCCAGAAGCTTTCTAAACCCAGTCTTTGGAGGATTTATGAAGGCTTCATTACATAGGCATGATGGGTTCAACCATAGGCTATTGGTGATCAAATCCACCTGCAGCCTCTCTCCCCTTCCTGGAAATTGGGGTTGAGGCTGAAAATCACAGCTCTCTAATCCTGCCTTGGCCTTTCTGGTGAACAGCCCTATCCTGAAGCTACGTAGGGGTGACCAGCCATCAGAAACTCATTAGCATATATACAAAGGAAAAACACTTATCACTTTGAATATTGTTAAAACGTTAGGAGTTGTATGCCAGGAAACAAGGATGAAGACCAAATATATATGTCACATATACATACATAATATTGGTATAAAATCTTTTCAGAAAAGTCGGCAATATCGGCTACATTTAAAAATGTGCATGACCTTGAAATGATTGCATATCTAGGAATTGATACAAAGACTCTTCCAAGTAAGCTTATAAAAATACATATAAGGGCCAGACGTGATGGCTCACACCTGTAATCTCGGCATTTTGGGAGGCCAAGGCACGTGGGTCACAAGGCCAATAGATCGAGACCATCTGGGCCAACATGGTGAAACCCCGTCTCTACTAAAAATACAAAAAATAGTGAAGCATGGTGGTGAACGCCTGTAATCCCAACTACTTGGGAGACTGAGGCAGCAGAATCACCTGAACCTGGGAGGCAGAGGTTGCAGTGAGCCAAGATCACAGGCCACTGCATTCCAGCCTGGGTGAAAGAGTAAGACTCCATCTCAAAACAAAAACAAACAAACAAAAAACCCTGGCTCTTATTAATCCTTTTAATTTTTTTCCATCAGGCGAACAATTATGGCATTATATTTTGTGAATTTTTCCAGGTAGGACATATTGTCCATGCCTCCCCCCCCCTTTTTTTTTTGAGAGAGGATCTCACCCTGTCACCCAGGCTTTAGTGCAATGGTTGGATCAGAGCCTCAAATGATTCTCCGCCTCTTGAGTAGCAGGAACTACAGCTGTGCACCACTGCACCTGATAATTTTCTTTTAAATTTTTTGTGGAGTTGAGGTCTCCCTATGTTGCCCAGGCTTGTCTCAAACTCCTGGGCTCAAGTGATCCTCCTGCCTTGGCCTTCCAAAGTGCTGGGATTACAGGTGTGAGCCATCTCTCCCCGCCTCTTCATCCTCTTATAAGCTTATTCCTTTGTATTCCCCTTGCTATTTACTTGTTGTTTCTTTCCATATAGGTATTCATCTTATTTGTGAACTCTTTGTGTGTATTTTTTCTAGGTTTTGATCTTTTTCTTCTGTTGTATGTATTAAGAAGAAATTTACTTTCAACCTGTTGATTGACATTTATTTTCATGGTGATATGTTTCAGAAAGTACTATTTCTTAATAAGATGAATTATATGCTGTACTGTAATTTTATTGATGGATTTTATTTGCATCTTTTCATAAAATTTTGCAGTTCTATTCATTTAGACATTTTCCTTTAGTTTTCTGGCTTTTATTGTTGTTGTTTTTGTTGTTGTTGTTGTTCTGTTATGATACAATTTTGTTATCAAGATTATACTCCTCTCCAACCAGCCCCAGATTTTACAACTGTCGAACCCGCACAGCCAGACAACACACAGAAATTCAGTGTCCTCACGGCACTCCTCCCCTCTGTGTCCCATCTCTTCCCTCCCAGCCCTCGGGGACACTCCCACGTTTCCCAGTTACTCTCCAGACCTCCCCACATTTCTCTGCCAGTCAGCCTCCCACACCCAGGAAACCCCTGGAAACTCAGGGCCCTTGCAGGGCTCCGTCTCCATGTCTCCCATCTCTTTACTCCAGTCCCTCAGCTACTCTCCCATCATCCCAAGGTTTCTGCAACACTCAGCCCCTCACACCTGTGGGTCACAGACAAAGTCACAGATCTCAGTCCCCTCCTCAATCTGTGCTCCTCGGCCATGTCTCCCATCTATGCATCCCCATTCCTCCGAGATTCTCCAGTGTCTCCCTGATCCTCTCCAACCATAATCAGTTTTCTCCTAGGGCCAGCCCCTAACACAGATGAGTCACCTGGAAACTCACAGACCTCACTGTGCTCCTCCTCCACCTATCTGACCTTTGGACCACCATTCCTTGGGGTCCCTTCCGTGTCTTCCAGCTACTCTCCAACCATCCCCAGTTTTCTGCAAGAGTCAGACCCCAGAACTCAGGAGACCCCTAGAAATTCACAGAGCTCGCCAGATTCTTCCCCAGTGACCTCCATCTCCATGGCAGCGGGCCCCACATATGCCCTGGGGGGCCCACACCCATCTTCTTTTACACTCAGACCCTCCCAGGGCCTCACAGTCACTCCTGGTTATCATCATTCAGCTCGAAGTCCTTGCCAGCCTCCTAGCCAACTTGATGCAGTTACCTGGCCATTGCTTCATATTCCTGCCCAGGGCCGCACACCCAGACACAGAAGAGCCCCTCCCACATTCCAGCCTCACAAACAGACCTGTCTTTCTACTTGCTACTGCCACACACTTGCCGGCCAACATCACCACCCGGGCTATAGTCACCCCTCAGCTGTGCAGCGGGACCCTCCTGCCTGCCGACATGGCTGGTGGCGCCCATGCCAGCATGAACCCCCAGCCTGTCTGTGTCCCTGCGGGCGACACCACTGGCGACATCGCTTACATGATCCTCTTTCCTGGCAGTGACACGATTGGTGTGAACCCCCGTTCTCAGATCTCTTATGTATACATATGACCATTTTCCCTGCGCTCGGCTTCTTCCATTCACAGGCCTCATTGTCTCTCTTTCGGCCTCCACTTCAGACATGTACTCATCCTCTTTCCCTGTGTCTGCCCCCGTCTCCATGTGGATGCCCTGGATAAGATTCACCAGTTTAAGGGGATGAATTGTATGGCCTTTAGTATATTCATAATTGTGCACAGTCCATTTTAAACCACAATAATATTATAACATTTTCATCAACCCACTAAGAAAATCCCTGTAAACATTAGTCATTCCTCTTTCTATCTCCAGGCCCCAACCCCAACCGGTCCTGGGGTGAGATGGGTCCCTCAACTGGGATCTCTGCTCAACTTGGTCTTTTTTTTTGAGACAGAGTGCAGATAGAGTGGAGCTCCCTATGGGGCTGTGACCTAGGTCCCCAGGGGCCTCAGAAGGTTCCAGCAGAGGCGAGTCTTAGGTTCCCTGTCCCATGGCTGGCCCCTGAGACTTGCTTCACCTGCCAGCTCTTTCCACAAAGACATCAGGATGGCAAACCCAACCCAGCCCCCTCCCAGATAAAGGGGATTAATGTCAGGGCCCATGCCCATCCTGGCCTTTTCAGTAACTGTTTAGGTAATGAATAGGTTAGGTCAGAATGTGCTGTTGTGGCCCCTGGGATCACATCCCTGGAGGGAACTTGCCTGGGGTTGAGAACTGAAGGGTGAGGCAGGACAGCCCTCTTGGGGTTCAGTGAGCTGAGACTTAGTTTTCAGCTTAGTTCCCTCTGCCACTCCTGGGGCACTGGGGCTTGTCTAGAGCAGGCATTGAGGATGGCATACAGCATACATTCTGAGCTGTCAGGTAGGTGCCAAAGGGTGAGCATGAGGCATCACGGGGGTTGGAGCCCTCAGAAGGCCCTCAGGTCAGCCCAGAGCCAGCCCAGCCTCTGCACCTGGAGCTGCAGGTACACTGGCTGTACATGGAGCTTCAGGGTGGTTGCTGTGCAGTTAGCTGGTCAGAGTGGACTGAGAAGCCAGTCAGGGAGGGGCTTTCATTGCCCATTTTCCTGCGGTGCAAATCAAGTCCCCAAGGCCACAAGCCAGGTGAGACAGAAACACAGAGAGGCATTGCCTTCTCTCCTCTTTGGCTCACATAGGCCCCTGACTTTCCTGGGCTTGCCTGAAAGTGAGAGAAGATCCCTCTTCTTGTGAGGGTGGACACAGAAGTCACCAGTCACGTGTGGTGAGAAGGGCTGAGGCACCCCCAGAGTCTTTGCAGGTCAGCACCCACTACCTGCTGGCTGGACTGGGAGGCCAGGCTGGGACATTGTGGGAACTGAGGTCACCAGTCCCTGCTATGCCTCGAATCTGTCTCCACCCTGCAACTTTGGGCCAGCTCAGGCTCTGCCACCAGCTCCCCACATCATCGTCCCTCAGAGCCCTACAGTGGGTTCCCCCTACCTAGTGTCTCTGGCCCCTGCTTTCCACTCTCAGGCCTGACAAGCACCCAACCCCCACACCTGTGTCTTCCTGAAGGCGGGGGTGTTGGGACCGCTGGCACAGAAGTCACAGCTTAGCTACATGTGTGTCCCAGATTTGCTTAATAAATATAGCAGTGAACCCGCAGCTTCTGGGGTACAGTCTCCTGCATTTCATGGGTCAAGTAGACAGGCTGCATCCCCTTCACCCCCAGGTGTGCGCACACACAGTCATCTCCACCTGCAATCCAGTCCCACCTGAAGCTGCACGCTCTGCAACAGAGGCCTGTGCACGACCTCGCTGTGCACCCAGCAGGGGCTGCCCTCGGTCCCTCCCTCTCCCCTAATGTCCCTGCCTCCCAGCCCCACGACCCACAGGAGAAGCCAGTCCCCTAGCCCAGGGAGCCAGGGTGGGTGCGGCCTGGAGCCTGGGCGTGGAAACTGGTCCATAGGGTCGTCCCTAGCACCTACCAGAGCGCGTACGAGGGAGCCGAGGCTGCATTGCCGGGTGGGCAGCGAGCTCCCTGGAGACCCATGCAGCGGGTCAGGTGCCAGCGGCCCCCAGGTCTGGGCGCGGGGCCGGGCAAACAGGGTGCGGCTTCCAGCACTGGAGAGTTTATGGCCCCTGTCATCGGACGACTCCGCAACCGCCAGGGAGGGACTGGAGGGACCGCGGCTCGGACAGGCTGCTGCGCCAGGCAGCCCTGGACCGCTGCTTCCGCCCCTAAGCCGCCCTCCCAGCCCAGGTGACCGGTCGCCCTACCCAGGGAGCATCGCCCTCCTTCACCAGGGCCCAAGACTCGCGTGGGGGTTGCAGGTCGGCGCCACAGCCTGAGGACACCCCGACCTCTGCCCCTGGGAGCGCGCATAATGCCAGGTGGGGATGCTGTCGCAGGCCGTGGTGCCGCAGCCCTGCTGGAGGGCAGGGTCCGGCTGGGCGTCGGGGTCCTGGCAGAGACCACGGCGAGGGCAGAAGCAGGTGCAGTGGCCGCTGCACAGGCGCCGCCAGGCTTCCAGACTCCGCGGGCGCGCCCCCTGGTGGCAGCCGGCTCCGGAGCTGCGGGAGGGCGGTGCCCAGTCCCCAGCCAGGAGGCAGCGCAAAGCTCCTTCCCAGCATGGGGGAGTGGGCGTGGCCCAGCAGCCAGAGTGCCTCACTAGTGAAAAAGCTGGGGTTGGAGCTGCCATGGGGGGAGGTGTGGGGGCCTAAGGGGGCTCTGCCTGGACCTTCTGGTGTCCTCCTGCGACCTCAGGTTCCTCACCTGTCTCAGAGGACTGATGGGCTGCTATGGCAGGGTTCTTTGGGGATTAAGCCAGATAGTCTTAGTAAAGCCCCATGAGCACCCCCTGGCCTCTGGATTTTTTTTTTTTTTCTGGCTTTCTTAGGAAACTTTCCGGAATGTGTCCAGGTGTTGAATCAGGAAGGCTGGACACCCTCCCTTGGCGCTCCAGTTCCTTCCAGACACCCTCTCTTCTTAGGCTCTTTTCAAGCGCACGCCTGGCAACATATGCTCTACCCAAGAGCGCTTCACAGATATTCCTGTGGGTCTAAAACCAGAACGCTTTCTTCCCTGACCCCTGCCATCATATCATCCCGACCCCAAGTCTTTTGGCAGAACCGGCTACAGAGTCGAGTGTCAGTTTAATGCTTGTTCCCTAAGGTCTCCCCAGGGCTCTTAGGACGGCGTTAGGGTTAGGATTCAGGTTCAGGTGCACCTCTCTGCGCCTGCGCCAGCGCTGTGCCCCTCTCTGCGCCTGCGCTGCGTTCTCCCTCGCACAGACCCGGAGAGCATCGCGAGGGCGGAGCTGAGTTCTCCTCTGCACAGGCTTCGGAGATACAGCGAAGACAGATCAGTGTTCTCCTCAGCATAGACCAGGGCGGACCGGGGGCACCGCGAGGGCGGAGCTGCGTTCTGCTCAGCACAGTCCCGAGGGACACCATGAAGGCAGAGCAGCTTTCTCCTCAGCACAGACCTTGGGGGCACTGCCTCTCTTTGGGACAACTCGGGGCCGCATCGACGGTGAATAAAATCCTTCCTGTTTGCAGCCCAGTATAATCAGGGTCAGAGACCAGTTAGAAGGGTTCAGTGTGGAAAACGGGAAACCAAAAACCCCTCTGAATCCTGCCCACCGAGGTTCTCCCCAGCCAAGGTGAGGCGGCTGCAGTGCGAGATCCACACCGCCACCTCGGAAGATAAATGCAGCATTCCTAATGCAGACATGACACACAAAATATGGCATCCCTATTGCTCATGTAACAAGCACCTGTAATGCTAATGTGCTGCCTCAATACAAAAATATTAATATAAGACCCGCAATCCCCTCGCTGCCCTGCAGTCAAAAGACAGCGATCATAATAATCAACATTGACATAGTCAATACAAACGTAGTAACGAACCTAGGGTTAAGGTTGGTGTTAGAGTTAGGGGTTAGGGGTTAAGTTTAGGGTTAGGGGTTGGAGATAGGGGTTGGGGTCAGAGTTAGGGGTTAGGAGTCAACGTTTAGAGTTAGGGGTTAAGAGATGTTAGGGGTTAGGAATTAGGGGTTAGGGTTGTGTTAGGGTGAGGGTCAGGGTTGTGTTTAGGGGTTAGGGTCAGGGTTAAGAGATAAGGGTTAAGGGTTTGGGTTAGGGGTTAGGGTTAGGGTCAGGGATTGGGGTCAGGGGTTAGTGGTCAGGGTCAGGCGTCAGGGTCAGGGTCAGGGATCCCACTCTGTGGGTTGTCTATTTACTCTGCTGACTGTTCCTTTTGCCATGCAAAAGCCCTTTAGTTTAATTACTTCCCAGCTATTTATCTTTTTTTTTATTGCATTTGCATTTGGGTTCTTGGTCATGAAATCCTTGCCTATGCCAATATCTAGAAGGGTTTATCCAGTGTTATATTCTAGAATTTTTATGGTTCAGGAATAAGGTTTATGTTCTTAATCCATCTTGAGTAGATTTTTGTATAAGGTGAGAGATGAGAATCCAGTTTTATTCCCCTACATGTGGCTTGCCAATTATCCCAACATCATGTATTGAAAAGAGTGTCCTTTCCCCACTTTATGTTTTTGTTTACTTTGTCGAAGATCAGTTGGCTGTAAGTATTTGGGTTAATTTCTGGGTTCTCTCTTCTGTTCCATTGGTCTATGTGCCTATTTTTAAACCAGTACCATGCTGTTTTGGTAACTATGGCTTTATTGTACAGTTTGAAATCAAGTAGTGTGATGCCTCCAGGTTTGTTCTTTTTGCTTAGCCTTGGTTTGGCTACAGGGCTCTCTTTTGGTTCCATATTAATTTTAGAATTGTTTTTGTAATTCTGTGAAGAATGACGGTGGTATTCAGATGGGGATTGCATTGAATTTGTAGATTGCATTTAACAGAATGGCAATTTTCACAATATTGGTTGTACCCATCCATGAGCATGGGGATGCGTTTCCATTTGTTTGTGTCATCTATGATTTCTTTTCTTTCTTGTTTTTTTTTTTTTTTTTTTTTTTTAGAGGGAGTTTCACTCTTGTCGCTGAGGTGGGAGTGCAATGGTGTGATCTCAGCTCACTACAACTTCTGCCTCCCAGGTTCAAGCGTTTCTCCTGTTTCAGCTTCCCAAGTAGCTGGGATTATAGGCATGTGCCACTGTGCTCGACTCCATCTATCATATCAGCAGTGTTTTGAAATTTTTATTGTAGAGGTCTTTTGATTCCTTTGCTAGGTATATTCCTACTTTTGTTTGTTTGTTTGTTTTTTGCAGCTATTGTAAAAGAGGTTGAGTTTTTGATGTGATTCTCTGCTTGGTAGCTGTTGATGTATAGAAGAGCTATTGATTTGTGTCCATTAATCTTGTATCTGTAAACTTTGCTGAATTCTTTTATCAGTTCTAGGAGCTTTGTAGAGGAGTCCATAGGGTTTTCAAGGCGAAATATCATATCGTCAGCAACCAATGACAGTTTGACTTCCTCTTTACAGATTTGGATTTCCTCTATTTCCTTCTTTTGTCTGATTGCTCTGGCTAGGACTTCCAGTACTATGTTGAAGAGGAGTCGTGAGAGTAGGCTCCTCGTCTAGTTCCAGTTCTCAAAGGGAATGCTTTCACCTTTTCCCCATTCAGTATTATGTTGGCTGTGGGTTTGTCATAGATGGCTTTTATTAACTTAAGGTATGTCCCTTGTATGCCTATTTTGCAGAGAGCTTTAATCATAAAACAATGCTAGATTTTGTCGAATGCTTTTTCTGCATCTGTTGATACAATCATGTAGTTTTTCTTTTAATTCTGTTTATTTGGAGTATCACATTTATTGACTTGCATATGTTAAACCATTTCTGTATCACTTGTATGAAATCCACTTGATCATGGTGGATTATCTTTTTGATATGTTGTTGGATTCAGTTAGATAGCATTTTGTTAAGGATTTTGGCATCTGTGTTCATCAAGGGTATTGGTTTGTAGTTTTCTTTCTTGGTTATGTCCTTTCATGGTTTTGGTATTAGGGTGATTCTGGCTGGCTTCATAGAATGGATCAGGGAGGGTTTCTTCTTTCTCTGTCTTGTGGAATAGTGTGAAAAGATTGGTATCATTTCTTCTTTGAATGAAAGAAGACATTCTTTGAATGTCTGGTAGAATTCTGATGTGAATCTCTCTGGTCCTTGGCTTTTTAGGTTGGTAATTTTAAAATTACCATTTCAATCTTGCTGCTTGCTTTATTGGTCAGCTTGGGGTATCTTATTCTTCCTGATTTAAGCTAGGAGGGTTGTATTTTTCCAGGAATTTATCCAAATCTTCTAGGTTTTCTAGTTTACGTGCCAAAAGGTGTTCATAGTACCCTTGAATAATCTTTAATATTTCAGTGGTGTCATTTGTAATATCCCCTGTTTCATTTCTTAGTGAGGTTACTTGGATTTCCTCTCTCCTTTTCTTGGTTAATCTTGCTAATGGTTTATCAATTTTACTTATCTTTTCAAATAACTAACTTTTTGTTTTATTTGTTTTGTATTTTTTGTTGTTGTTGTTGTGTCAATTTCATTTAGTTCTGCTCTGATCTTGGTTATTTCCTCTGTTTGCTGGGATTGGGTTTGACTTGTACCTGCTTCTCTCGTTCCCTGAGATGTGAACTTAGATTGTCTGTTTGTGCTCTTTCAGACTTTTTGACATAGGTGTTTAGGGCTAGAAATTGTCCTCTTAGCACTGCCTTTGCTGTATCCCAGAGGTCTTTATATGTTGTGTCATCCAGTTCGAAGAAATTTTTTACATTTTACATTTCCATCTTTATTTCGCTTTTCACCCAATGCTCATTCTGTGAGGAACCACCAAATTGTTTTCCACATCAAGTGCATCATTTTCTATTCCTAGCAGCCAGTTCATGAGGGCTCCAATTTCTCCACCTCCTTAGCAACATTGATTTTCTGTGTCGTTGTAATGAAAGCATTACTAGTGGATGCAAAGCGGAATCTCATTTGGGTTTTGTCTTGCATTTTATTAATGAATAATGGTGTTTACCATCTTTTCTTGTCCTTCTTAGACATTTGTGTATCTTCTTTGGAGAAATGTCTATTCAACTCCTTTGCCTATTTTTTTATTGGGATGTTAGAAATTCTGTTGCTGAGTTGTGGGATATTAAGCTTTTATCAGATACACATTTTGATTTTATCAGATACATATTTTCTCACATACTGTGGATTGTCTTTTTACTCCCTTGATAGTATCCTTTGATGCATAAAGGGTTTTTATTTTGATTAAATCTAATTTACGTGTATTTTATTTTGTTATCTGTGATTTTCTGTCGTATTTCAAAATACACTTAAAACTCACAGGTCGTAAAGGTTTACCTTGTGTTTTCTTCTAAGAGTTACATATTTTTAGTACTTACATTTAAGTCTTTTATTCATATAGAATTATTTTTTGTAAATACTGCAAGGTGAGGGTCTAACTTCTCTCTTGTGCACTGACATCCAGCTGTTGAAGAGACTATTCTTTCCTCCCTTGACTAGACTTGACCACCTTGTTGAACAGTCATTGACCATATAGGTGAGGAATAATTTGTAGGATCTCAAATCTGTTCTGTTCTATTGCTCTAAAAGTCTATTGGTCTTATGCCAGTACCACACTCTCTTGATGACTGTAGATTTGTAGTAGGCTGTGAAACTGAGAAATGTGAGTTTTCCAATATTCTTTTTCAAGACTGTTTTGTCTGTCAGATCCTTTGAATTTTTGTATGAATTTTAGACTGAGTTTCTTTGTTTCTGCAAAAATGCCTTTGGAATTTTGATGGTATCGCATTGAATCTGTAGATTACTTTAGATGGTATTGTCATCTTAACAATATTTTCTTACAACCCGTGAACACAGAATGTCTTTCGAGTTATTTCCATTCTCTTTAGTTTTTTTCAGCAACGTTTTGTGTATACCACCATGGTAAGATTTATGCCTGAATAACTTATTCTTTGATGCTATTATAAATGGAACTTTTAAAATGTTTTCAGAGTTCTTTACAACGATATAGAAATATAGCTCATTTGTCTATGTTTGTTTTGCATCCTGCCTCTTTTATTAGTTATAATCGGTTTTGTGTTTTGTTTGGAGCTTTATACACATAAGATCGTGTGTAGATATAATTTTACTCCTATTTTTTATTTCTAATTTAGATGCCTTTTATTTCTTTGTCTTGCCTAATTGCTCTGACTAGAACTGCCAGTGCTACATTGAACACAAGTGGCAAATACACCATCCTTGTCTTGTTCTAGATGTTAGGAAAACAGCTTTCAGTGTTTCATCATTGATCATGATATTAACTGTTGGTTTTTTATACATCCCATTGTCATGTTGCAGAAGTTCCCTTACATGTGTAGTTTACTGAGTATTTTTATTATAAAAGGGTGTTGTATTTCATCAATGTTTTTTCTGCATCAATGGAAATAATCACGTGTTTATTCATTTTCCTGTTACAGTTTATTACACTGATAGATTTTTTATATGTTGAGCCACCCTTTCATTTTGGGGATAAATCCCACAGGGTGATAGTTTACAATCCTTTGATTATACAGTATTGTTGCTAGTATTTTGTTAGTATTGCTAGTATTTTGCTGAGATTTTTGCTTATATATTCATTTTGCTGTAGTTCTCCTTTTTGTACTCTCTTTGGCTTTGGGATAAGGATAATGCTGTTATCAAAAAATGAATTAGCAAGTATTCCTTCTTCATATATTTTGTCAGAAGAGTTTGAGAAGAAATGGTAGTAATTCTTCTTTAAATGTTAGGTTGACTCACCAGTTAATGCAGCTATTTGGTCATAAATGTTTATTTGTTAATCGCTTTCGATTACTAATTCAGTCTCCTAGGTTATAGGTCTATTCAGATTTTCTCTTTCTTCTTGAGCCACTTTGGTAGTTTGTGTCTTTCTAGTGATTCGTCCATTTCATCCAGGGCACCTAATTTGTTGTTACACAGTTGTTCACACTATACTCCTGTAATCCTTTTGTATTTCTGTAAAGTTGGTAGTAATGGCTCTGCTTTCATTTATTGTTTTAAAAATTAGTCTTCCATGTTTTGCTCAGTCAATATAGTGAAAGGCTTGATCTTTCAAAGAATCTGTGTTAATTCTACTGATCTCCAACCTTCTATTTTATTGATTTATGCTCTAATTATGCTCTTTATTATTTCTTTCCTTCTGATAGCTTTGCAGTCAGTCTTTTTTTGTTTTCTTCCACTGCCTTTAGGTATAGAGTGAGGATATTGATTTGAGATTTTTTCTTAAATGTAGTTGTTTATATCCATACATTTTCTACTTTCACTGCATTCAATAAGTTTTGGTATGTTTTGTTTTTATTTTAATTTGTCTCAAGATATTTTATAATTTTGCTTGTGATTTATTTTTTCACTCACTGGTAGTTGAAGATTGTATTGTTTAATTTCCACATTTTTGTGAATTTTCCAGTTTTCACTTATTTATTTGTTGTTTCTTCCTTTGTGGTTGTAAATTATATTTTGTATGATTTCAAACTTTTAAAAGTGATTAGGACATATTTTGTGGACGAAGTTATGGCCTATCCTAGAGAAAGTTCCATATTTACTTGAAAAGAATGTATATTCTGCTGTTGTTGGATGGACTGTCCTGTATATGTGTATTATCTCTCAGTGGCTTCTACTGCTGTTTATGTCTTGTATTTCTCATGAACTTCTGTCTGGTTTTTCTATCCATTAATTAAAATGAGGTACTGAAGTGTCCAACTGTGACTATAGAACTGTGGGTTTATCCTTTCAATCCTGTTAATTATTTCAGCTTTACTGAGGTGTAATAGAGAAATAAAAATGGTACATGTGATGCGTTTATATGCACATTCTGAAGTGATTACCAAAATGGAGTCAGTGAACATGTTAATTACCTCACAGAATAGTTACCTTTCTGTGTGCATGTGTGAGATAAGAAAACTTAACTCTATCCCCTGTGACTGCAGAGTGGCCATTCCAGCTGCTCCAGGCTCCAGCAGAGGAAGACCGGGGCAGGTGGCACCACCAGGGGGGCCCTCAAGCCTGGCGCACACGCATTGCAGGGTCCACCAAGACCATGCTCCGCTGCCTGGCTACCCAAGCTGCAGTCGCCCTCTGTGTGCAGGCAGCAGCTGCCTGGCAACCCCCGAGCACGCTCGCGCTCAAAGTCTCTCAGAACCAGGGCCTGGTGTCCCAGTGGCTGCGGCCAAGCCAGGCATTCTGCCCGGCGGCAGCTGCACAGGACGGAGAACTGAGAACCCGCGGCTCAACCCCACACAGGGTGACTGCCCAGTGCCCATGGCAGCGATCCCGATCTCCCTCAGGTGGAGGAATGGTTGGGAGGCACGGCCTGTGGGCCCTCAGGCTGGGCACGCTGGTGATCCTGAGGCCGACCAGACCATGCACCTCTAGCCCGCCTGGGCACCCAAGATGCAGTCGCCTTCTGTGTGCAGGCAGCAGCCTCCAGGCAACTCCTGAGCCCGCTTGCTCTCCCCATATCTCGGAAGCAGGGCCAGATGTCCCTGTGGCTGCGGCCAAGCCAGGCGGTCTGCCCTGCAGCAGCTGCACGGGGTCAGGAAGCGGCCCTCAGCCCCATCTCCGGTGGCTGCAGAGGGCCCCTGGCTAGAGGTCTCGAGCTCTGGCAGAGGAGGGGCCGGGCGGGGTTAGGGTCCGGCTTGACCATTTGGAATTACAATACACTTCACTCATCAACCACAGAACATACACTGGAGTATCATCTGCGTGCAGATGAGTATACTGCTCAAAGTAATTTACAGATTCAATACTTTTCCCATCAAACTACTAATGTCATTTTTCACAAAATAGAAAACATCAAAAATTTAAATAGAACCTAAAAGGAGTCTGAATAGACAAGCCAAAGCAATACTAAAGCTAGAGACATAGGCTAGAGACATCATATTATATCACTTCAAACAATACTAGAAGACTATAGTAATCAAAACAACATGGTACTGGTAGAAAAACAGACACATAGACCAATGGAACAGACTAGAGTACTAGAAACTAAGCCAACATGCCTGCAACCATCACAACTTTAACAAAGTTGACAAAAGTAAGCAATAGGAAAAAGACTTTTTATTTAATAAATAATCTGGGGATAACTGGGTAGTCATATGCAGAAGAATAAAACAAGACCCCCGTATTTCACCAAATACAAAAATTAGCTTAAGATGGATTAAAGAGTTAAATGTAAAATCTCAAGCTATAAAACGGCTAGAAAAAACCTAGGAAATACTTTTCTTGATAATGGTCTTGGCAAATAATTTATGGCTAAGTCCTCAAAAGCAATTGCAACTAAAACAAAAATTGACAAGTGAGATTTAATTAAACTGAAAAACTTTTGCACAACAAGAGAAACTATCAAGCTACATCGCCTACCGGGAGGGACGTGCCCTCGCTCCCAGGTGAGTGGTACCCTGCACTCTGGGCGGGTTGCGCCGCGGCCTCTGGCACCTCTTGTTGGCAGCGTCGCCGTTTCAGGCACAGGGCAGGCACTGGGGGGTGGGCAGAGGGCCAGGCCCAGGCGATTCCTTTGCCAGGGGCTGGGCAGGTGCGGAGAGGGGCGGAGCGGTGCTGCCCTGGGTGAGGGAGCCTCTCGCTCTGGACGGTTCGCCGCCCCTGCCCCAGGAGGGCGATGCAGGAGCTGAGTGGAGAAGGGGAGGGACGAGGGGACGCAGGCCAGGCCAGGTGGCCCCTTAGACCTGGGTGATGTGGGAGGGTCTGTGGGAGACCAGAGAGGACCCGGAGCAGAAACCGGGAACTGATACCTCTGGCTGAATGTTTGTCCTCTTGCTGAAGATTGAAAGTCAGTTATTTCATTAAAGTTTAATTTTATTATAAAAATAACAACTACTAAAAATTCCCTGTGGTCATTGGAATGATAAATTTTGGTGCAGTTTCAGCATAACAATCTTTGGAGTTTTTAGATATTCTAATTATTCAAATTGCGGTCATGTTTCAAAATATATGCCATATATTTTCATGACATCCACCTCTGTGTCCCTGTGTCCCGCATCCACATCTGTGTCCCTGCTGGCTCAGGAAACGAGCTTCTTCTTCCTTCTGCAGACTCGGATCAGGCTGTCCTCCCTGCGGCACCTGAAGCGGTCATGGAGACAGCCTGCCTTCGAATAGCCCGAGAAAGCCTGGCCTATGCCCTGTGCTCAGCGTGGTATCCTGGCTCGTGCCCCTCAGCCTCGCACAAAGCAGTGTGGCAGGTGTGGAAGGACCCAGCACCGGGCAGGGGTGAGAGGATGGATGCTCCAGGGATGTGGGGCTGCTGGCAGTCAAGAACCCATTGCCAAATTCCATGGCACAATTTTGGATATTTTTCCCTTATATTTTTGTGTAAGGCTTTCAGACTTACATATTTTGAGTTTTAAAAAAAATATAGTATAAACTACAATTCTGACTTCTATATTTTACATGTTGCTAGCAAGTCTTCATACCGTTTTTTGTTAAAGGGGGCTATTCCGTCTCCATAGGTTGGCCTTTGCACACTTGTTGAAGATCATTTTGACCATATATACAAGGCTTTTGTCGAGAGGGGTGTCTCTATTATTTACTATGTCTACATGACTTGATTTAATACATTTCTTTTTAGATTTTCTCCTTTTTAGTTTTTGAGACAGGTTCTCTGTCATCCATGCTGGGGTGCACTAGTGCGACCACGGCTCACTGCAGCCTTGCTCTCCCAGGCTTAAACAATCCTCTTACCTCAGCCTCTGGAATAGCTGAGACTACAGGCTCATGTCACATTGCCAGGTTAATTTTAATTTTTTTTTTTTGTAGCGATGGGTGTTCTCACTATGATGCCCAGTGTGGATTGAACTCCTGGGTTCAAGGAATCCTCCTACCTCAGCCTCACAAAGTGCTGAGGTTGCACGTGTAAGTCATAAAACCTGGCCTCAAAATACCACATTTGAAAAGAGTTCAACCGCACTGCATTTAGTTTTTGATTTTAAAAATATGAGGGCTCCCCACTTGACATTCTTTTACAAGTTTAATTGACTAGTTTCAGTCTTGAGGTTTCATAGGTTTTAGAATTTTGTATTTCTGCAAGTAAATATTGTTATGATTTATATAGCTATTGCATTTAATCTGTTGTTGATTTCATTAGTATAGACTTAAGAATATTGTTTTCTAATTTATGAATATGGGATATCTTTCAATTGTCTAATCTATAAATATAGAATATCTTCACCATTGTTTGTGACTTTTCTTCAGCAACATCTTGCAACTTCTAGTATACTAGTCTTACATCTCTTTGCTTGTTTATTCCAAAGTATATTCTTCTTAATTCTGTTTTCAATGGAATTTTAAAAACTTGGATTGTACATTGTAATGAAGAGAAACACAATTTTGTATTCTGCAATTTTGCTACATGCAACTATTAATTCTAACATGTACTCTTTTCAGCATATAGGATTTTTTGTATATAACATCATATCATAAGTAACAGGTAATTTTACTTCTTCCTTTAGAATGTGGATCTTTTCTGTCTTTCGTTGCCTAGTTGTTTTGCCAGAACCTTCACTGCTATTTTTGAATAGATGTGGCAACAGTGAATATCTTGCCTTATTATTAATCTTAGAGGATAAACTTTCCACACTTCAGGATTCAGTATAATATTAGTGATGATTGTTTCTGTTTTTTTTTGTTGTTGTTGTTGTGTTTTTTTTTTTTGAGATAGGATCTTGCTCTGTCACCCAGGCTGGAGTGCAGTGGCATGATCTGGGCTCACAGCAACCTCCACCTCCCAAGTTCAAGCTACTGTCATGCCTCAGCCTCCCTGATAGCTGGGACTGCAGGCACACACCACAAATTCCAGCTAATGTTAACATTGTTTGTTGAGACAGGGATTCACCATGTTGGTCAGGCTGGTCTGGAACTCCTGACCTAAAATCATCCACCCACCTCAGCCAACCAAACTGCTGGGACTATAGGCATGAGCTGTTTAACCCAGTTGGTGATGAGTTAATTACATATCTTTTGTTATGTTAGTTTCCTTTTATTTCTAGTTTATTGAGTGTTTTTTTTATCTTGAATAGATGACTAATATTGTCAGTTGACTTTTCTGCATCATTTGAGATGATTGTGTGGTTTATATCTTTTACTCTGTTAATATGATATATTAAATTGATTGATTTAAACTCTCATTCCAATATGGCCAAATAGGAAGAGCTATGGTCTGCAGCTCCCAGTGTGATCAATGCAAGATGGGTGATTTCTGCATTTCCAACTGAGGTACCTGATTCATCTCATTGGAACTGGTTGGACAGTGAGTTCATCCCATGGAGGGTGAGCTGAAGCAGGGCAGAGCATCAACTCACCCAGTAAGTGCAAGGGGTTTGGGGGATTTTCTTTTCCTAGCCAAGGGAAGGCATGACAGACTCTACCTGGAAAAACAGGACACTCTCACCCAAATACTGCACTTTTCACACAGTCGTAGCACCTGGAAGACCAGGAGATTCTCTCCTGTGCCTGGTTCATTGAGTCACACAACCATAGAGCCTTGCTCACTGATAGCGCAGAAGTCTGAGATTAACCTTCATGCTGCAGCTGAGCATGTGGAGCTGAATCCACAATTTTTGAGGCTTGAGTAAGTAAACAAAGTGGCCAGGAAACTTTAACAGGGTAGAGCCACTCACAGCTCAGCAAAGCCTACTGCCTTTATAAACTCCACTTCTGAGGGCAGGGCATAGCTGAATAAAAGGCAGCAGAAACTTCTGCAGACTTAAACATCCCATCTGACAGCTCTGAAGAGAGCAGTGGTTCCCCTGGCATGGTGTTTGAGCTCTGAGAATGGAAATACTGCCTCCTCAAGTGGGTCCCTGAACCCCATGTAGCCTAACTGGGAGACACCTCCTAGTAAGGGCCAACAGACACCTCATACAGGTGGGAGACCCTCTTCAATGAAAATTCCAGGGAAGGATCAAGCAGCAATATTTGCTGTTCTGCAGCCTCCTCTGTTGATACCCAGGCAAACAGGGTCTGGAGTGGACCTTCAGTAAACTCCAACATACCTGCAGCTGAGGGATGTGACTGTTAGAAGGAAAACTAACAAACAGAAAGGAATAGCATCAGCATAAACAAAAAGAATTTCCACATCAAAACCCCATCTGTAGGTTACCAACATCAAAGACCAAAGGTATATAAAACCACAAAGATGGGAATAAACCAGAGCAGAATAGCAGAAAATCTTAAAAAACAGAACACCTCTTTTCCTCCAAAGGATTGCAGCTCCTCACCAGCAACGGAACAAAGCTGGAGGGAGAATGACTTTGACGAGTTGACAGAAGGAGGCTTCAGAAGGCTGGTAATAACAAACTTCTCCGAGCTAAAGGAGCATGTTCGAATACATCGCAAGGAAGCTAAAAACCTTGAAAAAAGTTAAGACAATGGCTAACTAGAATAAGCAGTGTAGAGAATACCTTAAATGACCTTATGGAGTTGATAACCATGGTACAAGAACTTTGTGACACATGCACAATCTTCAATAGTTGATTCAATCCAGTGGAAGAAGGGATATCAGTGATTGAAGATCAAATTAATAAAATAAAGTGAGAATAAAAGTTTAGAGTAAAAAGAGTGAAAAGAAACTAACAAAGCCTCCAGGAAAAATGGGACTATGTGAAAACACCAAATCTAAGTTTTCTTGGTGTACCTAAATGTGACAGAGAGAATGGAACTAAGTTGGAAAACACTCCTTAGGATATTATTCAGGAGAATTTTCCCAACGTAGCAAGGCAGGCCAACCTTCAAATTCAGGAAATACAGAGAACACCACAAAGATACTTCTGGATAAGAGCAACCCCAAGATATTAATTGTTAGATTCTCCAGGGTTGAAATGAAGGAAAAAATGTTAAGGGCAGCCAGAGAGAAAGGTCGGGTTCCCCACAAGTGGAAACCCATAAGACTAACAGCAGATCTCTCAGCAGAAACCCTAGAAGCCAGAAGAGAGTGGGGGCCAATATTCAACATTCTTAAAGGAAAGAATTTTCAGCCCAGAATTTCATATCCAGCTAAACTAAGCTTCATAAGTGAAGGAGAAATAAAATCCTTTACAGACAAGCAAGTTCTGAGAGATTTTGACACCACTTGGCCTGCCTTAAAAGAGCTCCTGAAGGAAGCACTAAGCATGGAAAGGAACTACTGGTACCAGCCACTGCAAAAAATATGCCAAATTGTAAAGACCATCGATACTATGAAGAAGCTGCATCAATTAACAGGAAAAACAGTGAGCTACCATAACAAGGACAGGATCAAATTCACAAGTAACATTATTGACCTTAAATGTAAATGGTCTAAATGTCTCAATAAAAAGACATAGACTATCAAATTGGATAAAGAGTCAAGACCCATCAGAGTGCTGTATTCAGGAAACCCATCTCACATGCAGAGACACACATAGGCTCAAAATAAAGGGATGGAGGAAGATCGACCAAGCAAATGGAAAGCAAAACAAATTAAAAATTTTAAAAAAGCAGGGATTGCAATCTCAGTCTCTGATAAAACAGAATTTAAACCAACGAAGATCAAAAGACACAAAGAAGGCCATCACATATGGTAAAAGGATCAATTCATCAAGAAGAACTAACTACCCTAAATATATATGCACCCCACCCAGATTCATAAAGTAAGTCCTTATATACCTACAAACAGACTTAGACTCCCACACAATAATAATAGGAGACTTTAACACTCCACTGTCAATATTAGATAGATCAACAAGACAGAAGGTTAACAAGGATATCCAGGACTTGAACTCAGCTCTGCACCAAGCAGACCTAATAGAAATCTACAGAACTCTCCACCCCATATCAACAGAATAAACATTCTTCTCAGCACCACATCACACTTATTCTAAAATTGATCACATAATTGGAAGTAAGCACTCCTTATCAAATGTAAAAGAATAGATGTCAAAAAAAACTGTCTCTCAGATCACAGTGCAATCAAATTAAAACTTAGGATTAAGAAACTCACTCAAAATGGCAAAAATACATGGAAACAGAACAACCTGCTCCTGAATGGCTACTGGGTAAATAACGAAATGAAGACAAAAATAAAGATGTTCTTTGAAACCAGTGAGAACAAAAACAAAAAACACCAGAATCTCTGGGACACGTCTAAAGCAGTGTGTAGAGGGAAATTTATAGCATTAAATGTCCACAAGAGAAAGGAGTAAAGATCTAAAATCGAAAGCCCCACATCACAAATAAAAGAACTAGAGAAACAAGAGCAAACACACTCAAAAGTAAGCAAAAGGCAAGAAAGATCAGAGCAAAACTAAAGGAGATAGAAACACAAAAAACCCTTAAAAAATCAATGAATTTAGAAGCTGATTTTTTGAAAGATCAACAAAATTGATAGACCACTAGCAAGACTAATAAAGAGGAAAAAAGACAAGAATCAAATAGACACAATAAAAAAAGATAAATGGTATATCATCACTGATCCCACAGAAATACAGACTACCATCAGAGAATTCTATGAACTCTCTATGCAAATAAACTAGAAAATCTAGAAGAAATGGATAAATTCCTGAACACATACACCCTCCCAAGACTAAACCAGGAGGAAGTTGAATCTCTGGATAGACCAACAACAGGCTCTGAAATTGAGGCAATAATTAATAGCATACCTACAAAAAAAAAAATCCAGGACCAGATGGACTCACAGCTGAATCATACCAGAGGTACAAAAAGGAGCAGGTACCATACCATTCCTTCTGAAACTATTCCAATCATTAGAAAATGAGGAAATCCTCCCTAATTCATTTTATGGGACCTGTATCATCCTGATACCAAACCCTGGCAGAGACAAAATAGAAAAAGAGAATTTTAGACCAATATCCTTGATGAACATCATTGTGAAATTCCTCAATAAAATACTGGCAAATGGAATCCAGCAGCACATCAAAAAGTTTATCCACCACGATCAAGTAGTCTTCATCCCTGGAATGCAAGGCTGGTGCATCATACACAAATTAATAAATTTAATCCATCACACAAACAGAATCAATGACAAAAACCACATGACTGTCTCCATAGATATAGAAAAGGCCTTCGACAAAATTCAACAGTCTTTCCTGCTAAAAACTCTCAATAAACTACATATTGATGAAATGTTTCTCAAAATAATAAGCGCTATTTATGACAAACCCACAGCCAATATCATACTAAATCAGTAAAACTGGAACCATTCTCTTTCAAAAAACGACACAAGTCAAGAATGCCCTCTCTCATCTCTCCTATTCAAAATAGTGTTGGAAATTCTGGCCAGGGCAATCAGGCAAGAGAAAGAAACAAAGATATTCAATTAGGAAGTCAAATTATCTCTGTTTGCAGATGACATGATTGTATATGTAGAAAACCTCATCGTCTCAGCCCAAAATCTCCTTAAGCTGATAAGCGACTTTAGTAAAGTCTCAGGATAAGAAATCAATATGCAAAAATCACAAGCATTTCTATACACCAATAACAGACAAACAGAGAGCAAATCATGAGTGAACTCCCATTCACAAATGCTACAAAGAGAATAAAATACCTTGGGATACATCTTACAAGGGATGTGAAGGACCTCTTCAAGGAAAACTGCAAATCACTGCTCAACGAAATAAAAGAGGACACAAACAAACGGAAGAACATTCCATGCTCATGGATAGGAAGAATCAATATTGTGAAAATGGTCATACTGCCCTAGGTAATTTACAGATTCAATGCCATCCCCATCAAGCTACCAATGACTTTTTCACAGAATTAGAAAATACTACTTTAAAGTTCATATGGAACCGAAAAAGAGCCCATATTGCCAAGACAATCTAAGCAAAAAGAACAAAGCTGGAGGCATCACACTACCTGGCTTCAATCTATACTTCAAGGCTACAGTAACCAAATAGCATGGTACTGATATCAAAACAGATCTATAGACCAATGGAACAGAACAGAGGCCTCAGAAATAACACCACACATCTACAACCATCTGATCTTTGACAAACCTGACAAATACAAGCAATGGAGAAGGGATTCCCTATTTAATAAGTGGTGAGGGGAAAACTGGCTAGCCATATGTAGAAAGCTGAAACTGGATTCCTTCCTTACACCTTATACACAAATTAATTCAACAGGGATTAAAGACTTAAGTGTTAGGCCTAAAACCATAAAAACCCTAGAATAAATCCTAGGCTACACCATTCAGGACATAGGCATGGGCAAAGATTTCATGACTAAAACAACAAAAGCAATGGCAACAAAAGCCAGAATAGAGAAATCAGATCTAATTAAACTAAAGCGCTTCTGCACAGCAAGAGAAACTACCAATAGCGTGAACAGACAACCTACGGAATGGGAGAAAATTGTTGGCAATCTATCCATCTGACAAAGGGCTAATATCCAGAATCTTCAAAAAACTTAAACAAATTTACAAGAAAAAAACACCATCAAAAAGTGGGCAAAGGATATGGACAGACACTTCTCAAAAGAAGACATCTATGCAGCCAACAGACACATGAGAAAATGCTCATCATCACTGGTCATCAGAGAAATGCAAATCAAAACCACAATGAGATACAATCTCACGCAAGTTAAAATGGCGATTATTTGAAAGTCAGGAAACAACAGATGCTGGAGAGGGTGTGGAAAAATAGGAAGGCTTTTACACTATTGGTGGGATTGTAAATTAGTTCCATCATTGTGGAAGACAGTGTGGCCATTCCTCCAGTATCTAGAACTAGAAATACCATCTGACCCAGCGATCACATCACTGGGTGTATACCCAAAGGAGTATAAATCATTCCACTATAAAGACACATGCACACGTATGTTTATTGCAGCACTATTCACAATAGCAAAGACTTAGAACCAACCCAAATGTCCATCAATGATAGAACTGATTAAGAAAATGCAGCAAGTATATACCATGGAATAGTATGCAGCCATAAAAACGGATGAGTTTTTGTCCTTTGCGGGGACTTGGATGAAGCCGGAAACCATCATTTTCAGCAAACTATCACAAGGACAGATAACCAAACACCACATGTTCTCACTCATAGGTGGGAATTTACCAATGAGAACACTTGGACACAAGGCAGGTAACATCACACAATGGGGCCTGTCAGGGGCTGGAGGGCTAGAGGAGAGATAGCAGTAGGAGAAATATCTAATGTAAATGATGAGTTGATGGGTGCAGCAAAACAGCATGGCACATGTAAACCTATGTAAAAAACCCGCAGGTTGTCCACATGTACCCTAGAACTTAAAGTATAATAACAAAAAAAAAAAAAAAACCAAATAGATTGATTTACATGTGTTGAGCAATACTTACATTGGAGAGATAACTCCTTCTTCGTCATGGTGCATAATCCTTGCAATATATCATTGAATTTGGTGTTCTAATGTTCCGAGGAGAATTTTTACATCAATAGTCAACAGGAAAATTGATTTGTTGTTGTATTTTTTTTCCTTAGTGTCTTTGTGGGGTTCGGTATTGTGTTAATGCTGGGCTCATAAAATAAGTTGGAAATTGTTTTCTCTTTTTCATTTTTCTGAAGTAGTTTAAGAAGGGTTGGTGTTAACCCTGCTTTAACATTTTGAAAAACAATATTTAATGATGTGATCCGGGCCTGGGCTTTTTGAGGGGAGGTTGTTGTTACTACTTATATGCATATTCAGATCTTTTTATGGTTTATTTTTAGTATAATCTATATTTCTAGACATTTGTGTATTTCTCTTAGCTTATCACATTTTTTGGCACATACTTGGAATTAAAATTTTATAATCTCTTCCTACTTTTGTGGCATCAGTAGTAATAGCTCCTCTTTTATTTCTGAATTTAATTATTTGAGATATCTTCTTTTTTCCTTTAATCTAACTGTCAGTTTTCTTAATCTTTTCAATAAAACCAAAGTTTAATTGATTATTCTGTGGCTTTTAATTGTTATTTATTTATAACTGCTGAAATTTTTATTCTTTACTTATGTTTGGTTACTTTTACTAGTTGATTTATATAGATTTCTTTAATGTACACATTTACTACTACAATTGAATACAAGTTCTAGATGCATTCAATAATTTTCTTATGCTTTGTCTCCAGTTATGTTGAAATTTTCATTGTGATTTCTTCTTCAACCCATAATGTTGTTTAAGAGCATGTTACTTGATTTTTATGTATTTGTAAATTTTTAAATTTTTCTTCTGGTATTCACTTCTAGTTCCATTCCATTTTAGTTGCAAATGATATTTTGTATGATTTTAATTTTCTTGAATTGATTTCTTTGTGGTCCGATTTGTGATATAGTCTCAAGAATGTTCCATGTGCGCACCAGAAGCATGTGCATTCTGTTGTTGAGAAGACCCTTTCTAACAGTCTGTTGGATTTGGTTGAATCACTCCGTGCTCAATCCTCTGTCTTCATTTGGTCTGCCAGGTTGTCCTATCCGTTATTAAAATCTCCTATCATTTTGGTGGTGATCTCTATTCCTCCCTTTATTTTTATTTATAATTTTGTTTTTTACACAGACGAAGTGTTGCTATCTTGTCCAGGTTAGTCTCAACTCCTGGGCTCAAGCCATCCTCCTGCTTCAGCCCCTGCCAAGATGCAGGGATTACAAGCAGGCATGAGCCACTGTACTCAGGCTATTTCTCCTTTTAATTCTGTCATTATTTGTGCTATGTGTTTGGAATACTTGCTGATACATGTGCATATTTCAATTATGATATCTTCTTGGAGATTTATTTTTATTATATAATGTCCTTGTTTGTCTTTATGACAGTTTTTTGCTTAACGTCTAATCATCCCATGTAAGTGTGACCAACTTTTTTCTATTTTGGTTGCCATTTAGGATGATTTGGTTACCATATAGAATATAATTTTCCATCCCTGCATTTTCAATCCATGTTTATGCTTAAATAAACAGAATTTATTTGATTTTATATTTTTAATTTTTCAGTGACCTTGTGTCTGTTATTGGAGAATTTAACATTGTTACTTATAAGGTTATTATTTGCAGTTAAGGAGTTACTACCGCCATTTTTTTAATTGTATCGTGTTTCTTTTGTAGTTCTTTTATTTATTTATTTTATTTCTTGCTGTCTTCCTTTTTGTCTAGTTAATTTTTGTACTAATATATTTTTATTTCTTTTTCTTTTGTATACATTCTACATGTATTATCTTTGTGATTACTATGCAGATTACATGAAACGTCTCAAAGTTATAACAATCTAGTTTAATCTGATGTTATCTCCAGTAGCATATAAAAACTCCAGTCTTTTACATGACTGTCTTTCCCAACACACACATTCTTGATGTCACAAATTAGGCCTTTTTATATGATGTATTCTTTAACATACATATAAAATATTTTTGTGTATTTTGTGTCAAATTCTATAAGGGAATTAAAATTACTTACCAACATCACAATAATACAGGATGCTATATTTCTCTATATATTTGCTTTACAACAGAGCTTTATAGTATTGTATGGCTTTTTTGGTACTCTCATTTTTTAATCTCAAAGGACTTTCTGGCATTTCTTGAAGAACAAACCTAGTGGTCATAAACTCCTTCGGCTTCAGTTTATCTGAAAAAATCTTAATTTCACCTTCATGTTTCAATAAGAGTTTTGCCACATATAATGTTCTTGGTTGGTAATTTTTCTCTTTTTTTTTGAACTTGAATATATCATCCCACACTCTGAACTGCAAAATATCCTTAAATACATCTGTTGATAGTATTAGTGGGTCTAAATTGTATGTGTTTAATCTTTTTTCTCTTGAAATTTTTGAAGTTTTTTCTATGAGGTATTTAACAGTTTTATATTGTGTCTCACTTTGGTTTTCTTTAAATTTATGCTGGTGAAAGTCCACTAAATTTCTTGAGTGTGTTTGTCCATTTCTTTTTTCAAATTTGAGCAGTTTTTGTCCGTTAATTTTGTTTATTTATTTATTTTGAGATGGATTCTCACTCTGTTGCCCAGACTAGAGTGCAGTGGTGTGATCTCAGCTCATTGCAACCTCTGCCACACGGGCTAGAGTGATTCTCTTGCCTCAGCCTCCCAAGTAGCTGGGACCAAAGGTGAGTGCTACCAGGCTTCGCTAATTTTTGTATTTTTGTATTTTTTTTTAGCAGAGATGGGGTTTCACTACATTGCCAGGTGGATTTGAACTCTTGACCTCAAGTGATCCACCTGCCTTGGCCTCCCAAACTGCTGGGATTACAGGTATGAGATACCGTGCATGGCCTGTCTTTTCTTTTTTAATAATACACTTGGGACCTGTTATTTATTTCTTCTTGCCTATTTCTCCCTTTTGAAACAGCAATGTCTGTCCTTTGC
Source organism: Pongo abelii (assembly GCF_028885655.2). NCBI lineage: Eukaryota > Metazoa > Chordata > Mammalia > Primates > Hominidae > Pongo > Pongo abelii. Next base: position 13,000,096 of record NC_072007.2, read on the forward strand.
CTTTCCCGCCTTTATATTTCAAAAACACATAACATGTTAGATTTCATAGATCCACAGCTAAAGAAAATCTTGCCTTAGAATGAATTATACCTTGACTTTCACACATATGAGGTTTGGAAAAGACTTTGAAGTTAGATTTTAAAGTTGATTCTGGAGTGAGTTTAGAATTATGGAGTCTAGTAGATGGAATGATTGTATTTTGTGTTTAATTAAAAATGAATTGGGGACATGCGGTATGGTTTTCATGTTTTTGTTTCCCTTAAAACTTTATGTTGAAAATTAATCCCCAAAGCAGCAGTATCGGGAGTGTGGTCTTTCGGGATGTGTTTAGGTCAGGAGTCTTCTATCCTCATAAATAGATTACTGCTCTTATTAAAACGTTTGATGAAGAAAGTTTAGTCAATTACACATTACAACATCTCTCCACCTCATATTAATTCATAGAGTCATTCACCTTTTTATAAAACTTAACCTAACACTGTACCAAGTGTGCAGATACAAATGTTCATATGTCATTGTCCATGATCTTGTGTAATTTAACAGAAGATATAAAAATAAACTAAAAACTTCCAGGACACATGGCACTTATAACTGTTCAGGAAATCTGAAGATAATAAAAGCACAAAAGGAGGGGGCTTCAGTGGCATCATTGCATATTTGATGTTTATGGGAAGTGAAGGAAAGAGCAGGCTAGGAGGATGGTTCACATGGGGTTGCTAGGGATGATTCTGGACTTTTTTGTTGAGGTAAGCATGATGGTCGGCACTGAGGAGAGTGGTGGCCTTGGTTGACATAATCACAGAGATTTTCTAAGAAGAGACTTTGTTGTCCTGTTTGTTTTTCCAGATATGCATTTACTTTTCTGATAAAGGACTTATCTTCAAATAATAGTGCCATAAAAGTGCTTTTTATTCCTGTAGAATTGGAATCTCTGTCATGTTCCTTCCTGTCTTCTGGATTTTTGCCTGCTTTTTGGGTTGCAGGCCCAGGTCCTGTGACCAGAGCATCAGTAACTAGGCCTTCATCTACGTATTGATGCTCTTACCATGAGAAACTTGTTCTCTACAGACATAGATTGGCAAGATGTTCTCTAGAGTGGCCTCAAAAAGAAGCCTACTGTCTATCTTAACATGAAAAAGAGCAGCTTCTTCCCATGCACCACATGCTCTTTGAGCATACTACAAGCCACTGCCATTAATCCCAGAACGTACTGGTTGGTGAATTTCAAACTCACTCATTTTAGTTATACACTATGTGTTGTCTTCCTCTCATGAATTCTCAACCTCTGTATTAGTAGTGACTGCCTCTACACCACTAAAGCTAAATCAAATGTAACCTGGGCAAGAATTATTTTTCTTATTTACTAATCTATTACCAAATTTACTCTTTTATTTAATATTACACTTGGGATAACATTTTCTTTTATTCTTCCATAAATGTGCTTCATATGGATATATCACACATTGTGTATAGTTTGACACAGTGTTAATATAGTTTCAATCTATTTGGATGTTTGTACATTTATTTTATCTCAATATTTGTTCTCAGGAAGAGTATTTTTCTTCATAATCTAAATTTTCAGCAAATTTTTAATGTATTTTACTGAGATAAATATACTCAGTTTACATTGCTTTTTTGTATTAAGGCACATTTTTCCTCAATCCTGAAAATAACTTTTGAAATATATGTAATTTTTAATTTATATGTCTTTCCCTCAGAACTTTGAAGACCATAATCTACTGGATTCTTGATCTTATTCACATATTGAGAAATAGGTTTGTTTTCATTGCTTTATAATTTATTCGAATTTTATCTTAGATGGCTTTATGTGATTTTCTCTATTTTGGTATTATGCTTTTAACTATTGTTTTTCTTTTAATAGGTATGCCTTTAAGCTATTATAATTAATTATTTTAATAATTATATATTTTCATTCCCTATTTGACATTCACTCCATTTTATTTATTTAAACTGGGACTTAAACTACATGACTTATTCTAGATTTTTAAGTATATCAATTTTTCATATTGTTTATTTGTTTTAACCCTATTGGGACTTCTAAATATTCGCTTCATCCTACATTCTAATTCATAATTCCTTTTTTCATTTATGTAATTTTTCTATGTATTCTATCCTTTACATTGAAAATTTTTTTTACATCTAACATTTTTTCCTAATTCTTTTCATAATATACTTTATTTTTCTCTTACTTTTAAACTTTTCCTCTACTATATTTAATCATTATAACTACTTATATTATTTCTACACTATATATGCAGTTTGGGGATTTACTAAGAGCTAATTGTACAGCCGTGTTTTGATTAGTATTTTGTTTCTGAATAACTTTGATCTTTATGACTTTTACTTGGTATATTTTAAAAAGAATAGTAGATTTCATTTTATTATAAATGACTGACCTCAAGTGATGGGGTCATTGAAGATTCTTGGTCGAGGTATTTTATTCCAGTGAAAAGATATCTGTAATGTGAACAATTTTCCCTTTGCAGACACCTGAAATGATTAAGTCAATGTATTTATCTAAATTGTCCTGATTAAAACACAGGGTGTACATATGAACCAGAAACTAATATGAGGATTGGTGTTAATTCCCTAATCAACCAAAGAGGAGAAATACCACCACCACTAACTACTCTAACCTATTTTTTCTAAACTTTTGAAAATGTAAAGATTCTACCTTTAGATAGCATAGTGAGATCCAAATACTCCTGCATCTATGCTGATGTGACATTATATTCACCAATCAGACATGTTCAATTCTAACACCTGTGCTTCCATTATTAGCAATTCCGAAAGGTAGCATCAACTTCTAGTCTAATTTTTATTCTACAGCTGTGCTTCTTTATTCTTTCCTGAAAAACTATTTGTGGAGGTACATGCCTTTGAATTTTCTCTGCATATATTGTTATTTCAGGTTGAAAAGATCAGATTATCTAAATTTTTGCCAGAAATTCTGATACCCATATTATATCTTTGAAATCATTGGTTGTCACACTCCTGCTGACATGTGCATTTAGGAGAAGTATATAAATGTCAGTGCTTTGCAGTCTCTGAGTGGTTGAAATAAACAATACCGGACATCTTGGCCACTGAGGCTCGCATGTAGCTTTTCATTCCCAGTCCAGGCATCTAGATTCAGGGGCACCTTGCTGAGGGGCTTTTCGTCAAGGCCTTCTTCAGAAACTTTTGTTCAGATCCCTGTTTCTGGAGAAGAAATGGAACTTTGATAATAATTTTTATACATTCTTATTAATACTCCATGCTTTTTACTCTTGTTCATACATTCTCCTCTCCGCTCTCCTGCCCCCTTTTGTACAAAATTGCAGGCCTGTATTTAATGAGGGGGCCACCTTGGCAGTGAGACAGTGCCCCATGTTTGTGCTGATCCATCTGACCCTTTCCTGGTGCTTTTCCATGAGGAAAAAATGGAACAATGAGGAGTCGGTGCTTCATCTGATTTTGCCTGTTGCTTACCACAATCACAGAAAGGAAGACAAAAAGGCTTAACTATTACTTTGATGTGGGCCTCTTGCTTTAATTTCCAACTCTGATATCAAGCAGTTTAGCTCTTCCCAGCTCAGCTCAACCCTTGAAATTTCAAAGAAGAAATTCTGTTTTTATTGGTCTAAATTTTGTGTCATTTATATAGAAAAAAGGTAATAAAATTCCATCATACATTAAAAATTGAATGCCTTCTGTTTTACCATTTTACTGAGGAGAATATTTGTGTAGCCTATTGGAATTACTAACAGTGAAGCTCCAAGTACTAATATTCAGAAAAATTAAGGAATCAAAATATAACTATTTCTCATAGTATTTCTTTTTTTATAAAATTTATATTTTATTGTTTGTAATTCAAAAACTTTTTAGAAAATAGTTTAAAATTTTCAACGTTAATACAAAATTAATTTTAGAATTTCTGTTTGCATAACTTGTAAGTAGCTAATATTAACTAATTGTAATCAACTATTATCTAAGCTGTACATTAAAAAAGTGTTAATATTTGCTACTGCCTAAAATATAATACATATTTACATAATCTGCTATTAAAAATAATATAATTTTGCATAGTAACATACACACGGATAATCAACATACACAGTTGTTTTTAAAATTTTATTATTATTATACTTTAAGTTTTATGGTACATGTGCACATTGTGCAGGTTAGTTACATATGTATACATGTGCCATTTAGCATCAGGTATATCTCCTAAAGCTAACCCTCCCCCGCACCCCACCCCACAACAGGCCCCAGAGTGTGATGTTCCCCTTCCTGTGTCCATGTGTTCTCATTGTTCAATTCCCACCTATAAGTGAGAATATACGGTGTTTGGTTTTTTGTTCTGGCGATAGTTTACTGAGAATGATGATATCCAATTTCACCCATGTCCTTACAAAGGACATGAACTCATCACATAGTATTCCATGGCGTATATGTGTCACATTTTCTTAATCCAGTCTATCATTGTTGGACATTTGTGTTGGTTCCAAGTCTTTGCTATTGTGGATAGTGCCACAATAAACATAGGTCTGCATGTGTCTTTATAGCAGCATGATTTATAGTCCTTTGGGTATATACCCAGTAATGGGACAGCTGGGTCAAATGGTGTTTCTACTTCTAGATCCCTGAGGAATCGCCACACTGACTTTCACAATGTTTGAACTAGTTTACAGTTCCACCAACAGTGTAAAAGTGTTCCTATTTCTCCACATCCTCTCCAGCACCTGTTGTTTCCTGACATTTTAATGATTGCCATTCTAACTGGTGTGAGATGGTATCTCATTGTGGTTTTGATTTGCATTTCTCTGATGGCCAGTGATGGTGAGCATTTTTTCATGTGTTATTTGGCTACATAAATGTCTTCTTTTGAGAAGTGTCTATTCATGTCTTTTGCTCACTTTTTGATGGGGTTGTTTGCTTTTTCTTGTAAATTTGTTTGAGTTCATTGTAGATTCTTGATATTAGCCCTTTGTCAGATGAGTAGGTTGCGAAAATTATCTCCCATTTTGTAGGTTGCCTGTTCACTCTGATGGTAGTTTCTTTTGCTGTGCAGAAGCTCTTTAGTTTAATTAGATCCCATTTGTCAATTTTGGCTTTTGTTGCCATTGCTTTTGGTGTTTTAGACATGAAGTCCTTGCCCATGCCTATGTCCTGAATGGTAATGCCTAGGTTTTCTTCCAGGTTTTTTATGGTTTTAGATCTAACGTTTAGGTCTTTAATCCATCTTGAATTAATTTTTGTATAAAGTGTATGGAAGCCATCCAGTTTCAGCTTTCTACATATGGCTAGTAGGTGTTCCCAGCACCATTTATTGAATAGGGAATCCTTTCCCCATTGCTTGTTTTTCTCATTTTTGTCAAAGATCAGATAGTTGGAGATATGCAGCATTATATCTGAGGGCTCTGTTCTGTTCCATTGATCTATATCTCTGTTTTGGTACCTGTACCACACTGTTTTGGTTACTGTAGCCTTGTAGTATAGTTTGAAGTCAGGTATCATGATGCCTCCAGCTTCGCTCTTTTGGCTTAGGATTGACTTGGCAATGCAGGCTCTTTTTTGGTGTCATATAAACATTAAAGTAGTTTTTTGCAATTCTGTGAAGAAAGTCGTTGGTAGATTGATGGGGATGGCATTGAATGTATAAATTACCTTGAGCAGTATGGCCATTTTCACGATATTGATTCTTCCTACCCATGAGAATGGAATTTTCTTCCATTTGTTTTTATCCTCTTTTATTTCATTGAACAGTGGTTTGTAGTTCTCCTTGAAAAGGTCCTTCACATCCCTTGTAAGTTGGATTCCTAGGCATTTTATTCTATTTGAAGCAATTGTGAATGGGAGTTCACTCATGATTTGGCTCTCTGTTTGTCTATTATTGGTGTATGAGAATGCTTGTGATTTTTGCACATTGATTTTGTATCCTGAGACTTTGCTGAAGTTGCCTATCAGATTAAGGAGATTTTGGGCTGAGATCGTGGGTTTTCTAGATATACAATTATGTCCTCTGCAAACAGGGACAATTTGACTTCCTCTTTTCCTAATTGAATACCCTTTATTTCCTTCTCCTGCCTAATTGCTCTGGCCAGAATTTCCAACACTATGTTGAATAGGAGTGGTGAGAGAGGGCATCCCTGTCTTGTGCCAGTTTTCAAAGGGAATGCTTCCAGCTTTTGCCCATTCAGTATGATATTGGCTGTGGGTTTGTCATAGATAGCTCTTATTATATTGAGATATGTCCCATCAATACCTAACTTATTGAGAATTTTAGCATGAAGTGCTGTTGAATTTTGTCAAAGGCTTTTTCTGCATCTATTGAAATAGCCATGTGGTTTTTGTCTTTGGTTGTGTTTTTATGCTGTATTACATTTATTGATTTGAGTATATTGAACCATCCTTGCATACCAGGAATGAAGCCTACTTGATCATGGTGGATAAGCTTTTTGATGTGCTTCTGGATTTGGTTTGCCAGTATTTTATTGAGGATTTTTGCATCAATGTTCATCAAGGATATTAGTCTAGACTTCTCTTTTTTTGTTGTGTCTCTGCCCGGCTTTGGTATCAGGATGATGCTGGCCTCATAAAATGAATTAGGGAGGATTCCCTCTTTTTCTATTGATTGGAATAATTTCAGAAGGAAGGGTACCAGTTCCTCCTTGTACCTCTGGTATATTTCGGCTCTGAATCCATCTGGTCCTGGACTTTTTTTGGTTGGTAAGCTATTGATTATTGCCACAATTACAAAGCCTGTTATTTGTCTGTTCAGAGATACAACTTCTTCCTGGTTTAGACTTGGCAGAGGTTATTTGTTGAGGAATTTATCCATTTTTTCTAGATTTTCTAGTTTATTTGCATAGAGCTGTTTGTAGTATTCTCTGATGGTAGTTTGTATTTCTGTGGGATTGGTGGTGATATAACCGTTATCATTTTTTATTGCATCTATTTGATTCTTCTCTGTTTTCTTCTTTTTTAGTCTTGCTAGCGGTCTATCAATTTTGTTGATCCTTTCAGAAAACCAGCTCCTGGATTCATTAATTTTTTGAAGGGTTTTTTGTGTCTCTATTTCCTTCAGTTCTGTTCTGATTTTGTTATTTTTTGCCTTCTGCTAGCTTTTCAATGTGTTTGCTGTTGCTTTTCTAGTTCTTTTAATTTTGACGTTAGGGTGTCAATTTTGGATCTTTCCTGCTTTTTCTTGTAGTCATTTAGTGCTATAAATTTCCCTATACATACCGCTTTGAATGTGTCCCAGAGATTCTGTTATGTTGTATATGTATTTTTTTTAAGGCAGAGTCTTGCTCTGAAGCCCCGGCTTGAGTACAGTGCCTCGATCTCAGTTCACTGCATCCTCCATCTCCCAGGTTCAAGTGAATCTCCTGCCTCAGCCTCCTGCTTAGCTGGGATTACAGGTGCCTGCTACAACACCCAGCTAATTTTTGTATCTTTAGTAGAGATGAGGTTTCACCATGTTGGCCAGGCTTGTCTCAAACTCCTGACCTCAAGTGATCCACCTGCCTCAGCCTCCCAAAGTGCTGGGATTACAGTTGTGAGCCACCGTGCCCTGCCTCTTTCTTGTATTTGATGATGATAATCTGTTATTGACAGGCACCTGGACTGTTTCTTGTATTTTATAATGAAAATCTGTTATTGACAGTAAGAGGATTGTGGCTCAGGTTAACAACAGTGTGTTAGAAAAGCAGCAGCAAAATTTTGGTTCTCGAAACATTTGATGTCTTATTCCTTTATTTGAAGATGGGTTTTGCTAAAAAAGGCCAGCCATTTTGAAACTTTGATTTTATTGTCATGTTTTCATTTTGAAATTCATCTTGTTGTCTGTACGAATTGGCAGCCGTATGTGGGAAATTTCAGTTTTGCATATTTTCAGATTATTTTCATTTTTATATCAGAGATTTTGAACAGATTCTATTCAAATGTATTCATTTATTTATTCAACAAAATTTAGTGTAGGTTATGTTGCAAGCACTTAGTGAACTTCATGCTGTACGTGCCTCAGATACTTTTGTGAATGTAATGGCAACATCAAAAACTTTTCCCTTATACACCTTATAAACCTTTAATTTCAAGACATGTTGATGAGTGGGCATCTGCTATAACATACTTTCATAGACATTTAATTAACCTTTATTTGGGTATACCTTATATTAAAACTGATTTTTAAATACTGGAAAATATTTAACACATCTTCATCTTGACTTTTTCCTTAACATATGTAGATCAAGGGAGTCACTGAGAATCAATTTTAGGGATAGTTATAAAAATCTTAACTTTGCAACTAAAACTTTGTCCTCAATGTTATAACTGGAAAAATAATTTACATTTCAAAGGCTTTAATCTTTGCATTTCTTTGAAAAGGAACCTTGACCGAGATTCTTTAAAAATTCTTGCTCTGTCCTAGAGTAGAGACTGATCGACTCATGGATATCGTCCTCTAATGGATCTGTACCACCTCAGTTCTCTGATTGTCGCCCTCCTGTGGTGAAAATTAAAGCTTATTTTCATTTCATGTCTAGGATATAGTATGTTCTTGTTGAGAAAAAATGATGTTTCTTGAGAAATAAGTGCCTTCAGTATCACTGTGTGTCACTTAATAAATATGACTAATATCTACTTTCACCAATTGCTGCAATTTGATTCTTAAACAGCTATCTTTAAATTATACTTTTTCTATGGTTAAAGTAATTATAATAGACTTTAATTATTTTTACATACTTTTCTTATGTGGACAGCCATTTTTAGAACTAAAACATTCAGATGTTTATATTAGAAGTACAATTATTATTTATTATTATTAATGTCAGTAGCCAAATGTAATCAACTCTCTTCCTTTTACTTCCTTTTTTGAATCAAAATGTTACACTTCTACAAGCAAGAGCAACAACTCTACATCTGTATCACTGCAGTGCCTAGAAGATACAACAGGACAATTTACAAATCCAAATTTCCAGGAAGTCTTTGCACACACCTCTAGTACAAAAGATGCTTCAGAGACTAGAGGGTCAGAGGGCAAAGAGAGGAAATATTCAACTCCCAGTTCAGGTCAAAAGGGAAGAAAGCCTGGTGTTGAAAGAAATCCAAGAATGACTGTGTCTGCAACTCGCTCCTTTCTGTAAAGTTTTCATGGCGTTTTACTTAAAATATTTGCTCTTATGATGGTCAATAATATTAATAGTTATGCTTTGTAAGAGAATTTATTCTTTACTAATAATTAATGGATCATTCTAAGTTATTATATGTTTAGTTGCTAAAGTAAGATGATGTGAAAGATTAGTTGCCTCTTAAATGTTTCTGAGATCTTTGCTTTATTTTTATATTATGATCTGTGTTTCCAAAGTTGAGCTGTCATTTTATTGTTTATTCAAATGTAGAATAAAGCTTAAGTTTGGGGAGAAAAATAAAAGTTAGAGTTTTCCTTTCAGCTCTATAGAACAGTCATTTATTTCTATAAATATTCTTTATGTAGCTTTCCTAGTTCCGTATTTAAAAAGATAAATATGGAGATCTACACAGGTCTCAGTAAATAATAATTCCTGATTAATAATTCATTTATTATAAAGCTTGAAGTTTAAAGTAGAATTTTGCTCAGCCTACATATCTTTTATGGTCAGGCTGCTAGAATTATGTAATGCCCAGTTAAATTTCAATTTCAGATAAACAGGGAATAATATTTTAGTATAAGCATGTCCCAAATATTGCATGGGATATACTTACACTGAGAAGAGTATTGTTTATCTGAAATTTAAAGTTAACTGGGCATGATATATTTTCTGTGGCAAACTGTTTTATAGAGAACAGGGTAAGTCAGCTAAATTTTAGAATATTTAACCCTAACCTGGTGTTCTAAGTCTTTCCTTTTTGAAATTACTATTATTATTTGGAGTCAGTGTCGTGCTCTATCACCCAGGCTGGAGTGCAGAGGCACAATCACAATGCCCTGTAGCCTTGAGCTTCTGTTCTCAAGTGATTCTGGCACCTCGGCCTTTGCCCCCCAAGTAGCTAGTACCACAGGTACGTGGGCCCAGCTAATTTTTTTTTTTTCTCATAGAGACAGGGTCTCAGGCTGGTCTGGAACTCCTGGGCTCAAGCAATCCTCCCACCTCTGCCTTCACTTCCCAAATAGCTGAGACCACAGGCACACGCCACCACCATACCCAGCTTATTTATTTTATCAGGTTGGTGCAAGAGTAATTGGGGTTTTGCCATTGAAAGTAATGCCATTGAAAGTAATGCACCACCCTAATAATTTTTTGTGGGTACAGTGTCTTGCGCTGTTGTCTAGGCTGGTTTCCAACACCTGGGATCCAGTGACCCTCCTGCCTTGGCCTCTAAAAGTTCTGGGATTACAGATGGGAGTCACTGCACCAAGTTACTTTGTATAATTTTTAACATAAACATAAATATTTTGAGAAATAGAAATGTTAAAATCATTGGAGGAAAATATATTGTAAAGTATACAATAGAAAAAAATCAAACAAAATACAACTAATACAACAAAAATTAACAAAATTTTCAGAGAAACAAAACAAAACCTTGTTTTACAATCTTCAGAATTCAATCCCATTATATCAAACATATAAAGAAACATATTCAAAGAAAAAGGCAATCAATAGCGACTGACCTCGAGATGACCAAGATGTTGCAATTAGTGTGCATTTTTAAAGTAGTTATTGTAATTCTTATGAAAATGAAAACCCCAAAAACCCTTAAAATAAATGGATAGGAAATCACAGCAGAATAGAAGAAACTACAATAATAACAAAGGCTCAAGTGGAAATTCTAGAAGTGAGAAAGATTTCAAAATTAAAAAATAATAATCAATTGTGTTCAGGAGCAGCTTGGAGGTGGTAAAGAGTCAATGAACCTTAAAATACAATTGAAATGATTCAATCTGAAAAATGTGAGCAGTCATAGGTTGGGTTGAGGGAGCTTTTCCTTTGGTTAGTGCTTTTAGGTAATCTTGGTTTTGATAAGATTACTAGAGTGATCCGTCAGGGGCTTGCTAAGCCAGAGTTTATCTTGGTTTCAGTAGTGCTTTATACAAAACTCATATCATTTTGTAGAAGATGGAAGAAGAGTGGACCAGATGACAATATTTAGATGCAGTCATTCTTAACCTCCGTTGCTCTCCCAGTGGTCTAGCTGGGGTTTGCATAAAGTTGAATGGGAGGAATAGTGAAGGCGCCCCCACCTACCCTCTCCCCTGGTCCACTTGTCCTCCTTCACTAGTGGATAAAGTCCACGGGAACAGGCAAGTTATTTTAAATCTGTAACTTCTGTTGTCAAGATCTGCAATGAGTTCTGCTCGCTGCACTGGGGACAGGAACCAAAGGAACATAGGGGTGAACGAGTTAACATGGAGTCCAGTAACACCCGTTGCCTACGTGCAGAATGTTTGTGACAGGAAAGCCAGTCAGCAGGCAGATGGTCTCAGATACCAAGCTAGTGTTGGCAAGCAAGTTTCAGTCTCTTGAAGGCGGTTTTCCTCATTGTGTGGTTTGCATCGCTTGCTTCAGAATGACTGGAGTACTTGTTAAAATGCAAATTTTGAGCCCAATCCTAGACCTCCTAAGCCTACATCTCTACGGATGGGTCTCAGTAGTCGATATTGGAAACGTTCAGGTCCCTAGGAGATGCTTATGCATATAGATTTGAACTGTTGTGTTTAAGGGTTAGGGAGCTGAGAGAAGCAAGGAATAGAACAAGCCCCTGGGTGGGAAGGCTCCATAAACTTGGCACTGTTAGCATTCTGGGCAGAACAGGATTCTGCCACATGCTTTGCAGCATCCCTAGCCTCTACCCTCTAACACCGTATTCCAGTTGTGAAAACCAAAAATGTCCCCTGGGAGGCAAAATAGTCACGAGTTGGGAACCGGAACCTCTGCTTTGTGGGATCAGAATGGTTACTTTGTTCCCAATCCAAGGATCAGAACACACGATGAGAGAATGTCCAGCTATTGGAACTGGAGTGCCAAGTTGAAGCTAGACCTACAACAAAAGCTTCAAAAGCTCCTTTATAGGGCTGATCCCATGCCTCAGCTACCTAGCTTGTACAGATGCCATGTAACTCTAGATTTGCTGACAGAAGGAATTTAAAGGCTAGGACTAGATAGGGTCTTTCAGGTTAGGCCAGCACACAACGTGGACTTTTGACATCATCCAGATGCTTGAACCAACCTCAGTCCTGAGGCAGAATTTCCCGTGGCATCTGATACACAGCCTGGATTTGGAGCTCTCACTGGGATTAGATGCCATGGGAATATTGTGTTTAGGAACTCTGAAACAGACAGGCTTCAACAAAGCAGACCTAAGCAACATGTAGCGTCTGAACTTCTTTATCAGCTTCCATTCCAGCCCACGAGGACAAAAGCATCACATACATATCCACTCTGGCAAACCTGTCCTCAGTAGGGAGTTTTCCCAGTACTACTCTCGCCTCTCTTCTGAGCCTACCTGCTTCTTTGTAATGTTTCCACTTTCTGTCCCACTCTCTAATAGATGATTTGTCCTCACTGCCCAGCCCCCTAGTTCTGATATTTGGATTGTCTGTGACCTGGGTAGTACTTAGGAGGTAGAATCAAAGCCTTGTTGATTGGAATGGGAGTTTCTAACTTCCTATTAAAGGCACTGATTAAGCATCTGTTGTATAAAGTAAAGTAAGATTATGATCCAGTAAGAAAGATTCCACAAGTAGCACAGGAAGAATTGGTTTCTAGTACACTTCATGTTTCAGGACAGGAAATCCAGAAAATAATTCTTTGGTACGTTAAGTGTGTACCGTAAGTTTCATTTCCATATGAAAAACGGTAGTTAGCTCAAAAGTACATCCATGAATGATCCTGATTAAACTTGCTTAATCCTAGTTAAACTAGCTACTAGCTAAACAACAATTTCACAACAACTCAAGAACTCTGTAAAAGCATTTCCTCTGAATATTTTATTCAGAAAAAAACACAAAAAGATAAGGCAGAAACAAAAATCCCAGTCATTTGCAGTATCTGTCGGTTTCAACTTCACTCTCCTGTTAAAACAAAGAAAAATAGTAAAATTAATCTATGTAAAACATGCCATATATATTCATCTGCTAATAAATATAAAAGCTTTAAAAATGTGTGCTCAGTTTTGGTTACTGTATTACCACAACACTTATATTAAAATATGTATACTTTTAAATTTGGTTTCTATAAAAAATGGATTCTAATCTTATAAAAGTTTTTTCCTAATATTTAATAAATGTTGTCTAAGGGCTTTTTCAATCCAAATAGCAATTTTAATTATTCCAGAATTTAAGGGTGCTCTAAATTTCCATTTAACAGGGTGAGAATGCTGTATTATTACAAGTGATAAAAGTTACAGGACATAGAGGGTTATTCTGTTTTAGAGTCCACATCCTGATTATATTTTATAACCTCTTCTTGATTTCTTACAACTAGATACATATTCATTTGCAAAGCTGGAAAAAAATTCTTAACATTATTTACTGACTTTAGGTATGAATTCTACCAGCTAGTTAACAGGAAATATGTAATTAAGCATTGCCTTTATCAAGTAATGTAAAAAAAGAGTAAGAGTAAATTTGCAACATAGGACTTGAATGAGCGGCTGGTGATTATCATAATCTGGCACTTAACTGATTTATACTTGTACACTCACAGCTAAACGTCTGTTTTTCTATGTTGTAAATCTAGGACATTACTTATCTACATAGGAAGAGTAATAAATATTAATAATGTGCTATGATAAACATCCTGCACTCTTCCAAATCTTACAATAAAACTGCTTCTATTTCACTTGTTTAGCTTTTATACTTAGTTTTTTAGTTGATCTTTGCTTATTTTAAGGATCCTGAACTACTCTAACAGAATCCACATACTTTTTATATTAGTCAAACTGCTTCTTTCTAACTCTGGTTCTAATAGTTATAAAAAGATAATGATAAATTTATGAAGTAGATACAGTCAAACTTGAATTTCTTTAAGTATATACTTAGAATCGGTTATAATTTTTAGATATTCTTTCTTGGCAGTATTTTCCCAAACTCATGATGTCCTCTCTAGGTAATATTGCCACACTCATAAATTAGAAATAAAGACAAAAATTTGAAAACTACAGTAATTTAAGAGAATATAGGTTTTCTACATGCCATTTCTATTGGCTACTGAAAATAGTGGAAATAAGTAAATAAATAGCTACCTGTCCAGAAGCATCTCATGCAAAAATCCATCTTTCTGAGCCTTTTTAGGAATTTTACTGTCTTCTTTACGTATTTTAACTTTGTGGTCTTGGAAGCTCTGAAATTTCTTTCTGCAAAGAAAATGTCTTCATTGAAAAATACCTGAAACTCTGATTATACATATTTACTATTAAATTTATAAATACTGTTAATTTCTTTTTCACTTATTAAAAAAGTCTAATTATAGGCCAGGCACAGTGGGTCACGCCTGCAATCCCAGCACTTTGGCAGGTCAAGGCAGGCAGATCACTCGAGGTCAGGAGTTCGAGAACAGCCTGGCCAACATGGTGAAACACTGTCTCCACTAAAAATACAAAAATTAGCCGAGCATAGTGGCGTGCGCCTGTAGTCCCAGCTACTCAGGAGGCTGAAAAAGGAGAATCACATGAACCTGGGAGGTGGAGGTTACGATGAGCTGAGATCGTGGCACTGCACTCCAGTCTGGGGGACAGAGCGAGACTCCATCTTGAGGGAGAAAAAAAAGTCTAATTGTATTTTTTTTAATGAGCTGGAGATTTTGAACAACAAAGATGACCTTCGTGACCTCTCAAGAGGAGGGCCACTCATTGACTGGGTAGCACAAGCCCCTACTTCTATTAGGGCATGCTGGCTGGAGTCCCCTCTGTCCTGGCCATAGCACAGCCTTTGACTGGCATCACGCCCATTCTATGAATGAATAGAGAGATTGACTAATGCGAGTGACTAGCTTTGGGAGCTGGTAGGATGATTAGGAAAACTGAACCCTCAATAAAAGAAAAGCATTTAGCTCAGTGCTCTGTCCTAGAGGCTACATTATGTTGCCTCTTCTTGTCCATCAGTTTTCATTTTTTCAGACAGGGTCTTGCTCTGTCACCCAGGCTGGAATGCGGTGATGATCAGAGCTTACTGCAGCCTTGAACTCCTGGGCTCAAACAATCGTCCTGTCTCAGCCTCCCGAGTAGCTGGGCCTACAGGCATGCACCACCATACCCAGCTAGTTAGGTAATTTATTTTGAAAGCACTTTGAGAAGCACTTCACTGTCAAATCTGTAGGTCTAAAAGGAAATGCATACATACACATAATTGATTTCACATTGTTTTACATCTCCTTTGTCTTCTTCTGGAATGTCATCTTTTTTCTTGGTTTCTCTTTCAGCGCAGGATCTAATCTAGATATTGGAAAAGAGAATCCAATGGGTTATATGTTTATCTTCCACCTTCCCCACTTTACATATCACATAAGAACATTCGAGATGATTACTTATGCAGAAGAAAAAATTAACTGAGCAACTATATTCAGAAAAAGACAGGTTCTGGCTATGTGTTTTTACTTCATATATATAATCTATATGAGTAAGTGCTATCACATGCTTCCTTCTCAGCCCTTGTGTCAGAAACACTACAGACAAAATTGTTTCAGAAACATTTTATACATCAGATGCTGCTAGGCAATAAAGCAATCATTAATTTAATTTTGTCGTCCAAGTGAATACACTAGGATCAAATTATCCCTAGTAGACAAGTGTCATTTGATCAGATTGAAAGATCAATAGCTCTTTTACATTGCACAGACTATTACCAAACTATTAAAACTTTTAACATTACACAACTTGTTTTTAATTAATTGGAACCCACCTCTTTTAGTAGCTTCTTATATCCTCCTAAGTTGGATAGATGTTTACTATCACATGTCATAAGTTAATTAATCTGCATTCAACAATTAGGATCACCCACAGAAGAGGCAATGGGCAATGGTAAGGATTCATGTCTCCTAAGGGACCTCTGTGGTCAGAGTCCAGTTCCAGGGCTGCTTAGAAAGTGATGACAAAAAACGTGATTGTGCCACTGAGTTCTTTGTGACAGTTTTGATTAGAGGGGTCCCAGACCTCAAAACATTCCCTGCTAGGGCCTGTAACACAATGCTACCTTTAGTAAGAGGATCTGTGTTCTGGTAGATGAGGCAAGGTCCTAAAGGTGAAGGGCTGACAGAGATTAATTAGGGCAGCCTGCAATTAAATGGTATGAAAAGAGTGCTAAATAATCACTGTTCAGAGCTTCCAAGTACTTGACTAACCAAAGAGACCCAGAAAACTTTGTATTTCATCCGAAAATTGCTTTAAATAGTGAAAAATGCAATCTTTTTGTATCTTTGTGTCTTTGCATAAGTGCAAAGCACTGCACATATATTTGCAATTGTTGCATTCAATAACACTTTTGTGATGATATCCAGATAAAAAAATTTAAACATGATACAATAAAATATAAATAAATTAAATTAAATGTAAGTCACCAACCCATCTGCATTTCCTCAATGACCTGTTTCCTGAGAAGCAATGTGCTATGAAATACTGAGAGTGGCCTCTGGAGTCAACTGAGTCTGGGTACACATACTGTCTTACCACACCTTGAAATCACTGTGATTTCCATGAACTGACTGACAAAAACCACGAGGATGTAAGGAGGGTCAGAGGCTGTCTTCCTGTCTGTAAGGCTGAGCTCACATCCACCTCACAGGGGCATTATGGAAATTCAAGACTACTACGCATGTGCCGGATGCATGCAATGAAAAAATATAGCATTTCACTTTTCTAACTGTAAGAAAATATCTACATTTTATATTGAAATTGTTTGAGCTTTAGATTTGAAATTAACTGAAATCAAGACTATTCTAAAAAGAAAATCAAACATATGACTGGAAATCTAACATGAAGCTCGTACAGAGAATTGAGAGATGGTTTTAAATTACACTGGCAGTAGAGAAAAATGTAACGTAAATTTTTATGCTCTAATTATAAGAATGAAGGGCATTTTAGAAAAGACATTTGCCCCCTCTCTTAGAGCCTTCCACTCTGGCCCCCACAATGCCAGCAAATCTGGGTCACACTGGATGCAACGTGTGATTCCCAACAGAGACAAACAAAGCAAGGTTCACGATGCTCAGTACTGCGTTGGAATGCCAAGACACAGAAAAACCACGTGTCAAGAAGTGGGGAGTTATTCCTTAGACACATCCCGGTATATGTTTATGATTAAAGATCAGTGCCTTGCTCAGTACTGGGATGGAATGCCAAGACACAGAAAAGCCATGTGTCAAGAAGGGGGAGTTATTGTTTAGACACATCCTGGAACATGTTTGTCATTAAGGATCAGTGGCTTTTGTGAGTCTAAGAAATTAAGCCTTAAATGTTTTCATCAAATTCCAGTTAACTACCTGATTTATCTAGGTTATATTAACAGTATTATTTAGAATTTCACCTTGATATGAAGATGTCTGTTTAACTTTTACAATGATGTAAAACAAACAGTAGGATTAGGGAGGGCACAGGCCACTGGTGGAATGGATAACGTGTCTGACTACGGATGAGGGAATTTAGCCTGTAATAAGGAACTTTTATTTCCAGCTTAGTGAGGCAAACACATTTTAAAAATAAAATAAAAATCATGTTTTATGTGATTCATGTTTCTCCTAATGCAAAGAAGACGGGTACTATTAATAAAAATATTATTCAAATGTAAGGGCTAAGGCCCCAGAAGTTCTGCTATGATTTTTTATGTTTCATAGAGTGATTATCATCACAGAAGCTCAAGCATTACATAAATACAAATGCGTATACCCCGACCTGGTAATTCTGCTTCTGGAAATTTATCTTCAGGTCCACCCGCACATCTACAAATTGATGCATATTCAATGTTATGTACTGCAGCACTGTTTATAAGAGCAAAAGAATGGAAACAGCCTAAATTTCCATCTATAAAAGACTACATAAATTAAGGTACATCCCTAAAATGGAATATTATGTGGCTGTTAAAAGAGAGAAAGAGAAGAAAAGCAAGAAAAAGAGAAAATTTTGTGCATTCAAACTAATAGTAGAAAACTCTCCAAGATACAATTTTAAGGAAAAAAAAAGTCAAAAGTTGAGAAGACTAGAGAGGAGGCTGCCTTTAGTGTAAAAAGTTGAAAATTATAAATGTATTCATATGTTTATGAAGAAGTTTTAGGAGGCCATAAAAAAAACAAAGGGAAAGAGGAACAGGAGCTGGGACACAGGTGAGTAAGATGCATGGCAGGCATATGTCTTCATCTTCATATGCTTTTATTTAAAAATGTTGGATCACGTGTACATGTTATCTATTTTAAAAATTAGATTTTAAAATACAAGCAAGAAAACAAGAAAATGAAAGCTTAAAAAGAGCATGTGGAACTACCAGAAAAAGATAGTAATCCTTGGAGATAATGGCAAGGTAGCTCCTAGATGCATTGATTTCTTTACCACATTGTATAAACAAGCCATCAATTATGGGATTTATAATTAAAAATGAGTCTATTTGAAACAACACATTATAAAAAGCTATTAACTAAATCTTTAAAGTGACAGTAAATGATGATTTAACATTTTAAAGAGATACAGTCACATTGCATGTATGAATGCAGTCATCCGTATAAAATGTCATCATTACCTTGATCATTTTTTCTTCTCCTGCTGTTTTACTTTTTGCTTCTATGTCTCCTGCTTCATTGCATCTAATAAAGCAGCTGTCTGAGGCCAATAAAACCATTTTCCCCTAAGTGAAACAAAATAACAGAATAGCCATGAGGATACTTCTTGTAGAAGAAACACTAAGTGTTTAGACTGAATCAATTTTTCCTCCCTGATTTAAAAATCACAGAAAAGAACTTAAGAGAAGAACGTGAAAAATATAATACAAGAACATATAGAAAAGGAAACCAAAATCACCTTTCATTTTACTATTCAAAGATTACTACAATAAATATTTGTAGTGTATCTTCCTAGTAGGACTAAATTCTAATTAGATGAGGTAGGATTGCTTCCTTTCTAAAAGATCTACTGAAGATAAAACTGTTTAGTTCTGTTTGAAAAATTAACTTTAAAGACAAGAACATAATTATGAATGCATACTTTATTCAAATATTAGCATTTTAAGTAAAATTTATTTTCTTCAGAATTAGAAAACATGAAAAGGTATATACAATGCCTTTGGTATTTTGAATTTTAGAACTGATGTCTGAGGGAGTTTTGTGTGTGAAAATAAATATTCATATACATTTTTAGTTGTTTAATGTTTGATTTATTACACTGCTTTCTATTAAACAAAACTTTAAAAACTGATTTTCTTGTGTATCTAAATCTGGGTTATAAATTTGGTTAGCTTATCTCCCATAACAAATAAAATGTTTATTTATAACTTGTATTTGGTTGATTCTTTTGGAAAACTTGGAATACCATAACATTTAGACAAAATATTTATAAATACAATGATTATAAAATATGTTAACCTTATATCACATCCAGTTAAAAACGTGCTGATAACATGGATTTAATATCTTAGTCAAGTCACAAGGGCTGGGTTTTCTTTCATCTGGATGGCTGGTGGTTCACATCGCGTGGTGGTCATAAGAAATACTATGAAGATCTCACATATCCTTTACTCGCTTTGTCTCAATGATGACATCTTGCATAAGTATCATACATTGTTAGAATCAGGAAACTGACATTGATATAATCCATGAAGCTTATTCAGATTTCACCAGTTTTACATGTACTTGTTTGCATGTATGTGCACAGATTCATGCCACTACCAGCACAGTCAGAATTAGGTTTTTAAAATACAAAATAGCAACATACAGCCAGGCATGGGGGTGTATGCCTGTAATCCCAGCTACTCGGGGAGCTGGGAAAGAGAATCACGTGAGCCCAGGAGTTCTAGGTTATAGTGAGCTATGATCATGCCACTGCACTCTAGCCTGAGTGACAGAGCAAGGTCCTGTCTCAAAAAAAGACCAAAACAAAACAAAAGACAACATGTAAGATACAAATTGATATATGGAGAACGGTCTCTCTCATGATAGACCCCAGCCATATATTCATACCTGCTTTCCAGAGGCAATGCCTATCATAATATTTCTTAAAAATACCTCTACAGGAAGACTTTCTAGCATAGTAATCTTTTTTTTTTTTTTTTGAGACGGAGTCTCACTGTTTCACCCAGGCTGGAGTGCAGAGACGCGATCTTGGCTTATTGCGACCTCTGCCTCCCGGGTTCAAACCATTCTCTGCCTCAGCTTCCCGAGTAGCTGCCACCATGCCCGAATAATTTTTTTTTTGTATTTTCAGTAGAGACGGGGTTTTACCATATTGGCCAGGCTGGTCTTGAACTCCTGAGCTCGTGATCCACCCGCCTCTACTTCCCAAAGTGCTGGGATTACAGTTGTGAGCCACGGCGTCCGGCCAGTAATCTTAACTATGATTTTAGATTGAAAGCAAAACGAGCACAATCTGTGTCTATGTATACTAATTTCCAATTTGCCAATAGAAATGTTAGACTCTAGCAAAAATTATTTTAACAGTTGTTATAAAAGTTTATATCTTAATGTTAAAAAATATCCTCAAACCTACTCCTAAATTGTACTTTAACTAGAGTGGAAATAAGTCAATCATCAACTGGATATGACATATTAAGGAATTCTTGTTAATGTTACCAGGTCTGATAATGACATAGAATAACGTATAAAAATAAAGAACAAAACATTTGATGAGAGAAATACATACCACGTTAAGAAATGTACATTTATGTACTTATGGGTAAAATGACATAATATCTGTGATTTTACTTAAAATTTTCTAGGAATTAATGTGTGTGTGGGTGAGTAAGTAAATGAAACGAGATTGGCAAAATATTGATAATTAATGCTGGGGCCTGGGCACATGGGGACTCATTATATTCTTCTATGTATGGATTAGTTTGGATATTTCCATAATGAAAAGGTTTTAAAGATTCAGTTAATTCCACTGCACAAAATTTTCTTTTAACTAAACATTTCATGCTTTTCGTAATCAATTTTAAAATACATAAAATTTTACCTAAAATGAAGTTGGACCCTTATCTAACACCAAATACAAAAAGTAACTTCAAATAGACCAAAGACCTAAATGTAAGAGCTAAAGTTAGAAAACTTTTAGAAGAAAATGGGAAAAGCTGCACGACAATGAATTTGGCAATGATTTGTTATATAGAACATCAAAGGCACAGGCAACAAAAGAAAACATAGACAAACTGGACTTCATCAGAATTAAAAACTTTTGTGCATCAAGAACCACTGTCAACAGAGTAAAAGGCAACCCAGAGAATGGAGAAAATATTTGTAAACTACACACATTATAAGGAATTAATATCCAGACTATATAGAGAACTCCAAAAAGACAAACACCACAATTCAAAACTGGGCAAAGAATATACACGGACATTGCTTCAAAGATGATATACAAATGGCCAATAAGCACTCGAAAAGATGCTCAACATCACTAGTCACTAGGGAAATATAAATCAAAACCATAATACAATACCACTTCACACCCATTATAATGCTATTATCAAAACAAACAAAAAACAAAAAACAGAAACCAAGAAAACCAGAAAAACAAATGTTGGGCAGGATGTGGAGAAACTGAAACCCTGTGCAATGCTGGTAGGAAGGTAAAATGGTGCATTCATTTAAATGCCACTGAAGTATACACGTAAAAATTGAAAAACTGGCAAATTCTATATTCTGTGTATTTTGCCTCCACACACACACAAAACCAATGGAGAAAAAGAAAATTAATCAAAATTAAAATTTCAGCTAAAGACGAGTAGAAAGCAATACAACTAATGACAATTTAGAAGATGGAGTTATAGCTACAATTGTTTTCAGTAAAAGAAATAATGCTTTATTCAGAATCATGAACAGTGTTATGATTAGCAAGTCTTTCTTATAAATGTAATAGTTAATAATTTTAAATTAGTTTTACTTTGTATGTTCTATGCCACGTTCACCAAGTACACTTATTATTAAATAAAATCATTTAAATATAATATCTCATTAATGTTTTGCAAATGAAGAAGAAATTTCTGGCAGACAAGCTCCTCAAAATTTTCACACTCTGTCCAAGTAGGGAAATGATACAATAACATTACTTATAATATTGTCAACAGAAAAAGAAATTACTTTGAGCAGATGCCAGTATTTTTTCTCAATGAGATTTCAAAGAACAAGAAAGCTAAACACAGTATCATCAAGAATTAAATGTGAGCATTCTGCCTACTTTCGGCAAGTGGCCTACATTCAAACTGTGGAGGTATGCTTATATGTTTAACGACTAAAGTAACATAACATAATACTTAACAGTGCCACTCGGGGGTTTTAGCTGTGAAAAAGCAGTGGATCCTAAGAACAGTGGGCACTGAAGTTGCCTGTCTCTACGTCAGGTTACAGCTCAAGCTGTGTATATGCTGCAGACGCCCAAGCTGAATTTAAGAGAATCCGCTCTAAAACATTACTTGCTATTTAGACAAATGCTTAAAGTTATTTCCTTTTAAACCTTAGGCAGATGGTGAAATATTCCCGCTGTGTTGTCTCACAATGCATAATAAAGCTTTTCACATATTTTCACATAGTTTAGAATGTTTACATATGTCTGGCATGCCTGTAATCCAGCATTTTGAGAGGTGGAAGCAGGAGAATCACTTAAGCCCAGGAGTTCAAAGTCAGCCTAGGTAACAAAAGGAGACCCCCATCTTTACAAAAAAAATAAGAAATTAGCTGGGTATGGTGATAGAAGACTGTGGTCCCAGCTACTCGGGAGTCTGAGATGAGAGGATTGCTTGAGCCTACGAGGTCGAGCGTGCACTGTCATGATCATGTCACTGCACTCCAGCCTGAGCAACAAAGCAAGAGCCTGTCTCAAAAAAAAAAAAAAAAAAAAAAAAAAAAAAAGGCCTGATGCACCAGTGTCATGGCTGATAAGATACTACCAGGGCACCCTCATTCTAGCATCAAGGCTGTGTGACAGCTCACCTCACCTTCTGACTAACCCAGTGCTTCTGTGCTAAGGGCCCCTTTAAATCTCTGCCTTCATTATTTGCTTGGCACAAAGGAATGATATATTTTAGATTTGGAAATGGAATTTTCTTCCCCAATCTTACTGTAGTCTAAGTACCCTTCACAGACCTTCTATTAACCCATAGCTTACTTAGCTTTAGTTCCTGGGTAAATCAAATCTGTGTTTTGCAAACTACGATGTTGTAAGTTCAATTGCTTCTGAATCTAGCAGAGCTCAGTGAAACTCTTTGCTTACAGACATGCTCATTTTTATTAATGTCACACATGGTATTCTCCATGTGTAAGACAGAATTTCTTTCTTCCTATTTACCAATCCCTTCAGATCCTTGTGAGGAACGAACAGAACAGCTTTAAAAAATTAAAAGTTTTTTTTCTTTCCCTTCACAAATAGACACATGCTTACTTACACGGCAAATTTAGAAAATCTACAATGCAAAAGAAGGTGGAAGGGCAAAGAGAAAAAGACACAGAAGGACTTCCTCTTCCAGCCGATCTGGACTTGCCCTCCCAGGATGACCAATGAGAAAACTGAAACTGGATAGAATATTTGAGAAAACTGTTTTCGGGGATTGGAACACAGGCAGAACAGGACTGTGATATTTGAGAACAGGAAAACACAGGAAGCAAATCTCACACAAACTTCTGTTTTCTGCCGAATGGCAGTTTCTTGACCACACAGAGAGAGGTAGAGACCTCCAAAAACGAGGCAATGTCACTGTCACTAAGCTGAGAGTCTTGCAGTGCTAACATGTTTGGAGTTTATAGAATAAGGTACAGGAGAAGAGGCAACTACATACAGATGAGGCCTCAAAAGTGTATGCAAAAGTTCTCTGCAGGTCTGGGGTCAAGGGCTGGGGGTAGTGCATACAGCAAGCAGGCTCCACAAGGCCTCTGCAGAGTGGCTGGCACTTCTGAGGGCTGACTGGAGATGCCAGAGATCACACAAATTTGGGACATAGCACAGTCGCAAGAATTTACCAAGTATACCTAGAACATGTGGCTGAGGCCCATGAGGATGAGACTTTCCTAGAGTAAGAGTCACTGTCTAAGTCTACAGGCAAAAACCTAATAAATAAGCACAAACTAAAAAAGGCCCAGGCTTGACAGGTGAAAAAGGGTGGTCAAATAATTTAACTAGGCATCAAGACATTTAACAGAAATAAAGGTTAAAATGTTATGAAAATGAAAGACTGAATTTATAAGGAAGACTTAACAATCCTAAATGTGTACACATGACAGCTTCAAAATACTTTAAGCAAAAACTGCTCAAGTAGACAGATCTAGAATTACAGCTGGAGGTTTTAACATAACTCTCAATACATTGTAGGATGAGTAAAAAATCAGTAAGGACACAGAAGATGTGCATAGTCACAAGCTCCACCAGTTGATCTAAGTGACATCTAAAGAACACTGAACCACCGGGCGCCACGGCTCACGTCCATAATCCCAGCACTTTGGGAGGCCGAGGCGGGCGGATCGCCTGAGGTCAGGAGTTTGAGACCAGCTTGGCCAACGTGGTGAAACCCCGCCTCTATTAAAAATATTAAAAAAAATTAGCCAGGCGTGGTGGCAGGTGCCTGTAATTCCAGCTCCTCTGGAGGCTGAAGCAGGAGAATCACTTGAAACTGGGAGGCGAAGGCTACAGTGAGCCGAGATCCTGCCACTGCACTCCAGCCTGCTGGGCAACAGAGCGCGACTTCATCTCCAAAAAAAAACAAAAAAACAAAAAAAGGCCTGAACCAACATCTGCAGAATACACATTCTTTTCAAGTGTACATGGAAATTCACTAAGAAAGTATGTTCTCCAACTATACTATAAATGAATTAGAAATCAGCAAAAATAACATACCTATAATATCTCTATGTAGTAGAAATTAAAAGCAATACACTTTTAAATAACTCAAGTGTCCATGAAAAGAAAAATCACAAGGAAAACTACATGATATTTTGAATGGAATGAAAATGAAAGCAAAATGTGTTGACTATAACTAAAACTAAAGTGGAATGAAGAGATCTAACTTCCTTCTTAAGAAGCAATAAAACAAGAGCAAAGTAAACTGAAAATAGTTAAAGGAAGGAAAAAAAAGACCGAAAATAAATGAAATAGAAAATGAAAAAAAGAGAAAATAAGTAATACTGAAAGAGGCTTGTCCAACCTGAGGGCTGCATGTGGCCCAGGCCAGCTTTGAATGCAGCCCAACACAAATTCATAAACTTTCTTGAAACATTATGAGATTTTTTTCTTTTTCTTTTTTTTGGCTTATCAGCTTATCGTTAATGTATTCTATGTGTGGCTTAAGACAGTTCTTCTCCTTCCATTGTGGTCCAGGGAAGCTAAAAGTTTGAATACCCCTGTACTAAAAGATCATCAATGATCTAAAATAAGTGATCTTATAAAGAATTGATAAACCTCCAGTTACACTGAGTGATCCAGGAAAAAATAGAAAAAACACAAATTACAAATATGAAGAGACTGCAATACAGATTAGATTGTACAGGCATTAAAAGGATATTAAAGGAATATTCTGAACAATTTTATGTCAATAAATCCAACAACGTGGATTAAAGGAAATTTTCCTAAAAGACACAAATTACTAAAACTGACAACAGAAAAATCTGAAAATATCTCTTAAAAAACCTTAATTCTCCCACAAAGAACTGAAACCAAACCAAACAGAACCCTCTAGGTTCAGATGACTTCACTGGTAAATCCTATCAAACATGTAAAGAAGAAATCATACCCATCTTACACAGCTATTTCCAAAAACAGGGAAGGAGACAGCACTTCCCATCTAATTTTATGACACCCAATATCACCTTGACACCAAAATCAAATAAAGACATTACAAGAAAAGGATACAAAAGTCCAATATCTCCCATCAACACCAATATAGAAATCTTAAAAAAAAAAAAAAAAAACCTAGAAATGAAATCTAGCAATATCCCAAAGGACAACGCACCACAACCAAGTGGGGTTTATCTCAGGCATGTAAAGTTAGTTTAAAAGTTGAAAATGAAACCAATGTAATTCATAGGCAGAATGAAGAAAGTTGTATAATCGTCTCAACAGATACAGAAAGAGGCATTTGACAGCATTAAACATCGTTATGATAAAAACTCCCAAGAAACAATGTTTAAAAGGGATGTCCTCATCTTGATAAAGGTTTTCTCTGTAGATCCTACAGACATCATACCATATGGTGGACTACTGAAAGCTTTCTGCCTAAACCTGGAAACAATGCATTTATGCCCATTCTCGCGACTTCTGTTCAACACTATGGAAGTCCTGGACAGAATAATAAACCAATAAAAAGCACGACAAGACATAAGGATTAGAAAGAAGAAGTAAAACGATAGTCACAGGAAACAATTGCAAATTTCTTAGTTTTCTATATAAACAAACCACTAGAAGTAATAAGTGAAACAGACTTATGAGACTACAAAATCACTATAAAAAAATAAATTGTAGATCTACGTACTAACAGCAAAAAACTGGAAAATCAAATTCAAAACTTCTATTGACAGTAGTGTAAAATTATAAAATACTTAAGAATAAATTTTTAAACAGGCATGCAAGACCGCTACATTGAAAATTATGAAATATTGAGGCCCAATATTAAGTTGTTGATTCTCCCTCAAATGATCTGGACTCAATACAATTCTCTGAGAAAATCCAACAGACTTCACTGTAGAAATTAATAAACTAATAGTAAGTACAAAGTTGGAGGTCTCACACTACCTGATCTCAAGACTTCATGAAATTATAGCAATCAAGAGAACTATACCAACAGAAATACAGACAATCGATAGAACAGAGTTCAGAAATAGACCAATACATAGAAAGTTAATTGATTTTTTATGAAGATACGAAACTAGATTAATGGAAAAAGGAAACACAAATGGTGCTGGCATAAATGGTTATCAAGATGTTAAAAAAAAAAAGTAAATCTTGAAACCAAACTCACACCATGCCAAAAATTAATTTGAGATTAATGACAGATTTAATGTGAAAACTAAAACTATGATTCCTCTAAAAGACAATGTACGATATTTTCCTGACTTTGGGGTAAGCAAAGATCTCTTAGATCAGAGATAAGGCAGTAACCATAAAGGAAAAAAAAATAAACTAAGCTTTATAAAAATTAAAAGCTTCTGACCATCCTGGCTAACATGGTGAAACCCCGTCGCTATTAAATACACAAAAAATTAGCTGGGCGTGGTGGCAGGTGCCTGTAGTCCCAGCTACTTGGGAGGCTGAGGCAGGAGAATGGCGTGAACCTGGGAGGTGGAGCTTGCAGTGAACCGAGATCGCGCCACTGGCCTCCAGCCTGGGCGACAGAGCGAGATTCCATCTAAAAAAAAAAAAAAAAAAAAAGCTGTCCATCCGAAAACCACCATTAAGAAACTGAAAAGGTAAAACTCAGACTGGGAGAAAAGACTGATAACACCATCGACTCTTGGCAAGGATGTAACTGGAACACTAATTCATTCTTGGTGGGAGGGTAAAATGGCACAACCACTTTAGAAAATTTTTGGCAGTTTCTTACTTAGTTAAACATTCACCTATCCTTTGACACAGCAATTCCACATCTACATATCTACCCTAGATATTTATCCTAATTTTAGTATTGTTGATTTGCCATTTCAAAAGCAATGATTCTTCCAGAACATTAGCTTTATACCATTCCATATTTTATATATTTTTTAAGCTACCATAATTTATGAAGATTCAAAATGCAACTTGCCAAGTTTTAAAAGAGAAAAAAAAAGTATGGAAACAACTAAATGGAAAATAGGCTGGTTAAGTGTGTTTTTGTCAGTTTATTTCTAGTATCATTTACAGGCTACTCTGACATTGTATTTAAAATTTTCATTCATTTCAGAGTTCACAAAATAATGATTTTTCCTGTGAAGATACTTCGTTTAAGAGACAACTGATTTCTATAACTAAAATGTATACATGTTCAAAGAAAAGAACTTGTAAAATATATTTGGTTGAATAACATTTACATTAAACCTTTAAAATTATGTATCAGAATCTCTGGCTACTAAGCAGTCTAATGGTGCCTACTAAGTCAGAGAGTTGTAATTCTTCTCTCCTGTGCTCTGTTCTGACAATGAAGTAAAGGCATCAGTAGCATCTACTGTGCTAAAGAATAAATGGAATTTACAACTGTAGGTAATATTTAAGCACTTTAAGACAAATATGAATACATCATAAATTTCCAACTAGGAAAATATTTTCAACGAGATCTCAAGAAATGTTAACTTTTTTCAGAATACAGCACTGAAAACTCACTCACCAACATCATCAAGCTGGGTTTCTTCATATTCTTCTCTTTTTCTCTTCTTACCTTTGCTCTTTTTCTTCTTACTACAGGACATAATTTATATAGATGAGTTTAGGTATATTGATTTGTGTGATAAATAATTATCGTAAGATTGAGACTTGGAAGTCTTTTAAGCTGTTTCATTTATAAATTATTTATTTGGGAAGACTTACATTGCTATGCCCTCTTAAATACAGTACTGAGAATTTGCTTCAGGCTTTGTACATATTATGTTAAAGTTCAAAGCAGATTGTAGAGCCACACTGCCAGATTTTAAATCCTGATTCTGTCACTTCTTAGCTCTGCGATTTTTGGAAAAGGTACTGAATCTCTCTGTGGGTCAGTTTCCCCACTTAAAAGATTAGGATAATAACTTAACTCTCAAGGCTATTGTGAGAATTAAGAGGTAATATGCATCTTCACACATTGCTGGAGGAAATTTAAAATGGTGCAGCTTCTACAGGAAACAGTTTGTGGTTCCTCAAAAAGTTAAAGAGTTACCATATGACCCAGCAATTTTACTCCTAAGTATGTATACCCAAGGGAAATGAAAACATACACACACAAAAATATTACGTAAGAATATTCATATTAGCATTAGTCACAACAGTCAAAAAGGGGAAACAACCTAAATGTTCATCAACTGATGAATGGATGAACAAAATGATACATCCATACAATGGAATACTACACAGCCATAAAAAGGAACAAGTGTCACAACAATGATGGACCTCAAGAACGTTATAAGTGAAAAAAGCCATACACAAAAGGCCACATGTTGCATGATTTCTTAGGAAATATTCAGAATAGGCAATTTCACAAAGATAGCAGACTAGTGGTTGCCAAGGACTAGGAGAGGGAGAGGATGGGATGTGACTGCTTTAATGGGTAGGAAGAGATTTCCTTCTGAGATGACGAAAATGCTGAGCAACTAGACAGTGCTGAACCTCTTGAATATATACTAAAATCCACTGACTGTACAAAAGGGTGAATTTTATAATTATGAATTACATCGCAATAAAAAAATAAAAAAACAAGAGCGATTTGAAAAAAGTTAATGTGCAAAGTGCCTACAACAATTTCTTGGCACATTGAAAGTGCTACATAAGCATTAATTATGATCATTACGATAATCTTAAGACACTCTTGTCTGCATTTTCATCATAAAGTTTTCAGAAAATAACTCACCACTCCTCACAGGAAATTCACAGAGTAAAAATCTCACATTCATTCAGGATATACCTGCGACTTATTCTGGCATCTTCGTGAGCCCAGACTCCTCAAGAGGGTTCTCAAGGGCAGTAGCTTCAGCTCACTCCTTGATACTTTCTTTCCATCTCACCTAACAATATCAAAACCTCTGTTTATCACGGAGACCAGGAGGAAATGCTCAATATTTCTATGTACAGAAAACCTCGGGCAAATCTGCCAGATAAAAAAGAAGCGGTGATATGAGTTCACAGGTATTTTTCTCCTAAAGAGCTAATAAATTACCACTACGACTTCCTCCTGACATTTGGCTCAATTTATTTACTGCATATATGTTCTCTCATTTAATCCTCACAGTCTTCTAAAGGTATAAAAAATGGTCTGAAAGTATAAATGTGTAAACGGAGGTTCAAAGATATTTGATCTCTTAATGAGTACATGGAAGTTCAGACATATTAACCAATTTGCCAAAAATTACAAAATTAGCAAATGACAGAGTGTAGTTTCGAGCCCACATCACAATCAAAGCCCATATACACCTCAACCACTGTGTGATTCATCCTGGTTTCACTCTACATATTAGCTTAGAAAAAATTAATCAATAATTTTTCCAGGAAGAGACAATGGAGAAAAGAATAATCCCTAACAAAGGAAGTTAGTATCATGAACTACGAGATCAGACTAACGCAGACCACCAGGCAGAGGCCTGGAGAGATGCCTCGGGGGACCCAAACTCGTGGGTACGGGGCCAAGGGTCACCCGCCCTTCTATCCTGTTTCCAGGGTCGTACGCGCGGGAGGCTGCTCCTCTCTGCACAGGCTCGGGAAACCGCGGTCCGGCCTCCGTCCTGCCTGGACAGTGGCCAGGGCGAAGCCTGTGAGGCCACAAAACCGGGTCTCTGCGCCACGACTTCTACCGGATTCGCGGGGGTGGAGTGCATCCGAAAAGAACTGAGGAGGCTCCCGCCGGAGCTGCAGGGCCCACCTCTTCGCCTTGGTTCCCTTGAGCACAAGCTTGGTAGACTTCACGTAAGAGTACTCTGCCATGGCTCCGGGGACTCCTGCGCTGAGAGGCTGAAGCCGGCTCAGGACGAGTATATGACCCAGAGCAGCACGAGGGCGGGGAGGAACAGAAGTGCAGGCGAAGTAAACACTCCCTGACAGCGTACGTCTGTCCAGAACCCACATTCGTCTTGATTCAAAACCTGAATGGCTGAGATTTCCACATCCGCGTTTCTGCCGGAGAGCTACGGCGGCCGCAGAGGGCCGAAAGGTGTCCGCACACAGCTGCTCCCTGGCTCTCTCTCGAGGAGCCCCTGAGGATTGGCGCCTCCCCGAGGGGAGGAAAGCCCGCCGGAGGCGCTGGTGCTGGCTGTGGCGGGGCTGCCGGGCGCGCTGTGGAACCGCCTCCCGCTAGAGCTGCAGGTTGGCTACAGTCCCCGCGGGGGCGGGAAGCGGCTCAGGCTGCCCTCGCTGGCCTGTGGCGGTGCGGCTGGAAGCGCGGGCCACTGGTGCGCGGGTCACTCGGGGCTGTGCCTCGCGCGAATGTTTGTGCAGGAAACAAACAGGAAATACCCTAAAATAGAATGAAGCGCCATGTTGAGGGCCCCGGACGTCGCGAGTGCTGTGGGAATGTGGGCTGAGGTGGAGAGTTATGGTGGCGCGTGTTACAGGTTCAGGGGTCAGGAAGAAGCCTAATCGTGGAGGTGGCATCTGAGGAGGGTCTTGAACGCTGGGCAGGCTTTTGCCCGATACAGATGGAGGAAGCTAGTTCTGCCTGATGGAGGAGACAGGGCAGAGGCGTGGAGGGAGCCGTGCAGCGCTGGTGTGAGGAGCCGCGAGCAGGCCAGGCCTGTAAAGCAGAGTGATAGGAACCAGGATAGATAAGGCAAGTCGGGGTCCTGTGGTCGCTGAAGAATTTGAATGAAATCAGTAAACAGGTGAGAGGGATCCATCGCAAGAGCATGGGATGTAACGAGGAGTAGTCCACAGTGATTCCTCTGCACAGGTGGGTATTATTCATCGTGTATGTGACACCAAAACGGTGGTTATTATTGATAGCATATGTGACACCAAAACCACCCCACTCAAGCTGTGGCTCTTTACCTAAAGTAGAAAACAGAGACCAGTTGGGTTCCAAGCATCCACGAAGATCTTATTAAATTCGTGATCCCTGGTGGCACCATGGAGTCAGGATTGGCTCATCTCAAACCTGACTCAGAAACAAAACCATCTCAATGTGCAGAGATGAGAGGCCTTACCCGCTATCATAACGTATTTTCTGGTGTTTCAACAGTGCTGCGCTTCCTAATCCCCATTCCACGGCAATCCACATGCCATGATGCCCAGAGGCATTAACAAAGGAGACACACAGGGGCTCCTCACGTTTGCTTTCCATGGTTTTGATGAAAATCTGTTTCGTCATCTCATACAATTTGGTTAGTAATAGTATCATTTAGGTTTGAAGAATTAAATGGCACAAATTATATAGGGTGCTTATTATAACCTACAAGGAAAATGACTAGGATATGTTAGCTATGCTCATCACCAACATCGTTATATGATGGTAATAATCAGATAGTCAAGAAGGCCGACACCAAGAAAATGGTTACATGCTCTGAGGGAATGAATGTGGAGAGATCAGAAGGTCAAGAACAAAGCCGTGCAACATTTCTGCAGTAAAGGGATAGAGAAAAGAAAGGCTATAAAAGAAGGAATGAAACAGAGTTAGAGTAAAATTATAAAATCAAAGCTAAGGAGAATTTCCAGAAAGGGTAATATCATTTAATATCATAGAAATTTAGGAGCACAAGATGGAAAAAGGCCTCTGGGTAACTGACATTGAGGTAGTCTTTAGGGAAGCTCCATTTCCAACAGAGAAGTAGACAGAAAGTCAGCTTGAAACGGGGACTAGGTGAAGAAGCTGTTGGCTGGTCGCATGGGGAAATAAATAAGGGATGACATATGCCATATTTCTGTATTTCTTTCTTTCTTGCCCAGCCTCTATATATGCCTAGAGTTTGGCGAAAACATACAAAAAATAAAAATGAAACCAATTTCGTTTGTAGACTCAAATACAATGATATGTGTTAGAATCAAGATAAATTCATGCCTCTCCCTTCTATTGTCACCATCAGTTTTGAAATTAAACATCAGCTTTTCTTCTTCATTAAAATCATTTTCAACTCCTCCCAGGTGTTGGTGGTTTGGGGGAGTTACATAAGCTGTCAGGTCTTGACGAGTAGAGGAGGGAACAAACACTTTCAGCAAAGGCAGAATTATGAAATTCTGCTCATATTTTTCTCAGTAACTTTCCTATGTTTGTGAGGTTATTCAGTCATAAAATCCTAGTGAAATTTTTTTCAAGCTTGACTAATCGTAGTCACTGTGGACGTTTGTTTAAAATATGTATTCCCAGGCCTCTAAACTACTGATTCTGATTCAGGAGATCACGGGTGGGACTCAGAATACATGTGTTTGACAAGTATCACAAGTGGGTCTTATGGCCAGGCAAATTTGGGAATCTAACCAGGAATTTATGTTTTTATGACTGGCAGCTAGAAAAGATTCCTAGAGTCTTTGCTTTTTGAAAATAAAACATTTCTTTTTTAAAAGGAAAATTGTATGACTAGATACAACATTTATACATGTGGCACATGTACTATACTGTGTACTTTTGTCATATTTACAGTTAAAGATGTGTAAGAACACTCTGAGAAAAATTATATATTAAATGCAAAGACGGGTAAGTCAGGGTGGGCGAGAAATGGGAAGGGTGTGCTTATTGTTGCTAAAAGGTAGAAAAGCCAGAATGATAGCCATCTAAGGTTGCAAATAGCATATTGTAAGTTGAGGGAGCTTCATAATCATGTCTGAAAGCTTCTTTGATATACTGAGTTGAAAATAGTGGCTTTGGACAAGATTTGAGGGACAAACCAACTATGCTTTAAAGTGTTTATTTAAAAGACTTTAATTAAAGGAAAGTCTTTGCATTTACTTGAGCTAATTTAACTTCAGGACTTGAACAAATTTCTAGCCCTTAACCTCTTAAAAATTGTCTTTCATTTCAAATGAAAGTTTAAGGTGGCCTTTATGTTCGATAGGTATACATGTGCGAAGACTTAACAGCAAGGTACTGTACATTTCTAAATGTTTACTTCTTAATTTTGCTGGAAGAAATATACACTCAATTGATTATTTTTAAAGCAAAGTAAAACAATTTGTTTTGACAAGCAACACTGTATTTTCCCAGTTTTCTGATGGCATAGATTAGGCTTAACATCACTAATCATCAGAGAAATGCAAATGAAAACCAAAACGAGATACCATCCTACACCAGTCAGAATAGCTACTATTAAAAAATCGAAAAACAACAGATCTTGGGAGGCTGTGGAGAAAAGGGAACATTTACACATAATTGGTGTGAATGTAAATTCATTCAGCCACTGTTGAAAGCAGTTTGGAAATTTCTCAAAGAATTTAAAATAGAATTACTATTCAAGCCAACAATTGAATGACTGGTATATGACCCAAAGAAAATCAGTTATTCTACCAAAAAGACACATGCACTTGCATGTTCATCGCAGCACTATTCACAATAGCAAAGACATGGAGTCAGACCAGGTGCCCATCAACAGTGGATTGCATCAATAAAATGTGGGACATCTACACTGTATTATTAGGCCGTTCTTGCATTGCTATGAAGAAATAACTGAGGCTGGGTAATTTATAAGGAAAAGAGATTTAATGGGCTTATAGCTCTGCAGTCTGTACAGGAAGCATGGTGACGGCATCTGCATGGTGCCTGTGGAGTCTCCAGGGAGGTTTTACTCATGATGGAAGGTGAAGAGGGAGTAGGCACATCACATGGCCAGAGCAGGAGCAAGAGAGAATGGTATTGGGGGTATATACCACACACCCTTACACAACCAGATCTTGAAAGAATTCACTATCACAAAGACGGCATCAGGCCATGAGAGATCCACCCCCATGACACAAGCACCTCCTTCCAGGCCCCACCTCCAATACTGAGGATCACATTTCACTATGAGATTTATAGGGGCCAACTTCCAAACCATTTCACACACCATGGAATACTATGCCACCATAAAAATAATAAAATCATGTCCTTTGAAGCAACATGGATGTAGCTGAAGGCCATTATCCTAAACGAATTAATGCCAGAATACAAAATGAAATACCACATGATCTCACTTATAAGTGGGAGCTAAACACTGGGTACTCATGGACATAAAGATGGAAAGAATAAACACCGGGACTACTAGAGGGGAGAAGGAGGAAGGCAATGTTTGACAAGGTAACTATTGGGTACTATGCTCATGTATTAATCTGTTCTCACACTGCTATATAGAACTACGCGAGACTGGGTATTTTATAAAGAAAAGAGGTTTAACTGACTCACAGTTCCACAGGCTGTACAGGAAGCATGGCTGGGAGGCTTCAGGAAACTTATAATCATGGCAGAAGTTGAAGGGGGAAGCAAGACACGTTCTACCATGGCGGCAGGAGAGCAAGTGAGCCAGGGTGGATGTGCCATATGTTTAAACCATCAGATCTCATGAGAACTCACTTACCATCTAAAAACAGCAAGGGGGAAATCTGCCCTCATGAGCTAATCACCTCCCACCAGGTCATTCCCCCTACATTAGGAATTACAATTCAACATGAGATTTGGGTGGGGACACAGAGTCAAACCATACCAAATCAGCATCTGGATGATGGGATCATTCATACCCGAAAACTCAGCATTATGAGATATACCCATGCAACAAACTGGCACATGTACCCCTGAATGTAAAATACAAGTTAAAATTATTTTCAAAATAAATTAATGAATGAATAAATATGATTAAATTAAATTAAAATATTGAAAAAAAAAATTTGAGAGTGATTTTAGCTTGACAGTTATGTAAGTTATGTAAATGGAAACAGTGAGTTCTGTAGGGTTCGGATCAATTGCACTATCTGTACTAAGTTGATGTCCAGTTGTTTGGATGAAAAGAAAACAGGAGAAACATATAATTCTAACGGGAAAAAAATGGACAAGTTTTTGTCATAGCAAAAAGAAGAATTGAGGAAATAGGCCTGAGGTTATAGTGATTGATAGATATTAATAGACGACTAAGTCAAAAGCCACTGGTTGCAGAAAATATTGATTAATTTTGTTTTATTCCAGTCAGACAAAAAAATACTATAACCTGCCTCTAGAGAAATCCCTTTTAGCCCTGTAATTATCTTTATTCCAAGCACCATTCCATTCATTCAGTAGTGTATAGGGTGATAAATAAGTGAATTATTCACAGAATTAAGACAGAAGTTTTGAGTATTTCAGGATATTAATAGTATAGTCAATGAACTAAAATAAAATTTGACTAGAGGTGTGATCACCATGAATGCCATGTTGGTATCTTGTTAGATTTGGCAACCTAAAGTTGACAAATTTATTAATAAAATAAACATTCCTTGATGATTAATTTACATTTAGTAGACACGCTCTTTCTTCTTCCTTTCCTTTCTTATTCATTCATTCATTCATTCCTACAGAGCAGTGACTTTCATTCTAAGATTCCCAGAATCCTAAGGAATTCTTGAATGTCATCATAGGGAGCCAGGTGTGAGGATTCCAAAAAGTTGTATTTAATACTTGAAAAATCTCGAAAAGTTATATATTTACACCAGAAAATGCTATACAGATTTTAAGTTATATATATATATATATATATATATATATGGTTGAATACTTTTTATTTCTATCCAGAACTGAGTCATTAGGGTTAATAATGTTGATTATTTCATACTGACCTAATGGGTAGCCTTTATATATCATTGATTACTTATTAGTAAAATAAGAACCCCCCAAAATTACAAAGTAAACATATTTTGTGGGTTTCTCTTAAGGCTTTTGAAACGTAAAATCAGAGGAGAGGATTAAAAGTAATCCTTTATTGTTAAAAAGGCAGGAAACTACTAACTTAGAAATTTGTATGAAAACAGCAAGATATATACATGGCCCTCAGACCAGCTGCCTGTTTTAATAAAATTTTATTGCAGCACATCCGTGGATCTATGGTGTTTCCTGCTACAATGGTAGAGTTGAATGTTTGCTATAGACACCGTATGGTTTGCAAAGCCTAAAATATTTATTATCTGGTCTTTATAGAAAAAGTGAACCCAGTTTTAGAACATTCGCTTTACAAATTAAGATACAGTGGATGCTGCCTTAACTGACCTCCACTTAACTGATTTGCAATCAGCACTTTCTGGCACCCCTGTACAACCTATTGACTGATGTCCACTGCAAACTGAAAGTGTTTGAGCTACTTTTAATGCCTGTACATTTCTCCTTCCATCGCAGAAATTGTATAGTTTCTAAGAAGAAGCTGTGTAAATTCCTAAATATGTTTAAGCCATTTGTTCTTGCTCTTGTAGTTATGCAATTTAATTAAATATTATGTTGAGAGGCTGAGACGGGTGCATCACTAGGTCACGAGATCGAGACCATCCTGGCTAACGCGGTGAAACCCCGTCTCTACTGAAAATACAAAAAAATTAGCTGTGCGTGGTGGCGGGTGCCTGTACTCCCAGCTACTGGGGAGGCTGAGGCGGGAGAATGGCATGAACCCGGGAGGCGGAGCTGGCAGTGAGCAGAGATCGCACCACTGCACTCCAGCCTGGGTGACAGAGCGAGACTCCGTCTCAAAATAAATAAATAAATAAATAAATAAATGGATAAATAAATATTATGTAAACTGAGAAAATGAGTACAACAAGAGTAGTATTGTTGTTTCTCTGAGAAATAAACTAAATGTGTTGGAAAAATGAAAAACTCAAACAGTTTCTGTCAGCTTAACTGTTGGCAAGACAACTAGAAACAAATGGGAAAAATAGTATAATCTAGGATTTCAGATTGTTTACCCCAGTTGTCTTCACAGAAAGTGAACAAGAAATCAATGACAACATATCATTGGCATAGTTTCCAAAAGAAACTCCACTCTGAATCCGTGCAAGGCTTTGACCTTGTCATCAAAATTCTGGCAAATTTATTTACACATGTCTTTTAAATTAAAGTTAAGTTTTAAGGACTTACATCTAATACTTCTTATGATTCCTCCATCTATCTTAAATTTGTGATTAATCTGTTTATTACTGGTCCAAATCTGATTGAATAAGGGGGTTTCTACCGTTTTTGCTAACCAAAAGTTTACTTTGATGGAGATGGAATTATAAATACAATAATTCAAGTTTAAAAATTAGAATGGTAATGGTTCGTATAATTTAGTATGCCTAAAAATCACTTGAAAAGCTTACTAACAATGTAATTTCTTTTACCTTAGGCCTGAGATTTTGATTCAATAGGTCTAGCATGGGGCATAGGAATCTGTATTTTTAGGAATGATAAAGGAAAATTGCTTAAAATAGAGTAAATTATGACTTACAAATATAAAATGAACACTTGTCTAAGATTTTGGGTTAACTCATTTATTTAATGACAGAGCCAGTAAGATGTTATACTGAATTTTATGGAAAATTAAAAGAGCCACACATATCTAGGCACTAAGGAACACTGAAATAAATTCGCTTGATAGGTTCAAAACTGACTTCTTGATGGAAGGTGGAAAAAGGAAAATCAATTATACTTCCATCAAAATCAATCATTTGCCTGTCTATAGACAAGAATATTTGCATTACTATCAGTAATCTACAACTAACAGAATTGCAAATAACAAGGAAAACAAAAGGCACAGAGACCCCATAGAAATAGATAACCCAGTTATTCTAGACAAGGCTGAGATTTCCAATAAAGACACTCAGTGGTAATTTTTTTGGTCCATCTTAAAATCATTCCATGTTCTCCTGAAACAAATTGCTTAAGCAATTCAAATACAATGAATGTGGTCAGTGGGTCACACCTGGAGAAATCATTTTCTAACCTATAATAAAGACTGTTGAATTACTCCCTTTACTGAAAATAATAAAATATTACCACATAAATTCGTATTATGATAATGGCCCACTATGAATGCTTTGGTGTTCTTAATTTTCTTAAGATTTATTAATATTTCTGAAGTAACTACTAAATGCCAAGCAATATATTTTCTAATTTAATCTTTCATTGACTTTTACTTTCACTTTAATTGAGCTACTCACTTTCATGGCTATAAACTTAACTTTTCGATAACTTAAAAATTGATTTCTAATGTTATAAACTTTAATGTTCCACTCTGTTACCTGCTCTTTCAGACTCCCTCTTCCTTACTGCCAACTCACCTTCTTCTCTGTCTCTTCCAGTGCCCCAGTATTTTGACTCTTCCATTTTCTTTTTTCTTTTCTTTTATTAAGTGGATAAATGATAATTTCACATGTTGATGGGGTACAGTGTGGTATTTTGATACATGACACATCGTTAAAAACCTCTCCTCCCTATCTTTCCCAGTCTGGTAACCACTCTTCTACTCTCTATTAGATCAGTGTTTTTAGATTTCACATATGAATCAGATCATGTGATATTTGTCTTTCCGTGGTTAGCTTATTTCACTTACAACAATGTCCTCTACGCTCATTCATGTTGTCACAAGTGACACGATTTTACCGTTTTTTTATGGCCAAATGTGCATATGATATAGTTTGAATATTTGTCCTGACCCATATCTCATGTTATATTGTAATCCCCACTGTTAGAGATGGGGCTTTGTAGGGGGTATTTGGGTCATGGAGGTGGATCCCTCATGGCTTGATGCTATCCTCATGATAGTGAATGAGTTCTCAATCTTCCTGACTAGTCAAGCAGATGTTGGCACTATGCTCCCTGTACAGCCCATGGAACCAATTAAGTATCTTTTCTTATAATTTATCCAATCTCAGGTATTTCTTTATAGCAATGAAAGAATGGCCAAATACAGCATATATGCCACATTTTCTTCATTCATTCATTGATGGACACTTAGGTTGATTCTAGGCTATTGCTAATAGTGCTGTAATAAACATGAGAGTCCAGAAATGTCTTTGACATACTGATTTAATATTCTTTGAATATATACCCAGTGGTGGGATTGCTGGATTATGTGGTAAGTCTATTTTTAATGTTTTTGGAAGTTATATTGTTTTCCATAACAATTGCTCCAATTTACATTTACACCAACAGTGTTTGAACATTCCCCTTTCTTCACATCCTTGCCAGCATTTGTTATTTTTTGACTTTTTCATAAAAAGTATTCTAAACAGGGTGAGATGGTATCTCACTGTGGGTTTGACTTGCATTTCTCTCATTATTAGTGATGGTGAACATTTTTTCATATAACTGTTGGTGATTTTTTTGTCTTATTTGAAGAAATGTCTATTCAGCTCTCTTGAGTATTTTCTAATCCAATTATTTATATTTTTGCAATTGAGTTGTTTGAGTTTTCTATAAATTTGGGATATTTAGCCCTTATCAAGTGAATTGTTTTCAGATATTTTCCTCCATTTTGTAGGTTGTCTCTTCACTCTTGTGATTGTTTCTTATGCAGTGCAGAAGCTTTTATTTGGTGTAATTCCATTTGTTTATTTTTGCTTTTGTTGTGCATGTCTTTTGATGTCTTTTCTAAAAAGTCCTTGCCCAGACCAATGACATATAACATTTGACCTATGTTTTCTTCTGCTAGTTTCATAGTCTGGGATCTTACATTTAAATATTTAATTTATTTTGAGTTGACTTTTGTATATGATGAGAGATAGGGGTCTACTTTTATTCTTTTGTATGTGGATATGCACTTTTCCCAGCACCAGTTGTTGAAAAGATTGTCTTTTCCCCATTGAATGTTTGCAACTTTGTCAAAAATAAGTTACATGTAAATGTGTGGATTTATGCCTGGGTTCTCTATTTTTGTTCCACTGGTCTACATGCCTGTTTTTATGCCAATATCATGCTGTTTTAGTTAGGATAGCTTTGTAATATATTTTGAAATTAGATAGTGTAATACCTCTAGCATTGCTCTTTTTGCTTAAGACTTATTTGGCTATTTGGGGTGTTTTGTAGTTTCACATGGATTTTAAGATCTTTTTTAATATCTGTGAAGAATGAAACTGGAATTTTGATAGAGATTTTATTACATTGATTTGGGTAGTATGGTCATTTCAACAATATTAATTCTTCTAGTCCATGAACAAGGGATATCTTTCTATTTATTTTAATTTTTAATTGCTTTTATCGATGTTTAATAATTTTCATCTTTCCATGGCTTAATTTACTTGTAGGTATTTTGTTTTTTTAATAGCTATTTTAAATGGGATTACTTTCTTGATTCCTTTTTCAGATAGTCTGCTATTGGTGTATAGAGATGTTACTGATTTTTATGTTGCTTTTGTATCCTGAAACCTTATTGTATTCATTGACCATTTCTGATTCTCAGTGGAGTATTTAGGGTTTTTTACATATATGATCATGTCATTGGCAAAGAGGGATAATTTGACTTTTTTTTTGCAATTTGTTTGCCTTTTATTTCTTTATCTTACCTAATTTTTCTGACTAGAACTTCCAGTACTATGTTGAAAAAGTGATTAAAGTGAACATCCTTGTCTTTTTCCAGATCCTAGAGGCAAAGTTTTCAAGTTTTCACCATTCAGTATAATGTTGCCTGTGGGTTATCACATACGTTCTTTATTTTATTAGGTTCTTTTATAACTAATTTGTTAAAAGATTTGATCATAAAAGGATGTCTAATTTTGTCTAATGCTTTTTCTACATCTATTGAAATGAGTATATGTTTTTTATCCTTCATTGTTTAATGTGATATATCACATCTTATTGGTTTACATGTATTAGACTATCTTTACCTCCCTGGGTAAATACCACTTGATTATGGTGAATAACCTTTTTAATGTGCTTTTGAATTATCATTGCTAGAACTGCTGGTTTTGAATGTTTGCATCTATTCTTATCAATGATATTGGCCTGGAGTTTCCTTTTATTTGCTGTTCTTGTCTCATTTTGGAATCAGGAAATGCTGTCTTCATAGAATGAGTTTGGAAGTGTTCAATCCTTTTAATTTTTTTGAAATAGTTTGTAAATAATTTGTATAAGTTTTTTAAATGTTTTGTAGAATTTTTCAGTGAAAACCACCAAGTCGTGAACTTTTCTTTCTTCCTCTATTATTTTAGAGACAGGGTCTCACTCTATCACTGAGGCTGGCATACAGTGATGCAGTCTTAGCTGACAGCAGCCTCAAGCTCTTGGTCTTAAGTGATCCTCCTGCCTCAGCCTCCTGAGTACAATACACACCACTATACCTGGGGAATTTTTATTTTTATTTTTAGAGATGGAGTCTCGTTGTGTTGCCCAGGCTAATCTTGAACTCCTGGCCTCTAGTGATTCTCCTGCCTTGGGCTCCTAAACTGTGAGATTACAGGTGTGAGCTACTGTGTGAAGTCCTTTGGATTTTCCTTGACTGAGAGCCTAAATCATTCCTTCAATCTCATTATATGTCATTGGTGTGTTCACATTTTCTATTTCTCCTTTCTTCAATTTTGATGGGTTATATGTGTCCAGAGCATACGTGTTTGTTCTAAGTTTTTCAATTTATTGGCATATAATTGTGGTATTTACTCATGATTCCTTATATTTCTCTAGAGTCTATCATAGTATATCCTTTTTCATCTCTGATTTTATGTGAATTTTCTCTTTTTTCCTTAGTCTGACAAAACATTTGTCAATTTTACCTTTTCAAAAAAGATTCCTTCATTTAATTAGTCGTTTGTATTTTTTGTCTTCATTTTGTATATTTGCGCTCTGATCTTTATATTCTTTTGCTAATTTGGGTCTTAATTTGTTCTTGATTTTATAGTTCCTTGAAATACATTGTTAGATGGTTTATTCATTATCTTTCTTCTTTATTGATGTAGAAATGTATTGCTATAAGCTTCCCTCTAAGAACGGTTTTGCTGTATTTCATAAGTTTTCATATGTTCTGATTTCATTTTTATTTGTCTTAAGACATTTTTTAAATTAATTTTTTTCATTGACCCATTGGTTGTTTATGGATATGTTGTTTAATTTGTATGTATTTGCACAATTTCTGAAGTTCCTCCTGTTGTTTATTTCTAGCTTTATTCCATATGGTCAAAAAAACACGATATGATTTGATTTTTTGATTAGCTAAGACTTGTTTTGTGGTCTAACGTATCTATCATGGACAGTATTCCATATGCAGGTGAAAACACAGTGAATTATGCAATTGTTGGATGAAATGTTATGTAAATAATTGTTAAATTCTTTTGATCTAGAGTGCAGTTTAAATGTTTCTTTGTTGATATTCTCTCTCAATGATCTGTTCATTGCTGAAAATGGGATGTCGAGGTTTCTTACTATTATTGTACAGTTTTTTGTCTCTCCTTTTAGATTTATTAATGTTTGCTTTATATATTTAAGTTTTTCAATGTTGAATGCATTATATATTTACAATTATTGTATTCTCTTGTTGTACTGAAACCTTTATTATTACATAATGGTCTTGTTTGTCTGTGTTTACAGATTTTTTACTTCAAGTCTATTTTATTTGACATAAATATACCTACTTCTGCATTCTTTTCATTTCCATTGTCATAAAATATATTTTTCCATCGGATCACTTTCAATTTATGTGTGTATTTACAGGTGATGGGAGTCTCTTATAGAAAGAATATAGTTAGGCCTTGTTTTTAATCCATAATCCATTTACCCATTTTCTGTCTTCTTACTGGATAATTTAATCTATTTACATTCAAGGTAATTATTGATAGATAAGGACTTGTACTGCCATATACTGTTTTCTTGTTGTCTTTTATAATTTTTGTACCTTTTTGTCCTTTTATTGTCTTCCTTTGTAGTTAAGTGATTTTCTCTGTGCGTTTTTGTTTCTTGTTCTTTTATTTTTAGTGTATCTATTAAAAATGTTTGCCTTTTTGTTACTATGAGGCATGCAAAGAATGTTGTATAGTTTCAATAGGTAATTTTGAATGGATAACAACTTAATTTTGATAATAAGAAATGGGGAAAAGCAATCGCTCTGCTCTTTAACTCAATCACTCCCCCACATTTTGCATTTCTGATGTCTTAATTTACATATTTTATATCACTTATCCCTTAACAAATTATTGTAGTTGTTATTATTTTTGTTTTGTATTTTAACCTTCTTACTAAAAACATGTAAGTGGTTTACATTCAATTATTACTATATTAGAGCATCCTGAATTTGTCTGAATATTCATTTTTACCTGCAGATTTATACCTTCCAATTTTTTGTATTACATATTAGTGCCCTTTTCTTTCAGTTTGAAGACTGTTCTTTAACATTTCTTTTAAGGCAGGTATGGTTACAATGAATTCCTTCATCTTTTGTTTGTCTTAGAATGTTTTAACCTCTCCTTCATTTCTAAATGAAATCTGTGCAGGATACTGTATTCATGGTTGACAGTTTTGTTCTTCAGCACTTGATTCTATTATCCTACTCTCTC
The DNA here is from genome assembly GCF_028885655.2 of Pongo abelii. Lineage (NCBI taxonomy): Eukaryota > Metazoa > Chordata > Mammalia > Primates > Hominidae > Pongo > Pongo abelii. The sequence continues at coordinate 13,044,262 of NC_072007.2, forward strand.
CTGGCCCATATTGTTTCTGCTGAGAAGTCTGCTGCCAGGCACATTGGAATTCTCTTACGTGTTATATGCTTCCCTTTTCTTAGTGCTTTCAGGACGTACTCTTTGTTTTTGACGTTTGAAAGTTTAATTATAATATGTCTTGTGGTTGTCTTATTCACATTAAATCAGATTAGTGAGCTTTGGCCATCCTAAACATATTAATCCTTCTCCAAGTTTAAAAGGTTGTCTGTTATTTCTCTGAATAAGCTTCTAACTCTTTTTCATTCTTAGTTCCACTTTAACACTGTAGATTTGTTTTTTTTTTTTTTGATGGTGTCCCAAGGATCTCATAAATTTTCTTTGTTTCTTCTAATTTGTTTCTCTTTTCTACTCTGACAGTGTATTTTCAAAGAGCCTGTCTTTGAGCTCACTGTTTTTTTTTCTTCTACTTGATCAGTTATGCTCTTGATGCCCTCTAGTGCATTTCTCCGTGTGTTTACTGAACTTTCCACCTCCAGGATTTCCATTTGATTTTTTACCATTATTTTAAATTCTTTGTTGAATTTCTCATAAATTTGCATATTGTTTCTCTGTACTTTGTTGAAGTTCACAAATTTTTTTTTAAAAAGGCAGCTATTTGATTTATTTTGTCTGCCACATCATTCATTTGCATGTCTTTAGGTTCAGTTGCTGACACCTTGTTTTCTCCATTTGGGGAGACAGTTTTTCCTAGGCTATTCTTATTTTTTGTAGATGTACATCTCTGTCTACACATTGATGAATTAAGTATTTCAATCTTCTCAGTCTGGGTTTGTTTTTGACTATTTCTCAGTGGGCTTGTTTAGAAATTCTGTGTGGATTTCCATTATATTCCATTTTAGCATTAGGAGGTTCCAAAAGCAAAGGTTAGACATAAGTCTTGCAATGGGGCTTCACCACTGATGCAATGTAAATGGATGGGCCCATAGGTGATCCACAGAAAGGCTGCTGACTGTGGGGGGAGAACAAATCAGGCCATCAAATATGGACAGTCTGTGTATCATGTTTCCCACAGCGTGGTGCACATAAACAACCTGTCTGGTATAATGTTTCCTCTGGTAGGAATGGCTAGCCACTGTTAAGTTTCATATAGTAAGTATTGCTAACCCAATCCCTTCTCTATGTCCCTAGCATGCCTCTGGTGGTTCGGCTCTGTTGACACTCATGGTGCTGCTTGTGAGCTGATGCAGGAGTAAGTCTACTGTGAAGGTACTCAGTATGGAGGAAAAAAATATTCAACTTCTGCTCACTTTATTCAGTGTAAGAACTGTGAGTTCAGGAGGACTTTCTGCATATGATACCATAATGGCCTGGGGAAGGAGTATCACAGTCACAGAGTACCGGTTCCCATACTGTCCAAGCATGGTTTTACTCCTCTTTGCAGTCCAAAGGGGCTTCATAGACTCACTCACGTATTCAGAGTTCATTAGCTCTTGTAAAGTTAATTTCATATGTGGATAGTTGTTCATATAGATGTGTCCATAGGGGTATGATTACTGGAGAGATCTACTCCACTATCTTGCTCTGCCCAAATCCTTCCCCTTTCCAACAAGAGTTTACCACCTCCTAGTTTTCTTTTTTCTTAACCAAACTAAGTTTAGCCTTTTAATCCTTCGCCCTCCTCCACTTCTAATGCCATTGCTTCTTTGTATGCTTATCGGATTTTCCATGCTATATGACTTTCAGCTGGTTATTTACAGTATGGAAGTTTTAATATCCTTTAAAAGGGGGATAATAATAGCATCCATTTGATAGGGATGTTAAAGATATTAAATGACACTGTCCATGTTAAATAACTTTTTGAGATATATTGAGATGTTTCTGTACTTCCTTGTTCTAGCCTTTTTGTTGAACAAGAGGAATCTATTGCCATGACAAGCAATAAAACTGTGGTAGTAGAAATTAAAAGTGAGTAGGAACTTTTTTAAAAATCATCATTCTCCTTTTCAATGCAAAAATAAGAACTAGAAACTTTTAATAAGGCAATAGTCCAAAGGAATAACTTATGGAAGAGAACATGGGTTTTTTAATCCTAAAGGGTTCTTTTATATATTCAAGGGTCGAGATTGGCTGCCTTGAATCCTACTAAAATTTCAGTGTAAGGTTTAGAGAGGGAGGAAAGAGTCAAAGAAAAAATTGCACTGGAAAAAGTTAAATAAGTAAGGAAGATATCATTCAAGCTATTGCAATACGGGAGAGAGGTCCAACCTAGTCTGAACTCAGCTCCCCTGATACAAAGGGCAGTGGAGTTTTTGAAAGTGAGGGTAAGGGGGCGATCATAGGCCACCTGTCTTTGATAACTGTCTTTTCTCAAAGGAAAAATAAACTTCTTTTTATCTTTATGATATAAGGTATTTTTTACAACTTGGAGCAAGATTAGGCTCTTACTCTCTCATGGAGACTGGGAAATAAGGTATTATCTTTCTGGAGGATTACATTTGAAAGGGATGGCTCCCAGATCCTTGAAAAAGGAAATTTTCTGCTTACAAGTTACACATGCCACTTCTACCTGCATTTCACTGGCCAAACAGGTCACATGTCTAAATCTTACCCTTCCTTCAATAGAACAGAAGTGTATAATCTTCTAGTAGATAGGGCCACTGCAGTAGGAAGACCAGATAATGGGAGAATGGTAATATAATCTACCACAATGACCACAGTGAAAATGTTAGTAATCCTCAGGGTTAAACTAAGTCTTCTTGGACACATAGGTTGATTCTAGGCTTTTGTGAATAGTGGAATAATAAAAAATAAAGAGAATAGCCCATTTATTTTTTGCAGAGAAGCTAGACAATTCGCAGTAACTTATGGCCTAGACAATTTTATTTCTTGATCAACACAACTCTTTATAGATGCCTGTGGTCCAAAACTGCATATTCCTAATCATCCACAAAAAGAAGGGAACCTCTGCAAGGCAACCTGAGAGGGAGTTTAGGATTGTTCTGAGGCAGTGAGAGCCATTGAGATTCACATGTAAGAGGGTAGAGAAAGGGAATCCACATGTTTTGATCCCTCCATGTGCTGGATATAACTTGGTCTTCATTACGTTGCACCACCTTTGGTGTCAGAGAGAACTGGATTTGAATCCCATTTCCATCAATCATTATGATTTGATGGTGAATGTGTTTTTAATTCGTCTGAGCCTCAGTTTGCTCATCTATAAAAGGTGGAATTTTTAAGAGACTTGCATAAGGTAAGTGTGTAAAAATCTGGGAATAATCCCTGTAATTTAAAAGACGGGGTTGTGATAAGGCTTCAATAAGGTAAGTGTGTAAAAATCTGGACACAATGTTACTAATTTTGTAGGTTTTCAATATATAGAAAAGGAGGATTATTTTTCTCTCATTTAATTTTTAGAACAAGTTTATAAAATTGGTATTATTCATATTTTTGAGATAATCAAAAGATCAGTAAGTTTAAATAAATCACTATAGTCACAAAGCAGTTCACAATCTATTGACTGGATAATTGCTAGTGAAAAGTAGCAATGATGATCACATTGAAAATCTTGTGTTAGGTGGTGGTTTTCTCTTGCATAAGCCTCTTCATTTGTTGAAACCATAAATTCTAAGTTTGCTCTATCAAAGTGATCATTAGAAAAATATAATGTACTTAGTGTATAAATTTTAGAAAATTTCCTTTTTAGTCCTGTTAATTTGATGGAATATGTGCATTTTGAATTATGAATATAAATATGAATATGTATGACATATGATATATGACTTGACATCACAGAGTAACCTTACGTCGTGGCAATGTTTTCTTCTGAAAGCACCTGCAGAAATGTATCTTCTTTCTAGTTTCCAGAAAACTCAGAGGCCATGGGGGAAGAGGGGACTTTGGCTGTCAGATAGTGTATGAGGTACATTAGGATACAGCAATTTCATCACAATTCATATTCATAATTCAGAGTGAGGAAGCCTGAAAGTTGCTACTAGCTACCAATAAATGAAAGGTGGGGCGGGGTCGCTGGGTGGCACGGCTTTGTGAGCCAGTGCCTGGATTCCCACATCACAAATGGAAGGCCAGCGCGTGGAGAGAACTCAAGGCCTGATTGGTCCTTTCTAAGCAGGACACGATCTGGTTGGCAGAGCAACCGGCCTTCTGTTGGTAGCCTTCAGTGGGTGCCTTAAGTTGGTGGCATTTGGTTGCCTTTCCTGGGAAGAGGAGGCAGGCGCTCAGCTCTGCAGACGTGGGGACAAGCGAAGGCCCAGGCTGCCTCGAGAAGAGGAGAAGTGCCCAATGGGGACCACGATGACCAGTCGCATGTGCACCAAAGCCAGCCCCCGGCAGGGCCAGTGCAGGGGTTCTGCGGGGCCGTCCTGTGGCTCTGACATCTATGAGTGGGTGGCCAGCAAAGGCACAGGCACCAGCAGAGAGGAGCAGAGACGACCAGAACATGCTGTCCTCCAATGCCAGCCCCAAGCGGGGCCAGCTTAGGGTGCGGTGGGCAGAGCCATCCTGCAGGTCTGGGATCCACGAGGTGGAAGTGGGAGTAGCGCCAGGCTCCACTGCGTTGGAACTCGCACAATTTGAACCCCATTTGATTCTGGAGCCAAGACCTGCAGCACATTGGCAACCTGAAGACGCCCAAAGGTAGGGAGGCGAGAGATACCGCTTGGCCTCAGGAGCTCCTCTGACCGTTGCTGAACCAAGATTCCCCCAGAGACATCCACAGCCTGGGGCTCCTCCCTTCTTCGCCTAGTTCCTTTCCTAGGCCCAGGCCCCAGTCATGAGGACTGGCTCTGCCTGGCTTCTCCATCCCTTCGTCTTTCCCTGTTGCATCCAGCTGGTTTCTTTTCCCCTCCCTACCTATATGCCCAGTTCTGGACCCTCTTCTTCCTCCTAGAGGCTGGCCAAAAACTAAGTTTTCAAAGTACAAAATGGATGCTACAGATTTCGTTGCTGTAGAGGAAATGTCTGACAGTTCTTGTATTTAAACTTAAGTAGCTACACTGGGACTCACAATTTCATATCTTGAGTTCTAGACCAGAGCTCTCTACCCTAAAGCAACGACAAGGGGTTAGAGGTACTTTTCTTGATTCTAATAATAAAAAATGATTTCTTTGTAGGGACAACGTCTCACTGTGCTGCCCAAGCTGGTCTCAAACCCCTGCCCTTAAGTGATTCTCCTACCTTGGCCTCCCACACTGCTGGGATGACAGGCAAGAGCCACCACATCTTGTCATTGGAGGTGCTCTTGCTTTGTGTGTTTCGGCTGGTCTTCAGGCGCAGCTGTCAGTAAGATGCTTCTGCAGTACAGTTCTAAGTCTTTCTGCACAGATTCAGTGGATCCTGTGATTTTTTTACATGGAAGAGCCCCTTTATTTTTTGCAGAGAAGCTAGACAATTCACAGTAACCTATGGCCTAGAAAATTTTATTTCTTGATCAACACAACTCTTTATAGATGCTTGTGGTCCAAAAATGCAGATTCCTAATCATCCCCACGAATAACGGGGCCATTGCAAGGCAACCTGGGAGGGAGTTTAGGATTGCTCTGAGGCAGTGAAAGCTATTGAATTTCCCACATGAGGGGGCAGAAAAGGGATTCCACATGTTTTGATCACTCCATGTTCTGGGTGTAACTTGGTCCTCTTTAAATTGCACCATTTTTGGCATCAGAGAGAACCAGATTTGAATCCCAGTTCCATCCCTCATTATGATTTGATGGTGAATGTGTTTTTAACTCGTCTGAGCCTCAGTTTGCTGATCTATAAAATATGTGGTTGTTATGGGGCTTCCATAACGTACATGTGTAAAAATCATGGCAAAGTTCTTGTAATTTAAAAGAGAGGGTTGTTAGGAGACTTCTATCAGGTAAGTACGTAAAAACCTGGACACAATGTCTATAATTTTGTAAGTGTTCAACATATGGAGAAGGAGGATTATTTTCCTTTCATTTAATTTTTAGAGCAACTTTATAAAATTGGTGATACTCATATATTTGAGATAATCAAACCAAGGATCAGAAAGACTAAATAAATCACCATAGTCACAAAGCAGTTCACAATACATTTAGTGGATAATTTCTAGTTAAATGTAGCAATGATGATCACATTGAAAAGCTTGTATTATCTGGTGGTTTTCTCTCACGTAAGTTTCTTGGAATTTAGTAAGATAAGTTGCAGCTCAAAATGCAGATCTGTAGAATATTTTATTCCAGAGATTGTAGTGGGGACCAAAGTATTGCATGAGTTTTGTTGGGAACAATGTGTAGGCTGAGAATCTAAGCAAGCTTCAGTTGGTGGTTTTCAGTTGGTGGGCAGTGGCAGAAGGAGGAGGAGCTCCGTCTGTGCTCTCTCTTCCCCCAGTCACAGCCCTCAGGCTTGTTGCATCCAGGCCCTTCTAAGTTAAACCAGACAGGTTGACAGGTTTATTTAGCATTTAGCAGACAAGTCAGCTCAGGGTAGGCTGGTGAGGTGGGGTGTGGGCTGATAGTACAGGGACACCCTTTGACACAGGGCTGCCCATGCCCATGGGGCTGTTCCATATATTATATATTATATATATGTAGTAATATTTATATATATATATGTATATAAGCCTGTTGGCTTGTTAAAACCATGGATTCTATGTTGCTCTATCAACGTGATCATTAGAAAAATGTGATGTAGTTAATGTGTAAATTTTAGAACATTTCTTCTGTTAGTCTTGTTAATACTCAATTCTTTTCTAAAACACCTAGCCCAAATCTCCATAGGTTTTAATCAAATTATATTATAATTGGGATTTTCTGGTCTGCCTATATTCTAAATAATAAAATCCTTAAAATTAATTTTCTATTGCTGCCGTAACAAATTACCACAACTTTGTGGCTTAAATCAAAGACTTACGACGCTATAGTTTTGTAGGGCAAACCTCTGACCGTGGTCTTACTGGGCTTAAGTCAAGGTGTTGTCAGGGCTGTATTGCTTTCTGAAGGCTCTATAGAAAATCAATTTCCTTTTCCAACTTTTAGATGCTGTCCCTATTCCTTGGATCATGGGACCATCCGTCCAACTTCAAAGCCAGTAATGTGGGATGTCTGTGACCATTGTTCTGTAGTCATATCACCTTCTGACTGTAGTTAGGAAAGATTCTCTGATTTTATAGACACATGCAATTAGATTGTCCCCCAAGACAATCAAGGATAATCCCCCTAACTCAAGGGTTAATCACCTCACAAAGTCCCTTTTGCCCCATGTAAAGTAATATGGTCCCAGATTCCAGGGACTAAAACATCTTTATGGGGTCATTATTTTGACTGTCACAAAAGTAAAGTCTTGGACTTATGCATATCTAGATTTTCTTTGCATAATTTCAGAGCCTAGAACACATTGGACTCTAAATAAATGTGAATGAGTGATAAATATTATATTTACAGATTGCTGCCACATTGCAATTCTGTCCTACCACTGGTGGTGGAATTCTATGTACTTTTTACCATCTCCATTTTGCATTCAGACTGAACATGGCTATGCTATTCCTTTCACCTGGGTGATTTGAAACCATCTCTCTATTTCTATTTGTAGAGATCTTATCTATCAAGCCCTTCTCAAATGTCACTTCAAAAAACTTTTTCTAATCCCCAATTGTCTTACTCAATTTATGCTCTTACAACAAAATAACACAGACTAGGCAATTTATTAAAACCAGACGTTTATCTGTCACAGTTCTGGAGACTAGGAAGTCCAAGATCAAGGCGTTGGCAGGTCTGATGTCTGGTAAGGGCTGTTCTCTCTGTTTAAGATGGTGTCTTGATGCTGCATCTTCTAGAGACAAGGAACACTGTGTCCTCACATGGTGGAAGGAGGGAGGGCAAGAGGGATGAACTCCCTCCATGGAGCCCTTTCATGAGGGCTCCTAAACCCATTCCTGAGGTAGGAGTCCTGATGGCCTAATCACTTCCTGTAGGCTCCACCTCAACACTATCTCATTGTCAACGCTGAATCTCGGAGGAGGCACAGTGAAACCACAGCACCAGTCAAGTATGATCTTTCTCTCCTCAGAAACCCCCTCATATGTTTAGGCCTCCCATGCATTTTTATACATTTTTTCTCATGGTTTCTTCGTGTACAAATAAGGTGCTATAAATGGATAGCTATAGTTTTGGGTTTCATTTCCACAAAACATCCTTCCTAGGTTTTGAACCCTAAGCGAAATATGAAGACAGGCCCCACCTTCCATTACAAAAGCTGAAAGGGAGTGCATGATCCTTTTTCCAGTTTCTTGGCCACTCACATGTGGGCACATATCTAGACCCAGCCAACTGATGTATCTTTATTAGAACTTAGAACCTGATGAAATGATGCAAAAGACCTGAAAGAATCAGAGTTGATTCTGAGAAATTGATCAGAGATGCAGGTCCAAGAATGTGGCAGCAAGTGCCTAGGTTCTGCAGAGCCCAGCTACATGGTGACAAATGTCAAATGGCAACATCCTAGTGGTGGCATCCCAAGATCTGCTTCCGTCGAATGAACTTGGCTGTGCTGAGATTCCCTCAGTTCTTACCTTGCTTCTCCAGCATCTTCAATGATTTTGTGAACTATTCAATATCTTTTGATTGAATTCCAATTTTGCTTAAGTTGTCTAGAATTTGTTATTTTCAGTGAAAAATGTAAACCAATTATCCCCTCACATTAAAACACACCCCACTTAGGCATCTGCTGTGATCTCACTGGAGAAAAGTGTGGACGTTATTTTTAATTTGACTCAGAATGATAGGATTAGTTTGGTACTAGTAACAATGGAGATAAGTAACTAACTTTTTGTGAACCCTCTTCTTGGGGTGAAACAAAATCTATTGTGGAAACTCTTTCCAGTCATCTCTGGAAATTTATTAAGTGACCTAGTATATAATGATAATTTACCATGATATTTGATAAAATAATGTTGTGTGTTCAGAATAATTTCTTTTTTCTTTACCTTTGAAAATAATGCATCGATAGTTAATTTTCTCCTAAATTGTCTGTTTTATTTCCATAAAAGGTATTTATTGAATGTCTCCTTACTTTTAATATAACTAGGCATTGTGTGATGAAAGTAAAATAAATATGTTCTTGTTTCTGGAATTACTAAAGCTTTAAAAATGGACTTATCGACCTCAAACCAATGGGACATATTCCCATGTGACTTGCTCTCCTGTTAGGGTTCCCAGGGTCAGTGGTGACTCCTTTTCTGTCTTTTTAAAGATTTTAGAAATGCAAATTCTGTTGTGGGCCACTAGGCGGAGTACTTCAGAGCAGGGTTTGTGGGAGTACAAAGCTAACTTCTGCTGCTTATGCTTGATGCTTCTGCAGCTTCCTTGACTACTGTGGATGATAAGTAACCATTTGCTTCCTCTCTTTCTTTTTTCCTCTCACTCTTTGGAGTGAACTTGAAACATTTAGGAAGTTTGTTGATCAACATATACCTTGTTTATGAAAATCCAGCTAAGATAATATGGTAGGACTCCTTTGGTTATAAATAATAGAATTCAAACTCAAACTGCTCTAAGCCAAAAAAATATTAATTTGTGGACTCGTATAATGGAAAAATCCAGGTTATAGCTTCAGAATGGCTGAATGTAGGGACTCAGGACTTGGCTCCTCTCAGCTTCCTTGCTTTTTTCTTCCCCATCGATTTTATTCTGAGAAAAGTTTTCTCTTTGTGCTGCAATGTGGCCATCATCACTCCTCCAGTTTACATTTCCTTAGTTCCACAGCCCCAGAATAAAGCAAAAAGAGAAACACTTCTAATATTTTCAATAAGAGACTGCAGATTGACTTTGGGTGTGAGGATTGGATTTCATGTCCATCTCTAGTTTCATCTGTGCCAGGATTAGAAGTATATTCATTGGCCAGGTCTGTGTCACGAGCTCATACAGGGTTTCCACTGTCCACACAGTGCCTTTGCAAGTATTAGAAAATGGCTCCCCTTTCTCCAGTTAGATGCAGCCCTGTATCGGGGCATGAGGCTTGGAGAAGAGCATGCAGGCTGGATTTCAGCCCTCCTTTCTCCCTCAGCTGGGTTTCTTCCTTGAGTGAACAACATACTTGTTAATAGCTGTCCTGTGCTTATTCCTGAAGCTGGGGGTGAAATCAGCCCCCACCCCAAAACTGAAGGACAGAAGGTGGCTTCATCTGGGGTATCAAATAACGGCAAAGAACAAAGGGAGAAGACAGTGGGTGCTGTGTGGGCAAAAGGAGCAAAAAAGGATCCTAACCTGTCTAGACTTCATCTCAGAAGCCATATGCAACCTTCTTCAATGGAAATATTTAACACTTCAAGAGTGCCAAGAAGGCTATAAGGAGCATATCTCTTAAGGACCTAAGTTGGGGCATTCTAGAATGTATGTTTTATGGATTTACCTTATAAATATATAACATTGACTAACACACACAGAAAATATATTGCAGAGTAACATAGATGACAGAATTTGAAATACATGACATTCTACCACAGTCTATCATTACTTTCTAACTTATCAAAAGACTCAGAGGATCTTTTTTTCGTATTGATATATCTCTAACCAGAGCCCTATTTACTCGTGTCTTGAAAAACAGAGTATTTGCAAATATTTCTGAAGAGGGAAGAGAAAGAAAATGATTCCAAAAAAGCTGATAACATTAAGACAGCTTTTTATAGAAGATGTAAATTTGCAACCACAAATTAAAAACTTATAGGAGATACACAAAATTTGAAGAAAAATAAATGAAACGAAACCACTGCAAGAAATAACCAAACTAAGAAGACAGCAAGAGAGGAAAAAAAGAACTGCAAAACATATGAAAAACAATTAACAAAATGCAAGTTACTCCTTACCTATCAACAATGACTTTAAATGTGAAAGGATTAAACTATCTAATTAAAAGACATAGAGTGTCACAATGTGTAAAGGATACTCATCAGTACATATTTATAAGGGAGTCACTTTAGATATAAAGATTCATAAAGGCTCAAAGTGAAAGGATGGGAAAAGATACTCTACGCAAATGGTAACCAAAAAAGAGCAAGGGTATCTATACTTAGATTAGAAAAAATAGACTTGAAATCAAAAACTGTCCCTAGAGAGTAAGAAGGTCATTATACAATGATAAAAGTTCACTTCAATGGGACGATTGTAAATATATATCCACCCAACATTAGAACACCTAAATATATGTAAAGTTTGGCAACTTCTACCAAACATTCAAAGAACTAACACCAAAACTTCTTAAACTCTTTAGAAAAAATAGAAGGAGAATACTCCCAAACTCATTTCGTGAGGCCAATGTTACCATGACTTAAAAGCTAGACGAAGACAATACAAGAAAAAATAATTACAGACCAGTATCCTTAATGAATATACATGCAAAAATTCTCAATAAAATACTAACTAGCAATCTGAATTCAAAAGCACATTGAAAAGTTCATACACCATGACCAATTAGAATTTATCTATGGGATACAAGGATGGTTCAATGTGTAAAAATTAATAATGTGATATACCACATTAACAGAATGAAAGGCAAAAATAACATTCCAATAGATCCAGAAAACACATTTGACAAAATTCAATATGCATTCATGATAAAACTCTCAACCAAATAAGTATGTAAGAAACTTACCTCAACATTATAAAGGCTGTATATGGAAAACTTATATCTAATATTATAATCAGTGGGGAAAAACCGAAAGGTTTTTCTTTAATATCTGGAACAAGACAAGGATGTCTACTCTCATCACTCCTATTAAACATAATACTGGAAGTCCTAGCCAGAGCAATCAGGCAAGAGAAATAAAAGGCATCAAAATTGAAAGGAAAGATGTAGTTACCTCTATTAACAGAAGACATGATTGTTATTCATTGAAAATTCTAAAGACTCCACAGAAAATGGTTAGAAATAATATAGTCAGTCTTTCACATCTGCTGGGGATTTGTTTTAGGAACCCCTCGGATAATAAATTCTGTGATGATCAACTTCCTCATGTAAAATCGTGTACAGTTGGCCGTATGCATCCATGGGTCCACATCTGTGGATTCAAACCACCGCAGATGGAAAATATGTACAAGTTAGGTTCATGGTTGATTGAGTTCATGGTTGCAGAACCCATGGATAGGAAGGACTGACTATACAATAAATTTACTAAAGTTGTAGGATACACAACTGACATACAGAAATCATTGCTATTTCTAAACACTAACAATGAATTGTCTGAAAGGGAAATTTAAAAAATAGTATCAAATAAACTACTTTGGAACTAACTAACCAAAGAAGTGAAAGACTTAAACACTACAAATTACAAAAGATTGATGACAGAAATTTAAACCAAAGTAGATTGAAAGACAACCCATGGATTGAAAGAGTTAGTACCATATTATTAAAGTGTCCATATTACTCAAAGCAATCTACACATTTAATGTAATCCATATCAAAACCCCAAGGGTATCTCTCACAGAAATAGAAAAAAATAACCCTAAAATTCATATAGAATCACAAAAATCCCTGAGGGGCTGAAGCAATTTTGAGTAAGAAAAAAGCTACAGGTATCACACTTCCTGAATTCAAATTAAATTACAAAGCTGTAGAAAGAAAAACACTGTGGTACTGGCATAAAAACAGACACATAAACCATTGAAACAAAATAGAGAACCTAGGCATAACCCACACATTTGCAGCAATTGATCACCCTGGAAGGTGACGAGGAGACATTATAGGGAGAGGATATGCTCTTGACCAAATGGTGTTAAGAAAGCTGGATGTCTACATGTAAAAGAATGAAATCGGATCCTTAGCTCACACCTTATGTAAAAATTAACTCAAAATGGACTAAACATTTAAATATAATAACTGAAACCATAAAACTCCTTGAAGAAGACAGGAGAAAACATTCTTGACATTGGTCTTGGCAATCATTTGCTTAGATATGATGACAAAAGCACAGGCAACAAAGGCAAAATAGATAAATGAATTACATCGAACTAAAAAGCTTCTGCACAGCAAAGAAAACAACTAATGAAATGATAAGACAACCTATGAAATGGGGAAAATGTTTGTAAAACATATCTCTTATAAGGAGTTCAACAAATAAGAAGGACACATACACAGCAATTCCAAAATTATAAATAACCTAATTTTATTTTAAGGCAAAGAACCTAAATAAATATATCTCAAAAGAAGAAATTCAAACGGCTAACAGGTATATGAAAATGTGCTCAACATCTCTAAACTTCAGAGTAATGCAAATCAAAACCACAATAAGATATCATGTCACACCTGTTAAAATAGCTATTATCAAAAAGAGAAAAGATAAGTGTTGGTAAGAATGTGGAGAAAAGGAAGCCATTATACACTATTGATGGGAATGCAAATTAGTAAAGCACAGAAAACAGTATTGAGGTTCCTCCAAAGAAAATTTAAAATAGCACTTGTCTGGTGTGGTGGCTCACACCTGTAATCCTAGGATTTGGGGAAGCCAAGGCAGGAGGCCAGGAGCTCTGGACCAGCCTGGGTAACATAACAAGACCTCATGTCTGAAGAAAATTAAAATTAGCCAGACATGGTGTTGTACACCTGTAGTCCCAGCTACTCAGGAGGCTGAGGTAGGAGGATCGCTTGAGCCCAGGAGTTCAAGGCTGCAGTGAGCTATGATCGTGCCACTGGACTTTACCCTGGACGACAGAGTGAGAACTGGTTTCAAAAATAAAAAAAAAAGGACTACCACATAAAGCAACAATTTCACTTCTGGATATATGTCCAGTGAAATTGACATAAGAGACTTAGAGAGGTGTCTGTCATCCCCTGTTCATTGCAGCATGACACACAATGACCAAAATATGAAAATAACCTAAATGTCCTTTGGCAGAGGAACAGATGAATGGGTAAAGAAAATGTGGTGTGTATACATAAAATGAAATATTATACAACCTTAAAAAAGAAGGAAATCCTTCTAATTGTGAAAACATGGATGGAGCTGGAAGATATTGCGCCAAGCAAAAATGCAAGACACAGAGACAAATACTTCATGATGTCTCTTACATGTGGAATCTACAACAGTCAAATTCATAAAAACAGAGAATAGGACAGTGGTTGCAGGGGCTCAGGGAGGGGATATGGGGTGATGTTAATTAAATTGTGCAATGTTCAAGTTATAATAATTTTTGGAGATATAATGTACAACATGGAACAACACTGTATCATATTCTTGTGTTCTGCTAAAGGACTAGATCATAAATTAATTACTGTCAACACACACACAATGGTAAATATGTAGAGATAATATGCTAATTGCTTGATTGTGGTGATCATTTCAAAAAGTATAGAAATATCAAAACATTAAGTTACCTTAAATTTATACAATTTGTATATGTGATATTATCATCATAAAGCTGTTAAGAAAGATTTAGTAAATCATGTCTACAACCTGGGAACTTTCTCATGAGAGGGAAGGCTGGAGTAGGAAAATGGAATTTTGCAACAAGGATAGGGTGAGGGACATGAGAAATGATTGATCAAGTATTTCAGAAATGACCTGGGTGGAAGCAAACGTTTTGGTTTCAGGAACACTTTACATTTTTAAAAGTTATCGAGGACCCAAAGAGCTTTCATTTATTTGGATTATATCTATCTATATTTATCATAGTAAACATTAAAACTGAGAAATTACAAAAAATAAAACAATATACTTATATGTTTACATAAATCACATTTTTATTTAAAATTATCATTTTTAAGCAGTAAAGTTGGTGAGAACAGTGACATTGTTTTATATTTTTAGTTATGTCTTTAATGTCTGGTTTAATAGAAGAAAACCTAGTTCTCCTTTCTGCTTCTATGTTTAATTTCTTGTGACATCCCATGTCAGGTAGCCTCTGGGGACTCCAATTATACTTGTGAGAGAATGAAAGTGGAAAAGGTAAATAAAACCTGTGTATTTTTATGAAAAGACTTTTGACCTTGCAGAGACCCTGGAAGGGACTCAGAGCCTTCTCAGCATTCTCTGGCTCATGTGTTCGCAGATTAGAAGGTAAGTCCGCGAGAGAAAGCAGTGATTGGCTGTGGGAGGAGTTGCTGAGAGGTGGTAGAGAAGAGGTTGGAAGTGTAGAAAGTATGGTCGTTGTTTTCATTTCTTTTCCCTTTCCTTTGGCCTCTTGTTGCTGGGATTTCCTCTTTAGATGATCGTATCATAAATTAGAAATGGCATTAATGAACATTCTTGATACTGCCTAATGAAAGTTTTTGTTTTGTCTTCCTGAGTCTTACTTCTATCTCATTTATTTTTCCCACCCAAATTTGGAGTTTAGGAAGGGTCGATATAGCTATATTTAGATGATTTATCTCCCTGAAGACATTTTGGGATCATTTATAAATCTCTATAAACAATGCTCTGATGTCCCTTTATTTTGTTTAGAGACTGGGTCTTGCCGTGTTGTCTGGAGTGGAGTGGCTTGATCGTAGCTCACAATACACAATACAATCAAACTTCTGGGCTCAAAATGATCCTTTCACTCAGCCTCCACAGTAGCTAGGTCTGCAGGTGTGTGCCAGCACGCCTAGCTTTTGATTACTATTATTATTTTTGTAGAAATGGGGGTTTCCTTATGTTGCCTAGGCTGGTCTTCCAACTCCTGGCCTCAAGCGATCCTCCTGCCTTCCACCATCTGAGGAGCTGAGATTACAGGTGTAAGCCACCATGCTGGTCCTGATGTCATTTAAATACAAACATGATACTATATTCCTTGTAGAAAGTGCTACATAAATATAATTTTTTTGAGATAGGGTCTTTTTGTGTCACCCAGGCTGGAATGCAGTGGTATGATCACACTCACTGCAGCCTTGACCTCCTGGGCTTAAGCGATCCTCCCCCCTCAGCCTTCCAAGTAGCTGGGACCTGAGGTATGAGCCACCAAGCCCGGCGAATTTTTCAATTTTTTGTAAAGATCAGCGTGTCGCTGTGTTGCCCAGGCTGGTCTTGAACTCTTGGGATCAAGGTACCCTCCACCCAGGTCTCCCGAAGTGCTGGGATTACAGGCCTGAACCACTGCACCGTGTCCGAAAAATTCATTCACTTTGTTTGTCCACAAGGTGCTGCTGTTTCTCTTCTAATAACATGAGACAGCTCACTCGAGAACATGACATTCTCTAAAAAAAAATCACAGTAGTTCCTTTTCCATAACTATTAAGTTTTCAAGGTGTTATCATGTGTATCTCATAGAAAGAATGTGTAAAATTTTTCATGTAGAAACATAATCTTTTAACAATGAATTAGTTAAAAAAATTTGGCATTCTCAGAATGAAGATTTCCTTTTCCCTATAATTTTATTTATTATAATTGTATTTTTAGTAATATCAATAGTTTTATAAAAACTCATTACATTATATACCCAATGACTGTGAAATCGTCTGCTTTGAGGCACAATGAAATCATCAGTCAGCATACTGGGTCTAACGCGGTTCCTTCCATTTTAAGAAAGCTATTTACACTCCAATTTGCAAGTTGGACTTTACAAAAATTAAAACATTTAGAAAATATGCTAACTATGATTGTTTTAGAAAGTAATTGTTTTTTATGGTAAGGAAATAAATTGAAGCTCTGGGTAGGAAAGTACAGAAAACAAATCAGCATTCTTTATAAATAGATTTTACTGCTGGTTTAGAATTACCTTATGTGGTTTATAGATGATGGAAAATGAAATCAGCTGCAGTTAGCAATGTGCATGGATCGTATTTGCTGTGTCACTTTCAGAAAGATTATGGAATGTTGACAGGTCAGGATTCTCAAAATGATAAGTTCTAAGAAGAGACTAAATGAAAAAGAATTTTAAAAGCAAGCCTAGTTGTTTAATATATACATGGACGGGTTATGGGAAAATTCTGGACTGGGAGCTAGCAGATCTATGTTCTGACTTTTACTAAGTCATTGGCTGCTACAGCGAGCCAAGCAGACATAACTGCCAAGGCTGCCTGGGAGTTGGGTTGATTGGCAATTGGCATAGGGAGAGAGGACAATTGCCAGAGTAATGGCCAAATATTCAGGGTTTCATGTTCAGTGAAGCAGGACGTACATTTGTATCCCAAGGGGAAAACTGACGCTAGAATCTGGGCCTCCTGACTGAATCTGAGTCCACAGTCTGATGAGTAGGATGAAGTAGTCTCAGAAATCCAAGCCAGCCAGAACCCATGAGGTGTGCTCTGCAGATATTGACTGGCGAGCTGCAGTAAGATGTTTCATTCCATTGAGCAAACATTCCTTGATTGGTTAGGTTATCATCCCACAAGAGCAGAGACAAATTCTTCAGAATTTGTCCATGAAGCTATAGTCCTAGAGCTTATATTTCAAGGGAGGGGGGAGGAAACGGCATCTCAGGATGGTAGGTGATTACAGCTAAACCGAATTCTGAAAATAAAAGGAACCCTATGTCTTTGTCTGCTCAGGCTGCTGCTACAAACAACTGTAGACTGAGTGGCTTAAACATCACATACTTGTTTCTCACAGTTGTGGGAGTTCAAAGATTAAAATCTAGGCCAGCAGAGCCAGTCTGTGGTGAAGGCCCTCTTACTGGTTTGCAGGTGTTCTTGTTGTATATTCACATGGCTGAGAGAAGAGGGCTCTAGTCTCCTACTCTTCTTATTAGGATGCTAACCTCATTGTGGGAACTCCATCCTCATTGAAACCAAATTACTTCCCAAAGGTCCTCCTTCCAAAGCCATTCTATTGTTAGAGATTCAACATGTGCATTTGTTGATGCAAACATGCAGTGCACAATATCTTATCTAATCAAATCAGTTGTCCCTTGAATAAAATTCTAGCTCCTAAAACAAGACTTAAAATTATGACTTGGTTGTTGCCAAAACTGTCTATCTGGATTTGCTAGAAATCAAACATACTTGAATATTTCCTCTAAAGATTTTCTCATTCCTACCCTATTGTGTATATTTACAGAATTCTGAAATAATTACATACCCAAGGCTTCTATTAGTTCTGATGAGAGCTTCTATTAGCTTTGACTATTGCAAGCAGTTTTATAACACTGTAGGTAAAAGCATGTGCTTTCAAATCATACAATAAATTTATTAAATGCTAAGCACTTTATATTCACTATTTAAATTTATCATCTTAATCACCTTCATTATTACCTCCATTAAATCCTATTTGTTGGTTACTTATATTATTCTGATTTTGCAAACCTAAATTTGAGAGGCTTTCCCAATGTCACATAAGTTAATAAGTGGCATAGCTGGGGTTTGAATTAAAGTCTACCTGATTCCAAGATCTATTTACCATTGTTCTACTATATGTACTTTTTAGGTCCCTGAGAATGTTAACAGCTTTTCTTTTGAAATCTGCCTTCTTTCTGGATAGTAGTTTTATTAATATGTGATTAGGGCACCATATTTCGGGCAACAAATTCTTTGAAATCTTTCATTTCCATAGTGAGATAAGGATAAATTCTGTGGCCTTGTCAGCCAGAAAACATCATTTGGAGACTATCTTGAACAATAAGTAGAAGACACAGCTGGGGGCCTGCGGAGGACAGAAAGCTCACAGCTTCTGTCCATACCCCTTTCACTTCCTCCTCAAGGAGATGGACCTCTGTGGTTGGTCAAGCTTAAGGATCTTTTATGGGCCACAGCTAATGGTGAAATCTTCCTAATTCTAGGTGAAGATTAATGGGCAAGTTGGAGAGTTAAGGTAGCTTGTGGCTGCTCCTTTTAGAAGAAAGTCTTATCATTGCTCTCTTATTTGTGGAACCCCTCTGTTCCCCCAAATGCTTGGTAAGACATGCCTGAAGACCAATCCTGTGTCAGTAGACTTCATATCTACTCTCTTCTACCAATCACACAACTACAGACAAATAAGAAAAATAAAACAAAGCTGAGACACACTCCCCTGGCATGGAGGCCACTCTCTGGCTGGCTGCTTTTCTCTAACCTGGCGCCTCCTGGGCATTTGTCTCTTTCTTAGATCAAACCGAGACATGGGTTTGGGACTAAAGAGAAGTAGGTGAAAGGGGTCTCTGGCCTGTTTGGCATTAGACCAAGTAAATAGCAGAGTTCTGGCTTAAGCTCAGCTCTGTAGAGCTTTCTCTGTGTTTGGGGAAAATCTCCGATATTAATGAAGTGGTATTTTACTGTGCTTCGTTTTCTGTAAATATATCTATTTCTTAGGTATGTTGTGAGGAGATTCGTTCCCTGGACAAATACCATCTTAATCACCTCCATTATTAACAACTTTATTTTATTTGCAGAATTAAAATTTAAATAGACATTCAGGAAACAAGTCTGGTGAGAGAATAATGTTATGAGGTTAATCTTTCAGCATCTGCCTTAGGGACATTGATTATTTTCCCCCTTGTTTTTCACCAAGCTCCAGGCCTGCAAAAGAATTGTGATGTGGTCTGAGGCAAACTTACTGATTGGCTAGCGGTAAGTTAAACCATAACCTGTAGGACCGCTGGGAACCATTGCTTGTCACTGGCCAGAAATCCACTGTTTGGAGTGTGCGCTGGGAAGGCTATTCATATTTATTGATACATGCTTTGTTCTTGGCACTAAGTTAAGTACTGGATACATGCAACAATTTGGAATATCGTTACATTCAACCCTCACAATAGTCTGATGTATATGTTATTAGTCCCGTATTAGAGACGAGCAAACAAGATTAGAGGAAGAGAAGCACACAGCTGGAACCACAAAGGCGGCACTGGGATTGGAAGCAGTTCTGTCTCACCCTGGACCACCATTTCTATGTTGTGTCTCCACTAGAAGATCCTTTCTTTGGTTCTTCTAAATCATTATATCTCCAAACTGTAGGTTTCACAGGAGATGCCACTTGAAGCTTCATGGCTTAAAATGGAGATGGAATGTGGAACATGGTGGGAAGCACCAGAAGGGGTTTACTGAGAAATTTCAAATACTTTGTGGGTCTCTGAATGACTGTCTTCAAATTCTTTGTCCTACTACCTCTTTCGTATTAGTTCAAATGTCATATGGGTATATCTTTTGGGTTAAATTAAGGAAAATCTCCATGAAAAGTACAAAACAAACAAAAAACCCCCAAAAGAATAGAAAGAGATACTATGAAAAATCAACTCAGATTTCTCAGAGTTTTATTAACTCAAAGAAGCCTTGGTCCAGTTGGAAGAAGACAGAATTGATTTTGACAATCTCTAGCAAACCCTTTAGCATTCAATGCACCCTAGACCATGAGTATAAAGAAGTTCAATTAATAGATTCGCCAAATTAGTTAGTTTGTGTAGTTCAAAGGGAAACACACACAGGACTGTGAGGTTTTGAAAGGGGCGAAAGGCAAGTCTGGGTCCAGTGAGCCCAGGCAGGCCATGAAGGGGCAGGGCAGGAGAAGGATGGTGCTGGGAGGCTAGGGAACCGGCCACCTCTGTGCTGGCTGAAGATCACAAAAATCAACACAGCTTTCTCCAAACGCTGCCCGTGCCTGATGGAATTAAACAGAGCTCTGAGAAGGACAGCACCGGGGCCGAGGATGTGTCCTGAGCTGCCTACAGTCATCAATATCTTGGCCAATGGCTATGCACTCAGGGGCAATTTGGCTAGCTTTCTTGATCCACACCAGAAAACTCGCTTTTGAAGTGGATTGGAAAGCTCCAAAAGGGACGTGCTTCATGCTATTGGTATTGCTGCCATAAAGAAAAGATTCTGCTTTTCATCAGCTGTTGATTTTTGCTCTCTGTATTTCTCTAGCATCTGTTGCTGGTGGCCCTGGTTATGCTAACAAGTAGATAGTGTAGCTGCAGCAGCAGAACAGAAAAGACTCTCCTGGATTCTCAGTTTCAGGCTGGCCTGGGAACAGGCTTAGGTATGTTTCAATGTTTGAATGTAGGTGAGCTGGAGATCTGTGGCAATTCTTTTGACATGAGGCTGGACATTCTTTATAGCTTCCCCAGACACAGGAATTGGCAGGGCTTGAAAAAGAATCACTGGCAGGAGGTTCATTATGTTTTTGCTACCTCCCCAGCCATAAAATTAAAAGTTTTTACCTAAATCACGTTAACCATCTCGTGGGAGTAGGAGATCATTTCCTTCAGAGACTTTCCTGATTGAAGTCTAGTCCCAGGATGGTTTGAATGGTCCGTTTGAATTTGAAGAGCTTTCTAATAGATTCTTCTCATCCCCTCTCCAACCAGTCTTATTTGGTGTCATCTGCCTTTCCCCTTCCTCCCTACCAAACCTCAGAGTCTTGAAATAAAAATCGTTGTATTTTAAACTTCATCATTCTAATTTCATCACTTCAAACGAACGTTCCCTTGTTTGAGTTTCCTCCAACTGTGTGACTTAGGGCTGTTGAACTCTTTCAAATACACAGGAAAATGGAAACCTATTTTGGTGTCAAGTGATTGTATAAAAAACATTTTCAGATGCTAATCAAATGCTTTGTGCTTTGTTAATGAATGGAAATCTAAGGATATTCTTATTTGAAAGGCTTAAAAATATAATAACTGTCATTATATCTAATTCTGTCTACATTTCTGGTATGAAATGAGAAGTCAGGAGCCCGGCCATCTACACAGTGCATGGTTCTACCAGCTATTTCTGTGTCACTTCAAGCAAATCACCTCTTTTCTGCCTTTTCTTTCTTTTTATGTAAAAGGTGGATAACTATCTGTCTCACTGAATTCACAGAGTGACTGTATTATGTACAACAAAGTTTATTGAAAAGCATAAATCTCTATAATTAAGTAGAATGTTACCGGTGATTTATAAGCTTTTTAAATCCTGGAGCAGTGGAGGAAGTATTCCTCTTACTATAAAAGGACATCCCTCTAATAATCTCCCTTCTTTTCCTGACTTTTCAGGGATTCTGTTCATTGCTTTTCCATTTGTCAACTGCATCTTCAATCTCTCTCCTTCTTGATGCATTCTGTCATCATTTAAATATAAATTTTTCATTTAAAAATCTTCTATCTTGGAGGAACCTTAACTTTGTGTGTCTTTCTAGCTATCAAGCCATCTCCTCCTTTCTTAGCAAGTTTTTCTCAAGGATATTCCACAATTATTTATCTCCTTTTGCTCATTTTCCTTTCACTATTTATTCATGCCAGTTTGGCTTTCACTTTCACCAAGCCTGTGAAACTGGTTGTGCTAAGGTCACCATATAAGAGTGCTAGGGGCTTCCATCACAAGCTGCCACAGACTGAGTGGTTTATCTTCTCACAGCTCTGAAGACTGGAAATCCAGGATGGAATGTCAGCAGGCTTGCCTTCTTCTGAGAACTGCTGCCTTGCAGATATCTCCCTTCCTGCTGTGTCCTCAGGCTGTGTTGCCTGTGTCTCAATCTCTTTTTAGATGGATAGCTGCCATATTGGATTAGGGTCCACCCATATGGCTTCATTTACCTCTTTGAATGCCTTCTCTAAATCAGTCCCCTCTGAGGCAGTGGTGATCAGCTCTTCAACATAGGAATCTGGGGGGATACAATTCAGCGCCCCCAGAATTCGTGATTCCTAAACATCATGAACACTATTCCTCTTTCTTTCTTTCTTTCTTTCTTTCTTTCTTTCTTTCTTTCTTTCTTTCTTTCTTTCTTTCTTTCTTTCTTTCATTCTTTCTTTCTTTCTCCCACCCTTCCTTCCCTTCCTTTCCTTTCCCTTCCTCGCTCTCCATTCCTTCTTTCCTTTCCTTTCCCTTCCCTTCCTATCCTTGCTCTCCCTTCCTTCTTTCCTTTCCTTTCCTCGCCCTTCCTTCCTTCTCTCTTTCTCCCTTCCTTCCATTTATTTACTTTTGTTTATATAAAATTTGTGGGATACATGTGCAATTTTGTTCCATGCATAGTGGTCAGTTCAAACCTATTAGGGTATCCATCACCCAAGTAACATATATTGTACATATTATGTAATATATAAGTCCAATGGGGTCTCAGGAACATTCGGTAGAGTAGACCCCTGACCCCTTCGTCTAGCTTGAACTATTTTCTTATCTGTTTCTCCCTCTTTGCCCAAACTTTAAATGTTGAAGTTCCTAAATCCTGGGTCCTCTTCTGTTCTTATTCCATACAAGCTTGTCCAACCCATGGCCTGTGGGCCACGTGTGGCCCAGGACAGCTTTGAATGCAGCCCAACACAAATTTATAAATATTCTTCAAGCATTATAGGATACTTTATGATTTTTTGTAGCTCATCAGCTATTGTTAATGTTAGTATATTTTATGTGTTTCCCAAGACAATTTTTCTTATTCGAATGCAGCCTGGGAAGCCAAAAGATTGGACACCCCTGCCTACACAGTCTCTAGACAAGGTTTTATTAATTCCTATGGCTTTAGATACCATTTATATGCATATGGCTCCTACAGACCTCTCCTCCCAAGCTCCAAAACATTATGTGCATCTGCCATCTTGAAATCTCCACTGGGATTTTCACAGGCATTCCTAAAATCAGAATTCAAAACTCATGAGTTCTGCCCCCACATCTATGCCACTTCCTCAATCATTTCCCTTTTGTTAGTTTATTTCTTCTTCAGCCTTACCATTCTTCATAAAAATTATCTCCATTTACCCATTTGCTTCTTCCAGAAAGCATCATCATCTTTGATGCTTTCTTCTTCCTGCAACCACCCTACTATCACAACCTGCAACCAAGTAGTGTTATTTCACCTTCAAAATATGTGCTAAAATTATCCGCTTCTGTCATCCGCATCTTTCACCTGGTCTGCAAACATATACTCCTCTTTCCAACTTTTTGCCTCTCCAATACCTTCTCTATGGCACACCCAGAGAGGTTCTTCAAAAATGTCAATTAGATCATGTCTCTCCTTCGTTTAAAAATCTTTAATGATTTTCTACCCACGAAATAGTTCTGCTAGACTACAAGCTCTAAAGATGCAAGGATTAGGTTTGCCTTATTTGTTTCTGTTTATGCAGAGCCTAGCCTTGCATTTAGTAGGAACTTAACACATTGACCTAGATCTTGTCCACCTTCTCAGCCTCACCTCTCATGGAAGCACTCATAGACTTCAGTCCATTTACTCTTTTTTCAGATCCCTGAGCTGGCCTGGTCCAGGGCTGCCTGGGCCGTGATGCGTTCACTCCTGCTTTGTTGGCTGGTAACTGCTTATATTCTTGCTACTGTAACTGATGTCCAAGGCAGTCACATAGGCATCCCTGGGAGCTTGCTAGTGCTCAGGCACCACCCTAGATCCAATGAATCAGAATCTGTATGTTGACAATATCCCCAGATGGTTCATATGCACATTCAAGTTTACGGTGCTTTGCTCTGGATCCCAGCCTGGGTGCTAGTTCTTTAAAGAGACCTTTCCCAACTGGCCAAATCGTATTAGGTCATGTGATGGATTCACCCACATGGTCTGTGATACAGAAGGGAGAAGGAGTTGAGGCCTATTGATCAGAAGCTGCTCACTTAAGAATTTTACCTAAGTGTGATCCTATCAAAAGTTCTGGATTTTGTAGAGAAGCATACAAAGTATGTGAATAGTTTGATTTGAGCAAATTGAAAATTTCCAGTTTTATTTGCTTTAACCACTATATTTGCTTTGCCTCTTAAAATCCCTTGTTACAGGTCCTTAGTTTTAGTTTGCCACATTATGACACGATGGGAATCATGCACAGCAGTGATCCTCAGTTGGTTTGGGTTTTCAATACATAAATGATCCATGGTTGTGGCATGCATTGTAAAATGTCCAGCTAGAACACCTATTCTTTCAATTACTTTCATTACTTTCAATGGCAAAACCACAATTACTTTTGCACTAACCTGATAGCTTTGTTACAAGTCAGTTGTTCAGTTTTTTGTTGTTGTTGTTGTTGTTGTTTGTTTTAATTTTTGAAAACACTTTAGATACTGCATAGTGGATGGATTAGTTTGGTTCCTGGGATCTTCTGTGTATTCTGTTGAAGCTCAATAATCACATTACTGCGGACCTCCAAAATTTTACAATTGACTGCATAGTGAGTATTCAGCCGATAAACTAAACCACAGCTTATGACTGTGAGATGAAAGAAAGCACACCAATTAAAAGTAAACACTGTTTAAACTTAATGCGTTTCTAAAGTGTCATACATTTATTATATTCTCTACTTGTAAAATATTTTGTTTTGTGTATTGCTAAGTATTTCAGGATTTTATGGGTATAATGTATTCTATTAATTTAACTGGAAAACTTGTAGTTATTCAACAAGAAGACTAAAAGTGTTGGCAGTGATGTAATTTTAAAACACAATCCCACACATTCCTTCAGTATTACAGCTGCTCCTTGTTTGTTTAATAATAGAACTGATGAGTAGTTAATTTGAGAGGAAAGCTGGTGCAGGTGTAGTGCTATTTAGATGTCCTGGAGGACACATGTGACATCTGCAGCTAGCTATATGGTAAAAGCAAAACAGAAGTTAGAATCATCCCTGTGTCAAATCTGCATAGTTTTAGGCTTCAGGGAGTTTCTCTGTATGTTGAGGCTGGAAGTTGAGTAGAATTCCAAGGAAATAAGAGAGGAACCAACATTTGTAGAATTTGCCTTCTATGGGGGAACTCATTCAATCATCAGGAGAACTCTTCAATAGGTTTTATTTGCTCCGGTTTACCTAGAAGAAAAATTGAGACCCAGAATCCATGCTTTTATTTCCTGGTTACACATTAGAATCAGCAATGTGACATTAAACACACACACACACACACACACACACACACTGCACACCCATTATGATGGCTGCTATCAAAAAAGAAAAAACAAAAAAATCGGGGCCAGGCACGCTGGTTCACACCTGTAATCCCAGCCCTTTGGGATCACCTGAGGTCAGGAGTTTGACAGCAGCCTGGCCAACATGGTGAAACCTCATCTGTACCAAAATAAATAAATAAATAAATAAAACAAAAAACAACACACACACACACAATTAGTCTGGCATGGTGGCACACATGTGTAATCTCAGCTAATTGAGAGGCTAAGGTACGAGAATCGCTTGAACCTGGGAGGCGGAGGTTGCAGTGAGGCGAGATCACGCCACTGCACTCCAGCCTGGAGATAGAAGGAGACCCGACCTCAAAACAAAACAAAAACACCCAGAAAATAACAAGTGCTGACAAGGATGTGGAAAAATTGTAACTCTTGTGCATTGAGGGTGGGTATGAAAAGTAGTACATCAGCTGTGGAAAACATACGGTTCCTCAAAAATTTAGACATAGAATTACCATATGATTCAGTAATCCCACTCACCTCTATAAATCTCTATATATGTATCTTTACCTATATCTATCTTCAAAAGAATGGAAAGCAGTTACTCAAATAGATAATTGTACACCTGTGTTCTCCCCCTACCCCCCTCCTTTTTTTTTTAATAAATGGGGTCTCATTAAGTTTCCCAGGCTGGAGTGCAGGGGCTGTTTATAGGCACGACCCCCTGCTGTGGGGCTGTCCACAGGCATGACCCCATGCTGCGGGGCTGTTTATAGCCATGATTCCCCTGCTGCGGAGCTGTCCACAGGCACGGACCCCTGCTTCGGGGCTGTCCACAGGCACGACCCCCTTCTGAGGGGCTGTCCACAGCCATGACCCCCTGCTGCCGGGCGTTTACAGGCATGATCCCAATGCTGCGGGGCTGTCCACAGGCACGGATATCTGCTGCGGGGCTGTCCTCAGGCACAACCCCCTGCTGAGGGGCTGTTCACAGGCACCATCTCCCTGCTGCAGGGCTGTCCACAGGCACGATCTCCCTGCTGCGTGGCTGTCCACAGGCATGACCCCCTGCTGGTCAAACTGGGAGTTGTGCCCTGCTTTCTCTCCAACCCAGGACGGTTCGCCCCTCCTTAGGCAACGTGGTAGTCCCTTATCCCCGGAGGTCACTGTACTAATGTCTAATTTCGTTCAGACATCTGATCAACACAGCACACGGCAGCCCAGGACTGCTGGGCTCAAGCGATCTTCCTGCCTAAGTAGCCTGAGTAGCAGGAACTACAGGCGCATGCCACCGCATCTGGCTGCTACACCTGTGTTCATTGCAGCATCACAGCAGCCTTATTTACAGGAACCACAAGGTGTAAACAACCTAAAAGCCTATTGATGGATAGACTGATAAACAAAATGTAGTATAGACATAAAATGGAATATTAGTGATCTTTGAAAAGGGAGGGAATTCTGATACTTGCTACCACATAGATAAAACTTAAAAACATTACACTAAGTGAGACGTCAAACTCAGACTATGTGATTCCATCTGCATGAAGAACCTGCAATAGACAAATTAATAGAGACAAAAAGTAGAATAGAGGTTTTCAGGACTAGCAGAAAGTAGAAATGGGCGGGGTTAGTGTCTAATGGGCACAGAGTTCCTGTCTGGGATGATAGAATGTTTCAGAAATGGATAGTGGTGATGATTGCACATCATTGTGAATGTAGCTAATGACATTGAATTCTTTACCAGAAAACAAAAAGAAAAACAGAAACACATTGCTTAAGCTTCCCAGTCGGACAGGTGATGTTCTTGGTGTGATCTGGGGCCTGAGCCCAGGCTGCCCTCGCCAGAGCTGCTTCAAGACCCCTCTTGGTTGTACTTAGGCCTGATTGCTCTGGAGAGCCCCATAGATGAAAGCCAGCTCTGGTTCTATCTCTTCTCACTCCAGTCCTCACTGCCCCTACCATCCCCCAGCTGGGCATTATGAGAAAAGCAAGATGACTATGAGTTTTCTGATTATTTATATGACCAAATAATTTCAAGGACTATTGCTAACTAACCCATGGGACTCCTACTGCCTTCATGAGGTTCAGACGAGGTGAAAGGTCCCTAAAATCCTGCCACCTTGTCAGGAACTCAGTTGTCAATAATTTCTTTATTTGTGATACAAGCAGGAGTGGGGAAAGAGAAATGAACAGACTTGGAAGCTTCTCTGAGGCCCTAGAGAAGACCTCTGGGCTCCGAACACCAGACGCCAGTAGCAGGGAGGGTAGTTGATGACTCCTCACTCTTTCTCCAGCCCCTGCTACTCTGTTTCTCCCCTTCACCCACTGCAGCTTCCTCAGGTCCTGGGTCCCGCGACATCATCTCTTCGAATCACCTCCGTTCTATCCCTGTTAATAAAGGAGCATCAGCTAAATGAACACGGTGATTTGCATTCACTTGCATGGATTCAGAAATTGTGTTTAATTCCACACAAGAAAAAGAATGTGGATCTTTTTCACTGAGAAAAAAAAAGTTGCTATGTATCATCTTAATCATGTTTTCCTGGGACATAATCTATACATGACGTCTATTTAAGTCTTCATTACATCTATGCACGTGGTTTGCTTTCCTCTCAAGTGAAATAGTGTTGGACCACACGGGTTTGGGCCACAGCCCAGGAAGACACAATCCTGAACATCATAATCCCAAATATTGAAGTCCCAAAAGATCTAAATCTGTACAGTCTAAAATCCTGAAAATTACCATCCTAAAAAAACAAAATTCTGAAAATACAATTCTGGAAAAAAATTATTCACACATTTTTTAAAAAGCATTTATTGGGCAGTGCATGGTGGCTCATGCCTTTAATCCCAGCACTTTTGGAGGCTGAGGCGGGTGGATCACAAAATCAGGAGATGGAGACCATCCTTGCTAACACAGTGAAGCTCCATCTTTACTAAAAATACAAAAAATTAGCCAGGCATCGTGACGGGTGCCCATAGTCCCAGCTACTCAGGAGGCTGAGGAAGGAGAATCACTTGAACCTAGGAGGTGGAGGTTACAGTGAGCCGTGATCACACCACTGTACTCCAGCCTTGGTGACAGAGTGAGACTCTGTCTAAAAACAACAAAAAAAAAGCATTTATTTATATTTTTAAAATGGAATTTATTTGAGAATCGTATAAAAACACAACAGAACGCTTCCTAGGCCACTTTACACAATCAATAGGCAATAATAACATACATATATTTGCAAGCATAAAACTCAGGTATGCTAACGATAGTCTCACGGGTATAATGGTAATGAGCAGATGTGTTGTATTTGTAAAGAAATGGGTCAAAAAGCAAAATGTATAAAAGCATGGTTGGTAACTGGGTGCACTCTGCTTTATAACTTAGGTCATCTGGAATACTGTGACAGACAACATAAGTCTTTTGACCAGATTCATGAAAAGCTGGGATGGGTTACCATCTAACATGCAGTCAAAGAGCTGAGATCCTGAGGAATTTTCTCTTTCCCAAATGCAAATGTGCAAAAAGGATATCTTGTTATTTATTGAGCAAACTTTAATGTTTTTATGTACATGTACAATGCTTACACACAAAGTCAGTGTTGTGATAATGCACTCTTGTGGAGTCAAATTTGCAAAAAAAAATGCATAAAACAAATTAGAACTCTCTCAAAGTCTTTGCAAAATTTGTACCTCCAGTATTGGAAATGATACTAAGAGGAAATACATAGCATAGCAAGTTGTAAAAAATAATGCTGACAATTTAAAATAGTGGAAAAAATGGAAAAAGAAATAACTAAAAAGAAAATTGACATATAAAAAGTATATTACATGGATAGATTATGGGCAATTGCAGAGTTCATCATAGCTGGCTGACTTTCATGATCATTAACTATATTTTGAAGTCTTGCATCACGATGAATAGTTGCCTTTTTTGTTTTTAGGGTTTGACTCTCCTCTTAAAATACATTCACATTCATTTTCTACGTGGCACTGCTCTTTTTGAAATTCTTCTATAATTTGATACACACTGACATGAGCATTTCCTATTACATTTTCCAATCTTCTATGCCATTCTTGTCTATTGTTTTGAGTATGTGGAAATCCATTTTGCAGGCCCTCATATACAGGCCACTCATTTGGCAGAAACAATACTCTTGATTGAACAGCAACACCGTTGCCTAAATGACTTCTTATCCTACCTTGCACATCATTATTTTCAAACCAGTATGTAACATTTCTGGCTTCTTCAGGCAATTGTGATTTTAATTTATCAAAATCTCCTGGAATTTTATCGGGTGGAAGGAATGCCAATACAGACAAATGACATATTTTTAAACTAAAATTTTCATCATTGCCATATGGCCTGGCCAATCCACTCACGTGAATTTTCTGGCAAATGAGCTGGGCTGAATGGAAGATATAAACTTTACTGGTAACAACTTGCAATTCACTTTTAGAAGCCTTGATCTCACCTAATTAAAAACTTGTCATTATACTTTGGGGATCCAATTGAAATCTATTTTCTTCTGCAAAGCCCTCCAAATCTTCAAATAAGCTTTTATAAAGTACTTCACTTTTTCCAGTTATTAAACCATAAACATGCAGATTAAATTACAGAATTTTGTAATCCAATGGGGGCATAAACTGTATGAAGTTGATTTAAAAAACCCACTGGGGACAGTTTTGAAAGTGCCGTTCATCAGTCATAGTGAAACATGCACCAGTTTTGTTATGTTAAACTTAGTGGTAAATAAATATGTTTATATTTTTTGAGAGTCAAATCCCTAATCAAGAATAGTTTATGATTTAATATGTCTTGTAGCACTGGCGGAAGCTCTATGCCAGGAGGTGTCTGGCTCAGAAGGCCACTGAATTTGTTGGACTCTTTTTGTTACCTGAGAAAAGGCATTTTGTGAAGGCAAGCATGGTGCTACGTGTAGAGGTGCTTGGTACATGATTACATAATTTGGCAGACAAGATTTTGTGCATTTTTTTACTTTCATTTTCACTTCTTCTGTGATATTCAAGACATTCAAAACAGTGACAGCAGATCTTCCCCACCTAGTCCGCTCAGACCCACACACTGATCTCTTCTGAGAAAACCATCACAGACATACCCAAAATAATGCTTTCCCAGCTTTCCAGGGATTCCTTAATCCAGTCAAGTTGACACCTGAAATTAAGTCCGCAAGCCCACCCCTTGTATATTTCGCACCCATATGGACCTTCTTAAACCATACATAATTTCCAAATAAAAAGAAAACAAAGCAAGAGTTGTACCTAACACGATGCAACTAACGTGGTAGAACTCTCCTGTGATTGTGATTTTCTGGATTTTAGATGTTAAGAAAATTAGACTTTAGGACCGGGCATGGTGGCTCATGCCTGTATTCCCAGCACTTTGGGAGGCCAAGTCAGGAGGATCACTTGAGCCCAGGAGTTTGAAATCAGCCGGAGCAATAAAGTGAGACCCCATGATATGGTTTGGCTGTGTCTCCAACCAAATTTCATCTTGAGTTGTTGTTCCCATAATTCTCACATATAATGAGGGGGACCCAGTGGGAGGTAATTGAATCATGAAGACAGCTACCTCCATGCTGTTTTCATGATAGTGAGTGAGTTGTCACAAGATCTGATAGTTTTATAAAGAGCTTTTCTCCCTTTGCTTGCAATTCTCCTTCCTGCCACCTCGTGAAGAAGGACTTGCTTCCCCTTTGCGTTCTACCATGCTTATAAGTTTCCTGAGGCCTCCCCAGCTATGATGAACTGTGAGTCAATTAAACCTCTTTCCTTTATAAGTTAACCAAGCTTGGTTATGTCTTTATTAGCAGCATGAGAATGGACTGATACTGTAAATTGGTACTGAGGTAGTGGGGCATTGCTATAAGGATACCTAAAAATGTGAAAGTGAATTTGGAACTGGGTAACAGGCAGAGGTTGAACAGTTTGCAGGGTTCAGAAGAAGAGAGAAAAACGTGAGGAAGTTTGGAACTTCCTCGAGACTTGCAGAATGGTTTTGAGGAAAATGCTGATAGTGACATGGACAATGAAGTCCAGGCTGAGGTGGTCTCATATGGCGATGAAGAACTTGTTGGGAACTGGAGTAAAGGTGACTCTTGCTATGCAAAGAGACTGACGGCATTTTGCCCCTGCCCTAGAAATCTGTGGAACTTTAAACTTGAGAGACATGGTTTAGGGTATCTGGAAGAAGACATTCCTAAGTAGCAAAGTGTTCAAGAGGAAGCAAACCATAAAAGTTTTAAAAATTTTGCAGCTTGATGATGAGCTAGAAAAGGAAAACCCATTTTCTGGAGAGAAATTCAAGCCAGCTGTAGAAATTTGCATAAGTAATGAGGAGCTGAATATTAATCACCAAGACAATGAGAAAATGTCTTCAGGGCATGTCAGAGACCTTCACGGCAACTCAAACCATCACAGGCCAGGAGGCCTAGGAGGAAAAAAATGGCTTCATGTGCCCGGTGCAGGGACTTGCTTCTCTGTGCAGTCTCAGGACTTGGTGCCCTGTGTCCCAGTTATGGCTAAAGGGCCAAAGTACAGCTCAGGCGATGGCTTCAGAGGCTACAAGCCCCAAGCCTTGGCAGCTTACATGAGGCGTTGGGCCTGTGTGTGCACAGAAGTCAAGAATTGAGGTTTGGGAATCTGCCTAAATTTCAGAGGATGCATGGAAACGCCTGGGTGCTGAGGCACAAATTTGTGATGGGGACGGAGCCCTCATGGGAACCTCTGCTAGGGCAGTGAGTGCAGAAGGGAAATGTGGGGTCAGAGCCCCCACACAGTCCCCAAGGGGGCATTGCCTGGTGGAGCTGAGAGAAGAGGGCCACCATCCTACAGACTCCAGAATGGTAGATATACTGACAGCTTGCACTGTATTGCCTGGAAAAGCCACAGACACTCAGCACTAGCCTGTGAAAGCAGCCAGGAGGAGGGCTATACCCGGCAAATCAACAGGGGTGGAGCTGCCCAAGGCCACGAGAACCCACCTCTTGCTTCAGTGTGACCTGGATGTGAGATATGAAGTCAAAGGAAATCATTTCAGAGCTTCAAGATTTTACTGACCCATTGAATTTTGGATTTGCATGGGGCCTGCAGTCCCTTCATTTTGGCCAATTTCTCCCATTTGGAACAGGTGTATTTACCCAATGTCTATATCCTCATTGTACCTATGAAGTAACTAACTTGATTTTGATTTTACAGGCTCATAGGCAGAAGGACCTTGCCTTGTCTAAGATAAGACTTTGGACTTGGACATTTGGGTTAATGCTGGAATGAGCTAAGACTTTAGGGGAGTGTTAGAAACGCACGATCATGTTTTAAAATGTAAGGACATGAGATTTGGAAGGGGCTGGGGGCAGAATGATATGGTTTGGCTGTGTCCCCAACCAAATCTCACCTTGAATTGTAGTTTCCATAATCCCTACATGTTGTGGGAGGAATCCAGCTGGAGGTAATTGAATCATGGGGGTGGTTACCCCCGTGCTGTTCTCATGACAGTGAGCAATACCTGAAGGTTTTATAAGGGGCTTTTCCCCTTTTGCTCGGCACCTTCTGCTGCCTTGTGAAGAAGGTGCATTTCTTCTTGTTTGCATTCACCATGGTTGTAAGTTTTCTGAAGCCTTCCTAGCCATGCTGAACTGTGAGTCAATTTAACCTCTTTCTTTTATAAATTACCCAGGCTCGTGTATGTGTTTATTGGGAGCATGAGAAGGAACCAATTCACTCTGTCATGAAGTTGGCCCCTGATAATGTTTCTGTTGACAACAGTATAATATAGACAATATTGCACATAGTTAAAGTACTTATTTTATTTATTTGGTGGCAGCATTCTGATAAGAAATTAAAACTATTTATTTTAAAATAATAATTTAATCACCAGGCAGAGCAAGTAAAGAGAAATAAGTTCCAGAATCTCACATCTGTCAAAAGTAAATGCTGATTTTTATTGAGGACTTCCTTATTTCTGCCACCAGTTGACACTCATACAGCTTTTTCCCAATAGAATCAAATGTGGAATTGGCAAATGGGGTGTCACACGTGCAGCGCTCTACTGGAGCTGATAATTAGGTACTCAGAAATTTTATGAAGGGTTTGTCAAACCATCAGTAGAAATATTTACACAATGGAAATAACCAAATGCTACAAATCTGGGCTTCTCCCCACCCAACCAATAGGTTTACTAACATACAAATTTTATTCAACTTGTAACGTTCAGAATTTATATAAATATTCACAGACTCTCCTATACTCAGTGTCTCAGAATAACTCGAAGTTCTCACAATAGCCAGTGAGGCTGAGTGTGAGTTGACCCACCCCAGTCACTCTCTCTGACCTGTCTCCTGTTAGCCTTCTGACTCCCAGTGTTCTCTACTTCAAGCACATGGGCCAGGCACACTGCTGTTTGCATGCCTTTTCTTCCTCGAGTGCTCTTCCCCAGATATCTGCATAGCCTCCTTGGAATATTTGTTCAAATGTTATCTTCTCAGTGAGACTTTCTACATAAGTTTTCTATGACTGCTGGAATAAACTAGCACACCTCTAGTAGCCTAAGAGAACACACACTCTCTCTAGGGGAGAGAGAACACTTTCTTACCTTCTCCAGCTTTGAAAGAATGCCTGAATCCCTTGGCCCCTGGCCCCCTTCCAGGCAGCAACCACATCATTCTGACCCTAGCTGTCATGCTTCTTGCCTCAGACTCTCCTGCCTCCCTCTTTTGCTTTTAAGTACTCTTGTGATGACATTGGACCAACCAGGGTAATCCAGAATAATCTCCTCATCTCATGATCCATAACTTCATCACATCCACGAGTCCTTTTTGCCATATAGGGATATGGACATGTAGAAAGGCCATTCTTCTGCCTATTACTCCCTCCTTGAGCATTATAACTACCTTCACATCCACCCATTCCCAGCATTCCTGAGCTCCCTTCCACGCTTATTTTTTCTCTGTGCCACTTATTACCTTCTGGCATATTATATATTTTACATATTTATTTTATTAATTATCTGTCTTTTCTCACTGGAATGTAATTTGCATGAGGGAAAATATTTTTGTTTTATATCATTGCCATATTTTCATTATGTTGAACAGTGCCTTGCTCTTAGTAAGGATTCAAGAAATATATATGTTTTAGCTGAATAAATTAGGTTGAGAAGTTTGGGGGAAAATCCTGGCATGATACAGAAGACGGTTCCCAGTGATGAGAAAGGACCATGTGGTGGGGTCTCTACATGAAGCTGGGATGCTCCAGAGGTCCCCCTTGGCAGGGCTGCTTTGCTCACGTTGAACTCTTTGCCCAAGTTCTGATTTCTAATGTTTTCTTTCATATTTGTTTTTGCTCTGCCTTCTTTTAATTAATTTTTTTATGGAGATTAGGTTTTACTATATTTCTCAGGCTGGTATCAAACTCATGAGCTCAAGCAATCGTCCCACCTCGGCCTCCCAAAATGTTATTACTACAGGTGGAAGCCACCACACCCGGCCTGCTTTTGCTCTTTCTTTGAAATATACTCAAAATGTTTATGTTGGTTTCCAGCTATAGATCATGAACTCCTGAAGCAAAGTAACTACTTTGTTCTTCATTATTTCTTTCACTATTCTACTCTGCACGGTGCCAGATATTGGATATGTAGGTGCCAAACATTTGATTTTCTGATTTCTTACACTTTATTTCTTAAAAATCAGCCTAACCACGTTGTAGAGAGGGATGATTTCCTTCCTTTGTTTTGAAAATTTGTGCATGCACAATGCTTACATTTTGCGATTCAATGTTGCTTCAGCTTTTTTTTTTTCTATTTTTGCCAGACTTCCGAAACTCTTAAAACTTGTTTGTGGTCAGCACAGCAAGGAACACGCTTTAGCTTTGAAATAATCTTTAATATGAAAAAATGCACTGACATCGTTTTTATGTAACATAGGCTAGAATGTGCCTATGTTTGCACATGCTGAGAATTGTCCCACCTGGCTGATGTGTTCACCTCTTCAGCTTGGATCATGTTGTGGATTTATTTACAAACATCAATTGCTTTCAAGCCATCCTTTCTGCTGTACGTTTTGCAGCATTCTGTAGTAGATACACAACAGATAATGTGGAGAGAAAAGACATAAGAGGAGGAAGTTAATGAGAGACTTTGTCAAGGTTGTAAACTTCTTGGTTTCTTTGAATAATTTGTTGCCTTTCTACTAAGACAGCAAAGCAGCATTTTGTTACTGACCGCCTAAAACAACTTAATCTCAGGTGAATACATCACCTGCAAAGCTGTTGGAACACTATTTGTGTTTTGTTGCACAATTTTTTGGTTGTTTATTTGGTTGTATTTTTGGAAGGCAAATTTGGAAAGGGGACCTACACAGAAGTGCTGACCCACCCACATTCCCTTATTATCATTACAGACAAGAGGAAACTAGCATAGCTAAGAATGGAGTGAAGAAAGGCAGTGTGATAAGCACAAGCAAAGAGTTAAGGGCTGGTGCTCTCTAAATTATTATTTGATTATTTTAAAATATAGAAGTTTTCTAGTCACTGAAGAAAGGAGGGGAAAGTGCACTTAATTTTATATGGAGTTACTTAACTATCTCCTAAACACATAAGTGGAAATTGTTTTTGCTGGTGCAAAGTATTTTAATTAGCAAGAATTCATGTATTGAGATTATAATTAGAGAGCTCAATTATATATTTGCTATCCTGCTCAAGCCTGACATGGCAAAAAAAGAAAAAAAAAAAGAAAACCAAGTTCATTCCAAAATATATAGCTTCAAAATAAAAAATACTGGAAAGTTTGCTGTGATAACTATTTTGTACTTTTGTACAAAAAACCTAAAGAACAAATTACCTAAAGAATAATTTGCTAAACATGAGCAATTGCTCCCTTTGAGTATATATAGGTAAGATAGGAAGAGTGTTCAGATCAGTAAATTATAGTTTATATTGAAGATAATATTCAGTTGACTCATAACAGAT
Source organism: Pongo abelii (assembly GCF_028885655.2). Lineage (NCBI taxonomy): Eukaryota > Metazoa > Chordata > Mammalia > Primates > Hominidae > Pongo > Pongo abelii. Next base: position 13,080,851 of record NC_072007.2, read on the forward strand.
AACCGGCATTCATGATAACATTTCAGCATTTCCAAGGTGCCAAGTGTACTGATTTTTAAAAATATATTTTAGAAGGAATTTAGAACTGGTGTTTTTAATGAAAACCAGCATCTCTGATGTTGCAACATGTATGTGAAATGGGTGTTACATCTATCCTGCCCTTTAACCCCACCGTTAACAAAGTGGCTGAAAATAACAATAAGAAAAAATCAGTCTAAGGGAGAAAACCACAAATGCTCTCAATTCTCTCTCTCTCTCTCTCTCTCTCTCTCTCTCTCTCTCTCTGTGTGTGTGTGTGTGTGTGTGTTAAGGGGGATGGAGGGAGGTGGTCTTAACTCTTGAAAGAAACCTTCTTTGTATAGGAAGCATATTTCACTTTAGGTACAATGATAAAAAAGTTTAATTTTATAATCCATAAGACCAGATACCTTCAGAAATGATGTTTCCTGTGGGATTTCTATGACTAGTATTCTGACTAGCGTGAAATGACAGGTTTGGATGTCTATATCTACACCCATCCAAACCTCAGAGCTTTATGTGCTGCTATAACTTTTCTGTTAACTCTGGGTAAATTAAGAGGCTGGTACAAGGAATAATTTAACTTCAGATTTTACAGTTTGTTTATGTTAAGGGCAGAAAGATCTACTTTTAAATGATCTGTATTTTAAGATATTGACTTTTCCTGGTGCTATTTTATGATTATGGAGAAAATAGAATTCTTATTAGAAATCTCAACTCCGAATTGAGAATAGATGTTTTGATACTTGTCCTGCTGTGGCCTGAGACTTGGAATCATGAAGTAAAAGAGACCTTGCTGTTTATCTACAGATTAGAACACACAAATAAACATCAGCGTAACATCCTCATTAGCATTCTGGTAGTTACATTTACTTATTCCAGAGCAAAATTAATATATGATAAGAAGTGGAATATTTTCTTTTGTTATCTAGGGTATTATGACAACAACCTTCCTTAGAAAAGAAACAGTGTATTATGACGACAGTGAATGCTACAACATTATTTGCCTTCAAGGCATTGCGAACAACTGGAATCAATTGAATAACCTTCTCAAGCACAAGCCAGCAGTAAAATTAATGTCATTTATCTGAAACAGCAGGCAAGAGCTTCTTTGGTACACGCGGAAGGTGGCTCACTAAACCTGCTGAAGTTTTGCTCCATCTGATCAGGGCATAAATGTTTCATTGGCCCAATAACCAAGGTCTTAGAGTTTCACAGTGTTTTCTCTCCAATAGCTAATACAGGGAGCATTGCTGACATTCTGCCCATGGTTGACAAGGCTGAAATCAAACGTGCTTTGAATAATACTATAAAAATTTTGAAATGAAGCTTTGCCATAGGAACCAATGTTCAACTGTGGGCTCTATACAAAGCCGCTTAAGGTGGGAGGGAGCAAACTTTTCACGTTGGTTTTAGGTAACAGAAACAGATGTCTTTATTGGATTTGTCTGGAAAAAAAGTAAGGAAAATTCCAGCATTATCTGTTCTGGTCAAGAAATATAAGGCTTAGTCCCGTTTTATTTCTCTCCTCCTTTGGATCCTTTTTTCTTATTCTTGACTCTATACATGGAAAAAAAGTTAAAGTGCATCTAAAACAGTAATGCTGGGAACTTGCCAACTTATTCCCATGATGCTACTATTGCTTATAAAGCATTTTGAGGATTCCTGTATTCAGAGCTAGTGTTAAGCCTCAAGAGGAAGTCAGTCTTGCTGGCGTACAGCTGCATTTTGGGCTCATGTATAGAAGAGCTAAGATGGATTTCAGAGTCTCCCAGGTGTTTGAAATCCAGATTCTGCTCTCAGGACCTGTGAGGTCTTAGATAAGTTACTCAATCTCTTTGAGCCTCAGTTTTCTGCGTACAATGGCACATACCTTACAGGACTGCGGTGTGGATGAATTGCGATGATGTGTATGAATCCAGCTCAGGGTCTTCTTTCCTTCCTTCTTTCTTCCCTGCCTCTGAATTTACACCAAGCTGTACTTCTGAAGTCTGACTCCTGATACGCTAGACACACAGTGAAGCTTGATGCTTGCTAGGAACTGAGGGACTAGACTTGAGTGTTAGGGAACCTGGGAATGACATCTGTCATCCATCCAGGAAGGCCGAGAAGGAAAGCGAGGCAGGGAAGCAGAGCGGGAAGTGATGTAAATGGAGGCCAATTTTGGGCTGGAGCCTGCTCAAGGCACTTTAATGCTGAGTCATTTGGGGTCCAAGGTAGGGGCAGATAGAAGAGAAGGAGGGCAGTTATAGTCTAGTCACAGGGGAAGATAAAAGAGAAGGAGGGCAGTTATTGCCTAGTCACAGGGGCAGATAGAAGAGAAGGACGGCAGTTATTGTCTAGTCAAGAGTTTAACAATCTCTATTTCTTTTCAAACCTCGTTTCATCCCTTCCATCCCAGTCAAATTCACAGGCAATTAAACTTCCTCCTGCATCTTGGAGCAGGCCTCTGCATCATCATTTCTCCTCTGCAAGTGTATCTTCTTCAGGCACGTGGGAAGGTCTTAGTGCACCTGCGGTATTTAGGGACTTGATCCTCTTTCCTCTTTATTGTCAAAGTTGTGGCTTGCTGAGGTCAGGACAGAGTCTGGTTATGACATGTTAGCAATCGCCACCTCTCATTTTTAAGTAGATATACTTTTATTCAGTTTGAGCTCCCATTCATGTCATTTATTAATTTGTTCATTCGTTAACACATTCATTTATGGAGCATTTGGCCTATAAAAGAGAAGAAACCCTTCCTTAGCATTAAGGGAGGAGAGGAAACAACATGCACAGGGCCACATGCTTGGTTTTGTATAACTTTAACAGTTTCTGAAATAAAACAAGGTCTAACTTGGAAAACCAAAACCTATCATTGAGATATTTTCATAATCTAAAAAGTCAGTTTCAAAAGAACTTCCAAAATGTTTTAAAAAATGACTATCCTTTAGAATAATGATGTAGCATTCCAAGGTTTTAGTGTTCAACCAGCATTTATTACTGCCTGCTGGGTGCCTGAGGCAGGACATTTGTAATGACAGTCACAAACATGAATTGAAAAACTGGTGCCCATAGATTCACAGTTCCTGTCAAAGCATAGATCCCCCTGTAGATACAGCCCCCTGTAAAAGATGCCCTGTGTTCTGGGTGAGAGGATACACTAGGTCTGCACGTGTATCTGGTGGGCAGAACAGGAAAGGTGTCACTGAGGAGGTGCTATGTGAGTTAGTTTTGAAAAATGAGTACTGGTTTTTGAGGCAGACATGAGAGGCACTTTGTTGAAGTTACAACTCCTAGCAGGCACTCGTTTAATTTTTCTGTTTCATTTGCTCTTTGGAGGTTGCTTGTTGGTACACTTACATCTTCTATGCCAGTCTTAAAAGACAGGAGTGAGTGTGTTTGTGTCTTTGTTTAGTACTTTTCGCAGAGTTTCCTTGTGTTTCCAAGCTTACTTAAGAGCTGAAGCTTCTCAGACTTCTCATAACAAATGTGTGATTGAACTAAATTCCAACCTGCTGCCTCTGGCATTGGAGTCTTACGGCACCTCAGTGCATTCATGGGGTGTGCTCTACCCTCTAACTTCGTAATTTATTTAAAGACCAAATCATAATGAATAACAATTCTTAGGCTTAAACCTATAGCAGGGGTAGGAAATCCTTCAAACCTTCTGACTTACATGAACAAATGCAATCTTCAAAAACTACTGTTTTCTAATCTGCATGAATGTACTGAAACCAATTGTCGCCTTCATTTAAATGTGATGTATCAAAATTGCTTTCTACACTGTTAAATTCCAATGTTAATATTGTCATAGATATACTTTATTTAAATACTGGATAATTACTTTATAAAGTACAGGGTTTTTAACTGCGAAATTATTCTAAAATATGCAGAAAAAATTTGGAATAATATTCCTATTTTGAACACAATGATTGGTTTTAAATTTCCCTTGATTAATATGTTTGCATACTGTGGATTCTCACTTAAGTGAATTAGTGTCTTTGCGATATTGTAAGAATTTGGTACAGTTTTTAATCTATCAAGGAAAAGGCTAGATAAGTAGGATCTCATTTGTTTCATAGCCCATTATTTGAAGGATGATTTAAGACCATAGGAAATACTGACTCACCTTTTCTAAAAAGACAACTGATTTTCTTATGCTTTTAAGTTCAAATTTATCTTGTCTCCTTTTGATTAATTAAAACAACAGTTTATCAAAAACCTTAACAGAAAATATTATTTATTGAATCAGAAGAGAAACAGGAAATACTATGCTTTCTTGGGCCTGTTTCCTTTACCCCAATATCAAAAGAATTGTTGTTGCTTCTATAATGTTCATCTTCAAATTATTTTGCTTGATCAATCAAAAAGAATTACCTGAATTTTCTCCTCTTGTTCAAAATGGAACCACATTCATCCACCTACCCCCAGCCATAGGACTGTTTCCTTTATTCTGATAGTTTGTGATATCCTTGACTTCACAGCAGAAAGCTGTGAGTCTCCCAAACCCCTTCACTCAGCTACCGTAGGGTCTGCTCTCTAAAGTCTCTTCAGTCTTATTTCTTTGAATGTTCATGGCCACTTTGTCGTTTAGACTCTTATCCCTGACTCTAAGAGATCCCTCAAGTCTTCCTGCCTGTGGCCATGCCTAATTTATATCCTTCCTAAAATGTGATGTGATCATGTCACTGCCTTGCTTAGAAGCCCTGCACTGGCTTCCAACACGTGCAGAATCAAGTGCTTGCTGTTTAACATGGTCTACCCAGTCCTCCAGATTCCGGCTTCCAGTTAGTTTCTCAGCCCAAAAAAGCGCCTCACTCTCCAAACATATCAAATAGCTGTGCCCTTCTGCCTCCTGTTCACACCTTCATTCCTTCCCCTCCACCTGGATTCTCCTCCCTTCATCCGCCCCCCCAACCCCGCTGTAAGCTCCCATGGATTGACTGGTACTTGAGTGTTTTATTGCACTTTGGACCTCCCGCCTCTCACTCCTGGCTTCCGTCTGTCTACCTGTGTTGACCGGCCTCTTGCACTGCCTCTGGCTTATGTGCCTCATTCTTGTCAACAGTATTATTTGTTAGCTTCATATCTACTGGTTCTCTCAATTATTTCTCAGCCTCCCCACACCAGGCTCCTTGCCCCATATTTATAAGTTGCTATTGGCTTGAGGGTGACTGTGCCTTTCTAATAAAAGTATTTTATAAACTGATAGTTACAAGGGTATAGTAGAAAAGAAATGAATCTACCTTTGAGTGTATTTCAACATATCTAGTGATTCATGAATATTTCTTCTTATTATTATCATTATTGTTATTTTTAAATAGACGATCAGGGAAGGCAGAGTCTAGGCCACCAATCTGAACTTAGGCTTTCATCTTTATTAAGATATTTGTGATCTCTGCAAGTATTCTGAATTTTAAATGGCATTCAATGATTGATAAAATAGGAATTTTGTTTTACTCTGAACTGGGTAGTGTTTCAGCAACTGGCGACTGTGTCATTATTTTTATAAATTCAAAATGTAGAAGGAACATTTACCTTTTAACAAGGGAATATCCCGGGTCTCAGTTCTCAACCGTTTTTCTACATACACTTATGCTTCTGTGATCTCATGAAGCCCAATGGCACTAAATTCCATGCATATGTGCACGGTCCGTGAACACATATTTCCAGCTCCTACCTCTCCTCTAAAATTTAGACTCACATCTAATTATCTGCCAATTATCACCACTTGGAAGACTAATAGACAACTCAACTATCACAAATCCATAGGGGAATTCTTGATCCTCCACCTTCAACCCCTGGGCCCAACAATCCTCAGTCTTCTTTGTCTCAGTAAATAGCACCTCCAGCGTACCAGCTGTTAGGCCAGTGAACTTTCCTTGACCCCTCTTTGTTTCTTACACCTCATATCAGCATACACTGTTGAACTGTATTAAGAATCTGAGCTTCCCTTGCCACACCCATTGGGTATACCCTGCTTCACTTTACGTCATTGCTTTCATGGATTATCAAAATAGCCTCCTTACTTCTCTCTCACTTTCTCTTTCTCCCTGTACCTTCATCTTCACTGAGCAACCAGAGTAAGTCTTTATTTATTTATTTTTTTTGAGACAGAGTCTCCTCTCTCACCCATGCTAGAGTGCACTGGTACAATCTGGGTTCACTACAACCTCTACATCCTGGGTTAAAGTGATTCTCCTGCCTCACCCTCCCAAGTAGTTGGGACTACAGGCATGCACCACCAAGCGTGGCTAATTTATGTGTTTTTAATAGAGATGGGGTTTTGCCATGTTGGTCAGGCTGGTCTCAAACTCCTGACCTCAGGTGATCCAGATTAAGTCTTTTTAAAGCATAAGGAAAGTAATGTTTTCATCTGCTTAAAATCTTCCATGGCTAGGAATGTTTTAAACCATCTTGTCCACTGACACTTCTCTGATGTCTAGTCCAATCAGTCTCCCCTCCATTGTTGCAATCTTCAAAGACACCAGGCAGATGTGCTTCTGCCTCAGGGCCTTTGCATGAATGGTCCCCTTTGCCTGGAATGCTTTCTCATCAGGAATCAGCATGGCTTACTTCCTCTCTTTTTTTACTTTTTTAAATTTTATTTTATTATTATTATACTTTAAGTTTTAGGGTACATGTGAAAATGTGCAGGTTTGTTACATATGTATACATGTGCCACATTGGTGTGCTGCACCCATTAACTCGTCATTTAGCATTAGGTATATCTCCCAATGCTATCCCTGCCTCCTTCCCCCAACTCACAACGGTTCTTGGTGTGTGATGTTCCCCTTCTTGTTTCCATGTGTTCTCATTGTTCAATTCCCACCTATGAGTGACAACATGCAGTGTTTGTTTTTTTTTCCTTGTGATAGTTTGCTGAGAATGATGGTTTCCAGTTTCATCCATGTCCCTACAAAGGACATGAACTCATCATTTTTTATGGCTGCATAGTATTCCATGGTGTATATGTGCCACATTTTCTTAATCCAGTCTATCAGTGTTGGACATTTGAGTTGGTTCCATATCTTTGCTATTGTGAATAGTGCCACAATAAACATACGAGTGCATGTGTCTTTATAGCAGCAAGATTTATAATCCTTTGGGTATATACCCAGTAATGGGATGGCTGGGTCAAATGGTATTTGTTGTTCTAGATCCCTGAGGAATCGCCACACTGTCTTCCACAATGATTGAACTAGTTTACAGTCCCACCGACAGTTTAAAAGTGTTCCTATTTCTCCACATCCTCTCCAGCACCTGTTGTTTCCTGACTTTTTAATGATCACCATTCTAACTGGTGTGAGATGGTATCTCATTGTGGTTTTGATTTGCATTTCTCTGATGGCCACTGATGATGAGCATTTTTTCATGTGTTTTTTGGCTGAATAAATCTCTTCTTTTGAGAGGTGTCTGTTAAGAACCTTTGCCCACTTTTTGATGGGGTTCCTTGTTTTTTTGTTGTCAATTTGTTTGAGTTCATTGTAGTATCTGGATATTAGCTCTTTGTCAGATGAGTAGGTTGCAAAAATTTTCTCCCATTCTGCACTTTGCCTGTTCACTCTGGTGGTAGTTTCTTTTGCTGTGCAGAAGCTCTTTAGTTTAATACGATCCCATTTGTCAATTTTGTCTTTTGTTGCCATTGTTTTTGGTGTTTTAGATATGAAGACCTTGCCCATGCCTATGTCCTGAATGGTATTGCCTAGGTTTTATTCTAGGGTTTTTATGGTTTCAGGTCAAAAAGGTAAGTCTTTAATCCATCTTGAATTAACTTTTGTATAAGTTGTAAGGAAGGGATCCAGTTTCAGCTTTCTACATATGGCTAGCCAGTTTTCCCAACACCATTTATTAAACAGGGAATCCTTTCCCCATTTGCTGTTTTTGTCAGGTTTGTCAAAGATCAGATGGTTGTAAATATGTGGCATTATTTCTGAGGGCTCTGTTCTGTTCCATTGATCTATATATCTGTTTTGGTAGCAGTACCATGCTGTTTTGGTTACTGTAGCCTTGATGTATAGTTTGAAGTCAGGTAGCGTGATGCCTCCAGCTTTGTTCATTTGGCTTAGGATTGACTTGGTGATGCCAGCTCTTTTTTGGTTCCAAATGAACTTTAAAGTAGTATTTTTCCAATTCTGTGAAGAAAGTCATTGATAGCTTGATGGGGATGGCATTGAATCTATAAATTACCTTGGGCAGTATGGCCATTTTCACGATATTGATTCTTTCTACCTATAAGCATGGAATGTTCTTCAATTTTTTTGTATCCTCTTTTATTTCATTGAGCAGTGGTTTGTAGTTCTCCTTGAAGAGTTCCTTCACATCCCTTGTAAGTTGGATTCTTAGGTATTTTATTCTCTTTGAAGCAATTGTGAATGGGAGTTCACTCATGATTTGGCTCTGTTTTGTCTGTTATTGGTGTATGAGAATGCTTGTGATTTTTGTACATTGATTTTCTATCCTGAGACTTTGCTGAAGTTGCTTATCAGCTTAAGGAGATTTTGGGCTGAGACTGTGGGTTTTCTAGATATACAGTCATGTCATCTGCAAACAGGGACAATTTGACTTCCTCTTTTCCTAATTGAATACCCTTTATTTCCTTCTCCTGCCTGATTGCCCTTTCCAGAACTTCCAACACTGTGTTGAATAGGAGTGGTGAAAGAGGACATCCCTGTCTTGTGCCAGGTTTCAAAGGGAATGCTTCCAGTTTTTTCCCATTCAGTATGATATTGGCTGTGGGTTTGTCATAGATAGCTCTTATTATTTTGAGATACATCCCATCTATACCAAATTTACTGAGAGTTTTTAGCATGAAGGGATGTTGAATTTTGTCAAAGGCTTTTCTGCATCTATTGAGATAATCATGTGGTTTTTGTGTTTGGTTCTGTTTATTGCTGTATTACATTTATTGATTTGCGTATGTTGAACCAGCGTTGCATCCCAGAGATTAAGCCCCCTTGATCATGGTGGATAAGTTTTTGATATGCTGCTGGATTGTGTTTGCCAGTATTTTATTGAGAATTTTTGCATCCATGTTCATCAAGGATATTGGTCTGAAATTCTCTTTTTTGGTTCTGTCTCTGCCAGGCTTTGGTATCAGGATGATGCTGGCCTCATAAAATGAGTTAGGGAGGATTCCCTCTTTTTCTATTGATTGGAATAGTTTCAGAAGGAATGGTACCAGTTCCCCCTTGTACCTCTGGTAGAATTCGGTTGTGAATCCACCTAGTCCTGAACTTTTTTTCGTTGGTTATCTATTGATTATTGCCTCAATTTCAGGACGTGTTATTGGTCTATTCAGAGATTCAACTTCTTCCTTGTATAGTTTTGGGAGAGTGTATGTGTCGAGGAATCTATCCATTTCTTCTACGTTTTCTAGTTTATTTGCGTAGAGGTGTCCATAGTATTCTATGATGGCACTTTGTATTTCTGTGGGATTGGTGGTGATATCCTCTGTATCATTTTTTATTGCGCCTATTTGATTCTTCTCTCTTTTCTTCTTCATTAGTCTTGCTACTGGTCTATCAATTTTGTTGAACTTTTCAAAAAACCAGCTCCTGTATTCATTAACTCTTTGAAGGGTTTTTTGTGTCTTTATTTCCTTCAGTTCTGCTCTGATCTTAGTTATTTCTTGCCTTCTGTTAGCTTTTGAATGTGTTTGCTCTTGCTTTTCTAGTTATTTTAATTATGATGTTAGGGTGTCAATTTTAGATCTTTCCTGCTTTCTCTTGTGGGCATTTAGTGCTATAAATTTCCCTCTACAAACTGTTTGATGTGTTCCAGAGATTCTGTTATGTTATATCTTTGTTCTCATTGGTTTCAAAGAATATCTTTATTTCTGCCTTCGTTTCGTTATTTTTCCAGTAGTCATTCAGGAGCAGGTAGTTCAGTTTCCATGTAGTTGAGTGGTTTTGAGTGAGTTTCTTAATCCTGAGTTCTGTCTTGATTTCACTGGGGTCTGAGAGACTGTTTGTTATAATTTCTGTTCTTTTACCTTTGCTGAGGAATGTTTTTCTTCCAACTATGTGTTCAGTTTTGTAATAGGTGTGGTGTGGTGCTCAAAAGAATGTATATTGTGTTGATTTGGGGTGGAGAGTTCTGTAGATGTCTATTAGGTCCACTTGGTGCAGAGTTGAGTTCAATTTCTGGGTATCATTGTTAACTTTCTGTCTCATTGATCTGTCTAATGTAGAAAGTGGGGTATTAAAGTCTCCCTTTATTATCATGAGGGAGTCTAAGTTTCTTTGTATGTAACTAAGGACTTGCTTAGTGACATCTCACAGAGTTTCACCTTTCTTTTGATTGAGCAGTTTGGAAACACTCTTTTTGTAGAATCTGTAAGTAGACATTTGGAGCGTTGTGTGTCTTATGGTAGAAAAGGAAATATCTTCACATAAAATCTAAACAGAAGGTATCTAAGAAAGTTCTTGTGATGTGTGCATTCATCTCACAGAGTAAACCTTTCTTTTGAATGAGCAGTTTTTAAACTCTCTATTTGTGCAATTTGCAAGTGGACATTTGGAATGCTTTGAGGCATATGGTGGAAAAGGAAATATCTTCACATAAAAACTAGACAGAAGAATTCTGAGAAACTTCTTTGTGATGTGTGCATTCATCTCACAGAGTTGAACCTTCCTTTTGATTAAGCAGTTTGGAAACCCTCTTTTTGTAGAATCTGCAAGTGGACAATTGGAGCGCTTTGAGACATATGGAAGAAAAGGAAATATCTTCATATAAAATGTAGACAGAAGCAAACTGAGAAACTTTTTTTGTGATGTGTGCATTGATCTCACAGAATTAAATCTCTCTTTTGATTGGGTAGGTTTTAAACTCATTTTTCATAGAATTTGCAAGTGGACCTTAGAAACGCTTTGCAGCCTATGCTGGAAAAGGAAATATCTTCACATAAAAACTAGACAGAAGAACTCTGAGAAACTACTTTGTGATGTGTGCATTCATCTCACAGAGTTGAACCTTTCTTCTCATTGAGCAGTTTGGAAACCCTCTTTTTGTAGAATCTGCAAGTGGACATTTGGAATGTTTTGAGGCCTATGGTGGAAAAGGAAATATCTTCACATAAAAACTAGACAGAAGAATTCTGAGAAACTTCTTTTTGATGTGTGCATTCATCTTACAGAGTTGAACTTTTCTTTTGATTGAGCAGTTTGGAAACACTCTTTTTGTAGAATCTGCTTAGGGTGTAAAAGTTAATATCTTCACATAAAAACTAGACAAGTATTCTGCCAAACTACTTTGTGATGGGTGCGATACACTCACAGAGTTGAACCTTTCTTTTGATTGAGCAGTTTGTAAACACTATTTTTGTGGAATCTGCAAGCGGACATTTGAAGTGCTTTGTGGCCTACAGTAGAAAATGATATACCTTCACATAAAATCTAGAGAGAAGAAAGCTGAAGGGGGAGGAGCCAAGATGGCCGAATAGGAACAGCTCCAGTCTACAGCTCCCAGCGTGAGTGATGCAGAAGATGGCTGATTTCTGCATTTTCATCTGAGGTACCGGATTCATCTCACTAGGGAGTGCCAGACAGTGGGAACAGGTCAGAGGGTGCGTGCACCGTGTGCGAGCTGAAGAAAGGCGAGGCATTGCCCCACTTGGTAAGCACAAGGGGTCAGGGAGTTTCCTTTCCTAGTCAAAGAAAGGGGTGACAGATGGCACCTGGAAAATCGGGTCACTCCCAACCAAACACTGCGCTTTTCCGACGGGCTTAAAAAACGGCACACCAGGAGATTAATATCCCACACCTGGCTCAGAGGGTCTAACGCCCACGGAGTATCAATGATTGCTAGCACAGCAGTCTGAGATCAAACAGCAAGGCAGCAGCGAGGCTGGGGGAGGGGCGCCCGCCATTGCCCAGGCTTGTTTAGGTAAACAAAGCAGATGGGAAGCTTGAACTGGGTGGAGCCCACCACAGCTTAAGGAGGCCTGCCTGCCTCTGTAGGTTACACCTCTGGGGGCAGGGCACAGACAAACAAAAAGACAGCAGTAACCTCTGCAGACTTAAATGTCCCTGTCTGACAGCTTTGAAGAGAGCAGCGGTTCTCCCAGCACACAGCTGGAGATCTGAGAACCTGCAGACTGCCTCCTCAAGTGGGTCCCTAACCCCTAAATCCCGAGCAGCCTAACTGGGAGGCATTCCGCAGCAGGGGCAGACTGACACCTCACAAGGCCGGCCTGGTACTCCAACAGATCTGCCGCTGAGGGTCCTGTCTGTTAGAAGGAAAACTAACAAACAGAAAGGACATCCGCAACAAAAACCCATGTGTACATCACCACCATCAAAGACCAAAAGTAGATAAAACCACAAAGATGGGGAAAAAACAGAGCAGAAAAACTGGAAACCCTAAAAAGCAGAGCACCTCTCCTCCTCCAAAGGAACGCAGTTCCTCACCAGCAACGGAACAAAGCTGGATGGAGACTGACTTTGACGAGCTGAGAGAAGAAGGCTTCTGATGATCAAATTACTCTGAGCTGGGGAGGATATTCAAACCAAAGGCAAAGAAGTTGAAAACTTTGAAAAAATATTTAGAGGAATGTATAACTAGAATAACCAATACAGAGAAGTGCTTAAAGGAGCTGATGGAGCTGAAAACCAAGGCTGGAGAACTACTTGAAGAATGCAGAAGTCTCAAGAGCTGATGCGATCAACTGGAAGAAAGTGTGTCAGCAATGGAAGATGAAATGAGTGAAATGAAGTGAGAAGGGAAGTTTAGAGAAAAAAGAATAAAAAGAAACGAGCAAAGCCTCCAAGAAATATGGGAATATGTGAAAAGACCAAATCTACGTCTGATTGGTGTACCTGAAAGTGACGGAGAGAATGGAACAAAGTTGGAAAACACTCTGCAGGATATTATCCAGGAGAACTTCCCCAATCTAGCGAGGCAGGCCAACATTCAGAGTCAGTCAATACAGAGAACGCCACAAAGATATTCCTCGAGAAGTGCAACTCCAAGACACACAATTTTCAGATTCACCAAAGTTGAAATGAAGGAAAAAATGTTTAAGGGCAGCCAGAGGGAAAGGTCGGGTTACCCTCAAAGGGAAGCCAATCAAACTAAGAGCAGATCTCTCGTCAGAAACTGTAGAAGCCAGAAGAGAGTGGGGGTCAATATTCAACATTCTTAAAGAAAAGAATTTTCAACCCAGAATTTCATATGCAGCCAAACTAAGCTTCATAAGTGAAGGAGAAATAAAATACTTTACAGACAAGCAAATGCTGAGAGATTTTGTCACCACCAGGCCTGCCCTAAAAGAGCTCCTGAAGGAAGCGCTAAATATGGAAAGGCACAACCGGTACCAGCAACTGCAAAATCATGACAAAACATAAAGACCATTGAGACTAGGAAGAGACTGCATCAACTAACGAGCAAAATATCCAGCTAACATCATAATGACAGGATCAAATTCACACATAACAATATTAACTTTAAATGTAAATGAACCAAATGCTCCAATTAAAAGACATAGACTGGCAAATTGGATAAAGACTCAAGACCCATCAGTGTGCGTATTCAGGAAACCCATCTCACGTGCAGAGACACACATAGGCTCAAAATAAAAGGATGGAGGAAGATCTACCAAGCAAATGGAAAACAAAAAAAGGCAGGGGTTGCAATCCTAGTCTCTGATAAAACAGACATTAAACCAACAAAGATCAAAAGAGACAAAGAAGGCCATTACATAATGGTAAAGGGATCAATTCAACAAGAAGAACTAACTATGTTAAATATATATGCACCCAATACAGGAGCACCCAGATTCATAAAGCAAGTCCTGAGTGACCTACGAAGAGACTTAGACACCCACACATTAATAATGGGAGACTTTAACAACCCACTGTCAATATTAGACAGATCAACGAGACAGAAAGTCAACAAGGACACCCAGGAATTGAACTCAGCTCTGCACCAAGTGGACCTAATAGACATCTACAGAACTCTCCGCCCCAAATCAAAAGAATATACATTTTTTCCAGCACCACACCACACCTATTCCAAAATTGACCACATACTTGGAAGTAAAGCTCTCCTCAGTAAATGTAAAAGAACAGAAATTATAACAAACTATCTCTCAGATCACAGGACAATCAAACTAGAACTCAGGATTAAGAATCTCACTGAAAACCACTCAACTTTATGGAAACTGAACAACCTGCTCCTGAATGACTACTGGGTACATAACAAAATGAAGGTAGAAATAAAGATGTTCTTTGAAACCAACGAGAACCAAGACACAATATACCAGAATCTCTGGGATGCATTCAAAGCAGTGTGTAGAGGCAAATTTATAGCACTAAATGCCCACAAGACAAAGCAGGAAAGATCCAAAATTGACACCCTAACATCACTATTAAAAGAACTAGAAAAGCAAGAGCAAACACATTCAAAAGCTAGCAGAAGGCAAGAAATAACTAAGATCAGAGCCGAACTAAAGGAAATAGAGACACAAAAAACCCTTCAAAATATTAATGAATCCAGGATCTGGTTTTTTGAAAGGATCAACAAAATCGATAGACCGCTAGCAAGATTAATAAAGAAAAAAAGAGAGAGGAATCAAATAGACGCAATAAAAAATGATAAAGGGGATATCACCACCGATCCCAAAGAAATACATAGTACCGTCAGAGAACACTAGAAGTACCTCTACACAAATAAACTAGTAAATCTAGAAGAAATGGATAAATTCCTTGACACACACGCTTTCCCAAGACTAAACCAAGAAGAAGTTGAATCTCTGAATAGATCAATAACAGGAGCTGAAATTGTGGCAATAATCAATAGCTTACCAACCAAAAAAAGTCCAGGACCAGATGGATTCACAGCCGAATTCTACCAGAGGTACAAGGAGGAACTGGTACCATTCCTTCTGAAACTATTCCAATCAATAGAAAAAGAGGGAACCTCCCTAACTCATTTGCTGAGGCCAGCATCATCCTGACACCAAAGCTGGGCAGAGACACAACCAAAAAAGAGAATTTTAGACCAATATCCTTGATGAACATTGATGCAGAAATCCTCAATAAAATACTGGCAAACCAAATCCAGCAACACATCAAAGAGCTTTTCCACCATGATCAAGTTGGCTTTATCCCTGGGATGCAAGGCTGGTTCAATATATGCAAATCAATGTAATCCAGAATATAAACAGAACTAAAGACAAAAACCACATGATTATCTCAATAGATGCAGAAAAGGCCTTTGAAAAAATTCAACAACCCTTCTTGATAAAAATTCTCAATAAATATGGTATTGATGGGATGTATCTCAAAATAATAAGAGGTGTCTATGACACATCCACTGCCAATATCATACTTAATGGGCAAAAACTGGGAGCATTCCCTTTGAAAACTGGCACAAGACAGGGATGCCCTCTCTCACCACTCCTATTCAACATAGTGTTGGAAGTTCTGGCCAGTGCAATCAGGCAAGAGAGGGAAATAAAGGGCATTCAATTATGAAAAGAGGAAGTCAAATTGTCCCTGTTTGCAGATGACATGATTGTATATCTAGAAAACCCCATCATCTCAGCCCAAAATCTCCTTAATCTGATAAGCAGCTTCAGCAAAGGCTCAGGTTACAAAATCAATGTACAAAAATCACAAGCATTCTTATACACCAATAACAGACAGAGAACCAAATAATGAGTGAACTCCCATTCACAATTGCTTCAAAGAGAACAAAATACCTGGGAATCCAACTTACAAGGGATGTGAAGGAATTCTTCAAGGAGAACTACAAACCACTTTTCAAGGAAATAAAAGAAGATAAAAACAAATGGAAGAATATTCCATGCTCATGGGTAGGAAGAATCAATATCGTGAAAATGGCCAGGGTGCCCAAGGTAACTTACAGATTCAATGCCATCCCCATCAAGCTACCAATGACTTTCTACACAGAACTGGAAAAAACTACTTTAAAGTTCATATGAAGCCAAAAAACTGCCCGCATCGCCAAGTCAACCTTAAGCCAAAAGAACAAAGCTAGAGCCATCACGCTGCCAGACTTCAAACTATACTACAAGGCTACAGTAACCAAAACAGCATGGTACTGCTACCAAAACAGAGATATAGACCAATGGAACAAAACAGAGTCCTCAGAAATAATGCCACATATCTACAACTATCTGGTCTTTGACAAACCTGAGAAAAACAAGCAATGGGGAAAGGATTCCCTATTTAATAAATGGTGCTGGGAAAACTGGCTAGCCACATGTAGAAAGCTGAAACTGGATCCCTTCCTTACACCTTATAAAAAATCAATTTAAGGTGAATTAAAGACTTAAATGTTAGATCTAAAACATAAAAACCCTAGAAGAAAACCTAGGCATTACCATTCAGGACATAGGCATGGGCAAGGACTTCATGTCTAAAACACCAAAAGCAATGGCAACAAAAGCCAAAATTGACAAATGGGATCGTATTAAACTAAAGAGCTTCTGCACAGCAAAAGAAACTACCATCAGAGTGAACAGGCAACCTTCAAAATGGGAGAAAGTTTTCGCAACCTACTCATCTGACAAAGGGCTAATATCCAGAATCTACAATGAACTCCAACAAGTTTACAAGAAAAAAATAAAGAACCCCATCAAAAAGTGGGCAAAGGACATGAACAGACACTTCTCAAAAGAAGACATTTATGCAGCCAAAAAAGACATGAGAAAATGCTCAGCATCCCTGGCCATCAGAGAAATGCAAATCAAAACCACAATGAGATACCATATCTCAGCAGTTAGAATGGCGATCATTAAAAATTCAGGAAACAACAGGTGCTGGAGAGGATGTGGAGAAATAGGAACACTTTTACACTGTTGGTGGGACTGTAAACTAGTTCAACCCTTGTGGTAGTCAGTGTGGCGATTCCTCAGGGATCTAGATCTAGAAATACCATTTGACCCAGCCATCCTATTACTGGGTATATAACCAAAGGACTATAAATCATGCTGCTATAAAGACACATGCACACGTATGTTTATTGCAGCATTATTCACAATAGCAAAGACTTAGAATCAACCCAAATGTCCAACACTGATAGACTGGATTAAGAAAATGTGGCACATATACACCATGGAATACTATGCAGCCATAAAAAATGATGAGTTCATGTCCTTTGTAGGGACATGGATGACATTGGAAATCATCATTCTCAGTAAACTATCACAAGAACAAAAAGCAAACACCACATATTCTCACTGATAAGTGGGAATTGAACAATGAGAACACATGGACACAGGAAGGGGAACATCACACTCTGGGGACTGTTGTGGGGTGGTGGGAGGGGTGAAGGATAGCATTGGGAGATATACCTAATGCTAGATGACGATTTAGTGGGTGCAGCACACCAGCATGGCACATGTATACATATGTAACTAACCTGCACTTTGCGCACATGTACCCTAAAACCTAAAGTATAATAATAATAAATAAATAATAAATGAATAAATAATTAAAAATGTTTTAAAAAATTAAAAAAAAGAAGCAAGCTGAGAAACTGCTTTTTGATGTGTGCATTTATCTCACAAAGTTAAACTTTTCTTTTGATTGAGCAGTTTTGAAACTCTCTTTTTGTAGAATCTGCAAGTGGACATTTGGAGCGCTTTGAGGCCTATGGTGGAAAAGGAAATATCTTCACATAAAAACTACACAGAAGAATTCTGAGAAACCTCTTTGTGATGCCTGCGTTCATCTCACAGAGTTGAACGTTTCTTTTGATTGAACAGTTTGGATTCCCTCTTTTTGTAGACTCTGCATGTGGACATTTGGATTGTGTTGTGGCCTATGGTAGAAAAGAAAATATCTTCACATAAAATCTAGACGGAAGCAAGATGGGAAACTTCTTTGTGATGTATGCATTCATCTCACAGAGTTAAAACTTTCTTTTGATTGAACGGTTTTCAAATTCTTTTTGTGTTGAATCTGCAATTGGACGGTTGGAGCGCTTGGAGGCCTAAGCTGGACTAGGAAATATTTTCACATAAAAACTAGAAAGAAGAATTCTGAGAAACTTCTTTGTAATGTGTGCATTCTTCTCACAGAGTTAAAACTTTCTTTTGATTGAACGGTTTTCAAATTCTTTTTGTGTAGAATCTGCAATTGGACGTTTGGAGCGCTTGGAGGCCTAAGCTGGAATAGGAAATATTTTCACATAAAAACTAGACAGAAGAATTCTGAGAAACTTCTTTGTGATGTGTGCGTTCTTCTCACAGAGTTGTAACTTTCTTTTGATTGAGCAGTTTGGAAACACTCTTTTTGTAGAATCTGCAAGTGGACATTTGGAGCACTTTGCTGCCTATGGTAGAAAATAAAATATCTTCACATAAAATCTAGACAGAAGCAAACTGAGAAACTTATTTGTGATGTATGCATTCATCTCACTGAGTTAAAATTTCTTTGATTGAGCAATTTTGAAACTCTCTTTCTGTAGAATCTGCAAGTGGACATTTGGAGCCCTTTGAGGCCTATGTTGGAAAAGGAAATATCTTCACATAAAAACTAGACAGAAGAATTCTGAGTAACTTCTTTGGGATGTGTGCGTTCATCTCACCGAGTTGTACCTTTCTTTTTATTGAGCAGTTTGGAAACACTGTGTCGAATCTGCAAGTGGGCATTTGTAGCGCTTTGCAGTCAATGGTAGAAAAGAAAATATCTTCACATAAAATTTAGACAGAAGCAATCTGAGAAACTTCTTTGTGATGTGTGCATTCATCTCACAGAGTTAAACCTTTCTTTTGATTGAGCAGTTTTGATACTCTCTTTTTGTAGAATCTGCAAGTGGACATTTGGAGTGCTTTGAGGCCTGTGGTGGGAAAGGAAAAATCTTCACATAAAAACTAGACAGAAGAATTCTGAGCAACTTCTTTGTGCTGCGTGCACTCTTCTCACATAGTTGAACCGTTCTTTTGTTTGAGCAGTTTGGAAACACTCTTTTTGTTGAATCTGCATTTGGACATTTGGAGCGCTTTGGAGACAATGGTAGAAAAGGAAATATCTTCACATAAAATCTAGACAGAAACAATCTGAGAAACTTCTCTGTGATGTGTGCATTCATCTCAGAGACTTAAACGTTTCTTTTGGATGAGTAGTTTTGAAAATCTCTTTTTGTAGAATCTGCAAGTGGACATTTGGTGCGCTTGAGGCCTGCGGTGGGTAATGAAATAACATCATGCAATAACTAGACAGAAGCATTCTGAGAAGCTTCTTTGTGATTTGTGCATTCATCTCACACAGAGTTGAACCTTTCTTTGATTCAGCAGCTTTGAAACACTCTTTTTGTAGAATCTGCAAGTGGACATTTGGAGCGTGCTGAAGCCTATGGTGGAAAAGGAAATATCTTCACATAAAAAATAGACTGAAGCATTCTGAGAAACTTCTTTGTGATGTGTGCAATCATCTCAAAGAGTTGAACCTTGCTTTACGTTGAACAGTTTGGAAACACTCCTTTTGTAGGATCTGCAAATCGACATTATTAGCGTTTTGTGGCCTATGGTAGAAAAGGAAATATATTCACATAAAATCTTGACAGAATCAATCTGAGAAACTTTTTGTGATGTGTGCATTCATCTCACAGAGTTAAACATTTCTTTTGTTGAGCAGTTTTGAAACTCTGTTTTCGTAGAATCTGCTAGTGAATATTTGGAGTGCTTTGAGGCCTATGTTGGAAAAGGAACTATCTTCACATAAAAACTAGACAGAAGAATTCTGTCAAACTTCTTTGTGATGTGTGCATTCATCTCAGACAGTCGAAACTTTCTTTTGATTGGGCAGTTTGGAAACACTCTTTTTGGAGAATCTGCAAGTGGACATTTGGAGCATTTTCGGCGTACGTTGGAAAAGGAAATATCTTCACATTATACTACACAGAAGCCTTCTGAGAAATTTCTTTGTGATGTGTGCATTCATCTCACAGAGTTGAAACTTACTTTCAATTGAGCAGTATTGAAACACTCTTTTTGTAGAATCTGTAAGTGGACATTTGAAGCGCTTTGAGGCCTATGGTGGAAAAGGAAATATCTTCACATAAGAACTCGACAAAAGCATTCTGTCAAACTTCTTTGTGATGTGTGCGTTCATCTCAGAGAGTAGAACCTTAGTTTTCATTGAGAAGTATTGAAACACTCTTTTTGGAAAATTTGTAATTGGACATATGGGGAATGTTGAGGCCTACAGTGGAAAAGTAAATATCTTCACATAAAAACTAGACAGAAGCATTCTGAGAAACTTCTTTGTGATGTGTGCATTCATCTCACAGAGGTGAACTTTTGTTTTGATTGAGCAGTTTGGAAAACCTATTTTTGTAGAATCTGCAAGTGGACATTTGGAGCGCTTTTAGGCCTATGGTGGAAAAGGAAATATCTTCACATAAAAACTAGACAGAAGCATTCTGAAATCCTTCTTTGTGATATGTGCATTCATCTCAGAGTGTTGAACGTTGCTTTTGAATGAGCAGTTTTGAAAAACTCTTTCTGTACTATCTGCAAGTGGATACTTGGAGTGCTTTGAGGCCTATCTTGGAAAAGGAAATATCTTCACATACAAGCTAGACAGAAGCATTCTAAGAAATTACTTTGTGATGTGTGCAATCATCTCACAGAGTTGAACCTTACTGTCTATTGAGCAGTTTTGAAACACTCTTTTTGTAGTATCTGCAAGAGGTCATTTGGAGTGGTTTGAGGCTTATGATGGACAAGGAAATATCTTCACATAAAAACTAGACGGAAGCATTCTGAGAAACTTCTCTGGAATGTGTGCATTCATCTCACAGAGATGAATCTTTTCATTGAGCAATTTTGAAACACTCTTTTTATAGTATCTGCAAGTGGACACTTGGAGCGATTTGAGGCCTATGGTGGAAAAGGAATTATCTTCACATAAAAACTAGACAGAAGCATTCTGACAAACTACTTTGTGATGTGTGCATTCATCTCACAGAGTTGAATCTTACTTTTCATTGAGCAGTTTTGAAACACTCTTTTTGTAGAATCTGATAGTGGACATTTGGAGCGTTTGGATGCCTATTGTTGAAAACGAAATATCTTCACGTAAAAACTAGACAAAACCATTCTGAGAAACTTCTTTGTTATGCGTGCATTCATCTAACAGAATTGAAACTTCCTTTGATTGACCAGCTTTGAAACACTATATTTGTAGAATCTGCAAGTGGAGATTTGGAGCACTTTGAGGTCTATGGTGGAAAAGGAAATATCTTCACATAAAAATTAGACAGATGTATTCTAAGAAACTTCTTTGTGATGGGTGCATTCATCTCACACAGATGAACCTTTCTGTTGATTGAGCAGCATTGAAAAACTCTTTTTGTAGAGTCTGCAATTGGACATTTAGAGTGCTTTGAGGCCTATGTTGGAAAAGGAAATATCTTCACATAAAAAATAGACAGAAGCATTCTGAGAAACATCTTTGTGACGTGTTCATTCATCTCACAGAGTTGAACCTTTCCTTTGATTCAGCAACTTTGAAACACTCTTTTTGTAGAAACTGCAATTGGACATTTGGAGCGCTTTGAGCTCTACAGTGGAAAAGGAAATATCCTCACATAAAAACTAGACAGAAGTATTCTGTCAAACTTCTTTGAGATATGTGCATTCATCTCACAGAGTTGTATCTTACTTTTCACTGAGCAGTTTTGAAACACTCTTTTCGTAGAATCCGATAGTGGACATTTGGAGCATTTGGATGCCTATTGTTGAAAAGGAAATATCTTCACATAAAAACTAGACAGAAGCATTTGGACAAACTTCCTTGTTATGCGTGCATTCATCTCACAGAGTTGAAACTTCCTTTGATTGAGCATCTTTAAAGCACTATTTTTGTAGAATCTGCAAGTGGACATTTGGAGTGCTTTGAGGTCTACAGTGGAAAAGGAAATATCTTCACATAAAAACTAGACAGAAGCATTCTGACAAACTTATTTGGATGTGTGAATTCATATCACAGAGTTGCACCTTACTTTTCATTGAGCAGTTTTGAAACACTGTTTTTGTAGAATCTGCAAGTGTACATTTGGATGGCTTTGAAGCCTATCGTGGATATTGA
Organism: Pongo abelii; assembly: GCF_028885655.2. NCBI lineage: Eukaryota > Metazoa > Chordata > Mammalia > Primates > Hominidae > Pongo > Pongo abelii. The sequence continues at coordinate 13,102,915 of NC_072007.2, forward strand.
AATATCTTAATACAATAACTAGACAGAAGCATTCTGAGAAACTTCTCTGTGATGTGTCCATTCATCTCACAGAGTTGAAACTTTGTTTTCAGTGAGGAGCTTGGAAACACTCTTTCTGTAGAATCTGCAAGTGGACATTTGGAGAGCTTTGCGGCCTATGGTGAAAAGGAAATATCTTCACATAAAAACTAGACAGAAGCATTCTGAGAAACTTCTCTGGAATGTGTGCATTCATCTCACAGAGATGAATCTTTTCATTGAGCAATTTGAAACACTCTTTTTATAGAATCTGCAAGTGGACACTTGGAGCGATTTGAGGCCTATGGTGGAAAAGGAAATATCTTCACATAAAAACTAGACAGAAGCATTCTGACAAACTACTTTGTGATGTGTGCATTCACCTCACAGAGTTGAATCTTACTTTTCATTGAGCAGTTTTGAAACACTCTTTTTGTAGAATCTGATAGTGGACATTTAGAGCGTTTGGATACCTATTGGTGAAAAAGAAATATCCTCACATAAAAACTAGACAGAAGCCTTCAGACAAACTTCTTTGTTATGCGTGCATTCATCTCACAGAGTTGAAACTTCCTTTGATTGAGCAGCTTTGAAAACCTCTTTTTGTAGAATCTGCAATTGGAGATTTGGAGCGCTTTGAGGCCAATGTTGGAAAAGGAAATATCTTCACATAAAAAATAGACAGAAGCATTCTGAGAAACTTCTTTGTGACGTGTTCATTCATCTCACAGAGTTGAACCTTTCTGTTGATTCAGCAACTTTGAAACACTCTTTTTGTAGAAACTGCAATTGGACATTTGGAGCACTTTGAGCCCTATGGTGGAAAAGGAAATATCCTCAACTAAAAACAAGACAGAAGTATTCTGACAAACTTCTTTGTGACGCGTTCATTCATCTCACAGAGTTGAACCTTTCTTTTGATTCAGCAGCTTTGAGACACTCTTTTTGTAGCATCTGCAAGTGGACATTTGCAGCGCTATGAGGCCTCTCCTGGAAAACGAAATATCTTCACATAAAAACTAGACAGAAGCATTCTTACAAACTCCTTTGTGATGTGTGCATTCACCTCACAGAGTTGAACTTTACTTTTCATTGAGCAGTTTTGAAACACTCTTTTTGTATAATATGAAAGTGGATATTTGGAGGGCTTCGAAGCTTATGGTGGATAACGAAATATCTTCATATAATAACTTGACAGAAGCATTCTGAGAAACTTCTTTGTGATGTGTGCATTTATCTCACAGAGTTGAAACTTTCTTTTAATTGAGCAGCTTGGAAACACTCTTTCTGTAGAATCTGCAAGTGGACATTTGGAGTGCTTTGCGGCCTATGTTGGAAAAGGACATATCTTCACAGAAAAACTAGACAGAAGTATTGTGAGAAACTTCTTTGTGATGTGTGCATTCATCTCACGGAGTTGAACCTTTCTTTTGGTTGAGTAGCTATGAAACACTCTTTTTGTACAATCTGCAAGTGGAGACTTGAAGTGCTTTGAGGCCAATGGTGGAAAAGCAAATATCTTCACATAAAATGTAGACAGAAGCATTCTGAGAAACTTCTTTGGATGTATGCATTCATCTCACAGGGCTGAACCTTTCTTTTGATTCAGCGGTCTGGAAACACTCTTTTTGTAGAATCTGCATGTGGACATTTGGAGTGCTTTGAGGCCTCTGGTGGAAGAAGAAATATCTTCACATAAAAACTAGACAGAAGCATTCTGACAAACATTTTGTGAAGTGTGCTTTGATCTCCCAGAGTTGAACTTTACTTTTCATTGAGTAGTTTTGAGACACACTATTTGTAGAATCTGCAATTGGACATTTGGCGGGCTTTGAAGCCTATGGTGGATAACAAAATATCTTCATATAGTAACTAGACAGAAGCATTCTGAGAAACTTCTCTGTGATGCGTGCATTCATCTCACAGAGTTAAACCTTTCTTTTCATTGAGCAGCTTAGAAACACTCTTTCCGTAGAATCTGATAGTGGACATTTAGAGCACTTTGTGGCCTATGGTATAAAAGGAAATATCTTCACACAAAAACTAGACAGAAGCATTCTGACAAACTTCTTTCTGATGTGTGCATTCGTCTCACAGAGTTGAACCTTACTTTTCATTGAGCAGGTTTCAAATACTCTTTTTGTAGAATCTGCAAATCGACATTTGGAGCGATTTGGGGCCTATGATGGAAAAGGAAATATCTTCACATAAAAACTAGACAGAAGCATTCTGACAAACTTCTTTGTGATCTGTGCTTTCATTTAACCGAGTTGAACCTTACTTTTCATTGAGCAGTTTTGAAACACTCTTTTTGTAAAATATGCAAGTGGACATTTGCAGAACTTTGAGGCCTATGTTGGAAAAGGAAATGTCTTCACATGAAAACAAGACAGGAGCATTCTCACAAACTTGTTTGTGATGTGTGCCTTCATCTCACCGAGTTGAAACTTTCTTTAGATTGTGCAGCCATGAAATACTCTTTTTGTAGAATCTGCAAGTGGACATTTGGAGCGCTTTGATGTCTATGTATGAAAAGGAAATATCCTTACATAAAAACTAGACATAAGCATTATGAGAAACTTCTTTGTGATGGGTGCATTCATCTCAGAGAGTTGAAACTTTCTTTGCATTGGGCAGCTTTGAAACACTCTGTTTGTAGAATCTGCAAGTGGACACCTCGAGCGCTTTGTGGCTGATGGTGGATAACGGAATATCTATGTGTAATAAGTAGATAGAAGCATTCTGAGAAACTTCTACGTGATGTGTATATTCATCTCACTGTGTTGAACCTTTGTTTTCATTTAGCAGCTTTGAAACACTCTTTATGTAGAATTAGCAAGTGGACATTTGGAGCGATTTGAGATATGTGGTGGTAAAGGAAATATCTTCACATAAAAAACAGACAGAAGCATTCTGACAAACTTCTTTGTGATGTGTGCATTCATCTCAGAAAGTTGAAACTTACTTTTCATTGATCAATTTTGAAACACTCTTTTTGGGGAATCTACAAGCGGACATTTTGAGCGCTTTGAGAGCAATGGTGGAAAAGGAAATATCTTCACATAAAAACTACACAGAAGCATTCTGACAATTTTTTTTTTTGTGGTGTGTGCATACCTCTCACAGAGCTGAAACTTTCTTTTGATTGAGGAGCTTTGAAACACTCTTTTTATAGGATCTGAAAGTGGATATTAGGAGCCCTTTGAGGCCTATCGTGGAAAAGGGAATATCTTCACATAAAAACTAGACAGAAGCATTCTGACAAACTTCTTTGTGACGTGTGCATTCATCTCAGAGAGGTGAACCTTACTTTTCATTGAGCAGTTTTGAAACACTCGTTTTTTAGAATCTGCAAGTGAACATTTGGAGCGCTTTGGGGTCTATGGTGGATAATGAAATGTCTTCATATAGTAACTAGACAGAAGCATTCTGAGAAACTTCTCTGTGATGCGTGCATTCACCTCACAGAGTTGAAACTTTGTTTTGATTGAGCAACATTTAAACACTCTTTTTTGTAGTATCCACAAGCGGATATTTGGATCGCTTTGAGACCTATGGTGGAAAAGGAAATATCTTCACATAAAAACTAGACAGAAATATTCTGACAAAGTTCTTGGGTTGTGTGAATTCATCTCACAGAGTTGAACCTTTCTTTTGATTGAGGAGCTTTGAAACACTCTTTTTGTAGAATATGCAAGTGGACATTTGGAGCGCTATGAGGCCTACAGTGGAAAAGGAAGTATCTTCACATAAAAACTAGACAGAAGCATTCTGATAAACTTCTTTGTGATGTGTGCATTCATCTCACAGAGTTGAACCTTACTTTTCATTGAGCAGTTTTGAAACACTCTTTTTGTAGAATTTACAAGTGGACATTTGGAGTGCTTTGGGGCCTATGGTGGATAACGAAATATCTTCTCATAGTAACTAGACAGAAGCATTCTGAGAAACTTCTCTGTGGTGGGTGCATTCATCTCACAGAGTTGAAACTTTGCTTTTATTGAGGAACATTGAAACACTCTTTTTGTAGTGTCTGCCAGAGGATATTTTGAGCGCTTTGAGGCCTATGGTGGAAAAGGAAATATCTTCACATAAAAACTAGACAGAAGCATTCTGACAAACTTCTTGGTATGTGTGAATTCATCTCTCACAGAGTTGAATCTTAGTTTTCATTGAGCAGTTTTGAAACACTCTTTTTGTAGAATCTGCAAGTATACATTTGGAGGGCTTTTAGGCCTATGGTGGAAAAGGAAATATCTTCACATAAAAACTTGAGAGAAGCATTCTGACAATCTTTTTTGTGATGTATGCATTCATCTCACAAAGTTCATTTTACTTTTCATTAAGTAGTTTTGAAATACTCTTTTGTAGAATCTGATATTGGACATTTGGGGCGTTTTGATGCCTATGGTGAAAAAGGAAATATCTTCATATAAAAAATAGGGAGAAGCATTCAGAAAAAATTCTTTGGGATGTGTACATTCATCTCACTGAGATGAAACTTCCTGTTGATCCAGCACCTTTGAAACACTATTTTTGTAGTATCTGCAAGTGGACATTTGGGGAGCTTTGAGGTCTACGGTGGAAAAGGAAATATCTTCATATAAAACTAGACAGAAGCATTCTGACAAACTTCTTTGTGATGTGTGCTTTCACCTAACAGAGTTGAACCTTCCTTTTCATTGAGCAGTTTTGAAGCACTCTTTTTGTAGAATCTCCAAGTAGATATTTGGAGAGATTTGAAGCCCAAGGTGGAAAAGGAAATATCTACACAGAAAAACTAGACAGAAGCATTCTGACAAACTTCTTTGTGTAGCGTGCATTCATCTCACAGAGTTGAACCTTACTTTTCATTGAGTAGTTTTGAAAAACTCTTTTTGTAGAATCTGCAAGTGGACATTTGGAGTGCTTTGTGGCCTATGGTGGATAATGAAATATCTTCGTACAGTAACTAGACAGAAGCATTCTGAGACACTTCTATGTGATGTGTGCATTCATCTCAGATTGTTGAAATTTCTTTTGTTGGGGCAACTTTGAAATACTCTTTTTGTAGTATCTGCAAGAGGACCTTTGGAGTGCTTTGAGGCCTATGGTGGAAAAGGAAATATCTTCACATAAAAACTAGAAAGAAGCAGTCTGACAATCTTCTTTGGATGTGTGAATTCATCTCACAGAGTTGAACCTTACTTTTCATAGTGCAGGTTGGAAACCCTCTTTTTGTAGAATCTGCAATTTGACATTTGGAGAGCTTTGAGGCCTATTGTGGAAAAGGAAATATCTTCAAATAAAAGCTAGAAAGAAGCATTCTGAGAAACGTCTTCGTGTTTTGTGCATTCATCTCACAGAATTGAACCTTTCTTTTCATTGAGCAGCTTTGAAAAACTGTTTTTGTAGAATCTGCAAGTGGGTATTTAGACCGCTTTGAGGCCAAAGGTGAAAAGCAAATATCTTCACATAAAAACTAGAAAGAAAGATTCTGACAAACTTCTTTGTGACGTGTGCATTCATCTCACAGAGTTGAATCTTCCTTTTCATTGCGCACTTTTGAAACACTCTTGTTATAGAATCTGTAGGTGGACATTTGGAGTGCTTTGAGGCCTATGGTGGATAATGAAATATCTTCATATAATAATTAGACAGACCATTCTGAGAAACTTCCTTGTGATTTGTGCATTCATCTCACTGAGTTGAAACTTTCTTTTCATTGAGCAGCTTTGAAATACTTTCTTTGTAGAATCTGCAATTGGACATTTGGAGCGCTTTGAGCGCTATGGTGGAAAAGGAAATATCTTCACATAAAAACTAGACAGAAGCATTCTGAGAAATTTCTTTGTGATGCGTGTATTCATCTCACAGAGTTAAACCTTTCTTTTGATGAAGCAGTTTTGAAACTGTTTTTGTAGAATCTGCAAGTGGACATTTGGAGAGCTTTGAGGCATATGGTGGAAAAGGAAATATGTTCACATAAAAAGTAAACAGAAGAATTTTGGGAAACTTCTTTGTGATGTGTACGTTCATCTCACAGAGTTGAAAATTTCTTTTGATTGAGCAGTTTGTAAATAGTCTTTTTGTAGAATCTGCAGGTGCACATTCGGATTGCCTTTCCACCTATGGTGGAAAAGGAAGTGTCTTCACATAAAAACTAGATAGAAGCATTCTGAGAAACATCTTTGTGATGAGTGCATTCAGCTCCCAATATTGAACCATTCTTTTCATGGAGCAGTTTTGAAAAACACTTTTTGTAGAATCTACAAGTGGATATTTGGAGCGCTTTGTGGCCTATGGTAGAAAAACAAATAGATTCCCATAATATTTAGACAGAAGAAGTCTGAGAAACTTCTTTGAGACATGTGCATTCATCTGCAGAGTTAAACCTTTCTTTTGACTCAGCAGTTTTGAAACTCTCTTTTTGTAGAATCTGCAAGTGGACATTTGGAGCACTTTGGGGCCTAAGGTAGAAAAGGAAATATCTTCACATAAAAACTGGACAGAAGCATTCTGAGAAACTTCTTTCTAATGTGTGCGTTCATCTCACAGAGTTCAATATTTCTATTGATTGAGCAGTTTGGAAACGCTCTCTTTCTAGAATCTGGAAGTGGACATTTGGAGCACTTTAAGGCCTATGGTAGAAAGGAAATATCTTCACATAAAATCTAGACAGAAGCAGTCCGAGTAAATACTTTGTGACGTGTCCATTCATCTCACAGAGTTGAAAATTTCTTTTGATTGAGCAGCTTTGAAACACTCTTTTTGTAGAATTTGCAAAAGTACATTTGGACAGCTTTGGGGCCTATGGTGGAAAAGTCAATATCTTCACATAGAAATTAGACAATAGCATTCTGACAAACTTTCTTACGTGAAAATATTTCCTTTTCCACAATAGGCCTTAAAGGTCTCCAATTATCCACTTGCAAATTCTACAAAAAGAGTGTTTCCAAACTGCTAAATCAAAAAAAATATTTCAACGCGGTGACATGAATGCAATGTTGTTTCTCAGAATTCTTTTGTCTCATTTTTATGTGAAGACATTTCCTTCTCCACCATAGGCCTCAAAGTACACGAAATGTACACTTGCAGATTCTACAAAAAGTGTTTCAAAACTGATCAATCAAAAGAAATGTTCAACAATGTGAGATGGATGCACACATCACAAAGTATTTTCTCAGAATGCTTCTGTCTAGGTATTATGTGAAGATATTTCCTTTTCCACCATTGGCGTCAAAGTGCTTGAAATGTACACTTACACATTCTACAAAATCAGTGTTTCAAAACTGCTTAATGAAAAGAAAGGTTCAAATCTTTGAGATGAATGCACACGTTACAAAGAAGTTTTTTAGAATGTTTCTGAATAGTTTTTATGTGAAGATATATCCCTTTCTACCTTAGGCTTCAAAGCGCTATAAATGTCCACTTGCAGAATATACAAAAAGAGTGTTTCAAAGCTGCTAAATGAAAAAAAAGTTCAACTCCGTGAGATGAATGCACATATAAAGAAATTGATCAGAATGCTTCTGTCTAGTTATTATGTGAAGATCTTCCATTTTCCACCATAGGCCTCAAAGCATTCCAAATGTCCACTTGGGGTTCTACAAAAAGAGTGTTTCAAAACTGCTCAATTGAAAATAAGGTTCAACTCTGTGAGATGAATGTACACATCAGAAAGAGGTTTGTCAGAATGCTCCTGTCCAGTTTTTATATGAAGATATTTCCTTTTACACCATAGGCCTCAAATCTCTCCAAATGTCCGCTTGGAGATTCCACAACATAGTGTTTCAAAACTGCTCAATCAAAAGAAAGCTTCAACTCTGTGAGATGAATGCAAACATCATAAAGGAGTTTGTCAGAATGCTTCTGTCTAGTATTTATTTGGAGATATTTCCCTTTCCAACATAGGCCTCAAAGCACTCCAAATGTCCACTTACAGATAGTAAAAAAAGGGGGTTTCAGAACTGCCTAATCAAAATTAAGATTCATCTCTGTGAGATGAATGCACATATCACAAAGAAGTTTTTCAAAATCCTTCTGTCCAGTTTTTACATGAAGATATTTCCTTTCAACATAGGCCTCAAAGCACTCCAAATGTACACTTGCAAATTCTACAAAAACAGTGTTTACAAACTGCTGAATTGAAAGTAAGGTTCAACTCTGTGAGATGAATGCACACTTCACAAAGAAGTTTTTCGGGATGCTTCTGTCTAGTAATTATGTGAAGATATTTCCTTTTCCACCATAGGCTGCAAAGCACTCCAAATGTCCAATTGCAGATTCTACAAAACAAGTGTTTCAAAACTGCTCAATGAAAACTAAGGTTCATCTCTGTGAGATTAATGCACACTACAGAAAGAAGTTTGACAGAATGCTTCTGTCTAGTTTTTATGTGAAGATATTTCCTTTTCCACCATAGACCTCAAAGCGCTCCAAATGTACACTTGCAGATATATCAAAAAGAATGTTTCGGGGGAGGAGCCAAGATGGCCAAATAGGAACAGATCCGGTCTACAGCTCCCAGCGCGAGCGACGCAGAAGACGGGTGATTTCTGCATTTCCATCTGAGGTACCGTGTTCATCTCACTAGGGAGTGCCACACAGTGGGTGCAGGGTAGTGAGTGAGTGCACCGTGCGCCAGCCGAAGCAGGGGTGAGGCATTGCCTCACTAGGGAAGCGCAAGTGGTCAGGGAGTTCCCTTTCCAGGGGTGACAGATGGCACCTGGAAAATCGGGCCACTCCCACCCGAATACTGTGCTTTTCCGACGGGCTTAGGAAACGGTGCCCGAGGAGAGTATAGCCCGTACCTGGCTCAGAGGGTCCTACGCCCACGGAGTCTCGCTGATTGCTAGCACAGCATTCTGAGATCAAACAGCAAGTCAGCAGCGAGGCTGGGGGAGGGGCGCCCGCCATTGCCCAGGCTCACTTAGGTAAACAAAGCAGCCTGGAAGCTTGAACTTGGTGGAGCCCATCACAGCTCAAGGAGGCCTGCCTGCCTCTGTAGGCTCCACCTCTGGGGGCAGGGCACAGACAAACAAAAAGACAGCAGTAACCTCTGAGTACTTAAATGTCCCTGTCTGACAGCATTGAGGAGAGCAGTGGATCTCCCAGCACGCAACTGGAGATCTGAGAACGGGCTGACTGCCTCCTCAAGTGGGTCCCTGACCCCTGAGCCACAAGGAGCCTAACTGGGAGGCACCCACCATCAGCGGCAGACTGACACCTCACACGGCCGGCCAGGTACTCCAACAGACCTGCAGCTGAGGGTCCTGTCTGTTAGAAGGAAAACTAACAGAAAGGACATCCACACAAAAAACCCATCTGTACATCACCATCATCAAAGACCGAAAGTAGATAAAACCACAAAGATGGGGAAAAAACAGAGCAGAAAAACTGGAAACTCTAAAAACCAGAGTACCTCTCCTCCTCCAAAGGAACGCAGTTCCTCACCAGCAACGGAACAAAGCTGGATGGAGAATGACTTTGACGAGCTGAGAGAAGAAGGCTTCAGATGATCAAATTACTCCGAGCTACGGGAGGATATTCAAACCAAAGGCAAAGAAGTTGAAAATTTTGAAAAAAAATTTAGAAGAATGTATAAATAGAATAACCAATACAGAGAAGTGCTTAAAGGAGCTGATGGAGCTGAAAATCAAGGCTCGAGAACTACGTGAAGAATGCAGAAGCCTCAGGAGCCGATGCGATCAAATGGAAGAAAGTGTATCAGCCCTGGAAGATGAAATGAATGAAATGAAGTGAGAAGGGAAGTTTAGAGAAAAAAGAATAAAAAGAAACGAGCAAAGCCTCCAAGAAATGTGGGACTATGTGAAAAGACCAAATCTACGTCTGATTGGTGTACCTGAAAGAGACGGGGAGAATGGAACCAAGTTGGAAAACACTCTGCAGGATATTATCCAGGAGAACTTCCCCTATCTAGCAAGGCAGGCCAACATTCAGATTCAGGAAATACAGAGAACGCCACAAAGATACTCCTCGAGAAGAGCAACTCCAAGGCACATAATTGTCAGATTCACCAAAGTTGAAATGAAGGAAAAAATGATAAGTGCAGCCAGAGAGAAAGTCCGGGTTACCATCAAAGGGAAGCCCATCAGACTAACAGCGGATCTCTCAGCAGAAACCCTACAAGCCAAAGAGAGTGGCGGCCAATATTCAACATTCCTAAAGAAAAGAATTTTCAACCCAGAATTTCATATCCTGCCAAACTAAGCTTCATAAGTGAAGGAGAAATAAAATACTTTAAAGACAAGCAAATGCTGAGAGATTTTGTCACCACCAGGCCTGCCTTAAAAGAGCTCCTGAAGGAAGCACTAAACATGGAAAGGCACAACCGGTACCAGCCACTGCAAAATCATACCGAAATGTAAAGACCATCGAGACTAGGAAGAGACTGCATCAACTAACGAGCAAAATAACCAGCTGACATCATAATGACAGGATCAGATGCACACATAACAATATTAACTTTAAATGTAAATGGACTAAATGCTCCAATTAAAAGACACAGACTGGCAAATTGGATAAAGACTCAAGACCCATCAGTGTGCTGTATTCAGGAAACCCATCTCACGTGCAGAGACACACATAGGCTCAAAATAAAAGGATGGAGGAAGATCTACCAAGCAAATGGAAAACAAAAAAAGGCAGGGGTTGCAATCCTAGTCTCTGATAAAACAGACTTTAAACCAACAAAGATCAAAAGAGACAAAGAAGGCCATTACATAATGGTAAAGGGATTAATTCAACAAGAAGGGCTAACTATCCTAAATATATATGCACCCAATAGAGGAGCACCCAGATTCATAAAGCAAGTCCTGAGTGACTTACAAAAAGACTTAGACTTCCACACATTAATAATGGGAGATTTTAACACCCCACTGTCAACATTAGACAGATCAATGAAACAGAAAATCAACAAGGATACCCAGGAATTGAACTCAGCTCTGCACCAAGTGGACCTAGTAGACATCTACAGAACTCTCCACCCCAAATCAACAGAATATACATTTTTTTCAGCACCACACCACACCTATTCCAAAATTGACCACATACTTGGAAGTAAAGCTCTCCTCAATAAATGTAAAAGAACAGAAATTACAACAAACTATCTCTCAGATCACAGTGCAATCAAGCTAGAACTCAGGATTAAGAATCTCACTCAAAACTGCTCAACTACGTGGAACCTGAACAACCTGCTCCTGAATGACTACTGGGTACATCACAAAATGAAGGCAGAAATAAAGATGTTCTTTGAAACCAACGAGAACCAAGACACAACATACCAGAATCTCTGGGATGCATTCAAAGCAGTGTGTAGAGGCAAATTTATAGCACTAAATGCCCACAAGAGAAAGCAGGAAAGATCCAAAATTGACACCCTAACATCACAATTAAAAGAACTAGAAAAGCAAGAGCAAACACATTCAAAAGCTAGCAGAAGGCAAGAAATAACTAAAATCAGAGCAGAACTGAAGGAAATAGAGACACAAAAAACCCTTCAAAAAATAAATGAATCCAGGAGCTGGTTTTTTGAAAGGATCAAGAAAATTGATAAACCGCTAGCAAGATTAATAAAGAAAAAAGAGAGAAGAATCAAATAGATGCAATAAAAAATGATAAAGAGGATATCACCACTGATCCCACAGAAATACAAACTACCGTCAGAGAATATTACAACCACCTCTACGCAAATAAACTAGAAAATCTAGAAGAAATGGATAAATTCCTCAACACATACACCCTCCCAAGACTAAACCAGGAAGAAGTTGAATCTCTGAATAGACAAATAACAGGATCTGAAATTGTGGCAATAATCAATAGCTTACCAACCAAAAAAAGTCCAGGACCAGAAGGGTTCACAGCCGAATTCTACCAGAGGTACAAGGAGGAACTGGTACCATTCCTTCTGAAACTATTCCAATCAATAGAAAAAGAGGGAATCCTCCTTAACTCATTTTATGAGGCCAGCATCATCCTGATACCAAAGCCTGGCAGAGACACCACAAAAAAAGAGAATTTTAGACCAATATCCTTGATGAACTTTGATGCAAAAATCCTCAATAAAATACTGGCAAACCAAATCCAGCAGCACATCAAAAAGCTTATCCACCATGATCAAGTGGGCTTCATCCCTGGGTTGCAAGGCTGGTTCAATATACGCAAATCAATAAATGTAATCCAGCATATAAACAGAACGAAAGACAAAAACCACATGATTATCTCAATAGATGCAGAAAAGGCCTTTGACAAAATTCAACAACCCTTCATGCTAAAAACTCTCAAGAAATTAGGTATTGATGGGACGTATCTCAAAATAATAAGAGCTATCTATGACAAACCCACAGCCAATATCATACTGAATGGGCAAAAACTGGAAGCATTCCCTTTGAAAACTGGCACAAGACAGGGACGCCCTCTCTCACCACTTCTATTCAACATAGTGTTGGAAGTTCTGGCCAGGGCAATTAGGCAAGAGAAGGAAATCAAGGGTATTCAATTAAGAAAAGAAGAAGTCAAATTGTCCCTGTTTGCAGATGACATGATAGTATATCTAGAAAACCCCATTGTGTCAGCCCCAAATCTCCTTAAGCTGGTAAGCAACTTCAACAAAGTCTCGGGATAAAAAATCAAAGTACAAAAATCACAAGCATTCTTATACATCAATAAAAGACAAACAGAGAGCCAAATCATTAGTGAACTCCCATTCACAATTGCTTCAAAGAGAATAAAATACCTAGGAATCCAACTTACAAGGGATGTGAAGGACCTCTTCAAGGAGAACAGCAAACCACTGCTCAAGGAAATAAAAGAGGATACAAACAAATGGAAGAACATTCCATGCTCATGGGTAGGAAGAATCAATATCATGAAAATGGCCATCCTTCCCAAGGTAATTTACAGATTCAATGCCATCCCCATCAAGTTACCAATGACTTTCTTCACAGAATTGGAAAAAACTACTTTAAAGTTCATATGGAACCAAAAAAGAGCCCGCATCACCAAGTCAATCCTAAGCCAAAAGAACAAAGCTGGAGGCATCACGCTACCTGACTTCAAACTATACTTCAAGGCTACAATAACCAAAACAGCATGGTACTGGTACCAAAACAGAGATATAGATCAATGGAACAGAACAGAGCCGTCAGAAATAATGCCACATATCTACAACTATCTGATCTTTGACAAACCTGAGAAAAACAAGAAATGGGGAAAGGATTCGCTATTTAATAAATGTTGCTGGGAAAACTGGCTAGCCATATGTAGAAAGCTGAAACTGGATCCCTTCCTTACACCTTATACAAAAATCAATTCAGGATGGATTAAAGACTTAAATGTTAGACCCAAAACCATAAAAACCCTTGAAGAAAACCTAGGCAATACCATTCAGGACATAGGCATGGGCAAGGACTTCATGTCTAAAACACCAAAAGCAATGGCAACAAAAGCCAAAATTGACAAATGGGATCTAACTAAACTAAAGAGCTTCTGCACAGCAAAGGAAACTACCATCAGAGTGAACAGGCAACCTACAAAATGGGAGAAAATTTTTGCAACCTATTCATCTGACAAAGGGCTAATATCCAGAATCTGCAATGAACTCCAACAAATTTACAAGAAAAAAACAAACAACCCCATCAAAAGGTGGGCGAAGGACATGAACAGACGCTTCTCAAGAGAAGACATTTATGCGGCCAATAAACACATGAAGAAATGCTCACCATCACTGGCCATCAGAGAAATGCAAATCAAAACCACAATGAGATAGCATCTCACACCAGTTAGAATGGCTATCATTAAAAAGTCAGGAAACAACAGGTGCTGGAGAGGGTGTGGAGAAATAGGAACACTTTTACACTGTCGGTGGGACTGTAAACTAGTTCAACCGTTGTGGAAGTCAGTGTGGTGATTCCTCAGGGATCTAGAACTAGAAATTCCATTTGACCCAGCCATCACATTACTGGGTATATATCCAAAGGCCTATAAATCATGCTGCTATAAAGACACATGCACACGTATGTTTATTGCAGCATTATTCACAATAGCAAAGATATGGAACCAACCCAAATGTCCAACAATGATAGACTGGATTAAGAAAATGTGGCACATATACACCATGGAATACTATGCAGCCATAAAAAATGATGAGTTCATGTCCTTTGTAGGGACATGGATGAAAGTGGAAATCATCATTCTCAGTAAACTATCACAAGAACAAAAAACCAAACACCGCATATTCTCACTCATAGGTGGGAATTGAACAATGAGAACACATGGACACAGGAAGGGGAACATCACACTTCGGGGACTGTTGTGGGGTGGGGGGAGGGTGGAGGGATAGCATTGGGAGATATACCTAATGCTAGATGACGAGTTGGTGGGTGCAGTGCACCAGCATAGCACATGTATACATATGTAACTTACCTGCACGTTGTGCACATGTACCATAGAGCCTAAAGTATAATAATAATAAAAAAAATAATAATAATAAAAAGAAAAAAAAAAGAATGGTGACTTCTTTTAGATTTTAACCACCCAGTTTGATAAAAAAAAAAAAAGTTTCAAAACTTCTCAATGAAAAGAGAGATTGAATTCTTTGAGATGAATGCACACATCACAAAGAAGTTTGTCAGAACGTTTCCGTATGGTTTTTATGTGAAGATATTAACTTTTCCACCATATGCCTCAAAGTGCTCCAAATGTCCACTTGAAGATACTACAAAAAGAGTGTGTCAAAGCTGCTCAACCAAAAGAAAGTTTCAACTCTGTGAGATGAATGCACACATCAGAAAGAATTTTCACAGGATGATTCTGTCTAGTTTTTATGTGAAGATATTTACTTTTCCAGCATAGGCCTCAAAGCGTTCCAAATTTCCACTTTCAGATTCTACAAACAGAGTATTTCAAAACTGCTCAATCAAAAGAAATGTTCACGTCTGTGAGATGAATGCACACATCTCAAAGAATTTTCCCAGAATGATTCTGTCTAGTTTTCATGTGAAGATATTTCCTTTTCCACCATAGGTTTCAAAGTGCTCCAAATGTCCAGTTGCAGATTCTACAAAAAGAATGTCTGAAAACTGCTCAATGGAAAATAAGTTTCAACTCAGTTAGATGAATGCACACATCACAAAGAAGTGTGTCAGAATGCTTGTGTCTAGTTTTTATGTGAAGATATTTCCTTTTCCATCATAGGCTGCAAAGTGCTCCCTATGTAGACTTGCAGATGCTACAAGAAAATGTGTTTCAAAACTGCTTACTGAAAAGAAAGTTTCAAGTCTCTGAGATGAATTCACTCATCACAAAGAAGTCTGTCAGAATGTTTCTGTCTAGTTTTTATGTGAAGGTATTTCCTTTTCCATCATAGGCCAAAAGCGCCCAAAATGTCCCCTTGCAGAGTCTACAAAAATAGTGTTTCAAAGTTGCTCAATGAAAAGAAAGGTTTAACTCTGTGAGATGAATGCACACGTCACAAAGATGTTTTTCAGAATGCTTCTGTCTAGTTTGTATGTGAAGATATTTCCTTTTCCACCATAGACGGTAAAGCGCTCCAAATGTCCACTTGCAGATTCTACGAAAAGAGGGTTTGCAAACTACTCAATCAAAAGCAAGGTTCAACTCTGTGAGATGAATGCACACATCACAAAGAAATTTGACAGCATGCCTCTGTCTAGTTTTTATATGAAGAAATTTCCTTTTCCCCCATAGGCCTCAAAGCACTCCAAATGACCATTTAGCGATAGTTCAAAAAGGATGTTTCCAAACTGCTCAATCAAAAGTAAGTTTCAACTCTGTGAGATGAAGGCACATATAACAAAGAAGTTTGTCAGAATGCTTCTGTCCTGCTTTGAAACACCCTTTTTGTACTATTTGCAATTGGACTTTTGGAATGCTTTGAGGCCTATGGTGGAAAAGGAAATATCTTCACATAAAATTAGACAGAAGCATTCTGACAAATTTCTTTGTGACGTGTGCATTCATTTCACAGATTTGAACCTTTCTTTTGATTGAGTAATTTGGAAGATCTCTTTCTGTAGAATTTGGAAGTGCACATTTTGAGCGCTATGAGGCCTATGGTGGAAAAGGATATTATCTTTGTGTAATAACTAGACAGAAGCATTCTGAGAAACTTCTTTGTGATGTGTGCATTCATATCACAGAGTTGAACCTTTCTTTTGATTGAGCAGTTTTTTAACTTTCTTTGTGTAAAATCTGCAAATGGACGTTTGGAGGGCTTTGTGACCTATGGTTGAAAAGGAAATATCTTCACATAAAAACTAGACTGAAGCATTCTGACACACTTCTTTGTGATGTGTGGATTCATCTCACAGAATTGAACCTTTCTTTTGTTTGAGCAGTTTTGAAACTCTCTTTTTGTAGAATCTGCAAGTGTACAATTGGAGTGCTTTGAGGCCTATGGTGGAAAAGGAAATATCTTCACATAAAAATTTTACGGAAACATTCTGACAAACTTCTTTGTGATGCATACATTCATCTCACAGCGTTGAAACTTTCTTTGCATTGAGCAGTTTTGAAAAACCCTCTTTGTAGAATATGCAAGTGTATACTTGGAGCTCTTTGAGGCCTGTTATGGAAAAGGTAATAACTTCACATAAAATCTAGACAGGATCATTGTGAGAAAAATGCTTTGTGATGTGTTCATTCATCTCACAGAGGTGAAACTTAATTTTGAATAAGCAGTTCTGAAACACTCTTTTTGTAGAATCTGATAGTGGACATTTGGAGAGCTTTGAGGCCTATTTTGGAAAAGGAAATATCTTCTCATAAAAACTCCACAGAAACATTTTGAGAAACTTCTTTGTGAGGCGTGCATTCAACTCATAGAGTCGAACCTATCTTTTGATTGAGCAGTTTTGAATCTCTCTTTCTGCAGAATCTGCAAGTGGATATTTGGAGCGCTTTGACTCCCACTGTGGAAAAGCAAATATCTTCACATAGAAACTACACAGAGGCTTTCTGAGAAAATTCTTTGTAATGAGTGCATTCATCTCAAAGGGTTAAACCTATGTTATGATTGAGCAGTTTTGCAACACTCTTTTTGTAGAATTTGGAATTGGATATTTGGATTGCTTTGAGGACAATTGTTGAAAAGGAGATATCTTCACATAAAAACTACACAGAAGCATATTGAGGAACTTCTTTTTGATGTGTGCATTCATCTTACAGAGTTGATCCTTTCTGTTGATTGAGCGGTTTTGAAACACTGTTTTTGTAGAATCTGCAAGTGGATATTTAGAGCGCTTTGAGGCCCACTGTGGAAAAGCAAATATGTTCACATTAAAACTACACTGAAACATTCTGTGAAACTTCTTTGTGATGTGTGCATTCATCTCACAGAGTTGAATCTTTCTTCTGATTAAGCAGTTTTGAAACACTCTTTTTGTAGAATCTGCAAGTGGATATTTTGAACGCTTTGAGGCCTATTGTGGAAAAGGAAATATTTCACATAAAAACTACACAGCAGCATTCTGAGAAACTTCTTTGTGAGGGGTGCATTCAACTCACAGAGTTGAACGTATCTTTTGATTTAGCTGTTTTGAATCTTTTTGCAGAATCTGCAAGTGGATATTTGGGGAGCTTTGAGGCTGATTGTGCAAAAGGATAGATCTTCACATAAAAACTACACAGAAGCAAGCATTCTGAGAAACTACTTTCTGATGTGTGCATTCAACCCACAGAGTTGAGCCTATCTTTTGTTCAAGCAGTTTTAAATCTCTATTTTTGTAGAATCTGCAAGAGGATATTTGGAGCCCTTTGGGCCCTATGGTGGAAAAGGAAATATCTTCAAATAAAAACAACCCAGAATCATTCGGAGAAACTTCTTTTTGAGGCGTACATTCAACTCACAGAGTCGAACCTATCTTTTGATTGAACAGTTTTGAAACCCTGTTTCTGTAGTATCTGCAAAACATGAAAATTTGGAGCGATTTGAGGCCTACTGTCGAAAAGCAAATATCTTCACATAAAAACTTCACATAAAAACTACACAGAAGCATTCTGAGAAACTTCTTTGTGATGTGTGTATTCATCTCACCTAGTTGAACCTTTCTTTTGATTGAGCAGTTTTGAAACATTCATTTTGTAGAATCTGCAAGTGGATATTTGGAGCGATTTGGGGTCTATCGTAGAAAAGGAAATATCTTCATATAAAAACTACATAGAAGCATTCTGAGAAACTTCTTTGTAATGAATGCATTCAACTCACAAAGTTGAACTTATCTTTTGATTGAGCAGTTTTGAATCTCTCTTTTTGTAGAATCTGCATTTGGACATTTGGAGCCATTTGTGGCCTATGGTGGAAAAGGAAATATCTTCATATAAAAACTACACAGAAGCATTCTGAGAAACTTCTTTGTGATGTGTGCATTCAAGGCACAGAGTTGAACCTATCTTTTGATTAAGCAGTTTTGAATCTGTCTCTTTGTAGAATCTGCAAGTTGATATTTGGAGCCCTTTGCGCCCTTTGGTAGAAAAGGAATTATCTCAAATAAAAACTACACAGAAGCATTGAGAGAGACTTCTTTGAGACGAGTGCTTTTCTCACAGAGAGTGGAACTTTTCTTTTGATTGAGCAGTTTTGAAAAACCCTTTTTGTAGAATTTGGAAGTGGATATGTGGACATCTTTTTGACCTATTTTGGAAAAGGAAATATCTTCACATAAAAACTACACAGAAGCATTCTGAGAAACTTCTCTGTGATGTGTGCATTCAACTCAAAATGTTGAACCTATCTTTTGATATAGCAGTTTTTAATCTCTCTTTTTGAAGAATCTGCAAGTGTATATTTGGAATGCTTTGAGGGCTACTGTGGAAAAGCACATATCTTAACATAAACTACACAGAAGCATTCTGAGAAACTTCTTTGTGAGCTGTGCATTTAACTCACGGAGTCGAACCTATCTTTTGATTGAGTACTTTCGAATCTCTCTTCTTGTAGAATCTGCATGTGGATATTTGCAGCCCTTTGCGGCCTATGGCGGAAAAGTAAATATCTTTAAATTAAAACTACAGAGAAGCATTCTGAGAAACTTCTTTGTGATGTGTGCATTCATCTCAAAGGATTGAACCTATCTTATGATTGAACAGTTTGGAAACACTCTTTTTGTAAAATCTGCAAGTGGATATTTGGAGCGATTTGAGGCCTATTGTGGAAAAGGAAATATCTTCACATAAAAAATACACAGAATAATTCTGAGAAACTTCTTTGTGATGTGTGCATTTGTCTCCCACAGTTGATCCTTTCTTTTGATTGAGCCGTTTTGAAACACTATTTTTGTTGCATCTGCAATTGGATATTTGGAGCCCTTTGAGGTCTTCTGTGGAAAAGCAAATATATTCACTTAAAAACTACAGAGAAGAATTCTGAGAAACTTTTTGTGATTTTTGCATTCATCTCACAGGGTTGAACTTATCTTTTGATTGAGCAGTTTTGAATCTCTGTTTTTGTAGGATCTGCAAGTGGATATTTGGAGCCCTTTGTGGCCTGTGGTTGAAAAGGAAATAGCTTCAAATAAAAACTACACAGAATTATTCAGAGAAACTACTTCCTGATGAGTGCATTCATCACACAGAGTTGAAACTGTCTTTTGATTGAGCAGTTTTGAAAAACTCTTTTTGTAGAATCTGGAAGTGAATATTTACAGGGCTTTAAGTCCTATTTTTGAAAAGGAAATAACTTCTCATAAAAACTACACAGAAGCATTCTGAAAAACTTCTTTGTTATGGAGCATTCAATTCACAGTGTTGAACCTATCTTTTGGTTGAGCAGTTTTGAATGTCTCTTTTTGCAAAATCTGCAAGTGGATATTTGGAGCGCTTTGAGGCCTACTTTGGAAAAACAAATATCTTCACATAAACACTACATAGAAGCATTCTGAGAAACTTCTTTGTGTGGTGTGCATTCAACTCACAGAGTTGAACATATGTTTTGATTGAGCAATTTTGATCTCTCTTTTTGTAGAATCTGCAAATGGATATTTGGAAAGCTTTGAGGCCTATTGAGGAAAAGGAAATATCTTCATATAAAAACTACACAGAAGCATTCTGAGAAACTTCTTTGTGATGTGTACATTTAACTCACAGAGTTAAACCTATCTTTTGATTGAGCAGTTTTGAATCTCTCTTTTTGCAGAATCTGCAAGTGGATATTTGGAGAGTTTTGAGGCCTATTGTGGAAAAGGAAATATCTTCACATAAAACTACACAGAAGCATTCTGAGTAACTTCTTCGTTATGTGTGTATTCAACTCACAGAGTTGAATGTATATTTTTATTGAGCAGTTTTGAATCTCTCTTTTTGTAGAATCTGCAAGCGTATATTTGAAGCCTTTTGTGGCCTATGGTAGAAAAGGAAATATCTTCAAATAAAAACTACACAGCAGCATTCTGAGAAATTTCTTTGTGAGGGGAGCATTCAACTCACAGAGTCGAATGTATCTTTTGATTGAGCAGTTTTGAATCTTTTTGCAGAATCTGCAGGTGGATATTTGGAGAGCTTTGAGGCCGATTGTGCAAAAGGATATATCTTCACATAAAAATTACACAGAAGCATTCTGAGAAACTTCTTTGTGATGTGTGCATTCAACTCACAGAGTTGAACCTATCTTTTGATTGAGCAGTTTTGAATCTCTGTTTTCGAAGAATCTGCAAGTGGATATTTGGAGCCCTTTGCACCCTATGGTGGAAAAGGAAATATCTTCAAATTAAAACAACCCAGAAGCATTCAGAGAAACTTCTTTGTGAGGTGTACATTCAACTCACAGAGCCGAACCTATCTTTTGATTGAACAGTTTTAAAACCTTGTTTTTGTAGAATCTGTAAGTGAATATTTGGAGCAATTTGAGGCCTACTGTCGAAAAGCAAATATCTTCACATAAAAACAACACAGAAGCATATAGAGAAACTTCTTTGTGATGTGTGTATTCATCTCACAGAATTGAACATTTCTTTTGATTGAGCTGTTTTGGAACACTCATTTGTTGAATCTGCAAGTAGATATTTGGAGCGTTTTGAGGCCTGTTGTAGAAAAGGAAATATCTTCATATAAAAACTACATAGAAGCATTCTGAGAAACTTCCTTGTGACGAGTGCATTCAACTCAGAGAGTTGAACCTATCTTTTGATTGAGCAGTTTTGAATCTCTCTTTTTGTAGAATCTGCAAGAGGATTTTTGGAACCCTTTGCACCTTATTGTGGAAAAGGAAATGACTTCAAATAAAAACTATAGAGAAGCATTCAGAGAAACTACTTTTTGATAAGTACACTCATCACACAGAGTTGAATTTTCTTTTGATTCAGCAGTTTCGAAACACTCTTTTTGTTGAATCTGAAAGTGGATATTTGGAGGGCTTTGAGGACTATTTAGGAAAAGGAAATATCTTCACATAAAAACTACACAGAAACATTCTGAGAATCTCCTTTGTGATGTGTGCATTCAACTCACAGTGTTGAACCTATCTTTTGATTGAGCAGTTTTGAATCTCCCTTTTTGTAGTATCTGCATGTGGTATTTGGAGCCCTTTGTGGCCTATTGTGGAAAAAGAAATATCTTCAAATAAAAACTACACAGAGGCTTTACCAGAAACTTCTTTGTTAGGTGTGCATGCAACTCACAGAGTGGAACATATCTTTTGCTTGAGCAGTTTTGATTCCCTCTTTTTGCAGAATCTGCAAACGGATATTTGGACAGCTTTGAGGCCTATTGTGGGAAAGGAAATATCTTCACATAAAAACTACACAGAAGCATTCTGAGAAACTTCTTTGAGATGTCTTGCATTGAAATCACAGAGTTGAACTTATCTTTTGATTGAGCAGTTTTGACTCTCTCTTTTGCAGATTCCACAAGTGGATTTGTGGAACGCTTTGAGGCCTACTGTGGAAAAGCAAATAACTCCTAAAAAACACACAGAAATATTCTGAGAAACTTCTGTGTGAGGTTGCATTCAACTCAGAGTTGAACCTATCTTTTGATTGAGCAGTTTTGAATCTCTCTTTTTGCAGAATTTCCAAATGGACATTTGGAGAGCGTTGAGTCCTACTGTGGAAAAGGATATATCTTCACATAAAAACTGCACAGAAGCATTCTGATAAACTTCTTCGTCATGTGTGCATTGAACTCACAGAGTTGAACCTATCTTTTGATTGAGCAGTTTTGAATCTCTCTTTTTGTAGAATTTGCAAGTGGATATTTGGAGCCCTTTGTGGCCTTAGGTGGAAAAGGTAATACCTTAAAATAAATCTTACACAGAAGCATTCTGAGAAACTTCTTTGTGATGTGTGCATTCATCTCACAAAGTTGAACCTATCTTATATTGAGCAGTTTTGAAACACTCTTTATGTAGAATCTGGAAGTGGATATTTGGAGAGCTTTGAGGCCTATTTTGAAAAAGGAAATATCTTCACATAAAAACTACATGGAAACATACTGAGAAACTCCTTTGTAATGTGTGCATTCATCTCAAAGGGTTGAACCTACCTTATGATTGAGCAGCTTTGAAACACTCTTTTTGTGGAATTTGGAATTGGATATTTGGAGTGCTTTGAGTCCAATTGTGGAAAATGAAATATCTTCACATAAAAACTACACAGAAGCATTCTGAGAAACTTCTTTTTCATGTGTGCATTCATCTTAATGAGTTCATCCTTTCTTTTGATTGAGCAGTTTTGAAACACTGTTTTTTTTGAATCCACAATTGGATATTTAGAGAGCTTTGAGGCCTGCTGTGGAAAAGCAAATATGTTCACATTAAAACTACACAGAAACATTCTGAGAAACATCTTTGTGATGTATGCACTCATCTCACACAGTCGAATCTGTCTTTTCGTTGAGCAGTTTTGAAACACTCTTTTTGTGGAATCTGGAAGAGGATATTTTGAGTGGTTTGAGGCCTACTGTCGAAAAGGAAATATCTTCACATAAAAACCACACAGAAGCATTTTGAGATACTTTTTTGTGATGTGTGCATTCATCTCACAGAGTTGAACCTTTCTTTTGATTTAGCAGGTTTGAAACACTCTTTTTGTAGGATCTGAAAGTCGATATTTGGAAAGATTTGAAGCCTATTTTGGAAAAGGAAATATCTTCACATAAAAACTACACAGAAGCATTCTGAGAAACTTCTTTATGATTTGTTTTTTAATCTCACACCGTTGATCCTTCCTTTTGGTTGAGCAGTTCTGAAACACTGTTTTTGTTGAATTTGCAAGTGGATATTTTGAGTGCTTTGAGTCCTACTTTGGAAAAGCAAATATCTACAAACAAAAATTACGCGAAGCATTGAGAGAAACTCCTTTGTGATGAGTGCATTTATCACACAGAGTTGAACCTTCCTTTTGATTGAGTAGTTTTGAAATACTCTTTTTGTAGAATCTGTCAGTGGATATTTGGAGGGCCTTGAGGACTATTTAGGAAAAGGAAATATCTTCACATAAAAACTAGACAGAAGCATTCTCAGAAACTTGATTTTCATGTGTGCATTCATCTTGTGCATTTGAACTTTTATTTTGATTGAGCAGTTTTGAAACACTCTTTTAGTAGAATCTGCAAGTGGATATTTGGAGCCCTTGGAGGCCTATTGTTTAAAAGGAAATATCTTCAAATAACAACTACACAGAGGCTTTCTGAGAAACTGCTTTGTGATGTGTGCATTCACCTCACAGAGTTGAACCTTTCTTTTGATTGAGCAGTTTTGTATAAATCTTTTGGTAGAATCTGCACATGGATATTTGGAGCGCTTCGAGGCTTATGGTAGAAATGGTAAATCTTCATATAACAACTACACAGAGGCATTCTGAGAAAATTCTTTGTGATGTGTGCATTCATTTCAAAGAGTTGAAACTATCTTTTCATAGAGCAGTTTTGAAACTCTCTTTTTGTAGAATCTGCAATTGGATATTTGGAAACCTTTGAGGCCTGTGGTGAAAAAGGAAATATCTTAACATAATAACTACTCAGAAGCATTCTGAGAAACTTCTTTGTGATGTGTGCATTCCACTCACATAGTTGAACATGTCTTTTGATAGAGTAGTTTTGAAACTGTCTTTTTGTATAATCTACAAGTGGATATTTGGAGCCTTTGAGGCCTATGGTGGAAAAGGAAATACCTTCATATAAAAATTTCACAGAAGCATTCTGAGAAATTTCTTTGTGATGTGGGCATTCATCTCAGAGAGTTGAAGCTCTCTTTTGACTGAGCAGTTTGGAAACACTCTTTTTGTAGAATCTGCAAGTGGATATGTGGAGTGTTTTGAGGCCTATTGTGGAAAAGGAAATATCTTCACATAAAAACTACAGAGAACCATTCTGAGAAACTTCTTTGTGATGTGTGCATTCATCTCACAGAGTTGAAACTTTCTTTTGACAGAGCAGTTTTGAGACACTCTTTTTGTAGTATCTGCAAGTGGATATATGGAGTGCTTTGAGGACTATTGTGGAAAAGGAAATATCTTTACATAAATACTACTAAGAAACATTCTGAGAAACTTCTTTGTGATGTGAGCATTCAACAAACAGAGTTGATTGTATCTTTTGATAGAGCAGTTTTGAAATGCTCGTTTTGTAGAATCTGAAAGTGGATATTTGGAGCACTGAGAGGCCTATGGTGGAAAAGGAAATATCTTCACATAAAAACTACACAGAAGCATTCTGAGAAACTTCTTTGTGATGTGTGCATTCAATGCACCGAGTTGAATCTTTAATTTGATTGAGCAGTTTTAAAACACTGTTTTCGTAGAATATGCAAGTGGATATTTGAAGCACTTTGAGACCTATGGTGGAAAAGGAACTATCTTCACAAAAAAACTACACAGAAGCATTCTGAGAAACTTCTTAGTGATGTGTGCAATCATCTTGCAGAGTTGAAACTGTCTTTTTATAGAGCAGTTTTGAAACTCTCTTTTTGTAGGATCTGCATGTGGTTCTTTGGAGCCCTTTCTGACTGATGGTGAAAAAGGAAACGTTTACCTCTAAAAACTGCACAGAAGAATTCTGAGAAACTCCTTTGTGATGTGTGCATTTATCTCGCACAGCTGAACCTTTCTTTTGATTGAGCAGTTTTGAAACACTCTTTTACTAGATTCTGCAAGTGGATATTTGAAGCCCTTAGAGACCAGTTGTGGAAAAGGAAATATCTTCACATAAAAATTACACAGAAGCTTTCTGAGAAACTGCTTTGTGATGTGTGCATTCACCTCACAGAGTTGAACCATTCTTTTGATTGAACAGTTTTGTATAAATCTTTTTGTAGAATCTGCAAGTGGATATTTGGAGTGCTTTGAGGCTTATGGTAGAAATGGTAAATCTTCACATAACAACTACACAGAGACATTCTGAGAAAGTTCTCTGTGATGTGTGCATTAATCTCACAGAGTTGAACCTGTCTTTTGATAGAGCAGTTTTGAAACTCTCATTTTGTACAATCTGCAGTGGATATTTGGAATTCTTTGGGGCCTATTGTGGAAAATAAAATATCTTAACATAAAAACTACAAATAAGCATTCTGAAAAACTTCTTTGTGATGTGTGCATTCAACTCACAGAGTTGAACATATCTTTTGATAGAGTAGTTTTGAAACTATTTTTTTGTAAAACCTACATGTGGATATTTGGAGCACTTGGGGCCTATGTTGGAAAAGAATATATCTTCACATAAAAACTATACAGAAGCATTCTGAGAAACTTCTTTGTGATGTGGGCATTCATCTCAGAGAGTTGAACGTCTATTTTGACTGAGTAGTTTGGAAAAACTCTTTTTGTAGGATCTGCAAGTGGATATATGGAGCACTTTGATTCCTACTGTGGTAAAGGAAACATCTTCACATAAAAACTACAGAGAAGCATTCTAAGAAACTTCTTTGAGATGCGTGCATTCATCTCACAGAGTTGAACCTATCTTTCAATAGAGCAATTTTGAAACTATCTTTTCTAGAATCTGCAAGTGTTTATTTGGAGCCCTTTGCAGGCTTTGGTGGAAAAGGGACTATCTTCACGTAAAAACTACACAGAAGCATTGTGAGAAACTTGTTTGTGATGTGTGCATTCATCTCACAGACTTGAACCTTTCTTTTTATTGAGCAGTTTTGAGACACTCTTCTTGTAGAATCTGCAAGTGGATATATACAGCACTTTGAGGACTACGGTGGAAAAGGAAATATCTTTACATAAAAATAACTCAGAAACATTCTGAGAAACTGCTTTATGATGTGTGCATTCAACTCACAGAGTTCACCCTATCTTTTGATAGAGCAGCTTGGAAACTCTCTTTTTATAGAATCTGCAAGAGGATATTTGGAACCCTATCATCCTGTGGTGGAAAAGGAATTATCTTCACATGAAAATTACACAGAAGCATTCTGAGAAACTGCTTTGTGATGTGTGCATTGAACTCACACAATTGAAACTATCATTCAATGGAGCAGTTTTGTAAGTCTCCTTTTATGGAAATCTACACGTGGTTATTTGGAGCCCATTGTTGCAGAGGTAGGAAAAGGAAATATCTTCCCATAGAAACTACACAGAAGCATTCTCAGAAACTTCTTTGTGATGTGTGCATTCAAGAGTTGAACCTCTCCTTGACTGAGCAGTTTGGAAACACTCTTTTCGTAGAATCTGCAAGTGGATATATGGAGCGCTTTGAGGCCTATTGCGGAAAAGGAAATATCTTCACATAAAAACTACAGAGAAGCATTCTCAGAAACTTCTTTGTTTTGTGTGCATTCACCTCACAGGGATGAACCTTTCTGTTGATGATGCAGTTTTGAAACACTCTTTTCATGGAATCTGCAAGTGGAAATTTGGAGCGCTTTGAGGCCTATGGTGGAAAAGGTAGTATCTTCACATAAAAACTACACAGAAGCCTTCTGAGAAGCTTCCTTGTGATGTGTGCATTCATCTCACAGAGTTGAACCTATCTTTCAATAGAGCAGTTTGGAAGTTCTCTTTTTGTAGAATCTACAAGTGGATATTTGGAGCCCTTTTCAGCCTTTGGTGGAAAAGGAAATATTTTAACATGAAAAGTACACAGAAGCATTCTGAGAAACTTCTTTGTGATGTGTGAATTCAATTCACAGAGTTGAACTTATATTTTCATAGAGCAGTTTTGAACCTCTCTTTTTGTAGAATCTGCAAGTGGATATTTGGAGCCCTTTGTGGCCTCTGGTGGAAAAGGAAATATCTTCACATAAAAACTACACAGAAGCAGTCAGAGAAACTTCGTTGTGAAGTGTGCATTTATCTCACAATGTTGAAACTTTCTTTTGATTGAGCAGTTTTGAAAAAATATTTTCATAGAATCTACAAGTGGGTATTTGGAACCCTTTGAGGCCTATGGTGGAAAAGGAAATATATTCACATAAAAACTACACAGAAGCATGCTGGAAACTTCTTTGTGATGGGTGCATTCATCTCACAGAGTTGAACCTTTCATTTGATTGAGCAGTTTTGAAACACTCTTTTTGTAGAATCTGAAATTGGATACTTGGAGTGCTTTGAGGCCTACTGTGGAAAAAGAAATATCTTCACATAAAAACTACACAGAAGCATTCTTGGAAACTTCTTTGTTTGTGTGCATTCATCTCACAGAGTTGAACCTTTCTGTGGATGGTGAAGTTTTGAAACACTCTCTTTGTAGAATATGAAAGTGGATATTTGGAGCGCTTGGAGGCCTATAGTGGAAAAGAAATACCTTCACAAAAAAACTACACAGAAGCATTCTGAGAAACCTCTTTGCGATGTGTGCATTCAACTCGCATTGTTGCACCTATCTTTTAATAGAGCAGTTTTGAAACTCACTTATTGTAGAATCTGCCTGTGGTTATTTGGAGATCTTTGTGGCCAATGGTGGAAAAGGAAATATCTTCCGCTAAAAACTACACAGAAGCATTCTGAGAAACTTCTCTGTCATGTGTGCATTCAACTCTCCGAGTTGAACCTATCTTTTGATAGAGTAGTTTTGAAAGTCTCTTTTTGTAGAATCTGCATGTGGTTATTTGGAACCCTTTGTGGCCGATGGTGGAAAAGGAAATATCTTCACGTTAAAACTACACAGAAACATTCTGAGAAACTGATTTGTGATGTGAGCATTCATCTCACATAGTTCAAACTTTCGTTTGATTGAGCAGTTTGGAATTTTTTTTTTGTAGTGTCTGCAATTGGATATTTGGATCGCTTTGTAGCCTTTTGTGGAAAAGATAATATATTCACATAAAAACTACATAGAAGCATTCCCAGAAACTTATTTGTTTTGTGTGCATTCGTCTCACAGAGATGAACCTTTCTTTTCATTGAGCACCTTTGAAACACTCTTTTTTTAGAATCTGCAAGTGGATATTTGGAGCGCTTTGAGGCCTATGGTGGAAAAGGTAATATCTTCATATAAAAACTACATAGAAGAATTCTGAGAAACTACTTTGTGATGCGTGCATTCATCTCACAGAGTTGAAACTATCTTTTGATAGAGCAGTTTGGAAACTCTCTTTTTGTAGAATCTGCATGTGGATATTTGGAATCCTTTGCAACCTTTGGTGGAAAAGGAATCATCTTAACATAAAAACTACACTGAAGCATTCTGATAAACTACTTTGTGATGTATCCATTCATCTCACAGAATTGACCATTTCATTTGATTGAGCAGTTTTGAAACTCACTTTTTGTAGGCCCTGCAAGTGGATATTTGCACCGCTTTGAGGTCTATAGTGGAAAAGGAAATATCCTCCCATAAAAACTATACAGAATCATTGTCAGAAACTTCTTTTTGATGTGTACATTCATCTCGAAGAGTTGAACATATCTTTTGAAGGAGCAGTTTTTAACACCCTTTTTGTAGAATTTGCAAGTGGTTATTTGGAGCCCTTTGTGGCCGATGGTGGAAAAGGAAATACCTTCCCATAAAAACTACACAGAAGCATTCTGAGTTACTTCTTTGTGATATATGCATTCATCACATTCTTGAACATTTCCCATGATTGAGCAGTTTTGAAACACTTTTTTTGTAGAACCTGCAAGAGAATATTTGCAGCGTATTGAGGCTTATGGTGGAAAAGGAGTATCTTCTTATAAAAACTACACAGAAGCATTTTGAGAAACTTCTTTGTGATCTGTGCACTCATCTCACAGAGTTGAACCTTTCTTTTGATCGAGCAGTTAGGAAACACTCTTTTTGTAGAATCTGCAACTGGTTGTTTTAAGCCCTTTGTGGCCGATGGTGGAAAATGAAATAACTTCACATAAAAACTGCATGGAATCATTCTGATAAACTTCTTTTTTGATGTGTGAATTCAACTGACATATTTGAACCTTCCTTTTGATAGAGCAGTTTTGAAACTCTCATTTTGTGGAATCTGCAAGTGGATATTTGGAGCCCTTTGTGGCCTTTGGTGGAAAACGAAATATCTTCACATAAACACTACACAGAAGGATTATGAGAAACTGCTTTTTGATGTGTGCGTTCATCTTACAGTGTTGAACCTCTCTTTTGATTGAGCAGTTTGGAAACACTCTTTTTGTAGAATCTGCAAGTAGATATACGGAGCTCTTAGAAGCCTATTGTGGAAAACGAAATATCTTCAAATAAAAACTACACAGAAGCAATCTGGGAAACTTCTTTATGATGTGTGCATTTATCTCACAGAGTTGAATCTTCTTTTGATTGAATAGTTTTGAAACACTCTTTTAATAGAATCCGCAAGTGAATGTTTGGAGCTCCAGGAGGCGTATTGTGGAAAAGGAAATATCTTCACATAAACACTACACAGAAGCATTCTGAGAAACTTCTTTGTGATGTGTGCATTCACCTCGCAGAGCTGAACATTTCTTTCGATTCAGTAGTTTTGAAACACTCTTTTTAGAATCTGCAAATGGATATATGGAGCACTTTGAGGCCTACGGTGGAAAACGTAGTATCTTCACATAAAAACTACACAGAAGTATTCTGAGAAACTTGTTTGTGATATGTACATTCATCTCAGAGTGTTGAACCCGTCTTTTGTTAGAGCAGATTTGAAATTCTCTTTTTGTAGAATCTGCATGTGGATATTTGGAGCCCTTTGCAGCCTTTGGTGGAAAAGGAAATATCTTAAAATAAAAAATACACAGAAGCATTCTGAGAAACTTCTTTGTGATTTTTGCATTCAACTCACAGGATTGAACGTATCTTTTGATAGAGCAGTTTTGAACCTCTGTTTTTGTAGGATCTGCAAGTGAATATTTGGAGCCGTTTGTGGCCTAATGGTGGAAAATGAGATTTCTTCACACAAAAACTACACAGAAGGATTCTGAGAAACTTTGTTGTGATGGATGCACTCATCTCACAAGGATGAAATTTTTTTTTTGATTAGGCAACTTTGAAAAACTCTTTTCATAGAATCTGCACGTGGATATTTGAAGCACTATGAGGCCTATGGTGGAAAAGGAAACATATTCACATTAAAACAACACAGAAGCATGCTGGAAACACCTTTGTGATGTGTGCATTCAACTCGCAGATTTGAACCTATCTTTTGATGGAGCAGTTTTGAAACTCTCATTTTGTAGAATCTGCATGTGGTGTTTTCAATCCCTTTGTGGCCAACGGTGGAAAAGGAAATATATTCACGTAAAAGCTACCCAGAAGCATTCTGAAAAACTTCTTTGTGATGAGTGCATTCATCTCACAGAGTTGAAACTTTCATTTGATTGAGCAATTTTGAAACTTTTATTGTAGAATCTGCAATTGGATATTTGGGGTGCTTTGTGGCCTTTTGTGGAAAAGGAAATATATTCACATAAAAAATACACAGAAGCATTCTCAGAAACTTCTTTGTTTTGTGTGTGTTCATCTCATGGAGTTGAACCTTTCTGTTGATGTTGCATTTTTGAAGCATTCTTTTTGTAAAATCTGCAAGTGGATATTTGGAGAGCTTTGAGTCCTTTGGTGGAAAAGGAAATATCTTCACATAAAAAATATGCGGAACCATTCTGAGAAACTAATCTGTGATGTGTGCATTCAACTCGTATTGTTGAACTTATCTTTTCATAGAGCAGTTTTGAAACTGTCTTATTGTGGAATCTGCATGTGGTTATTTGGAGGTCTTTGTGGCCGATGGTGGAAAAGGAAATATCTTCCCCTAAAAACTACACAGAAGCATTGTGAGGAACTTCTTTGTGATGTGTGCATTCATCTCACAGAATTGACCATTTCATTTGATTGAGCAGTTTTGAAACTCAGTCATTGTAGTTTCTGCAAGTGGATGTTTGCAGCGCTTTGAGGACGATTTTGGAAATGAAAATATCTTCCCATAAAACTGCACAGAAGTATTCCCAGAAACTATGTTTTGACGTGTGCATTCATATTGCAGAGCTGAATTTTCTTTTGATTGAGCAGTTTTGAATCCCTCTTTTAGTAGATTCTGCAAGTGGATTTTTCTAGCCCTGTGAAGCCTATTGTGGAAAAGGAAAAATCTTCCCATCAAAACTACACAGAAGCATTCTGACAAGCTGCTTTGTGATGTGTGCATTCACCTCACAGATTTGAACCTTTCTTTTGATTGAACAGTTTTGTTTAAATCTTTTTGGAGTATCTGCAAGTGGATATTTGGAAACCCTGATGCCTATGGTGGAAAAGGAAATATATTAACATAAAAACTACACAGAAGCATTCTGAGAAACTTCTTTGTGATGTGTGCATTCAACTCACAGGGTTGAACATATCTTTTGATAGAGTAGTTTTGAAACTGTCTTTTTGTAGAATCTACAAGTGGATATTTGGAGCCCTTTGGGGCATATGGTGGAAAAGGAAATATATTAACATAAAAACTACACAGAAGCATTCTGAGAAACTTCTTTGTGATGTGTGCATTCAACTCACAGCGTTGAACATATCTTTTGATAGAGTAGTTTTGAAACTGTCTTTTTGTAGAATCTACAAGTGGATATTTGGAGCCCTTTGGGGCATATGGTGGAAAAGGAAATATCTTCACATAAAAATTACACAGAAGCATTCTGAGAAACTTCTTTGTGATGTGCGCATTCAACTCAGAGAGTTGAAGCTCTCTTTTGAATGAGCAGTTTAGAAACACTGTTTTTTCAGGATCTGCAAGTGGATATATGGAGCGTTTTGTGGCCTATTGTGGAAAAGGAAATATCTTCACATAAAAAATACACAGAAGCATTCTGAGAAACTTTTTTGTGATGGGTGCATTCATCTGAAAGAGTTGAACCTATCTTTTGATAGAGCAGTTTTGAAACATATCTTTTTGTAGAATCTGAAATTGGATATTTGGAGCCCTTTGAAGTGTATGGTGGAAAGAGTACTATCTTCACATAAAAACTACACAGAAATATTCTGAGAAACTTCTTTGTGATGTTTGCATTCATCTCACAGAATTGAAGCTTTCTTTTGATTGAGTAGCTTCGAAACACACTCTTTGCACAATCTGCAAGTGGAGATTTGGATCGCTTTTAGGAATATGGTAGAAGAGGAAATATCCTCACGTGACATCTAGACAGAAGCAATCTCAGAAACTTCTTTCTGATGTGCACATTCATCTCACAGAGTTAAAACTTTCTTTTGGTTGAGGAGTTTTGAAACTCTCTTCTTTTAGAATCTGCAAGTGGGCATTTGGAGCACTTTGGGGACTATTGTGGAAAAGATAATATATTCACATAAAAAGTAGACAGAAGAATTCTGAGAAACTTCTCTGTGATGTGTGCATTCATTTCACAGAGATGAACCTTTCTTTTGAATGATCACTTTGAAATAACTCTATTTGTACTATCTGCAAGTGGACATTTGGAGCACTTTGTGGCTTATGGTAAAAAAGGAAATATCTTCACATAAAATCCAGACAGAAGCAATCTGAGAAACTTCTCTGATGTGTGCATTCATCTCACAGAGTAGAAAGCTTTCTTTGATTGAGCAGTTTGGAAACAATCTTTTTGTAAAATCTGCAAAGTGATATATGTAGGCAATTTCAGGTCTATGGTGAAAATGGAAATAACTTCACATAAAAACTAGACAGAAGCTTTCTGAGAAAATTCTTTGTAACGTGCTCATTCATCTCACAGATTTGAAGTCTTTTCATTGACGAGTTTGGAAAGAGTCTTTTTGTAGAATCTGCTTTGTGATATTTGTGAGCCCTTTGAAGCCTATGGTGAAAAAAGAAATATCTTCACACAAAAACTAGACAGAAGTTTTCTGAGAAACTTTGTTGTGATGTGTGCATTCATCCCGAAGAGCTGAACCTGTCTTTGGATTGAGCAGTTTGGAAACAGTCCATTTGTAGAATGTACAAAGGGATATTTCGGATCCCTTTTTGGACTATGATGAAAAAAGAAATATCTTCAGATAAAAACTAGACAGAAGCATTCT
The DNA here is from genome assembly GCF_028885655.2 of Pongo abelii. Classification (NCBI taxonomy): domain Eukaryota; kingdom Metazoa; phylum Chordata; class Mammalia; order Primates; family Hominidae; genus Pongo; species Pongo abelii. The sequence goes on from NC_072007.2 coordinate 13,136,293, forward strand.
GAGAAACTTATTTTTGATGTGTGCATTCTTCTCACAGAGTTGAACATTTCTTTAGATAGAGCAGGTTGGAAAATGTCTTTTTGTAGAATCTGCAAAGGGACATTTTTGAGGGCTTTGAGGCCTATATTGAAAAAGGAAACATCTTCAAATAAAAACTAGACAGAAACTTTCTGGGAAACTTCTTTGTGTTGTGTGCATTCATCTCACAGAGTGGAACCTTTTTTCTGGTTGAGCAGTTTGGAAACAGGCTTTTTGCAAAATCTGCTGAGGTATATATGTAGGAGGTTTGACACCTTTGGTGAAGAATGAAATGTCTTCACATAAAAACTAGTCAGAATCTTTCTGGGAATCTTCCTTGTGATGTGTGCATTCATCACACAGAATAAAAACTTTCTTTTGATTGAGCAGTTTGTAAACGTATTTTTGTAGATTCTGCCAAGGGATATTTGTGAGCCCTTTCAGGCTTATTGTGAAAAAGGAAATATCCACTAATAAAATCTGGACAGAACTTTTCTGTGAAACTTCTTTGTGATGGGTGCATTCATCTCACAGGTTTGAACCTTTCTTTTGATTGAGCATTATGGAAACAGTCTTTTGGTAGAATCTGCAAAGTGATATTTCCCAGCGCTTTGAGGTATATGGTGAAAAAGGAAATACATGCACATGAAAACTAAACAGAATCTTTCTGAGAAACTTCTTCATGATGTATGCATTCATCTCACGGATTTGAAGCTTCATTTTGATTCAGAATTTTGGAAGCAGTACTTTTATAGAATCTGCATAGGGATATTTGTGAAAATGCTGAGGCATATGGTGAAAAAGGTGATATATTCACATAAAAACTATAGAGAAGCATTCTGAGAAACTTCTTTGTGATGTGTGCATTCATCTCACAGAGTTGAACCTGTATTTTGATTGAGCAGTTTGGAAACAGTCTCTTTGGAGAATCTGCAAAGGTATATTTTTGAGCGGTTTGAGGCATAAGGTGAAAAAGGAAATATCCACAAATAAAATCCAGACTGAAGCTTTCTGTGAAACTTCTTTGTGATGTGTGCATTCATCTCACAGAGTTGAACCTTTGTTTTGATTGAGCAGTTTTGGAGCTGTCTTTTTGTATAATCTACAAAGTGATATTTGTGAACAATTTGAGGTTTATGATGAAAAAGGAAACAGCTTCACAAAAAAACTAGACAGAAACTGGGAAACTTCTTTGTGATGTGTGCATTCATCTCACAGAGTTGAAGCTTCCTTTTGATTGATCAGTTTGGAAGCATTCTTTTTGTAGAATCTGCATAGGGATATTTCTGAACCCTTTGAGGCCTATGGTGAAAAAGGAAATATCTTCATATAAAAACTAGACAGAAGCATTCTGAGAAACTTCATCGTGTTGTGTGTTTTCATCTCACAGAGTTGAATCTTTCTTTTCTCTTTTCTTTCTTTTTTTTTTTTTTTTTTGAGACAGAGTCTTGCTCTTTCAGCCAGGCTGGAGTGCAGTGGTGCTATCCCAGCTCACTGCAATCTCCACGTCCTGGGTTCATGCCATTCTCCTGCCTCAGCCCCCTGAGTAGCTGGGACTACAGGCATCTACCACCGTGCCTGGCTAATTTTTTGTATTTTTAGTAGAGACTGGGTTTCACCGTGTTAGCCAGGATGGTCTTGATCTCCTGACCTTGTGATCCACCTGCCTCAGCCTCCCAAAGTTCTAGGATTACAGGCATGAGCCACCACGACTGGCCAAACCTTTCTTTTCATTGAACAGTTTGGAAACAGTCTTTATGTAGAATGTGCACAGGGACATTTGTGAGCAATTTGAGGCCTATTATGAAAAAGGAAATATCTTCACATAAAAACTAGACAGAAGCTTTCTGAGACAGTTCTTTGTGTTGTGTGCATTCATCTCACAGAGTTGAACCTTTCTTTTGATTAAGTAGTTTGGAAAGTCTTTTTGTAGAATCTGCAAAGGGTTATTTATGAGCGGTTAGAGGCTTATGGCGAAAAATTGAGTATCAACCAATAAAAACTAGATAGAAACTTTCTGAGAAACTTCTCTGTGATATGTGCTTTCATCTCGCAGAGTGGAGGCTTTCTTTAAGCCGTTTGGAAGCAGTCTTTTTGTAGAATCTGCAAAGGGATATATGTAGGCAGTTAGAGGTCTATGGTGAAAACGGAAATATCTTCACATAAAAACTAACTGCTCAATGGGAAGAAACTTTTACTTCTGTGTGATGAATGCACACGTCACAAAGGAGTTACTCAGAAAATTTCTTTCTACTTTTTATGTGAAGATATTTCCTTTTTCACCATATGCCTCAAAGCGTTCCCAGATATCCCTTTGCAGTTTCTACAAAAAGACTGTTTCCAAACTGCTCAATAAACAGAATGGTTAAACCCTGTGAGACGAATGTGCACATCACAAAGAAGTTTCTCAGAAAACTTCCTTCTCGTTTTTATGTGAAGATATTTCCTTTTTGAACATAGGCCTCAACGCACTCCCAAATATACCTTTGCAGAATCTACAAAAAGACTGTTTCCAAACTGCTCAATCAAAAGAAAGTTTCAACTCTGTGTGATGAATGCACACATCAGAAAGTTTCTCAGCAAGCTTCTCACTAGTTTATATGTAAAGATAGTTCCTTTTTCAACCTGGGTCTCAAAGCACTAAAAAATATCCCTTTGTAGATTCTAGAATAACAGAGTTTACAAACTGCTCAATGAAAAGAAACATTTACCTCTGTGAGATGAATACACATATCTTAAAGCAGCTTCTCAGAATTCTAGTTTTTATGTGAATATATTTCCTTTTTCACCATAGGCCTCAATGCGCTCCTAAATATCCCTTTGCAGAATGTAAAAAAAAGTCTGTTTCCAAACTGCTCAATCCAAAGAATATTTCAACTCTTTGAGATGAATGCACACATCACAAAGAAGTTTCTCAGAATCCTTCTTTATAGTTTTTCCATGAAGGTATTTCCTTTTTCACCATAGACCTCAAAGCCCTCACAAATATCCCTTTGCAGATTCTACAAAAAGACTGTTTCCAAACCACTCAATAAAAAGAATTATTGAACACTGTGAGATGAATGCACACATCTCAAAGAAGTTTCTCAGAAACCTTCAGTCTAGTTTTTATGTGAATATATTTCCTTTTTCACCATAGGTCTCAAAGCGCTCCAAATATCCATTTGCAGATTCTACAAAAAGACTGTTTCCAAACTGCTCGATCAAAACAAAGGTTCAACTCCGTGTGATGAATGCACACATCACAAAGACGTTTCTCAGAATGCTTCTGTGTAGATTTTATGTGAAGATACTTGCTTTTTCACCATAGGCCTCAAAGTACTCACAAATATCCCTTTACAGATTCTACAAAAATACTTTTTCCAAATTGCTCAATCAAAAGAAAGGTTCAACTCTGTGAGATGTATGCACAACACAAAGAGGTTTCTCAGAAAGCTTCTCTCTAGTTTTTATGTGAAGATATTTCCTTTTTCACCATAGGCCTCACAACGTTCACAAATATCCCTTTGCAGATTCTACAAAAAGACTCTTTACACACTGCTCAATCAAAAGAATGTTTCAACTCTGTGAGATAAATGCTAACATTGCCAGGATGTTTCTCAGAAAGCTTCTGTGTAGTTTTTATGTGAAGATATTTCCTTTTTCACCATACTCTCCAAAGGGCTCATAAATATCCCTATGCATATTTTACAAGAAAAGAGTTTCCAATCTTCTCAATGAAAAGAAACAGACACATCTAGGAGATGAATGCACATATCACAAAGCAGTTTCTCAGAAACATTCTGTCTAGTTTTCATGTGAAGACATTTCCTTTTTCACTACTGGATGCAAAGCACTCAAAATTGTCCATTTGCAGATTCTACAAAAAGCCTGTTTCCACACTGCTCATCAAAGGAAAGGTTCAACTCTGTGAGATGAATGTGCACGTCAAAAAGAAGTTTCTCAGAAAGCTTATATTAAGTTTTTATATGAATGTTTCCTTTTTCACCATAAGCCTCAAAGTGCTCACAAATATCCACTTGAAGAATAATTAAAAAGACGGTTTCCAAACTCCTCAATCAAAAGAAAGCTTGAACTGTGTGAGATGAATGCACACATCACAAAGAAGTTTCCCAGAAACCATCTTTATAGTTTTTCTATGAAGGTATTTCCTTTTTCACCATAGGCCTCAAAGCCCTCACAAATATCTCTTTGCAGATTCTACAAAAAGGCCGTTTCCAAACTGCTCAATAAAAAGAATTATTGAACTTTGTGAGATGAATGCACACATCTCAAAGAAGTTTCTCAGAAACCTTCAGTCTAGTTTTTATGTGAATATATTTCCTTTTTCACCATAGGCCTCAAAGTGCTCCAAATATCCATTTGCAGGTTCTACAAAAAGACGGTTTCCAAATGGCTCAATGAAAAGAAAGTTTCAACTCTGTGAGATGAATGCACACATCACTAAGAAGTTTCACAGGAGGCTTCTGTCTAATTTTTATAAGAAGACATTTACTTTTTCACCATAGGCCTCCATCTGATCACAAATATCCCTTAGCAGATTCTACAAGAACAGAATTTATGGACTGATCAAAGAAAACAAAGGTTTTTCTCTGTGAGATGAATGCACACGTCAGAAAACTGTTTCTCAGAAACCTTCTTTATACTTTTTATGTGATGATATTTCTTTTTTCTGCCTAGGACTCAAAGCGCTCAAAAATATCCCTTTGCAGATTCCACAAAAAGATTGTTTCCAAACTGTTCCATCAAAAAAATAGTTCAATTCCGTGAGATGAATGCATACATCTCAAAGAAGTTTCTCAGAAACCTTCTTTATAATTTTTATGTGAAGATATTTCCTTTTTCACCATAGGCCTCAAAGTGCTCAGCAATATCCCTTTGCAGATTCTGCAAAAAGACTGCTTCCTAACTGTTCAATCAAATAAATATTTGGACTCTGTGAGATGGATGCACACATCACAAAGAGGTTTCTCAGGGATCTTCTGTCCATTTTTTATGTGAAGTTATTTCCTTTTTCACCATAGCACACAAAGTCCTGAAAAATATTCCTTGCAGATTCTACAAAAAGACTGTTTCCAGATTGCCCAAACAAAAGAATGGTTCAACTCTGTGAGATGATTGCACACATCACAAAGAAGCCACTAAGAAAACTTCTGTCCAGTTTTTATGTGAAGATATTTCCTTTTTCACCATAGGCCTCAAAGCACTCACAAATATCCCTTTGCAGATTCTACAAGAACAGAGTTTCCAGACTGATCAGAGAAAATAAACGTTTACCTCTTTGAGATCAATGCACACATCGCAAAGCTGTTTCTAAGAAACCTTCTTTATACCTTTTATATGAATATATTTCCTTTTTCACCATTGGCCTCAAAGTGCTCATAAATATCCCTTTGCAGATTCCACAAACAGACCGTTTCCATACTGCTCAATCAAAAGTAAGTTTCATCTTTGTGAGTTGAATGCCCACATCACAAAGAGGTTTCTCAGAAAGCCTCTCTTTAATTTTTATGTGAAGATATTTCCTTTTTCACCATAGGCCTCAAAGCACTCACAAATATCCCTTTGCAGACTCTACAAGAACAGTTTCCAGACTGACCAGAGAAAAGAAACGTTTACCTCTGTGAGATGAATGCATACATCACAAAGCTGTTTCTGAGAATCCTTGTTTATACTTTTTATGTGAATATATTTCCTTTTTCACCATAGGCCTCAAAGCACTCATAAATATCCTTTTGCAGATTCTACAAAAAGACTGTTTCCAAACTGTTCAATCAAAAGAATGGTTGAACTCTATGAGATGAATCCACACATCACAAAGAAGTTTCTTGGAAAGCTTCTGTCTAGCTTTTATGTGAAGATATTTCCTATTTCATCATAGGCCTCAAAGCTCTCAAAAATATGCCTTTACAGATTCTACAAAAATACAGTTTCCAAATTGCTCAATCCAAAGAATGTTTCAAATCTGTGAGATGAATGCACACATCACAAAGAGGTTTCTGAGAAAGCTTCTCTCTAGTTTTCATGTGAAAATATTTCCTTTTTCACCATAGGCTTCAAAGCATCACAAATATCCCTTTGCAGATTCTACCAAAATACTGTTTATAAACTGCTCAATCAAAAGAATGTTTCAACTCTGTGAGATGAATTCTCACATCTCCAAGATGTTTCACAGAAAGCTTCTGTCTAGTTTTTACGTGAAGATAATTACTTTTTCACCATACGCCTCAAAGCGCTGACAAATATCCCTTTGCAGATTTTACAAGAACAGAATCTGCTCAATGAAGAGAAATGGTTACCTCTGTGAGATGAAAGCACATATCACAAAGCAATTTCTCAGAAATATTCAAAGAAGTTTCTCACAAACCTTCTTTATAGTTTTTATGTGGAAATATTTCCCTTTAATCATAGACCTCAAAGGGCTCACAAATATACTTTGCAGATTCTACAAAAAGATGGTTTTCCAACTGCTCAATCAAAAGAATTGTTGAACCCTGTGAGATGAATGCATACATCACAAAGAAGTTTCTCAAATTCTTTAGTCTAGTTTTTATGTGAAGATATTTTCTCTTTCACCATGGGCCTCAAACTGCTCAGAAATATCCCTTTACATATTCCACAAAAAGACGTTTCCAAACGGCTCAATCAAAAGAAAGTTTCAATTCTGTGAGATGAATGTACACATCACCAAGGAGTTTCTCAGTAGGCTTCTGTCTAGTTTTTATGTGAAGACAATTCCTTTTCCTCCATAGGGTTTTATGCACTCACAAATATCCCTTAGCAGATTCTAAAACAACAGAGTTTCCCAACTGATCAAAGAAAAGAATTGTTTACCTCTGTGAGATGAACACAGACTCAAAGAACAGTTTCTCAGAAAACTTCTTTATACTTTTCTGTGAAGATACTTCTTTTTCTGCATAGGCCTCAAAATGCTCACAAATATCTTTGCAGATTCTGCAAAAATACCATTTCCAAACTGATGAATCAAAAGAGAGATTCAACTCTGTGAGATGAATGCACAAATCACAAAGAAGTATCTCAGAAACCTTCTTTATACTTTGTATGTGAAAATATTTCCTTTGTCAACACAGGCCTCAAAGTGCCCAAAAATATCCTTTTTCAGATTTTATAAGAACAGAATTTCCAGCTGATCAGAGAAAAGAAACCACTTACCTCTGTGAGATGAATGCACACATCACAAGGTTGTTTTTAGGAAACCTGCTTTACAGTTCTTATGTGAAGATATGTCCTTTTCCACCATAGGCCTCACAGCGCTCCAAATATCCACTTGCAGATTCTACAAAAAGAGTGTTTCAAAACTGCTCAATCAAAGGAAAGGTTCAACTATGTGAGATGAATGCAAACATCACAAATAAGTTTCTCAGAATACTTCTGTCTAATTTTTATGTTAAGGTATTTCCTTTTCCACCATAGGCATCAAAGTGCTCCAAATATCCACATGCAGATATTACAAAAAGACTGTTTCCAAACTGCTCAATCAAAAATGTAGTTCAACTCTCTGAGATGAATACACACATCACTAAGAAGTTTTTCAGAATGCTTCTGTCTAGTTTTTATATGAGGATATTTCCTTTTCCAACCTAGGCCTCAAATCGCCACAAATATCCACTTACAGATTCTACAAAAAGAGTATTTCAAAACTGGTCAATCAAAAGAAAGTTTGAACTCGGTGAGATGAATGCACACATCACAAAGAAGTTTCTCAGAATGCTTCTGTGTAGTTTTTATGTGAAGATATTTCCTTTTCCACTCTAGGCTGCAAAGCGCTCCATATATCTACTTACAGATTCTACAAAAATAGTGTTTCAAAACTGCTCAATCAAAAGAAAGGATCAACTCTGTGAGTTGAATGCACACATCACAAAGAAGTTTCTCAGAATCCTTCTGTCCAGTTTTTATGGGGAGATATTTCCTTTTCCAACATAGGGCTAAAAGCAACACAAATAACCACTTGCAGATTCTACAAAAAGAGTTTGTCAAAACTGCTCAATCAGAAGAAAAGTTCAACTCTGTGAGGTGAATGAACACATCACAAAGAGTTTTCTTAGAAATTTTCTGTCTAATTTTTATGGAAGATATTTCTTTTTCAACATGGGCCTCAAAGCACTGCAAATATCCACTTGCAGATTCTACAAAAATACTGTTTCCAAACTGCTAAATCAAAGGAAAGTTCAACTGTGTGATGAATGCACACATCACAGAAAAGGTTCTCAGAAAGCTTCGGTCTAGTTTTTATGTGAAGCCAGTTGCTATTTCACCCTTGGCTCAACGCCCTCCAAATATCCAATTGCAGACTCTACAAAAAGACTGTTTCCAAAATGCTCAATAAAAAGAAAGGTTCATCTCTGTGAGATGAAAGAACAAATAACAAAGAAGTTTCTCAGAAAGCTTCTGTCTAGTTTTTATGTGAAGATATTTCCTGTTTCACCATAGACCTCAAAGGGCTCACAAATATCCCTTTCCAGATTCTACAAAAAACAGTTTCCCAACTGCTCAATCAAAAGAAAGGTTCAACTGTGTGAGATGAAAGCACACATCCCAAAGAAGTTTCTCAGAAAACTTCTGTCTAGTTTTTATGTGAAGATATTTCCTATTTCACCATAGGCCTCAATGGTTTCACAGATATCCCTTTGCGTATTCTACAAAAAGACTGTTTGCAAACTGCTCAGTCAAAAGAAAGTTTTTACTCTGTGAGATGAGTGCACGCTTCACAAAGAGGTTTATGAGAATGCTTCTGTCTAGTTTTTATGTGAAGATATTTCCCATTTCACTGTAAGCCTCAAAGTGCTCGTAAATATCCCTTTGCAGATTTTATAAAAAGAGTGTTTCCAAGCTCGTCTATCTAAAGAAAGTTTCAACTCTGTGAGATGAATGAACACATCACAAATAAGTGTCTCAGAATGCTTCTGTCTAGTTTTTATGTGATGATATTTCTTTTTCACCATAGGGCTCAAACCGCTCAGAAATATCCCTTTGCATATTGAACAAAAACACTATTTCCTAACTGCTCAATGAAAAGAAAGGTTCAACTCTGTGAGGTGAATGCAAACATCCCAAAAAAATTACTCAGAAAACGTCTGTCTGGTTTTCATGTGGAGATATTTCCTTTTTCACCGTAGGCCTGAAAGCGCACCAAATATCCATTTGCAGATTATATGAAAAGACTGTTTCCAAACTGCTCAGTCAAAAGAATGGTTCATCTCTCTGAAATGAAAGAACACACCACAAAGAAGTTTCTCAGAAAGCCTCTGTCTATTTTCTATATGAAGATATTTTCTGTTTCACCATAGGCCTCAAAGGACTCTCAAATATCCCTTTGCAATTCTGTGAAGAAATTCATTGGTAGCTTGATGGGGATGGCATTGAATCTATAAATTACCTTGTGCAATGTGGCCATTTTCACGATATTGATTCTTCCTACCCATGAGCAAGGAATGTTCTTACATTTCTTTGTATCCTCTTTTATTTCATTGAGCAGTGGCTTGTAGTTCTCCTTGAAGAAGTCCTTCATGTCCCTTGTAAGTTGGATTCCTAGGTATTTTATTCTCTTTGAAGCTATGCAGCCATAAAAAATGATGAGTTCATGTCTTTGTAGGGACATGGATGAAATTGGAAATCATCTTTCTCAGTAAACTATTGCAAGAACAAAAAACCAAACACCGCATATTCTCACACATAGGTGGGAATTGAACAATGAGAACACATGGACACAGGAAGGGGAATATCACACTCTGGGGACTGTTGTGGGTTGTGAGAGGGGGGAGGGGTAGCATTAGGAGATATACTTAATGCTAAATGACAAGTTAATGGGTGCAACACACCAGCATGGCACATATATACATATGTAACTAACCTGCACATTGTGCACATGTACCCTAAAACTTAAAGTATAATAATAATAAAATAAAAATAAAAATAAATATAAAAATAAATAAATAAATAAAAATATCCCTTTGCAGATTCTAAGAACAGACTGTTTCCCAACTTCTCAATCAAAAGAAAGGTTCAACTCTGTGAGATGAAAGCACACATAACAAAGCACACAAAACAAAGCTGTTTTTCATAAAACTTCTGTCTTGTTTTTATGTGAAGATATTTCCTATTCCACTGTGGGCCTCAATGGGCTCACATATATCCCTTTGCAGCTTCTACAAAAATACTGTTTCCAACTGCTCAATCAAAAGAAAGGTTCAACCCTTTGAGATAAATGCACACATCACAAAAACGTTTCTCGGAATGCTTCTACACAGTTTCTATTTGAAGATATTTCCTATTTCACCATAGTCCTCAAAGGGCTCAAAACTATCCCTTTGCAGATTCTACAAAAAGATGGTTTCCAAACTGATAAACCAAAAGAAAGGTTCAACTCTATGGGACTAATGCACACATCACAAAGAAGTTTCTCAAAGTGCTTCTGTCTGGTTTTTATGTGAAGATGTATCCTATTTCATGAAAGTCCTCAAAGGGCTGAAAACTATCTTTTTGCAGATTCTACAAAAAGATTGTTTCCAAACTGCCCACTCAAAAGAAAAATTCAACTCTATGAGATGAATGCACACATCACAAAGAGGTTTCTCAAAATGCTTCTGTCTAGTTTTTATGTGAAGATATTTCCTATTTCACCAAAGTTCTCAAGGAAGTTTTGTGGAATCTGCAAAGGGAGAAGTTTTATGTGAATATATTTCCTTTTTGACCGTAGGCCTCAAAGCTCTCCAAATATCCATTTGTATATTCTTCAAAAAGACTGTTTCCAAAGTGATCAATCAAAAGAAAGGTTCAACTCTGTAGGATGAAAGCACACATCACAAAGAAGTTTCCCAGAAAGCTTTTGTCTAGTATTTATGTGAAGATATTTCCTATTTCTCTGTAGGCCTCAAAGGGATCACAAATATCCCTTTGCAGATTCTACAAAAAGACTGTTTCCAAACTGCTCAATGAAAAGAAAGGTTCAACTCTGTGAGATGAATGCACAGATGAAAAAGAAGTTTTTCAGAATGCTTCTGTCTAATTTTTATGTGAAGATATTTCTTTTTCACCACAGGACTGAAAACACTCAGAAATATTCCTTTGCAGATTGCACAAAAAGAATGTTTCAGAACTCCTCAATGAACAGAAAGGTTCAACTCTTTGATATTAATGCAAACATCACAAAGAGTTATCTCAAAAACCTTGTGTCGGGTTTTTATGTGAATATATTTAGTTTTTTCACCATGGGCCTCAAACCGCTCACAAATATACCTTTGCAGATTCTACACAATGATTTTATCTCAAACTGCTCAATGAAAAGAAATGTCCAAGTCTGTGAGATGAAAGCATGCATCACAAAGAAGTTTCTCAAAAAGTTTCTGTCTAGTTTTTAGGTGCCGATACTTCCTTTTTCACATTATGCCTCAAAGTGCTCCAAATATCCATTTACAGATTCTACAAAAAGAGTTTTTACAAACTGCTCAATCAAAAGAAAGGTTCAACTCTGTGAAATGAAAGCACACATTACAAAGAAGTTTCTCAGAATGCTTCTGTTTAGTTATTATGTGAAGATATTTCGTATTTCACTATAGGACTCAAAGGGCTCAGAAATATCCCTTTGCAGATATGACAAAAGGACTGTTTCCAAACTGCTCAATCAAAAAAAAGGTTCAACTCTGTGAGATGAAAGCACGCATCACAAAGAAGTTTCCCAAAAAGCTTCTGTCTGGTTTTTATGTGAAGATATTTCCTATTTCACCATAGGCCTCAAAGGGCTCAGAAATATCCCTTTGCACGTTCTATGAAAAGACTGTTTCCGAACTACTGAATGAAATGAAAGTTTCAACTCTGTGGAATGAATGCACACATAACAAAGAAGTTTCTCGGAATGCTTCTGTCTGATTTTTGTGTAAAGATATTTCTTTTTCACCATAGGTCTCAAACCACTCAGAAATATCCCTTTACAGATTGTGCAAAAAGACTGTTTCTAAACAGCTCAATGAAAAGGAAGATTCAACTCTGGGAGATGAATGCAAACATCACAAAGAGGTTTCTCAAAAAGCTTCTGTCTGGTTTTTATGTGAGGGTATTTCCTTTTTCACCATAGGCCTCAAACCGCTCACAAATATCCCTTTGCAGATACTACAAAAAGAGAGTTTCCAAACTGCTCAATGAAAAGAAAGGTTAAACTCTGTGAGATGAAAGCACACATCACAAAGAGGTTTCTCAGAATGCTTTTGTCTAGTTTTATGTGAAGAAGTTTCCTTTTTCACCATAGGCCTCAAAGCACTCCAAATATCCATTTGCAGATTCTATGAAAAGACTGTTTCCAAATTACTCAATCAAAAGAGTGGTTCAACTCTGTGAAATGAATGCACACATCCCAAAGAAAATTCTCAGAAAACTTATGTTTAGTTTTTACGTGAAGATATTTCCTTTTTCACCGTGGGCTTCAAAGCCCTCCAAATATCCACTTGCAGATTCTACAAAAAGAGTGTTTCCAATCTGCTCAATCAAAAGAAAGTTTCCTCTCTGTGATATGAAAGCACACATCACAAAGAAGTTTCTTAGAAACCTTCCATCTAGTTTTTTGTGAAGATAATTCATATTTCAAAATAGGCTTCAATGGGCTCAGAAGTATACCCCTGCAGATGCTACATAAAAGAGTGTTTCCAAACAGCTCATAGAAAAGAAAGGTTTAACTCTGTGAGATGAATGCACACATTACAAAGAAGTTTCTCAGAATGCTTCTGTCTAGTTTTTTGAGAAGCCATTTCCTTTTCACTATAGGCGTCAGTCTACTCACTAATAGCCCTCTGCAGATACTATAAAAGGACCCTTTCCAAACTGCTCAATCAAAATAAAGGTTCAAATCTGTGAGATGAAAGCCCACGTCACAAAGGAGTTTCTCCGAAAGTTTCTGTCTAGTTTTTATGTGAAGATATTTCCTATTTCACCTTAGGCTTCAATGGGATCAAAATTATCCCTTTTCAGATTCTACAAAAAACTGTTTCCGAACTGCTTCATCAAAAGAAAGGTTAAACTCTGTGAGTTGAATGCAGACATAAAAAATTATTTTCTCAGAATGCTTCTGTCTTGTTTTTATGTGAAGATATTACTTTTTCAACCTAGGTCTCAAACCGCAAACAAATATTCCTTTGCAGATTGCACAAAAAGTATGTTTCCACACTGCTCAATGAACAGAAAGGTTCAACTCAGTAAGATGAATGAAAACATCACAAAGAGTTTTCTCAAAACGCTTCTGTCTCGGTTTTATGTGAAGATATTTACTTTCTCACCATAGGCCTCAAACCGCTCACATATATCCCTTTGTAGATTCTACAAAATGACTTATTGCCAAACTGCTCAATGAGAAGGAATCCAAATCTGAGAAGAAAGCGTGCATCACAAAGAAGTTTCTCAGAAAGTTTCTGTCTAGTTTTTATGTGCAGATCCGTTTTCAGGTTCTACGAAAAGAGTGTTTCCAAACTGCTCAATCAAAAGAGAGGTTCAAATCTGTGAGATGAAAGCACACAGCACAAAGAAGATTTTCAGAAAGCTTCTGTCTAGTTTTTATGTGAAGATATTTCCTATTTCACCATTGACCTCAATGGGCTCACAAATATCCCTTTGCAGATTCTACAAAAGGACTCTTTCCAAACTGCTTAATCCAAGGAAAGTTTCAATCCTGTGACATGAATGCACACATCACAAAGAAGTTTCTCAGAATGCTTCTGTCTGGTTTTTATGTGAAGTTATTTCCTGTTCACCATAGGCTTAAAATGCTGCAAATATCCATTTGCAGATTCTACAAAAAGACTGTTTCCAACCTGCTCAATCAAAAGAAAAGTTCAACTCTTGAGATGAAAGCACATATCACAGAGAAGTTTTTCAGAAAGCTTCTGTCTCGTTTTTATGTGAAGATATTCCATATTTCACCATAGGCCTGAAAGGGCTCACAAATATCCTTTTGCATATTTTAAAAAAAGACTGTTTCCAAACTGCTCAATCAAAGGAGAGGTTCATAAATCTGTGATGAATGCACACATCACAAAGAAGTTCCTCAGAATTATTTTGTCTAGCTTTTATGTGAAGATATTTCTCTTTCACCATAGGCCTCAAATAGTTCAGAAATATCCCTTTGCAGATTGTACAAAAAGACTGTTTCCAAACTGCTCAACCAAAAGAAAGTTTCAACACTGTGGGATGAATGCATACATCACAAAGAAGTTTCTCAGAAAGCTTCTGTTTAGCTTTCATGTGAAGATATTTCCTTTTTCACCATAGGCCTCAATGGGCTCAGATATATCCCTTTGCAGATTCTAAAAAAGGACTGTTTAGAAAACTGCTCAATCCATAGAAAAGTTCAACTCTGTGAGATGAATGCATACATCTCAAAGAAGTTTCTCAGAATGGATCTGTCGAGTTTTTTTGAGGAGATATATCCTTTTTAACCATAGGCCGTAAACTGCTCATGAATATCCCTCTGCAGATACTACAAAAAGACTGTTTCCAAACTGCTGCATCCAAAGAAATGTTCAACTCTGTGAGATGATTACACCCATCACAAAGAAGTTTCTCAAAATGCTCCTGTCTGGTTTTTATGTGAAGGTATTTCCTTTTTCACCATAGGTCTCAAAGTGCTCCAAATATCCATTTACAGACTCTACAAAAAGAGTGTTTCCAAACTGCTCATTGAAAAGAAAGGTTCAACTCTGTGCGATGAAAGCACACATCATGAAGTAGTTTCTCAGAAAGCTTCTGTCTAGTTTTTATGTGAAGATATTTCCTATTTCACCATAGGCCATAAAGGGCTCAAAAATATTTTTTGCAGATTCTTCAGAAAGACTGTTTCCAGACTGCTCAATTCAAAGAAAATTTCAACTCTGTGAGATGAATGGACACATCACAAAGAAGTTTCTCAGAATGCATCTATCCAGTTTTTATGTGAAGTTATTTCTTTTTCACCCTAGGCCTCAGTAGGCTCAGAAACATCCCTTTGCAGATTCTGAAAAAGGACGGTGTCCAAACTGTTCAATCTAATGAAAGGTTCACCTCTATGAGTTGAATGCACACATCACTGAGAAGTTTCCCAGAATGCTTTTGTCTAGTTTTTATGTGAAGGTATTTTCTTTTTCACCATAGGCCTCAAACTGCTCACAAATATCCCTCTGCAGATACAACAAAAGGACTGTTTCCAATCTGCTAAATCAAAATTTAGGCTCAACAACGTGAGATGAATGCACACGTCACACAGAAGTTTCTCAGAATGTTTCTGTCTAGTTTTAATGTGAAGATATTTACTTTTCCACCATAGGTCTCAAAGCACTCCAAACATCCATTTGCAGATTCCACAAAAAGACTGCTTCCAAACTGCTCAATCAAAAGAAAGGTTCAACTCTGTGAGATGAAAGCACACATCACAAAGAAGTTTATCAGAAAGTTTCTGTCTAGTTTTTATGTGAGGATATTTCCTATTTCACCACAGGCCTCAATGGACTCACAAATATCCCTTTCAGATTCTACAAAAAGCATGTTCTCGAACTCCTCAATGAAAAGAAAGTTTCAACTCTGTGAGTTGAATGCACAAATAAAAAAGAAGTTTCTCAGAATACTTCTGTCTAGTTTTTCTGTGAAGATATTACTTTTTCACCATAGGCCTCAAATCACTCAGAAATATCCCTTTGCAGATTGTACAAAAAGACTGTGTCCAAACTGTTCAATGAAAAGAAAGATTCGTCTCTGTGAGATGAATGCACACATAAAAAACAAGTTTCTCAGAATACTTCTGTCTAGTTTTTATGTGAAGATATTTCCTTTTTCACCATAGTCCTTAAACCACTCACAAATCTCTCTCTGCAGATACTACAAAAAGACTGTTTCCAAACTGCTTCATGAGAAGAAACGTTCAACTCTGTGAGATGAATGCACACATCACAAAGAAGTTTCTCAGAATGATTCTGTCTAGTTTTTATGTGAAGATAATTCTTTTTCAAAGAAAAGAATTCTTTATCAAATGGCTCAGAAATATCCATTTGCAGATTGTAAAAAAAAGGCTGTTACCAATCTGTTCAATCAAAAGAAAGCTTCAGCTCTGTGATATGAATCCACGCATCACAAAGAAAGTTCTCAGAAAGCTCCTTTTTAGTGTTTTTGTGAAGATATTTCCATTTTTACCATAGACCTAAAAGCGCTGCAAATATACATTTGTGGATTTTACAAAAATACTCTTTCCAAACTGTTCAATCAAAAGAAAAGTTCAACTCTATGAGATGAAAGCACACATCATAAAGCATTTTCTCAAAAAGATGCTGTCTTGTTTTTATGTGAAAGTATTTCCTATTCCATCACTGGGTGTAAAGGGCTCACAAATATCCGTTTGCATATTCTAAAAAAAAGACTGTTTCCATACTGCTCATACAAAAGAAAGGTTCAACTCTGTGAGATGAGTGCACACATCATAAAGCATTTTCTCAAAAAGATGCTGTCTTGTTTTTATGTGAAAGTATTTCCTATTTCATCACTGGGTGTAAAGGGCTCACAAATATCCGTTTGCAGATTTTACAAAAAGACTGTTTCCAAACTGCTGAATGAAAAGAAAGTTCCAACACTGTGAGACGAATGCACACATCACATAGAAGTTTCTCAGAAAGCTTCTGTTTTCTTTTTATTTGAAGATATTTCCTTTTTCACCATAGGCCTCAATGGGCTCAGAAATATCCCTTTGCAGATTCTACAAAAGGACTGTTTAGAAAACTGCCGAATCCAAAGAAAGATTCAAATCTGTGAGATGAATGCACACATCACAAAGAAGTTTCTCAGAATGCATCTGTCCATTTTTTATGTGAAGATAGTTCCTTTTTCACCATGGGCCTCAAAGCGCTCCAAATACCCATTTGCAGGTTCTACAAAAAGAGTGTTTCCAAACTGCCCAATCAAAAGAAAGGTTCAACTCCTGACACCAAAGCACACGTCACAAAAAAGTTTCTCAGAAGGATTCTGTCTAGTTTTTATGTGAAGATATTTCCTATTTCACCCTGGGCCATGTAGGGCTCACAAATATTTTTTGCAGATTCTACAAAAAGACTTTTTCCAAACTGCTCAATCCAAAGAAAGTTTCATCTCTGTGAGATGAATGGTCACATCACAAAAAAGTTTCTCAGAAGGATTCTCTCTAGTTTTTATGTGAAGATATTTCCTATTTAACCATGGGCCATGTAGGGCTCACAAATATTTTTTGCAGATTCTACAATAAGACTTTTTCCAAACTGCTCAATCCAAAGAAATTTCATCTCTGTGAGATGAATGGTCACATCACAAAAAAGTTTATCAGAATGCTTCTGTCTAGTTTTTATGTGAAGATATTTCTTTTTCACCATAGGCTTCAATAGGCTCAGAAATATCCCTTTGCAGATTCTACAAAAGGACTGTTTCCAAACTGCTCAATCAAAGAAAGGTTCACCTCTATGAGATGAATGCACACATCACAGAGATGTTTCTCAGAATGCTACTGTCTAGTTTTTATGTAAAGTTATTTCCTTTTTCACCATATGCCTCAAAGTGCTCCAAATGCCCATTTGCAGATTCTACAAAAAGACTGTTTCCAAATTGCTCAATGAAAAGAAAGGCTCAACTCTGAGGTGAAAGCACACATCACAGAGAAGTTTCTCAGAATGCATCTTTCTAGTTTTTTTGAGAAGATATTTCCTTTTTCACCACAGGCGTCAAAGTACTACTATTATCCATTTGCAGATTCTTCAAAAAGATGCTTACAAACTGCTCAATCAAAAGAAAGTTTCAACGCTGTGAGATGAATGCATGCATTACAAAGAAGTTACTCAGAAAGTTTCTGTTTAGTTTTTATGTGAAGCTATTTCCTTTTTCACCATAAGCCTCAAAGCACTCCAATTATCCATTTGCAGATTCTGCAAAAAGAGTGTTTCCAAACTGTTGAGTCAAGAGAAACGCTCAATTCTTTGAGATGAAAGCACTCATTTAAAATAAGTTTCTCAGGAAGCTTCTGTCTAGCTTTTATGTGAAGATATTTCCTATATCACCAAAAGCCTCAATGGGCTCAGAATTATCTCTTTGGGGATTCTACAAAGGACTGTTTCCAAACTGCTCTAGCAAAAGAAAGCTTCAACTCTGTGAGATGAATGAACCAATCACAAAATGGTTTCTGAGAATATTTCTGTGTAGTTTTTATATGAAGATATTTCCTACTTCACCATAGGCCTCAAAGGGTTCACAATTATCCCTTTGTAGATTTTACAAAAAGACTGTTTCCAAATAATCAAAGAAATGTTCAACTGTGTGAGATGAATGCAAACATCACAAAGAAGTTCCTCAGAATGCTACCATCTAATTTTTATGTGATATTTCCTTTTTCAACATAGGCCTCAAAGCGCTCCAAATATCCATTTGCAGATTGTACAAAAAGACTGTTTCCAATCTGCTCAATCGAAGGAAATGTTCAACTCTGTGAGATGAAAGCACACATCCCAGAGAAGTTTCTCAGAAAGCCACTGTTTAGTTTTTATGTGAAGATATTTCCTATTTCATCATAAGCCATAAATGGCTCACAAATATACATTTGCAGATGCTACAAAAATACTGTTACCAAACTGCTCAATCAAAAGCAAGTTTCAACTCTGTGGGATAAATGGACACATCTCAAAGTAGTCTCTACGAATGCTTCTGTGTAGTTTTTATGGGAAGATATTTCTTTTTCACCATAGGCTTCAAATGGCTCAGAAATATCCCTTTGCAGATTGTACAAAAAGACTGTTTCCAAACTGCTCAATCAAAAGAAAGGTTCAGCTCTGTGAGATAAATTCAAACATCACAAAGAGGTTTCTCAAAATGCTTCTGTCTAGTTTTTATGTGAAGGTATTTCCTTTTTCACCACATGCCTAAAACGGCAAATAAATATCCCTTAGCAGATTCTACAAAAAGACTGTTTCCAAACTACTCAATGAAAAGAAAGGTTGAACTCTGTGAGATGAAAGCTCTCATCACAAAGAATTTTATCAGAATGCTTCTGTCTAGTTTTTATGTGAAGAAGTTTCCTTTTTGACCTTAGGCCTAAAACCTCTCCAAATATCCATTTGCGGATTTTATGAAAAGACTGTTTCGAACTGCTCAATCAAAAGAATGGTTCAACTCTGTGAGATGAACGCCCACATCACAAAAAAGTTTGTCAGAAAGCTTCCATTTAGTTGTTATGTGAAGATATTTCCTTTTTTATCATGGGCCTCAAAGCGCTGCAAATATCCATTTGCAGATTCTACAAAAGGAGTATTTCCAAACTTCTCAATCAAAAGAAAGCTTCAACTCTGTGAGATGGAAACACACATCACAAAGAAGTTTCTTAGAAACCTTCTGTCTAGTGTTTATGGAAAGATATTTCATATTTCACCATGGGCCTCAATGGGCTCAGAAATATACCTTTGAAGATTCTACAAAAGTATTGTTTCCAAACTGCTCAATCCAATGAAAGGTTCAACACTGTGAGATGAATTCACACATCACAAAGAAGTTTATCAGAAAGCTTCTGTCTAGTTTTTATGTGAAGATATTTCCTTTTTCACCATAGGCCTCAAGCCACTCACAAACATCCCTCTGGAGATACTACAAAAAGACTATTTCCAAACTGTTCAATCAAAAGAAAGGTTCAACTCT
Source organism: Pongo abelii (assembly GCF_028885655.2). Taxonomy (NCBI): domain Eukaryota; kingdom Metazoa; phylum Chordata; class Mammalia; order Primates; family Hominidae; genus Pongo; species Pongo abelii. Next base: position 13,155,979 of record NC_072007.2, read on the forward strand.
GTGTGGTAAATGCACACATCACCAAGAAGTTTCTCAGAATGCTTCTGTCTAGATTTTCTGTGAAGATATTTCCTTTCTCACCAAGGCCTCAAACTGCTCCAAGTATTCATTTGCAGATTCTGCAAAAAGATGGTTTCTAAACTCCTCAATGAATAGAAAGGTTCAACTCTGTGAGATGAAAGCACCCATCACAAAGAAGTTTAATAGAATGTTGCTTTCTAGTTTTTATGTGAAGGTATTTCCTTTTTCACCATAGGCCTCAAAGCGCTCCAAATATCCATTTGCATATTCTACAAAAAGACTGTTTCCAAACTCCTCAATCAAAAGAGAGGGTAAACTCTGTGAGATGAAAGCACACTTCACAAAGAAGTCTCTCATAATGCTTCTGTCTAGTTTTTATGTGAATATATTTCCTATTTCACCTTAGGCCATAAAGGGTTCACAAATATCCCTCTGCAGATTCCAGAAAAGGACTCTTTCCAAACTGCTCAATTGAAAGAAAGTTTCATCTCTGTGAGATGAATGGTCACATCACAAAAAAGTTTATCAGAATGCTTCTGTCCAGTTTTTATGTGAAGATATTTCCCTTTTCACCATACCTATCAAAGCGTTCAAAATATCCCTTTGCAGATTCTCTGAAAAGACTGTTTCCAAACTTCTCAATCAAAAGAATGCTTCAACTCTGTGAGATGAATGCACATATCACAAAGAAGTTTCTCTGAAATCTTCTATCTAGTTTTTAGGTGAAGATATTTCCTTTTTCACCATAGGTCTCAAGCCACTCACAAATATCCCTTTGCAGATTTTACAAGAACAGAGTTTCCAGACTCATCGAAGAATGGAAACTTTTATCTCTGTGAGTTGAATGCACACCTTGCAAAACAGCTTCTCGGAAACATTCTTTATAGTTTTTATTGAAGATATTTCCTTTTTCACCGTAGGTCTCATAGAGTTGACAAATATCCCTTTGCCGATTCTAAAAAAATACTGTTTCCAAAGTGCTCAGTCAAAAGAATGGTTCAACTCTGTGAGATGAATGCACACATAGCCAAGAAGTTTCTCAGAAACTTCTGTCAAGTTTATATGCGATGATATTTCCTTTTTCACCATAGGCCTCAAACTGCTCACAAATATCCCTTTGAAGATTCTACAAGAAAAGAGTTTCCCATCTGCTAAATGAAAAGAAATATTTACCTCTGTGAGATGAATGCACAAATTACAGAACAGTTTCTCAGAAACTTTCTGTCTATTTTTTGTGTGAAGATATTTCCTTTTTCACCATAGGCCTCAAAGCACTCAAAAATATTCCTTTGCATATTCTACAAAAAGACTGTTTCCAAACTGCTTAATCAAATGAATGGTTCAACTCTCTGAGATGAGTGCACACATCACACAGAAGTGTCTCAGAAAGCTTCTGTCTAGTTTTCATGAGAAGATATTTCCTTTTTTCACCATAGACCTCAAAGTGTTCACAAATATCCCTTTGCATATTCTTCAAAAAGACTGTTTCCAAAATGCTCAATCAATAGAAAGTTTAAACTCTGTGAGATGAATTCACATATCATAAAGCACTTTCTCAGAAACCTTTCTAGTTTTTATGTGAAGATATTTCCTTTTTCACCATAGGCTTCAAAGTACTCACAAATATCACTTTGCAGATTGTACAAGAACAGAGTTTCCAGACTGATCAAAGGAATGAAACGTTTAACTCTGTGAGATGAATGCAGACATCACAAACCAGTTTCTCAGAAACCTTCTTTATAGTTTTTATGTGAAGGTATTTCCTTTTTCACCATATGCTTCAAAGCCCTCACAAATATCCGTTTGCAGATTCTACAACAGAATTTCCAAACTGCTCATAATTAGTTTTTAGGACCAACTTGAGTGTTTAGACACACTGCTTGTGGGGCAGCACACATGTATTATTCACACTGAAATTAGGAATTCAACTGAAGTTCATGTAGAGCCGAAAATGTGAATATTTGGGGGACCTTGGAGATGATCTAGCTCACTTTATTTTGTAGAAAAGAAAACAGATTCAGAGAAAGGGCATGCATTGCCTAAGGTGATTCAGCAGCTTTGGCGCAGAAACAAAACACACCTAAGGTGATTCATCAGGTTTGGAGCAGAAACGCAATGCAATCTCTGTTCTTTTGCTTCTCAGATCCAGAATTTTTTCACAATACTGAACTACTTATGTTTCTGATTCCCTATTTTTTATTTTTAAATTTTGCCAGTATTGTCTTACGAAGATCCTATTCTTTACCCTAAATATTTAAATTCGTTACCACTATTATCTCTTTATAAGTAAAATTATTAGTTGTTATTATAAATGATTATTCAATCACTTTTCATTTTTGGGGGGTCCAGTACAAAGTTAGTAACAAATAAACACTATCAGCCTTGGCAATCCAAGAGGCGCTCAAGTCCTCCAGGGCACTTCACGAAAAGACTAAATGACAGCTGTGCTGTGAGTGGACAGAAACAGCTCTCATACAGATTATTGAGTATTTGATGTTCTCCAGCAATTTCATTAATCTTCAGTTTTTTTTCTCTTTGAAGTGAAAATCTACTATGACTTTCAAGTTTCGTTTGAAATAATTATAGATTCACAGGAAGTTGCAAAATGTACAGGGATGTCTTAGGTACTCTTCACTAATTCCAGTGGTGACATCTCACATAGCCATAGAGCATTATCAAAACCTGGAAACTGACATAGGTACAATTCAGAAAGCTTACTCAGATTGCAACCACCTTGTATGCATTCATGTTTTTGTGTGTGTGTGTGTGTGTGTGTGTTCTGTGCATTTTTATGTGGTGTAGATCTCTGTAACTACCACTTCCACAGTCAAGATACAGAACTGTAGCCTCACCACCAGGCTCCAACTTACGATCTTTGCTGACACTCTGACACGCTTTCCTCCACCCCTTCCCCATGGCAACCCCATAGTCTGTTCTCCATCTTTACAATTTTATTTCAATAATTTATATAAATGTAATTGTACAAAATCGTATTTTTAAAGGGAAAAACAAGTCACAGATAGTTTTGTTAGCACTGTAAAATAGTCTTTAACATTCATTTGTTTTATGTTCTATTTGTCTCAAAAAATGTGCTTTGTTCTTTCCCATAATTTCTGATATCAGGATAGGAAATCAATACCAAACAAAATATTTCCATTCATTTTTTTCCACAGCTTGGTTTTCACTCTTGTTGCTTAACATTTATTGTTCCATTTACTCTTTCTCTCTGTTTTCCATCACATAAAAGTAACTTTGTGTCCTTTATCTCTTCTAACAAAACTTGGTAATGAGTCTTTAATGTGAATCCTGGACCACCCTTGTTTTGATTTTGTGTTATGGGTGTTCATTTGTGTGATCATTATCATGGAGAGTTCTTGTGACCCTGGGCTTTTCCAGTGGTTTGTCAAAATGGAAATAGATATTTAACAAACCAAACACACAATGACCTTGCTCCAGGAATGCATCATTTCTGAGAAAACACTACCTCTTCCAACTAGAGATTGTAAATATTACTTATATTATCCTTTACTCCTTTTTATTAAAACTGTATTTTTTTGCACATTTGTATAACTCAGGTAATGAAATGTGTAACTAAGTGATTGCCTACCAATTACAATTGATGTTAATGACGCTACAGGGAGGCCACCCCTACAGTGGCTGCACCAAGCCTAGGGACTTGCTAGCTTTGCTAAGTTACATGGGATTGCCTACGTACTAAATTGAGGTGGAGGACGGGTCCAAGGACGTGGCGGCGCCACCCCACCCTGACGTGGAAGCTCCTGACAGGGCCCCGGCAC